>NC_064303.1:83099624-85499624 GCF_023373825.1 Bactrocera dorsalis
ATATATACAGATATGAGTGTGTGTGTGGGTCTGTTGAACTGGCGTGGCGTAAAGGCAATAAAAATAATAACAATACTCGTAGCTGTAAGTGCTGTTCCAGCAGCTGCTGTTGTTGCCGTAGTAACGGTGATACTTCGCTTCGAGGTGCTTTTATCATTCCTGTTTCCTCGCAGTTTTCGTTTACAACTTTTCGTCGTTTTATTTAATTTTTGGCTTTTCGTGTTTATTTTGGAATTTCTTAAGCTTTTACAAATTTATTGGTTCAAGTGAAATCGCTTTCTTTGTCGTCGTTAATAGAAATTCGTTGAAGTCTGCTTTCGGGCTCATCTGTGTTGACTCTTACAATAACGGTTGTTGTTTAAAGCATTTCTAGTTAATACGACGAAAATATTTTTTACAGTTTTTATACCCTGAACCGGAGGGATAGAAGAGAGAGCGATTAGTTTTGTCCCACGAAGTTTGTACCACCCAGAAGGAATGGTCGGAGAGGAAACGCCTAGTAAAGTGATATGATAGATATTATGATTCCGTATTTAAGGTCGAGTCCACACAAAATTGCGTACGAGTTGACTCTGTCCGCCTGTCTTTGTGTATATATGTAATATCACGAAACGAGGGTTCCTCAGTTTTTAAGATATCGTGTTTTGGGGGGGAAGAAAAGTTTTGTAGACATCCTTCAAGAAAAGCTGCTCATTTGGTCGGAACTGCCGACATCGGACCACTATAACCATATAGCTGCCATTACAAACTGTACGATCAGAATCAAGTTCTTGTGAGGAAAACGTTTCACATTTGAACAATGTATCTTCACAAAATTTGTATAGATTATTTTCTAAAGCAACAATGTAATCTCCGAAGAAATTGTTCAGATCGGTTAACTATAGCATAATAGCTTCTATACCAACTGAACACATAGTTTACTAACAGGAAATGCACCTGTGAAGGGTTTTAAGCTTCGGTGCAACCGAAGTTTAAGCGTTTTTTTGTTTTCCTTTAGTAATGAAAATTATAGCTGTTTCCTTTACTTGTTATGCAGAAAACAAATGATGTGAAGAGACAGCGATTTGGAAGGATTTCCTACAAATTTAGTAATATAATTTCTTAAACATCCTTTCAGAAATTGCCATCGATGAACTTGTTATATTCAAAAGTCAAAAAAAGATCAGAGATTATCTTTCCGAAAAAGTTTTCAAAGGAAGCCCGTTAGTTAATACTGCATGACCGTAAAAGACTCACTCACTATGCCCAATTTTATTAAATAATATAACAATAATATAAATATCCTCCATGGAACCACCTAATTTAAGTCTCCTCCATGGCACGGACTGACGACTGCCTAGATTGCTTAGTTTTGTCATGATCGAGACTGTCACTTCGCTGACAGCTTTTCAGTTCTAAGTGGACTGACTCAGGACTATCGTCAAATTTTCCACCGTAAAACTACCTCGGAAATCCAGGTACCCATTTCGTCTGTCTATTAACGAATAGATGTCCGATATCAGTTTGTGAGTCCAGCGTCCTTTGAGTGAGGTTTGCCACCGTTGCTGCCATATTGTTAAGCCTTTCATTCTCTTTTTTCTTTCGGCCCCTATAGACGGCTCTGATAACTTGTATACCGATCGATCTCATTACCTTTGCGCGTAAAAATCGCTGGCTGGAACACAGGCCGAACTTTTATTTGCCCATTATTCTTGATAAGGCGTTTAGGATTTTATTCGCTTTACCTGCAGTGTATTCCAGGTGATCCTTAAATTTTGAGCCCAGATACTTTAGTTGGGGTGTAAGTGAATCTCACACTGCCCTATGATATTTACTTTCGTCCACTTTTCTAGTACTTATGAGCAAGACAACTGTATTTTACTCAGCCAGTTGTTAACTCATTGAGGAGAACCATTGGTGTAGACCGTTCATGCACTCATTGCATTTGCTCCGGAGGTCTTCTAGTCATCTGTTTAGCTACTGTAACCACAATCAGGTCATCTTCGTATGTAATTAATTTAATGGCTTTTGGTTGGTGTTTCCTTAACACCCCATCGTACACTGGGTTCCATAGAAGGGGGCCTAGAACCGAGACGCTTTTGCGGTTTTATAACTTACATTTTGGAGCTTGCCATGAAATCGTAATCCATGAAAAATAAAAAAATAACGCTTTTTTTTCTTAGAACTTTCATTTTATACATAAACTTCCTCTTCTTCTTTATTGGCGTAGACACCGCTTACGCGATTATAGCCGAGTCAACAACAGCAGGCCTGTTGGTGGTTTTTCATTGGAGGATACTTGGTCAAAGACCGGAAGTCGTGAGCTGCTTGAGTCTAATGTAAAAAGAATCGTTTCTGGCCACTCCCAAGTGAATGGCGATTCAGAGAACTTTCCTCACTTGCGTGAACTTCTACTCAAAGCCTCCATCCTCCTCTACACATGACTCAATCCTCCATAAATTAAACGGAAGTGTTTAATAATTGATTTCTACGCTTTTGAAATTGCAAAATCATCTCACGTTCTAATGGCTCCATGACAGTAGGAATTAAATGCAATTACAGGTAATGCATTTTAATTCCAGCATAAAATATTTACATACGCTCAGCTGTATGAAAGTTAAATGTTTTCATAAACTAAGTGCTATGTATTGTTATGGCACATGGTTTTGCCTTGCGCTCTGCGTGTAATTGTAACACAGCTATGCGATTACTCCGCAGTCGACTAGTTATAAACCGTAGTACTTTGTTAGTTAGTGTGAACCCTAAGACCAAATAGTCAGCTCTCTGTCTTTTACTTCATACTAGTCTTATATTAGTTGAAAGCTCTAGTCTAGTCTAGTTCAATTAATATTCTCAGCAACAATTTTAATATAGATTTTGTTCAGCTCCTCTGTGTTTTCGCAAAAATATTAATTCGCTGAGGAAACTGTGTACCATTTTATTATAGTATACGCAAATTTGATAACTTTTAGTCTAGTCCAATTTTAGTCAAAAAGTTGTGACAGTAAATTAATTAATTTTATGGCTACTTCTTTCCACTGCCACTGGGTACATGTGGAAAGAAACATGTACGTATAAGTTCCAAAAGTGCCGCTGTGATACACCTCTATGGCACAGCGGAGCAAAAAAATATGCAAAACGAAATAGTTGAAATTTATTAAAACTCAAAAACCGAAAAAATTATTAATATCCGTATAAAATAACTGAAACGCAGCATTCATTATTGGATAATATTCGACAGCAGCAGTAGTTGAGAGTGTACACGAAAAACATGTAGAGTCGATTCGGCGCCGTTCGATCAACGCGAACTGACGTATGGAATTTTAAATTGAAAGTGTACAATATACAGCTTGTGCAAGAAGTGAAGCCGCTCGACCTTTCCAAAAGACATCATTTCGCTCTATAAGCTCTTGAAAAATTCCAAGTGGATCGGTCCATATTTTTTCAAAAATGACGCCGGTGAGAACGTAACCGCCAATGGCGACCGTTATCGTGCTCTGATAACCGACTATTTGATGTCTGAAATTGAAGCTGATGATCTCGGCGACATTTGGTTTCAACAAGACGGCAACTCTTTCACACACATTACATCAATCAAGGGATTTATTGGATGAACACTTCGATGAGCCGATCATTTCACGTTTTGGGCCAATCGATTGGCCAGAAAGATCGTGTGATATCACACGGTTAAACTTTTTCCTGTGGGGATATGTAAATTCTAAAGTCTACCCAGGCAATCCTGTTTCGATTGAGACCTTGGGCAAGACATCATGCGTGTAGTTCGCCTGTTACCAGTCGAGTCATCGAAAATTGGACTCATCGGATCTGAGACGTAGCCGTTGACAATATTTTTAAGAGGAAATGTTCGAAAAGTCAATGGCAAAGATTGCTCATTCGCATAGTACCCATTACCCATTAGATATGAAAATTCTGTGCTTTTTTCTTTAGAAAAGTAGGGAACCTCGAAATGGATCACCCTATGTATTGATATACTTCGTAGGTAACGGGTGATTTTTTTGAGGTTAGGATTTCATGCATTAGTATTTGACAGATCACGTGGGATTTCAGACATGGTGTCAAAGAGAAAGATGCTCAGTATGCTTTGACATTTCATCATGATAGACTTACTAACGAGCAACGCTGGCAAATCATTGAATTTTATTACCAAAATCAGTGTTCGGTTCGAAATGTGTTTTATCGACAAATTTTGTTCAGCGATGAGGCTCATTTCTGGTTGAATGGCTACGTAAATAAGCAAAATTGCCGCATTTGGGGTGAAGAGCAACCAGAAGCCGTTCAAGAACTGCCCATGCATCCCGAAAAATGCACTGTTTGGTGTGGTTTGTACGCTGGTGGAATCATTGGACCGTATTTTTTCAAAGATGCTGTTGGACGCAACGTTACGGTGAATGGCGATCGCTATCGTTCGATGCTAACAAACTTTTTGTTGCCAAAAATGGAAGAACTGAACTTGGTTGACATGTGGTTTCAACAAGATGGCGCTACATGCCACACAGCTCGCGATTCTATGGCCATTTTGAGGGAAAACTTCGGACAACAATTCATCTCAGGAAATGGACCCGTAAGTTGGCCACCAAGATCATGCGATTTAACGCCTTTAGACTATTTTTTGTGGGGCTACGTCAAGTCTAAAGTCTACAGAAATAAGCCAGCAACTATTCCAGCTTTGGAAGACAACATTTCCGAAGAAATTCGGGCTATTCCGGCCGAAATGCTCGAAAAAGTTGCCCAAAATTGGACTTTCCGAATGGACCACCTAAGACGCAGCCGCGGTCAACATTTAAATGTAATTTAAAATAAAAATTATCTTCAAAAAGTAAATGTCATGAACCAATCTAACGTTTCAAATAAAGAACCGATGAGATTTTGCAAATTTTATGCGTTTTTTTTTTTAAAAAAGTTATCAAGCTCTTAAAAAATCACCCTTTAGATTATATGCAATTGCTGTTTTTCGAGACATCTGGTTTTCAAGTCAAGTTCAAGTCATAAAGTGCATAAAATTTAATGATATTCTTGGCGTGGTTTTATTAATGATTTTGGGGTAGTGACAGCTCCCAAAACCAGTATAGCGGTGTTAAATCGTCTGACCTTGGAGGCCGCACCACAAATCCACGACATAAAATAATGCGCTCCTCAAAAGTCCCCTTCATAAATTCATTGTTTCGTTCGCAGCATGGCATAGGTTACCGAATTACCGGGACCAAAGGTCATCCACGTCAACGTTCTCCAATTCAGGAGAAATTCATTATACTATATCATTATCATATCATATCATTTCGGAAAAAATATAGGACCAACGATTCCGTCTGCTCATAGAGCACACACAACTGGATGTAACGGCGTCTCAACAATTGCTTTAGGGTTATTATCACCGAAAATGCGAAAGTTTTGTTTATTAACTTACAAATTCAACCATATATTCATAATTAAATAAACATTTCTTGTGTAAATACAGATTGAGGGCCAACTCGGTTTGGGTTCATTCACCGAATGCGTGACCTACGGCTTCAATGCTTACAAGAGTGTAATTTGGTAAGCTCGAAAACCAAGACTCTTTTGAAAAATATTCCAAAAAGTAAATGAGCACAGCTGCGCAATGACGGCCGGACTCATTCGGGGTTTCTTCTATATTTTGTTCGACAACAGCAATATCGTCTGAGGTGCGCACTATACGCACGGATGTCTATAATCTACTAAAGTATTAGTAGGAGAAGCCTATCGACATATGTACATATATATAGTACATATTTGGGTTAATGTTTTTTCTCCTTTTTCTTCGTTTTTATACCTTGAACAGAGTATATTAAGTTTGCCTTGAAGTTTGTAATACCCAGAAAAAACGTCGGAGACCCTATAAAGTATATATATAAATGATCAGTATGTTGAGCTGAGCTGATTTAGCTAAGTCCGTCTATCTGTCTCGTCTGCATACTTATATACAAACTACTCTCTCAGTTTTTAAGATATCGTTTTGAAATTTTGCAAACATCATTTTCTCTTCACGAAGCTGCTCATTTGTCGGAACTGCTGATATCGGACCACTATAACATATACCTTTCATACAAACTGAACGATAGGAATCAAGTTTTTGTATGGAAAACTTTCACATTTGACAAGATATATTCATGAAATTTGGTATAGATTATTTTCTAAGGCAACATTGTCATTTCCGGAGAAATTGTTCAGATCGACTTACTATAGCATATAGCTATACTGTACACTGTATATTAGCTTCGGTTCAGCTGAAGTTAACGTTTTTTCTTGTTTTATAATTACTTTTAGCATAATGTTATATTTAAGTAAAATGGAACACTGTACCTATCATAAGAGTCACAAACACTCTTAACTCCATTTATGTCTTCATACAACAATCTCTCATATGATGTAATTTCTTTGCATGTATGTGTGGGTGTGCAAATGGTGAGTGCGTTATATGTGAATTAGCTTGTAACTAACTAGCGTTTTAAGTGGCAAGTAAACACATCAAATACTTCGCTGAACTTCAATGTAAATTTAATGAAATTGTATTAGAGAGGGAACGAAAGTGCTTGCCTCAGCTTCAGTTGTTGCACGAGGAACTGTTGCTAATATTACGCTAACTGCAATCTGCTATCTGTAGGGGCAGTGTGCTACAAAAGCACCGACTGCTCATGCGTCCTAACAATGGCGAGGCCAGTCCAAATGTGCCCTCGCTCGATAAGAGCCAGCGCCTGATCCCTCAACTTGTCTACTTAACAAATAGCTTTTGTTGTAGTTTTGTTTTTACTTCGCTTTCTGTTTTCTGGCTGTGCGCTTTGCTGCAAGCTTCATGCGCGCATGTCGGGTGCTCGTCATCAAAAAGTTTGTTCAGTTAATATCAAAACCATTTGCAAGGAAAACAATCCTTCTGCAGAACACTCTTGGTGCAATGACTGGTATGGTGTACTTTTATGTGTGTGTGTGCGTGTGTATATTGTTGTTGCTGTAACAGCTTTCCACTCTCACTTTGTTGGCTTTCTCCGCATTGTTGCAGCCTTTACTGTAAGAGCTACGACAACAACAACAGTTAATCGTTATTAATGTACATACATATATAATAATGTAATCAGATAATATACTTGCGCAAATACGTTTACGCACTGTAATTGGTTACCAGTTTCAAGAATTTCGTAATTATTCCCTTTTTAGCAGCTTTAGTTGGTCTTAAATTGACTCCTCAAATGTCAAAGAACTTCATAAAGTCCAGAATTTATATTTTATCGCAAAGTAAATTGAACTTGGAATTCTGAGAAACTTTGTTAATGCGAAGAACGAACTATTAAATCGTTATAATTCTTATAATAGTAAGCAAAGCCAACATCGGATCACTATAATACGAGTATATAGCTGCCATTCGAACTCAACAATCGGAATCAAGTCTTATTCGGTATTCAACCGAAGTTAACTTTTTTTTAGAAGTCTTCATAACGACTGGAATTATGGCAACGGAGTTGCTTCAACCTTGGCCTGGCGAAAGCTGGAGTAGAAAGCGTCTTGATTTTCACCACATCTTCCTCATTGACATTTTAATAAGTTTGTTCCTTCAAAATTGTTAGCCTCACCACGCGACTGAAAATAAGACAATGTCCAGATAGCACGCCGATCTTTGCCGCGATGTGAGCCTTGCTAAGAGCTATCAATTAAATGAAGCTCTTACAAGTACTTTCCACTCTGAAAAGGCTTTTGAGAACACCATAAGGAGTGGTTACTGACAAAAACTTACTGAGCTTATGCGAAACCCATAAAGTAAGCGAAGACCGGATCACTCCCGATCATTTCCATCCTAATTTAATTTAGGTATGCAAGTTCAAGGCCTGTTTAGCAGCTCTTCTATCGGAGTGGATGCATAGTTCTCTTAAAAAAAATCCGCACTTTAGAGAAGTACATAGCTTGATAGCTGCCACTTCTGCTTGAAAGACACTGCCGTGGTTTGGCAGTCTGATGCAAAAGTTGATTGGGGGCTCTCAACAGAAGACACTCTCTCCAACCTTATCCTAGAGTTTCGATCCATCCATGAAAAGTCTCACTGCGCCGCTTCCACATAACTCTCGGAGATATGCGCGCAAATAAGATGCCGCTAGTAGTGGTATAGCACCACCGACACGTATAGCACTTTTGGACACGTTCTAGTTGTTTACCGACTGTGGCTTTAACGAGCGCTCTCCAAATACTCTATAGAACAGTATTGGCTTAGCTATGGTTTCGTAAAGCCATACAAATACTGAGTGAGAGACCCCCTTCATTACAACAATATATGGCAACCAATGCCTTTTTCCCCATTTCCTTAATATAGGCCTTCCGTGATAGTTTGCTATCAAAGATGAGGCCAAAATACCTCACCTTTTCGAAAGGGTGAATTCGGGGGCCGCCAATATAGCTCCTTGTAAATAAAAAAAATGAGTTCCCTAAAATCTTTCTACAAATAACATAGTCAAGTATTATCTCCTTAATCTGCTTTGTGGTTAGCACCTCCAAAGTGTGTGCGAGAAGTACGAGTATCAGTGAAGTGGTATAATATTTCCAGAAAACTTCATAGCAATAACAAAACTGTTTTGCTTCAAAACAAAATTATAAAACCGCAGAGATTCGCATAGCTTTGCGAACTTTTTCGTGAAATTCTTTTAGTTGCATCAGTTTACCAACGCGAACTTTAGCCGCTTTCGACTTTCGCAAACTATTTAGTGTGGCGTGGAATTTTTCATGGCTTAATTAACGTAACGAAAAGAATTTTAATCTAACGCGCACAACCACAGACGCCGCACTCAGCCGCTATGATTGCACGGAAAGTTAAGAGCGAAAAACGCGCACTAACTGTAAATTTAAACACATTTACCCACATGCATACACAATTAGAGAGAGAGAAACATTTGCATTGCATGAAAAATATATAATCTCATCGTGCAGGGTTGGGGCCGTCTAACTGGACCAGTTGCCGCGAAATGAAGTTAAAAAACTGAAATTATAACAAAAATTCTGTTGACTGCCACTTTTAATTTGGCTCGGAGCTGAGCTTCATTCTTTCGGCGCAGACACGTCACACAGCTACTCCCATTTGTATGAAGCTGCCGCTCAGTCTGTCTCATCATCACGACCCATTTAAGAAGTTTACGGTGCCTTTTTTCCTGCCACCGAATTTCGCATGTCGCTTAGTGGCGTGGCAGCCTGTTAGTTTGCAGCAGACAATTCGCAGTTATGTTGCAAGTGTGCACGCACGACGCGCCGCTGCTGTTTGCTTACCTTACCTTGCCACTTCGGTGGCTGTAACTGCATCCGGGCGACAAATTAAATATGCTCATTTGTGAATAAAGCCATTCGTATGTATATAAATATGAGTTAGGGTGGTGTTTTGGATAATTTACTGTTTATTTCTTGACATGTTTCGGATATACTTGTAGGTAGATGATACCTACAATTTTAGGTTATATTGAAATGTGTTATTATTTCTTAAACACATAATTTCAAAGAAGAATCATGATTTTACTACAGTGTCATGCGCTCTCTTAACCATCAAATCCCTTCAGATAAAACTTAATACAATATCGAAAAGACAGAACTTCCAATGTTCTTAACTCGAGAGTAATGACGACAGTTTTATAATTTAGTGGAAGATTATTTAGGTTTCGATTTTCAATTCTGTTTCTCAATATATAGTAAATGACCAATTACTTATTCTGGCAGAACTACTGATATTATTGAAAGTCATAGATATAGTCTAGGCTAAGCATTTTCCAAGATCTCACAATGCTATGTTTGGTTTTCACGACAGAACTGTAATAACTGAGTTCGATAGGCTCATTGACAATGCTTTTAATCAGTTGATACATATATTATTTAAGAATTAGAAGAAGAAGAATTCTAACTAAGCTAATTCAATTAAATGAAATATAGTTTGGAAGGAAGGAAGATATGAGTGTAGCCTGCCCGGTCTCAGTTGGCGGTATAAGAGTTATGTATTTTGATGCACAAAGTTAAGACCTTTATCATCTTGCTATTCCGTTTTATCTCTCGTTCAAATCATTTGGTACTCCCAATGAAACTATTCGCTAGAGGGCGTTCCTAGCTAACGAACGAGCGGCTGGTCAGTTGTCTCCGAGCACCTGAAGAGTCAGGACAAACATTTTTGCTCGACGTGTTTCTGTAAGTGGTTCAAGCCGAAAATGCAGCGTTCGCAATTAAATTCTTTGTGAAACTCGGTAAATCTGCGACAGAGATGTTTGATATGATCAAGCAGGCTTACCCAGATGTTGCTTTAGCAAGAAGTGGTGTGTTTCGGTGGTTCGCTGATAAAAACCGGAATGAGCAAATCCAAAGTTGAAACGATGCTCATTATCTTTTATGACATCGAAAGCATCGTCTGCCATGAATTTGTTCCTCCTGGACAAACCGCAAACGCCAAGTTTTACGCGTAAGTCTTCAAGAGATACAAGCGAAGGGTAAATCGGGCCCGACAAAACATCGCAGCCCATTGGAAGGTGCACAACGACAACGCCCTCGGCTCACACCGTCTTTCTTGTCTACAGATACCTAACCAAAGCCGGCATCCCAACCCCTCCGCAGCCGCCTTACAACCCAGATGTGGCTCCCCGGACTTTTTTTCTTCCGCAGAATGCATTCCATGACGTCTTCGCCTGCAGTTCTTAGAAATCGTGCTGGCAGTGCTGCATGGACACAGAAAAAGCCAATTTTGAAAGTTTTTAAAGAATTGTAACGATTGGTTCCATAATTTTTTCTAAATCGACTCAGCCCAATTACTTTTCGGGCAACCGCTTTTTTTTCAATAGGAGCACTTTTTAAATAAAAAAAATGGTTTGGGATATCATTGAAATTCTTTATTCCTCTGAAAGTACATTTGATGTCATTATGTATGGAGTTTGATTTCTTTTGCATGGCCACCACCGGCATGAAGAAGTCCAGGCACTGAACCAAATTTTCGATAGTTTTCAAGCATAAATCGGTCGATACTGCTGCAATTTCACGTTCGATATTCGTACGAAGTTCATCAACCGTCGCTGGCTTGTTGGCATAGACCACGTAGCCTCACAGGAAATAGTCTAACGGCGTCAAATTGAACGACCCAATTAACTGGGCTATTTAACCAGATATCGTCCAAGTGCATATCATTCAATTCGGGCCAAAACATATTCGTTTATCACTGAGCAGTAGTGATGCCCATTCAAAGTAACGTGTCGGTCTTGATCATCACGGAAGATGTACGGCCCATAAACCGCACCAAAATCTAATTTTTTCGGAACGCAATGCTGACTCATAGAGCACGTCTGGATTGCTGTCTGACCAATAATGTGTATTTTGGTTATCGCCAAGCCATTCAGAAATGAACTTCATCGCTGATGATGATTTTTCAATGAAAGTCCGGATCATTTTCAAGTTGTTGCTCAGCTTAATTCACGAACATACAACGATTCTGCTATGGCGTCGTTTACTGTCCCTCTACTTTTTTTTTATAATTTCATAAAAGAAGAAGCGACGATATGTCAATAATTCCACCATTTTGATAAAAACAAACGCTGAATTTTGGTAAGTCAATTAAGTTGGCGTGACCATAATTAATAAGTGTCATTGAATTTGACATAGTGTAAACCGAATGTCAAAAAATTTCATACTACAAACCTGCTAAATTTATTATACCCTGTATAGAGCATATTAAGGTTCTCAAAATGATTGTAACATCCAGAAAAAAATGTCTGAGACCCTCACAAGTATACGTAGGTTGCTATATATATTTCTGGACTAGGCAACACTAAGTGTTGCCAGATGCAATCTGACATTTCCATTGGAAAGTTTGACATTTTTTAGCATAACATCACTCAGAACGTTTTGTCATTTAATCGTGAATTGTTTTATTTACAGGGAATTAAAAAATTCATCTCGGCCAAAAAATGGAATTAACTCGTGAACATTTTCGTGCGATCATTTTTCACAACTTTCGACGTGAATTATCACGACGAGAGTGCATCGATGAACTAAAATCTTTGTATGGCTATGAAGCACCATCCCCTATTGCACTGTGAAAAACTGGTACAACGAATTCAATCGTGGCCGACGCTCGCTCAAAGACGAATTCCGTGAAGGTCGTCCAAAAACAGCCGTTGTGCCAGAAAACAGCGATGCCGTACGTGAACTGATAATGCAAAACCGTCATGTAACATACCTTCAGATAGAGGCATGCCTATGCATTTCTTCCACCAGCATACATTCGATATTGCATGAACACCTGGCCGTAAAAAAGGTTTGTTCTCGTTGGATCCCGCACAATTTGAAAATCGTTCAAAAACAGGCTTGTGTGGATTGGTGTAAATAAATGCTGAAAAAATACGATCGCGGTGCTTCAAAAGACGGTTATAAGATCGTCACAGGTGACGAATCATGGATCTATGCGTATGAGCCCGAAACAAAAAAAAAAAAAAAAAAAAAAATTCTTTATTTTCTTTGATAAATATGCCTATTTTCATTATTAGGCCAGAAATATATATAGCAGCCCACGTACATAGTATACAAATGATCAGCTTGATGAGCTGAGTCGATTTAGCATTTTTCATCAGTCTGTACGTCCATATATACACGAACTAGTCCCTCAGTTTTAGAGGTATCGATCACAAATTTTTCTCTTGTGATTTTTTCCGTTCCCAAATTTGTGGGAGCCGCCAATACCATGTCCGCAATTATAGTATATAGTTGCCATACAAACTGGCCGATCAAATTAAAATCCTGGTGTGGAAAACCAAGATAGTTGACAAGATAGTTTAATGAAATTCAGCATCGATTATTACCCAATGCATCGCTCCAATCTCCGAACATATTTTTCAGATTGGACCACTACAGCTTACACAGCTGACATTTAAGCTGACCGATTAAAATGCACACAAAGAAATCCCTGTGTGCCCTTTAGAAATTCACGTGTGAATGGTATTCGGAAGTTTTTCAAAAATTATAGCGAATTTTGTATATCTTAAGAAAGTGTTTGTTTATTTATAAATATGTACATATATTTTTTGTGTCTTTCCTCAAATCGTTTAAAAAATTACTTTTTTTGTGCTCCTGATTAGCTCCGCCTTCATTAGAATTTTTATCTCCTCAATCAGTTTTAGGAACACAAAAAGTCACAGGGCACCAGATATGGGGAATACGGTGGCTGCGGCACCATTAATGTTTTTGGGTAAATATTCGGGCAAAAGCAAAGATGGGTTGGCAGGAGCGTTTCGGTGCAAAAGCCAATTTTTGTTCTTTCACGAATCCATAGGTTTTTGCCGGATAGAATTTTCGAGAATTGCGTATAATAATATTCATTATTGACCGCACTACCTTTTAGCAAGAACTGTTGATTGACGACGCCTCTGCAATCTAAGAAAACTGTTAGAAAACCCTTCATATTTCATCCAACTTTTTTCGGTCTATGCAAATGAGGCAGCTTCCAATGGAATGATTTAACTTTAGTTTCCACACCATAACCATGAACCCATGACCCTTTGGAGAAGATTTGGGTCGTCACGCACTGAGTCCAACATCCGCTGAGCAATGTGAATGCGAAAATTCAAAATTCACGATACTTTTTGTACAAACCTCATATCGCTTCGGTGCAGCTGAATTTAAACTTCTTTCCAGTTCTTTTAACTTTTAAAATCAGACAAAGATTTGACATCCCACATTTTTAATGCTGTAGTCCACACACTACCTATATAATACAATACTTGTAAGTTCATATATAGTGCTGAGTGGGTTCTTGTGGTAGACGAAATGCCGTCGACTGCATTTTGCTTGAACGCATATTTTTCAAAATAATAAAGCGAGCCAAGAATTTTTCATAATAAAATGTGAATGTTTTTTCACTGTGATGGTGGTGCAGTGGGGCATGTGCAGTGACGGCGAGTCATGCAGCTGTATAACCCAAAAGCAACTGCATTTAAATAGAAACTTTTAGAGGAGAGCAAACGCGAATGCTTCGAAAACTTATAAGCAGCCACGTAACTCTTATTATATACATATGTAAATATGTATTTTTATATGGTTTATTTCAGCCAACCCAATGCACACATGTGGTGCGTGTATTTAGCGTTAAACTTTGGAGTGAGTATTTGCGTTTCTGCGTAAGCTGACTTCCGAGTGTCCTTGACTCGGGAGCATTACGTGCAAGCGCAGGCGAGCTGAAGTGATATATTAGTTGTGGGCGGTGGGCAGAGTGTATATTATATGTGTGTGTATGTATGTGTGTTCATTCGAGTAACCCCAACCTGAGCTGGTATTTCCATTTGCTTTTGAACAACATTTGCTGGAGAGCTAATTTGTCAAAGTAAGCAAGAAATGAGCGATGCACTGGAGTTAAAAGGATCAGCCGGTCTGACAGCAAATACGAACATATTGTATACTACGATACTTATTTATGTTGACTAAAAGATTTAAAACAGACAGGGCTGGAGCTCAGCGTTGGCGTCTCAATGGTATTGTCTAAAGCAATATGTTTATGCTTTCCAAAACGCCAGAAATCGCTCAAGTACTTAACTAACTAATTTAAATTAATTGGCAACTAATACAAAATCAAAGACTGAACAGCTTGTCATGTTTAAGCATGATTCATTAGTCTTCTGATTTCTCACTTTCAAGAATAATCTTACGTCTATTGCATCATGTTCTGCACAAATTGTAAGAAAAGTCCACCATTTTCAACAATCCAACCAGTAGTAACCTACTCAATCTATCGACCTAATTAAAATTAATTAATTTGCCTTCAACTGTCCAGCGGAAATTCACACGATTCAAATGTAACTAAGGACTAGGCATTAGGTACTCATATGGCACTTGATATGGAATAATATGGCATAGGTTATAGACATTGAACTCAACATGAGAAATAACTCCAACAGTATTGTTAAAAAGCTAAAAAAATATTAATAGAAAATTTAGTAATATCAACTATTATATAGACTGAAAAATGAAAACGACAGATAGGTACATTTAGCGGTGAATACCGAAATCTAGCGAGGTATTGACTCCACATAGAGACATATTAGTTTTTTCCTTATCGGAGACTAATAGTGGGGTGCTGCTTGCTATGGAGAGTTCATCTGCATCACAATTACCAGGGCCCTGGAACCATTTTATGTTTATCGTATAATAGGGCTTTCTCTCAATACCTTTGACGAAACCCTAAGAAATTATAGTGATTCCAAAGCCATTTGAAAATCTGTATATATGTGTATACATGTGTATACGTTCCTCGTATAAGCATACTTCTTCAAGAACGTTTTTATACTTTCGCAACAAAGTTGCTAAGGAGAGTATTATAGTTTTGTTCACATAACGGTTGTTTGTGAGTCCTAAAACTAAAAGAGTCAGATATAAAGTTATATATACCAAAGTGATCAGGGTGACGAGTAGAGTTGAAATCCGGATGTCTGTCTGTCCGTCCGTCCGTCCGTCCGTCCGTTCAAGCTGTAACTTGAGTAAAAATTGAGATATCATGATGAAACTTGGTACACGTATTTCTTGGCTCCATAAGAAGGTTAAGTTCGAAGATGGGCAAAATCGGCCCACTGCCACGCCTACAAAATGGCGAAAACCGAAAACCTATAAAGTGTCATAACTAAGCCAAAAATAAAGATATTAAAGTGAAATTTGGCACAAAGGATCGCATTAGGGAGGGGCATGTTTGGACGTAATTTTTTTGGAAAAGTGGGTGTGGCCCCGCCCCCTACTAAGTTTTTTGTACAAACTACTATAGCTATGTCAACCAAACTCTATAGAGTCGTTTCCTTCAGGCATTTCCATATACAGTTCAAAAATGGAAGAAATCGGATAATAACCACGCCCACCTCCCATACAAAGGTTATGTTGAAAATCACTAAAAGTGCGTTTACCGACTAACAAAAAACGTCAGAAACACTAAATTTTATGGAAGAAATGGAAGAAGGAAGTTGCATCCAGGCTTTTCTTAAAAATTGCAAATGGTCGGACCTCGCCCACTATGGACCAAAAACCATATCTCAGGAACTACTCCACCGATTTCAATGAAATTCGGTATATAATATTTTCTTAACACCCTGATGACATGTACGAAATATGGGTGAAATCGGTTCTCAACCACGCCTTCTTCCAATATAACGCTATTTTGAATTCCATCTGATGCCTTCTCTGTATAATATATACATCAGGAACCAATGATGATAGCGGAATAAAACTTTACAACAAATACGGTATTTGAGCTGAGTATCCCTTGTGGAAAAATTGTCGTGATCGGACTATAACTTTTCAAGGTCCCTGATATCGAACACGAAGAACTCAGTGCCTAACCTAAACCTAACCTAATTTTTCACCGAAAATGTCGTGTAAATCGCTCAGAATTTAATTCTAATTAATTTTACAACTAAATAAAAAAAATGTGTAAATAACGGATAATGAAATCTCGATTATCACTTTATCATGCGAGAGTATAAAATGTTCGGTGACACCCGAACTTAGCCCTTCCTTACTTGTTTGTAATAGCTGTGGTTTCCGCTTAGGAGTTGGCTACTCCAGCCGTTAATTTCCATTTGGGCTCCGCCATCCTTTTAAAGGTGTTAAAGTTACTTTTATTACCCTTGTGTCTAGTTTTGGTTTCAATGATCTCTTATAAATTTTGTACCTTAAACAAACAATCAAGCAATAGCAAGTGAAAGTTATCTTATAGCGCATTCAGTAAGGAGTCTCTAGTCACTATTTAAGGTATTGTCTCAATATATGACTAGATACTATTCACAACACAGTCTTCAGGTGTCTATAAGTTGTGCCCTATGAATGGTGCTCTGCAAAGCAATCACTGAGTCAGTTTACATACTGTTGAAGTTGAATAAGACCTCACATTTCCCTCCGTAAAACATTAGGTCAGAATCTGGTCTTGTAATAGCAGCTCTTGAATCTCTTCAGGTCGCTCTTTTTCCAAAATGTGTAAATTTTGTTTGTTTACATACCCATTGAACCAGAAATGGGCATCATCGCAGAATAAGATTTGGTTTGAAAACAACGGATCTGCATGGAATTTTTCAAGAGTCCATAGAGCAAAGTAATGTCGCTTGGGAAGGTCAATCGGCTACACTTTTTGCACAAGCTGGATTTTGTACGCTTTCAATTTAAGATCTCGACGTAAAATGCGCCAAGTCGTTCCATACGTCAGTCCGAGTTGCTGCAAACGGTGCTGAATCGACTCTCCACGGTCTTCGTGTACACTTTTATGTATTTCTGCTAATTTTCATCACTGCGTGAAGGATATGGTCTATTTGGTCGAATAATGAATGCTGGGTCTTAAGATGGGCGATGGTTTTGCGAATACTTGTAGTATTGATCATAAGTTGAGCAAAGCGAACGTGAATTTTTGAAATAAAGTTGAACGATTTGTACACATTGTTTATGCGTAAGGCTTTGAGTCAACACCGTATCACATCTTGATGAATTTGAAGGGGAAGTTATTACAATATCTTTTAGAAACGGTAAGGCAACTTTTTTTCAAATGTGGGCAATATGAACAAATAAAATTGTATAAATAGTAAAAACCGTTTTTATTGGTATTGGTCTATAAAAACAACGTATCATCAAAAAAATTAAAATTGAGTTATTTATAGCTTACGATTCACTTCATCATATTACATATGTACATATACATATGTAGTATAAAATGTTCAGCTTCCGCTGTCAGATGTAACCAATATATACCCATTTTATAACCAAAACTCAAATTTGGTTTCAATATAAGTGTTTACTATATGTCGGGTTTCCTTCGCCTGTAAACTTATGAAAAATTAGGTTACGTCATTTTGTATTTCAGGTGACGAAAATTTAGCTTAACTTCTGAATCTTTGAACGCTCCTCAGATATCTCAATAATTCCCGCAAAAATAGTCGGTGTCGCTTGAGAGCTCATTTTAATCCAAACCAAAATACAGCTAAGTGTTCTAGAAACTGTAGAAAAGCAAATAAAGAGCGAATACACACGAACATATACACCAATGCACAGCGATTTGAAAATGATTACAGCTGCAAGTTAATATCCTTTGAGCTTTCATGCGTAGCAAAGCAAGGACGACGCAACTTTTCAAGAATTCAGAATCGTAATTTAAGGTATTCCAGCAAACCTTCACATTAACTTGGCTGTATGTGTGTGTGTGTGTACATGTATTTACGGATTTGCGTGCGTTTGTGTGCGTTTTTATGGTTTAGCAGGCATTCGCATGAGCGAATGTCGGTGAATGTTGCTATTCAAACATGTGTATCAAAATGACAATGACAGTTGAAAGTGCATTTATTTACATTGCAGCACACACACACATATATATATACCAAATACATGCGCATGTGCATATTGCAGCAAATACATATGTACGAGGAAATGAATGAAAGCACTGATGCGAGTAGCTTTGAAGGTTTGGCAGTGTGTGTGTATAGGTGTGAGTATGCGTATGGCATTTGCCTGCCAGAGAATGTGCTTTTTATGTCACGGAAATTTTGCTGGTATATTAAATTGCACACGTGCGCACACACACACTCACATGCAGTTTTTACCTTTTTACCTGCATACAAACACAAACATACCAACACTCGCATTCAAGCAAAGCAGCCGCTGCATTAGAAGCAACACGAAATAATGCCACAAAAACTTTACAGAACTACAATAAATACTGGTCGGAGAAAAAATGGTTTATTTGCTAACAACTGTTGTTTGTCTTAGCCAGGATTCGGCCCAGCCAACACATTTTCGCCGCACATTTTTTCCAGCTGCCGCTTAACGGTGCCTTTAAGCGTATACGTATACCGAAATATATAGTATAGTTACACATGTTTGTTTGTGGGTATGTGCGCACATGCGAGCAATTGAAATATTTCGTTGAGGTGAGAGTAGTCGGGTGAAACCGAGGCCCAACTGAAAAAGTTAAAAATGTGGTGAGTTGTGGTGCGCAAGCAAAACACACACACACACGCGCATTAACATACATTATTTGGTTTACCCAGCAGCAAAATCCGAGCGAATGCAACGTGGCGAACAAGAAAAATTTTAACCTTGGCTGCACCGAAGCTATAATATCCTTCACACGTATATTTATTATAGCATAAAAGAGTATAAAAATCTTTATTCTGATTTCGATCTGTCAGTTTGTGTGGCAAATATTATGTTCCGATCTGAGCATATTTTTCGGAGATTGCTCCATTGCTTTAGGCAATACTCAATGCCAAATTTCTTAGAGTTTTTTGTAAAATAAAAAAGGTGTGTATACAAGTATTGTACTCGTATTTTGATCGAAGAATTTATAAGACGGCTATATGCTATAATGATTCGATATCGAATATAGGTTGAGGCAAATGAGCATTTTCTTGAGAAGAAAAGGTCTAGTGCAAAATTTGAGAGCGAAATCTCAAAAACTGAAATACTAGTTCGTGTATATAACATACTGACAAACGATTTTGACTAAATCGATTCAGTTCATCCTCTCAAAAGCTGATTTTTTACGTATAATTTTCATAAGGTCTCCGAAGCTTTTTTCTGTGTGTTACAAATATCGTGACAAACTTAATGTACTCTGTTTGGGGTATAAATATTTGAAGTCTCATAAAATAATGAAGATTTTTAGTGTAATATCACTTACAGGGTAGTAATGTAAACATCCTTCACATTTCTCATGTGGAGTTTTATCAGAAAGGGTAGCCGTCTATTACGTTTGAAAAATTCTTAGTCTACTAAAGAGTCCATCGTAAAAAAAAAGTCATGAATAGCCGCAGTGAGATGCAGCAGATAAAGGAAGATGGACATATCGGCTAAGTAAGAAAGTACCAGCCTGGATTGGTAAACAACACGTAAGATAGACTTCTATTTAACACAGTTCTTATCGGCCCTTGGCTGTTTCAGGAAATACCTATACAAATTTGGCCACGATGTCGAAACACAATGTTTCTTCTCTAGAAATGTGACAGAAAACAAAGAACACATTTTTTCTCCTACTCAAGGTATGTAGTGGGAACTACCATAGAAGAACTGACAAACGAAGAGATGACGCTCGATAACATAGTGAGTCACATGCTGCTATCAGAGCTGTAGCACTCCAGCGGAGAAGTATAAGACCACATGAATAAGCCTGGAGGCAGAATGTGAACCGGCACTTATCGCCCAACTTGGTCCTGCGAAGTAGTGCTTAACGGCGGACCCGTAGCTTCAAATACAAGCTACAGTAGCCAGAGTTAAGTGTTTAGTACGTAAGTGGACTAGGTTCCGCAAGTTCAGAATAGTTGTGTTATACTGTTTGGGCGTGGTCCTTGACGGTATCATTGGAAGATTCGCCCTTCGGTAGCAAAAAAAAGGTCTAGTAAACTTGTAGGTAAAAGAAGCACTACAATAACAATAATACAACAATAATATGTCCAAGCAATTAACACAAATTATTAGATAAAATTACTTTTAAAATTTTTTTATTCAGTCGAATCGATAAAATATTCAAACTAACCGCATTACGAGGAGTTTTACGCCATTAAGGTTTTCTGATAAAGCTTGCCGTTCTATTCTTAAGTAAAGGTCAATAGGGTATATGATTGATTGTCGTTGGAGTATTTTTTCATGTTTTTGGATAAAAGCTGTAGTATATTCAAAAATGATAAGTCGATAAAGGTTTGTTATATCGTATATCAAAAAATAATGGATATCAAATATATATATATTTAATATTTAAAGATGGTCAAGATAAAAAACGTGTTGTTAGGATTGCCAATTATGAAAGATTTTCAGTTGATTAAATAGATGAAATACAGTTTTGGTGAAATGAAGGTATTGAAACTAAAGGGTTGAACAATATTTTAGCCAAAAAATTACACGGAAATTACAAATAAAACACAAAATAATTGATTATTCATATATATTAATTTTGACGCCTGCAAAGTAATCCCCACTAGATATAATACACCTATGCCTACGCTTTTCGAGTCCTCGAAACACTTATCATAACCACTTTTTGGGATGGCCTTTAGCTCCTTCAGCGATTTTTGTTTTATCTCTTCGATCGACTACAAGTAGAATGGGTTCCATTTCAATGATTGTTGACTTGTTTGCGTTTCAAACTCATAAACTCTTGTCTCATTGGCAGTTATAATGCTCTGCATGCATGTGGGTTTGGAGTTCACACGATCAAGCATGTCCAAAGGGACCTGCTCACGGTACTCTTTTTGAAATATACACCAAAATGCTGTCTGTTCGAACGACTCGCGAGAGAAGGGAACTCTGCCATCTCTCTAATACTTTTCTGATGATTTTCAAGCACCATATCCTTCACTTTTTTTAATATTTCCATTAGCTGATGGGGTCTAAGGTCTTTTAGGACGAGGCATGTTAATCTCTCGACCGTTTTTAAAGGATTTGTACCACTCGTAAGCTTATGGTTTTTCTAAAACTGAGTCGCCGTAAGCCTTTTCCAACATTCGTAACGATTCCGCCCACGAAATTTAGTTAGAAATACGAAATTTGAGAAAAATTATTTCTTCCATGTTTTTATCTATTGTAAAAATTGTCAATTATGACTATAGAAATCATGTTAAACAATTTCAGAGTATAATCGCTGTAATATAAATGTACGTCGTTGTATGCTTTCTAAAGTTCAAAACTAAACTCATCAGCAAAAAAAAATACACCATCTCTGTACAAACCACTTAAAGCACTGCTTAGACCAATACCGGACCAATGTCAGTTTGAAATGAATTTGACTTTCAGCAGCATATAATCTTTTACATATTATATACAGACGCATACAAACACTCCTATGTATTTACATGTGTGCAAGCAAAGAGTTGTACGAGTAGTTTAGGCAACCAAGTTTAGCGGCCGTATATCTCAGCGTATTGTGGCAGTGACAGCAACAATGAGCATTAGAAGCGAAAAACAGCAATAAAATTTAAAAGTAAAACAAATAAAACATTTGCTGAGAGAGAGTGGAGGAGCACGAAAACAGCAAATACCACATAAAAACGCCAACAATCACATTTTTAACGTTTGTTTTGAGCGCTCTTTTTCGCACAATTTTTAATGGAGTAGTTTTGCATGCAATTTGTATTTTAGGAATTTTTTCTACTCCAGTTTATTTCATCCGTCTTTCGAAGAAATAAAGACTAAAAAACAAAATGCCGCAACCATTTAGTGAAGAGTCAGTTTACCAAACAATAAACTCTTGTAGTGTGAAGAGTGTGGCGCAAGAAGCCTGAAACTAGCGGAGCGTAACGGTACTAAAACTGTTTGCCTTATAAGTTTGTAATAAATAGTAGTAGATTTGCATGGAGAAAAATTGCGCAACTTTTGATTAATACTTTTAGTTTTTTAACAGCATCGCACAGGTATTAAAGACATGCAGAATCTTCTACGCCCTTTACACACCAGACTTCAGTTTTGCCAGCTTTTTTCATTTTAGGGCAAGCTCGCAACGTTATATAATATGTACATATGTATATAACATATTGCTGCAGATGATAAAAAAATAAACAAATATTGCGATATTGCATACTTTGCACATATTTTGTGGCAATTCTGGCTATTAAAGTAAAAAGCGAATGTTTGTTTTGATATATGTATATATGTTTTGCAACGAAACTTTGAAATGGTCCTGTTTTTTCTATTTATCCTTGTAATTGACGGTGTCATTTCAAAAACGAAGCCAAAAATTTTACTTTTCGAGGTTTCAATGTTTAATGTACTAAGCTAATATGAAGCCAGCGAGAGGTAAACTGAGCAACCCACGTTTTGGAAATTTCTACTTTGAAGAACTAAAATTTTCTCTAAGAGATTAATTAATAGCTTTCGTCGATATTTTGTAATTATTTTATTAGGAGTTCCTCCAACACCCCCTTAATTCAAGCAATCCTTTAAGAAAGTGTAAGGTACTAAACAGCTTATGAGAATACTTCCTCGATTGCACCAGGACAGGAGAGTGGTTGGCTTAATATGTACTATATAAATTGGTCTGGAGGAAATATTACGCAGCAATTTTGTTGATGCTTCAAAACTGAATAAATCGCACTTTAATGGACCCGACTTAGAACAACCAATGTAATAAGTACTCGGAAATGATGTAAATTATACAGTTAGCCACTGATGTTGGTGTAATCTCTAAATCCACTGTTACTATGAAATAAAAAAAGAGCTTTTAATCGTTTAATGGAGTATTTGTTTTGTTTTGTCATTTTCAGAAAAAATTAACACTAATAATGTATATATTTTTTATACAATCAGAAAGTAGAGCAAACATAAAGTCCACTGAAAAAATATCAGACAAATCGAAATAAGAATTTTTGATTGAAAATGAGAGAGTTTTTCCAAATAGGTTTCCAGGGACCATTCCAGTTATGAGGAAATGGGCAAAAAATCAAGTTTAACAATTATTTTTCAATTAATTTTTTTTTGTTTTTCATTTCCAATCGATTTCATCTCACAATGATTTTTCTGTTTTCAATACTTATCCACCCAGATCTACGATCCGTCTTTAATAAATATTCGTCGCTCTGGTAGACCAAGATGCCAAATGTTTCACAGGAAGTCGGTTAACGGTGTGAATGGCTGCATAGAGTAGTTCCATCAATACAAATACTCTATTAGCAAGAAATAGTAAGAATTTGTTCATAATTTTAAAATTCTTAATTTATTCTTCAAAATCTAAATCGTCTCCCTCAAAGTAATCCCTCTTAGCTCCATTACATTTGTGCCAACACTTTTTCCATTTCTCGAAACGTTTGTTTTTCCAGAATAGTCTTTAATTGGCCCAAAACGGTTTTGAGGGGTCGTTTGGGTTGCTGAATAGCCAGTCACACGAATTTAAATAGGGAAAATACGGTGGTTACGACACGATATTGGCAAAAAACTCACGAAGAAACAATGCTGAACGCGACGGTGCATTATCGTGGTGCAAAATCCAAGAGTTGTCTGCCAATTATTCTGGCAAACTTTTACTAAGAGCTTCACTGAACATTCCGATATTTATAGTAAGATGTCTGATTGTTAATCTGCGATTTTCAATCACTAAATCTTTTATTTTATTGACTTATTGGTCATTAATTGATGTTGATGGCCATCCTGTACGTGGCACGTCGTCACCACGTGCTCGACCCTCTTTGCATAATTTTTAGCAATCAAAAACAGTTGTTGGGATAAACATTTAACACCTAAGGTCTTTTCAAACGTTCGGCGCGTTTCCGCAACAGAAAATTGATTCCGCACACAAAATTTAATGGAAATTCTTTGTTGAATAATTTCACTCATCGGAAAATCGCCTAGTATACTATATAGTATACTAAACATTAATGATGATTTTGATGTGAGAATTGGCAAAGATGTCACGGACAGTCATAACAATATAGAAAAAATATTTCGACGAAAATTTAAATCAAACAGTCTTACTATTTTTTGCCCACAGTATCTTCACAAATGTACATTTGCCATGACTTCTCTTACAAATTTAGTAGATAACATTTTCTCTTTGCGTATATTTTACTGCATTGAAAGCAGATTCAAAGCAAACTTGTGAAGTGCAAATATACCAAGCTCGTTATGCAACACACTTTTCTTAGCATACTTTTATGCGCACACAACTAAGTTTTAAACTACTCAATGCTTTCGCTGATGAAAATTCCTGGAAAAGTTGCAAAGTTAAAATGTTTAAATGAATTTATGTATAATATGCATATATGCTTCCATAAATACGTTTTTGCCGTTGAGAAAGTTTGTGCAACGCTGTCTATTTAATTTAAAATTTGTTAAAGATTTTGGATTTTTTTGCTCTGTAATAACGAAAATAGAGGAGAGTTGAACATTTTGCACTTCAAATATATAAATTAGTTGAGTTAAGCTTAAGTTACTAAAAGGCACTTAACACTACAGCTAATTTCAGCAACTCAATTATTAATGCATTATTCAATAAGTTGCCTTGCCATTTCGTTTTGCTATTTTATTACAAATAATTTTGATGAAATTCACAGCCAACAGAATGCCAATTAGCATTTTCAGCAGCAGAATATATTCTCTCTCCTCATGTTACATAAAATATTTACTTATGTACTTATTGTACAGACATTGACTTCTGATTAGACATTGTAATTCTCACATATGCTATTTGTGTGTTGAATGCAGTGAAGTTCATAACTTAATTTGCCCTTTCCCCGTATTTGGCAATCAGCATGCAATGAATATAAGTTTACAATATTTTCTCATCATTAGAGTGAGTAAGTATTTTGAGTAGTTTCGTTTAACCGATATTAGATTACTGCTAGGTAGTTAAATAGTGTAAAGGCATAGCGAAACATTTTAGATATTATCCTTTTACCAAAATATTTTAAAGATCCTAACCCTATTCCCAGTAGCCATTATTCTGAGTGAAATCCATATTCATGTTATAAAGTTCTTATAGCAGCTATAGGGATGAAAGTTGTATTACATCTTACAAAATGATCTTGCTGTTCTTTTAGATTAACTTGATCGAGTTCTGGAGATTTTCAGAAAAACCCAAATTTAGCTTCAAGTGCGATTAATTGTTTAAGATACGAATTGTTGTTTATAACTATTCAATCTTCTCAAACATTTTTTTCTTCTTTCTCAGTTTATAAATGTAAGTCAAACTTCCATTGAAGAACCTGTGTGATTCCAGTCATTAGAGCTGCTCTCTGCCGACAACAACCCAACTTTGTTAAATATAAAAACAGGCTGGAACTGGCTTTAATTTGTATGACTAATCGGAGAAAATTTTCGAAACAAAGGAACATCTCGTTTCCCATCGTAAATTCTTCGAATTCGACTAAACGAACGGTAGCGTTGAAGAAGATTGAGAACTAATAATTTAGAGGCGATTTAATTTAAAAAAAATAGTTTCCTTAGCAATCGTATCCAACTTCATTCTAAGATTACCTCCCAGTTACCTCCTCTGTTACCTAATCAAATGGTCTAAGTTCTTAAATAAGAGAGTAAGATCAATTGATTTGAAATTTCATATCAATTTATTTTTCATATCAATTTATACTCATTTACATAATAAATATTAACTTTGCCATGGAATTTGTAACTTCCAGAACAAACGTTGAAGACCTTACACATTTAACACTCAAGATTTCGGACCAGCCCGAGTGAAATTTGATCTTGGGTTTATATTAAAGATCAATTGACGCCTGTCAGTATACACGCGATTTAGTTCGATATATCGGACTCCCGTAGCACCAAACTGCCAAAAAAATTAATCCAACAAAATCAAGCCTTGTACAGAAATTTATTTTGTTTGAGGAGATATCTTCACGAATTTTTCAGGGAATATTGCCCAAAGCAACTGCACAATTTCCTAAATAAAAATCTTCAGATCGGACCACCATAATATAGATATTCCTATCAAAGCAAATATCTGATATTACATAACATTTGCTTAATAATTAAACCTAACTTGACTTGAAGATTGAATATAAACCGTTGATTACTTACGCTTTTCATTTTTACTTATATAATATCTACAGTCGCTATAAGCAATGTGAAGGTTATTATGTCGGTGAAACTTAAGTTAAAATTTTTTCTGTTTTTTCTTGTGTTTACGTGATTACTCTGTCCTTCGAAAAAATATTCAACAATTCAGCAATCGTGTAAATCGATCGTGTCATTCTTGAGTTGTAAATGGTGTAAACAACACGATATTTTTATTTTTTTAGTTATTTACGAGAACATACTACAGCAAAAGCAATAAATTGCAGCACTTCGATGCCATTGGTTACCCATTTGAACATCGAAAAATTTGTTGGGACCAAAACTGTCTCAGTGTAAAAGTACAATAAATAAATTGTTGTTATTGCATTTGATTTATCAAATATAATCGGAACTGTAAATTAAACAAATTTGGTTTGCTGTGCAAATTGCACTCGCTGAAATATAATTTCGTTAGATGAATGTTGGAATTGATAACCAGAACGAGCACGCTGGAGCGTTATGCACGGCGGAAAGGGGGTATTTCATTAAATTGGAAATATTTTGATTGTTGGCGGCTACGCAATCAATTAGTGTTGACTTTGCATGCAAATGAGCTGCATATTGACACCAAAACATAAACAGTCAAGCCAATATATAATTCATACACATAAATATACCTATGTTCATGCATATGTATGTACATTCGGGTGTCTGTTATTTTCGAAATTGATTGTTTTTCGCAAACGCCGCTGAAGTTTCAGTTTTTGCATTAAAAGAACACGCTCTTATATGCATTTTAAATCGTGTTTAAATAATTTTAATTTTTTTTTATATTTAACATAAGATTTTTTAATATTTTATAATAAATTTTTTGCCTTAAAACAAATGAACTTTGAATAATCTATATATATAAAAGAAAGTCGTGTTAGTTACATCACTTATAACTCAAGAACGGCAGAACAGATTTGGCTGAAAATTGGTAGGGAGGTAGCTTAGAGCCAGGAGACGGACATAGGATACTTTTTATCTCTTTATGTCAAAATTTAATACAACTCATAAATACAAAAATTATATTTCAAATCATAAGCATTTGTTCAAAATTCATGTTTGTAGGAATCATTTCAATATTTCATTTCTTCAAAAAAAAAAAAAAACAATAAAAACAACCTTACATCTTCGTCTATATAAATATGTATGTATGTAAAAATGAATCGCCAAAATGTATGTACGCTCATAACTTTAATACGACTGAACGAAATTTGATAATTCTTTTTTTTAAAATATTCGTTTAGGTTCAGGGATTATTCGAATAATTGCCGGAAAACCCCTAAAAACAGTCCTTTTCTTTTTCTCATACAAACGAATGAATGTTTGTTCGTTAGTAACGCTAAGAGAACGGCTGAACCAATATTGATGAAATTTTAAGAGGTTGTTCGTTGTGGATTAAGGAAGGTTTAGAAATAAAAACATCTTATACTTTTCATGAAAAGTCGGCAAATTGGATAATTCCAAAAAGTAACTTTTTTCCAAAAACATTTTTTTTCAATTTCTGTTTTGTTTTTCAATATTTTGATTTGGAAATTATTTGAATAGTTCAGTAGTTCAGTCTCGATCGCTTGCTTTTTTATTCCGGCTATTCAAGAGAAAAATTATTACTATTACGATTTACGATGCTTTACGACAGGTTGTGAATTGAACAATTGAAAATTATTCAGTGAAAACTTTACGTGTGAAAGATCCAGTATTATATGAAGTGGTGGAAAGCAATATGGTTCATGGACCTTGCGGACACTACAATCCCTTTTCGGTTTATATGTCTAACAATAAATGCACGAAACACTATCCGCTTGCTTTTCTTTCGGAATCGCAAACTGGAAATGATGGATATCCACTCCATTGTCGTAGCTCATCAGACGACCATACAACTTAGAGTAGTGAATATCGAAATTGACAACATATGGATCGTACTATATTCTCCACTGTTGTCTAATTCACATTCTAAACTCATATCAATGTTTAGTATTGCAGTTTGGTGTAATCTATTAAATATGTTTGTAAGTACGTCACCAAGGGAAGCAACATGGCGCTTAATGGTCTTAAACGATACGGTCCATACGTGAACTGCAATAAAGCGCTTTGTAGGATATTTACTTTTGCAATTCATGAACGGTTTCCGATTGTTGTGTGTCTCGCAGTTAATATGGAGATTGGCCAAAGAGTTTATTTCAGCCCAGAGAATACATTACAGCCGGTGGTAACACCGCCAACAACAAAACTAACATTGACGAGTTTTTTTCTCAACTTTCGTCAGTGATCCGCTTACGAGAACATTGCTCTATTTGAAAATACCTTGCATTCATGGAATGCATCGTCGAAGAAATAGTTACGCTGAAAGCAAGACCGAACAGTAGATGGACATTCAGGTGTGTTCTCAACTAATGCATTAGGATGAATTTACACAACCCACCCAAAAAACGATGATTGCTTCTACCTTCGGTTGCTACTGATTAATGTACGCGGCGTATTGCGTACTGTGAATGGTATGGTGTGTGCAATTACAATTGCTGGAACACGATAATCAGTGGAAACAAATGTTGGACGATGCGATAGCTACTTCGAATGCCACTGAAGTTCCCACACTTTTCGCGATAATCATTTCACGATATCAGCCTTTAAATCCGCGTCAATTATGAGATACGAACAAAAATGACATTGTCGAAGACATTTTACATCGTATTCGCTAAAAATTGGAAATGGGTCAATTCCGGTTGATGCTTCCGGTGGTTTGATATCAATTCCATCTGCGGTTTATCAATTCACGAAAGATGAACTCATCACCAATCTTCGGACATTGGCCAAATTATCTTAACTATGATTCCTTAAATGCACGCGCAATATTAACTGCCAAAAAATACAGATGTTCTTGACTTAAACTGGAAGATTCAAAGTCAAATTCCGGAAGACTTGCGCTCATACAAATCGACCGATCGTTTTCCATTGAAGACGTCGCCGTGAATTATCCAGTGGAGTTTCTAAATTCTTTGGAGAGGCTTGGTATGCCACCGCATCATTTGCGTCTCAAAGTTTGATCTGTCGTTATTATGTTTTGCAATCTGCAAGCGCCGAAACTATGTAATGAAACCCGACTGATTGTGACGCAGCTATCGAATACAAAGGGCTGAATGCTTGATTCAACGAATTTCTTTGAGTTCCAACGATTTGCCATTTCAGTTTCCAGCGAAAATTGCATTTGAGATGACACTCAACAGGACACAAGGATAGTCGCATAGTGTGTGCAATAAGTTTGGAAATTCTATGTTTTTCACACGGCTAGATATACGTGGCGTGCACACGAGTTGGAAAGCCATCTTTTCTATACACCGGAACAGAAACCAAAAAATTTTGCTTATCAAGCTGCGTTACATTGAAAAAAAAAATGAAATGATAAATTCAACTTTCTTTTCATTTCAAAACACATAATTTCACGCAGGACAACGGCTGCGGGGCCAGCTAGTAAAATATAAAAAAGATTTTAATAATTTTTCCCTTAAAGCCATTCATTTAAAAGATATTCGCAGTTAAAATTATGTATGAAATGTGTCCGTTCGGTACACCATGTCGTATAAACAACACTGGATGCACAGGTATATTTTGCAGTACATTTTTTATATTTAACTTTAAGTGCGTATAAATTTCAAAGGAGTTTATAGATAGAATCACCAAAATCGTTTTTGTAGAGCGAAAAAACTGTTTGAAAAGCGTTTTTGTGGAGTTGTAGATTTAGTTGCTAAATGCGTAATATCAAAAAATCCCTTGTTATATAAACGGGAAATGGTTTAAAGTAATGAATAAAGAGCTTGTTTACGTTGAGTCCTAATTTTAGGGCCTCAACTGAAGCTGTAGCCGCTGTGTGCAAGAAAACACTCAACTTGGGAAATAACGGACACCCTAATATACATATACACTTACTTGTATACTCGTGTCAATGTACTTGTGCTCATATCCGTTGGGTTGCACATTGCTTCAAATTGTACATATGTATATGCAATAATCATTTATGTAATGCATTACAAGCATTCATAAGTATAAAGCTAATTATGCATGTAAGTACGTGTGGGTAAATTAATTGTTGTGGCGCAGAGAAAATTTGCATTCATAATGAATTAGAACTGTGTGGCGGTTATTGTTTTGTGTATTTACTCCTATTTAAATTGGGCATATAGATTTTTCATTTGCGGTTTGATATTTTGTATAATATTGTGCATTGTATTTCCACAAAACGTTCAAAATTACTAAAGACGTGCCAGGGCTTTGCAGAGTTAGATTCGAACGCAGTTAAGCTTCTTTATCGGCGCGATACTGCTCGAATGATCTGCTATCGGAGTTTATATCTAATGATTTTTCATAATTTTTGACTAAAAAATCGGATATTCAAAAACTTTGAAATTTTAATATTCATAACAAAATAATCGTTATATTTTGACTTTTATTTTTCGCTCACGAAATAAGACTTTTTCATAACTTGTATGTATTGCTCACAGAATAATAGTAAAGCTGTGAGTTTTAAATAACTCTAACGCAATAAGACTTGGAGAGTAAGTAAGTAACCGAATCGCTTGGTTCAAGAGATCACAGCTTCTAGGATTCCTATGAGCTAAAAATAAAAAAAAGTGGGCACAGCCCCGCCTTTTAATAGGTTTATTGTAATATTATAAATCCACTATAGCTATAATGTCCAACTTCACTCAGAATAAGTACCTTCAGCACCCCTACCGATACTGCGAAAATGATTGAATAATATAGCGCCGTCTAATCCCCATATAATGGTGTTATTAAAAACTGCAAAAAGATCGATAATAACTAAATACGACAGAGACATAAAATTTTATATCCGAGTTAATATGAGAGAGCTTTGTAGGTGTCGTGGTAAAAATTGGACGATTCATTTTGATATAAAATGACATCTCGGGACCAGACCGATCGGTTTCAACCAAAACTGTTCAACCCTCAAGTAGCGGAAATGTGGACTCCAGGATCTAAAAGTTTTTTTCCAACCGAAAATATCGGCGAGCATATGAGATAGATAATTGAAATTCGGGGATTATATTTTCCTGATAATAGTATCTCTGTGTATCAATAATGGGTTGAATCGGATCAACTCTTCCCTTAGGTATATGGGGTCCTAAGATTTTGAATTTGCAGATGACTTTGTACGGGATATATCGGTCAATATATGAGTTATCTCAGTTAAAATGAAAGAGCATATTTCGTTCATAACAATGTATCCTTGTGCCGAAAATATATAAAATTGAGCGAAAACTTCACCTAGCCTTCATATAACTAACATCAGGATTTCGAATAACTGATCAGGTTGACGATGAGTTGAAATCCGGGGACTCTGTGTCTGTCCGTCCGTTCGTGTAAGCCGTAAATTGAGTAAAAATAGATATCTTGATGAAACTGGGTATGGGAGTTCCTTAGTAAAAGATACAATTTCATGTATAGGTGAAATTGAAATACAGCAACGGATATTTCCTATTAAAAGCAATTTTAAATACCATTTGAAACTCTCACTTTCTAGTATACAAATCAAGAATCAACTAATATATAAAGATAAAACTTTGCGCGAATAGTGCAGTACCTTTAAGGTGTCCCATCTTATGGCAAAAATTTATCCGCATGAAACTAAAACAGTTCGAGAACTTAGGTATATGAGAACCCAATGTTTATAGCTAACTTTTTACCGAAAGTATCGGTCAAAGTGTCAGATTAATAATTGAATCGGATCAATACTTCCCTTATCCCCATATACCTTTTACAAAGATGTTCGAACTTACGGGTGACCTCATACCGCATATATCAGACAATTTGTAAATTACGTTAATACAATTTGTAGAGCGTACTTTTCTATCAACGGTACATATTTGTGCGTATAATGAATGAGTCGGACGAAAACTCTTCCTAAGTTAATTACTAACAAGCCTTAGGTACTGGAAGGTATGTCCCTGGCATTAGTTCTTGCAAGTTCCTACATTAAAAAATGTTCGACTTTACCCGAACTTAACTCTTCCTTACTTGTTTTCTCATAAACTTTTCCTTCTTCTTAATGGTGCAGACATCGCCTATGCCGATATAGCCGGGTTTACAACAACGTGCCGTCATATATCTAGTACAGATCATCATTCCATCGACTGCGGTATTCGTCGTTGCCAATGCGCGAAGGATCATAAATCTTCTGAACACTTTTCTCTCAAAAACTCGTAACGCCGACTCATCAGATGTGGTCATCGTCAAAGCCTCTGCGCCATATAGCAGGACGGGGATGATAAGGGACTTGTGGAGTTTGGTATTTGTTCGTCGAGTAAAGCCCTATATTTCACAATTGCCTACTCAGTCTGAAGTAGCAGAGTTATGTGGTGGATTACTTAATTAATATTCGATAAATATAGTTTATGGTCAAAATCAATTAAAATGTAAATTGGCACAATATACTTATTTACTCTTCTACTGCTTAGAGTATGAACCGTTATAACAGTAAGTTAAATACTACCAGTAACTAATAATTAGTAAAACGGCATGACGAAATTCGTAATGTTGCATATATGATCATTTCCATAAAATTTTATTACCAAACCAACTACATTCCAAACGATATATGCACAGATATCACTGGCCTAAGCTCATTTAGGTGCCTAAGATTTTATACCTGATTTTGGATATATTTTGTGATTTGATGCGAGAAAACAAGTCACATTTTCCATATCTGCTCTTGTTCATAAGAAAGAAGAAGAAAACATATAGTAGCGAGAATGTGGTTCATCCTACCTACTATACCGACTACTGATGCGCACAGAGCTGCACCAAACTAAAAAATTATTTTTGTAGGCCAGTGTATTTATTTAGAGGCCCATATATAAATTGACCAATAAGAATTGAATATAGTTAACCAGAGGCTTAAGACAGAAAATTGGTTTAAAGCGATCAAGTATTATAATTTATGTGATATAAAATTTCAACCAAAAGTGGGTTCTGCTCTGTCCAATATCTAATTCCCACTGAACTAACTTCCTGTGCCCTTATCGTACTTAAGTTTTGATGTTGTTTGTTAAATAAATATCGCATTTAAGTAGACATCACCATAACATATGAAATGGGCATGGCTATTACCCGATGGGCCTTACAGCGTAGAATGTAAAATCTCTAGAACGAACAAGTGTAGTTGACACAGCTTTAGCCCCATATCACAACTCGATTGATTTCAGGTGTTTTAAATAACGGTACAAATGAGCAAACCCTTAATATACCGTACCAGAAAGTAAGAAAAAGGCTAATTGTTGTTCAAAATAAAATGTTTCTGGCACAAAATTCAACTAAAACGTGTCGGTCTTAATGTGATTTTCATAATTTGCGGCAAGTCAGAACGAAGTTGAAAGTCAGAAGCAACAAATGAGCAGCAGAGTTGCAAATTTACGCTCAGTGAAGTATTTTCATTATTAAGTTGTTGTTACTGCCGTTGTTGTGCCACTGTTGAATAATATTGTTGCAACACTTACTGATTTCACTAACATTGTTGTAGCCATTTTGTGGGCCGTGGAGTGTATGTGTATGTTGACGCAGGCAAAGTTGCCACATGTAAGTAATTAAAAATTTACAAGTTTTCCCAACTCAGCCCCCGCCAAAAATGGTTACAGCCTAGCAATGTTCTTGTTGTTGCTGCTGTTTTTGTTTTTATTTATGCTCTTGCGTTTGCGGTTGGTGGTTAGTGGCAGGGCAAATGCAGCGTACATACTCTCGCAATGAGGAAAATGCTTATGCAACATGTTGTTGAAGCTGCCACTTGCGTCTTAGATGCACAAATATTATTGTTATTTCAGCTTCTCGACGTTTAAGTTTTAATTTTTGTGTAGAGGAAGTTAATGAATGTGGCAAGTGGGGCAAAGCTTTTCCGGGAAATTTGTTATTTTGGTGTTTGGCAAATATTTGCTAATTAAATATTTAGGAAATTTAGGGGATATATCTCTAAATCTATTATTTGATGGAAAAGGCGGTTACATAACAGTGTTTATTTTTTGAAATTTAATATTTTTTGCTCTATTAGACTCTGTACTTTTATAGGAGGAGCGGCTAAATTTTTATTGTGACATCAGTCAGCCGATAGCCGACCTTTACTATTTATTACATCGATCATTTTCCCATTTTTAATGGATCTGACAATTGTAGCAGCTTTTTAATTTTTTAGATAATCCTAAAGAATGTTTATTAGGACAGAGGCCTACTCGAATGCTTAACAAAATCGATCGGCGGTCATTATTATAAGAAAAATCCGTATAAACTTCCGCAATTTAATTTCGACAGCAACTAAACCCACAAATGAGTTTTCGCTTGTGATTTAAATAAGATCTAGAGGAAAAATATACTATATAACTGTTTTCAAGGAACAGTTGACCTGCGAATGGGTGAAACAAAATAGCACAAGAACTGAGTATTTAACCTACTCGCGCTTATTAGCAAGAACGGACAACTTTCCTTTCAGCTGAAAATAGCTACAGTTCTAACAGCAACAGTGTTTTCTTTGTGAAACTTTTCGCAAAAATTATTTGAAATATATTTACAAATTTGATCTAAAATTTCGAAAATCTGCTCCTCCAGAAGGTGGAAAGGTGAAGATAATTAAGCGCATTTATGCACAAATTGGCAGTAAATATTCTGAATAAGCTGCGTTGCTTGAGCTGTTGATACCGCTCATACTTCTCAAAGCTTCTTCAAAAATTGTCTGCTGCTCGCAATTGAAATTCTGTACATTTTACCTAATACACTTGGCCATTTTCAACCTCCTTCACTTCTTCCACTATGCTGCCTTCGCTGCTTGCACCATTTCGCATTGAGTCAACTAATTTCTATCATTTCATCACGGAAACGCTCCTTGGCATTCATGCTGCAAAATGTTTAGCCTGGAATTTGCTTCGCTTGGGGCGAATCGCAGCGACACTGTTAGTATATAGTTGAGAAATAATATAATAAGTTCAAGTATACACAGTTCGCAGAGCTCCATTTCTATTCACTTGAATTCGCTCTTCAACAATTCAAGTTGCGCCAGCACTACCGAGAGAAGCAAAACTTTTCTCAAGTTACGCAAAAACAGCAAGGCAAATGCCTTTTCTTATTGATCGTACCGCCTGGGCGTATGAGTAACATTATGATAAGCGTCAGATTTGGTGCAATGATAATAAAATTATGCAAATATATCATAAAACTATCGCAAAACTTTTGATGCTTTATTGAAACTTATATTGGCGCGTGTATATACTAGCGGTATATATGTACAGGTTATGTGCTTATATTTAAGGCAAATAAGAATGTTTGCTTCTGATGCTGAATAGTCGATTTCTATATCGATATAATGAATTTTAATCGAAAGCATCAAATTTAATTAAACGTATAAAAACTAATTTCGGCTGTAAAATCTGTGTCTGTAGGTGAATATCTTTGAATTCATCCTAGACCACCAGCTAATCTCAATTAAACCAATTTCATAGAATTATTTTCCGGTTTTCGAGATGTGTAAATGTTCCTGGAAAAAAATTTATCTATTAGCGCTCAAGCATATCTTGAATTAAATAATTAAAGTGAGTATGGATTGTATGGATTTTGCAAATATTCTATACCTTTCATAGGTAAACCAAAATTATCTTACTAAGGAGCTTCAAATGAATGAATTAGATAAGAAAAAATAGAGCGTTATTAAATTCATGCGATAAAAAAGAGAATTTGGCAAAATGCCTTCAAATTTTCTTAAAATCTTCTAATAATTATTCGACTTAAATCGATATGTATCGATAACTAAGTATCGATATTTTCGATAGCTAAACTTACATTAAATTCAAAAAAATATTTATTCAAAAATTGGGTTTCTAATAACTGTTCGACTAAAACCGATATATATCGATAAATTTAACTATCGATATATAAGCAAGCGATAGTTACAAAGAGCTCAAGAATTAGTTGTACACCCATTACATTTCAAATAATGGTTCGATTAAACACGGTAATATCGATAACTATTATTGTCGATACATTGGCACGCGATATCATTGCTTGAAATCAACAAATATTTACAACTATAGTTCAAATAAAATCGATGTATATCGAAACTATTTACTTTCAATACATATACAATATATACATATGTATATGCCAACGACTGCTTCGATCAAATTCCACATGTATAGTTCTACTAACTACATATCAACTCTGCAACCACAATCAATATTCGTTTTGAAAAACCGTTTTATTCTAATTACATTCAAAAAACCACTTCAAACTCCAAAACTACACACTAACATCGCTCTCTAGTGCCGCCTGCTTTGTGCGGCTGCCGACGCTGTTGCGTAGCGATAAGACTTACGAACAGCAATCAAAATACGCAAAAGTTTTGAAGCAGCTTTTCCAAAATGTCTGCCGGAGGACTATGAGTTGAGCGTATAAAGCGTCTGCTTTCTTGATAAACTAAAACCACACACACACACCCCCACTCAAACACACACACGCATTAGCGTTATTAGAAGGAATGTGGACTTTTTAAGTATTATATACGTAATATATGTACGAGTGTGTGTGTGCTTAAAATGCTATAAGCAAGCTAAGTGGTATGCGGTAAGACTTAGCTTTGCTTGCTAATATTATAAGTATTCGCTCTTCTAAATTAGAAAGTCTTAAGTATGTGTGTGTGTCTGTGTGCGAAGTTGTGGAGATGAAGCAAAGCTCTTCGGCTGATTTAAATACTTGAACAGCGTGACTTTCTGCGGCTTTTGGCGGGGCGGCATGTTGTGGCTGTGTTTGGTTGCTGCACAAATACAATAATTTGCTCAAACAAAAGCGAAAACTTTAGTGGGTGGAAAATTAAATTGAATTTCGGCAGTTAAATAATTGATGATAAAGCAGAATTCTAGTGGCAATATAAATAAGTTTAAAGCACACAGCTCAAAAGCGCTTATCTACAAAAATTATATAGTGAGTACGCTAAATTGAATTAATACCCAAAGTATGTATGTACAAGTACGAGTACATAAAATAAATATCTCAATTTTAGACACGGAGCAATGGCTCCGTGTGTGTATTCGTGAAGATTTTTGAATGACCAAGGAATAAGTGAACTCTTTTTAATAATATGGTGCTCGGAACCAAAGCACTTTGACTATTTTTTCACTCCGATCTGGCAGTCCACAGCAGGCATTATTAGAAATTGAGAATAGTGAGTTGATTCGTTCTTCTTTATCGCTGTTTGACGCCAATTGGAGATTCCAAATGTAGACCCAGGTCCTTCACCAACTCATCAGATATTGTCATCGTTTATACCTCCGAAGTAGCACCTGTTGGCAAGAGATATTCTGCGTTGGATTTCGAGGCTGATGTTGTTGTTGGTGTTGATGCTGGTTCTAAGATAGACGAAATTATCTTATGACTGTCAATGGAGAAAGCTGAACTAACGGTGCGGGTGTTGAGGCTAATGATATAAATATCATCGGCATACGTCAGCGGCAGTAAACCCATATAGAAGATTGTACCTTCTCTATCTAGCTCTGCAGCTCGAATTATTTTCTCCAGCAATGGATTAGGAAGTTGCACTATAGAATGTCGCCTTTTCTGAAACCTTGAATCGGTCCTTTTCGATTTTGATGGAGCTTTTAGTACTGCTCAACGTCAATTTACACTCCGTATTAGTTTTGCGAGGATACTAAATTCAGACATAGCGCCATGAAGACAGCTCCTTTTCAAGCTACTAAAAGAAGCTTTGAAATGGATACAGGGCTGGTGTCAGTCTTTTTAACAAAAGAGGATCTTTCATCGGAGGTTTTTATCTTTTTTTCATTGGAAGTGTTTTTGGTGAGGTGCTTTAATTATATGTAAAATAATCGTTTTTGGCCACTCCCAAGTTAATGTCGCTCAGTGAAATTTCCTGACTTGTGTGAGCTTCTACACTTTCTATTTACTCAGAAAAATAAAATATCTTTTTCAGCAATAATATTTGGCTTACAATTTTCATACAGGTATTAATGCTAAGGAGAATTTTTGCGAAATATTTAATAGTTTTATATAGGCCAGTAGCAAGTAGTCTGCTAAAACTTGAGTTCTTCTTAATTTTACTCTCCCGTGGAATCGTCTGAGTTAGTATAAGTTTAAAAGAATAACGATGCAGTTCTTTAAACACTGTTTATGTAATTCTCCTTCTAAAGCAAATTTCACTTGACTTTATGTTTGTATATGTTTATATACATCCTCTTCTATATACCGTATAAATATATTTTTCCTTAGGATATACCAAACACAAGTGCTGAATATCTAAATTGATTCTGTTGGACTTGAGCAGGTGCTAATGCCCTCACTGGGCTACTGAATGAGCTCTAGACTACTCTGTTGCACAAGGTATTTTAGTTTTTATGTTGTTGCTGTTACTTTGTTGTCGTCGCCGCCGGCATTGAGCTGCTGTAGCTACTAAGCACTATTGTCTTTCGCTACTAAGGCATCTCCCTTGGCTATTGTCTTTCAATTCCTACGCTCACACTCGTTTGGGTTTTTATACCCAACGTTCGAAGTATGCAATTCTCAAGCGATGGATATCCAATATTTATTTCGCTGAGCTCTGAAAGGATCGGAGTCAATTTACAGCTAAAGGACAAAAGTACTAAGTGAAAATTTAATGGATAATGCTGCGACTTTTCTGCGAATCAATACGTTTCTACGATTATCTTACAATTGTTAATGGCAAAGTTCAGGAAATAATTTTTTTTAATTAAATAAAATTTTTTGTAAACTTGTATTAAGAATTTCATTTGGGGAAATTTTAAAAAGCAGTAGTTAGCCGTTAGTCCAACTAACAGATCAGGCTTGTTCATCAAGTTCTACTTCTCTAATTTGTCAGCAACCGAGTGCTGTAGCGGTCATCTTTGCTTTCGACAAGAGTAGATCCTTCAGTAAGAATCCAACATGATACATTTAAAGTGAGTTTATTGTTCCTCCGATCTGGGGAGGTTTATTTTACAGTATGCGGAGCATGGCGAATGATCTCATTGAATTGTTTTATAGTTTCCAAGAAATCAAAAAAAAAAAAACAAAAAAATACTGATTTAAAAGTTGTTCCCAACATTCTGTATGCGTCTACTAATTTTGTAACACCTAGATAAGATCATATAAGGATGCGTGGGATAACCTATACTTATATGTGGAAGTATAAATGATCAGCATGACGAGCACAGTCGATTTAGCCATGCCCGTCTGTCCGTCAGTATATACGCGAAATAGTCCTTCAGTTTTTGTGATAGCGATCTCAGTCTTTGCACGCGTTGTATTTTCGCCAAAAAGGTGCTCATTTGTTGAAACCGGCGATATCGGACCAATATAGCATGTAGCTGCCATACAAACTGAATGATCGGAATAAAGTTCTTATAAGGAATATTTTGTATTTACAGATATATATTTACCGGTTGGCTTTGTAACTGTAAACTTTTAGGTAAGATGCTGGTCTTTGGGTATAAATACTAGATTACTCACAAGTAGCAGAGTTGCATGTATACTTTTGTTTCTTTCACTCGCTTTCATACGAAAGCTCGCCTCTCTTAAAGGACGAGGTTTTTATGTTTGTCGCTGTAATTGTTGTTACTTTGTTGCGTCACAACAAAAGTGAAAACGTATATAACCAGTGCGAAAAGCCCATATCTCACGTCAACAAAGCACATATTCCCATACATACACACGTTCAGCGAGCTGCAGCAACTTCCGCATAATTTCAGCAGACTGTTAATGACAGTGCTGCCACCTTTTTCTTTGCACTTCGCCAGCGGATGGAGCAAGGACTGCATGCGAGTGCCTTTACCTGCGATTTAAGTTGTTTGGCATTGGCTTCGCCGTCTCTGCTTTGACGCTAATCGCTTGGACAAGTTTGCATTAAGCTGCGGTGTTTTCGCCTTCACAAGCGAAGTGGTTGAAATGATGGAGTAATGTGAGTCGAGCAGCCAGCCAAGGTTATCAGCTTGCAATTTAAATGGGCCATTTAACGGTTATTACGCTCGACGAGTCTATTAGCATCCTTGCTGAGGTTAGTAAGAGGCAAAACCAATTGTCGCAATTAAATAGAGCATCTAGTCCATTTGTTTTATTTCACCTTTGTGGCAACATTTCTGTTAGCTTTAATTGGTGGTATTAAGTATTTCGTATGCACCTCAGTCTCAACTTAAAAATTCAATAAAATGGACAAAAGGCTGTACATACCGAAAATATTAAATTCTAGAAGCTCGAAAATAAAACTAAGAGGAGACCGCAAAAAGCACCTCAGTACACTAGAAGCAAATCGGATGTTCCGATTAGGCATTAAACTATCCAAAGAAACATCTTTTCTTTGAAGAGTATATACAAGTACTAACATATGTACTAACAGATTCAAAAGAACGGGAACACACATTTGACCGAATTGGATCGCTCCAGAGGTACACTCTCAATTTCAAGCTCTGCGTCAGAACTAACAAAACTGCTCCAGGCAAAAATTTGAAAGACCGATCAGATAACTTCTTGCTTTGGGTCATATTGATCAAAGAATTAATACTTTCTCGACAGGAAAAATTTTAAGGACAAGTAAGTAGGACTTCTAAGACTCTTAAAATTTGGAACTTCTGTAGAAGAGCTATTGCCCCAAAGTGGGGTTTACGACTCTACATGCTGTACTACATATGTTGCTTTAGTGTGGTGGATGGCACTATCGAAAAAGTTCCGCATTAAACATGGCTTGCTGGAGATTACGGACGTAATTAAACTACCTCAGCCATATCTCTGGAGATTATCCTGCGAGGACATCCAGCTAGTACAAATTCACAAACACAGCGTCACTGCGGGCATGGTATTATACTCAACCTTGGTACTGAACTCAGGCTAAACTGATAGTGTGACGAAGAAAAAAAGCCTGAGAAAAAATATGTTGATCTAATTTATTCTCCAGTTGAGGAGAATAGATAAGGAAAAATCGATGTATTCACCGACGGGGGGAAATAGGAACAGGGGTGGACTTCTTTTATAGTAATCCACACGCAAAAGGTAACTTCACACTAGATGACTGCAAACCAATTTTAAGGCTGAAGTTGTCGTTCTGTTCTAACTAGCACTCGTAAAACCTCCTAGTGGATAGCCCAGCGACAATCAGGGTATCTGTAACCCCTATACTAAGTCGCACTATTTAAGGTTATGTAAGTAGGGAAACAAAATTATTATTTTACTCAGTCACATAAAAATGGAGAGAAACAAAAAGGAAGGCGAGTTGGCTCATTTGGGCACAGCTAGAAACACAATTCCTCTAAGTTGTCACAGTCCATTTAGCTCCTTCAAGGGTTGTTCGAAGCAATAGACCCTAGAGGTACACCTCAAGTTTGAACACAAACGTCTTAGGGTATACCGCAAAAATACTTTGAGGAAATGTTGATACTGGAAAGACCAAGAAGCTGCTACTATTAGTGCCTTGCTTAAAATTTAGTAACATTTTAGGGGTCATCACAAGAGAGGTAGACCCCCCTTCAAATAGGTTATAAAGTAGATACCACGGAAAACCGAGCATGTGCGAAGGATGAGGAGATGCAGAAATATTATCTTTGCGAATCTTTAATATCTTTAACGGCATCCAATGTTGCAACTTAAAATATATGGGACAGCTGTATGAAAAAACCTGGTATTTTACCAAGCCAACTGAGTGCTGGATAATGCTCAATTCCTTAACACTCAGAAACAGTGTTGATGGTAGACCAAATGATGACTTGAGTGCGGACACCTTGAGTCCAGCGCTCCTGCGCCTCCCTTTTCAACCAACCATCAACCATATCGGCCGTTGTGATATGTTTCACCTTCAATTTAAATGATTTAAGGATCAGGAATGCCCAGATGCACATGACAACTGGTAGCAACTGTGCATACATATAAAAATGATCACAATGAAGAGACGAGCCAAGTCCGTCCGTTCGTCTATCCGGACCTCGAACCACGGGTCGATTGCAGGTTTTTAACCATCCTCAATACTCTTAGCAACCACTCCAAAAAATTATAACTGTAGTAGTCTGCTTACCAAATCTTCCCAAATGCTTACGAGTACTCACAGTACTTCAAGTCTCATCAAAATAGTATTTTGCTCAGCCACATGGACAGATGGGCCGTTAAGACAATTCGAACACATAGTATTTATTAGGGTGCTTCAAGAATTTTTATACTCTCGCAACAAAGTTGCTAAAGAGAGTATTATAGTTTTGTTCACATAACGGTTGTTTGTAAGTCCTAAAACTAAAAGAGTCAGATATAGGGTTATATATACCAAAGTGATCAGGGTGACGAGTAGAGTTGAAATCCGGATGTCTGTCTGTCCGTCCGTCCGTCCGTGCAATCTGTAACTTGAAAAAAAATTGAGATATCATGATAAAAATTGGTACACGTATTCCTTGGCTCCATAAGAAGGTTAAGTTCGAAGATGGACAAAATCGGCCCACTGCCACGCCCACAAAATGGCGGAAACCGAAAACCTATAAAGTGTCATAACTAAGCCATAGATAAAGATATTAAAGTGAAATTTGGTACAAAGGATCACATTAGGGAGGGGCATATTTGGACGTAATTTTTTTGGAAAAGTGGGCGTGGCCCCGCCCCCTACTAAGTTTTTTGTATATATCTCGGAAACTACTATAGCTATGTCAACCAAACTCTACAGAGTCGTTTCCTTCCGGCATTTCCATATACAGTTCAAAAATGGAAGAAACCGGATAATAACCACGCCCACCTCCCATACAAAGGTTATGTTGAAAATCACTAAAAGTGCGTTAACCGACTAACAAAAAACGTCAGAAACACAAAATTTTACGGAAAAAATGGCAGAAGGAAGCTGCACCCAGACTTTTTTTTAAAATTGAAAATGGGCGTGGCGTCGCCCACTTATGGACCAAAAACCATATCTCAGGAACTACTCGACCGATTTCAATGAAATTCGGTATATAATATTTTCTTAACACCCTGATGACATGTACGAAATATGGGTGAAATCGGTTTTCAACCACGCCTTCTTCCCATATAACGCTATTTTGAATTCCATCTGATGCCTTCTCTGTATAATATATACATTAGGAACCAATGATGATAGCGGAATAAAACTTTACACAAATACGGTATTTGAGCTGAGGTATCCCTTGTGGAAAAATTGTCGTGATCGGACTATAACTTTTCAAGGTCCCTTATATCGAACACGAAAAACTCAGTGCCTAACCTAACCTAATTTTTCACCGAAAATATCGGTAAATCTCTCAGAATTTAATTCTAATTAATTTTACAGCAAAATAAAAAATATGTAAATGACGGATAATGAAATCTCGATTATCACTTTATTGTGCGAGAGTATAAAATGTTCGGTGACACCCGAACTTAGCCCTTCCTTACTTGTTTATCTTCGATTGGTACTCGAAAAAATAAGTTCCTAGACACCTCTAAGAAAGCTTCTCCAAATATGAGTTTTTAATTGTAACGGGAAGGTTCTCCTACATACAATTTTCTATTTTTTGTTATTATCAGATAAAAAAATACAAATCTCGCTTCCAACTACTTGAAAAAATATCTTGTTCCTTAGATTTTGTAGGAAATTGAATGCCCTTAAAAAGGTCTCGTATGATTTTTTCGTAACCCCAACCGTTTAAAAGATATTAAAGTTAAAGTTTGGTTATTTTTGGAAAAAATTTTTATTTCTTATGGATTTTATAACTCAATGAAAAAAATCATTATGAATGATGAAACTCATAGGTTTTTGGAGAGGCTTTCTTAGAGGGGTCTAGGAACCTATTTTTCCGAGTACTAATCGAAAAAAAATTTTTTTTTTGAGTCACCCTAGTATTTATATTACATAACCCTCATATATGCTGTTGTAAATAACCGTTATGAGAATATAGCATTTTACTACGTGTACACAAAAGGAGAGGGGAAGGAGCAAAAAGTTGTAGAGCATTGACTTTGGGAAGACACAGAAGGAAATATGAATGGAAAAACCTAAACAAACTTATGTCTTTCTGCATATTTTCTTTTAATACTAATAAGCTTATTACCAAGCGTGTCAAAAGAATACTGAACAGAAATGTTAGAAAACATCAGTTCAGTTGTCAATAATCGGACATTGACCTGTTTGTCGGTGCGAAAATGCGCTAGCTCGTATATGTACGTACGAAGCACTATGCGTGATATAACTAGATAGTTAGGTTTCTAGCCTCAGAGATAAGAAGATTTTATACTTATACACACATAATAACTGACTTCTATATGTACACATATATATATATATATATTTATATATACTTACTCTTCACACCTCAATTGTTTGTGCGTTTCCATTTCGAATTTAGGCATACAGCTGGAAGGTTTAGAATGTGAATACTACTCACCCCAAGAAGCCTTCGCTTTGTACTTATGAGCTGTTTACAAAACTCTTCCAGCAGTACTGAAAATATAGAATTAGTTCAAACTTTTGAAAAATGTTTCATATGTATAATATAATTTTCTTAATTTGGGGTGCCGCTTTGGATATCGATGCGAAATAAATACGGCAAACTTATACGTTTGAAAGTTTCCTAAGCATTTTACTAAGCTTAACAAATGGAATGACAAGTGGGAGCAATTGTCTCACGCAAATGTGCCATTGAGTATGTTAAGCACATCCTATAAAAAATAAATAGTAGTGGTTCAAGATAATTCAACCTCGCCTTCCTCTAAACGATGACGATAATTGGTGATTTTATAGTTGCCTGGAAAAGACAAAATTTTCCAAGAGCAAAGAGCTTACTAAACCTTTTGTGATACTGGCCCGACCCCGAAATACTTTTCGATCATAGAAATACATTATCTTCACATTTAAAGATGGGTCCAACTTATCTAAAAATTTTACAATAATAAGCGAAACATTAAAAAAGAAATTACAAAACAAATATAATTCGTTTCGACGGCAAGCACTATTGTGAGATCCGAAACTGTTCGCGGTTGCTTTCAGAAGAGCTCAGAGAAGACTAATAGCATGGATATTTGTCAACGTCCCTCTGTATAAATTAGTATATTTTCCGCTGCTAAATGCAGTTGTGGTGTAAGGTTGTCACATTTCAAAATGTTGTTTGGGGCTATATTTTACCTGTCCCTGCTACTAATGAGGATATTTACTCTGAAATTTTATTGTTTCCATATTATTTAATATTTTGAGACATCCATGCATACCGTAACTTTCTATAGGAATAAATATCCCGCTACACTTGCATCTCTTTCAACTCTTTTGCTATCTATTTGGACGATGATTCTGTAACAAATTGAGTTTAGGAACCTATATTTAGTGTAGAAAAAATTGATGTGCATGATGATAAGCCAATCTAAATATAGGCGTGACCTCATCAACTAATGAGTTTAATGAATGCATGTACTATACTTCAGCTACCTTATAAGTTCTGTTATAATTTTTACTACCAAATTCTACAAAGTTAAGATGGTAAAATAAAGATCAAAAATCTCTCCTCTTTTCGATATCACTTCTGTAGAAAAATTGATCTCTACTTTAAAATAAAGTCCACAATTTCGACGATTTCTTTTCCGTGAACATTTGCAGTCTGCGAATAGGAAAAAATCTTCAGAGACGAGAAACAAGTTGGAATTCGCAGGTCTTCTTTACATACAAGTATATTAGTTTTTTATACTGATATATTCTTGAACAATATATTCAACGTGTCCATTTTAGATCTTTAGAGTGTAAATTTTTCCGACTATATCTCTTTTCCGTAACTGTCTTCAAACCAGCTTGGTTAATGGTTTCGCGAGGTAATGGAATATAGCAAACCCCACACGGTCACAGTAACAGGGAGAATATTTCTTCTACCCTAATGTAAGTTGGTACTCACAATCATCGATTGTCCTGAGTTCAATGTGACTATGAATTACTTAAAATGGTTATCTCGAAAAATATGTCCAAGCTACCAAACGCCTCGCAGTGTTTCGAAAATATATAACTGTATTAAATGTTTTTTCCTCTCTTTCATTGTATTCGATCGACCTGCACCAACTGAGCGCGATATTCCATTGTATAAAATATTTATACACTTATACTTAGATAAAAGTATACCCACTCACCCCTCATTTTCTGCCACAGTATCTACTGACTCATTTTATTGTTGATATTGAAACTTGATTTGGCTTCTTCTTGTTTGCATTGCACACACATGCGCACTCTGCGCTCCATTGCATTATGCTCTCGCTGCAAATGATATTATTGCCAATCGAATCGCAGTGTTGGCCGCCAGCAGTTGCGAGCTGTGTCTGCTGTCACAACAGGCAATGATGAAGTGGCTGTTGCTCCTGCTGCAGCTGTCGTGGCCACTGTTGCCACTGCTTAACCATTTGTTTATCTGCTTGCGCTCCGTTTACAGTTATATGGTGTATTATATGGCAAGAGATGAGCTGGAAAATTTATTTAACGTTCTGCTTTCAATGGAGTTTAAAAAATTTGTTATTGAAATGGATGTGGCTGCAGTGGCACGGTGAGTGCGTAGCAATGGCCTTGTGCAACAAATGCATTGTGCAACAAATTTAAATTTGCAAACAATCAATTTAAAATGCGCCTATGTGAATTTGCGAAATATTTATTTATGAATTTTGCAGTTTGCTGCCATGATGGTAGACACTAATGCAGCTAAGTTCGCTGTGCATCGCGTGAGCGCGAATGAACGTCGAATTTTATTAACAATATTAGTTTTCATATGGGAGCTTTTCGATACAAAACAACGCAAACATAAATAAAATATGGCGAACTTCATAAATGTTTTGTGTAACTTTGTTAATATATGTGTAGCAGTACGAGGGTGGTCCGATAAGTGTTTTGCTATAGTGTAGTACATTCTCTTTGTCGGCTCCTGCCGAATTGTTTGGTTGCGATTCCATGTGGAGGCGGTCACGTCACCGAGGTCGTACGCCGATTTTTAATAAGTAACGGTCGGGTGCTTTCAACTAGATACCAAGGAGAGTTACGTGACGAAATTCCATAAACTCATATTGATAAGTCACCGATTAAAGGTGGGTGAGAGGGCATTTTAAAAGTTTAATAAATTAAATCTCCTAACCAACTATCTCTTAAAGAAGTATTAAATAAAATTAAAAAAATAAGCTCATTCAGTCTTTTAAGTTTGAAAAATTGATTAAAGGATTGTTTTCGAAACATTGACGGAAAATTACTCCACTGCTACAAAGGAAAGCCGAAACTATGGAATTCCTCCGGCTCGCTCGCTCCGAAGAAGGTGAAGACCTTACGATCGGAAAAATTATCCTCCATTTTCTTGTATTCACTAGGTGAAATCGAAACTGTAAAAATTTAAATCAGACGCGGTGTTTAACTATGGTGAATTATTGCACCGATTTGATGCTGAATTGCAGAAAAAAAAGATTTTTTGCGAGAAAAAAGTGCCCTTCTTCTAGCATAACATTGTATCGGTCAACATCACCGCTGTGCACGCAGAAGAAGGTTTTCTCACCACGAATAATTCTTTTGCAGGCCTCTTGAAAAGCATTTTTCCGACAGGTTAAAAGAACTGAGCATCACTGGCTTCGAGTGTATCTATAGGTTAACAGCGTGTAGCATTTTCTTTTGTATGTCACGTTGTTCGCGTACCGCCCTCGTGGTCTTTGTATTCTTGCATGCACACGCGAGACCTTTAGCATCCAGCCGCGCACCAAAAACAATTTACTAACTCGATTTGCCGCTGAGCTTCTAAGCCAAGCTTTGCTGTAGCTCATACACATACCCACCCACACATACGGCGGCATGCATCCTGCGATCCGCAACCTTGTTGCTATGCATCATTGCACAATCAGAACTGCTTTCACTAAAAACAAACAACAACAAACGAAACTGGCAACGTGCATCACGTGACTGTGCTATCGCGTGCACTGCCGCTGCCGCCGCCATCTCCTACCGACGCTGCAGCCGCTGGAGAAGCGCGCTTGTTAAGCGGAATCTTCAAGGGAACTGCGCGCAGTTATGGCTGAAAGCAAAAAGCGCGCGGGTGAAAAAATTGCGTTGAAGATGAGAAATGAAATATGAAGAAGCAAAGCATAGCGGCGTAATAGAAAACTATAACAACGCAAAGCGTAAAACAACATAAACACTACAACAACAACAGCTGCGTCAAAGCAACGTGAAGGCGAATGCACACGAATGGCGAATGAGCTGCTGGCAATGAATCCCAGCGCAACGGGAAGAATGCTGCAACAGGGCCAGAGCGCTTTTGTTGGCAACCCTGGCAAATGCCCATTTCCCGCCGCCGTTTTCGGATTACGACGTATGCGTTTCGCGCAACGCTGGCTTACGTATACGCTTCGTTAAACCGGGGCGGCGCTCTGTGGTGCGGAAAAGTTGAGCTGCTGTGCCGCGGCGCTGTAAATAAAATTTAATTTCATTGCAGTTCCGTTCGAAATTTATGAGCGCTGGCAATATCTGCGGCGCAGACAATCATTCGCGGATTCACAAACGCGCTCACACACAAACAAACACACATGTATATACGCCGTAGTAACTCTTCGTGCATCGCCCGTTGGCCTTTACGCCCACATTTCATTTTCATTTTCATATTCCTTTCGCTGCGCTGACGCCAAGCAAAGCGCTTTAGCACGTTCAAGTCGAAGTAGCTATTTCATTGCAAACGATTTACTGAATTTATAATGGACTTCTCCACTAACCATTCTTAACAGTGGCATGACAAATGTAATCTAGTCTCTCGCTCTTCTAAGCTTCCATTGTGTACTTGTGATTGCTGTTATTGCTTTTGTTTTTGAAGCAACATATTCCATTGATTTTTGTCTTACATAATTTTATTATACTTGTATGAGCTACTTGGTAATCCGGCAGCAGTGATAATACACAAGGTTATTATTATTTCAAAATATCTAAAAATCGTATATTTGTTATAAGTTAATATTTCTTACAATAATAAATACTAATATTATATTTTCTTTTTTTCAGGTAATTTACTACTTATGCTGTATCATATTATGTTATATACTGGTAAGTTTGTAAATCTCGACCACCTTAACGCGTCTGTTCTTCGTCCGGTCGTTCAGTATAACCCGGAATACCAGAAGATACTTAGTATGCTTACTATACAATTTTTGGTTGGTTTATAACACCAATATATTTATTCTTCAGCGGAGTACCCCAAAGTTCAATAGTCGAAAATGTCGAAGCCTTCCATTGCAGTATTTAAGCCAATTGCATTTCGGTTAAAGTCTTTTGAAATTTGGTGTTAGGTATTTAATATGTCAAAAATGTCAAAAAAATCCGGTTAATGTGTTGTCTAACTTCAACGTTTTCCCTATCCCGTCCATAGCATTTATTGGACGACGCGCGGCGGTGATGTCAGCCTTCACTCTAAAGAGGATTTCAACCAGCTGGGCAGCGACACCTTCCCAATTAAAGCCATTCCATGTGCATGCCCTCAAATCGTAATCTTAATTTGCTTGCCATGGTCTCATCAAAAGGGGAGTTTCTCATCCGAGGCTGGTTTTGACTGCTCATTGGGGGCGGGTCCCAAACCTAGCCCAAAATCCTGAGGAGGGGATGTTTCGCCTTCTCACTTTAGCTCACCTTCAAACGGATGTTCTTAAGCTACCAAGAGGCTTCCCCCAGCGAGCAAGAGTTAGAATTTATCCGCGGTATGCCTGTCGTAAGAGGCGATTAAAATCCATATGCATTATGTCTTTCTTTTGGGCTTGCCTTGAAATGTCAACATAGTGTACATATGTATATCAGATATAGCGCTATAATACTTAGCTTGAAATGATATTATAGACTTTGAATTAATTTTCGTCACGAGTCGGTGAGATGTAGGCGATCAGCTGGTAGTAGCAAAAGCTACTAGGTCTTACCTGAGACTTTAACCTGGTACCATGGAGCAGTTAGCCCTTGGAGGCAGGTAGGGTTGAAAAATTCAATCCAGTGTGGAGTCGCACCGCCGCCGGGTGTCGGACCCAAAGTACGGCAGAGGTCCCATCTAAAACCTCTGCCGTACTTTGGGTCATACCCGACCAAGGTAGAAAAGGTGTCCTTATCCACCTAGACCAATTGGAACCAAAATTACGTGCAAAATACTTTATACTTTGGGGCGCTGATCAATGCATTGTATTGATCTATGTGCTTCACAGAAAGCACCGTAAGGTAAGGCCGACGTCGGCAGGTACTCACGTAAATCGCAACACTTGTTACCCAGCAGATACTTGGTCAAAGATCGGAAGTCGCGAGCTGCTTAAGCCAAGAATCGTTTCTGGCCACTCCCAAGTGAATGGCGATCAGAGAACTTTCCTCACTTGCGTAAACTTCTCCATGGAAAATGGAGCCATGTGTAGAAGTAATGGGGAATATATGCGATATAAAGTCACCAGGAAGTATGACACTCCGGCATACTTACTATGTAAATTGAAATTATGTTATATTCATATTGAAATATACGAATGTCAAAGGAATGCTTTGTACGCAAATCGGTTGAGCAGATCCCAAGATATCTGATTTCACATAGAAAGATTGGCGTTATCGAACCACGCCCATAGCCACTGAGATACAAAGCTGCAAACATTTTTTGAGAAAGTGGGAGTGGCCCAGCCTTTTAAAGTTTAATGTACATATCCCTTAAACCACTTAAGTTACAAAAACAAATCATATGAGAATTTCTACCGACAGTTTGAAACTGAATGAAATCGGAAGATAAGCCCGCTTACGCCCCATCTGACGGTACTGTTGAAAACTACTAAAAGGGCGATAAATAATAACTAAATTCGACAGAGACATTAAATTTTACCACCGAGATGGTATGAGAGAGCTTAATGAAAGCCAGTGTGAAAACTGGACGGTGGGCGTGGCAACGCTCACTTTTTGGTGAAATTCCATACCTCGGGACGCAACACAGCGATTTCGATGAAATTTAGTGCATGGCATTCCTTTTACATTTCTATGTCACATTGTAAAAATGGACGAATTTGGACAACTACCACGTCTAATTTCCATATAGCACAATTTTAAATTCCACTTGATTCGTTCAATTTCCAGTACTCAAATCAAAAAGAAATTAATACAACGGGGTAAAACTTTGCACGACTAATGCCTTTAGTTGACTTTTGATCGAAAATGTCAGTCAATGTGTGATATATATAACTGAAGTTAAGGTATAATGTTCTTGGCCTAGCACCTGTATAACTAATAAATATAATGATTTTCGAAGATTCGCCTGACTTTGCTCTATTTGATTACTTTTACACCTTAAAGTGTTTCCCTGGGTTTGACTCTTGCGAGTTGAAAAAGTATAAAATGTTCTGTTGCACTCGAATTTAGCTCTTCCTTATTTGTTTTTCCCATATTTATGTGAGAAACTAGTTAAGTACAAAGCTGTTATAATTCATACTCTAAAGGTTAGATAGATGAAATGTAGACTCATAAAGAGAACAGAAAATATTTATATTATAATTTATAAAAAAAAGATACATGTTTCATGCACTCACATGCCACCAAATTCCATTTAACTGCGAAAAACTGAAATCGAACTAATTTTATCCTCTCGTGGCAAAGTGGCGTTGAGTAATCCAAGCATTAGCGGAAAAACACTGCTTGTCAACGAAACGGGCTAAATTTATCTCAGCGCACTTCCATAGACGCTTCTATGGTACATACATAATTCATTGAATCCCTTCACTTAGCGCAAATGGAAACAGTGCAATCCGTTGCCCCAAAGGGAATGACATGATCCGGCATGAAGGCAATCACCGCCGACTTGCAAAGCAAGCACAACACCAATTGAACCAATCACCGGATGGATTGTGGAGTGAGCCACCAGCTGTGAGCTAAAGCGAGCGGGTTAAGGAGACCCGCTAAATGGGGGTCACAATGCTAACGTGCGTGTAATTGATATGGTGGCAGTGTCAGCCTCAACAGCAGCCTTTGTGCAACGAGGCAACCAGAAAGTCAACCAGTCAACCAGCCTTTGCTTGCCGTCGAATTTGCGTCGCTCTGAGTTGCTGTTGTCTTTATGGTTTATTAATTGGTAGAACTGTTGTTACTCTTGCAATTGTTGTTGCAGTTGAAGTTGTACTTGTTGTTGCACATGCCAGATTTGTTGCTGGTGCTTCATATAAATACAGTTGCGTCCATCTATATAGTATATGGTGTATATAAATGATTTTTTAAGAGCTTGATAACTTTTAAAAAAAAAAACGCATAAAATTTGCAAAATCTCATCGGTTCTTTATTTGAAACGTTAGATTGGTTCATGACATTTACTTTTTGAAGATAATTTCATTTAAATGTTGACCGCGGCTGCGTCTTAGGTGGTCCATTCGGAAAGTCCGAGCATTTCGGCGTAGACTTTAATGGCCATAGAATCGCGAGCTGTGTGGCATGTAGCGCCATCTTGTTGAAACCACATGTCAACCAAGTTCAGTTCTTAAAGTTTGTTAGCATCGAACGATAGCGATCGCCATTCACCGTAACGTTGCGTCCAACAGCATCTTTGAAAAAATACGGTCCAATGATTCCACCAGCGTACAAACCACACCAAACAGTGCATTTTTCGGGATGCATGGGCAGTTCTTGAACGGCTTCTGGTTGCTCTTCACCCCAAATGCGGCAATTTTGCTTATTTACGTAGCCATTCAACCAGAAATGAGCCTCATCGCTGAACAAAATTTGTCCGAAAAAAAAAAAAACCGAACACTGATTTTGGTAAAATTCAATGATTTGCAAGCGTTGCTCGTTAGTAAGTCTATTCATCAAATACTAATGCATGAAAATCCTAACCTCAAAAAAATCACCCGTTACATCCGTTGCGTCCGTCTATATAGTATATGGTGTATATATGTATATATATATAAAATTGCATGCTAACATCGTTTCCACCGTCAATTTTGTTTGTTTGTGCAACGTTTTTGTGCAACAATGCTCACCATGGGACCACGCTCTAGGTCGCGCTTGTTTTGTCATGCATCACTACACATACAGACATGTATGGCAAAATTAATAAATACAACTAAAAGTGGCCGAGCCATGATAATGAAATTGATTTGCGTGTTGCCACTTTGCCACCGACCACCTGCTTGCACCGCGGCCACTTCAGACCCCTGCCGGCAGGTTGCATGCCCCGAGCGTTCGCACACTGCGCTGATTTCATGGTGTGTGTGTGTTCGGTATGCCGTTATTTTATTATAGTTTTTGCGCGCTTTTTTTGCCGTTATCATGGCGTTTGCCGCACACATTTTATTTGTAAATATACCGTACGCTTTACGGTGGTTTTAATGAAAATTTGTTTTTCACCAATTTCGCTGACATTGTTTTTGCCGCAATTGTTGCCAAGTTGTCATGGCAGAGCATTTCTCTTTCAATCCCTTCGTTTGTGGCGCTATGTTTTTGCCGATTTTGTCCGCTTGGTTTTTGTGCTTCAGCGGGTTGATTGGATAATTTTTTGTGTTCGGAGATTATTTTCCATTTATTTTCATTATATTTAAATTCATGTATGTATGTATGTATGTATGCGTGCTTGAAATTTTTTGTGCGAATTTTAGTTACATTTATGGTGTGTGGCATGCAGTGTTGTTGCAAAATAATTGCACAATTGTATACATACGAGGGTGCCCAAGTCAATTTCCGGCTTTGGGGAATTTGAAAATATTTTTCTATAAAGGTGGCAATTCTTCTGAAAACTCCAGCGATAGTTTCAGGCGAAATCAATGCTCTGTGGCAAATAATCCAGCAAATCGATATTTCTCTCAGCCAAGAGCGATTTCATCAATACCGATCACTGAGAGCTCGCATTGTCTGTAAGCGATACATATATAATCTCTATTGGCAATCCTAATTTTATATGTGTGAAAAAAGTTAACGGCGCAGAAAAGAGAAATCTCGTTCATTCCGTAAGGATCTTTGGACACAATCTAAATAGGAAAACGAGATAACTGCTAAAAAAGCTATGAAAGTTACGGTCACCTCATCAGACCAAAAGAAAAGCTCTGCACGGGTTGAAAAAGTATTGGTTGTAATTTTACCAACTCAATCTTTTTTTTAGGATGTAAACATATTTATCAGCTTCTCGATACACATTATGAGCGTTCTTGTAGCTCTGGCCACTGCAGACTGTAATGTCACGGACGGATCTGCGTTCTTATGGCGTATACATCTGAGCATCTTTTGAATCCCCAGTGATTGCTAGAAGACTAAGAAAGTAATACGTAATTTCCATTGTAGCGAAGAGTGTTGTTCCTTAATAAGGCGGGGTTGGAGCAGGGGATATGGTGAAGGGTGTGCACAATACACCTATAGTGTCAAGCAGAGTTTTGAGAGGTTCCGCATAAATGGTGAATCTTACCATATTTTCTTTCATGGAAGCCGTGTATCAAAGAGAGAGCAAAAAGCATCTATTTCCTTATACTGCTGTAGAGGAGCCTTTGACAAAAAGTGGAACCCATTATGTTTTATGGAATCATTAAGTGGCGGAAGGCTCTAGAAATATTTGCAAAGAAACTCGAGGGCGTTAAACGGGCGGCGCTCATCAACATGTGTGGTGCATTAAGATCCCCTTCAATCAAGGCACTTAATGTCATCTTGCACATAGTCCCGCAGACATCGTTGGAAGGTGTATGTCTGCGAAAGTTGCTATTTAACTTTAGATCCTCTGAGTGGTTCCTAAAAGAACATGTGTTTGAACACCTGGAAATCCTCACACAGTTTACTTCATACCGGATTGATTGGATAATGGAGTCGCCAAACGGAACTCTGCCCTTCTATCGCCGAGGAAGTTGTGAGTAAGCTGTTGGAGGAGAGGGGCAGTGTGTTTTTTTTATGATTGGCTTTGGGGGAAGGTTGGTAAAGGGATTTATTGCCAGGAGCTCTTTATAAACTCCAGCTTCAGACATCCTGACTACTGCAGTGTATTCCACGCTGAGATGGCAGCCATTAAGGGAGAAGTAGATTTACTGCTTCGAAGTGCAGCTTCTTTCAGAAAAATGACCATTCACTCAGAGAGCCGAACGGCTATACTAGCCTTGAACCATTTACAATGTGTTCAGTATTGGTCAAGGTAGCAAAGAAAGGCATCCTAGAACCAGTAGAATGGGTGCGAGTCGGTGCTCCCGTATCTGTTCTACTACAAGATACCTGGGCTTCGCAGAAGCTTGGCCAGCGCTGAGCCACCATCGGCTCACGGCTGTCGGAAAAACCTACTGACCCAAGATCAATCGCAAGAGATCAAGTGATCTCTTTTCCCTCAGTAAGGCTAGCCTCTCTCTTGTTGGGGGGTTTTAACACGCCATTGTCTTATTGGTGTCCACTGTGTAAGGCTGGTAATCTTACCTGTCGAAACTGCTCGGAAGAAGAGGTGGAAACAACTCAATACTTCTTTCTTGGCTGTCCCACTTAGCATCGAACTGGTGGGAATGGAAACTAAACGCTTGTGCAACAGGTACAGATGAGTTCCTTTTCTATGGCTTCACAAAGGACTACATAAGCAGTGAACGGACGATCATCTAACCTAATCTAATACTGAAAACAATAAGGCTTCCCAAGTCGCGAAATATGTAAAGCAACCCACGTGAGTTCTAATTTTGTTTTACTGTTTACAGCTACCATTCATGTCCGCCAAGCGTAAATGGTTGTTGCAACGGCGAAACAGCTACAAATGTTAACGAGGAAATAAGACCAACAGAATTTTTTTACAGCAAACAAAAACAAAAAATCAGGTGAAATAGCAGCGGGACAAAGAAAAAAGTGCCACCGTTTGTTGGGGTTGCCTGTGGTTATGCGAAATGCAAATAAACGAAATTTCATAGTGAATAAACAAAAGCTAAATGGAATTGTATTTTTTCTTGCAACATCGGTTTTTCCGCTTGCAACAGTTGCGACAAAGAGAATGCGTTGATTGAAAAATGCAGTTATAAATTAAAGCTGAATTAAAAGCTTTAAACTGTCTACGCTTCATTTAACAACAACTACAGCAGAAAGGAGGTGAGTGGCCAAGCGCAAGGGAAAAAGTGAGCATAAAAGTCTGATTGGCAGCAGTCATTAGCATTATACTATATAAAGCATATACATATATATGTGTGTATTTGTGCATGTGGTAATGGAAATGGGACACAAAAATGCGAGTAAATGCGGCGCTTAGCTGATATGTGCATGTAGAATGTGTGGAGTGTCATTGAATAGCGCTTCACCCTATAACTAAATGGAGCATTGAGTGCTTTCACAGCTGATTATATGAGCTACTTAGTATTCATGAGGGGAGTGTGCATTAACAGCTTCAAATGTGACATAAAACTATGTAGAGATGTACATATGTATATTCACTCATATCTACATACATACATAATGTTTACATATGCTAAACACTTTCTATAAAAATGCTTCAAATTTTATTTTCTTAGTTTTAGTGACCTATTTCCTGTTCCACTCCACCGATATGTACATTAAAACCTCTTTGCGATAGAACTGTCATTTAAACATTCTTAAAAAAATAGCTTTCTAGAACATATTTTTTAATTATATAGATCAATGTTATCGACTTTTTTAGAATATTGAGTTGAGCATCTTCGATGATTTTAAAAATATGTAAAAAGTAAGCTGTACTCGTTCACTGGAACTTGATCTATGAATTAGTAATTTTATGAACAGTGAAATTGGATCTATTCCGAGCTCTTTTGAAAGCGAAACCCAGCATCATAGAGACGACTAATCCAAAGCTGATTGTAAAATTGGTAAAAAATTGGTAATACGCAGGATCGGAATTAAATAGAAAACACAGTTTTTAGTCTACCGATTGTAATTTTATTATTGAATCATAAAGTACATAACACATCGAGCAAAGGACTTTCACGACACACACGCACTCCTTTTTCGAAAATTTCCAAGCCTATTCCGCAGATATTTATATATATAAAACTCTTTAAAGTATATAGAGTGTCTACGCCAATAAAGCAGATGAAGATTCTGCATAAATGCGACTGAATTTCATTGATGCAACGTTGAATCTCTTCCATTAAAGCACGCGAGATAGATCGTTTGTTACAATGGCGCCGTTGTTTTAAATAATTCCTTAAAAATAAATCGAATGGTGTTAGATCACACGATCTGATCTGGTGTCTGATCACCAAAAGAGAGAGAACACGACCTGGAAATTTCTCATGATGCATATTGGCAACATCAATATCATCCAATTTGCAAACGGAACTGGATTATTATATCGAGGATTAGTAACAGTCACTGCATGGCCAGCCTCATCCTCAAAAAAGTATGGTTCAATTATAACTGGTCTCACGTTGTGTATGCATTTGTTTTCCGACATGTGGGTTCTCAAAACCCTAAAAGCGGCAAAAAAAAAATCAGGCCGTCAAGCTTTGATTATTTTTTAAATATTGGTCAGGAATGAAGACACATCGTTCTATCGTGGAATGCTTTAAACAAGCCTAAAATGTAAGCGGCCGATTTGTTCTACTCTTGCAACATGTTACTATAGACTATAATAATTTTGTTCACCTAACGGTGGTCTGTCAGTATAGGAATTAAATACAAGTATATACTAAAGGGTGATTTTTTAAGAGCTTGATAACTTTTTTTTAAAAAAAAAACGCATAAAATTTGCAAAATCTCATCGGTTCTTTATTTGAAACGTTAGATTGGTTCATGACATTTACTTTTTGAAGATAATTTCATTTAAATGTTGACCGCGGCTGCGTCTTAGGTGGTCCATTCGGAAAGTCCAATTTTGGGCAACTTTTTCGAGCATTTCGGCCGGAATAGCCCGAATTTCTTCGGAAATGTTGTCTTCCAAAGCTGGAATAGTTGCTGGCTTATTTCTGTAGACTTTAGACTTGACGTAGCCCCACAAAAAATAGTCTAAAGGCGTTAAATCGCATGATCTTGGTGGCCAACTTACGGGTCCATTTCTTGAGATGAATTGTTGTCCGAAGTTTTCCCTCAAAATGGCCATAGAATCGCGAGCTGTGTGGCATGTAGCGCCCATCTTGTTGAAACCACATGTCAACCAAGTTCAGTTCTTCCATTTTTGGCAACAAAAAGTTTGTTAGCATCGAACGATAGCGATCGCCATTCACCGTAACGTTGCGTCCAACAGCATCTTTGAAAAAATACGGTCCAATGATTCTACCAGCGTACAAACCACACCAAACAGTGCATTTTTCGGGATGCATGGGCAGTTCTTGAACGGCTTCTGGTTGCTCTTCACCCCAAATGCGGCAATTTTGCTTATTTACGTAGCCATTCAACAAGAAATGAGCCTCATCGCTGAACAAAACACGCGCGCGAAACACATTTCGAACCGAACACTGATTTTGGTAATAAAATTCAATGATTTGCAAGCGTTGCTCGTTAGTAAGTCTATTCATGATGAAATGTCAAAGCATACTGAGCATCTTTCTCTTTGACACCATGTCTGAAATCCCACGTGATCTGTCAAATACTAATGCATGAAAATCCTAACCTCAAAAAAATCACCCGGTATATGTATATATTGGATAGTCGAAAAAGTCTTTTCGTATTTTGCCAATAGATGTCGTTGCAGTCGTATGTCTCCAGTGCTTCCAATTACATTGTGTCATACCAAATAGTGTTGGATAAGATTTTAAACTTTAAAATAAAATAAATTCGGGGAAGTTGAATAAAAGTTACAGCCATTCTCAAATAAGTGAAAATAATGAAGAAAATCGCTATGTTTTGAAAATTTTGTATAAAAAAGGGAAGAATGCCACGCAAGCCACCAATGAAATTTGTGAAGTTTACGGAGACAATGCTGTATCAGTTCGTGTAGCACAACAACGATTTGCTCGCTTTCGTTTTGGAAATTTCAAAAATTTAATTTACACTAGTGGTATAATGTCTCCATCGGTAAAATGGCAAAAAGTGCTCGATCAGAATGGTACATATTTGTTTATTTATTTATTGGTAAACAATAAAAAAATTAAGTTGAAGTTTGATTAGAAATACGAAAATACTTTTTGGACTACCCATTATAAAATTGTTTGGATTGCGTTCCTCTGGTTAACTTTTTACAGCTTAAGGTATTTCATGGTATTTGATTTTTGTATGGTAAGTTGCAAAAGTATAAAATGTTCGGTTGCATCAAACTTTGCCCTTCCTTACTTGTTAATTCTTTGCTTTTATTTCATTACATACATATCAGTTGCTTTGAAAAATAAGTAGTCATTGAAGTAAACAGAAAGGTTAATGTCAATAGAATGCTCTTTGTGAGCCTTTCCTTTATAATTTTCCAGTCGACAATCTGTTTTAAAGAACTAGCAGTAATCTGTCATCATGTGACGATCCAGTCAACATTGACTTTTTTCTTCCAGCACAGTTTGCAAAATTTTTTCATAATATGGTACAAAGTGTTTGCCTAGGACGATTTCGAACAAAACAAACAATTTATTTTTCATTAAATGACATATTAAAACTTTTCAACTATTCTATGCTAGGATCCAAATTATTTTAGAAATGTCACTAAAATAATATTCCTTCACGTCCAACACTTTTACAAGCTTTTTTATCTTTCTTTACTTGATCAGATATTAAATCACTGAGTTTCATGAGAAAAACAACTTTGGGGTAGATGTTTATATATTTATCATTATTTCAGAGCAGTCCATAAGAATAACTTTTGGAACGAAAGCGAGATTTTCATTTTAATTCTAGATATCTACACGATTATTCTTTAGTAAGTCAAATCTTAAAACCTTTCCTTCAATTTTTCGCAAATTTTATATAAGGAATCTGAAATTGGGGATCACACTCTGGAAACTTGAATGCAACCAATTTTTCTGAGTTAGCCAGGAAACAATTCAGCGATTAACGACAATATATTAGATTTTAGACTATTGCGCCGACTGTCTAGTGGCAGAAGGACAAAAATTAATACATGTTTCGTTATATGCTGGAAGATTATGATATTATTTTTCAAAAAACGGCACTAATATAATTATATTATATGTATATACGCAAAAATATTTTGCATATATTATTGCCGAAGGTTGTTTTTTACGTTTGGTTTTCATGAAAATAAAAATAAAATTAAATTACAAACTTAAAAGTTATAGTAAGAAATACCTCTATTATAAAAATAAGTTTTAAAAGTAATTGCGGACGGTCACTTGCCCTGCGTTTGGCTCGAGAGTCTCAATTTATATATTATATGTGAATATCAATGCCGAAACTATACATATATGTCTATAGAAGATAATTCACATAACACCCCAAGAAAAGGTTCACGTCCAAATATGTCATAAAGCATTCGCTATTGATTGTAACGTATATCAAATATGGACCAATGAATCTCTTTGCCCATAGATCACGGAAAACAGAGAATTTTGAGGATGTAGCAAAAGCTTGTAATTATCATCACTCTAAATGCAACAATTTAGGTTATTTACGTACCCATTCAAACAAAAGTGAGCCTTATCGCTGAAAAAAAAATGTTCTTCTGAAAATCGACATCGGTGGCCACCTCGTTTCTGGCCCATTCGCCGAATGTGCGACTGGCTTGATGAGCGTGAGGCTGCAATCCTTACATGAGTTTGATTTTGTAAGACAGCAAACTTTTTCTTTTGCAAAATCATCTATAAATTGGATACTCATTCGGGTCTTCTTTATTACTCTGTGCACTGGATGCTCACTGTACGACATCACTAATGATGCGCATTATCCATTATAGGAAAAGCGGTAGGAAATCGATCCCTGGTTGCTCGAATTACTGCCTCTGCAGGGCGATTATGTTAATATAATATTGAACGCAGCGCGTGAAAGGAACCATTATTTTGGTAATAAATTTGCATAATTTACAAACGTTAATCCGAGTAATTCCACACGTCTAAAAACCATCCATTACTACAGGAAGATGTCTTAGTGAATCCGATGATAAGCATCATTTATGTCTTAACTTTTAGTGTTTAATAAAAACACTGATTAGATTTCCGAAGAGCCTGCTTAAAGTGAATTCTTAGACCAATGAGTTAAAAAATTTATTTTTTCAGACCCAAAAAAAGAGTATAAGTGTATGATACGGATGGCTATCATAACTACTAAAGAGATGTGATAGATCCAGAAATAAGCGAAATGATGGTTGAGTATATTTTATAGTTTGGGGTACTTTTGGTTAACAAAGAAATCGAATGTTTGCTTTCTTCCGACTTCCATTAAGCCAAAATATATCCAGACTTATTGGAAAGTGAGCTGATTCAATATTCTAGAACTTTATATGCGTGTTAGTCAATGATTCCAAGAATCTGTGGGGAATCGTTTCAACATGAATTTAGTAAATGGTCTTCAATTTCAACCCTTTTGGAATTAAAAACCACTTTTCTACTGGAGTGCGACAAACTACGAGATCCTACTTCACAAAATTCAGTAACCTCCATGCCACAACAGCTTAGCGATGTGATGTGATAATGGCAAGAAGTAAAAATTTCAACTATTTTAATAAAAATATTTCTATCGAAGTAGAGCATTTTATGAAAAATGCACATTTACTTAATTGAGAATTGTTATTTATTTTTTATATCTGAATTAAAAAAAAAATAAAAATATTAAATTGTTTTAACATATTTTTGTGCGACTTGTTAGGAATTCTTTCGCATAAAAATACATTTTCACTGTTATGGCAAATAACCACTGTGTTTAAAGCTACAACAAGTAAGCACATATATTCATTTTGATGAGCTCTATTTATATACATATAATACATATTGGGTGGAAAATATGCTTAAGCTGTCACAGGATACACCCACGCCCACAGGAAACACCTACAAGCGTGTAAATATGTTCGCCACGAGCATAAGTAAAATATAAAAATAAAGCCAAAGTACAGATATAACTGTAACAGTGGAAAAAATTGCATAAATTCCAATGCACTACAACGCGATGCGTGCCATTTTATGGGAGGACGTAAGCATAAAATTTAAGTGACATCAACACAACTATGCTTCTATGCAGACAACTACGAGTTAAGCACAGATATGTATATGTGTGCCACATGTTATATACACATGTACATATGTATAGCAGGTTTGAGATACGTGTGTGTTTAAATACTATGTATCCTCTCAGTTATTTCTGTTGCGCATATACATAAACACATATACATTTTAGTTTCAATATTCATGTTTGTGTGTACAATTACAACAACACTGCCAGCCAATCATTCGTGTGGCAACAATATGGAATTCTTATTACTCACAACCGACCATAATATAATGGCCAATGGCTGTGTCATCAACAATAACAATACAAAGAATTATGCTTATTGTCTTCGTATACGTACATACATTATATATAGCATATGTATATATTCATGCGTACTTTGCCATTATTGTTATTTTCATTACAACAAAAGTGTATGCCACATCAAAAATAAGCAATAATACTTAAATGCCTATGTGAAAATCATATAAAGTATTAAATTAAAGCAAAATTGCCTGTGGTCCGCGCTTAATGTTAATCCTACCCTCCGCAAGCGTTCACTCAGTCACTTCACTTATGCGGGTTTTATTATTTTGTTGCCTAGTTTGAGGCGCTGTGTGTGTGTTTAAATAGCCGATGGAGGGTGGTGCTCAACTGTGCGGTCAAGTAGCAATAGGTTATTTATTTAAGCAACATTTATTGGCTATAAAAAAATTCAAAAAAATTGCTTTCAAATATTAAAAAAATCGTTGTTTTTATAGGATTCTGCTAATGATATATGAAATGTTAATCAAAATTTCCACGAACTATTCTACTTCTTGATCTTTGAAAAAATAATTGTAGTACAAGAAGTCGTTATATTGATCTTTCAAATCAATTAATCAATGTATTCTTTAAGGGGTTAGGGGTCCACAGAGGCACGAAAAAATGAGAATTTTCAGAATTTTTTTTGCTATTAAATAATGTTATTTTACAAAAAGTAGTAATACGAGTACGGCATTATTATAGAATTCAAAAAGAATTAAATTTCCAAAGTTATAGTTGTTTGTCTTGGTCTTAAAAAATCGAAATTTTTGAAAAAAAAAATCCTTCGATCAGACCCGAGTTTACTATGTATTCTTAAAGCTGTATAAATTTCACTAATTGTCTACACATCGTCATATCTATTTGGCTTTCATATGTTTAATCTTTGCTTTATTTATCCTATGTTCCATAAAAATTACATCAATATGCAGCTACTACAGAATAAAACGAGATTACGGATTTTGAGGCATAAATTACTTTAAAGAAGACCGCTCTGAAATCTCACGCAAAAGCCTCTTCAGAATGGAATAATCTGCTGTTTTCAAGATCGGACAGTCCCTTGAGAGTATCAAAACTAAATTTGAGTCAAGTGATTTTAATAAGGTCGAGGGGCTGTCGAAGAACATTAAACACACTTCAGTTTTATTGTTGATATTTTAGAAGGGTGAAATCAACAGAAAGCAAGAAATATACAAGGAATATAAAATATCTTATCAACCTCCTTTTACAATATTTTACAGTCAATAAATACTGCTTTCAAACATTCAGATTTAGATTGATGATGAAGACGAGTAATATTGATATACATGCATCAGAAAATGTATTGCCCCAGAGTTTTTAAGACCCGTATTTTGGATAGGGAATTAGAATTAGAGATTTAGCTTAAACCGAAAGGTATTTATATATCGTAAAATAATAAGAGAACGAGAAAAATTGAGGGACTGTGTTGTAAACTCTCCGCTGCAGCAGAATCTTCCCACTTGCTTCTTCTCTTTCACTTCCTCTTTTTGCTTTTTCTCTACTTCTCACTATCTCTGTCTCTGTTCAAATTCTTTCTTTTTTCTTAATTGTCCACTCTCTAAGTTTTTCATATCAGTCTCTATATCTATCACTCATTTTTTTAGTATCTGTCTCTATCTCCGTTTTTCCTTATCTCAGTCACTTAGTCTATCTCCATCATTACTAAATCTTTAACTTATTTTCAATTTTAATTAACCACATCTTCCTTTCCTCTCTCAATTCTCTATGTAAACGTAATTTCGAAGCAACTATTCTCCTTGCCTCTTATTTAATTTGGAGAAAGTGTTTTCATTAATAACACATCCACGCTCACACGTATTGAGCTGATCCCTATCCCTATTTATTTTATGGCCTCGCTATTTTGTCAAATCGCTTCATTGCTTCTCATCGAGTTTTATTTCTTCTCTAATCGCACTTCTGAGATTTTTCTTATGCGCCACTGGTTTGATGTGCCTATTTTTATGCGTCCTTCCAGCAGTATGCGGCATCAGCAGTGGAAGTGGTATAAGTTGCGTTAAGTACTAAATCTACTTCTAACTATAAATGGACTATTTTACGGACAATATGCTTAGAGGAATATGCAGAAAATATGTAACGGTTATGGCGTGCATATAACAGAAACATGCGCGTCAGCCTTACACGCGCTGGCTTAAGACTGTATCAATATTCGTGGACGACACACACATACGTGGCTTCCGGCTTCTTTAATATCCGCTTGTCTGTGAACGTCTGCTCACCTACGTGTCAGCCTTTGAGCATCGTTTTCTACTTTCCTTCATTTTTCCAGTTTCACTCCACCGCCTTTGTAAGCACGACAAAGAAATGACTGCTGCTACCACATATTCCTTAAGGATATTTACCATAAAAGCAGACCATGCAATGAGGCTAGAGAAAAAACTGGGGCAAATCCGAAAGTCGAATGTGGCAAATAACCAACTGTCAAATGTACCAGCTTTGTGTGTGTGTGTATGCACAAACGTATATTTAGTTATTGAGAAGAAGCTCTGTGTTTAGTCATTTTCATTTTTGCATATGAATGTGTGCTTACCATATTTTTTTAGCATCAGACGGACATCCGTCTTCATTTCCTTGTGAAGCATGGTCGTATTGATGTTATGGAAACCATATTCGATTTTCATTTTGCAATTGCTTTGTTTGACTTCAAGCAAGAAGAAAATATTCTTTTCTCACCCTCATGTGAATAATCTTTAATTAGTGATCATACTAATTTTTATATTAAATGATAGACTTAGTAATTGTACATAATGAGTAAAGTAAGGAAAAGGTAACTAATTTTCATTCGATTTTCTCCATTTTTTTATGGTCTTTAACATTCAGATATTAAATGGAAAGTTAATATCTTACTTGTATATCTCCTTATTAAATATTAAATTGTGAAAATGTGATGCAGACATCATTTGAGGCATCAAGTCAATTCGAAATTCAGATAATACATATGCAAACTTTTTTTCTTAGTTGTCATGTTCATGAGGTTAATGAAATTGGTTTTTTCAATACATTACTGACCAAAGAATGACCAAAGTTTCAAATGGCATGAGTTCTTCACTTATATAACAATTTTGCTAAATTTTCTCGCATATTGTCTGATATATACTGGTATGAGCAAAAAATAAAAATAAAATTCTTAATTTATTCTTTCAAATAATTTCACTCATCGTAAAAATCGCTGAATACACTTTATGTATATATTTCAGAGAGATAAACTTGTACTAAACGCTAATGATTATTTTGATGCAATACCTGTAATCAAAGATGAATTTTTAATTTAAACTTCGCGTGTTTTTCGAATCGGTAAATTTTTGTTTTCTGTAAGTTAGTAGTACTGTTAGTGATATTTATGCTAAATTTCATGAAAATATTCATTAGTATATAATACGCGTCGTTTTGTGAGGCTTAAAAAGTGAATTCTTCGATTTTTACTTTGGTTTTTGAATAAATAAGTGCGATAATGCACCATCTCGTACTGCATTGGTTATACGTGATCGTTTCCATGTTTTCAATTAATATCGTGCCGTGTAACTTTTGGCTATTCAGCAAATTTACATGACCACTCCGAGAACACTGTTTTAAATCAACTGAATATATAAAAGCTGACTCGAAGAAGGTTCTGATGGTCGTCCCGACAGAGGATTTTTCCAAGGGCAAAGATGACTGGAAAATTCGTTGACATAAGTGTATTTCAGCGGGAGGGGATTACTTCGAAGGAGATGAAAATTCACCTTTCAATTTGATAACAGTAGCATATTCTAGAGACAGCACAAATTCTACCAATAATTTAAGCCTGGCGATTAAGTGTATAATAACTCTTGCCAACAGGTACTCCTTTGCGATCGGTAGGCAATTAAGAATCAGTTCCCGACGAACAAATATTACGCTCTATCAGCATCTCATTATCCTCATCCTAATATGCGGCGCAGAAAGTATTTAGCATAGATGTCACCGATAGCCATAGCAACATAGAAAAATAATAGTAGGAGAACGTTTATTAATATATTCATTATTTGGGCTCCAAAGATGGTGTGATTGGCCCCATCCTTTCTTGATTCAGAATCACATTATTCTAAGCGAAACCTTTCCGTATTTTTTTCGTATGATAATCCTCATATTGATCAATTTTATAGTGGGTATAAAATACCACTCGAAAAAAAAAAACAAATTCATTACATTCGGTGGATATAACCTAGAGAAATATGTCGACTATCATATTTGATACCAAAATGCATTATAGAAAATTTGAAATATATCTAACCCGTTCTTCGTTATCTATATTTCGACATTGGAAACGTCAAATACCATTCGGAAAGTGACAGATATTCAGTGGAAAGTCTAGAATTTACGAAATGGGTCGCTATTAACTAGAAGAAAACTGAGAAATATTGAAAACTTTTTTCCAAAGTGGTGAGTCTTCAACCCAAACTGTGAGAAATTTGAAAAAAAATGAACAGACAAAAAGTGCCATCAGTTCAATTCGTGCAACAATTTGTCAAGCGTGTGCGTGAAACTGGCTCGTTGGTGGATCAACCAAAACGTCAACGTTCATTTCCCGAGCGTTCAACCGAAAATATTGCGACTGTGGCTGAAAATGTTAGTGAGAATCCATCCACCTCAACTCGCCGTCGATCGCAAGAATTAAACATTCCGCGAACAACTTTGCGACGAATTTTGAAAAAAGACCTCGCTATGAAGCCATATAAAGTTCAATTGGTGCAACAGCTGAAGCCACTTGACCACCCGAGCCGTCTACAGTTCGCAGATTGGGCAGAAGATCGTTTGACCGAGGATGGTCAATTTTACCGAAAAATCATCTTTTCGGACGAGGCTCATTTCCACCTCGATGGTTACGTTAACAAGCAGAATTGTCGCATTTGGGGCACAGAAAACCCGCACGTAATCGTCGAGAAGCCAATGCACCCAGCACGAATCACTGTATGGTGCGGATTTTGGTCTGGTGGAATCATCGGCCCATTTTTCTTCGAAAATGAAGAAGGAACCGCCGTAACCATCAATGGTGAGCGATATCGCGCAATGTTAACCGAATTTTTCTTCAAGCATATTGAAGAGGAGGACTTGGACAACATTTGGTTCCAGCAGCATGGCGCTACGTGCCATAGAGTAAACGCTACACTCAATCTTTTACGTCATATCTTCGAAAATCGCATAATTTGCAAAAGAGGTGATGTGAATTGGCCTCTCAGAAGCTGCGATTTAACTCCGTTGGACTATTTTCTGTGGAGAGCTATTAAAGATAAATGTTACGCCAACCATCCAGAAACAATTTAAGATCTAAAGTACGAGATTCAAGCTGCTGTAGGTGCCATAAGGCCTGAAACCACCGAGAAAGTACTCCAAAATTGGGTGGATCGGATAAGCTATTGTAAACTCAGCCGTAGTGGTCATTTGTCCGAAAATGTTTTCTACAAATAAGTTTCATAAAACGACCTTTTAAATAAGTGTTAGACCTTTGAAAAATATCAAGCCGTTTTTTATTGACTTTTTAAATTTAAAATTTTATATTGGACAAAGTCGTTTCTAAACGCTCACTAATCTCCCTGAAAATGTTATAACCGCCTATATAACGGATATTTTCGTAAGTGCTAAAAGTGACATTATGTCTTAGATATAGCGTCAAAATTATTAAACTTTACAATAGATATAATTAAGCAAGCTTTCACTTTGATGTTAAAATACCATTGTTTCAAAATGATAGCAATACAAAAAACTAAAACAAAAGATAACTTTAGTATAAACGATTGTAATGTAGCATAAATAGTGACATTTGAATGTGGCAACTCTAATATAAAAGTGGAATGTTCCCTTCATACGTCTTTAGTCCGCCTATTTCGCCATAGATGGTGGCTCTGTGGCGAGTTCCAGTTTAAAATAGTAGAACTAGTGGCGTAGCTAGGGGGGCCGAAGGGGGCCGTCGCCCCGGGCACAACGGCTTGGGGGCGGCAAAATGATCTTCGCTGTTTTTTAATATTCAGCAGTATACTTCAACAACTTTCTTTACAAAATTTATTATAAAAGATAAAGAGTTGTACCCTATGCTTCGAATGTAACAAATACTTTTATTTCTCTAAATTTTCAAAAATGGTATTTAAAAACTCCAATTCGGGCAAAAATTCCTTCAAATGGTGTTAAAAGTGTACAAGACATAGGGCGAAAATGGTTTTTTTCTATGGTTTTTAATAAGATGTCTTGTAAATTTACTATAAATTTCCTCAAAACCGTATTATGAGAATTTTGGAACTCCAGAATTCGCGTGGATTCTAAATTTTATACACATATGAATTAATAGCGAAGATATTTTTTTAAAAATTCACTTTTGTTCGAACCACCTCATGAAACTTGTAGGTAGGTAGATAAAGGGGGCGGCAGAGCATCCTTGGCCCCGGTCGCCCGAAGTTGTAGCCACGCCACTGAGTAGAACACAAAGTACGCAAATGCGAAGAAGTGTTAAAAATGAAAAACAAAATTAAATTAAACTGTTTTAATGCATTATTTGAAAATCTGATCCAAGACTGGTCTAACACCTTAATCGACAAGCTTAACATATGCATCCCATACTTTTCATTCATATGGTTGACAACATGCTTTTCTTTTCCAATATCAAGATAATTATTTTAATACAACTACACAAGCACGAGGATACAACGCTAAACATCGGTCGACAACTTTACTTCACCACGAATCTATAATTCGTTTGTCAAATTTGATTTATATGTATGTATATCTTTAGTATATAATTTTAGTTTTATGAGCAATAAGGAAATTCTGATAGACTCTTTACTATGAGATAGGGAGGGTATCGAATATTTTGCGGTAAGTCCAGCTGCTTCTCTTCTTCACTTTCTGATATTATATGTCTTTTTAACTTCAGCGTGAAAAGCTCGGCTCAAGGAATTATGGCTAGATAACTGAGAAGATACAGCACTCCCAAATTTTTATATTCAGTGTGTTTTTTTAAACTAGCAAGACGACCTAACCATAATAATAATTTTTAATAGCACTGATAGCTGTTTGATTAAATTTTTTCGAAAGCAATCTTAATTCCTTAAATATTTCAATGAAGGCAACAACTTTCAATTTAATTACTTTCTCAAATATTTTATTTGGAATGCCATTTCCTCGAATAGAAATTAAAAGCACAATTTGTTGCACGCAGCATTGTTTTCGAACAAAATTACTTTTCCTACAACAATAAATATTACTAGCATAATAACGAAATATTCGCTTTCCTTTTACATAGCTCCATTCTATCACTACTTTCTCGTCTTCCTGTTTGTCTTACACCTTCCCAACGTGATCTTCGTGCAGTTACCTACAACTACAATGAGCATTTTAATTACCAGTTTTGATAGTCGGCAAAAGTTGGTTTGATACTCACAATTACCCACTCGGCCCCACTTGGCCCGCCACTTGCACATTTGGTGACCTGTATAGACAGCATAAGAAAATAATTATAAATATACCCGTTTACACGTGATTGTGTGTGTGTGTGTGCAAAGTATCTACTGCTTAAAGCTTCCATTATGGCAATGCAGCAGCTCCCGGTTAGAACAATGCGTGCAGCAAGGCAAAAACGGACCCACGTTTAAGGCATTGTTCAAGATGCCGAAGCTGGGGCTGAAGTTGCGTTGGACGCTGAGTGCGGAGCGCTTGGCCGGGCGGTCGGCGCGGCGGGTAGATCACTCGTAACAACCGGCAACAAAGACCAAACAATTCGGTAACAATAAAGCAACACAAATGGGTTTCCTAGTTGTGAAGTACCATTTCGCCGGACCCGAAACCGAACTCGCCCGCCTACTTGGACACAACTTCAATTGCGAATGCGACGGCATCATTTCTCATTGTTGGCGACTAACCACTTGGTCGCCGCTGTTGTTACACGAGTTCTTATAATTTCCTACTTTTGTTTCATTTTTCATTTCCGTCATTTTATTTTCGTTAGTCGTGTCGTCTATAGACACAGCATTGCTTTCTCAACCGATGCAGTTTTCCTCCACTTTTTCGCATTCCATTTATTTTCCACTTTTTTACTTTATTTTGTGGGTCATTATGCCACCCACACGGATGAAAAATGAAAATTTTGTGTGTTGACCTCAACTTGCTGCGAAAATAGCAACAACGTGCCGCAGCGACGGCAAAAGACGCAGCCGAGAGCGGGCGTGCACAATATATTGAAACAATGGCAACGCTGCACACACACAGAACCACAATTGAAGCCTAGCACAATCCCACTTCGACGTTGAAAATGAAGAAAGCACTCACTTTGAAAAGGCAGCATTTGGTGGGGTGGTGGTCGCCTGGTCGAGAGTCGAGTGGTCGGGTGGCGCTTGGTCAGGTATACGCAGTACAGGAAGTTGTTATTAAAAATAAAAATGGCATAAGCAAGTATCGCCTTAGAAGAGTCGAGCAAAATTACTGTATTGTTTGCTCTTAAATAGAGAAATGAATAAAAAACACAACAATGTATTCCACAAATATATGTATATTTATATCCACCGTTATATGTATGTATTAAAAATAACAACCAGCAGTAGGCAAAACAATAACAAAATATCTGAATGCGAAAAAAGTCGCAGGAAAATGCTTCACGGCTGGATATGGACCACCTACATATCCGCATGCTGATTTTATGCAGCGCTGAGTTGGATATTAGGGGGTAACGCGGAAGCTTAGCGGTTTGGTTGAGGTTGGTCTGACTGCGTGTGCCGTAAATTGCGTGATGCGAGAAACTCAAATTGAAATGCCAAAAAAACCATAAAAATGTATATAATAACAATAAAAAGTGGGCGGTGAGCAGGTGCTATATAGAGTATGGGTTCTAAAGCGCCAACATTAATATGAATGAAAAGCGGTAACATAACGGAAATGAACAATGTATTTTAAACTCAAATATCATACAACTGAAAATTTGGTTGGCTGAAAATTTCGTAACGGTTTAAAGACATAGCAATATTTCAGGCACTACTACTCCACTTAGGTGCTAATAACGATGATGACCATTTTGTCTTAAGCTAGATTTGCGACTTAGCGACTTTTTTATAGTCACTGGAGACCATACTCTCAAGGCCTGAAAACAAATGAGGCATTGAAGGGTAAATCCGGAGGATATGGGATATGTTCGATTGATAGGGAGCTCATGTGGCACCCAGTTTCCTATTTGTTCATACCCAAACATCCATGAACATTACGTACAATGTATATTTCTTTGAAAAAAAGTCCGTTTTGTGGAGGCCTACGAAGTAGATACGATTCATGGGCTCTATTGCCACGCCTACAATCCCAGCGTTAAATAGCAGAATATAGTACATTTTTCTTGCGATCATAGCTGCATCGACTCAAGGCTATGAAATTATGGGAACGCTCTCGTATTTGGAGTAAGCACAGAAACATACGATTCCTTAGATTCCGAATATTGGTATTTGGAAACACCAAAGCCCACTTTAAGCAAAAATATCAGGACGGCTTTGAACATACTATAGTAAAGTTATCATTAGTTAAATTCAGATATTCACCAAAGGCCGTCACCTCCTTATCCATATACTGTTGTGACTGCACAGAAAAGAACAATATCAAAATCAATAAGATAGTTTCGTGGATAAAATTGAATAATTATGGTACTCTTCGATCTGTGTATCACAACAATGTAGATTAACCGATTAAAATCAAAAGTTTAATTTCAAAGGCTTACTCGAAGCGATCACATTTTGCACGGCCATTGAGGTCATGTTTTCTAACTCTGACTTCAAACTGTAATCCAGTGAACTCAAGTCTGGATCTGCAGCTATGAAACTTGGAATGATGCCCTTAAGCCACTGTTGGGAGTTTTTGCCTTGTGTGTTGGAGAAGAATATTGCTGTACTATCCAAAGCTCTCCATTAAAGAGATTATTACTAAACTGCCGCTACATATTTTTGCAATTTTATCCCTTCATAACCGTAAAGAGCAGCCGGTTGATGATCACGTTGAACCCTTAAAATTTCTTCAATAGCAAAAATATGAAAAATAGTAAAATTTCATCTGTAAGAATTATAGTTTCATGGACGTTGACCGCATGTCACTCATGCCGTTTGCATTTGTTGAGTCTAATTTGCTTCAAGCGCGTCATCAGTTGACCGGCGGCAAGCTTTCATATGCAGATCTTCTCGAATAAGTTCTGTCATTGATGTGGTCGATATATATTATGCATTTCCCTTAACGTAATTTTCTGTTTTCTAAGTGGATATTTGCAAATGCGTTTGCTGGAATGATTCGAAACAAGCGAGGACGATGCTTTCTCTTACTGTCATCAATGGTAAAGTTTCGAAAAAAACGAGTTTTTTCACATTTACATAAGTGAAGCAGTCCCCGCTATACCATTTTTCTTAACTACCCACTTTATAGTTAAAACGCGAAACCAAACACTGATCTTACTATTTTACAGGTATGAGTAGACACTGCTTAAAAACCATGAGTAATAAAAAAATGACTGAACTTTTTTCTTTGGTTTTGACCATACTGCAGGCATTATAAACATTGTAACAGAATTTATGGCAAGACTAAGTGCATACATATGCACATATTGTAACTCTTCTAATAAGTAACGATAAAATGACTAGAGTTTGAACCAAAACTAATTGAAGCAATATTCAGCATTCTAAAGGAAGTAACCAAATATACGATTAACTACCAGTTAACTATCGGTTGAAATTCAAACTAACATGATATATGATGCCTCGAGCTTGATATGAACTGACTTTGCCAGTTGAATGTGGAGTAGCATTGCAACCGGGTGTCGAACCCAAAGCACGGAAGAGGTTTTAGATGGGCTTTGAACCCTACCAAGGTGGATGGTTTTTCCATTACACACTGCCAATTGGTACTGAAAATGCTTAGCATTCTCAGCGCGCCGATCAACATATTGATTTGATCCGCTGTGCTTTTGAGCCCCGTGGAGTAAGACTGTCGTCAGCAGGTACTCACGTTAAACACACCGGGCGTTGCCCCGAACTTGATTTCCTTTGAAATATCTTCGCAGATGTATTTACATAAATCTGAATTTCTGTAGAACCATATTGAATGTCAAACAATAATATTTATTTAAAGATTTAACAGAAATGCAGGTTTAATTTAAATTTTAATTCAAACATCTTCCTTCCTCTTAAAAGCTTAACTACTACTACTGCAGATGTACGTTAGTATACGCTTTCATTTTCCATTTACTTCCATGTTCAGTCAAATAACTGCAATTTAAAATGATCACTTTGTTCTATTATTTACAGATTTAAATATTTACTCGGCCTGAAAACTAAAGTCAATCCCATCATCCGCTCATTGCATGGCAAATAAATGCAATCGTTTTGTTGCACCCGAAAGTATGCTTTGGTAGTTTAGTTTACTAAAACACAATTCACTTGACCCATTGTCCACAAAGCTGTGAGCCAACGTTGGCGCCCTGCAATGACATTAATGTCAACGTCACTCCTCTGACAGCAACAATCAAGTAGAGAAGTGTGCAAAAAGAAAACTGAAACTACGAAATTGTACGCAAACTCAAAAACAAGCGAATAAATGAAGACGAAAACTTGTAAAAGCAACTCGGAAACTAACTAACAACACAATTTCTTTACATCGCTGCCAGGCTTTGACAGTTACAGTGTTTATCAGAAGTTAAATTTTAAATCTCCATCACTATATTAATAGTTGGAGCTTTGACATATGAAGATGTTGGATATTTTGATAAAACTTTAATAGCTTAATAGTTAGGTGATAATGAATATTACTCACACAGAGTTTTATGGAAGGGATTTATCAACTAATTTCATCTTTCTAGTTACCTAATGGATTTGCCCCAAAAATGGTTAAAGGTCTTAGCTAAATCATTTATGTTCCTGTGCCTTGCTTTCAATAATTCCAGAGGTCGACGAACGTTTTAGGGAGGTACTCGTATGTACAATATTCTAGTGTACGTTCTCTCTTTTGTTTAACAATTGCAGGTTGGAGACGGCTCTATATGATGATGGACAAAATAAATTTATATCCTTCAATTACTCTTGCAGTAAATGTCTTCTAACTTTCTGACGTCGGCTTCCATTCTCAAGGAGGTCCAGACCAAATCTTGAATTATGAAATGTGTTCCAAAAATTAAAATATATTTTAGCTGTGGGGTTCTAACTGGCTCGCCAGTGATTTGAGGTTAGGATGTATGAATTTATGAACTAATATCTGAATTCATTTATAATCATATAGAAAATAGTGAAATAGAATAGAAATTCTCGTGGCTCGATGATTAACTTAAAGTATGCTTCCATGCGAAAAAAATAATATCGTACATTAAATCTACTTGCCTTACTTCAATAAATTTTTCAGAATTATCTCTCCGAAACATATTTCGAAATTCTTAAACTGAGTATAGATACCTATACAAAAACCAACGAAACGCGTGAAGTTTTGTTCAAAAGTCTGAATAGAAGCGGGATTGTCTGCATAGACTTTAGACTTTACATACACATCCCTGCAGGAAAAAGTATAACAGTGTGATATCAAGCTACCAAGATCGCCAATCGACCGGACCAAAATCAATAAATCCATTCATGCGATATATGGGAAGTGGCGCCGTCTAGCTGGAACCAAATGTCACCGAAAACGTCAGATCTTCCTGGAACTTTTCAACAGCTCATAGAGCGAAGCAATGTAACGTAAAATGCGCTAAGTTATTCCGTACGTCAGTCCGAGTTGAACGACGACGAATCGACGAATCCACGGTCTTCGTGTAGACTCTCAGCTACGGCTGCTAAATTTGCTTCACTGCGTGTTGGACGTGATCGAATATTACCCAATAATGAATGCGGGACCTTAAGATGGGTGAGTGTGTTGCGAATAGTACGCTCAGTAGGCCGATTATGTTGACCCTAAGTTGTAAGTTGAGCGAAGCGGGAGAAAAACATTATTTACGTAACGTGAGTTCGTAATAAAGTTGAACGATTTTTAAATGTTGTTCAGGCGTAAGTTTTTCCATGAAATGCCAAACCATACTGAACAAAAATACCATGACAGCTTTATACAACTTCCACGTGATCGTTAGATTTTAATGGGTACTGAACAGTTTTTTTAGGTATTAGTGGAGGGCTAAAACTATTATTTTTGGACAGTTGTTCGCTTAAAAGTCATTTATTGGAGTTTTAGTTACCACGGTCTGTGAAACAGTTTCTGTGTAAATAACAATTTTTTTTATATACTCACTATGGAAGACTCTTATGGAGCACTTTTGTCTGGGAACGGGTTTAAAATGATCTCATCTTGAAAACAACTTGAATAGACACCCTTCGCTCCCTCCTGATTGACAAGAGTTTAAAATAATTTATAAAATTATTTGTCTTAGCCCCGCTATATATAGTACCTACCTCCTCCAAATAGAAATAGTCTTAGTCTTGGGTCTTCATCTTTGAGACACCCGAGGTGTAGTCGAACATTCGCCGAGTGTATTTAGTAGTTCCCCTTAACCGTCTCAGGGGAACTGCCAAACAACTTTTCGAATCCAGATTGTGAAGCGATTAAAGCTTTCAAACAACGCCTTAAGCCAACTGTGAAACGCATTTAACTTGTCGGGCGTAAACCGACGTTCACCAAAACTAAGCAAATACCGTTTATGCTCGTGCAGCTGCCCTTCTTCCCCGCTTTGCTTCACTTCATATTTTATTCAAAGTAAAAATCATCTTTTGTTGATTTGCTTGCAGTTTTTGCATTTCAACTTCTCTCTTGTTGTTGCTGTTGTTGTTGCATTTGCATACATTGTTGTGTATTGTGCTGCATTTTTTCTACGTTTTCTATGTTTATCTTCATAGTTTCTGTGTTGTTGTTGCGGCCACCGGCACTGCAGTGTTTCCTCCCCAGTGTTTACCTGTTCTTTTGCCACAACTTAGCGCAGCAACTCATTTGCTGGAGACTCGGTAGTAAACTTGCTGGTTGCAAAAGGGCAGCAGCAGCACTTGTTTGACGAGTGCAAGGTGGCACGGTGGGGGCGGGACGAAGTAGCAGGCGATGTGATGCATAAAAATGGGGTTAGTAGCGTTAAGTTTAGTTATATTTTGTAGAGACACTTGTGCCATATACCACCGCACTGCGAGCACAAAGCGATTAGAGCGCGGCAAAGGGAGTGCCAAAACCAATGAAATTGTCAAGGGTGCCAAAGAAGGGGAAACCGGAAATTTCGTGCGGTCAGAAGTGTTTAAAGCGAGCGCATTTGCCTAAGCCAAATTGACTACTCAACTTAAATGAAGCGATTTGAAATTGACAGTGAGAGAGTTTAACATAAAAATATGAGCTTTATTGGCTACATTTGGGTCCAACGGTTATTTTTGCATTTAGCAATCTCGTTACTTCTCCACAAATATTTATTGGTAACAATTTATTATGCAATGGTTTTTATTGTACTAAATAAAACATTAACATAAATTTTTTACGCAAACTCAGCGCTCACTCACACCTATAAAATCCATAAAAGCGCCATAAGCATGCTTGAAGTGGCTTTTAAAGCACCGGAATCTTCGGCAAATAAAACTAAATTCATCTCATTCCTTCTGAATTTCTGCTTTGGTTCTGTTATTTTTACAGTTTATCAATATCCTGTATTCCAACTGTGCACACGCGCATATACTCCAACATTTTGCTCGTCGAAATCAATTGGAAAATTTACCGCCCACATATTTAAATGGCAGGTGCTTTATCTACTTACAATTCAGCAAACATTCCTGCCACACCCCACCACAATTGCCGGCAAACCCACATTTATATGTTATCCTGTTTACCGATGCAGCTCCTCGACCCGCAGGCATTGTCGTAATGTCAAATGGCAAAAATCATAAAAATTTCATGCATAGCAAGGCGAATCTCTGGCAGTGAAAAATTTCGATTGCAAATCCGATTTTCGGCGTGGATCGAATCGAATTCGGGTTGGCATAAATTGTCATTTGCATTTGTCTTCCTTGCGTGTGTGTGTGTGCGAGAGAGTGGTAGAGAGTGTGCGGGGTAGACTGTTTAAATGCCATATAAGCCATGTAAAGTTCACATAATCCATTTCAAGCGTAAAAAAGCAACAGAGATATGAGCAAAACGAGAAAAGGATCAAACGTGTGCATGTAAAATGTGATTTAACGGTTTACTTGTGTGCATAAATAAACATGAACATGGAAGAATTCAATAAGCTCTTGTCGTTCGGTCTTGCTACTCGCTATTTTTACCCGCACACATGACAAATCAAAAAGAGATTATGTATAATTTCATATTTTTACGCACACACATACACGTCTGCTTATATAACGGCATATATAATAGATATTTTTAGAGCGTAATAGTGTGTGTGGTTTCCATTTGCGTTTAGCTTGAAGCGGAAAAATTGCAAAAACAAACTTCAAGCATCGATTTTATTACTTTATGACCAAGGGTTGCCTTGGAAAATTGTTGGAATTGGAAAATGTTATTTTGGGAACATCTACTAGATGGTTAGATCGTAAGTTGCATGCCGGACTCAGCAGAGAAAAGTTGCCATTCCCCGTTCCTTTCTCATGTCAGTTACCTTTGGCATTTGTTTCTAAAAAACCTTGTAATATCGTACCACCCAAAATTCACTGCGTGATAGAAAGTTACCTATTAATCCGAATACATTGAATTACATATATTGGTAGTCTTCACAAATCATATAATACTACCATCATAGTTTGCGAAACAAATTAAAATTTCTTTCCTATAAAAGAAATTAGAGCTCCGCAACAACAAACCTTAGCCTATAATTCGTCAACTGTCCCCAGTTTTACTTAAACGAAAATTACTTAAGCGAAAATGGTTGCTGTGCGTACCTCATTTTCTAATACTTATTATCTAATTTAAGTTTTATGGTTAAGGATTACAAAAGTCGTTGTGTTTTTTATGTGAGTACCTGCAGACGACGGCCTAACCCAATGGTGCTTAAAAGCACATTGATCAAAATAATGCCTTGATCAGCGCCTGAAACTATACATTCTTTTTGCAAGTATTATTTGAATCCGATTGGTAAGTTGGAAGGGACACCTTTCTCGCCATAGTACGGTTCGAGGCTGAATTAAATCCTCAGCCACACTGAATTGAATTTTTAATTCTACCCGCCTTTAGGTTTAAATCACAGCTACTACAAGCCTCTCTAAAGTGCCTTACACAATGAGCAGATTAGAGTGAATACCAAGGCTAACTGCTCTTCGTGGTGCCAGGCTTAAGTTTTCGGTCAGACCTTGTAGCTTTTGCTACTAACAGTTGAGCACTCATTAAACTCAATGACGCTTGAATCTCAAATGTTTTTTTATTAAAAGGAATCACATTTAACGTATATAATATTAGGTTGTCAAATATCTCCCTTCCGCCTTTTTGCTCTTTATTCAATGCTTTACGAGTATAAAAAATGTTACAGTGATCGGATTTAGTTCAAATATGCGCTGTTTGTTCGTTAATCTGTTTCCTTCTAGACGGCATCTTCAGAATACCCCGCTCGTAGAAGCCATCCTTCTTATTTGCGAAGAACTGGGACAGTTCTTTTCAAAAGACTCTTTTGAGTTCAACTTTATACCAACAATGGCGTTCGCCATGGATAAGAACAAGTGGTAATCACTTTGCGCTATATCCGGGCTATATGGTGAATGCGATAAAACCTCCCATCGGAGCTCCCGTAGCTTTTGACAAGTCATCAACGAGGTGTGTGGTCTGGCGTTGTCCTGGTGGAACACTGCTCCCTTTCCTTTGGCCAATTCTGAACGCTTCTGGTCGATCGCCTGCCGGAGGCCTGATCGCCTCCGACCACGGCCGTTTTTCGGCTGATATTGGCGTATGTGATCCATTTATCATTGCCAGCCATCATACGCTTCAAAAATGGGTCGAGTTCGTTCCGTTTCAGCAGCATATCGCAGGTGATGATTCGGTCCAGAAGGTTTTTTTGCGTCAAATCATGCGGCACCCCAACATCAATATTTTTTGTGTATCCAGCCTTCTGCAGATGGTCTAAAGTGGTTTGGTGACTAACTTCCATCTTCTCGGCGATGACACGAGATGCCACATGCCGCTCTAACTCGATGTTTTCCATGATTTGATCGGTATTCGTCGTCACAGGTCTTCCGCCGGTCGTTTTCACTCACTCTGTATAGTCGAAGCCATTCCTCCGCAGTTCGAAGTGATAGAGTACACTCCCCCAAATCACCATCAATCTCACGGAACGTTTCTCTAGCGGATTTGTCCTTAATGAAGGAAAACTTTAAAATAGCGCGAATTTTGGCATTAGTGAACTCCATGTTTACTCCTCTATAACTGTTGGACGCAATATCCTAACTAATCATGCATAGTGTCGTTTTGTAGGTTATGCTAAGATCTTTCAAAGATGTGTAGTATTGCCAGATAGGAGCTCTGTAACGCTTTATACATAGCCGCGAAATTCAAAAAACAAAAAGGCGGAAGGGAGATATTTGACAACTTAATATTTCTATCTCCTCGGTATACGACACACAATAACAACCTTGGAAACCTGAATATGCGAATGAGAATAAAACCACAGGTTATTCAATTTTAATTGAAACTAACTGCCTACCTAGACTAGCCTTTTCCAAGTTTAATAAAACCAGTCAGCTCTCTTGACTGTCTAGCTGCACCAATTCAAAAAAATTTTTCTTTTGCCTGTCTGTTGACCCGATTAGACGGTATTGTACATTGAACGTCGCCGCTTCGCTTTCCAACCCGAAGAGCACTTGCTTCACACGGTTTATTGATAGTTTTTTGAGGTCCTTAGTTATGATGACTTTGAAAATGGATATTACATAGGAAAAGTACTGTTTTTTAGAATGAGTGAAACTGGCAGCACCAGTTTTGTTGCCACTCCAAATTAGTAATTTAATAATTTTAGTTTTAAAAATATAAACCTTTCACTTAAAAATTAACGAATGGGGCATATAAGAGATGAAAAATAAAAAAAATCCTATTTCCTAAGTTGTTTGTATTGAGATTTATCAACTTTATTCTAACAGCTGTGGGTAGCTAACGTCTGGCTCCGTGAAATCCCTGCTCAACCTTACTTGCTGTTGTTTGTGCTGTGCTCTCTATTTACTCATACTCGTGTTTTGTTTTTTTGTTTCTTTAGCATTCTCCTCTTTGCTTTGTGGAAAGAGCCAGCTCTCGCATTTTTATGCTGGCAAACGAGCAGATCCGTGTAGAAATTTTAATTGTTACCTTTGCTTATTCGGCTTGTAGCACACATTTTCACGCAACTATGTATGTATGTACGGATCCTTGTATGGCTATTTGCAACACTCTCTCGTACGTTTTGCTTTGCTCCCGCTTTTAAAAGGCTTCAAAACAAAAACTGCTAACTGCCGAAGGCCTGTGCACCCAGTTGCTATTAAAAAATTTAAAGTTGGATAAAATTTGCTTTTTCTCTCGGCTGAGTGGGATCGTGTGTGTGTGTGTGTGTGAGTAGTGCCTCCTTTCTAGAGCAGTGAAATACAATTAACTTGGAAACGCCGTCTATTTGCTTGCGCTTTACTTTTGTTAATTACACACATGCCATCTTGTACATATGTATCCTTTATACCAACAAATATATGCACATTCATACCTATGTACAGTTAAATACCGATTTTGTTTGCAGAACTTTAATTGTGATTGCATAAAATTGTACCTGAGCCATGATTTATTTGAATTTTAGGCATAACTGTCAAACCGCTGTCAAAGTTAACACATTGTTTGACATTTCTGTTCGGCACAAATGGGTAAATTGTCATATGAATATTTTGCCTAAAACCAAATTTAGAAATCGTGAAAATTTATTTGCAAAACTTATTAACCTTTCCAATTCTCTACTCTTGTAACATTTTGCCAAGGAGCTTAATAGTTTTGTTCGCCTAAAAGTTGTTCGTACCATCTAGAAATAATCAAGTTACATATAGGGTTATATATACGTATATTATAAATAAAAATAATCAAGATGATGGGACGAGTTGAAATACGTCCGCCTCCGTCTTTGCAAGCGATAACTTGAGTAACAATTAAGATATCTTAGTGAAACGTGTTCCTTAGCAAAAAAAAAGGGGAATGGTTTCGTAGCACGGTGGGTCCACGCCCACACAATGCCATTAATCGAAAATCTATAAAGTGCCGTACCTAAGTATTAAATTGAGATATAAACTGTAATTTGGGACTCAAATTAAAAAAAATGGACCTGATAGCCCCTCCCACTGCTCAAAAATGGTTCCGTTAAAAACCACCAAAAGCACAATAAATCAATTCAAAAATACGCTAGATGCATTAAGTTTTACACCTGGAAAGATAAGAGAGGGGAACTTATAGAGCCGGGGTCAAAAATGGTCTATAGATGTGAATCCTTTTCGGTAAAAAGTCTTATCTCTGGAACTAGTGGACCGATATCGGCCAAATTTGGTAAATAAGGTTACATTCCTATGTTCCAGTGAGAAAACAAATGATATTAGACTGCAACCACAGATACTTCCCATATAACCTGATTTTGAATTCCATCTGAATCTTTCACTTTAAAAAATGCGAACCAAGCACCAATGAATATATTTCGTTAAAACTTTGTCCGAATACATAGTACGCGTAAAATAAACTACCTTATCAAAATAATTCAAAATTCCACAGACGCCGAATATGTTGATTAAAGTTCCGTTTGCGAACGTTTTAACGAAAATATCGGTCAATCTCTGAGTTACATTATCGAAATTCTTTCCGTATAATAGTATGTCTGGTTGTCAAAAATTGGTCGAATACGATCAATTATTTCTTTAACCCTCATATACCTAATATAAGGTGAATTCCAAAGTAAACAGGCCTTAAAAAAAAAACAGAACAAATGGTTTTTTCGGCAAAATTTCATTCAAAATAGGCTTATCATTTGTAAATCTTTATATGCGATATACGGGGCGTTGACATAAGGTACAGATTGCTTCTCAACTTCAATAAAATATTATAGTGAAATATCAGTTATGTGATCTACATATTCCGTATTTGAATTCTTTCTCCAAAACTTATTTCCGATATATTATATACCAGCAAGTGAAGAGATCATATGGACTTAAAAGTGTGTAAAATGGTCAGTAGGCATGGCTGTTGTTCGCTTCCGCCAATTTTCCTTGACTACCATATGAATAATTTGCACCAAACTTGGCGCAATCGGCCGATTAGTTATCTACAAGTATATACTAGATATTGAATATTACCAAAAGGTAGGCTTTGCTGGCCCCACTGTCAGATTTTGATACCAGCCTCTATGGATCCTTCAGATTAAGTGTAAAACTTAATATCTCTGACGTATTTTTAAATTGAGTAAGCGAAATTATAATTTGATTTCACAAAAGTTTACTTTGTTGAAGGAGGTAATATAATGGACTAAATTCGCTTGATTTCGCTTTAGTGGGTTCCCAGATGAATACATTAAAATAACATAAGCGAGACATTATACTCTTCTTTCAATTTTTTTAAAGTCACAGATGTGCTTCCCTAATGTGAAAGTAAAAGCATAAATATGCTAAATAATTTGTTTCAATTTCCGTTTTCGACAGAAAATGAAATGTTATGAACTGATTTGGAATTTATCATTTCACTTTTAATAATTCAGAATATGCCGCACCGAGATCGCAACAACCTAAATTTAACAAACGCATACAAATGTAGTTGGTTATGAGCAACAAGGTCAATTTGCATTTTCCACTTTTCAGAAAAAGCGCATTGCATTGTTTCGTATCAACTTTTATTGATATTATCTAGAGGCGCACAAAGCAGCGGAAAGATAGGGGGAGAAAGTTTTGGCAGTGATTCAATAAAAGTTGCCGTCAACACCGAATGTTGCAGCAGAGAACAACGACCGGAATCAAAACATTTCACATGATTTTACGAAAAAACTTCCCAAAAGTGCAAAAACAAATATTCAGCATAAAAAATTTCAAGCGGAAATACCGATTTTTTTAGGTAAAATACTTTCGACATGCGGGTCGATAAATTTGAAAGTCAATGAAGCGTTTTTCTAAACCTATGCAAAGTGTAATGTGGATGGTGTGTAGTGGGAGGCTTGCAAAGGTGTTACCAAAAGGGTTCGGAGCCGCAATAAATGGCCGGCAATTCTTCGGCAGATGTTCGACTACCTCAAATGAAACTTGCTCACATTGGCACACTTAACATTTGGCACGTCTTACGGTGGCCATTTCTTTCAACTTGCCTCGCCCACTTGTTTATTCGCTTTGGCACTTACTCACACTCACACACACACAAACACACAAACGATTTGCGCCGCAACGTCTGCTGGCTGTCACTTTCAGGCGAAAGCTTTGAGTTAGAAGGCACTAGAAGTCACTCAGCCTCTGTGGCTGCAGCAGAGAATACAATAAGGTTAGAGACAAAAATTGCTTGGCAGAGGAAAGAGTGGAGAAATAAAATCTGCAAAATGCCAAATCTGAAAAATATTCAGAAATAATAAATGGAAAAATGGGAGGAAAATGTGAATTTAAATGAGAAAAAATGTCTTACGACAGTGGTACGTGGAAGGAGCGGCAGATTGAGTGGGTGGCGCCGCATCGGGTATGTGCATGGGAAAGGCTGTCGCTGCTGTAGGCTGCAAGCCTTAAAGCCGGCTGCCGTTAATGATGTGAATCTAAGTGGCTTTTTATGCCGTGTCGGCCCAACTTTTTCTTGCCACTTTGCTTGGCGAGCGCATAAAAATACATTTGTTCTGCTGTCAAACGTCGCAACGACAAGCCGAAAATAATATATTGGCATAAATTAAATAACTAGAAATAAGACTTAATGTGGAATGCTGGCACATAATGCTGGATAGAAAATATTCACGAGGCCAATTAAATTGCAGCTTTTATTTAGGGATATAGGAGTGCGTGAAGTGAATAGGGATAAAGGCACTCAATTATGAGTAAAACTTTATCGAAAAGCAATCAAAATGTTCCTGTTATGAAAAGGCCTTATTACGATTTTTACTAGGATCATCTTAAATGTTCTTAAATCCTGATAGGCTATCATTTGTGCTGCCTTTACAGCATTTGGTAAAAGTATTAAGAGAGATAACATTTAATATTTTTTTAATATAGCGCTACTTTTATAACGGCATACTCATTCTTACACTGTTATGGGAAGAGAAGTATAATCGGAATATGAATGCCATGATTACACTTTAAAAGTATCTATTAAAACTATTATTTAGCGACTTAAAGATACGTTAATCAGAATCTATAAAGAGTGGGCTGCAAAATTTGTATCCTTGTAAAGAAAACTTAGCGGACATTAAGGTTGTTGTACTGATTATTGCGATCTTCCAACTTTTTGATTTTCTGTTTTTGTTGTGTGATTGCTCTTCAAAGTCTCACATTCGACTTTTTCATTATCGCAAAGTCTTATTTCGGCGAATGTTATCTTGTAGACCCAGAGTAGACCCAATTCTAGTACATTACATTTTTTTTTTACAAAATGCTTTACTTTGATGGGATAGTGCTTTCTTAAAAAATAATGATATTCGTGAATGAAATGCCTTACAAATTTATTTGATTATGATTTATTCGATTAAAAATCTTAATAAGAATATATTTTGATATTTTCGTCTATGTCTTTTAAATATCCATAATTATTTACTACTCATGAACGGTTCTTTCGCCTTACGCATCGCCGGTATAAAACACATCAAAGCTGTGCTATCGATACCACTTTTTGTCTATTAAATTAATTTTTTTACAATTTTTTACAGTAAATTTAGGGTATAGCTTCAATGCACGTAGCCACTCTTGTTTAATGTCTTCAGTTGACTCAAAACGGTTTCCCCGGAGAGGTTGTTTGAGTTTGCTGAATGTGACAAAGTTAGAAGGCACGTCTATATTTCTGACCTGCTTTAACGCAGTTTTTTTCGATTTCGGCTCACCTGTGTCACTATATTCGGCCGCTTGATCTTCTATTTTCGGGTCGCAAGCAAAGATCTAAGACTCATCGTCAGTAATAAATCCTTGTAGTCGGAAAGCATTGTTTCACAAACGTTAAGGCTGTTTTTCGAATAAATGTGGTGTTTTGAAACCAATCATGCTTTCATATTTCTTAGGCTTTTACTCTTTTAAAATGATTTTCACTGCTTTTTCCGATATTTCAACGATTTCAGTAAGATTTCTGACTATATCGTCGATTCTCATGGCCGTCCTAGATGTGATTCGTCAATGCGTTCTCGACGCTCTTGTAATAATTTGTGCCAATCAAAACACTTGCTTGCAACAAACAATTATCATCGAAGGCCGTTTGCGACATTCCGAACATTTCGATATTCTCTGTTAAATAACTTCACTCATCGTAAAAATCGCCGAATGCTTACTTCGTTTTAGTGTATTTACAGTTAAATTTGAGTTTCTGCATATTTAAATATGCAACAATAGATAATGTTTAATGTTGAATAGAACACAATTTTCGACACAAATCATACACATGTGTGTTTGAAAATCACTTGAACTCAGAGGATTATATGGTAAAACATGACAAGCATTAATCCACCAGCGGATTACACATTAAATCGCCAAATGCAAGAGGAAGTACAAATATTGTTGGAGGAAGGGGTCGGTACATGCGTGTAGAAATGTGTAACTATGTAGTGCACATTGATTGCCTTTTGTAATTGTGATTCTACTTTTACAGTGTATTTAACTATTTATTCGTTGAGGATTATTTTGTCATGATTTTTTGATATTATTATTACGTGAGCGAGATTGTTCATTAAACATTCAAGCAGACACAATAATGCGAATTTCACACAAAATTTCGACCAAATACAGCTCTCAGAGACTCCTCAAAAATATTCAAAAACTGTGACAATTTAACGATCGGCTGCTTCCCAGCTTAAGCAGTGAGACAATTAATATGTACGAAAGGGCGTTTTCGTATTTTGAATTTTATCTCTGGCTCTACCTATCAGAGAGCGCGGTCATCTTGCGACAATCCCCCTAAATTTCATAAATTTTTCACTATGTAACCACATATGTCTGCTGGTTCCATTGTATACTTTTGGTATAACAATATTAAGCATGTAGACGAGTATGTATACCGCTATTCATTGTCAGTGGCACAAGCAAATATTACATAATCAATTATTCCCGTTAAATGATAGATTCATCGCGCATTTGAAATAGTTGTTATTGTTGTTCGTGCGTAAATAAATAAATCATTTTAGTAAATAAATTGCCATAAGCATTGTTGGATTAAAATACACAGAGTCGGTATTTATCCGATATCGATACGATTGTTTTGGAGACTATTTATGCGTTATACAGAAAAAACATTTGAACGGTAAAAATAGGCCACGAGGAATGAAACGTTTTTGTGTGGATTTAAGTGAATATTGACTACTATTTCGAATTTAAATATTTGCCTTATTTAAATGAATGTATTTAGTGTAAACACTTGCGGTAAATTAAAATTACAAAATCGGAAATTATTCTACTTCTAAGTAAATATTTTAATCTATCTAGGTAATTAATTGTTTAACGAATATAAGATAAGATACAGCATATAGAGCAAACAATATTTGCAATTTTCACTTAGTTTGGATATACATTGCTCAAATGAATATAATTAATTAATTTTTTTTCTTTCCAGAACTCTGTTTTATGTGTGAAAAATGTAGTGAATTGACCAGTTCAAGAGATGTTATTCTTAAAGGCGCCAAACTTTAATTTGCAAAGACAACTTTTATACTCAATTAAGCCTCAATGATTTCCAGTAAGTATTATATTATTACTAAATAAGCACGTTTACCTTAGTCAAAACTTATTTAATATGTTATGTACGAGTATAACTATATAATGCTATGCAATTCTCGCTTAGGTTAGGTTAAGTTAATCTGGTAGGCCAATAAGTCACGCATAGACCACTTTTGGTTCTTTGAAATATCAGATGTAGTTCAGTTGCTAGGTCCATGAGAAGTAGTCCTAACTTGCTTAGGATGCCTGCGATTGGCGCGCATTTTAACATACTCCCTATCGATAGCACCTCTAGTGTATCATACTGTGGTGACCCCAGATGTTTACATACTAGTCTTGCCAGCGCGGGACAAGTGCACAAAAAATGCTCTATTGTTTCCCTGGTCCCCTGCTCTAGACATTTCCAGCAATTTTCTCCGCATGCCAGTCGTATCCGGCGGGCGCAACTAGACAGTATTCCAATCATGTTCTTAAAGTCTCTTCTATCGAGTTCCGGTAGGAGTTTTGTGTACTCCCGATGGTTTTTGGATGTTAGCCATACAACATTTTTGGCAATCTCGTCAATTCTCTTTCTCTCGATATCTTTGTGGCCTGGCACACTGGGAGTGAAGTTGCTTTCTTCTGGCAACACTTTCCACGTCTACGTAGATGTTGACTCTGGAGTTGTCTGCAGGTGCATTAGAGGCCAGCCCGCGGCTTTCGCAGCTGTCTTGCCTCAAATTGTAAAGTTATTTTTTGTCGACCATTGTTATCTTACTCTCGATACATACAAGTAAATAGTTTTATCCATTTTAAAAATCAAAACACGTAAAAGCTTTGTAAGAGTTTTAGAGATCAGGCTTTACTTTATGGAGAAGTATATCAAATAACGAGTCAAGTCAAGATAGTATATGGGTACATAAACCGGGGTAAGAGATACTGAATTCGGTTTGCTTGGTACAGTTCCCAACTCTCTTTCTCTACTCAATATATTTTGATAAGATCAATCAAAATGTGAATATTCCAATTTTATCGCTTCGAAACCAGGCAACTACAAATTTGTTGAAAAGATATCAGTCTGTTGGACTTCCCCTCCTTAATTAGTTTACTATTTCGGATACAGACTTGTCCTTCACCTTTACATACCAAAGGAATTTTTCGTCTTGCAACCAAATGCGAACATGCTGTCTTCTTAGGGTATCCTTGGTGGGACTAGTTTTTGCAACACATAACTCCTGAATGGTGTTAAGTGAGGGGAGTTTTTGTCTACTACTTACATTTACTTAGGTCGTACCTCTCCTTTTAATACCGTCTACCAAGCCAAACAGCTAAGAGTACTAAACAAAGTAGCTGTTTGGATGTTGACGGTTCCTTGTTTAAGTTTTGGTAACTTCAGCACGCTTCGTGAGTGAAAAACTGTTGGAGCATAGCCTCAAAAACTCAAGTTGCCTTAATAAAGCTTAGTTTGCTTAAGATAGTTAATTATTTTTTTGTTAAACATTTAATTAAAGTTATATAAGAGTAATTTAATCGAAACCACAATCAATTTATAAAATAGTTTAAGTTTTACTAACTTGAAACTTCAAACGACTTTTGACAATGCTGTTGCGCAGATTAAGCCGTAAACTTGTTATTTCAGATAATCTCTGCTTTCCAAAGACGTTGCCTAACACCTAATAGCCGCCTAGCCATCTGACAAGCGAAATCCGGCTTATAATCTGCTGAAATCACGCCAAATTCCTTTTGATGTGCGCTTTAATTCGCTACAGACGCCGCAAACTTAACGGTTAAACAGTGCGTATGAGTAATTTTCGCCAATGGGGAGGCAACTTGGCAAAGTGCAATTTTCCTTAGAGCTAAGTGTGCATTAAAAATTCAAAATTTAATTAAAATTTGCCAACCGCCACATAGAAAAGTAAACAAAGCGAAGCTGCCACATAAGCACATACACCTAAAGGTTTGTGTGTGTGTGTGGGGGGATGTGCGCGCATTAAATATGTGAAAGTAATAATGCATACGGTAAAATTAAAAACAAAGCGCTGCGTAACGGAACATATGCACGTACACGTAATTCGGCAATGGTTGGGATACCTCGATACCGTTATAAAGCCAAACAAAAATCCGCCGCATGAGCCCGCTTATTACACCGTGCAACACGTAGCAAGATTTCGACAATTTCATCTGCGATCAAGCTAGGAGTCTTTGTTTTTGCCGTGTATAAAATACAAAGTAACTAACTTATATGACTTTAGTGGCTGAATGCGAATTGGGTGCCGTAAAATGCAGACTTCAGTTGTGGGAGGTGTCTGCAGTCAACGGTGGCACCTGCCGCACACTCGATGGGAAACCACGGTGATAAAAGCATGTGGTGCGCACAGTCAGCATGCCACAAGCTGTCAAACGGTGCACACACATATACATTGGCATGCGCGCATCTACAAATTCAAGAAACAGCAATGCTGGATACTAAGAAGCTGCGGCCATAGAAATAGCTGACATCCTGCTGTGTTCCTGGCAGCCGCAGTAGAAATGTGAAATAACATAAATGTATATAGTATATATATATATATATATGGGTGTGTGTATAAGAAATTGTGCCATTTGGCCATGTTGCAAGCAGTGGCGGCAAAAATTGAGACAATGTTGCTTCTGTCGCCTTCGGTGTGTGCCTTTCAGTGGCAGCAGTGAAAAAGTAGCTGCGACGCGCCAAGCTTCTTGCCAGATAGTCGGCCCATATTCGCCCAATTTTTTAACATTTCCTCTTTACTTCACTCCTTCTTTAAAATTCCGTATATTTCTTCAAATTTCCAACTTGTTTCTTACACAACCGGGCATCGCCTGCCGCGTCGCAACTCAATAATGCAATTTACTACGCTTTGGTAGACATCGCCCGAATTGTTCTTGCTGCGGCACAGTAGCATAAAACCGAAAAATATGCGCAGAAAATTACAAGAATTATTATTAAAAGTTTTTCGAATTTAAAAATTTCGTACAAACCTATTTTTTGAATCATTTTTGAATCACATTTTTGAAACTTAAATCTCAAGCATATCTCACTATCACGAAATTGCCTCTTTCCTAACAATAAAGGCCTTTTCGTCTGCTCACTATTGACCTAACTTTAAAGTGATTTCAAGCAATAACTGAGTTCCGTAAGAACTATTAACCCTGCACAGGGTGTAAAAGTTTTCCATGGAGTTTGTAACGTCCAGCTGAAAATGTCTGAGATCCTATAAAATGTATAAATAATTGATATATAAATAATTGATGTATATATGCAAACAAGTTCCTCAGATCGGACTACTATAATATACAGCTTCCACACAACAAAAACGATCGGAATCAATATAAAGTTCCTTTTATATCATATGAAGGTTACTATATCTTTGGTAAATCCCAAATTCTAGGTTTTCTTCATTTTTCTTTCAGAAATCTGAGTTTTCTCCCACAGTTGGTGGAGTCTGCTGTCATGCCTAGCAAATGCGTCCGATTCGAGTGGCGCTGTCATTGCTAGTAATAACAACAAATATTTTTCTTATAAAATCTACTAAACGGATTTATTATTTTGTTTTTCCTTTCTTTCGTTTTTATTTTTTACGACAACCTTCTTATTTCGTCCTGCTACATTACACGCCGGCTGCCATCTCGCTAAACGATTTTTCATTTAACGTCAATAGCAGCGAAAAAGAAAGAGACGAAATGTAGACACGGCACTTACGGTAACAAAGGAAACAAGCGGAAATGTGATTGGCGAAATACTCAGTATTGAAGAAACATATGTGCCTGTTCTTAAATGTATAATAGGAATGGTTGTGAGCATGAAGGTGAGTGTGAGGGTTAGCTGCATGTCGACGGCCTCATCTTCAGACAGGCTAGTTTTGACTATTTAAAATTTAATAAAAGCAAGTGGCGGAAATGTGAACTTGAAATTAAATTAAAGAAAACAAAGGAACTGTGCACATACATAAATAACAAATCGGGCGCTTTAGTAGTCTTATTACTTTTTAAAAATGTAAACTTTAAAATTGTAAAAGTTATTGTTTGTAGTACAAGTTCCTAGAAAGTTTGGAATTCTGCAAATTAGCAAGAAAAAAAAGATAAAATACATTTTCGGCTTCGAAAGCTTCATTAGTGCATTTCTTTCAGCATAAAAATATACAATATTAAAAAATGTATTTTCATTTTTTTCAGTTTGTATGTTTGCTGCATATGATGGTAGTCCGATATCGGCCATTCCACAGCTCATTACGCGAATCGTTTATATATGGGATATACTGCCTTTTGGGTGTTACGAACTGAATATACCTCATTCAGAATAAAAACGCAATTCCTGAATGAAGTTAAGTGTATCGAGCTTCTTAGTGACTTCAAGCTTCTTCAAATGGCTTATAACGGTTTGATGACTACTATAGCGGTCTCTTTCGACCAGTTCAGCAATTTTATCGCAATTTTCGACGACTGGCCTTGCGGAGCGTGGCGCATCTTCGACCACCTCTACACCAGAACGAAAAAGTTGAAACCATCGTTGTGCGGTGGAAATGGAAACTGTATCGGGTCCATAAACTGCACAAATTTTATTGGCGGCTTGAGATCCATTTTTGCCTTTATCATAGTAGTACTGTAAAATATGCCGTATTTTCTCTTTATTTTGTTTCATGTTTGCGACGCTATAACTCACGAACGACTTAAAAGAAACGAAAATCAATCAAATACGTGTTAGCGCGTGAAATGAGCATGACCCGATGCGACGAATAAAACTAGAACTCCGCGCTTTCAGCGCCAAATAGCGAAAAATACCGCAAGACTTTTTTGACAACCCATTATATATGTAATATAACTTATTTAAAAGGATCATATTGGGTATAAGTGCTCAGTAAGTAACATAAGAGATAAAGCACTTGGCCAAAGCTTCGTTCTTCACCTTTGAGGGGTTATATACAGTTAGAAGGGAGAAAAAAATGAATTTTCCGAAATTTTTTTCTGAGAAAACTTTTAAATTCATTGATCCAAAAATTTGTACTTTGCATTTTAAGACTTAGTATTAGTGAAAATATTTATTTGAAAAGGAACTACAGCTGATCTCTGGGAGCTCCTCAAGTTAATGATTTTCGGATTTCTGTATTCATATCGCTTGGTGTGTGAAATACAGGGTAGGCCATTTAAAGTTGACCCATCTGGCAACGCTGTAACTTTTAACAGCGCTGACAAATCGGCTAATGTCATACCGCGTTAGAAGCGTCATTCGAAGACAATTTATACCAGTACACTCCAAAAGAACGCGCTGAAATTGTTCAGCTTTATATTCAAAATAACTTTTCAATTGTGTTAACTCAACGTGCGTTTCGCAAAAAAAATAAAGTGAAGTGCTCCAGTTAAGAACACAATTAAGTCTTTATACGCAAAATTTGTGAACACCGGTAATCTCAGTAATGCCAGTCATGCATCCAGACAACGCACAAGACGTTCTGATGAAAATATCGAAGCTGTACGAGCCAGTATTGAGGAGACTCCATCGACATCGAGTTATCGCCGCTCTCAGGAATTAGACATCTCTCGCACCACTCTCCGACGCATAATTCATAAAGATTTGAAGATGTTTCCATATAAAATTCAAATGGCACAAAAACTAAACCCAGCTGATTATCCGCGACGCCTTAATTTTGGCAAATGGGCCATCGGGCGATTGATATCGAAAAATGGTGATGTTGACTGGGCCACCGAGATCACCAGATTTGACGCCACCAGACTTTTATTTGTGGGGTTATTTGGAAATCCAAGGTATACGCTAATAAGCCAAAGACCTTAGCTCAACTGAAAGCCAACATTCGACGTGAAACAGCCGCCATATCATCCGAAACATTGGCCAAAGTCATGGAAAATGTCGAAAAAAAGAGTGCATTTAGCTGTCAAAGCTAAAGGTGCCCATTAACGCGATCTAATTTTTAAATATTAGCTGAAACAAATCCCCTTTGACCAAATAAATTATTTTTGAAATGAACAAAAAACATTGTTTTCTTTTGTTCTTTTTTTTTTAGAAACAAATGGATCAACTTTAAATGGCCTACCCTGTATTAGAATAAACATGTGAAAACATGTGAAATTCGCTTTAGTTGCCAACGATTGGGAATACAATGGTTGAAATTGTATTATGTCTTCATTTATTCCTCTAGGTCTAGTGTAGAATATATTAGTGCTAAACATGGCTTCTATGGTCTTGATACTATGTAGTTTTTATAAAAATCGTCTAAGTAAGAGGGGTTTCCTAATTAACTTTTTAAGATCACGAAATATGAAAAACACCTGGTAGTAAAAAAAAACGCTACTCTGATGATTCAACTCGCCACCAATAGCTGAATAGCAAATAATATATTATTTTAGACTGTTAATATTGAAGCAATAAGGCCTCCAGAATTTAGAGGCCACAACAAAACAAAATGAAGATATCATCTGAATGTCAAGTGCAACGATTGATCACATAAATACATAATATGTTATACTGATTTTCCATGGGATAGTCAAAAGGAATAAAGTATATAGCAATAAGTATGAGAAGTCTGTTTGGCGGCAAAACGAATGCCAATACACATATGAGGAAGGAGCCATATAAGTACTTTCAGATAGAATAGAAAATCGAATGAAGGAAAAAAATTAAAAAATATTTTCAGACATTTGATTCTTATGAAATGAATTATTGTGTGCTTGTCGCTGTCTGGTAAAGCGTTTCACGCTACGCTGCACATTGCTTCTGCAGCGGATATTTTTGGCGGAAAATACAATGCGGGTGGCAGCTCTTTACTTTTGCTCAACCACACCATAAATACCATAAATGTGTTGTCTGCAGAACAGTCTGCTGGCTTTCATTTTACGCTTCTTTTTTCGGTGTTCACGCTTCATTGCAGCGCGTTATGTTGAGAATTATTATTTGCTGTCACTAAAAATTAAATTTTGATTTGTGAGCGCGCTCAAAGGAGAATGTACTATCAAACGCAGAAAGTTAAAATCAAGAGATAAGGCGCGCGCATGTGAAATCACACCACAAATGCACTTGAAAATAAAAACCAAAAATAAATGAAATAAAATATTCGACATATGCAGTCAAAGGACTTAGCTTAATTGCACAACTTATAGTTGCAGGGATATTGATTAATCATACGCCATGTTGTACTGGCACGGGGCGCTACGCCCCGCACACTGACAGCCTTCAACGCGAGCGCTTGGCATAAAGAAACGCGTTCTAAGCGCTTTCTATCGACGTTTGCCTGTGTGTCACTCTGCTCTCATCTTTCCTCCACTACACTGTCATATGTTTGAGACTGAGAAGACAGAGCGCCTGATTTCTAAGTTTCGGATGCGGAAGCACACGCTCATGTGCACATACTTATCCTTTGTTGCAGGGTTAACAAGTTGCAAACACTCAGTCGATGGCACAAAAGTTTCAACACAAAAGCGGATAAAAGACAGCTAAGTCAAAGGCGCTGAAAACAATAAGCACGGCAATAAAAGCAAAAAGAAAACCCGCTTGAAGAAGAAGCAGAAGAAAATGTGAAGTATTGATAGTCAAGAAGCTGAAATCAATCGTTGGAAAAGTGTATTTTATGGCAAACTTAATAGTTTTTAGTTGAAAGTTAAGCAAACTACACCGTCAGATAAAGGATATTGGATATGAAAGGCAAGGAAGCAAGTATTATTAAACAAGGACCTACAATATTGGCAGCTTTATAACTCTGACACAAGCGCACGTAATATTTATTAGAGGAAGTGGCTGTTTAAAGCATTGAATTACACTCAAATTGAATTTTTCATGGATGATAGCAGACTTACAAACTTATACCGCCTTAAAGAAAAACTAAATTTTTACTAAAATTTGGTTTAATAAGTGATAACACTGTACCTTCATCAGCTACCTGTTAGACCAAGCCATTTCATGATTATTACAAATTTTCAAAAATCGTATGAGCAGCTTTTCAAATATAAATCCACTTCCATGACAGCAGACTTAAGTTGAAGAAATGCAGATCTAGTTTCATTAATGTCTGCTATTTAAAATTAAATTATATTTCTCTTTCAAACTGTCCTCGGCTCAACCTTCCGAAATTCTTGATCCACCCCTGTTGTAATTGTAAATAAAATGAAAAAATTTTAATTATTCTCCAATATTTATTTTGTCGCCTTCAAAGTAATCCACACTAAATATAACACACTTATGCCAACGATTTTTCCTGTCCTCGAAACACTTTTCAAAAGCACTTTTTGTGATGGCCTTCCGCTCCTTCGGTGAACCTCTTCGATCGATTCCACGGCAATTCAATATGGGCAACAAGAAAAATTTCACGGAGCCAAATCTGGTGAATCGATGGTCAATCGTGAATCGATGCGATAATGTCTTGTCGTCGTGTAAAATTCACAATTTCGGCCGTTTTCGACGGACGTTTTAACGAAAACACTTCTATACGGCCAAATAGAACTCCTTTTTGGCCGTCGGTCTCTCCGGAACAGATTCATGATGAACTAAACCACATTGAGTGTCTACTTGATTTTTGGGTGGCTTTAGAAGTTTTTTTCTTTTGGTTTAAGCTCCTTTTTTCCCTCCTTTTTTCCCTCCATTCAACTCATGTTTTATCAGCAGTTATAGTGTTCTCCATGAATGTGGGATCGAAATTCGCGGTTGATCGTGGTCCAAAAAGACATGTTTACGTTACTCTTTTTGAAAATAATTCAGCTTTATCAAGACGAGTCGAGTAAGAACGTGTTTCATACTGAAATATCCACCAAAATCATTCGAACGGCCCCTCTAGAGATATTGATATCTCTTGCCATCTCTCTAACGTCTGCCTGACGATTTTTAAGCACCTCATTCCTCAATTTTTATACTTTCGCAACAACTTTGCTAAGGAGAGTATTATAGTTTTGTTCACATAACGGTTGTTTGTAAGTCCTAAAACTAAAAGAGTAAGATATAGGGTTATATATACCAAAGTAATCATGGTGACGAGTAGAGTTGAAATGCGGATGTCTGTCTGTCCGTCCGTCTGTCCGTCCGTCCTTCCGTGCAAGCTGTAACTTGAGGAAAAATTTAGATATCATGATGAAATTTGGTACACGTATTTCTTGGCTCCATAAGAAGGTTAAGTTCGAAGATGGGCAAAATCGGCCCACTGCCACGCCCACAAAATGGCGGAAACCGAAAACCTATAAAGTGTCATAACTAAGCCATTAATAAAGATATTAAAGTGAAATTTGGCACCAAGGATCGCGTTAGGGAGGGGCATATTTGGACGTAATTTTTTGGAAAAGTGGGCGTAGCCCGCCCCCTACTAAGTTTTGGGTACATATCTCGGAAACTACTATAGCTATGCCAACCAAACTCTATAGAGTCGTTTCCTTCAGGCATTTCCATATACAGTTCAAAAATCGGATAAAAACCACGCCCACCTCCCATACAAAGGTTTTGTTGAAAAATCACTAATAGTGCGTTAACCGACTAACTAACAACGTCAGAAACACAAAATTTTACGGAAGTAATGGCAGAAAGAAGCTGCACTCAGGCTTTTAATAAAAATTGAAAATGGGCGTGGCGTCGCCCACTTATGGACAAAAACCCACGCCTTCTTCCAATATAACGCGATTTTGAATTCCATCTGATGACTTCTCTGTACAATATATACAATGATGATAGCGGAATAAAACTTTACACAAATACGGTATTTGAGCTGAGGTAGCCCTTGTGGAAAAATTGTCGTAATCGGACTATAACTTTTCAAGGTCTCTGATATCGTACACGAAGAACTCAGTGCCTAACCTAACCTAACCTAATTTTCACCGAAAATATCGGTAAATCTCTCAGAATTTAATTCTAATTATTTTTACAGCAAAATAAAAAAATATGTAAATGACGGATAATGAAATCTCGATTATAACTTTATTGTGCGAGAGTATAAAATGTTCGGTGACACCCGAACTTAGTCCTTCCTTACTTGTTTTAAATATTATTTACCCAGGAAGTTAAATTATACTTCCGTTTTTTTCTCCCAATTTATATAAGAAAATACTCTGGCTGTCATGATTAAATATTGAAGTCATGCTAACGTGGTGATTAAGAATGCTTTAATCTTTTTTCACATTTAAAATTATCTGTTGCTAACTCATTCAGTCATTTGAGCTGATTGCAGTGAATTTTATGCTGAAACTCGCATAATCGGAGAATGGCTTGCAGACTTTTTTGTATAGGCACTAGATGTCACATTATTAAATTTTACTAAGCTGTGCCATTATCCCATATTCCTATAAATCTTGGAGCTGAGAATCCTCTAAGATCCATCTGTTCTATTATTATATTTTCAAGGCTCTACACTTCTTCAAAGTCCATTAGAAGGCTGTATAGTTAAGCAATTGTGATTTTCGATCCTTGGAATATCAAAAATCCTGCCATATCGCCTGTTTATGAGTTTTGTCTGAAGTTTTCTGCTGAGAGTTCTATAAATATATTAAATTTTAATATTTGTTTAAAAATATTTCTAATCACTATTTAAATAATATGTGAATAAATAAAATATTCTAGAAATTAAATATTTGAATGAAACACTAATCATGACACAGGAATACATTAATATTCCAGTATTTTCTCGAATGAATTCGGAATTGAATATAGGCTTATATGCTTGTGAACAAAAGAGCAAATCCTTGTGCCCATTCTCCAGTGCGAAAGCTTGCTTATGATGGAAAAATATGTGTGCATATACATACCTACATACATATTTATGTGCCATAATTTGTATTCTTGGAATAACATGGAATTTCACAAAAACTGTGCCATTAAATCGAGAGAATCGACACAAATTCTTGACACAGTTTTTAGATCCATTTACATTATATGCAAGATTTTACATAAAATAACAGTATGTAGATGTTATTTGAAAGCTTTATTAAATAAACAGTACGCACTAGATATTGCCATTTACCATGGGCGTTTCATTCAGGATTTAACCGAAACAAGTTCGCATTCGCGGCGACTGTTTTAGTCGGAAAAAAGTGCTTGTAGATATAAAGTTGAAATCCAGCACAAAGCTTTTACAGATTTTTCTAAAAATATTCACGTGCGCTATTTTAATTTGTATGTATTTTCAATCCGTTTTGCTTACACTCACAACACCACAAAACCGTTATTGTTTTGCTTTGGATTTTCTCCTCTGCTCTCAGTCATGAATACTTTTTTATTATGCTAAAAAATATGACTAACCTCATTTTTGTATGTGTAACTGAAAAGCTTTGTGCTTTTAGTTTTTTTCGTGTTGTTGTTTTATAAAAAAATAGCTGCGTTTAGTGCCGCCAAAAATGTTGATGTATTCAAGCGTAAACTTGAAGATTAGAAAATGTGTTTTGTTATTTACGATGGCGTAACTCGCGTTATGCGAATATTGGCACTTTTTAATTTTTGTCACTCAGTGAGCACATGCTCAAGAGCTTTAAGCTTTAAGAATACTTCCAATTTGACACTGTCAGAATAATTCGATAATATGTTTCGCAGATGCAGGCGCTTTAAAAATTTTTTTCACATTACAAGATTAAAAAATAAATAAAATTTGTGTTAATTTTTGTACTTTGATGATGACTTCAGAAAGTTTCTATATATAAATTCTAAGAACGAACTTTTTTTACCCATTTAACTGGTTTGGTAATGCTGTCGTATTAATTTTGTGGAAGTAAATTGTATACTTCCGTGTCCACGCGATAATGTTTCAAGTATTAACGAATGCAAATTGTTCAAGTTGTTTCAAAGAAGACGAGGTAGAACTTTCTTAGCAACTCCTTCATTGCTGTTCCCTCTTTACGAGATTAAAAAAGAATCTAGTTAGACTCGCCAGGTGTGTTTTAGCATCAGAAAGGGCATATCATTTGCTATTTGCGTGTAATCTTTATATCACGGAGCAGCCGAAAAACATAACCTAACCCATCTTTCAAAAAGAATTTACTCTACTGCACCTCGCAATTGTTAGTTATGATCTTTACCTCCCGATAGGGAATACAAATATGCTTCTGTGTCAAAACTCACTAAGAAAGGAATATTGTATTGCAAAGAATTTGAAAATATTGGATGTGAGGTTGTAAAAACCACTCGATAACAAATTCTGAAGCATATTTCTCTCTATTTATATCATAGATGTGGCCTGAGGTTGCCAATGTTCTGGATTCCTGTCCATTGTCGAATGTTGTGAAGCCACGAAAGTTGTTTACAGCCAATATCCCGTTTTTCTTCAATTTTTCCTTGGATAATTAATTATAGGAGCTCATACTTAGGATGCCTCAGAACATGTCCTAGGTAGGCTGCTTTTATTTGCTTTATAGTCTTTAACAACTCTCTATTGGGGATTTTTAGGATTCTTCTAATAAGTCATAGCTCGAAGGACTCTAGCTTGTTCATATCTGTGATTTTTAGAGTCCACGTTTCCATCGCATAGAGAAGCACTGACGAAACAAAACTTTTTAAAGAACGTATTTTGGTTGTGATATTGAGGTCATGACTAGTAGTATTTGAGGTAAGTTGTTCACACAAATTCGATTCGACATTTTATTTCTTCAGAAAAATACCAATTTTCGTTGATCTGTCAACCAAAGTACTGGAAATTTTTAACTCTTTCGATGAGCGTATTGTTAATCCTGAGGTGTGTGTCATTGTATATGTTTTTCCTACTAACAATTATGTACTACGTCTTATTTATGTTAATGCGTAGGCCATATCGTCACTACAAAAGTTAACTCAGTTTACTAGTTCTTGTAATCCCATCAAGCGGCTATAAGTGTAGTGTCATCTGCAGAGCGTAAATTATTGACGAAAATACCATTCACTTTCAAACTTTGATCAATACTGGCTACCGATTCGTGAAATATTACTTCCGAATATACATTAAATAATAAGAATGCTGTCACCATCCTATCTTACACCTCGTGAAATAGATATTTCTTCGGTTATATCAACATTGATGCTCACATGAGCAGTTTGTTGTCAATACAGATTTCTTATGCAACGAATCTCGTTGTCATCAATTCCCATAGAATGAAGAATTTATACAGAACAATGGCTCGCGTGTTTCAAAATGTTCTCATTGACTCTTCACATTCCCTTTATTTATTTATTTCTGGTGTGAATGACTTTAAGAAATATCTTGAGAGCATGTGACACTAGACTAATTAGTCTGCATTCTTTTTCTAAGGTAGTGGTATAAATGTGGATAACCAATCTTTGGATATTGGCCATTGCCATAAACGTGCTTTTTAAAGCTTTACTAAGAGCACCATATGTTTGTCACTCATTAGCTTTAAAAATTCAGCTGAAACCTCATAAGGACCTGTTGCTTTGTAATTTTTCATTGATTGTACTATCAATATTTTATTTCGCCTATTTCTATTTCGCCCATTTCGTAATACATATAATTGCCAGAAGAACATAAAGGTTTTGGTTCAATATCTATTACTTTCATCCGCAAAAAACGTTTTCAATATATTTCTTCCATATATGTACTTCTCTTTTCATTTATCTCACATACTCCCTCACTGTTTTCATTTATGAGGATTGAGGGCAGAGGAATGCTTTGTGCTATTTTTAAAGAGCAAAACAGATTATAAAACACTCAAATCAAACTGAATGTATAGCCTTCACAAAAATTTCCCGGAGAATTTTTTCACAACACTTTGTAAAAATTAAAGCACAAATTTCATTATGAAATATAATGAGTTGACTCAACTTCCTGTTTAAGGGTTTCTTATTTTGTGGGTCCACTTTTTGGTCTCCTAACCACTGCAGCGTCTTTCAAGCGGAAGTGGCTGCCATTTAGGTAACATCAGATCTACTGCTCCAGAGCAGAACCTCCTTCAGGGGGGTAACTCTGCACTCCGGTAATAACATGACAGCGATACTAGACTTGAGCTCGCTGACTCTACGTACAAAACTACACGATTAGAGTGGTTTACGAGCCTGGTCATAGCGGTATTGCAAGAAACTTCAGACTTAAAAATTATGGAATGGATACAGGTAGGATATTCGTAGGCTTCTTGTGCTTCAGTATTGGATTGTTGTTCCTCAGACCAGCTCAGCAAGTGTTGATCAATTGCAGTCGCAATGACCTTCTGACTCAAGGTAAATCGTAAGAAATTTCACTATCTGTAGGAGTTATAACTCTACACAGTCGAATCACGGTTCATGCGATAAGATTGAACATATTATCAGCTGTTTAGAGAAATATATCTTATCCTAAACTTCCTTCTCGAATATCCCGCTTTTGCCAGATCGAGCTAAAACAATTCGGTTCTCATACTATTATAGATGCCAGTCAAATAACGGAAATATAATATATATAAAGCACCAAAGCCAATTAGTGTTAGATTCAAAGCGCTTTGCCGAAAGATAATATTCAATTACAGGAGTTTTTCATCTCGCTTCACAAACAAATCATACTGTAAGTGTGATTCCTTAACCAAGTTTAGGGATCAGCCATCTATCATTATTTAATTTTTGAAATTGGTGCCATAATTAAAATAAAATAAAATTTCAAACCACCTCGGAGTAGAACTCAATGGTTAAAGACTCCGCCAATAAACTTTACGTAAAACAGTTGAATACCTAAGATGTCAAATATTATACAATATAACGTTGGCCTTGTTCCATGTATCTTCCATAAAAACATTAACAGTTAGCATTTCACACTAACAACCCTCAATACAATAGCAGCAATATCAAGTCCAGTCATTCGTGAGTAATTTACTCCAACCCAAGCGGCAATTATTATTATTTTTTTAATTTAATTTCAACAAATTGAAACTAAACTATTTAACTGACCACTTTTGAAGCTTTTAATCCAATTAAAACAATTAGCCGAATTCTGAATATTGGACTGTGTGATTCCCGAAACGTATACAATCAGCAAAACATATTTAATAAATAAACTAAATCCTATTTAGAGCACCACAAAGCGCAGCGGTTAACATTTAGCTTCACAACGAAACTCGATCGCCATGGTGACGAGCAGTAGTGGGATAAGCGGAAGCATGGAAATGCGATTACTGCGGAACAAATGAATAAATGTGGTGATTGTGTAAGCAGTCACTAGTGACGGATGTTGCCCGCACACTGTTCTCCCCTCCCAGAACTCAGCCACGCTGTTTACTTATGGCACATGTGGCCAAATGCGATAAGCGACGATCGGGTTCGGCAGTGTTGCCCAAGCGCACATTTTTTCAGAGCTTTGCGGTGGCAAATCCGAAATCCTTTTGATTATGAGCTACATTTTTTGTCTAAACTAAATCAGTATTTATCCGTTTGCTGCGCAGCGGGTTCATTCTGATTTTTGTTGTTTTTCGGCTTACAGCAACTGCTTTCCAACTGATTTGCTCTATTCCCTTTTATTGTTGCTCTTTCGTGCAGCTTGATTTTTTCTGCTCACCTTCCCTTTCAAGCCGATTCTCATAAGCTAGAAAATCGCGAGATAAAAGCATTAAAACAGTTAAAAAACTTTGCAACAACTTTTGCTTTAAATCAACGCTGTGCCGCATTGTAATGACGAGCGCACAGAGCGGTGCATTATTGGAGTGGAGGGGGGGAAGTAGCGAACCAACTCTCACTACCGGCCTGCATAAGTAACTACAGTTATATTTTATGCATGCAACAAACGAACTACAGCCATTGCCGTTTGTTGCAACAACACATGCAGCGGCCACATGTGCTGCGGTTTTTTAACTCTTAAATCTGCCTTCCCCCTCCCACATGGCGATTCTGTTTTGCCGTCCAGTGGCTGGATTAAAGCGTTGGAAACGACTGTTTGCTGCAGTAAAAGTCGAAACAGGAAGCCACAACAAGTTGCAAATATATGGACAAGGGCGCAGTGCGGTGGTGCAAGTTGACGGTCGTAGTACTTTCAGATGTTTCTATTTGCTTTTTATGCCCAGTAAACAAGTAACTATCTTCGACTGGTTAATCAACTTGCTATGTGAGCAAGCCACTCTTTGAGAGTTCATCGAGTAAAAGAGATTGGAATGACGGACACTTCAGTTATAGTGTAACAGCAGGTTATTCAACAAGTTCGGTTCCGTCAATAGATGTACTTTATGTGGACGGATCTTCAGAAATTCTATAAAAATCTGGACCAAATGTTATATTTTGGAATTGTTTTGGATGGGAACATATGCAGGCTGGAAAAACGATCTAAGCAAAATTGAGAAGGTTTACTATACAATTAACAGACTAGACTTTGGAAATACTGTTAAGTAGTTCTTCTACTACACAAACATACAAAAACAAAACTTTTTTTGTTGCTCTGGATATCTTAGCAAATTCTTATGATTTCAAGTATCCCGATTACAACCTTTTTTAAAAAAAAAAAGCATAAATTTGCAAAATCTCATCGGTTCTTTATTTGAAACGTTAGATTGGTTCATGACATTTACTTTTTGAAGATAATTTCATTTAAATGTTGACCGCGGCTGCGTCTTAGGTGGTCCATTCGGAAAGTCCAATTTTGGGCAACTTTTTCGAGCATTTCGGCCGGAATAGCCCGAATTTCTTCGGAAATGTTGTCTTCCAAAGCTGGAATAGTTGCTGGCTTATTTCTGTAGACTTTAGACTTGACGTAGCCCCACAAAAAATAGTCTAAAGGCGTTAAATCGCATGATCTTGGTGGCCAACTTACGGGTCCATTTCTTGAGATGAATTGTTGTCCGAAGTTTTCCCTCAAAATGGCCATAGAATCGCGAGCTGTGTGGCATGTAGCGCCATCTTGTTGAAACCACATGTCAACCAAGTTCAGTTCTTCCATTTTTGGCAACAAAAAGTTTGTTAGCATCGAACGATAGCGATTTCACCGTAACGTTGGTCCAACAGCATCTTTGAAAAAATACGGTCCAATGATTCCACCAGCGTACAAACCACACCAAACAGTGCATTTTTCGGGATGCATGGGCAGTTCTTGAACGGCTTCTGGTTGCTCTTCACCCCAAATGCGGCAATTTTGCTTATTTACGTAGCCATTCAACCAGAAATGAGCCTCATCGCTGAACAAAATTAAAGCGCGAAACACATTTCGAACCGAACACTGCTTTTTGGTAAAAAAATTCAATGATTTGCAAGCGTTGCTCGTTAGTAAGTCTATTCATGATGAAATGTCAAAGCATACTGAGCATCTTTCTCTTTGACACCATGTCTGAAATCCCACGTGATCTGTCAAATAATAATGCATGAAAATCCTAACCTCAAAAAAATCACCCGTTAGTAAGGGACAGGTAGCGAGGTCCAACTAGGATCGAAAAGTGATAGAAGAAAGGTTGGCAAATTCCACCTTAAAATGGAATCGTCGACTGGAAAATTATTAAGGAGAAGCTCCTCATAGGCGTTTTATTGAAATATGACTTATATTTCTTTCTGTTTACTTCGATACATTCTTATTTTCCAAAAGAAAGCTGACATTACAAAGATTTTAGTGATTTCGTTTAATTTTTTCTGATTCTTTTAAAGTAAAATGAAAATAAACATTTAAAAATAAAAAGGAAAGGGCCATGAACTGTGGCTACAAATATATCCAAAGTCGATCATATGCCTATGGCAATATAATTACTGTAGACTTATGCTATTTTTCACTAACTCTCTTCTCTTTGCTATTGGAATGTTATGAGCTTGATCATGATATGACCAAATATTTTATATTCTACAAACTGTTTAGAATCCCGCTGATGCAACTTCTTCTTTTTTTCGTCACATATTCTTGCTATGAAAGCTGGATTTTCGTAGTTTGATTGAGTTCTCCTCCTCTTCCACCTTCTTCGAAGCAGCGTTATCACCGGTTTATTGATAATATTAAATTCAAGTTCTGACTTCATATCTCAATAAAATCTTCATTCTATTTCGATTTCAAAAGGCTTTGAGATCCGACTAAAAGAGTTTTCTGACGTCATAGAGGACTTTGCTCTCCGCTTAAGTTATCAACAATAGAACTTATTCTATAACAGTCAAACTTACACTTCAAAAAGTAGTTTTGAATCAACAGTAGAATTTCTTTAATACCTTTGGATCCTGAGGAACTGAGAATTAGAGAGAGCTCTACGCTCTCCAGGTGTTACTACGTTCTCTCACTTCACGGGAAGTAATTTTTCCAACAGACTCAACAAAATAGTCTTATCACGCAACTTGTGCTTTTTGGTTCACTGGGTTGCCTCGCCAACATACCGTGCCACAAATTTATGCATTCATATATTTATATTTATGTACATTTGCGGGAATAAATAAAAGTATCTGATTGTTTATAACTGCAGCCACAGGCAAATGAAGTCCTTGCATGTGAAATACTTTCACACTTTACCCCCTGCAAGCGCAGCAACAACAGCAACACCTATGCCACAGCCATATTATCCATTCCCCCATAGCCTCCCAGCGCCGCAAAGCTGTGCGGTCGGCGGCATAACCATTTTATTTCATATTCGCTCATTCGTTTATAAGCAAGTATTTATTCATGTTCATATGCATATGGATGTGAGCATGTGTGCATGTTGCAAGTGGGCCGCCCGCCCGACCAAGCAAAGAAAAACCGGAAGTCATGTTTTGCTGCGCGCCGAGCACATGGCAGCGCACTCCGGAGTTGGTAAGCTGGCGAGCACTTTACTATGTGGCACTAATCCTATTTATGTTGCATACAAGCGAGGTTAATAATTTCATTTGTTTCTTGTGCGGCGCATAAAAAGACGACACTACAAGGCGAAACAACAGCAAATAACACTAACAATGTTGTTACAAATAAGACGACAAATGTGCGGCCAACAAGCCAACAAACCAACACACACACACGAACACCCGAACACCAGCGGTGTCATGCTTGTAAGCCCTGACAGCTCCACACAAATGCAAAATATTATGGCCAAAAGCTAATAGAGTATATGCAACAGCCATGCAACATCACAAGCGGAAGCAGTTCAGCATTGGCGCGGTGCAGGCGGAGCGCTGCCCCCGAAGCTGCTGCAACAGTCACCGTCAACCAACATGGAATTGTCGTGTTTAGGACTTACTCATACATACATACAAACATATATTGAAATGGGAAAGTCAAAAAAGCTGTGCGCATATTTTTGCATTATTATTAGCTCGGCAATGCTTCGACAGCGAAGGCGACTCGCTGGCGAGCGGCACTGCAGCTTGTCTCTTGGCAGCTGCCTCGGTGCTTGCGAAGACACAGCGCTGCAGTTTGCTTGCAACCTTTGTGGCTGCAGAGCCGTTAAGCTGCTTTCCCTAAACTTATGATATACAATATGTGGCAGGTCTTACCGGCACACATACATACACACAAGCGCGCATATAAAGTGGCGTGTGCATATTTAGCCGCAAGCAGAAGGTGAAATAGAATACAAAGCGCTCACGTGTCTTCTGATGGATGATCGCCAGCGCGCTGCCGTTATAACTGTATGGCAATCGCTGCGACTGCAGTGTGCATTTGCAAAACATTATTTTTGGCACTGATCAAACTTTAGTAACGATAGCAGTTAGTAGTTCGGGGTGGCTTACAGGTGGGACGCGGTCGCAATGCATGCTTTTGGGGGGTACAGCGTTGTGTTCTTACTATATGTGTATGAATGTTAATACTGTTGTGCATTTGCAAAGTATTTATGAATTTATTTGTTGTGGTTTTCTAAGCTCCTTGCTCACGTTGAGGGGTTAAAAATAGAATTATTCATATTCATGCTGCTCGCTTGCCACAAACAAGTAATAAGCTCGTTGTCAGCTAATCTAAAGATATGTTGTTATTTTATTGTTTTTTTCGTTTCTGTTAATCTGACTTATAAGTTGCTCTTCATTCAATAAAAACAGTACAAATAGAAAAAAAAATATAAATAAATACGATTTGGTAGTTATGGCGTCAAGTAGCTTAGCTCGCTTTACATTGAAGGAAAAACACCTAAAAATAAACCTAAGAATAATCCAAAGTGGATTTAGCAAACCCTTAATGCTAATAATAAACTATTTTAGAACATTTTTGTTTTAATTGCAGGGATCTCTTCAAAAATAACTACAAATATATCACAATATTGAACTGTCATCAATGAAACCTCTAACGTTTTATGGTGAGTTGGCTGTTAGATAAAACAATGCCGAAAATAAATGAGGTAATTCTGAGTACGGCTACAGACAACAAAACAAAAAATTCAATTCGTCGAAATTAATCGCAATGAGATCCCTCCATAATTTCGTATGCTCTGGGCATCAGTCACTAGATCACCTCTGGGGGTTCTATAAGAGAATGCTCAGGTATTGAAACCTTTGGTTAGTCGCCGCAACTTTTCGTAGAATTTTCGAGCATTACGCTTGTCGGCTAGCTTGTCAAGCTCTTCGTGCTCACACATTTCAGCCTCTGCAAACGCGACTCGTAACCCTCAGCTCTCGCGTTCTTTCCCATCCCGTACGTGTTGTGGTCAATTGTAACGTTGCGAGGTTAGCTCGTCGATGCTTTCTCTTCACTGCGCGCAGAAAGCCAATGGTTTCGGTTGCAGCTGTACGTATGGAGCTTGAAATGCCGTCCCACAGTTCCCTTATAACCGAGTAGCAGAGTCACAGAGAGCAGGAGTGCAAATCGAGTAGATAATTGTTCGGCTGTCTGTTGTGATTGCAGTTTCTCGACGTCGCACCTTGTTGTGTTTGTGCGTTTTTTACTTCACATAGGCGGGTGCGTATCTTGGCTAATAGTGGTCCGAGTCGATGCTAGGGCCTCGGAGCGTACACTCACCGAACACACTGCATACTTGTCTTCCATCTATCACAACATGATCGATCTGTTTGGAGTCTTTTCGATCCGGAGACTGCCAAGTAGCTTGATTAATTTTCTTATGCTGGAATCTAGATAACCATACGACGGACGTCGGCGAGGTCGATCAGCGCCAACACATTTGGTGATGTTTTCTTATGAAGGCTGATTTTTTCGGCTGTTGTGCAAAAATACTTTCCTTGCCCACCCTGGCGTTAAAGTCGCCAAGCACGATTATGACATTATGAAAGGGTAGCCTTCATAGGTGCGCTCTAAGCGGTCTTTCATCCGAGGCTGTTGATTAGTTTTCATTAGTAGTCTTTTCAACGAGGCAGGTCCCAAACCCAACGCACAATCCTGAGGAGGGATTATTCCCCTACTCACTTTAAATCTTTGGCTACTCAGAGGATACTTGGTCTAATATCGGTATTCGTGGGCTGCTTGAGCCATTTGTAAAATAGTCGTTGCCGACCACTCCCAAGTGAATGACAATCAGAGAGCTTACCTCACTTGCTTGGACTTCTACAGATGACTCCGTCCATGCTATTCGATATTCCATTCCATTTTGGAAGAAGGATAGGGTACCTCATATATAACCGTTATCTCGTACAGCTCATCGTTCCATCGAATGCGATATTCGCCGTGGCCAACGCGCAAAGGACCATAAATCTTTCGCAGAATTTTTCTCTCGAAAACTCGCAACGTCGACTCATCCGCTGTTGACATCGTCCAAGCCTCTGCACCATATAGCAGGACGGGAATTATGAGAGACTTATAGAGTTTGGTTTTTGTCTGTCGAGAGAGGACTTTGCTTCTCAATTGCCTACTCAGTCCGAAGTAGCACCTGTTGGCAAGAGTTATCCTGCGTTGGATTTCTAGGCTGACATTGTTGGTGGTGTTTACGCTGGTTCCAAGATAGACGAAATTATCTACAACTTCAAAGTTGCCATGGTCGTCATCAAAAGGGGGGTCACTCATCCGAGGCTTGTTGTTCCTTTTCATTGGGGGTGTTTTTTTACGTGGCGGGTCCCAAACCCAGCGCACAACCCTATGCAGGGGATGTTTCGCCTTCTCACGTTAGCTCGCCTTCAAACGGATGTTCTTAGGCTACCCAGAGGATACTTGGTCAAAGACCGGAAGTCGTGAGCTGCTTGAGTCATATGCAAAAGAATCGTTTCTGGCCACTCCCAAGTGAATGGCGATCAGAGAACTTTCCTCACTTGCGTGAACTTCTACACATGACTCCATCCTCCCGTGAACTTCTACACATGACTCCCACAGCGGCTACGCTGGCTAGGTCATGTTGTCCGGATGGATGAAAACACTCCAGCTCTGAAAGTATTCGACGCTGTACCCGCGGGGGGAAGCAGAGGAAGAGGAAGACCTCCACTCCGTTGGAAGGACCAAGTGGAGAAGGACCTGGCTTCGCTTGGAATATCCAATTGGCGCCACGTAGCGAAAAGAAGAAACGACTGGCGCGCGGTTGTTAACTCGGCTATAATCGCGTAAGCGGTGTCAACGCCAATTAAGAAGAAGAAGTATATAACCGTTATATGAGAGAAGTGGTTTTTAAGAATTTAACAAAACTATTTACTTTATGATTTAATTCAGTGCCCCATTGACTCATCTTAAAATGGAAGTATGCAGCTAATTCTATAACAATCAAATACATATATTTCAAACAACCGTTGGATAAAGTAAAAAGATGATTTGGCTGCTAATGAATTGCACTGTGATTTACTACAAGTATAAAATTTGTTTATCAGAATCGACGGTTCGTGTGTGGTTTCATAATTACGGGTGGCAAAAAACATTAAAATAACACCAGCAACAACGATCAACTACTTGGCGAATGACACTTTCGTTGCAAGTAGTAAAAAACACGATAATTTCACATGAATGCAGCAGCAGGATATAGCTCTATATCCACAGCTGAGCATAACTGACGCTAGCCGGGGTAGGGGGCGCTCCGACTCATACTCATAAAGAGCGCTTATAAATTACGACCGCCGCTGGTTGTGAACTCTAATAACATATATCTGCATAAATGCAAGTGTGTATGTGAGCTATAACGGCACATTACTATAAAATATTAAAACTTTCCTAAAGAGCTTTTGAACAACATAAAACACATATGAGTCTGCAACACTGCGCACTAGCAAAGCGGAGAGACGCTTAAGAGAAGGTGTCGACTCCAATTCGAGCTCCAGCTCCTGCGGTCTAATGCCAACATACATAAATAGTCCTCGCAGCGTTTTAGCATTTTAAAACTTTAGCGGTTTAATGTTTTAGCCACGTAAATGAACGTGTTGATTTACAAGCGGCGATAAGCGATAACATGTTGCGAACCGCCCACCAGACGCCACCGCCCCTGCAAAAGCACCATCTAAAGTTGGCCGCACGTTGAATGCATTGTATTGCCGCTGCGCTGCGCGACAAGCCCCATGTGGCGCGTCGCACGAGTTAATAAATGACTTGAAGAGAGTGGCGGTAATTGTGGAGACTCCCGCCGGCGTACTGAGATTGTCATATACATACATGCAAGCTGAAGGGTATTTATAAGCGCGACATGTTGCACGTTGCAAACGGCATTAAAAATTAGAAAAAATTAGCATGCAGATAAGATAAAAACATTCACGAGACCCCATTTGTTAACTCAGAGACTCTTTGTAAAGGAGAGCAGAATGGAATATATATTTATACGAGCAGTCCTTTAAATGTTTGGTTCGCATTTGGTTAAGAGAGTGGAGTTAAAATGTGTAAAATCAGTAGACTCTTTAGTTGGGAATATAATGAGCATAAGCGGTCTGTCGGAAATAAGAGCTCATATGGTTTTAAATATTACGTAACCTATTTGCTAATTAAGCAAAAATACAAAATCGATTTTAAGAATCGCTACAAAATATAAATAACACGGCTATAACCGCGTAAGCGTTGTCTGGGCCAAAAAAAAGAAAAAATTAAGTGTAAATATAGACGGTTAAGTCAACAACTAAGCACGGCATTGCTCATTTGGAAATTAATTATAGCAGTATACATATTTGTCTTTAAGAAAATAATTTTTCATTTCAAACGCTGGTATAGTTAATGTAACATATTGCCCGAGTTAACTATAGAGCTAGATGAAAATACAGACAAGCTACATTATATAACGGGTGATTTTTTTGAGGTTAGGATTTTCATGCATTAGTATTTGACAGATCACGTGGGATTTCAGACATGGTGTCAAAGAGAAAGATGCTCAGTATGCTTTGACATTTCATCATGAATAGACTTACTAACGAGCAACGCTTGCAAATCATTGAATTTTATTACCAAAATCAGTGTTCGGTTCGAAATGTGTTTCGCGCTTTATTTTGTTCAGCGATGAGGCTCATTTCTGGTTGAATGGCTACGTAAATAAGCAAAATTGCCGCATTTGGGGTGAAGAGCAACCAGAAGCCGTTCAAGAACTGCCCATGCATCCCGAAAAATGCACTGTTTGGTGTGGTTTGTACGCTGGTGGAATCATTGGACCGTATTTTTTCAAAGATGCTGTTGGACGCAACGTTACGGTGAATGGCGATCGCTATCGTTCGATGCTAACAAACTTTTTGTTGCCAAAAATGGAAGAACTGAACTTGGTTGACATGTGGTTTCAACAAGATGGCGCTACATGCCACACAGCTCGCGATTCTATGGCCATTTTGAGGGAAAACTTCGGACAACAATTCATCTCAAGAAATGGACCCGTAAGTTGGCCACCAAGATCATGCGATTTAACGCCTTTAGACTATTTTTTGTGGGGCTACGTCAAGTCTAAAGTCTACAGAAATAAGCCAGCAACTATTCCAGCTTTGGAAGACAACATTTCCGAAGAAATTCGGGCTATTCCGGCCGAAATGCTCGAAAAAGTTGCCCAAAATTGGACTTTCCGAATGGACCACCTAAGACGCAGCCGCGGTCAACATTTAAATGAAATTATCTTCAAAAAGTAAATGTCATGAACCAATCTAACGTTTCAAATAAAGAACCGATGAGATTTTGCAAATTTTATGCGTTTTTTTTTTAAAAAAAGTTATCAAGCTCTTAAAAAATCACCCTTTATGTATATATTGCAGAGTATGCATCTGTGGTTTGGAATCCTAGTTACCAAGTCCATTCGCATAAGTTAGAGTCTGTTCAAAAGCAATTTTTACTTTTTGTCTCAAATCATTTGCTTTGGGATTCTAGTTTAAATCTTCCCATTTACACTAACCGTTTAAAACTTATAAATCTCCCGACACTCGCCAGTCGTAGGGAAATGCTTGCTATAATATTTCTTGTAAAACTTAGGAATGTATGAGTCTGTAGTCCATCTCTGTTGTCTAATATTAATTTTAACATTCCCGTTCACTCAATCAGGCAGTTTAGACCTTAACTTTTAAAATCTTCTGGAACAAATTTTGAGTTAAACGAACCATTCCGCCGTATATGTCATGATTTGAATTCTTATTCCAGCACATTTGATCTAACAGACTCACTCTTTATCATTAAAAAAATTATTTTATCCCCTCTAACAAGTAACTTTTAAATATTATAAAGTTTAATTTAATTCTTAATTTTGGCTGTTGAAATTATTGTTTCTGTAGCTGCGCAGCTTAAAATCGCAACAATTAAAACTCTCTTGCCTTTTATGACTCGGCTAATTCCGCTCGTTCGCGGATTGCGCCCCTCTCATCGGTTGGGCGGGAGGAGGGTAATCATTGGGTATTATTATTATTATTTTATATCAATTATATGTGTGAATGTTGGCTCGTTGGTTGGTTGATCGAGTTATAGAACTTTGTCTCATTTATTCTAATCGGAGATAAGTAATGTCAATTTTGGCCTGAATTATAAAAAGATTTCTCATTTCCTTTCCTTAAAATGTTTTAACCGTATTCATAAACATACAAAATAAAATATTTCGATCTTAATAAAATATATTAAATACTATAAGCACTCAATTGGAACAGTTGCGCCCACTGTAATAGCAGCTACCGTGACTCTCGGTAAATAGGTGTGCCGAACTTGGCTGAGATACAGTGCAGGAATAATTTCATATTTGTTTTTTATAGAGTTATTATTATTACTTTATATTCAATTGTTACTCAAAGCAGACAAAAATACAACACTGTATACCAATAAAAATAATAAAGTTAAGCTTTTGTTTAAAAGCCCATGGCACTCCCATTGTGCAGCCACCAAACCTCAATTAAGTTTTTCTGGGTTGTTTGATATTGTTCTAGCTTTCTTATTAGTATTGACTATACATTTTTAAATGTTTGGTATTTTTCTCTTATTGTTCAAGGAGCGTTCCAAAGGAAGCAGGTTAAAAAAAAAGCAGAATAAATGGGGTTTTCGACAAAATTAATTTATTTTATTCAAAATAGTTTAATTCGGCTTTAATACAGCTTTTTGCACGGTCCTAAAGCATGTCGAACGAGTGTTTTAGCTCGTTGGCCGGTATGGCCGCCAGTATGCCGGTGCAAGCCTTTTGAACGGCCTCTACGTCTTCAAAACGCTTTCCTTTCATGGGCAAATGCATTTTTCCGAACGGGAAGAAGTCGCACGGTGCCATATCAAGTGAATACGGGGAGTGGTTAATGGTTAAAATGTGATTTTTGGTCAAATAATCGGCCTTCGAATGTTGGATTCTTACCAATTTTTGGTCGTCAGCCATTTTTTGCGGAACAAACCGTGCACACACTTTTCTTAAGCCCAAACGTTCGGTCAAAATGCGATAAAGCGATGTTTTGGATATGTTCAATTCCATTTGCATGAATTTCAATGATGATTTCGGCTGATTTTTGATGAATTCACGCACAGTTTCGATGGAATTTCCGGTGATCACGGAATTTGATTGGCCCACATGTTAATCGTCATTTATGTGTGTTGAAACCACTCTTGCACCCTGCTACGGGATAGACAATCATCGCGATAAACTTGTTTCATCAATTGAAACGTTTCGGTAAAAGTTTTACCAATTTTAAAACAAAATTTACTGTTGGCTCTTTGTTCGAAGCTCATTTTCGCACCGATAACACAAATATAGTGACTCTTAAAACGCAACAACCTCCCTTCTATCAATGAAATGTCATGAAATTCTCACTGGATAATCGAGAAAGATAGCAGATTCTAACGCACTAGTCGACATATAGATGGCGCCACCAAGGGGCGCTAGATTCAAAAAGTCCTGTTTACTTTGGAAGGCACCTTGTAGTTCAGCGAATTAAAAAACAGCTTCTACGCTGGCTAGGTCATAAACAAAAACACTCCCGCTCTGAAAGTATTCGATGGGAAAGCAGAGGAAGAGGAAAAGGGGACCAGTTGGAGAAGGACCTGGCTTCACCTTGCGAAAAGAAGAAACGACTGGCGCGCTGTTGTTAACTCGGCTATAACCGCGTAAGCGGTGTCTACGCTAGTGAAATGGATAAAATTGGACCTAGTCCCTATTTGACTAATATTGGGATTTTTGAACACCCGGCTGACTTTACTCCCCAAAATTTCATGATTGTATGTGAAGAACTTTGATGAAACATTGGGAGCATGCTATAGTATCGTGTCAAAAATACATGAAATTGGTCCTTGATCATCCAAATTCCCATATTCTACTATGTATATATAACTACTTTAATTACTCTAGCAAACCTTATGTCAAATAGGGCTGTCATTTTATGAGATAAATATTTATGTATATATATTTGCTTGGATTCCGACCTTTTGGTTGATGTTTGGCACCCTAAGATCCTTCCTTAGCTTTGGTCTTCGGAAGTTGCAAAACTAAGAAATGTTCTGTTAAATCCCTATTAAAAATCTCTCTACGGGTGCGGAGGATCCTTAACTGCAAGATTTTATACTCAAGGACTGAGATTCGTATTAACATATTTGTAATTCTTTCCCTTTAGTTTGAAAACAAATCTGCTTATTAGCGTGGTTTTCTATAGTCTTGCGGAGAGAATTTCCAAAACTTATAACTTTGTATAATATTTTCAATACTCTTGTATATGGGCCATTCCATTAATTGGCGACATGGTTTTGTACCCGTGGTTCTCCGATTTTTACCAAATTTTAGAATATCATAATATAGACCAAAAGAAGAATATCTGTTAACTTTTTAGTGGTCAAAGTTGCTCCATTGTTTTTTGGCGCGCAATTCTAATTGAGATCAAACAAAAAAATGTCTATTTCTTTCACTAAAAAAAAAAACATTTCTTTTCCAAAAACCCGGTTTTTTGTGCGTTTCCACCAACTTTTTTTCAAATTGAATTTTCCATTCGATTCCTCGTTAAATTCTACATAATAATATGGGACTCTGATCTCATGAACAGCAAAAAAATGCAAAGTGGAAAAGCACAAAAAACCGGGTTTTTGAAAAAAAATGTTTTTTTTTTTGGATTTTGAAAATTTTTCAACAGCGTGTTATTACTACTTAAAGTAACGGGAAAACTTTGAAAAATAATTCAACAGACGTTCGCAGTTTAAATATACTTATCCTGTAAAGCTATATTTAAAGCTGTTTTAAATCACATGACTACTAAATGTAGGAAGAATCAAATGTTCTAAACCAATTATTTTACTACAAGTCAGAAGCTCTATTTTTCAACCAATATTGATAACTTTTTTTTATATAACTTAACGCCAAAGTGATGAGTTATAGTTTTCTCTAAGAAAATTATATAATTTTATTGAACACACATATTTGCCGAATTTTCTTGATTAAGCTCGACAACACTTATTGTAATAGTGAATGACGACTCTGAAGTTTGAATATATTGTAGTATAAGGTTATATAATTTGCTTTACATTATTATTTTATTTCTATCTTACCGATTTGCGCAATTTAAGGAAATTTCCAAGTCTATAATTACCTAGTACTCGTTAATAATAAGCACTTTACTCTCCACGCCTTTTAAGTAGTTCAACAATACTTGAGGCAATGGCCATTTACATTTTTGGCCTGTTTTATGTACTGGGTAATTTTTGGCTAATAAGCGGAGTGTATAAAGACGACCTTTCCGGTTTGAATGAGCATTAAGTCCTAAAACAAACTGTATTGAAACGACCACTTAGCGATAGATGGCATTTAGCTTGGCGCGATTAACGCTAGAAGCTAAATGCTCAAGCCAAAATGAAGAAATTTTCGATGCAAAATATGAATTATCGCGGAAATGTTCTAATATGTTGCGTATACGCCCCATGGCATGCCAAGAAGCATTTACCCGCAATGAGCAACTGTGTGCATGCGAACGCACACATACAATTCCACACAAGTATTAGCCACAAACTATTCGACAACACTATTATTAAATAAATGTAAATCAGTTGGTGTAACGGTGAGGCACGCTAAGCTGCGGCATAGTGCTCGCTTGCGGCAATTGCATGTTGTTGCAAGCTGTCGGTACCCGCCGGCTTGAGTTAGAAATTCTGCAATTTATATCCTGTAGCTGCAGCTAATATTGGTTTTAGTATGAGTGGCATATTCGTGTGAGGCTTGTAAGTAATAATTGCGCTTTTGTTTCGCAGGTCTACACACATACAAACGTGTGTAATACAATCTTTCGGCGAAAAGTCGAGCAGAAGTTTAAAATTCATCATATTATGTACATTAAGGCTAGGGGAAGCACTGATCCGATTCTAACTGGTTGAGGCAAAAAGCCATATTAATATTAGGAAATTATTAAATTAAGTTATCTTTTTATTATCAACCGATATTTTCGGTTTTTTATAGTAGGAGGAAGCATCGAAAGCCTGAGTGCGGTACTTTAATCCGCTAAACCTCACCTACTCCCAACTCAAGATTCTCCCACGGAACCACCAGAAAAGGTATTAGTTCATGGGAGTGACAAGACATTTTACGTCTCCTCTATAGCATGGACGGACGCCTATTATGATGTAACTGTTTTAATTTACTCATGATGGAAGTTGCCACTTCGCGAACAGCTATCCACTTGTCAGAAAACTGACACATAAATGGAGTGAAATTTTCCACCGTTAGATTACCACCTAGTACAGTTTCTAACTTTTCCCTTATGTTTCGAAGCCGAGGACAATGGAAAAACACGTGTTCAGAGTCTTCTATGGACTCCGCACACATCGCACAATACGGACTGACGTCATTTTGAAATTTGTATCGGTACCCACTGAAGCACTCATGCCCGATTAATATTTGGGTCAGGTGGAGATCCAGGTCCTCATCTTGTTTAGTTATCCATATATGGATGTTTGGTATAAGTCTGCGGGTCCACCGTCCTTTGATTGAGGTTTACCATCGGTGCTGCCATATAATTATTGCTCCTCGTTCTCTCTTCTTTTCGGTATATAGTAAGCCATACACGTTGAGGTTCTCAGAGTTTGAAAAGATATAGTCCGCTTTGCACCAAACGGTACTTATTTTCCTTTTCAATGTCTTCATTATTAATGTTTCTATTGCAAAGGAAAAATTTGATGATTCAGCCGGACGGACATCCGGAATTTCTTTAATCTCGACATTTTGAACCACCGCCAGAACCCGATACTAAAGTGAGCTGTATGAAGGATATTGGCACTCACTTTTAGTCTGTCTTCTCTTGACGAACTTTTCGTATTTCCATCAATGGAAATGTTTACTGGGTTATGTATATCAAATATATAAGTATGAGCAAGCACTTCGTGTTCAAATCCATTGTCAACTGTGGCGTGCAACACTAAAACTCAAACCGTTAGCAAGTGGAATACTATCCGCTAGAAACTTACAGCCTTGCTCACTTTATATACTTACACATAGTTATAGCGCAGAGCTGTCTATTGCAATACCGCCGCAGGGCTTTAGCAAAGTGTGGTTGCAAAAAGTGCCAAGCTGTTGCAAAGTGTCAAGCCGATGGCGGTAAGAAGGCAAGAAATCGCGCTAACTCCAAGTGACAGTTATGGCTTCAGCACAACACAACACCAAAGCAACAACGGAGCTTACGTAAACACTTACAAGTGCCGATGTAGTAGGGTGGGGGGCTTTCGTGGTGAAAAAACTAATGGCTGTTGCACTTTTTGTTCGCTACTAACACCAGCACTGCCACCGCCACCGCTGTCAGTTAATGGCAAGTACATACTTTAGCTTTACCACTTAAGCACATTATTAAAATGTCAAATATTTACAGTTTATTGCAGCTGCACTGTTTAGATTATGTTGTGGGTCCTTGCACCAACCGCGCAGTGCAGCAAGCAGGTGAAGTTGCATGACTAGAAGAAGTAGGCTAGAGGCCAAGAGCGTCTTGCCACACTTTTTCTGCACAGCTTGCTTATGAAACTAGGATAAATATGCAGTAAAATACATTCCCAGTAAAAGCGAGTGCTTTTCACTTTTAGCCCATAAACATTATTTATGTATGTGGCCCTATGGCCGACTCATATATAATTCATATTTTAACCCAGTAAAGTGACCGCTTCTTTTTGCTTTCGTTTTCTTTGCAGACCCGGCAGTATTTATCACCATAACCGTTTGAGGAAATGTTAATTTGGGGCGCGCTATTGGAAGGTACCCCCGCTTTTATTGGAGACAACACTCAGGCCGGCTGGCATGGCAGTACAAAAATCAGGAATTCTACATAAGACCGCTGCGCACAAAACTCAATACAACGCACGCGCTTTTCACACTTGTCGACTGGCATTTGAAGAACTCCTACGATACAAGTCCCACATTTCGCTTGTAAGCAGCTGGACGTTCTTTCGCCAATGTGCAGACGCCTCAATGTGGCATAGTTTCGGAGCAAAGTACTTACAATATTGCGAACGGAAATGCCATGGCCCGCCACAGACAAACCACACAACAAAGCCCACGGGCGCACAACTACAACATCGGCAACAATCGTACGTCGGCTGTTCGTCTGCATAGGTGCGTGCAAAGCAACTGTAGCATTTGCGTTGAAAGCAGTACTGCATGCCAGATAACGTTGGCTACCAAGGTGCGCCGAAAATCACGACATCCGCCAACGAAAGCAAAGCTTTCGAAGAGCCTTCATCTTTTGGTACCCGCTTTGCAACTGTCTTTACATAATCTACTCACTATCCCGCTTGCGCAACTACTTTGGCTGCTTTGTTGTCTGAGTCTAGCCCATCCCACATTGGCCGATTGTCCCAGCATGTGCGAGTGCAAGTGGAAAAGCGGCAAAGAGTCAGTTTTGTGCCTTAATGCGAATCTCACACATATCCCGGTGCCCTTGGATGCCGGTACACAGGTTCTCGACTTGACTGGCAATGATATCGCCAGCATACCGCACGACACCTTTGCGGCGGTTAATTTGCTCAATCTACAAAAGGTGTATCTGGCCAAATGCCGATTGCGTGTGATCGAACGTTTTGCCTTTCGCAAGCTCATCAATCTGGTTGAACTAGATCTGAGCTTTAATCTGCTGAGCAGCATACCTACCGACACATTCGAATTCATAACCGAGCTGCGTGAAATCAAACTCAACGGCAATCCGATTTTGCGTGTGGAAGATGATGCTTTCGGCTTTGTGCCGCAGCTGGTGCGCTTAGAAATGTCCGACTGTAAGTTGACGACGGTCGAAGTGCGTGCCTTCGCCGGCCTTGAGTCGACGCTGGAATGGCTCAAATTGGATGGCAATAAATTGAGTGAGGTGCGGTCGGGCACCATAACATCGCTCACGAATTTGCACGGCATTGAGTTGGCACGCAATCAGTGGAATTGTTCCTGCGCATTGCGACCGCTGCGTGCATGGATGCTGCGCGAGAATATACCATATGGCATACCACCGCTGTGTCGCGCGCCACCGCGTCTGGCTGGCAAAACCTGGGACAAAATCGACCTGGATGACTTTGCTTGCGTGCCGCAGATAATTGCCACCGACACAACGGCACATGGTGTGGAGGGACGCAATGTGACGATGAGCTGTTATGTGGAGGGCGTGCCGGAACCATCGGTGCGATGGATGGTGAAAAATCGTGTGATTGCCAACCTGACGGCAACGGGTGACCCAACGGCAAGTCCGCGCACTGCGGCAGCAACGCAAGGGCGCAAGACGTACGTGGTAAACATGTTACGCAACGCCTCCAATCTGACCATACTTACCGCCGACATGCAGGATGCGGGCATTTATACCTGCGCAGCTGAGAACAAAGCCGGCAAAGTGGAGGCATCCGTTACACTGGCTGTTTCGCGACGACCACCCGAGGCGCCGTTGGGTGCAAAAATCGTGCTCCTATGCATTTTTACAGCCTTGCTCTTTGTAGTTGGCTCCTCATTTGCCGCAATTTGTTTTTGTTCGCTGCGCCGTAAACGCAAAATGCGTTTGTGGAACTCAGTACCACCAGCGCGCACGGAGAGTTATGAAAAAATTGAGATGACATCACGTGTCTGCTCGACCAGCGGCAATGGCCCGAATGGTGGCAATGGCGGCGGTGCTGGAATGGGCAATCGAAAACCCGATTTGGGTGGCGGTTCTACGGTCGGTGGTGTGGATGTGTCTGGCAACTTTTGCAATACTAATGGCGGTGGCGGCGGTTTATTTTCTAACGACAACAGTGATTACCTGCACACGGCCACGACTCCTCTTAATTGTGGCTCAGATGACGGCGGTGATACTGGTGTGGGTATTGTGAACCCAAGTGGTGGGAGCGCCAAACGCAACGGTGACTACCGCAATATACCAACACACTGCGACGATGATGAGGATTGTTTGGATGCCAACTACCAGTCGGCGGCAAAAACCAACTATGCGGGTGGCAAACACGCAAATCAGACATCAGCAACGGTACGCTGGCGTGCGGGTATTGGTGGTGGTGGTGTTGCGGGAATGCGCGAAAATCCGCAAGATATCAAAAGAAATGTAAACGCGGGGAGCGGGAGTGGTGAATGTGAGGGCGATGTGGTGCCACAAAAATCGGATTTACACATACCAAGGCTAATCGAATTAGGCGGGTAAGTATTTTGAACGAAAAAATGATTTTCACTGGCAATCGTCCCAAAACATAATTTAATATTTAAACGAACTGTCAGGCTTGGTAGCCACATTAAAATGGCTCCATAAGAGTGATGCTTAATGTTTCCGATATTATTTTAGCACAATTAATTAAATAGGCAAATTTCAGATCAATAATGACCGATAAATTTCTAAAGTTCTACTATTTACAATTTGATAAATTTTTGCTCGTAGATAGTTACTTGTAAATAAGAATCATGTGATCCTTAAAACTTTTCTCGAATATAAATAAATGTCTCTAAAGGTATATTTTTGAAGATTTTATTCAAGAAAAGTTTCTTAATATTTTCGAATTTGTTACAGAACTTATCTCTAATAACAGAGAATTGAGAGAGAGAATAGTGCGTTGTAAAGACTGATCTATTTAGAGATTCCCTACTTAAAAAAAAACACAAAATCTTTAGAATTTAATGGGAAATGTTTTTTTTTAACAATATCAAGAACTGTCAAATATTGGGCAAGGCCTGATTCGAAGCGGTATTGTCTGTACAGACCTTCAGACTTTACGTGTCCCCACAGGAAAAAGTTTAACGTTGTGATATCACACGATCTTGGTGGTCAGTGCCACTTGGGAAGGTCGGTTCTTGCACAAGCTGTATTTTGTACACTTTCAATGTAAGATCTTGACGTAAAATACACCAGGTTGTCCCATATGTCAGTCCGACTTCCTGCGACGTTATTCAGGCGTATGTCTTTCATTGACGAAATGCCAAACAATACTGAATAAAAATAACATAACAGCTTGTCACGAATCAAGGCTATTGAAAAAGTAGACGTTACTTAGATCACCCTTTATAATAACGAACTGACTTGTAATTTTCAGTTAAGAGTTAAATGTAGAGTAGAGTTATAATAGAGAGTAGTAGAGTGTATTATAGTTCTTGAAGGCTCACGGCTCTGAGAAATTTATATAGTGAAATGGATGAACGTTGCGTTAGAAGTGCGCTAAATTCAAACCTTTCAAGTCCATCCCTGGTGGCAACATACCGACCCAATTGAGTTGTTAAAAATGTGTGAAGGAATGTGGGGTGGAAACATAACGGCACTTTCTCCTCTGTTATCCAGCCTTTGAAAGACTGAGGTCACTTCTATGAACCAGAAGACAGCCTAAATTGACATAGTTGTTTTAACAAATTTGTGGTGGACTCAAAGTGCTTTGCCGATTTGTAAGGGTCTTATGATCTATCGTATAGCATTTTTGGCTAACTTAACGTACCGGCGTTCAAGCCGTCCAAGAGGGATTCCGGATATGATCGACCTCTTAACTTAACCTTACCTATCTCCAAAAAATCGGGGTAGTCAACAATTTAAATGACCAGTTTTGTTTATAAGATTTTCACCAATTTTTAAAACTCAACAATATTCTTACTAAGCAAGCCAATACCCGCTTCTGGAGATTGATTTTTATTGTGAATCTTCGTATTTCCGGTTAAGACTACCTGCCGTGTATCTCAATTACGGTAAGATTATGTTTTCCTTCTAACTACCTCAATTGGTTGTTTCCTGTCGACCTTTTTGTAGATGTTTATTTACCTTTGATAATTTTGCATAGATCTGCGTGCCTAAACCCAGTATATGTCGTATGATGGCACAAATTGGGCTATACACTTGACACTTGGCACTCGAGATGCGCAAGTGATAAACGCACGGAAATAACACGCGCTAATGATGTGCAAAACACGCTCGGCTCACACGGTAAGGGTTGCCATTTTTTCGGAATGAGTGAGCGGCTGCGGCCATCGCTGGCAAAACTATGATGACTACCCCACCTTTACACCTACGAGTACATTGTTGTACATGGTATAATTTTGAGAGGCTGCAACGTCCTTTGAAGCTCTTTGGCAGCACAAAAGTTCCCACAGACATGAGATACTTGCCTTCTGCTTGCGTTGTCATTGTTAACTGTTGCATGGGTTGGTTCATACCGCAGTTGGCTGCAGGCAGTTTGCCAAATTGGTTAGCTACTTGCTGCCCACCTCTTGCCACAACTGAAATCTAAAGAAATCCGTGCTTTGCCACTTCTCGCTGCAGCACTTCAAATGTCGGGCGCCTTCCCCAACTGGTGCGCCCATTGCGTGTTTATCTCCGGCATCTTAAACTTTTCACTAGTGTTTTGTTTTCACTAATTCTGTTGCAACTCTTTCGTGCTCTTTTGTTGATTCGCTCCACTGTCGGCTATTTGTCGCTGTGCACATTATACATATATACGTATAGTAAATTGTAAACATGTCGCTAAAGTATATGTGTATGAGTGTGTTTTCAACTTTTGTAATAAAACAGTGCCTTGCAATGTTTCTGCTGCTTCTTCTGCCTTTGTTATTGTTCTCGCCCACTTTGGTTGCCACTGTTGTTGTCTTGCCACTCGGTGCAGCCGTTTCAGTGTAACGAATCCAACACGGCGAGTGGCCTGCGGCGCAGACGCCCCCCTCGGCGACAATGTCCGGCTAACTTTTGAACGTGCATATTTCGTATCATTCATTAATGTGAAGATGCAATTTAAGAAAGTTTCAAGTTGCATGCAAGCTACGCTGCGGCTTTGTTGCACATGCAAACGGCGGAGGGAAATTACAGTAAATTGTAGTAAAAGTTGATTAGTCGGAATTCGTTTAGCACATTCTGAGTTTTGGAGATTATCTTGCTTCCCAAAATTGTACCAGCAAAGATTTGGGTTTTCCGAGAAGTTTTGCCATAAAAAACTTTTATTGCAATAAGAATCATAACTGTTCTATTGTGTAATACGGTATTCTATATACGCCGTCCACTAATGGAAAATACAGAACATTTAGCTATGCCAGTTTATAAAATTTTTCTTTAATTTTGCAATAACGGCTAGAAACTTACTCACTGATTAGGTCGGCGCCGATATTTTTCGATTTGAAGGATTTTCGGTGCAAATTGCTTACAACTTTTCTTAAATGTTATTACAACGGTTTATCAAAACCGGTCAAGAATAGCAATAAAAATCGATTTCAAGTTTTTTAAGTGAAAATTTCTGAAGAATTTACTTCACTTCGCTTTACTAAAGAGACTGTTCCTTATCCTGATGTAAAGCTTTACTAAATATTTAAATTAATGAGAAAATAAAAATTACTGAAAATTAATCTCCTGCATGATGAATTGATCACCGCAGTCACAACCAGATTAGCTATTAGTCGCTGGTAACGGGGGCTTTTCTAAAACGTATGGTTTTCGCTGACACAATATTTTTTCAGTCGACATAATCGTTTAGGAGAGTAGGTAATTCGAACAACCATGAATCGATTTCGCACCACATTTACTCTAATGGTTATGTGCATCCTGAGAGACCCCATACACTGCGTGCTGAAGACGCCATTGCGGCTGTGAAGCGGAGTGTCGAGGAACTTAATAGAAGATTTTGTTGAAGAAACCACTATTACGCCAACCAATAAACGCTTCACACATTCGATGAATTCACTCAATACGAGATAGGACAAATTAGGTTAATTCGGTAGGCCAATAAGCCACGCATATATCAGTCTGGCCCTTTGCGACACCAGGCATAGTTTAGCATGTCTGCGCTTGACGCGAATTTCAATAGACTCTGCGGCCTCACTACCAATATGATGGTGGATTAGAGCCCAGCTCCAGCAAAGACCTCAGCTTGAATTATACTGCAGTGTTGCAACTTAAAAGATGCCTTATGCCTAACTCTGGACAGCATATTTCCACATCAACTCCATCCTCTATTTTCGAGCCATCAGTATAGATGTTTAGAGTGTTGCGCGTAGCTAACATACCTTTACGTCAGCCATCTTTTCCGAATTTTAATTTGTACCTTCTTTCCCAGTTGAAAAGTGGGATCATGTAGTCGGTATTTGCCCAACTTCCATTACCCAATAAGCTATGCCCGAAAGTTATATATGTAAATTCTCTTGCAGCCAGTAGTCGTCCCGCCGATTTCGCTGTGCAGTTTTCAGCGAATAGGTCTATAAATCAAAACGAGATAACCACCAATCTCGAATGTCCTAAGAACATTTCGTTGATGTGAACGACATTTAGATATATTTTATACACTAGAGAAAGCCAAATTTATTAAAACCATTAAAAAGGTTATTTTTATTTAAGATTTAATCACTAATATTAATTAGAACAAAACCGTTCTCTCTTATTCCAGTTCGGACTCTGCCTCCAGTTCGATCTCCAGTCAAGTGGACGCCGCTGCACGCTTGGGTGGTTACAATCCCATTCCCACCTGGACAACCACACCCATTGCTACAACTAAGATAACCTCACCGCATAGCAAACGAACGGGTGGACAGACAGTTGGTCCCAACAACAACGCTTACTACAACAACGATGATGTCAGCACATCGGTATTCTGCAGTGGCGACAGTGTCGAGAATGATCTCTTCGACAGTAACTACCCCGATTTGCTGGACATCGCCAAATACGCAGTGGCGCAAGCGACTAACTCCAGCAACAATAACTCGCATTACGGCATAAATGCAGGAGCGGGTAGCTCTGCAAATGCGGCGCTTTGTACGCTGCCTCGAAAATTGAAAAACACCGGCAAATACTTTAAAAGTTCATCGGACAGTCAGTCACCGCTGCTGGCGGATAACTCAAGTAAATACGGCAGCAGCACGTTGGGTGATGCCAGCTTCCTAAATGAGCTGACGATGGGCCGACGCTTCTCGGCCGAATCGTCATACTCGAATTACGTTGGCACATCTACATACACCAGCGGGCAGCGTTCGAATAGTTTTCTCAACTTGGTGCAAAGCAGCAATAAAGGAAATCTCAACCTAAGCGGCAGCGCTGCTTTGGGTGCAGCGGCTATGGGAGTAAATGGCGTGCGACGCAATCCCAGTTTGCCCTCTTCCCCAGTACACGATGCGCATCAGCATCAGCGTTCCTTCAGCTCAGCGGCAACGCCACTATTGGACTTCTCCACGCTTACCGCACGCACAGGCGTTGCCACAACCCCAGCCGTTAACCTGGCAGCCGTCTCTGCGGCATTACAGCCAACAACGAATACGTCGACAGTTGCAGCTTACGACTATCATGCCGCGCAGCTGGAACGCTTCCTCGAGGAGTATCGCAATCTACAAGATCAGCTGTGCAAGATGAAGGAAACCTGCGAAACGATACGCAAGAAAGAGGTGCCCATGCGCGGTGCGGTTGGACATTCGGCCCAACTGGCCGATCCCGTGATGTATAATGCAGCACTTACGGCGAACAATTCACCGGCCACGAACCCGAAAACCACGACACTGAAGAGTAAAACTCTGCTGCCGGGACAACCACCCGATCCGCCGCCTTATTGGCTGCACCGCAACGCGATGCTGAAGCGTTTGAACGAGTCGCAAGCGGATATATTTAAGAGCTAATGAGACTGAGGCTGCAGCAAACAGTAGCAGCCAACTGGGCGTGAAGGCGTGGCCGCGTGGTGCTAGTAAACTCACATAATAGCTGTTATTTAATCGAGCGAAGCCGAAATGTGGTTGATTTAGTTAAAATTACCGACTCAATTTGGATCCATAGTAATCCCTATGCACACGTACGAACAAAATGAGTATTCCAAATTTAATATTTTTTAAGAAAATACAGTTAGTGTGCTCAGTTACGCAACATAGAATCAATGAAACATCAAAACTCAACTCGCAAATAAATACTTACGTCAACTACATAGTTTTAACTGTATATATACACACACACATATAACACACAAGCGATACAAGTATTTCTTACATAAAGTCTAAATATTTATAAGCATAAGTTACTCTGTAATGGAAAGCTCTAGAACTTAAATTACTTATACAAATACAGCAATTACATTAAACTATAGCAAAGTAACAGTTAGACTAGCCAGTATGTACTATATACTAGACAAGACATAACTCAAGCAACTAAAATATTTTTAACTATTATCTCTAAAAAGCATGTGTACGATCTCGTATTCCTTTCCGATACTAAGCCGCAAGGTGATTTGTTAAAGGTTTTGTATAAATGGGTCGCATAGGTAGTTGTGGAGGCAGGCGGAATAATCTTAGGATGACAGTTGACCGTTAATTATGCGACCGAGTGTTCGATTGTGCATGAAAATGTAAAAAATACTGTTAGTTGTGTGCAATACAAGTTTAACTTAAAATTAGTTTGTAAAGTATTGAACTAAGTAGTGCATAATCAAAGTTAGTTATTACATTAGGGATATATAAATAAGATAAATTGAGAATTGAGATTTTGAAAAAACAAAACAAATAAACTAGTTAAAATATAATGCTGAGTTTTATTTCATAAACTTTATTTGATACTTTTTAGACAAAACATAAAAAGAACGTGTTTCAAATCGTGTCAACGAAGGTATTTTAAACGGGTTCTACGGAACGACAATTTCACTTTGATGAACAATAAAAACAACACACGGAGCGAGGTCTGTCCTTCCTTTAAAATTTTCTAAGTATTCCACTCTTTCAAAATTCGATTATTGTAAAGATTATGGACAAAATAGTTTGAGTAGTTCCACGTACATCATCTGATAGCCTAATCTAATGTTAATTACTCGGTAAAATCTGTCATTTTACGTAAATGATATAAATGACATGTCTGTTTTGGGTTGGATTGAAATCATCACCACCTAGTAGGCAAATTCATATAGTAATAGAGACAATTTGTCCGCTCAGATTCCAATTTTATGCTTTTAGTTTGTAACAGCAATCGAACTTTTCTTTCTAAAACAAGTGTCTGCGGTGACTTTGTTGATTACATATGAACCCGTATAATTTAACGAAACAAAGAACTCATATATAGTTACAGTGTAAACATCAATTTATACATATAGAATGAGATATTTGCTGAGGATTCCAAATTATATATTTTCAAACATACCTGACTCTTGAATATCTGTCCAACTGGAACATGGAAACATGCTTTCTATTACAAATTTCGCATTACAGCTTTATGATATATCTTTTGTAATATATTCCACCGGACAGGAAGGTGAAAACTTATATATTCTATAAATCTTGATTGTTGACCTTCTTCCACGTTGAAATTTCTTAAATATTTTTCGTGTGGTGAGATATATATGTATGCAAAAATCTGCGGTAAGACTGTTTTTCTTAGAAGGATTTTATAAAGACATCCACAAACTTTAGTGCTTAAAGGCCGTTTATATTTGTAGGGTATTTATAAGGCAAGCCTATTTTTTTAAGACAAAAAGTTTTCATGAAGATTTAAAACACATATAATTTAATGTTCTGGCAAAAAAATTTTGTGATAAACGTTTGCTATTATATTTTAAAAATAATTTCGGGCAAGCGGCCGCCTCGGCTGGCTCGAACGAAAGCCGCAGCCGAGAGACGTAATTCACCTTTTGTAGTCATAGAATCGTGCAGCAACAATAAAACGAAAAGCGACTTTATAACTTTTTCTTTTCAAAAATATACTCGCGGTGTTAAATCGCACGGTCTTAGAGGCAAAGCCCTGTACCTAGACGCGAGATAATGCGCTCTCCAAAAGTCACCTTCAATAAACTGATTGTTTCGTTGACTGTATGGCATGTAATAACGTTTGATTTGAACCAAAAGTCGTCTCCATCAATATCCTTCAGTTTAAGCACGTAAACGTCATTAATCATGGTTCTATAGCGTTCTCTATTAACGGTAACCATAAAGCAGGCTTCATTTTTGAAGAAGTATGACCATTAATACTCTCCGCCCTTAGAGCACAGCAAAGAGTGATTTTTTGAGTATATTAGGGCGTCTGAACAATGACTTGTGAATTATCATCAATGCGACAATTTTGTTTATTAACGTACCCATTCTACCAAAAGAAAGCTCCATCGCTAAACAAAATCTTCTCGTCATATTCGTGATCGGTGTCCATCTCGTTTTGGACCCATACACCAAGAATCAAAATTTTTCCGAAAAGTTTTCCACAAAGTGTTCGAGTCTACTTCGATACGATGTTTCACAGCAGCAATATCGTTTTCTATGTGAACTCCACGGTGTTTCTGAGGATGCGCATTAAACACTCGATATACGTCGGCCGAACCGAACCATTATTCTGACAAATTTATACGATTTGCAAAAATTGTTCCAAAGTAAGTCTCATTCATTACGAAATAGTTAGTGGTTGAGAAACTCTTCCTAAGAGCACATTAAATAATACCACAGAGTTAACTTTTGTTTAGTATGAAATTGGAAGGAGGGAAAGAAGCAAAGGTTACGTATACTTTTTAAGAAAGCATGTTGTTTTCGAGCACTCAATCACTTATCTCAAAGGTTACTAAAAATACTAATTAGTATACGGGATCTCATGACTTCATCTTTTTTAGCGAAGACATCGCTTACGCGGTTATAGCCGAGTTTACAACAGCGCGCAAGTCGTTTTTCCTTTTCGATGTTTGGCGTCAATTGGAGATTCCAAGAGCAGCCAAATTCTTCTCCACCTGGTCTTTCCAACGAAGTGGAGGTCTTCCTGTTCCGCTACTTCCCCCAGCGGGTACTGGCTCGAATACTTTGAGAGCAGGAGTGTTTTCATCCATTCGGACGACATCAGCTAGCCAGCGTAGCCGCTGTCTTATAATTCGCTGAACTATGTCAATGTACTCGTATATCTCATACAGGTCATCATTTCATCGACTGCGGTATTCACCGTTGCCAACGTGCAAAGGACCATACATTTTCCGCAGAACCTTTCTCTCGAAAACTCGTAATGCCGATCACGATATATTGTCATCGTCCATGCCTCTGTACCATACGCCAGGACGGAGATGATAAATGTTTTGTAGAATTTGATCTTTGTGAGTCGAGACTGGACTTTACTTCTTAATTACCTACTCATTACGAGCTAGCCCCTGTTGACAATAGTTGTACTGCGTTGTATTTCGAGGCTGACGTTGTTTTTAGTTTTACTCATGGTTTTAAGATAGACGAAATTATCTGCGACTTCGAAGTTTGACTGCCACCAGCGACAGTCTTTGCGTAGGGTCACCTTCGATATCATCTGTAACCCATTTTCTTCAATTAAAAGTTCAATTATACAGATGAGATTTTATGTCTCTGTGCCGAAATTTGGGCAGCGACAGGCGATTAAGGATAGAAAAGCTTCCAGCTCAGCTTAAATTTTCTCAGTTGCAATGAGCAATGGAAGGAAGTAAGAATTTAACTTTTTCATTTCACTGGCTTTTCGTTCAATCTTGTGCGCCTTACTCACGTTCTTCCACGTAATTGCAGTTGAAAGGAAAATTTGCGCCTAAAAGCTACTCATTGCTGCGCTTAATACAGACACACATGTGCGTAGTATGTGTGTTTATGTGTGAGAGTGCGCGCTATTGTGTACATAAATAAACTTATGCAACAGCAACACAATGGCGGCTGTCATGGTTGCAAATTAGCTGCAGCTGCAGCGACGTGCAAGACAACGAAAATTGCTACTGCCGCGCAGCGCACAATAAGCCACGTGCAACGCGCAGCCGCTGGTGTAAATGTTGACTTTTATAGCGTTGCAACCGCAACCAACTGCAGTAAAAAGGCACTCGAGGCGAACATTTTTCCTCCACATTGCTGTTTTTGTTTTTGCTTTTTTGTTCATTTAGCTTTTCATTTTCGTTGTTGCACCGGCACGCAGCATTGGCGTCAGAAGCGACGCCGTCAAACGGTTTTCGCAGGGCCTTGACCGACTAGCTGCCAGCTGCCAGCTGTTGGCGCAAAGTCTTGCAAGTCAACTCGGCTGCCTTCGCACGAACGAAAACAAACCACTTACGCCCACTTGCGTAGCAAATTGTGCGCAACTGTAAATCACTCACAATGGAATGCAGGCGATTTTTTCGGCCGCCAACGCTGCGACTGCCGCAAACCGCAGCCGCAACGAGCGCACAACTGCGCCGCATCAAGTGGCAAGTGGCATGTTGAAAAGGTTGCGGTTGCAGCGCTGACGAAAGCCTTACAACGCACCGAGCATGCAACAATCACGAAAGGCTGTGGCAGCAGAGGCGAAATCCCTATCAACCCAATACCGGTGAGGATGCGGGGAGGCGTTAAAGAAGGTGATTTATGAAAAGGTGCTGGGGTGCTGGGGTGATGTGGCAGCTTGAGTTGGCGGTGTGAGGTGTAACTGTACCACAACCGGCTTTGTGACGAATATACATGCGAGGCTTCCAGCTGCTTTCAGTACCGATTCCTCGCTGTGGCTCTCTCCTACCCCCCCTGGCCTGTTGGCATTGTGTGCGTAGTAACCTTGGCGGTTGTTGCCGTTACTACGTTTTGTTTCTCGGCATGTCAGCGTTTTTGCAGCGTTGGCAAAGTCTACGGCATTCTTCACTTACTATTCTCTACTTAGTTGCACTTTCCAACGTGACGATTCGCGTGCCCCGTTATTGTGTTGCCGACGGCCATGAACATTAACTGAAAAGCCGCTCAAGTGTTGACGTGATGCTCGGCTCTGCTTAAAATCTCAAATAACAACGACATTGCAACATAACAATTTTTACCTAAAAATATAATACACACTTAAAAGTGAAAGTAGGCACGTTGCGAATACTGCGTTAGGGCTCGGAAGGAATTCGGTATATTTAGTTCAGAACTATATGAATTGTGATTACGCAATACTCGGCCAACGATTACAAATACAAACATATATTCCATTTAAAATATATTCGGATAACTGTTGTGCTCTCAAGATGCTATCTTGAGAAGGAGTCTTGCGTACCCGACGCTCATTAGAGAAAAATAATTTGTAGTATATATTTCATCAAGTGGTCAGTAAGGTTAGGTTGAATGGCACGCTTAGACTCTTAAAGCCTGTTATTGCAAGATTGTATACATTCGTGAGTACATTTTAATTTCGTGCCAAATGATGGAAGCTCAGCTTTGCAGACGATTTTAGGGTAAATATAGCAGATTGGATCATGTACTACCATCTACATACTGCTTATGGCTCTGGGGACCGTTAGAACCCACCCACCCCATCAGTTGATTTTGCTCGTAGCCATAGGAATATAAATATGTTCACAATATAAATATACGCTGGTTGCCTCTTATATTTCTAGACTTAGCAACACTAGTGCTATAATCTGAAAACTCACGACTTCATCTTAAAGTTGGTCAGTTTTGATTGTGTGCATACTGAGAACGCTTTGAGATACGAGCGCTGTTTGCGTTGTTTACAGTAACTTAAAATATTTTTTTGGACCAAAACATGTAATTAAATCGAGAATATGTTTATGCAAGTATTTTTTTTATGAGATTCGACATGGATTAATACAGCAACAGTGCATCGATGAACTTAACTAAACTTGTGATATGAAACTCCGTTAAGGACCTGTGTTTATCGATAGTATGATGATTTCAATCGAGATCGTAGATCACTCCAAAACGAGTTTCGGAAAGATCGTCTAAAATCAGTTGTTTTTTCGGAAACTGTTGATGCTGTGCATATATCAAAATAGTCAAGAGACCTATCGTGAGATAGAGAGATAGCAGCAACTATAGGCATTAGTGAGACCAGCTGAATGTTTTCGACGCCTGAAGAGGTGGTTGATGCGTTCAAAAACATGTTTTAGAGATACCTCAATCATAGAGGTAAAAGTGTATAGATCTTAATGGAAAATATTTTTAAAAATAATAAAGCGATTTTCGATTATTAAATTTTTTTTTTTTGCTCTCGAATCTCGAAATATAAAAGGCAACTTACGTAGAAGCTTCAACAGCTGTTATCTGTCTTTGAAATTCTGGGTGATATATATAATTCATATAATATTATTTAAATTTTGCCATTTTCTTAACGGTTTTGAATAAATTATTGAAATAATGTCTTCGTTTAAAATATGACTATTTTATATCTAAATATGGAGAATCCCTGAACTGATGTGCTGGAAACTACTGGGAGATTGATTATATTACATATTGTCGGTAGAGGCATATAAGAGCCAGGAGTTAAAAAAGGGCATACAGTCTGCTACGAAAAGTTTAAATAGTTTGGAGTATCTAGAAAAGCATATCCAATAACAATAATAATAAAGATAATGTTATAGTGAACATTTCAGATCCAAAATTAGCTGCCCTACACCTTGGTTGCTAAAAATGGATAGTCAATGCCACCCTACACTACTAGGGTTCGTTTGACTATACTCCAAGCAATCTGAATATCAGTCGGCAATATTTCTCGCTTTAATTTAATTTTATAGCTTCCTAACGTTATGTGCTGAACACATAGAGAGCGACAGACTTCAAGCGACATCTGTCAAATATTAAAATTCACACGTTCTTATGGACATAGCTTAATATTCGAGAGATGTCTCTTTAAGTTTTCGCTCGTATGTGTGCGGCACATTACTTATAAGTCAAAATGCGCTGAAAAGTTAAAGAGAGTGGCGATAATATGACCCTGTGCATTCTGATCAATACTCTCTCTGGCAGCTGCGATCATTTCATTCAAGTGCAAGGATTTTCGCTCTTCTACTCAATATCTTAAATGTATCACTCTTTTTATGTAGTTTTGTTTATCCACATTGAGAGGAAATGTTTTTAATTCGGCGGTAACGTCGCTTGTAAATTCGAAGACTGCTGCATTGAATCGTTATTCTTCTGGAAGAACCTTGGTAAGCTTCATGATCAGCATATAGGATAGTTTGTTAATTCAAAGTTGTTTCCCAATTCTTGTTCTAGCTGTTCCATCGCTATATATCGCTTTCACTTAGATAATTTTTTTCATATACATATACATATTTATATATAACATTCATAATTGCAAACGGCCAGTCACGAAAGCAAGCTTTTGTCACAGCGGTAGAGTCCGCATATGAAAACTCTGCAGTTTATTTTTATTATATTCCCAAAATTGTTTACTCAAAACAGCATTTGACATGTTTTCACTAATTTCAAGACTTGCTGATTCTTGTTGTAGGTCACCAGATAATCTCATATGATAAGCTGGGCGAAAAGCGAAAGAAATTAAAAAACAATACAATTTTCACCCACCAACATTCATCTTAAGCTTTAAAGCATATACATATATGAATTTTGCTAACTGAGTAAGAGAAGAGGGCGGTGAGATGTATGTATGTAGGCAAACTTTCCGGATTTCGCACTTCACGTCGAATGTGCTTTTGACGTTTGCCACGCGAAAGTAAACAATAAGGTGCCTAAAGCAGAGTGTGGGCGGGGGGATGGGAAATAAGTTTTAAAAGTGCTTGTGGCGGCTGTGTCTGACGAAATAACCGCCAGCTAATGTTTGAGTTAATTTAGCGACGCCTGTGTGCATAGCAATGAGCTGAAGGGTAATTGTTTGTATTGAGACAAATCCAAAACGTTGAAAGCGCGCTGTGAAAACATTGTGGAAAATTTATTTTTTGCTCGTGTTGCTTTCGGGCAGCATAATGCTCGTAATCAAATAAAATGGCACACAAAATGTTCATTTTCGCCACATTTCCGACGTCGCGTAGTGGCTAGCTGCTGTTCGACGGCACCCCCACCTTCCAGCGCCGACGAATTATTGTCTATTTCAGCGTCGACGGACCGCAGGCGAGGCAGGCCACTTGAAATGGCAACAACGCCCGTTTGTATTTCATTTGCATGCCTAATGAAGTGCTACCCGCGCTGCTGTTGTGATTATGTGGCGTGCGACAAGCAAAATGCGCGGTCGCCGGATGTCACCTACAATTGCTGGCGGATGGCACGGGTCGCAGGCGAGCGGCGAGCAGCAAGCCGAAAGGCGGCGTGATAAAAGTGGCCACGGCACTCGCGTTGTAAGACCATATGCGCCAGCCATGAGGTCTCGCAATAATTTTATAAAATTATGACTTAACTTTTGACCCGCAACGAAAATAAAATTGTGCAGCGGGAATATCTGTCAAGCTTCGGTGCAAATATTAATAGCATTGTGAGTTGGGGGGCATGGACGTGCGCTGCGGTTGACAGGCAAAAGGGACACGATAAAAGTGCCAGTAAACGCAAAATTTAATAATATTTTGCTGTTAAAGCAGGCAGCGTTGGCGGCGGTGACGGATGCTTGTTGCGAGCAGCAGGTGCCGGCATCTCGGGCTGCAGAAAGGCACGGATGGTGAAAATGTAAATGAAGGCGGCTGCCACATTGTGTCAAACTCTGCTGCCGTTGCCACCAAAAGTCGCCGTGCCTTAAAAGCCGGTTTGAATAGTGAGGGCGTTGCGCGTACTCATGCTTCATCACATTACCTTTTCATCAAAATTTCCATCCCGCACAGCTCGTCTCGCTTTCGATGAGCATGCAAAGATTGTCCGTTGTGTTAAAATTCTGAAATAAAAGTTATGATTGCTTGACACGGTTCAACGATGGATGGTTGTGCGAACAGACAGGCGGGCGAACGCAGCGTGGGCGCGCCAAGGACACCAGCAAGCAGATTGTGCGCCATTTCACACATACATACATACTCGTACACTTCAGCGACGTCAATGATAGATGCCACTTCCATCACTTTTATGGGCGTTCATTTAATTTGCTGTTTTATTGTCAATGAGAATGAATCGTATTTAGCTGCTGTCAAAGCTTTGTTTGTCATGTCATTTGCGGTGCGGAAAACATCATGAACGACTAAATATATATATGCATTTATTTTAGGGCAATCCATTTAGCAATGGAGACATGATTTAGCCAGAACACAAACCTGAAGTATATAAAAAATTTCATATGAACAAAAACTCACTTCAAAAGCAATTTATCACTTCTCTTCATTTAATTAACAAAATTGAAAGAGTTGTATTTCGAGACCCAATCCCAGATAAGTAGATATGCAATCAAGCAGCTTCCAGCTTTTCGACTGCGATGGGTTTTTATGGCGTTTACAAGTGAGGTTAGGTTAAAAGGTTGTTCCTAATAAGGATCTCACTTGGACAGCTCTGTGTTGGTACCAAGGACTTTGTGGGATTGACCACACATCAACGAAACGCTTTGAGCTGATCACAAATCAGCTAATCAGAGTCGGCTAATGTAAGTACTGGCTATATCACCTCGTACGCCGAAGGTATGACTGCCGGGAGTCGGTCTTGCAATCCCTGGATAATGGATGAGAAAGTGTCTGTATGTTTCCATGTCACCTTTTTCCTTACAACTTTAAAAGTTTTCATCCGACTGGATTTTTAGCCTAATAACATTACTGGGTATTGGATAATGTCAGGTAATTCAGTAGATCTCCTACGTTCTACTCTAGGCCAGAAGGATCTCACAGTTGCGTAGAGGTTGGTCGCCAAGGGGCGCCTGATCAGTACACTCTTCGAGTGCTTAAACAAAAGATGACAACGGGGACTCAACTCGTCTCCCTTCCGTGAGCAGAGTAAGGATGCGCCTTCTAGCTAGTTCAATAGCTTTGCAGTTACCAGAATATCCGCTTTGACCAGGCACCCAAACGAATCTATTAATTAACTAATTTTTTGATGTATCGAGGAAGGTTAGACTCTCCTTTACTAACTTTGAGCACACACCTTTCGAGGCCAGCGCTAATTTTGTCTTTCTGCTTTCGGAGTGAATGCTCACCTTCCTAAAAGAAGCTGCATCTCGGAGCAGAAAGCTACTTCAATAGCAGCCATTTGTGCCTGAAAGACACTATAGCAGTTCGGTAGCCTAAACTTAAGCTGCTTGGAGAGCTCCTTATGGTAGAGTTTCTTCCAATTATCTCTCTTTCAAACGCCGTACATGGTCCTCCAGCACACCAGTTCTGCTTCTTCCAAAAGTTTGTAGGGTGACATAAGCGAAAAGGGCTCACCAGGTATTAGTTAGAGAAATCTTTACTGTACTTTTTGACAAGTTGAATGCGGTTCTGATTTTGCGTAAGTGATGATTTGAATTTAGTTATTTCACTGTGCGAGGTGATTGCTTTCTGTGTTACCAACGGTTTCCCCAGAATAATTGTTAAACTGAATGGAACATAGCATAGGTAAAAAGAAAGTTTCCATAAAAGATAAATACAGTGGTTATGCTGTGTAAGTTTTACAAAAGTATTGCTTGAATTATCTCGAACGCATTTTGGCTAGAAAAAATTTACCCTCCTCACGCTCATTTAAGCCATTTTCACAGCAATATCTTGTTCTTGTCAAAAAGGGCCACCCTAATCATTCCATCAGAAGAGAAGCAAGGGCTTTCACATCCAAGTTTGATTAGTTTAGAAATTGGAAAAATGTACGCAGCCACTCGTGTTCTTTGTTCTTGCTTGCCTTCGTACATATAAGCTGCACGCGGTTCCGCTCGAATTCGAGGTTCGTGAGTGACTGCGGCGTTGATGGCTGGACATTCGCTTGAATGACGGTAATTTGTTTGTTTATAAGCTGAAAATGAGTATCAGCTTGAAGCATTAGATGACCCGGCTGCTGTTGACGACTTTCGCTCTACAATAATAATGAATTGCTGCAAAATGGTGTTCGGAGATGTTTTCTCTCTATTCTTTTATTTCCTCTTACTTTTCGACACTTCTTGACTGTCATTAAAATAATTGCATGAATATGCACTAACCTGTATTACATTTTTAAGTTGTCCAAACTTTACATATTTTCTACACATGCACATGCTTACATACACATGTACAACTAAGTGTATATGACACTCCCTTTAAGTATGTTTGTTTGATGGCAACACTTCATACAAGTTGCAAATAGGTTAAGCTGCGAGATGCTCACAGTGCAAATATTTACATCTGCTAGTGCTCAAACTTAGGCTTGTCCCCAATAACATAATATTTTACACCGGAAGACGGACATACACAAACACATGCGCGTACCAAAAAAGTGGTGACACAAATAATTTTGGCGATAAAGGGGGAGGGAGTGCTTTGGACGATAAAACATTAATATAAAAAATTGAAATCATGAGGCGTTTTGATATTTTCCAAACCAAATGCATTCATTGTTTATATTAAGACTAAAAAATTAAAGCTAACAAATTATTTCCATGGCAAGACTCCTCGTAGTAAATGTTACACTACGCCAGTGCTCTGCGCATATTTTCCATAGCGTTCTAAATATTCCATACTAAACTGGAGTAACATTTCGGCAGCATCTAAAATTTATACAGCACGTCCAGCAGAAGGGGTGAAATTTAGACTAATACTTGTCACAGCATGACGTTTTATATTGATGCAAGATAAATTTGTACATAGCCATATATAAAATTAATACCTTGTACTCGATTTCCTACTATATTTCCCTATAAAAATCCATATTTTGGGAGAGATGATTCTTATAGCCCGAACTTGGCATATAACATTTGCCACGGTTTTCTAAACACTCTATGCTTGCTTGCTTATGCTTGAGTGTCGGAGACTCTATTCAACATACACATATCTAAGTGATCAGCAAGATCGCTTGAGTCGATTTAACTCTATCCGTCCGTTTGTCTGTCTATCCGTCCACATGTTTATATACATACACGAATTAGTCCCTCAGGTTTTGTTATTCTGATCAGAAAATTTGAACAAGTTCTTATCTTCAAAAGAAAACTGCCGGTATTTGACCACAATAGTAACTATATAGCTGTCATACACACTGATCGTAGAAAATCGAGCCTTTATATAAAAAAGGTCTAAGAGATATCATCCCAAAATTTTGCATAGATTATTTTACAAGGTAATATAGCATATATGGAAGTTGCCTTAAAAACTGTTCAATAAAAGTCTAGTCCTTGTATGGAAAAGTCTTTATTTGTTAACGTACCTTCTCGAAATTCGGCATACAATACACTGGCTAACAAAATTTAAACTTTTTGGTCACATTTAAAATTAGATTTTTGTATCTTTTCTATCGACTGAAAATGGCTTCCAATCCGATAATTGTTAGCTTGTTTGCATGTCAAACTTACAAACAAATGTTTCAGCGGCAGTTATAATGCTCTCCATGAATGTGGAATCTGAGACCTATTTACGGTTCTCTTTTTGAAAAAAAGATTCAGCTTTATCGGTACGAGTCGAGCAAGAGCGCATTACATACCCAAAATATTTACCAAAATCATTCGAATGAACTCGCGAGAGATGTTGAGCTGTCTTGCCACTTCTCTAACACTTGCCTGATGATTCTAGCACCATGTCGTTTACTATTTTAATATTTTTATTTGTGGAAGAGGTCGAAGGTTCAGAACACGGTATATCTCCAACGAACACTCGACCGTTTTTGAAGGCTTTGTATCACTCATAGGCTTGTGTTCTTGATAAAACTGAACCGCCGTAAGCCTTTTCGAACATTCGCAATGGTTCAGTACACGAGATTTGATTCGAAATACAAAATTTGAGACAAATTCTTTGTTCCAAATTTTTATTCATTAAAAAAATCGCAACGCACTACTGAGGCGTACTGACTTAAGCTGCTGCAGTATACAAATTGGTTGACAGATCGCGCTTATATTTGGCATAGTATTTAAGGACAGTCCTATCAGCTTAGCAAAGTAAATTTTTTGAAATATAATTTATCGGGCGAATTAAATTACAATTTCCGGATGCTTTTTATCATAATGTATATAATTATTATGAATTTTAATTAAATAGTGTTAGAAATTTCGATTACCGAGAGAGAAACGTCAATAAATTTTTTCAATACTGAGTATTATGATATCCATTTTTTTTAACAATCAAGAAAATGCAACGAAAATCAAAACAAATTTTTGTTTAAAAAGTTCGAAAAAAAGTCTGTGACAAATATATATAGGCCTATTTGCAAATCTTATCAATATGAATGCAGTCTACATGACTGATGTATGAGATGCGGCAACCGTAATGTACCGGTTAAAGCAGTTAAATCGGAATTACACATTTTCATCCCAGATTGAGTTCAGAAATACTCATGACACATAAAAGTACACTTTTGAAATAATATCTAACTGCAAGCATATGTAGACTTGGCCCACTATGAATTTAGCAGATGCAACACAACTCCGTCCACTGTGAGTACTAAATAAAGATTGCTAAGATTCGTGCACTAACTAGTTAGTAAATACTTGTCCACATGAGCACACTTAAGTACCCTAAATGCAGTCGAAAAAGGCATTCGTCTAGCTATTCATTCAGCTGACATGTTTAGGAAGTGTTCGTGTTTACTCACTTGCCTTGCAATTCCTCGAAAGTGCAACATATTTATGTGAGCCTGTAGATTAACTCATTTCACTATGAGCCTAAAGCACACTCCGTAAAGTCTCTGTAGCTCCGAAAGGAAGAGATATGCAGTGAATATGCTCCTCGCTGGTGTGCAGTCACATGCGAAGTAATAAGAGTCATGAAAAAAAAGAAAACAAGAAAATCAAAGCAAATTACAAACATGTAGTGCGAAAAAAAAGAAGAATGCACGAAGCAAAAAACGAGATTGACACGTGACAGCGCCTAGTGGCTAGGCGTCACATGAGCCGACATTTGGCGATTGGCCGCGTGATTGACAAGACGCAAACGCAGCAGTCAAGTCGAGACTCAATTAACGGCGAAGCCGAAGCTACAACAACGTTCTGCATATTTAAAGAGAGTCTTTTTTGCATGAACTACTAGTATGCCATAGAACCATGCTTGCGTCATGAGCTGGCGCTGGATTTCCTGATAAGTAATTTGCATGTTGAAACCAAAGTTGCTGAGTGTTGCCAGCTGAAAAAATAAAACTGTGTACAGCGAGATTTTATTTTCCTTACTATTTTCTAGTCTTTTCCTGCTTCCCTTTTTAGCTGCTTCTTTAGCATCACTCTGCTACCTGGCATGGAAAATATTCCGCAAAAATATGTGACCCACTACTCGTATTCGGCGATTCGTTGACTCTTCCGCTCGAATTCCGCCACTTGCCTTTCGCCACTTAAATTCGCACCTTGGGCGTTAAAGTGTTGCATTCTATGCTGTGTTTATAAATTTATGTATGTATGTATGACTTGTGTGTGTGTACCAGTTCAGAGGGGGCTGCGTGGCGTGTTTATTCCGCATTTTTTGCGCGCTCACTTTTTAATTCATTTTGAAAATCACTTCAGTGCGCTTGTCGATTATGTTGGCAGCAAATGTGCGGTGGCACGAATGAGCTGTCGGCTGCAGCGGCGCGACAGTGCAGCAACTAGCCAACTATCCAACTGACCAACTGGTCGACGCCGCCATTACTTGGCTGACACTTCATCCTTGACACTCTGTGGTCGACTGCGCTTGACTGGCCGCAGTCCGCTCGGTCAGTTCGCCAAGTTGGATGGCTTGTTTGTTTGCACTGCCTGTTAACCCAAAGGCACAGCACACCTTTTTCTGCACGCCACTTTGCCTCAAGAGTTGGCGGCGCTTTGTATTTACTCTTTCATTTCGGTCTTACTATTTGTGCTCGTTGTCTTGTGCCGCTGGAATTTTAATGAATTATCAACTTCATTAATGTCATCGTCACCGCGTGAACCACCCCTTCATCTGCTTGCCTGTTTATATAACGTTTTTCTGCTCTTCACTCTCTGTCGCTGTCCGTGCGCGGTTCTGCCGAACTTCCGCCCGTTCAACCCGCACTGGCCGACTTTGCGGTGCAAGTTTTCCGCCAACAGCTTGTGAATGATTGTGGCAAAGTTTTGTAGCTTCTTGCTATTCTTGCTGCCAACAAGCGGCATGACAGCCGAAGGGGTTTTCTACAGATTGTTTGCTGCTTGCCGCTTGTCGTTTATTTTTTCAACTTTCTTCCATTTACTGTTGTACCAGTTTGTTGTTGTGGTTCTCAGTGCCAGTGGCACAATTGTCGACAACTTCTGCGCTGCCGCTTCGTTGAAGGTCAATGCGAAGATGCTTGGCGCGTCCATATTTTGCGGTAGTTCATCTGCCCGTCGACACAAATTCGCTACAGCACACATACACACAGGCACAGAGTAGCAGAGGGGGCAAACATTGTCAGCAACAACCAGATGCCGCCGATTGAAATTCATTAAATGAAATTGTTGCTGTTGAAAGTGCACCGCCCGACCGCCGCGCACTTCAATGCTGTTCTAGATTTGTGAAGTCTGCTTCGAATTGCGTTAAAATCCATAGTTTATAGTAGACAATATTCATGGTCTTACAGTAGGGTTGACAACTCAAAATAATACTCTTATACAGGTAGCAATTAATATATATCCTTTCTTAACCTAGGCACTTGGATGCTTTATAACTCTTCTGGATATAAAATAAAAATTACACAGGCATTAACACTTTGAAATCATCCGTAACTTCGAACGCTTTCCAGACAAGTTGGGCCACTGATTTTCTGTTTATAAGTCGATTTCTTCTTTGAGCTCATATCCGCGAGAATCGTATGAGGTGGAACGAAGCTGCCGGAAAAGACATCCTCTGAGAATTTTCACAAACTGAACGACGCTCACAGGGGCGGACTGTGTGCTGTTGGCATCACTGGAACAACTCTAGTTGCGGAGGTGGAACAGTTCCGCTTTCTTTAGACTGAATTCAAACATCTTTGAAATCATACTTTAAGAGAACCGGTGAATTAGCTGAAGTCAATACAAGTAATCTCAAGAAATTTAAGATAAGTTCTCTTGATCTATGTTAAATTATATTATAAATATAATTATTTATATAAGACTTTATCAGACAGAAGAAAGGTCTCTTAGTTTCCAACCGCATTTGAATGGCTGTAATTTTAAATGGTGTGTAAAAAAATATTCGCAAGCTTATGGATGCCTTTCGAAAGATGATTGCTGTTGGAAATGTTTTAAAAAATTCTAAGTTTTACTTTCGCTTGGTAGCGATAATATCAACCACCATATGATTGTGTCTTAAACAAAATCAGCAAGTTCTTCTCCAAAAACGACTCTCGAGACATCTTTGATATTTACGCCGACCTGTATAAACCTGAACTTTTTCGAAATATTATCAGAAGAAACCAAAGCTCTTTATCATGTAATCACAAAAATCTTGTGTACCACTGTATCTCCCTATTCTCAATACCCGACACTACAGATCACGCTACCTTTTACTGGATTAAAAATTCACCGCAACTTGCCGCTGGAACTCATTTGCATTCGCACTACACGCGCTACAACAGAAGCACTCAAACAGTTACAATTACAGCTTCTGCGGCGCTAACAAGCTCAAATGGACAATTCAACTCAACTTAACTTGGCAAATCTTGATTTAGCTGAAAGGCGAACTTATAGCGTCAAAACCGCTATTCATGTTTGCTTGCTCTCAATCTGTTAATGAAATAATTTGCACCGCGGTTGCTGTGAGCAAACTATGAAATGTAAAGACAAAACTTGTGATGAGCTGCATAAATTTCACCGCTGTGAAAAGAGAATTTCGAAAGTGTTTGGAACTGATAAAGGGTTTATGGCCGTGACCTTCAAGTGCGAAAGCAGGTGAGAGTGATTTCGTGACGAGATAAAAGTTTCATAAATCTTTGAGAGAAATATGTTCTTGAATACTTCAATCTACCACACAAATTCATTATATTCATTCATTGTATAATAGATATTCAGCTTGAGGTAAAAATTTAGTTCAACAGTCACCAGAGAGAATAGGGAATTACGTGGAATGTTTTGGATAGATAGATAGGCATTGCTGCTAAGGATCAGAGCAACGGAAGGTTTGAATGAGTTCATCCACCATTTCTCGTAATGATTGAAGCTGTGCTTATAAACTTTATGGTTGATTTTGAAGAAGGATCTTGGTTTACGGTCTTAAAAACTCCAACTCGTGTAAAAATTTAAGCGGAATGACCAATTAAACAAAATTGTCGCATTTGGAGGGATAACACTCAACAATCCATTGACGAGACGCCGTTAAAAATTACTGTTTGACAAATTCCATGGGCAGAGGACCCATATTTCTTTAAAAATGAATCCGGCAATAATGTTACAGTCAATGGGAAATGCTATAGAAGCATGATTAATGACTTTTTCCTCCTCGAATTGAAGAATGTAGATACAGACAACCTTTAGTTTCAAGAATACAGCATTACATGTCATAAAGCTATCGAAACGAACAACAAAAAAATGTTGGTGAGCGCAGCATCTCACGTTCTGAATATGTGGTGTGGCCTCCAAGATCGCGCGATTTAACTGCGCTGGAATGGTTTTTGTGAGCTTAAGAGAAATCTCTTGTCTGCGCAGATAACCCCGAAACGTAGAGCATATTCGGCTTAAACGCAAAAACCCGTATCACCTTATACAGAAGACAGACTGTCAGGAATTTATAAAGGGTGATTTTTTAAGAGCTTGATAACTTTTTAAAAAAAAAACGCATAAAATTTGCAAAATCTCATCGGTTTCTTTATTTGAAACGTTAGATTGGTTCATGACATTTACTTTTTGAAGATAATTTCATTTAAATGTTGACCGCGGCTGCGTCTTAGGTGGTCCATTCGGAAAGTCCAATTTTGGGCAACTTTTTCGAGCATTTCGGCCGGAATAGCCCGAATTTCTTCGGAAATGTTGTCTTCCAAAGCTGGAATAGTTGCTGGCTTATTTCTGTAGACTTTAGACTTGACGTAGCCCCACAAAAAATAGTTTAAAGGCGTTAAATCGCATGATCTTGGTGGCCAACTTACGGGTCCATTTCTTGAGATGAATTGTTGTCCGAAGTTTTCCCTCAAAATGGCCATAGAATCGCGAGCTGTGTGGCATGTAGCGCCATCTTGTTGAAACCACATGTCAACCAAGTTCAGTTCTTCCATTTTTGGCAACAAAAAGTTTGTTAGCATCGAACGATAGCGATCGCCATTCACCGTAACGTTGCGTCCAACAGCATCTTTGAAAAAATACGGTCCAATGATTCCACCAGCGTACAAACCCACACCAAACAGTGCATTTTCGGGATGCATGGGCAGTTCTTGAACGGCTTCTGGTTGCTCTTCACCCCAAATGCGGCAATTTTGCTTATTTACGTAGCCATTCAACCAGAAATGAGCCTCATCGCTGAACAAAATTTGTCGATAAACACATTTCGAACCGAACACTGATTTTGGTAATAAAATTCAATGATTTGCAAGCGTTGCTCGTTAGTAAGTCTATCATGATGAAATGTCAAAGCATACTGAGCATCTTTCTCTTTGATACCATGTCTGAAATCCCACGTGATCTGTCAAATACTAATGCATGAAAATCCTAACCTCAAAAAAATCACCCGTTACATAGACATGACATATAAGCGATTTCTTTCTTCTTGAAAACCACAAGTGTAAAAAATCAACCGTTACATTACATTACCGTACATTACTAACTTTATCCCGCCATGCTTCGCTGAAAGTTAAAGAGATGGAATAGAGGGTACATCTTCAAAAGAAGTATACTCAATTCAATGTGATACATATACTATAAAATATTTTGGGATTTGACTTTGGATACTCAACTGAAAAGATCCGCAAAATCCAATAATCCTGAGCTATGTTTGATAATGATTGGGAAACAAGCCAAAAAATAACTTTAGTTGCATGAATTGTAGAACGGTATAGGATGAAGCGACTGGAATCGGAGGAATAAATAATGCGCAATTGCGCGAAAATTGTAGCTTCCATTACATTAAGTCGAACATACCCATTGAGTTAGAAATACGTCTTATGGCTGACCAAAATTGGTTCGAAAACGTCGGATCTTCTTGGAACTTTTCAAGAGCCCATAGAGCAATGCAATGTTTATTGGAAAGGTGAAGTGGCTTCAGTTCTTGCACAAGCAGCATCTTGTACGCTTTCGACTTAAAATCTCGACGTAAACTGTGGAAGTCGTTCCATACGTCAGTCCGAGTTGCTGCAAAACGGTGCGAATCGACACTCCACGGTCTTCGAGTACACTCTTAGATGCGGCTGCTGTATTTTCTTCTCTGCGTACTGAACGTGGAGGAGGATGGAGTCATGTGTAGAAGTTCACGCAAGTGAGGAAAGTTCTGTGATCACCATTCACTTGGGAGTGGCCAGAAACGATTCTTTTACATATGACTCAAGCAGCTCACGACTTCCGGTCTTTGACCAAGTATCCTCTGGGTAGCCTAAGAACATCCGTTGAAGGCGAGCTAACGTGAGAAGGCGAAACATCCCCTGCATAGGGTTGTGCGCTGGGTTTGGGACCCGCCACGTAAAAAAAAACACCCCCAATGAAAAGGAACAACAAGCCTCGGATGAGTGACCCCCCTTTTGATGACGACCATGGCAAACGAAATAAGGACAACGAATATAGGGCAAGAACCTGGAATGACCGGTCACTTAATAGGGAAGGTGCCGCTGCTCAGCTGGTTGATGTCTTCGTGAAAATAAAGGCTGACATCACCGCCGTCCAAGAAATGCGTTGGACGGGACAAGGACAGAGACGAGTAGGTCCTTGTGACATTTACTGCAGTGACCATATAAAGGAGCGCAAGTTTGGTGTTGGATTCGTGGTGGGAGAGAGACTCCGTCGCCGAGTACTATCATTCACTGCTATGAATGAACGTCTAGCCACAATCCGCAGCAAAGCGAGGTTCTTCAACATATCGCTAATTTGCGCCCACGCCCCGACGGAAGAGAAAGACGATGTGACCAAAGATGCCTTCTATGAGCGCTTGGAGCGCACCTATGAGAAATGCCCCTGCTACGATGTCAAAATCGTGCTTGGCGACTTTAACGCCAGGGTGGGCAAAGAAGGTATCTTTGGCACATCGTTCAGTAAATGCAGCCTCCACGAGGAAACATCCCCAAATGGGTTGAGGCTGATCGACTTCGCCGGGGCCCGAAATATGGTTATCTGTAGTACTAGATTCCAGCATAAGAAGATACATCAAGCTACCTGGCTGTCTCCGGATCGAAAAACACCACCAACAGATCGATCATGTTGTGATAGACGGAAGACACGTCTCCAGTGTTTTAGATGTGCGTGCGCTCCGAGGTCATAACATCGACTCGAACCATTATTTTGTTGCAGCCAAGGTTTGAACCCACCTCTGTGCAGCAAAAGCCTACGTTAACAAACACAACAAGGTGCGACGTCGAGAAACTGCAATCACAACAGACAGCCGAACGATTTTCTACTCGGCTTGCACTCCTGCTCTCTGAGAGCACTCGTCAACAACTCGGTATAAGGGAACTGTGGGACGGCATTTCAAACTCCTTACGTACAGCTGCAACCGAAACCATTGGTTTTCGGAAAATGCAAAAGAACAGCTGGTATGACGAGGAGTGCCGTGTTGCAGCGGAGATAAAACAGACTGCCTAACTCGCAACGTTACGATCGACCACAACACGTGCGGATGGGATAGATACTCAGAGCTGAAGAGGGAAGCGAGACGTATTTCCAGACAGAAGAAGAAAGAGGCCGAAATGCGTGAGTACGAACAGCTGGATAAGCTGGCCGACAGGGGTAATGCTCGAAAATTCTACGAAAAATGCGGCGGCTTACAGAAGGTTTCAAGACCGGAGCATACTCTTGTAGAACCCCCAAAGGTGATCTAGTTACCGATGCCCAGAGCATACTTAAATTATGGAGGGAACACTTCTCCAGCCTGCTGAATGGCAGTGAAAGCACAACACCGGGAGAAGGCGAACCCGATTCCCCAATCGATGACGATGGAGCAGACGTTCCATTACCCGACCATGAAGAAGTTCGAATAGCAATCACCCGCCTGAAGAACAACAAAGCGGCGGGGGCGGATGGATTGCCAGCCGAGCTATTCAAACACGGCGGCGAAGAACTGATAAGGAGCATGCATCAGCTTCTTTGTAAAATATGGTCGGACGAAAGCATGCCCAACGACTGGAATTTAAGTGTGCTATGCCCAATCCATAAAAAAGGAGACCCCACAATCTGCGCCAACTACCGTAGGATAAGCCTCCTTAACATCGCGTAAAAGGTTCTATCTAGCGTAGTGTATGAAAGATTAAAGCCTACCGTGAACAAACTTATTGAAATTTACAATGGCTTTAGACTTGGAAAATCAACAACAGACCAGATTGTAACCATGCGCCATATCTTGGAAAAGACCAGTGAAAAGAGAATCGACACGCACCACCACTTCGTCGATTTCAAAGTTGCTTTTGACAGCACGAAAAGTATCTGCTGTTATGCCGCGATGTCGGAATTTGTTATCTCCGCAAAACTGATACGGCTGTGTGAACTGACGTTGAGCGGCACCAAAAGCTCCGTCAGGAACGGGAAGAACCTCTCCGAGCCGTTCGATACCAAACGAGGTTTCAGACAAGGCGACTCCCTATCGTGCGACTTTTCAATCTGCTGCTGGAGAAAATAGTTCGAGCTGCAGAACTTAATCGAGCAGGTACAATCTTCTATAAGAGTGTACAGCTGCTGAACCCGCGCCGTTAGTTCTGCTTTCTCCAGGCTGGACAAGGAAGCAAAACGAATGGGTCTGGCAGTGAACGAGGGCAAGACGAAATATCTCCTGTCATCAAACAAACAGTCGTCGCACTCGCGACTTGGCACTCACGTCACTATTGACAGTCATAACTTTGAAGTTGTAGATAATTTCGTCTATCTTGGAACCAGCGTAAGTAGCACCAACAATGTCAGCCTAGAAATCCAACGCAGGATAACTCTTGCCAACAGGTGCTACTTCGGACTGAGTAGGCAATTGAGAAGCAAAATCCTCTCTCGACAGACAAAAACCAAAATCTATAAGTCTCTCATAATTTCCGTCCTGCTATATGGTGCAGAAGTTTGGACGATGACAAAAACCGATGAGACGACCTTGCGAGTTTTCTAGAGAAAAGTTCTGCGAAATATCTATGGTCCATTGCGCGTTGGCCACGGCGAATATCGCTTTCGATGGAACGATGAGCTGTACGAGATATACGACGACATTGACATAGTTCAGCGAATTAAAAGACAGCGGCTACGCTGGCTAGGTCATGTTGTCCGGATGGATGAAAACACTCCAGCTCTGAAAGTATTCGACGCAGTACCCGCCGGGGGAAGCAGAGGAAGAGGAAGACCTCCACTCCGTTGGAAGGACCAAGTGGAGAAGGACCTGGCTTCGCTTGGAATATCCAATTAGCGCCACGTAGCGAAAAGAAGAAACGACTGGCGCGCGGTTGTTAACTCGGCTATAATCGCGTAAGCGGTTGTCTACGCCAATTAAGAAGAAGAAGTGCTGAACGTGGTCTATTAGTTGAATATTATACCATAATTAATGCTGTTTTCAAGATGGGTGATGGTTTTGCAAATAGTATGCTCAGTTAACCGATCATGTTGAGCGAAGCGCGCGAAACAATTTTTTACAGAACGTGTATTTTCGTAATAAAACTGAACGATTTATAAACGTTTTTCAGGTGTAAGTCCTTCCATGCTGAAATGCCAAACAATACTGACCAAAAGTAACATGACAGCTTGACACAACTCACACGTGATTAAAAACAAGACTATTGCAAAAAATTTCTTCTACTTGGATCACTCGCTATATCATGTATAAAAGAAAAACTTTATTTACTAGTGGGTCTATGTTATATTTCAAGCCAGCCCTTCAGAATAATATTTACATTCGAAGATCTTTTAAATCGCGGTATGTTTTTAATATACATATATGAAGTCATAATAATAACTGAAAAACTATCAACTTTTTGATAGACTTTAGATGCATTTTAAGAAAAGTAGGGGTTATTTGTAGACGTTTTGAAAGCTAGGTCTAGTAGCCGTCATTTGGTTTCAAAACGTCTACAATTTTTTTCTTTTATGTATCCAAATATACGATTAAGAAAGCCTCAAAGAGATAAAATTCGTTAATTTTTTTCCTATTTCCTAAACAAATGGTCAGAATAGAGTGGGTATCTAAGATTATCGTTTCCTTCATGTTCGCGAAACAATATCATCAACTCTTTGAGAAATATTATAGAAAGTAATTTTACTACAAAAATGAACACTGATTCTAAGCTTTCTCTAGCAGATTTAAATACTTGACTTCGACGACCTTAAAACACCAGTGATGGTTATACCTAGGAAGAAAAATCACATATCGGCACATATATTCACTAAATTCCTTATAAGCATGGCTAAAAACTCTGATAAAACCTACGAAACTTTGAATTTGTGAATTTTCGGAAGGACTCTTTCAAAGTGTTCGATATGCAGCAAAATTTCGTTGTCCAGTGAACAAGACCGCCTGCATACAACCTTTTTGAAGACGTACGACTGCAAGTCTGCTGAAACTTAAACATTTATTCAATGTCTCAGCTTTTCTCTCTTCTTTTAAAAGCTGCTGACTCAATTCATTCATTGACCACAAATGTGTTTTTTACGCAAGCCATTTTGCACATTATTCAATCACCAACAAGAAATCAGCTTCGGAAAATTACGTTTAGTTAAGAAGCACAATTCCGGTGCAAGCTTCCTTTTGAGCTCAGCGAAACGTGCCATTATATGTAGCTTCACACATATATTTGCATGAATGTGCTTCAGCGCTGATCCAATATATGGACGCTCTCCAACGCACGCACACACATACACACAGCTCACAGATTTACGTTTCCGATTTCTCTACTTCAAGATTTTACCTTTGAATTGCTTATGCGCCGATGTGTGTGTGTGCGTGTGTGAGTGCCCATGCATTTGCTAAAGTAGTCAAGCAGTAGGAAAACCAATTCAAACGTAAACACTTATAAATCCAATTTTTCCGCTTGAAATGCATACGAATGTGATGCATTTAAATTGCATTTTTATAGAATTGTAAACAATTTTCCATACTCACACCGCCACAAAGTTATCAGCGTGCAACATGGAGGTGCAGCGCAAGCCAGAAAGGTTGCACGGAATATTATTGAAGCGCTGAGAGTGCAGCAAAGCTGTTTGGAGCACACCTGAGGCGATTTATTCAAATTCGCTTGAGCGCAGATTTATTTGCTTGTACGCCAAACGCAAGTTTTTCTTTTACAGAAGTCATGCAACAAGCACCTCGAAGTGCCGTGCCGAACAGTGCGTGCAATGTGGCTAAATGGTGTAACCGGTTTGCATACTTTAGACAAATTGCAAAATTCATTTTGGTTTTGCATAAATTTAATTAATACTTCCCTCATTGGCATTTGGCTTTATTGAAATGAGGTGCGAGGAAAATATTTCTCTTGAAAAAGTATTATATAAATAAAATTCGTAATAAAGTATTTGTTTCTTCATTTCAACTTGAACTCAGCGAAGGGCGAAAAGCAGCGAATGCCGCGAAACTTTGCTCGTAAATTGCGCGTTCAAGTTCAAGCAAACCACAGCAACACACAGCACAGAGGCAACATTTGACCACACACAGGCATACAGTGTTGGTATTATAATTGGAAACGATATCAATTATCTAAAAAAATTAAATTTATATTTTCTTCAAATATTTTGTTACTTATCTTATTACCTACCAACAGTTCCGGCAACAGCCTGATTTACGATACCGGTATTGGTCCGGGCTTTATCCGCCCAAGGGCTATTATTTTTACGATTTGACCTTTATGAAGCCAGATCAATCCAACTTAGAGCTTGGATGCTATGTGTAACAGCTTCTAGGGGCTTAAAAAGCTTAAGCACATGCGTTCCTGGTACATAGTTTCTACTTAGACGGCTGCTACTATAAATACGTATTCTCACATGTGGATGTTTTGCTGTAAAGACACGGCGATTCGACAAGAACACGTGGTCAAACGCTGGTAGGCAATAACGTAGTCATACACGTTCTCACATATCTTACTGGATTAAGCAAAACTTTACGACTCAACCCACAGCAAGTCACAAGGTACTCCAGCAGCGGCTCCAGTTGCTCTTTCCTCTGCAGCGCCTTCGCTGAAACTTTTACGACATTCAATGCCGCCACAGTGGCCGATTTGCGTTTAATTTCACAAACAATTGCGACTAGGGATGTGTAAAAAGCTAAAAGCCCTAGCCAAAAAATAAAGAAAACCGATGAAAGGTAAAGCGCATGCAATAAGAAACAATAGGTTGGTCAAACTGTGACGGAGTAGAGAAAAAGAAACTGAAAGAAGCAATTTTGTAAGTTCAGTGAGTTAACCAGTGCAAAAACGCAAAAAAGGGAAATTAACAAAAACAAAAGGGATATTAGCAGCCATGTAAAGCAATGGCCTGCCTGGCTGTACGAAGCATAAATGGGAAACTTAAAGTGCACGAACAAGCAACGAAAGGCGGCGTGAGCTGCAGTTAAATTCAAACTGATTTGTCCCCAGGGAGTGCTGCCAACTTTTGCACAATCGTTATGAGTTGTACGAACTATGAATGAATGAACGGCGGCCGAACGGTTGAATGAACGCACACCGGCTGCTGTGCATCGGCTGCAATAACAACCGGAGCAACGGCACTCACTTATACTTTTGCAATTGAATCATTGGGTCATCGCCTAAAGCGGCAACACTGAAACAGGAAGTACTAGGCAGCAAACAATGATTAAAGCTTAAGCACAGACTATTTACATATTTATACCTAAAATTGGTGTAAAATAGGCCTAGATGTATTATTTGGTCAATCAATTGAATTGGCTATCTGAGACAACTTTGCACACTGGCGATTCATTAAATGAATACCCTGACATACCAAACAGATGTAAGTTATCAGCGTTACAAGTTTTGAGTCAAGATATCGATCTAAAATTTCGTACGTGTTCTTTTCTCCTCAAAAAGCTGCTCATTTGTCGGAATCTCCGATATCGGGACGCTATATGATATCGCTGTGATAGAATTTGATCGGCCAAAATAAAATCCTGATATGCAAAACTCTTGTTGCTACTGGCGGCCATAAGGGCTAACGAGCTAAAACACTCGTTCGATATGCTTTTGGGCCGTGCAAAAAGCTGTGTTGAAGCAGGAGACTATTTTGAATGAAATAAATTGAATTTGGCGAAGAAATCATTTGTTTTTTTTTTTAAAGTCCTGTTTACTTTGGAACGCTCCTTGTAAAATTGTAATGTATGCTAGAGTGTTCTATTCTAAGGTTCTGCTATTAATAGGTTCTGCAGTTTCTTGTTTAGAAAAAAATGTGTGCAAAATTTCAGATCGATATATTAGAAATTGAGGGTTTAGTTTGCGTATTTACAGGTAAACAGACCGACAGAGGATATGACTAAATTGGCCCAGCTCGTCACGCTAGTCATTTAGATATTTATTTTATTAGGTCTCTGTCGTTTCCTTCTGGGTGTTACGAGCATAATGGAGTATTTCATATACTCCGTTCAGAGTATAATGAATATAAATATTTTCATAAGTAGGTCCTGGCAAGCTCAATTTGTTCTTTCTAATGAACTTCATAAGGTTCTTTTGTCTAATTGTCATCTTAGCCTAAAATTGTAAATTTTATAATACATTTGAGGACTTAGGTCCATAGAAGAACATCCTTAGACTGCGACTCTAAATTAATTTCTGTCTTCAGTACTTCATGCGTCCTCGTTCGGAAAAGCGGAAGATGGATTTGCACAGAGAATTTTTTGAAAAAGCTTCCGTATTTCGATCGCTTTAAGAAAAGCTTTCTAGTGTACACTGGGAGTTGGAATCTTTTAGGTTAGAGGAAAGGAATGTAAGCTTTTACACATTCATACTCGAGTAATAGTTAATATAATAACTAAGTTATGTTAGCAGAGCAACCCAAACAGGCACGTCACTTGGACCGCTGTCCACCGGACCGTTGTGGTACTTAACACTGGTGTTAGTTTCGGTTATGCTCACGGAAGATGTTACTGACGAGGTGTATCAACCTCAGTCTTGCAAAAGCTGGACAATGAAAGAGAAACTGCCTGAATGTTTCTACATCACCTTCTCCTATCCTACTGTTAATTTGCGGTCGATTGGATTTTCTGCCTTTAGCCTCAATGCCTATTGGACAATGTTCAGTAAGAACTCCTACTACTCCGGTAAGAAAAGGACAAGTCGTTCAGTAAATGTTCTAGGTTTTATTCTATGGCAGAAGGATCTCGCAGGGATTTATTGTCGACCATGATGATAACGGGAATCCAGCTCATTCTCATTCCGAAGTGAGTTCGGTATGGGTAACCATCTCTGGTTAGCTCATCGGCTGTGTAGTTTCCAGCAATTCAATTGTGAATTAATATACTTGGTGAATCTTATTCGAATCATTCATCCGGATCCAATAAGCAGGAATCAGACTACAGAAAACTAATTAAATACAGCATTTTCCACTTCTGAGTCAATATTTAATTAATATACATGGAAGATTCTAAATAATATATGTCTGTTTACTGTTTCTTATAGTTTACAAATAGTTTACATCAGATCATAAATCGTAATTCCTAATTGTATTGCACAAATGTAAAATTATAAAATTAGATTTTGATTTCAATATGCCCAACTGTGACCTTTCGAAGCCATCCAGTTATTGACTCCTCAAATGTAACAATTTCATAATTAACTTTCTGGTCAGGCAGCACTTTAAAACTCCTGGAGAATTGCTTAATTAGACGCGCTGTAACGGATGAAGTTTGCAATTTTTTTCTCGTTCCCTTTTCTTCATTCTCATTTTTCTTTCACTTGCGCACTCAAATGGCAGGCAAAAGTTTCGCAGTATTTCAATTGTTGAGCGAATTAAGAAGCGCTCAAAATGGCGTACAAGCGGTGCACAGCGGGGCTAAGAGACGTGAGAGGGTGTGTCTGTAGCAGCGGCGCGCCGTAACGAGCGACATTTGTTTGCACACTAAAAGTAACGTTTAAATGCTTTCGGGCAATTTTTAACTTTATAACAGACCTGATCTAAATCATGAGGATTTCGGGGAAAGAGCAGCCGTCAAAAATGCATGTGAGTAGTCTAAGTGTATGTGTGCGTAATATGACGAACTTTTATTATATGTTATCAAATAAAAAGAGTGTGACGGAACTTAATGTTGCTGGATGTTATAATATGTGGGGCGGTCCAATGAGAGAGGTGTAACTTTAGTCGAGGATTTAGGAAGGGAAGAATATAATGATAGTGATATCGGTTTAAGACTTTGAATGATAAAATAACATATTATCAGAATAGTCCAAATGCCTTAAGGTACTTAAAAGGCATTTCGTCTTTGGTTAATAACAATAGGTGGCAGATCTCTAATTTTTTTTGTTACTCAAGCCAAATTTTCTAAATACAGGTCTTCAGTTTAAGGCAACAAATTTAAGCTCCGTGTATAATCGCATATCGGCTAACATCGAGTTTAAGAAGAACCTTTAAAGAAAAAGGAATTAACTTGGCTTCTCTCAGACTTTTCTGTAAAAAAAAAATACCGTTAGTGCATCAAAAGTGTGTCCGAAGCAAGACCTATAGGGATTACCCTCCAAACTTTTCGCTACTTTCTTCTTCTTATTAAATATATATGAGGTCTATAAATGTGGAATTTTTGAGTAAATTTAGACATTACATATGTAAATATATATTTACGAGTATATGTGTTGTATTTCATTTAAAAATTTGCTAAGCGCAGCTGTGGAACAACCGAATGTGACAATTGCGCGCCATAAAGCCACCGCTGACCGAACATAATGAGTGCAGACGAAACTTTCTGCGGTCAGCAAATACCTCGCGTAATGGGGAGCGAGAGGGAGCGAGAGACAGTGCTCCCTCGCATTTTGGTGTTACCAATCTGCTGCTAAACGCTCCGCATGACCCGCAAATTTCCGAACTGCAACTAAAAGTGAAGTTAAGCAAATATTTTTTCCGCACAATTTTGTTGTTATTGTTGTTGCACGTGGCAGTTGTTAAAGTTGATGTGAAAATTTCAAAATAACATTTGTTGAATATGTGGTGCATGTTGCTAGAAAGTTTGCAAGCATTTTTACACCACTTCACATGGGCGCAGCAGCGCGTTGCAGCTTAGCACATAGCCGGTTAGCTTTAATTAGCGCCACTCGGGCGCAATTTTGTAACTTTTCACGGCATCGTTTAATGCACCTTTGGCTGTGCACCTCCTTGCTTGGCAAATGGAAGAAAGAAAAAATTCGCCAAGTTGGCTTTTAGCACATAAACACATAAACGCTGCATACTTACGGGCGCGCACGCAAAACTGGCGTAACTGGCAGGTGGCACGAATTGATTTTGTTGCAGCCAGAGTTGCTCTTAAGCGCGCTGAATTAATGTGGCGACTGTGCTTGGTTGGTGTTCACCTTGACACCGACAAAGTTGAACGGGAATGTGGATTTATTGGGCACACGGTGGAAATTTGCAAAAATGCTAAACGGTAAATAAATAACACAGAGGGGTTTGCCAGGAATAAACAACGTATTTGTACTTTTAACATTGCAACAGCTTTGAAATTTACATACCATGAAAAAAATATCCTCATTTCAACAACTTAAGGAATTGTAATTGTCCTTTGCAAACAAATTTAAGAGGAAATGTTCAGAAAGTGGGTTCGAGTTTATTTTAACTTTCAAGGATTTTAACTCTGTCTCAATTCCTCTCTAGAGATGTCTATTTTGTCTCATACTGATAAGTGTCTTATACCTGTCTGTTTATTTATCTCGATTAGTTTTTAAAATTCAATTATTCTGTTACTTCCCTCAAAACTTCAGACTTGCGTTGACACCATATACGATTAGCTTATTAAGTGGTGCTTACAATCCTCTTATAAGTCAATAAAGATTTCTTTGGAATGCGGTCTTGCCAGCTACCCTCGAGATTTTTAAGCATTGACCGAATTATTCGTTTGTTCTTCAAAGTTTTTATTTAATTCATTCCTCATATTATTAAGTATTAATTTGTATCCCACATAATAAAATCAAAGGTGTTTTATCAGATGTCATTGATGTACCATTTGAGGTAGTGTATGCCAGCGAGTGGCTTCTTCTATTTATGATATTGCTCCCATAGTAGCCAACGAAACAATCGCGTTCTGCAAAGAGTTACTCTGTGTTCGATTTCGAGGGTGGCATTTTGTTGATGATAGAAGATATTTCGTCTTACCCTCTGTCAGCAACTGCACACTCTTATAGAAGATTGGACCTGCCGATTTAGCTGTGCAGCTCGAACTATTTTCTACTTCAGTATCAGTATATTGAAGAAGTCACACGTCAGAGAGTCGCCTTGTCTGAAATATCGTTTGATATCGAACAACTTGGAGAGGTCCTTCTGCGATCTTGTCAGAGCTTTTGGTATTGCTCGCCGTCAGTACACACAGACGTATTAGTTTTGTGGGGATACCAAATTTAGACATAGCGTCATAAAGGTAGCTCTTCTTCGTGCTGTTGTGCTTTGAGAGCGACGAAGAAGTGGTGTATGTCTATCTTCTTTTCACGGTTTTTTTCCTAGACTTAGCGCATGGTGAATATCTGATCAGTTGCTGATGTGCCAGGCCCAAAGCCACAGTGACGAGGTCCAATCAGTCAGGTGGGCTTTCACACAAAACGCTCGATAGAGCCTTATATGCGATGTTGAGGAGGCTTATCCCATGGTAGTTGGCGCAGATTGTGGGGTCTCCCTTTTTCTGGATTGGGCAAGGCATACTTAAATTCCAATCGTTGGCTGAAGCATGCTTCTTATCAGTTTCATCATGGAGGCTGAATTTACCAACCTTCTTTGCTCACCTAGCTTTAAAGGAGCTAAACACTATTTTGACAATGTGGCAGGGCAATTCTCATTAGTCCGCTCCAAGACCTCATAGAAAATATCTTTAGTCATATAGAAGACATCTTTTTACTTTAGCAGGCCTTCAAAAGGATGTCCTTTGGCTACCCATAGAATGCTTGGTCTAAGACCGGAAAGCGTGAGCTGCTTGAGCCAGATGTAAAAGAAGTTTCTAGCTACTACCAAGTGAATGGCGCTTAGAGAACTTGATGGACTTGCGTGAGGTTCTATACATGGCTCCATCCTCTCGTCGAATGCTCATACAATTGATAATTTTCTCCGAAAATTTAAAGGTGATCGTTTAAATAAGTAAGTATAATGGGGTAGTAAAAATTTAGACTTAGTGTAATCGGCCCTAATGCTCTTTTTTTCCAAACGTAAGGTAAGTCAGGCATCACAAAAAACTCCAATATCCTGGAAGCCGCCATTTAGTCAAAAATCGAAATTTTTACTAGTTTTTTACCTTACCTGTATTCATATTCAAATATGGCTATAATAGAGTTCCTTAGGTTTTGGATTTGAGATATTTTAAAGCAGAAAAGTCTTCCTCACCGCCAGACAACTTTTTTCGAAGTCTGCCTGGAGATCAGCTATGGAATTAAGAGATCCAAAACCTTCCAAATGAATTGCTCATTATTAAAGTCAATAGAATTCCATAAATGTATATATTTATACCATGAACATTGTACATGTATTAGGCTTGCCACGAAGCCAGCCGGGTCGATTAAGACATGTTCGTCTGTCTACTCGTCTATCTGTATACATTCGAACTCAATTTTTGAGACATCGATCCAAAACTTAACAATTTTCAATCTCATACTTTAGTTGTCACCTCTTTAAAATGTTAAACGCAAATTGCTATATGATTATGAAGCTTCAAAACTTCACTTAAGTTTCGTAAACCCACATTATTTATATATAATATTGAGTGAATTGAGCTTCTATTGTTGCATATACAACAAAAATCCATTTTAAAACTTTCATCACATTTTTAGTTCTAATTTTGCTAACTAAATTCAAAATCATCATAAATCAAGCAAAATCACACATACATAAACGTATGACTACTAAATGCTCAAGACTGAAAAGGACTTGAAAATAAAGCAAAAATAGCCAAACTACTCAAATCACAAAACTATCATTTTAATTTAGCAGAGACTCCTCCTACACTACTCCAGCTTGCCAGCAACCATTGAAAAATCAAGGTTAGGTAAGGCAGTTACAAAGGAGACATTTATACTTCTCGGCACAGCAGGAGCTTGTCGAATCGATGTAACTGTCCGTTATAAATGTCTAACCGAAAACTTTCTGAATGTTTAAAGCGTCCTAACGCCGTTTCCTGCCATCTCATTCCACACTAATACCTTATAAAAACCACACAATTTCATTTTGGAGAGAGTATGTGTTCATGGAGTACGAACAATTTCCCTTCCAACTGCTGGGAGCATTTTCCAACTGCGGTTCCTTTATGCGGCTTTATGCGCCTTACTGTCTGTCTGTGTGCTCCTTTGGCAGTCGCTTACACCTGCCTTTTTAGTTGGCCAGTTGAGTTGTCAGTGTGAATTCATTTATCATTCTGCTGTAACAGCAACTCCTTTTGCCTGATGTCTTTATCATTCGCATACGCACCGCATTCTTCAAAATGTAATTAAGCCTCGTTCAAAGCTGGTTTGGTATGTTTCCGTCATGGCACTTCTTGCAACACCGACTGCTCTTAGTCGACCACGACTGTGCAGCGTGGTTACATGCACATCGAAATGTAATTGCCTATGTACATATGTGTAACTGTTACTTATCTCTGGATTTATGACTTGCGTTACCTATATACAGCAGGCCGGGATTGTTTGAATTCAATTTCAGTTTGATTATCATTTTCTTTGAATGGTTTATTTTGCTTTGCCATATTCGAGTTTTAATGTAGCAAATAGCAAAAAAACTCTCACCTCAGTGCTAATCCCAAGCTAGGATGAAATATGTTTCAACAATTTTTTTCTGGGAATAAAAGCAACATAAATACAAACAATATTGTGTTTCTGATATTATTATTTCCCTTACTATTCATTCGACAAAGGCACTATTATAATTACAGATGCGTTATATATTTTAGATGGAATTTATGTTGTGCCGAGTGTAGGATAAAGAAATACTATGTTACTGAACACGACGAAGACAAAATACCATTTATCCAACACGACAAAAAAAAAAAATACAACTCTGAACTGAAACAAAAACTCAACGAAGCGTTAGGACGCTTGTAGTGAGTTCTAAGAAGCGTTATAACGCCAGCGGACCAAAAAGAAATTCATTATAAAACTGACAGCCGAACTAGACACACGTATTCCTACACATAGATGTAGTAGTTTTATTGTATTTAATTTTTTTATTTTACGCATTTTATTGAATAAATAAATATCCTACATTTATATCCCAGCTTGCAACCCAGACCCCACGGACTCATGCGGTCTTTCCCGAGCAGCCGTCCACCATGAGCGTATTCAATAATCATCTCTTTACGTTCACTCTGAGTTGTCGAGAGAAATTATTTTTTACCTTCCTTGTTCGTACACTGATAGTCCTATCTGGTGGATTCCTTGTCTTTGGCATAGCTGGTACAAGACCTAAACCAAAATTTGTAGTGGGGTGAGAATCATACCAATATACATAACTCAAAATACTAAAATTCGCCCAAAGAGGTAATCAGTTTTGGATTTTTGAAGTATAGAAGATATTTGAATCTTTACAGAAGAAGTTGCAGAACTTTTCTATATAAATAATATAATATGATTGGGTTATCCAATAAATAGATGTTCTAAAAATTTTAAGTTGTCAAATGAAATACTACCACTTTGAGCAAAAAATAGTAAGACTTTGCTCAAAATTCTAAAATTATTAACTTCTTCTTCAAAACCTAAAACAATTTCCGGAATAGCCTACAATGCGTGTAGCGATTTTCGTTTAAGGTCTTCAATTGAATCAAATTTCCCCGATAGCGGTCAAGTTTGCTAGATAGCCAGAAGTTACATAGACCTAAATTAGGTGAATACTGTGATTGCTCACGATATTGGTTGAAAATTTGGCGAAAAAGTCACGAAGAAACAACGCAGTGTGCGACGGTAATTATCGTGGTACAAAAACCAAGAGTAGTCGGCCCACAATTCCTGTCTCTTAGCTTAATTAGAGATAGCTTTTCCATAACACTCAATAATTGTTCACAGTTTGACCAATCGGAAAAAATTTTAAGTGCACGACACCTAGATAATCGAAGAAAACATGATTCTTTCGGTTTCGACTAACCTTGCCACGATATTCGGCTAATTGATCGTCTATTTCCGGGGCGTAAGCGTATGTCCAAGATAATATGTTTCATGACATCCTGGTAGTCGGAAGCATGGTTTCACAGCCGTTAACGTACCAAATGATCTTTAAAAATAGTTTTTACTGACCGTTTCGATATTAAAACGATACCAGTAAGATCTCTGACTATTAGTCGTCAATTCCCAAGGCATTTTCCAACATTCTGAACGTTTCGGTACCAGAAATTTGTTTCCGGACACAAATTTGAATGTATTTTGTTTAATGAATAATTTCACTCATCATAAGAATCGCCGAATGCACTTTATGTTGTCTTTTACTTCGCTGAACTATGTCAAATCATTGTTCCATCCAATGCGATATTCACCGTGGTCAACGCGCAAAGGACCATAAATCTTCCGCAGAACCTTTCTCTCGAAAACTCGCAACGTCGACTGATCAGACGTTGTCATCGTCCATGCCTCTGCACCATATAGCAGTACGAGAAAAATGGGTGACTTATAGAGTTTGGCTTTTGTTCGTCGGGAGAGGACTTTACTTCTCAATTGCCCACTTAATCCGAAGAAGCACCTGTTGGCAAGAGATGTTCCGCGTTGGTTTTCGAGTCTGATGTTGTTGTTGGTGTTGATGCTGGTTCCAAACCAAAACGAAATTACCTACAACTTCGAAGTTATGTCTGTCAACAGTGACAAGCAAGAACTAAGACATGCTCCTAATCAGTTCTTTGTCGCTGTATTTGAATAGCTTGACCGACAATCCATAGGGCTCCACCGCTTTGCAGTTCTTCAGACTGGTAATTGCTAATCGAACCTCGTCATGGTCGGACAATGGAACGTCTGCTCAATCATCATTGAATTGGGAATCAGGTTCACCATCTGCTGGTGCTGCGCTTTCACTGTCATTCAGCGGGCTGGAGAAGTGTTCCCTTCATAATTTCTTTATGCTCTGGGCATCAGTCACTAGATCACCTCTGGGGGTTCTGCAAAAGTACGCTCCGGTGTTAAAAACTTCGGTTAGCATTACATCTGTCGGTGAGCTTGTCAAGCTCTTCATACTCACGCATTTAGGCCTCTCTCTTTTTTTGTCTGCAAATGCGACTCTTTTCTCTCTTCAACTCTCGCTATCGATCCCATCCCGCACGTGTTGTGTCTGCTTTCTTTCCGTTGCGACGCGGTAATCCTCATCGTACCAGCTTTGCATTTTCCGAAAATTAATGGTTTCCGTTGCAGCTGTACGTAAGGAGCTTGAAATGCTGTCCAACAGTTTCTTTATACCGAATTGTTGACAAGTGCTCTCAGAGAGCAGGAATGCAAATCGAGTAGATAATTGTTCGGCTGTCTGTTGTGATTGCAGCTTCTCGACGTCGAACCTTGTTGTGTTTGTTGATTTGCGTTTTTTACTTTATATAGGCGGGTGCTTATCTTGGCTGGTAGTGGTCCGAGTCGATGTTAGGACCTCGGAGCGTACGCTCACCTAACACACTGGAAACGTGTCTTCCGTCTATCGCAACACGATCGATGTGGTTGGTGGTTTTTCGATCCGAGGACACCCCCCCTTTCCTTTTTTAACCTTCCACCCCTAACTACAACACAAATTAAAAAAAACCAGGTAGCTTGATGAATCTTCTTATGCTGGACTCTAGTACTACAGATAACCATATTTCGAGCCCCGGTGAAGTCGATCAGCCTCAACCCATTTGGGGATGTTTCCTCGTGGAGGCTGAATTTACTGACCGTAGTGACAAAGATACCTTTTTTGCCTACCCTGGCGTTAAAGTCACCAAGCGCGATTTTGACATTGTGGCGGGGCAGTTCTCATACGTCCGCTCCAAGCGCTCATAGAAGGCCTCTTTGCTCACATCGTACTTCTTTTCCGTCATAACGCGTGCGCAAATCAATCATCCACCAGAGTGAATGGCATTACTCGGCGACTGAGTCTCTATCCCAAGGCGAATCTTTATAAGGACACTAGAGTAAATACCGCAAGGACCTACTCGCCTCAGTCCTTGTCCCGGCCATCGCGTTTCTTGGACGGTGGTGGCTGACATCTAACGAGTACATCAAAATAAAGAACCGAACATTTCAGATGCATGCCCTTAAATCGTTATCCTTAGTGCATTTTCCATGGTCGTCACTCAGAGGGTGGTCTCTCATCCGAGGCAGTTGGTAATTTTACATTTCGGGCGTTTTGTATGTGACGGGTCAAAAACCCTGCGTACAACCTTCTGGAGATTGGAGGGAATGTTTCGCCTTCTCATTTTAGCTCGCCTTCAAACGAATGTTCTTTGGCCACCCAGAGGATACTTGGTCTTGGACCGGAAGTCATGATCTGCTTGAGCCATATATAAAAGAATCGTTTCTGGCCACTCCCAAGTAAATGCCAACCAAAGGGCTTTCCTCACTTGGGTGACCTTCTACTCATGACTCATCCTCCATGAAAACTCATTGAAAACTTATTACGGGGAAAATATATACTTCAGAGGGATTGGAAAATTACCTTTCTCAAGTGGTGCCACATAGCACGAATTAGTGATGAGTTCCCTGAGGTATCAGACAATCATTTCATACCATTTTTGTGATACAATTTATCTTTAAATAACTTTTCAATGAGCATTCACTTGATGTTTGAGAACAGCAAAAATACTGCGGCCCAGTTACCGAGAATACGACGAATACCGAAGCAATTCGAACCAGTTTTTTCATGGTCTTTACCGATTACAGACACGGTTCATTGTTTTGAGTTTATTGGGGTTTCACACACCAAAATACTCATGAACGATATATCCAACAAGTTTCGACGATATCTTTACCATCAAAGCTCTAAAACGAACTTTACCCTACGGTCTTTCAAATCAATTTATGTGTTTCTTTTGATATCTTGGTCCGTAACAGCTTCTGTTGAATGACCCTGAAGTCAACCTTTTCGGGGATAACATGGTTGGTGCGCGAAATCATTTACAAATGGTTCCTTCACTAGGCGCAGAGTTCGAACAACACTCATTATCCCACATTTAAATAACAGTTACCCATTTTTACATCATCTAAATTCTAATCAGCAACAATTTATACAAAAGCTGTAAAATTTGAACATTTGACTTTTAAAATGACTTTTGAATGTAGTGAAATTAATTTAAACTAGTCAGCCTGTCCTGGGATCTCCAAATAAGCTCTTATAATCTTGAGGCAATAATAAAATTTACCGAATTAAACAGATCTCTCTTTGGAATAGTAAAATTAACATAATATGAGAGTTTCTACGACATTGCTTTCTGAAATTGCTTACATAAATAAATACATCTATGACAATCGCATATATGCCGCCTGAAAGCGAGAAGCTCAAGATCATTTAACGAAACAAAAGAGTTGTGTGCAGTAGCTGTTTGTGTATATTAGGGCATCGCTTATTTCCCGTCTTGACTTTTTTTGGAAAAGCACCTTGAAATTTCAGTTTTTACTTAACCTAACCTCATATTTTTTTGCCCTTGTTTCAAAAATTGGATATTTTGCATCAAACAAGTAGGTCTACAACTTTGGAGAATTGACATTAACAAAAATTTTCGCTCTTCAAAAAGTTTCCCATGATTTTTTTATAGAAGCTTTTCTTCAAATGTTATGCGCGGTCAATGTTGTAAAGTACATCAAATGTACTGAGCATTCATACAATGGATTTGTATACTATTTGTTGCTTATACGACATGGTGTACCGCAGGCCTCCTACGCCTTTCATGTGTAAATTGAACTGCAAGTTGTAGTAAAGCTATATTTTTATAAAAAAAAACTCTTGGAATCATTTTCGTAGAATGTAAATTTGTGTATTAGAATTTCAGCGTTTCAATTTCGTAGGTTTATTTGTTTTGGAGTTAAAAAATGTATTGCAAAAGAACCTGAAATTTGCATGTAAAATGTATGAGAGGAAGAAAAGTGAGTTGGACACGGTTCGAATTGAAAATTAAGAACTTGTTTAAGTTGAAATTTTTAAGGCAAAAACCGAAGCTTAGGAGGCGTCTGCAAAAAAAATATTGACTCGGAAAATAACGGACACCCTAGTGAACATATGTATGCCTGCGTAGATGCTTACAGTATATCGACATGCTCAATTACTAGACAGATTCAGCGCTTTTGTAGCGCTTTTGAAGCGCTTCTAGTTAGACACTCGCTGTGACTATGCTCATGCATATAGAAGTGTATACGGATGTATGCGTTTGAAGATACATGTGTGTATGTGTGTGTCTGCATTGTATCAGCTGTTTAAGTGCATGCTTGAGTACGCTTGTATTTACCGTTGTTAGCGTTGATTGCTTGCAAATCAATTTCCTTTCACCTTGACGCAAGAACAGTGCAAAACTACTGCAGCACACTTTCGGAATGCAACGAAAACATCGATTGCGAACGAATGGAGGAAGACAAATGATGCACTGAAGCGAATAAAAGGATGAGTGAATTGGAAAGTGAATCTGTAAGTAAATGAGCAAAACAGTGAATAAACACACTTAAGCGAGCAGATGCAACCCTACTACCACATACGTGTATACATGTGGGTGTGTGTAGCTGCCGTTAAGCACTATATAAACAACATATACCGTAATCATGCTCACACAATATGCACCATGCCGTTATATACATACATATGTAGAAGTGCATAAGTGAATAAGAGAGTGAATGATTGCAGAATCGAGTAAGTGAATCTCAAGTGCAATCAGTTGTAATGCACACATACGCAAACTAAAACAACAACAACATATATGTATGTGAGCTATGATGCTGCAAGTATGCAAGTGTTTCAAGGCAGCTTCGAATGGCGCAAATGTGTTTATAACGGGTGATTTTTTTGAGGTTAGGATTTTCATGCATTAGTATTTGACAGATCACGTGGGATTTCAGACATGGTGTCAAAGAGAAAGATGCTCAGTATGCTTTGACATTTCATCATGAATAGACTTACTAACGAGCAACGCTTGCAAATCATTGAATTTTATTACCAAATCAGTGTTCGGTTCGAAATGTGTTTGTCGGGGGGGGGGCGCTTTACGTATCGACAAATTTGTTCAGCGATGAGGCTCATATTCTGGTTGAATGGCTACGTAAATAAGCAAAATTGCCGCATTTGGGGTGAAGAGCAACCAGAAGCCGTTCAAGAACTGCCCATGCATCCCGAAAAAAAAATGCACTGTTTGGTGTGGTTTTGTACGCTGTTTTGTGAATCATTGGAACCGTATTTTTTTCAAGATGCTGTTGGGAACGCAACGTTACGGTGAATGGCGTTCGCTATCGTTCGATGCTAACAAACTTTTTGTGCCAAAAATGGAAGAACTGAACTTGGTTGACATGTGGTTTCAACCAAGATGGGCGCTACATGCCACACAGCTCGCGATTCTATGGCCATTTTGAGGGAAAACTTCGGGACAACAATTCATCTCAAGAAATGGACCCGTAAGTATGGCCACAAGATCATGCGATTTAACGCCTTTAGACTATTTTTTGTGGGGCTAACGTCAGTCTAAAGTCTACAGAAATAAGCCAGCAACTATTCCAGCTTTTGGAAGACAACATTCCGAAGAATTCGGGCTATTCCGGCCGAAATGCTCGAAAAGTTTGCCCAAAATTGGACTTTCCGAATGGACCACCTAAGACGCAGCCGCGAGTCAACATTTAAATGAAATTATCTTCAAAAAGTAAATGTCATGAACCAATCTAACGTTTCAAATAAAGAACCGATGAGATTTTGCAAATTTTATGCGTTTTTTTTTAAAAAAAGTTATCAAGCTCTTAAAAAATCACCCTATAGTTCACAAGTATATTTGTGAGTATGTGAGTATGCATGCATGTGTGTGTGTGTGTGGTATATTATTAATGAAAAACTCAAAATATAGATTTAGATATCTTCAGCGCAGAGTGTGTGCGGTGTATTTGAAGACAGCTTTTCACTCTTGGCTGTCAGTGTAAGGCTTCACAACAACAACAACAAAACAAACAAACTTACTTTCCTTGCAATTTGCGCCAAAATACAAGCCTGTTATTGCAAGCAATTTGCTGTTGCAACTTTATGAGCCACACAATTTTATTGCTACAACATTTATGTTGTTGTTTTCGGAAAATCCGAAGTGAAAACATTTGGCAATTTCACTTGCTCCGATTTCTAAGCGTGCTTTCGTTTGGCTAAAATGCATGTTAACCAATGATTTATTTTTAGGCTTCCAAGAAATTTCATTTCTATTTGAATTCGTTCATTGATTGCTCGCTTGATCCACTTCTTTCGTCTGCTGAATGTTGTTACGAAAAATTATTGCATTTAATGCACTAACCCAATACATAATCATGATTTTATCGTTCAGCTTTGCGAATAGCACAATTAAAACTTGATGGGAAGCGACATGTGGCAATACGGGATTTAGAATGAATTGACAAACACAGTGCAAATGTGTAACGGCTGTTCGAGGTTTTCATAGAAAATTAGACAGTAAAATACTTGCTATTAATGTGGCATATGTGCTATTTTTATACCCTGAACAGGGTATACGTATATTAAGTATGTCACGAAGTTTGTAACACCCAGAAGAACACATAGTTACTTCTATAAAGTATATATATAAATGATCATCCGTCTGTCTGTATATATACGAACTAGTCCCTCAGTCCTTAAGACATCGTTTTTAAATTTTGCAAACGTCATTTTCTTATCAAAAAGCTGTTCATTTGTCGAAACCGATATCGGAACATTATAACATATAGCTGCCATACAAATTGAACGTTCGGAATCTAGTGCTGTTATGGAAAATTTTTGCATTTGACGAGGTATCTTCACGATATTTTACATGGATTACTACTCAAGGTAATAATATAACCTCCGAAAATATTGTTTAGATCGGATTACTATAGCATAAAGATTCCATACAAACTGAACACATAGTTACTTAAAGAAATGCATCAGTGAAGGGTGTATTAGCTTCGGTGCTGCCGAAGTTAACTTGTTTTCTGGTTTTCAGTTAGATTCTGAGGTTGACTGCGAATCGATTTTGGCCAAATATTGTTAAGTGTATTGTGTGGCCAAAAAAGTTCCTGAAGTTTACTAATATAATAAAATTTTTTTTTCCGAAAATTTCAGAATTTCTTTATTAATAGTGTTTATTTGTAACAAAAAAATTTTATTGAAATATTTCATTATTTATGTGAGTAAATATTGATCCGATTCAACCCATTTTTGACATACAGACATACCATTATAAGAGAAGAATTATCTCTTAATATCAGTTATACTATATATCTCACACGTTTACCAATATTTTCGATCAAAAGTCAACTATAGGTACTGGGATCCAAATGTTCGGTACCTAGGGGCTTCAACAGTTTTTATTGGATTTGAACAATTTTTGGTCATAAAGTCACAGATATTAGATACATTATTCGTGCAAAGTTTGGTCTCGTTATATTTTTTTCTTCTTGATTTGTATACTGGAAACTGAACGAATCAAGTGAAAGTGTATTGGCACGCCCACTTCTTCAAAAAATATTTTCCACAAGTGCCCCTGGCTACTGCCATCCTCTGTACTAAAAGTTACAGTTAAAAGTTCAGATTTATATTTTAATTTAATAAAAATAATAATACCCAACGATATTTCAGGGCTTAGTTATGGCACTTTATAAGTTTTCGGTTAATGGTAATTTGTGGGCGTGGCAGTTTCTGATTACGCTCATCTACGAACTCGAATTTTTGTACTAACGAACCCACATACCAAGTTTTATCGAGATATGTCAATTTTTACTCAAGTTTCAGATTGCACGGACGGACGGACAGACAGACAGTCAATTTATCTATCTATATATACAAGAAAGTATGTCTGTATGTTCCGGGTAGGCTCTGAAACGGCTGGACCAATTTCAATTAAACTTTCAGAAAATCTTTAGATTGACCTGACGAGTAATTCTGTAAAGTTTGGTGACGATGGGAGCAATTTTTTAACTGCCAAATACAGTTTTCTTTTACTATGATGACATTCTATTGTTTTATAAAACAAATTTGTGTTGACACATGATTACAGAAATCACAAGGACGTAGTGATCGGTGCAATGTACAAAGTTTGTATACATTTTGGTGCTTTGAAGTTCGCTAAAGAATCCTTTGAAATGTGCTGTTCGAGCGGTAAAGTTGTTTTGTCACCATTGATAAAGCCAAATGAGCCAATTCTTAGTTATATTTCTAAGCGCACTTCAACTTCAAAACATTTTTTTAAAAACATCAGAATGTATAATTCATGCTTCCAAATAACGTCCTTTAGAGCAACCAACATAGTGAACAATGCCGGTAACATGCCAACTTTTAAAGTGCAAGGTCAAATTTACAACAGAATTGTAGCATTGCTCCCAGTTCAAGATGAAGATACCAAATTTTTCCAAATTTATTTCACCGGTAATGAAGCTGTAGATGCTGATCGGCATTGGGCAATCAGTACTGAAGTAAGACGAGAAATCGTCTTAGAACTTTAAACTATGTTTCATAAAAATTAAAAGCCTCATACGTTCAGTAAAAACAGCTCTAGACCAGATGCCAACAGATGATTATAAGTTTGTAATAACAACCTGGGGAGGATAAGCGGTGATTCAATGCACCGGTAAGACGCCGTTGCAGTGGTTATGGCCGGAACAGAACTCGAGCGACGCGATATCATCATCCAACTCCGAAATGAAAACCTTCAATGCGTTGCGGAAACGCACCGATCATATGATGCATTACAGTATCCAGTTATTTTTCTACGTGGCGAGGATGGTTACCATTTTAATGTAATGCAATTTTAATCATTTATCAAAATGCCGAGAACTATTACATCAGTTTGTGGTCGACATGTATGTAAAAATTGAAAGTGAATGTCTTCTCTTTATTCGGTTGAATCAACGAAAGCTACGCACCGGGGTATATATTCACTTACGTGATGCGATTAATAATGATGAAAATGCTGCAAATATTGGCCAAATGGTTATATTGCCAGCAACGTAAACCGACAGTGCTCGACATATGAACAAGTACTCCCAAGATGCTATGACTTACGTGCGCAAGTATGGAGGACTGGATCTCTTCATTACTTTCACGTGCAATCCAACTTGGAAAGACATCACTGACTTATTAGACCCCGATCAAAATTCAATACATAGAGACGATCTCCTTGCACGAGTATTCAAACTAAAATTGACAAAAATATATATGGCGAAACTCAATATTGGATGCATTCGGTTGAGTGGCAAAAGCGTGGCCTGCCACACGCTCATATTTTAATCTGGCTAAAACAAAAAATTTTACCAACGTAAATCGATGATCCGCCGAGCTACCAAGTCCCATAGAAGATCCAATTCTATTTGAAACAGTACGGAGCCACATCATCCGCGGGCCTTGCGGTGGACTTAGCCTGAATTCTCCATATATGAAAGACGGTAAGTGTACAAAGCGGCATCTTTTAGACATAGGGAACGGCCATATTTTATATCCACATTTGTGTAACCACGTTAAAAATAATTAAAATTATATTAAAGGATTACCTTGATGAAACCGTACATCTATAAAATTTTGTATTCACAATAAAATAATAAATAGTCTATTGGCACGGCTATCAAATGGTCCAAGAGTAAGTTAGAAGCATTTGGAGAAGTGAGATAAGTGAAAAATTAATCCTTTTTACAATTTGAATGCTCTTTAATTTTTCGCTAAAAAAAATAATAAAATAATTGTCTAATTGTAAATTCATATGAGGAGTAATTAATTGAAGACCTGGATAATACACCGAAGATTCAGAAAATAGTTTCAGACAAAAGACAGGAGTTCATTGATAATTTATTTCCTTCAATCAAATACTCGGAATTACTCTTTATAACGCCATCTGTTAAATTTTCAAAAAATGTAATTTTTTTCTAGATTTGTATCACAAATTCTCTAAGTGACCAAAGTCCGATCATCAAACAAAAAAAAAGTTCTGAACGCTTCGCAGCATTGCGACGCGTATCTTAACTTTTGCTTTACAATTATAAGATTTCTACTTAAAACTTCTCAGACCGTTTTGTGATTGCGTGACTCAGCAAAACACTCGTACAAAATGGGCGTCAGGAAAAAAACAGGCCATTCTTCGAAAGAGTCGAAACCGTAAGCAAGTTGCATGCAAGTATGAATAGTGTGTATGGTCTTGTTACTATCCCAGCCAATGACGAACAATTTTGGTTTCCTCTATGCACATTCCTGAAAGCTTGATGTCACAGATACAAAACGCTCGAGCAAGCTGTTGCCAAAATGTTGATAATATAATGAAAATCCATGAGTCTGACTATCATGTGCACACTGTGTCGAATATTCAGAAGCTAACCTTTGCACAAAAAATAGCCGCAAACTTAAAATTGTTGTGGTCCGTTACACCGATATTCGATTTAGAAAGGTTTTGACATATCTTTAGTAAGACCTGCAGACTCATTTACTATCAGCCGCTGTCCTGAACTGTCAACAACAAGAGAACGGAATCAATCTCCCAACAGAGGTCATCTTAAGCCAATTGGAGAGAAATTTTTTTCCATCAGACCAGCTGGCTGACCGCACATATCGAAGGTGGCTGGCTGGAAGTTCCGAGAACTTATTGAGAAGGTTCTTATGCATCCATCTTATGGTCTGGACTACCTGTTCCTGTGTTGTAAAGCTTTACTGTTCCAAGAAATGAAGATTAACATTATTTCAAATGGTAATCACTACAACAAAATAATTGGAAAGCGTTTGCTACTCCAGATCAATTTCATTTTTTTTTATTGCTAAATAAGAAGAAAACTGATTATTACTAAATCTTATTAATGAACGGGGCTACCGATTAACCACCTAGGTCTTACGATATGACTTCGTTGGGCTATATTCTGTAGGTGTGCTTTATAAGAAAAATAGCGGTAACCAAATGCTCGAAACTCTCTGAAAAACTACTTTCGTTAATTTTTTGTTAATTTTCCTGTTTCATTTAAAATAACAGTTTCATAATTGCATATAAACACACTTTACACATAGACGGACAGAAAATCGCCTAAAAGTATGCTAATTGTACTCGAGATAATTTCCACTCTGCATGTTGTCGCCAATATATCAATACGAATATACACACACACCAACAAACGGGTTTCAAATAAAAGTGAATTCGTAACTAAATTAAGCTACTGAAACAACAACAACAGGAATGTTTACAGTTACAGCAATTCTGGTCAAATGCTATTTGCTATCACTGGAAACAATGGAATATTGCAATTGTCTCGGCGCAGCATGCTTGAATGGCAAACTCGTAAAATATCTTCACTCGGCTATCTTTGCGAAAGTTTATATTCGAATGCGAAAATATGTCGCTGTGCGCGTGTGTATTTGTGTTTGCCATGTTGTTATCCTTCCGTTAACATGTGTAAAATGCGCACCCACACACACACCATCACACTCATCTACGTATATACCTATGTATGTAGGCATGTGGTCACAAGTGTGAACAAAGATAAACTGCTGAAGATATCCGTTTTTGTGGCAGCTGGTCCTCGCACTACATTTAGACAATAACAACAGAGCACCGGACATTTTGTCGAAAATCTGTTGGTTTCTTCACGCAAATACGTGCACACAGCTATATTTAGGCATCTGTGTGGTTGTAGCCATGAAAAGCATTCGGAATTGTTTAGCCAAGATAGGTTTAATTTGCCAAATGCGCAATTGTTTGATGTCTTCGTCAACTTGCCAGCCCATTTGTTTACTTGTTAACAAACATTTTCGTAAATTTGCTGAAATTTATAATCGAGGCAATTGAGAAAATTTTTATCTCACAAAAATACAATTTTAAATGCTGGCCAATCACTATTTGTTTTTGTTGCTGTTTGTTTTGCGTGAACATAATGAAAAATGGCAGCCACAAACTGCTGCGAAATAAAATAATATTAAGTTATTTAAAGCAGATCACACATGCTGTCACGCTCACATACCCACTCGCATGGCATGTGCTGCGGTTAGACAGGTCGTATGAGTGACATTTTCATCCCGGCATACCGAAATTTATATTAGAGTCATTTGTGTCAGTTGATTTCGTGCATGGCTGACTAGAGGCACTCAGCAAAGTCACATTTATGTATTAAATAATGCCAGCGCGTAAGCAAGCTTGCGTGTGTGTGTGTGTGGCTGGAACACATTTGCTGATGCACGCGTCAGCTATTCGCGCTTAACTACTTCCACAAACCACTTAGGCGGGTATTTGTGGCTCCAACGCAATTAACACCCTCCAACACACCGAAAAACTCACACGTAAGTATGCAAGTGTATGCGGCTTCCATCACACACACACACACATACAACGCATTGCCGGCACAAGCAACTCGGCACACACGCTGCAACTTGTGTAGCTGACGAGATACACATAACGGTACATATGTGCTGCTTGTTACATTAGCATTCGCTATGCGTATTCATAGAGCACTCACAACCGCAGCCACAGCCGAAGCCGCAGCCGCAGCTGCAGCGTGCAAAGTGCACTTCAAACTTTTTCCACAACAAACTTCAAAAATTGTAAATTCTAATAAAATTCATCATGTAACATTTTATTTCAGTTACAGTTTTTCCACTTGCAGGCGTCAATGCACACTTTTTGAATAACATGCGATGTTGATAATGGATGCGACGCTGCTGCTTGAGGTTGACTTTGACGACGACACAGGTTGTTGAGGCTAATTGTGCCCGAATAGGCGGGCGAGCGGGCGTGTGTGGGTTGTGTGGCGAAATGGAAGTGCTCCTGCGTGGTTTTGTGCGAAAATTCAACATTTCAAATATGGAAAAAGTTGTTTTGATCGTCTGCTATGTTTCATTAGCTGCTACACTGTCGCGTTCTTCGAAGTCTTTCATGTTTTTTTTTGTTATTTAATGCCACAAATTAATATTTAAAGGTATTTTATTGAAAACATAAAACAAGCAGCACCACCATCGACAAAATCAATTCCAAAGCTGTAAAAAATTTACCCCAGTACTTAGTAAAAAAATAAAACAGTTACATACACAACATAAAAAAAACGTCAGCTTCGACTGCATGGATGCTATAATACTTCTCTCCTATGCATTTCATATAACAACTATATATAAGTAAGTCCATTATATTTTTTGAAACATTAAAACTCATCATAAAACGCATGTTTGAAAAGAATGTTTTTCATTCTTCAATTTTAGAGAACTTTATTATCATAGATGTTATGATGAGATGATGAGATGATGAGGTTTTCAAAGCCAATACCAATGGTATAATGTAGCATATCGCACTATTTTCCACTCAAACAACTATAATTATAATTATCAGATGTTATAAGTTCGGCGTGATTCAAATTGAAAGAATCAAGCACCATAAGTAACAGTTTAGACATTGCGATGTGTGAAACTGAAACCGAATGCGCTGTCGAATTGACATTTTTTTTTCTCAAATAAAACTTCAAGAATTTTAGTCAAATTAAAATAACAATAGGCACGATTTCTAAGACTTACGATAGAGACCGCACATATCATTTTCGATCTTCAGGGTATCCGAGAGGTATTGATTTTTAAAAATACGCCCGAATCATCGACCCTAAGTAAATACGTCGAGAATGAAAATTTTCAACAAAAGAAGTAAAAAAATAGGCGATAGGAGGAAGAAAAGGTGCCGCAAAATGCTTTTTTAAGCAACCACTGAACAGGCAAGAAAATGCACCCTGCGATACTCACAGATCACGCTGGTTAAATATGATTCAAAACCATTGCAGAAAAATGGAATGAAATAACTAACTAAGCAACATTGCGTATAATCTAAATGATCTTGTATATGGAATAATCTATCAAACTACTGTGAAACTGACTATGAATAAATTAAACTTATCAGCCTTTTAATGACTCACAATAAACAGGCAGACGGCGTCGAGCAATTAGATAAACAGTAAGTTATAGTCTAACAAATTATAGTGATTTGGTTAACTGCATAAAGCTCTCTACTTATCCTTCAAGCTACTATATAGCATTTTATACCTTTCTAGCATATGGATTTCAATTTATTAAATTATGTCCCGCTCATCAATCAGCTTTTTCCTAAAGGTCTATAATTCTTCACGACAGATTTTATTCTGAAATCCCTTAGACCCTTGATCTTCAATATTGTAAATGCCTTTAATTTATTTTTGCTATAACTATAAAATAGATTGGAGTTCTGAATTACACTTTGACTGTGGTATCCTTTTAGCCCAGAGTTAATGCAATGAGGTCCTTCAAGCCACTTGCTCTTAGCAAAGTAAATTTAGTCGGTGCTCCAACTGAACACTCGCTAATAGGTTCACAAGAGGTGGAGCTAAATATTTTGTCGGATGTCTTTTGCCAAAACTGTTTGGAGGAAGATTGCTGAAACACTTATGAGATATCAACTTAATGTACTGGGGTAAACTTTTTCTTAAATTACCTTTAAAGTCTAAATATAGCGATAAATTTTCCAATAACAAAATAAAACAAGAAAAACGTTAACTTCGGCTGCACTGAAGCTAATATATAATTCACAGGGGCATTTCTTTTAGTAACTATGCGTTTAAGTAAATCTAAAGACGTAACCGGCTAGTGGTTTTCATCCAAAGAAAAACATTTCACTAGTTCTTTTTAGCCAGGTTGTTTGCTAGAAACATTAAGGTTAAAGAAAATAAAGAATAATTATAATTAATAAAGAAAATGGATCTTTTGAACGTTTATAGTTATTTAAAATTTAAAGAAGAAGATTTATTATTAACATAAACTTAATGGAAACAAGTAAGGAAGAGCTAAGTTCGGGTGTCACCGAACATTTTATACTCTCGCATGATAAAGTGATAATCGAGATTTCTTTATCCGTCATTTACATATTTTTTTTTATTTTGCTGTAAAATTAATTAGATTTAAATTCTGAGAGGTTTACCGATATTTTCGGTGAAAAAATAGGTTAGGTTAGGTTAGGCACTGAGTTTTTCGTGTTCGATATCAGGAACCTTGAAAAGTTTTAGTCCGATCACGACAATTTTTCCACAAGGGATACCTCAGCTTAAATACCGTATTTGTGTAAAGTTTTATTCCGCTATCATCATTGGTTCCTAATGTATGTACATATATTATACAGAGAAGACATCAGATAGAATTCAAAATAGCGTTATATTGGAAGAAGGCGTGTTTGTGAACCGATTTCCCCCATATTTCGTACATGTCATCAGGGTGCTAAGAAAGTATTATATACCGAATTTCATTGAAATCGGTTGAGTAGTTCCTGAGATATGGTTTTTGGTCCATAAGTGGGCGACCCCATTGCCATTTTCAATTTAAAAAAAGTCTAGGTACAGCTTCCTCCTGCCATTTCTTTCGTAAAATTTAGTGTTTCTGACGTTATTTGTTAGTCGGTTAACGCACTTTTTGTGATTTTCAACATAACTTTTGTATGGGAGGTGGGCGTGGATATTATCCGATTTCTTCCATTTTTGAACTGTATTCCGAGATATGTACAAAAAACTTAGTTGGGGGCGGCGCCACGCCCACTTTTTCAAAAAAATTACGTCCAAATATGGCCATCTTCAATGCGATCCCTTGTGCCAAATTTCACTTTAATATCTTTATTTATGGCTTAGTTATGACACTTTATAGGTTTTCGGTTTCCGCCATTTTGTGGGCGTGGAGCCAAGAAATACGTGTACCAAGTTTCATCATGATATCTCAATTTTTACTCAAGTTACAGTTTGCACGGACGGACAGACAGACATCCGGATTTCAACTCTATTCGTCACCCTGATCACTTTGGTATATATAACCCTATATCTGACTCTTTTAGTTTTAGGACTTACAAACAACCGTTATGTGAACAAAACTATAATACTCTCCTTAGCAGCTTTGTTGCGAGAGTATAAAAATGCATTGGCTAATGTGGTAGGACTGTCCTTAATTACCATGCCAAATATGAGCACTTTCTGTGCAGTTTGTTTACAGCAGCTGCTTAAGTCGGTACACCTCAGTAGTGTGTTGTGTTTTCTACAATGGATAAAAATATAGAACAAAGAATTTATCTCAAATTTTGTCTTTCGAACCAAATTTCGTGTGCGGAATCGTTGCGAATGTTGGAAAAATCTTACGGAAATTCAAAAACATAAACCTATGGAAGCGAACAAATACTTCAAAAAGGTCGAAAGATCGTTGCAAACATGCCCCGTTCTGGACGTCTTCTTCAACTGATAAAAATATTAAAAAAGTGAAGAATTTTGTGCTTGAAATCGTCTTTCAAGTGTTAGAGAGATAGGAATGAAACGCTTGACTGCGCGACTAGTTCCGATGAAGCAAACAATTTTTCCAAAAAGAGTACCGCAAACCTACTTAATCTTGAGAATCCCGATCCCACATTTATGGATTTATCTTATCGCCGAAACCAAAATAAACACGCCAAAACTGCTCAAAAGTGATGCTCATTGTTTTTTTTTTTTTTTTGATGAGTTTCATGGCTTGGTGGAACACGAATTTGTTCCGGAGGGACAGGTGGTTAATATAAGTAGTTCTATTTGGCCGTATTGAAGTGTTTGCATGAGAACATCCGTCGAAAATGGCAGGAATTGTGGAAGAACAATTCATGGATTATACACGATAATAATACACCATCGCATCAAGCCTCGAATGTGACCGAATTTAAAGCCATAAACGCAATGGATACCACTGATCAACCACCATATTCACCAAATTTGGACCCGGGTGATTTTTTCTTGTTCACCAAACTGAAATTGTCACTCCGTGTAACTCGTTTTCAGTCGATCGAGAAGATAAAACCCAATTCGTTGAAGGAATTGAAGGCCATCCCAAAAAGTGCTTATGAAAAGTGTTTCGACGGGCGGAAAAATCATTGGAACAAGTGTATTACATCTGAAGGAGATTACTTTGAAAGCGAAAAAATAAATATTGATGAATAATTAAATGTTTTCCGTTTTATTTGCAATGTCCAGGTACTCAATGTATATCAAAGGATTTTCATCCGATTCCGTAAAGATAAATCCCAGACTTTATATACAGAGTATAATTAATCGAAGAGAGGCACAAGTTAAGTTTTAAGATATCGATCAGAAATTTTGTGGTTTTGTGTATCGATTTGGCTGTCTACATACTGTAAGTTCAAGGAATCAAAAGGTGTTCAAAATTATGTTTATGGAAAGAGAAATTTACGCTATTTTATGTGTTGTACTTGAATCAAACATATAAGTTATTCCATAAGGTATACAATTAATGTAATTTTTGAACTGCTAAATGTAGAGGTTTACTCAAATTTATTGAATTTTTCAAAATTACCTAGTTTTCGCACCGAAAAAGATGTTTATCCAGTCAAAAAGTTACGCTTTCTACAAAACCATACATGTTTCTAATATTAACACCATCAGTGTTTGTACGCCAACTTTTTGTAGCAGACAGTCAAGCCAATTAATTTTTGTGGGAAAGAGTACAAAATACAGCACAAAATACTTAAAATAAAATCCCAATATTGGGATGTAATTGTGCAATACTCACTCACATGTGTTTACTACAAGAATAACATTATAACCGTTATTACCCGTGCAGTGCAACGACTGGCGAATGCGTGGAAACTTTCGTTTTTCGCTATCGCTCTGCCTCGTTACGGCATTTCAGCGGAAAACAATTAATCAAACCACACCAACGATGGCATCGAGATTAAAGTAAAAATTTAATTTACGATATCGACAACTGGATGCGACGCCGCATCAGGCGGCACACAGAAATCGAAACGGAAATTGCCAGCTGACTGCCGACCGAAACCGACAAATCATCGCCAAATACGACCGCGCTCCGTATGAACGATACGTACGGCCAATTGATGATTGTTAGGCAAATATTTATACCAAATTGCGTACCAATGTAAATACTCAATGCGTTCGTGTGTAAGTATGTGCGCCTACACATGTAAATACGCGGTACAAGTGCATACATGGAACGTACGGCACAACAAATATTTGGCTGACTGGCCAGCTGCATGGTTAGTCCACCTCAAATTGCGCGCTAAAATCGATTTACATTGCCATTCAATTCGTTACAAAATGCAGTGGTGGCGGAGAGAGGGGGATGTGCACACGGCTTATGAGTAATTGACTACAACGGTAACCCGCTCGCAAGCAGCCTCACTTCCCACACGCCACGTGCGCACACACACCTATAAACTCAAGTAATCACATACTCACATAAGCAGGGTCAATGTATGTGCATATGTAATGCTGCGTTTGTTTGTGTGTGCGCCATTCGTGCAACCATTTGTCATGCTGGACGCCAAATATTTGTCTACTCCACCGACCAAGCAGACTGCTCTGGTGAATTTATCGCCGGCTGACAGGCAAGCCAAACAACCGATCGCCTAACAGAAAAATAACTAAAATAAAAATAGCAAAAAACCCAATCAAGTGTTATACAAATGTTCCGGTGTGGCGCACACACACTCACTTACACTTGCATGCAGTTGTTGCCGGTTCGATTGGAATGCTCGGAAATTTGTTGGAGATGTCAGCAGAGCGCTGGCAAACAAATGAACAGCTAGTCCGCTGGCACAAAATTTCAATTTAAGCCAAGCGACGATAAGCGTCGGCGTTGAGCGTGTGGCAACAACCCACGCCTCGCCACGCCACGCCACGCTAGTCTTTTGGTTGTACAAATATTGACGGAGTTATGAAAATGTAAATTTCATGTGAGTTCGCAGCCACACATAGAGTTATTGTTGCTTTAGTTACTCCGGCCATGTGCTATTTTTAGCTATTCATTGCTTTGTGAGGTTATGTTTTAAACGAACATCGTTGGCCATCAAAAAATTGGTTATTTTTCACGAACATAGCGCGCTGAATTTTTAATTCCATTGTTTGTACTCACCAATTCGCAGTCATGACGGTTAATATTGATCTTTAAAAGTGCGCTAGTTTAGGCTGAAAGACGTGGGCAGCGTCATGTGGATTACGACATATGGCATGTGGCATGTGACTTGTGACACACAAAAAGCGAAATAAAGCATTTGATTATTTGGTTGGTTGTAAGAGGTGGAGGAAATAATATCACACTGTTGGTGATCGTATTTAAACATATATTATACTCATTGTGTTAGCCCATATTAACACCTGATCATACTTTATTGTAGATTGGTGCAGAGCATCAGAGAACTGTTGAAGATATTTCGTTTCAACCTGCCGACAGTTGGACAGCTAAGAGGTGGTATTCTGCAATATAAGCCTTACATTCTAAGTATTCTACCTGAATTATGTTACGCTGTGTATTAAAGGGTTAGATGGATTTACGGGTATCCAAAAATCGATTTTTTTTTATTGTCTTATTAAATTCTAAATTGTCTCTAGAATATTGTCCTCAGTTTTCAAGTTGATCTGAGTAGTAGTTTCGGATATACAGCCTTGGGAACTTGTGCGATAGTCAAAGTGCGACGTCTTTAAACGCGTTTTTCTCGAAACAGTGTTTTGAAGTCGGTAGGCAAGAATTCTCGATAACTACTCAACCAATCATCATGAAATTTTACATTTTGTTTTCACCATAGACGATCTTGTAAGGAGTTAATCTGTCACCGGAAATAGCGTCGCAATGGCCAATTAAAATATTTTTTTTAAGTTTCAGAATTTTTAAAAAACTTGTTGAAAAAAGCTGTTTGCCTTAGGAAACCCATGTAACCTCTTAAACACTTACCACTTGTGTTGGTAGTAATCTAAGACTTGAGATAGGTTAGTTAGGTTAGGTTAGATGGCTGATCAAAGATCGCACGTGGATGCACGTGATATACGTACATAGTACTTTGTGATGCCATAGAAAATAGAACTCCCGTGTTCGGACTTACAGATCGGCGAAACCCTTGGTAGCCCATACAAATTTGCAAAGGCGGTTGATATCTACACCCACTAGTTCGGTAGGATGTCTGAAAGTATGTGCTCCCAAGTGTCTATGTCTTAACCTCCCGAATGCGGGACAGTCAAGAAGGAAGTGCTGGCTAGTTTCTGCCGCATCTTCTTCTAAACAGCTTTTGCATATGTGCCAATAAGGCAATGGCCTGTCAAGAGCCCCACTACTAAAGAGAGGCTAGCCTTACTGAGGGCGAAGCGATCGTTAGATCTTCTTTGATCTATCTTGGGCCAGAATTCTTTTGCGACCGCGCAAGTACCAGTGCTGGCCCAGCGTTGACCAAGCATCTGCGAGGCCCTTGACTTGAGATGCCCTTCTGTAATTTATTATTTTAAACAGTTCTTGAAGAAGAAGAATAGTTTTGGCAATAGCTGGGACCGCACTTATACTTCGGAACTCATTACAAAGTTTATAACAACACCGGTCCGGTTAATCAGTCTAGTCGTTCAATAAGTAATTTCCTTTGATGACAACAACTGATCTTATTAAATTTTTTCGCAGCCAACTTCACACTTAACCGCTTTACCGTTTCATATTTGAATTGCTTATATAGTAAGGCTTGATTGTGAAAATATGTCTTACACTTTTTGTAACATAGTTCTCATCTGCACATGACACATTGTACTGATTTCGATATCGGTATTTGTAGACAACTACAGCGTTGGCATATTTTTTCCCGCTGGCATTTTAAATGTAACCGGATAATTATAACAAGATTCAATCTGACGTCGTAAATTGAATAAATCCACCGTTGGATTTTATACATCTTTCACGTTTCTCACATAACTGACAATCCAAAAGACTTATAATCTTTTTTTCTACACAGTTATAAGAGAGTGTGCGAATTCGTTACCAAAGTTAAGGAAGCTTTTATAGTCCTCTGTAAACTATCCAACAACATGTCCGATGAGGCGCAATTTCTTCTTCTTCTTTACTGGCGTAGACACCGCTTACGCGATTATAGCCGAGTCAACAACAGCGCGCCAGTCGTTCTTCTCTTCGCTACGTGGCGCCAATTGGATATTCCAAGCGAAGCCAGGTCCTTCTCCACTTGGTCCTTCCAACGGAGTGGAGGTCTTCCTCTTCCTCTGCTTCCCGCGGCGGGTACTGCGTCGAATACTTTCAGAGCTGTTTTCGTCCATTCGGACAACATGACCTAGCCAGCGTAGCCGCTGTCTTTTAATTCGCTGAACTATGTCAATGTCATCGTATATCTCGTACAGCTCATCGTTCCATCGAATGCGATATTCGCCGTGGCCAACGCGCAAAGGACCATAAATCTTTCGCAGAACTTTTCTCTCGAAAACTCGCAACGTCGACTCATCGGTTGTTGTCATCGTCCAATCCTCTGCACCATATAGCAGGACGGGAATTATGAGCGACTTATAGAGTTTGGCCTTTGTTCGTCGAGAGAGGACTTTACTTTTCAATTGCCTACTCAGTTCGAAGTAGCATTGTTGGAGGTGTTAATGCTAGTTCCTAAAAAGACGAAATTATCTACAACTTCAAAGTTATGACTGTCAGCAGTGACGTGAGAGCCAAGTCGCGAGTGCGACGACTGTTTGTTTGATGACAGGAGATATTTCGTCTTGCCCTCGTTCACTGCCAGACCCATTTGCGTTGCTTCCTTGTTCAGTCTGGAGAAAGCAGAACTAACGGCGCGGGTGTTGTGGTCGATGACATCAATATCATCAGCATACGCCAGCAGCTGTACACTCTTATAAAAGATTGTACCTGCTCGATTAAGTTCTGCAGCTCGAATAATTTTCTCCAGCAGCAGATTGAAGAAGTCGCACGATAGGGAGTCGCCTTGTCTGAAACCTCGTTTGGCATCGAACGGCTCGGAGAGGTCCTTCCCGATCCTGACGGAGCTTTTGGTGCTGCTCAACGTCAGTTTACACAGCCGTATTAGTTTTGCGGGGATACCAAATTCGGACATTGCGGCATAAAGGCACCTCTTATAGTGCTGTCGAAAGCAGCTTTGAAATCGATGAAGAGGTGGTGTGTGTCGATTCTCCTCTCACGGGTCTTTTCCAAGATTTGGCGCATGGTGAATATCTGGTCGGTTGTTGATTTACCAGGTCTGAAGCCACACTGATAAGGTCCAATCAGTTTGTTGACGGTTTTAACCTTTCACACAATACGCTCGACAGAACCTTATATGCGATGTTGAGGAGGCTAATCCCACGGTAGTTGGCGCAGATTGTGGGGTCTCCTTTTTATGGATTGGTGAGGCACAACTGAAGATGATAATTTACTCTTTCTTCTAGAGTAACGCGCACTGTGAATCGCCATTTGTTTATGGACTTGAAACTGCTTTTCGGAACTGACTCCTGAATAAGAAGTGAATAAATGGAACATTGAATGTAGTTGTCGAAAAAACCAAAGACTCTAAGCAAAGGATTACCCCATTGGAATTTCGCCATTCTCTGATTATGTTGCTCATGTTATGTAATACAACAACATGTAAATAATAAAATCCGATAACGAAAGTTAGGATTGCATTTAGAAACTTTGTACTTAAATTTTATTTATTATGTTAATCACATCGTTGATAACAGAAAAGCAAAGTTTTGGGTTTATAGTGACTGTGCATATACCCCAAGCTTGTATGATAAAATTTCTGTCGCGTTGGTGTGATAATACATTTAATGAGCAATAATTGGAACAAAATGAAATTTCATTCAAATAGTAGAGATGTATACAATGCACGGAAGGATAGTTTGTAGAAAGAGTTGCAAATTATGAGTTATCGTATTGTAGTCAACTTTCTCAACAATAAGTTGGAGTATATAAATTTAACTGTTCTAACTACATATACAAGTATGTATTCTGCAGTCAAAGGGACTAGTTATGGCATGAAACAAAAGTCCAACTAGTGACGTGACTGTCTTTCAATACCTATAAACAACTGGTATTTCTTTTGTGTTAATATTCTACGGTATGTCATTTGTCTGGTTTTTTCCGATATTGAGTGTATCAGTCTTAACAAATTCAAGCGAATAAATAACCCTTCAGCTCAAGTTATATGCTCAGGGCACATTTTTAAGTAGAATTTTTTCAGATGTTCTGTGTTTTTATTAAAAAAGATATTGAGTATTATTTAGTTGCGTCTCTTGTGGTCACTTGTGTAGCTGTTGGGAAAATTTAAAGACAGAGAAGAGAATTAGATAGCCTATGCAGATGAGCTTTACTAGTGAGAGGTAAGTTCCTAGACACAATTAGTAGAGACATGAATAACGCTGTAAGGATTATACAATCGGTAATATTGGCTAACCTGGAGGTAAACGTCGGTTCTGGACAGCTATCACTCATGCATTAGTGTTACACAAGTAGTCAAGCCAATCTTGCATTACCGTGCTTTGGTGTGGTGGACCACTACCTGCAAAATATCAACCAGGTTTGAGCGAGGGTCGCTTTATCTGGGAGAAAAGATTTCAAGTCAATCTAGAAAATGATGGATGGCGTAAGGGCACGCAACCCACGGCGAAGGAAGTCTTTCCAGCAGAGTTTTTGCTTATACTCGTAACGTAGGAAACGACATTAAAGACACCAATATATACGTTGATAGCTAAGCGGCAATTAAGTGTATATTTTAAGGTCGCATTGCATTAGAAAATATTCTTAGAAGCAGGGAGACAGTAGATGTAGCCGCTGCCGGAAAGCGGCTGCAAATAAATTGGACTCCAGGCCGCAAGAGTCTGCCGAGAAACGAAATATCCAATGAGATTGTCAAAAGTGTTCAGTTCAGGAAATAAGAAAGTCGCTAAGAACGATGAAAATAAAATTCCCGAAAGTGCTGACAGACAGATTAGATTGATATGCATGCCTTTTAGCAGGATCGCCAAAAGCATGTGCAAGGAAATGGAAGAAAAACGCAAATTCTTTATTTCATACGGGCTCGAAAAGACATTAGGAAAGTTTTTGGCCTAGTCACGGTTACAACTTACTGGTAGTGTAATTGGCGTGAGATAAATGATAGAACATTTTCTCGACTTGAGTCCGGCCTTATCTAGAACTCGTATTTAATATCTAGGAGCTTAGTTTTTCAGAGTCTGAACAAAGTATCAAAGTTATATATCAAGTCTCTATTAAGATTCGTAAAATGCGTTGAGTTCCTGAACGATATAAATTTCAACTTAAACTGAACCTACATCTGGCAGTAGAAAGGATCTATAGGTTTACGTATGGCTTAACGGTTAGGTCACTTTAGTCAGAGTTCAATTATACAGTTTATTTATCTCCGCGTTTCACTACTGGCTATCTTTATAACCGTGTTCGTAAATATAGCATTTAAGAGTAAAATGTCGTTAAATTAGTGCTTGGCACCTGATGGATGCTTACATCGAAGGATAATTACCAAAAGCGATAGCTTGAATGCAGATTTTACCCCAATAAGCAGCAATGTGGGAAACCAGAGATGTTATTGATATTAAACAATAAGCATTCAGCGTAAGGCAAAAGGGTTAATACATAAAATTAAGTGAGAATTCAGATAAAGTTGTAAGCAAACACATCAAATAAATTAGGGGTGACTCATTAAGTAGTGTAGTTGATGCACGACGACAAACCGTACAAAATGGTTTGCGACATTAATTCAAAAAGGCTTTCGAGCAGACGTAAATGTAATTCGAGGTATTTCGTATGAGTGTAAAGGCTTTTATTTATGATATTTGGTTATGGTGCATTTGGTGCAAAATCGCTTTTGAGAGAAATTTTAACTTTTCTCAAAAATATTAAGCTTTTAAATTCCTTATGGAGAAAGCACATAACCAACGTTTATATACCCCGAAAAGTGTATCTTCGGTTTACCATGAACACCCAGAAGGTAAGGGCGAAGACCCCATAAAAAATTTGTATATCAGTATAAAACGGGGTTTTCCAATAAGAGCGCTCCGAGTTTTTTTTTAAGAAAACAAAAATAATCGATGCCATTATGTATGGAACTCGATTCTTTTTTGCATGGCCACCACGTAGCCCCACGGGAAATATTCTAACGGCGTCAAGTAGCACGACCGAGGCGGCCAATTGACTGGGTCAATTCGTTAGATAACACGTTCACCAAACTTGATTTTCAATAAATCGATTGTGACATTCGCTGAGTTGCTTGTGGCGCCGTCTTGTTAGAACCGCCGTTGTTTACTGTCCCTATCAGTCTATTTTTGTAGCGTCCCCATTAAAAACCCGTAACGTGAATTATTTTCTCTATTTTTGAGATATCGAACCATCCCGTCCTTCTGTCGGAACCGCTGAAATCGGTTCTGAAAGAATATTTTAGATCGAAGGACTGTAGCTTATAGCTGACATACAAACTGACCGACCAAAACAAGTTCTTGTATGGAAACTTTTGTATTTGTCAATGGCAATAAAGCCTCGGTACGACCGAAGTAAATCTATTTATTTTTTTTTGCATTAACAGTAAATTTTTCCGTCCTCTAATCTGAATGAATTCACATTCACTTAGGTATGTCTATGAGCTGACAAATGGCGAACCGATGATGACTATTTTAACAGTGGAATCCACTTGACACTACGCATGGAATTCCCCGTTCGTTCGTTTACGAAGCATACATACATACATACATCGCTGTCTAAACACATTCTTGACTAAATCTCAGCCAATATCTGACGCTTAGCAGACGCTTTGGACAACTTATCAGCCACTCTGTCCAACACACTCAACAAACCAAGAAACCAATATATATGTATGTACGCATGTGTGTTTGCGCAAACTTAATGGTTTGCTTATCCCTTGAATCGTCTGTTTGTATACAGTCGCATAAATTCTTGTTCTTCCATCAGCCATTGTGCAAGTGCTCTGCTCTGTCTAGGTGCGTGTGTGTGTGTGAGTGACCGCAGTAATGCGTGACTATTTTACTTGTGTATAATTTGGCAAACTCACACATCGCCACGAACATAGATTGTGTATCTCGAGGCCAATTGCGCAAATCGAAAAGCTCATAAGAGTAAAGCACATAAGCGCCAGCTCACAAATACAGTTACACAAAGGACAATTGCTTTAATACACGACACTGGGGTCCAATTATCCAAAGGGTTTCGCAATTATGGTAAATCACAATCGCACTCTGAGCGAATTGGTTATACCGAAATGCGTCCCACACACACACAAACATACGCAAGAATACCTTCGCTTCGAGATAAGCGCAAATGTGCGCAGCAATGTGTGGCTGATTTCAGTGACATGTCCCTTGAAGTTGGCTGTGAGTGCCTTTTGCGTAAATTGTTTACCAATCGGTATTTCAAACTGTACGCGTGTGCGTGTGTGTACCTATGGATATGTAAACACATCGTAATTTACACAATTCCATATCATTTTCCCTTCCCAGCTCGGCACTCCCGACACTTGCCATTGATCGCCCTCGCTTCGTTGGTCTCTACATTTTGCTCTAATCACACACAATTTGTCAACCCTTTAACACATTGTCTTCGCCAACTCGCTTCGGTCCGGAATCTGTGCCAATGTCCTCGCCGGCAAGCAGTTGTCCGTTTAGCTGGTCACATTATTGACGATGGCTTGGCTGGGCACTGCTGCTGCTCGCTGTGTTTGTTTGCAATTAGGTGCGGGCGGCCGAAATGTATATTGCGGCATGGTCTCGTAAACAGCATTACTCTCACCTTATCGGGACCGTTGTGCCGAAAACGATATGCCGTCGTGCGATAACATATTTAGATATGTGCGAGTAAATGTCTCGTCTTTGGCAGTGAACAAGCAGCCGCAAATGCGTCGACATATAGCAATACTATTTGTGTTTGAGCTTCAGAGAAAAAGTTTTTGTCGCAATATACGTAATTCAAGATTTGCTGGCCCCTTCCTCATCCACATTGTATTGGTGGTAGCGGAAAAGGTAAAGTATATAAGATTACACAATTGGTATGCTGTTTATTTTATAACCCATGAAAATCTCACACTAGTGATTAGATAAAGCTAGACATTTTTATACTCCTGCAACATGTTGCTAGAAAGTACAATAGTTTTGTTCACCTAACGGTTGTACGTATCGCCTAAAACTAAGCGAGATAGGTAGATATAGGGATATAAATATTATAAGCGATCAGGCTGACGAGGCGAGTTGCAATTCAGATGTTTATCTGTCTTTCTTCCGTCCGTTTGATCATGCGTGTAAAAATGGATGAAACTGGAAAATAACTCCGTCAATTCCCCATATAACGGTACTGTTAAAAACTACTAGAAGTACGTTAGATCAGTGACAAACTACGACAGAGACATACATTTTTACAAACGAGATGATATGAGAGGGCTTCATGGGAGCCTTGGTAAAAATTGGATGATGAGGTGGCATCACCTAATTTTAGGTGAAATCATATATCTTAAGACCCAGCAGACCATCTTCGACTAAATTTAGTAGTTAGTTCTTATATTTCCATGTCACGTTGTGAAAATAGGCGAAATCGGACAACACACCTACTTCCCATATAACACAATTTTAAGCTCTATCAAATCAAGTGTACAAATCAAGAAGTAATTAATATAACGGAAAAATTTTAGCTCGAATAATGCCTTTTGAGTAGAAATAGTAGTATATCTGAGTGTCAAAAAAGGATTGAGTTGGGTCAATATTTCCTGAGACCCCATACACCAAATATAAAAATTTTCCCATTTCCGGGGGACTTTATACTGCATATATCGATCAATATGTGAGTAATCTCAATGAAATTGAGAGAGTGAGTTTTACTTATAACATTTATCTTACAATATTTATAATCCAAACAGCACTTAAGACATCCTATGAGAATGGTTTTATTACCGTAATCCCAAATAGCTTTTACTTATTTTCTTCCGTTAGGAAGCAACTTCTATTGCAAAGCATACGTAAGTTGAAATTCGCAATAGCGCATATCGTTTGTGATTTCCTGCATTGGTTGTTTTACCATTTATTTTACTGAATATCCATATTAAATAGTTTCGGCATCTAAAAACCAGTTGAAATGATGTTACATATTATAGAAACTCATATTCAATATATATTATATAACCATAAATCATATTCTACGGAAACAACTGGCCGAAATAGTGAGACTATGTGTTGGAATTAATCATTTTATTGATAATTAATACTTACAATAATTCCTAGTTTCAACAAAACAGTACGCGGTTCGCCTTTCATTAAAGCTCAAACATTATCTATTGGACGAGGTCGTCTGGTGACCGTGACGACGAAATAATCACGGAGGATGGAGTAATCTGTGTATAGTTCAAGCAAGTGAGGAAAGTTTTCTGATCGCTATTTACTTGGGAGGCAGAAACGATTCTTTTACATATGGCTCAAGCAGCTCACGATTTTCGGTTTTAGACCAAGTATCCTCTGAGTAGTTTAAGACCATCCGTTCGAAGGCGAGCTAAAGTGAGAAGGCGAAACGTCCCCCACGCCGGGTTGTACGCTGGGTTTGACAGCCGCCACGCTAAAACACCCCCAATGAAAAATACCAATTGCCTCGGCTGAGAGACCCCCTTTCGATGACGACCACAGCAAACGAAACAAGGATTATGATTTGAGAGCGTGTATCTGGAATGTCCGGTGTCTTAGTTGGGGAGGTGCCGCTGCCCAGCTGGTTGATGGCCTCACCGCTGTCCAAGAAATGTGATGGATGGGACAAGGACTGAGGCGAGTAGGTAGGAGGAGCACAAGTTCGTGGTGAAAGAGAGATTCCGTCGCCGAGTACTATTATTCACTCCGGTGGATGAACGTCTAACCACAATCCGCAGAAAAGCGAGGTTCTTCAACATATCACTGATTTGCGCACACATCTCGACGGAAGAGAAGGACGATGTGACCAAAGGTATCTTTTATGAGCGCTTGGAGCATACCTATGAGAGCAGCCTCCGCCACGATGTCAAAATCGTGCTTGGCGACTTTAACGCCAGGGTGGGCAAAGAAGGAAGGTAAGGTTGAGGCTGATCGACTTCGCCGGGGCCCGAAATATGGTTATCTGTAGTACTAGATTCCAGCTTAAGATAATTCATCAACCTACCTGCCTGACAGCGGATCGAAAATCCACCAACCAGATCGATCCTGTTGTGATAGACGGAAGACACGTCTCCTGTGTTTTAAACGTGCATACGCTCCGATGTCGTAACATCGACTCGGACCACGATCTTGTTGCAGCCAAGATTAGCACCCGCCACTTTGCAGCAAAAAACGCACGTCAACAGACACAAAGAAGGTTCGACGTCGATAAGCTGTAACCACAACAGACAGCAGAACGATTTTCTTTTCGGCTTGCACTCCTATTCTCTGGGAGCACTTGTCAACAACTCGGTATAAGGGAACTGTGAAACGGCATTTCAAACTCCTTACGTACATCTGTAACCAAACCATTGGTTTTAGCATAATACAAAAGAACAGCTGGTACGACGAGGAGTGCCTTGTCGCAGCGGAGAGAAAACAGACTGCCTACCTCGCAACTTTACGATCGACCACAACACGTGTGGGATGGGATAGATACCGAGAGCTGAAGAGGAAAGCGAGACGCAGACAGAAAAAGAAAGAGGCCGAAATGCGTGGGTTTGAAGAGCTTCACAAGCTGGCCGACAGGTGTAATGCTCGAAAATTCTACGAAAGAATGAGGTGGCTAACAGAAGTTTGAAGACCGGAGCATACACTTGTAGAACCCAAGTAACCGATGCCCAGAGCATACTAAAATTATAGAGGGAACCCTTCTCCAGGATTCTTAGTGGCATTGAATGCATAACGCCAGCAGAGAGCGAACCCGACTCCCCAATCGATGACGATGGAGCAGACGTTCCATTGCCCGATCATCTAGAAGTTCGCGGCGAGGGCCAATGGATTGTCGGCCAAGCTATTCAAACACGGCGGCGAAGAACTGATAAGGAGCATGCATCAGCTTCTTTGTAAAATATGGTCGAATGAAAGCATGCCCAACGATTGGAATTTAAGTGTACTCTGCCCAATCCACAAAAAAGGAGACCCCAAAATCTGCGCCAATTACCGTGAGATAAGCCTCCTCAACATCGCGTATAAGGTTCTATCAACCGTATTGTGTGAAAAGTTAAAGCCCACCGTCAACAAACTGAATGGGCCTTATCAGTGTGGCTTTAGGCCTGGAAAATCAACAACCGACCAGAGATTCACCATGCGCCAAATTTTTGAAAAGACCCGTGAAAGGAGAATCGACACGCACCACCTATTCGTCGATTTCAAATCTGCTTTCGACAGCACGGAAAGGAGCTGCCTTTATGCCACGATGTCTGAATTTGGTATCCCCACAAAACTAATACAGCTGTGTAAACTGGCGTTGAGCAATACCAAAAGCTCCGTCAGGTTTGGGAAGAACCTCTTCGAGCCGTTCGATACAAAACGAGGTTTCAGACAAGACCACTGCGTTTCGTTTGACTTTTTTAACCTTCTTCTGGAGAAAATAATTCGAGGTGCAGATATCTTTGGCCTCAACACTCGCGTCGTTAGTTCTGCTTTCTCCAGAATGGATAAGGCAGCGAAGCAAATGGGTTTGGTAAGTAAAACAAAATATCTCCTGTTATCAAATAGTCGTCGCACTCGCGACTAGGCATCCACGTCTTTGTTGACAGTCATAACTTCGAAATTGTATATTACTTCGTATATTTTGGAACCAGCATCAATACCAACCACAACATCAGCCTCGAAATCCAATTTGAAATTTTTGGAAATTAGGAGTTTTAGAAGTTCTGAGGAAAGAAACTTATAGGTTAAAATAATAAAGCTGCAGGAGCAGCTGAATAGCAATTTGAGTATTCAACCAATTCTGGCCGAACATTGCAGTTAGAAGAGAGAAGAAGTTTAGTAAGGGAGAGAGATACTACGGTAGTCTATACCGACGATACTAAAATCGACTGCGGTGTAAGGGCTGTGTATGCTCCTTGGATTTTGATATCTCTCTGCCTTTCCGTCTACCAAACTCGGCTAGCAACTTCCAAGCAGAAGTTCTAGGCATAGAGAAGGCCTCTAGTTCTAAAGTTCTACTTAACAATTACGGGACCCTTTGGTAGACGTCAGCAAAAATCAATTACAGGCTAGTAAAGAAATATAAAAAAGGAATAAAATAAGGTGTTAAGCTCACTGCCGGATCAGTTCCACTTGCGGATAATTTGGATAACCGACCATAGAAACACTTTCGGCAACGACGAATCCGAGGCAAAGAAAATACCGTGCTCGCTAGAGACGATCAAGAGGGAGATCAATACACAATTTGAAAAAAATTATTCGGAATAACCTAATGTAGTTAATATATGTATAATCAAATGCCGGATAGCGAAACAGATATGACCAAAACATGACAAGAAAACTAAGGTGCGAGAGAAGTATACACAAACTTAACTACTACCATAATAGAGTATTGGCCATTTGGAGAACATGCGTTCATAAAGAATTGCCCTATAACAGCACTATGCGCGGCTGCAAACTCGAAGGGTGTAAGTAATACTTCCTCTGTGAGTGCTCAGCTCCATCACAAACTAGACATCGAACTTTTATCAGATATCAAACCTTGAATATGAATGCTTCGAACAGAGATACCCACCTACCCGTAGAGTTACGACAAAAAATGAAGCTCCCCCTGGATTTTATAATATAATATTGTTGTTGTTTTTATTGTTTTATCAATATAAATTAAGTTAAAGAAAACTTATATAAACGAATTTTATTAAATCAGAAATCGGATTGCTGTACATGATTGGCTTAGTTCGAAAGGTTCACATTTAGGTAAAGTTCTAGTGATTTTACTAGCCACCTTTCGGGGTTATCTAACTAAAGTTGTAGTAATTACAGTGGACAGAATAATAACAGTAATTTTATGGAACCAAAAATATACCATTCTAACATACATATATGCGTGTAACTAATACCGTTGTCATCCTTACCGGTCCCCCCGCTTAGTGCGCAGTCCTCTAACAAGCCTCACATTAAATGCTTTTCGACTCACAACTGTCCAAAATAGTTGCATGCAACGGCAACGGCAAAAGCACAAACAGCAAATACAATAGATATGACGAAGAGGAGAAATCTATCTGTTGTTACCCTGCCAGGTGGCATGATGCTTGGAGCGGCGGTGGGTTTGTGCGGGCTCATAATAATTATAATTCGAATTGCAAACTATTGTGCATGTGTTTGTGTCTGTGTGTGTTTTAATATGCAAATATGTCTATTTCAATTGTTTGTATTCAGTATGTCATGGGCATTGCTAAATGAGAAAATGCAGAATTTGCAATGCGAAATGCAATCCAAAGCAAAAACTCCTGGAGAAATATGTGTGCGTGAGGCTTGCTTTGTATGCGTTGCATGCAACATATGCAACAACACACTGACGTGCAGCATATGCCGCTTGTTTAAAGCATAAGCTATTGCTGCCATTTTACCGTTATTTGCTTATTTGTTGCACCTGCAGGGGCAGTGGGGGGCATCTTCCAACTCGGCATCTCCAGACCGCAAGCGTTGCGCTGCCAACATTTACAAGTTACCAAGCATATTGTTGCTGTTGTCGTTGTTATCTATTTGCTTTACTGTTGGACTGGCAATCAGCAAGAAAACTCCGAGATCTGTACGAACTACACGGGCCTAACCGAGCCAGCTACGCACATCCTGTTGGCAGCCGTGCGAAGGTGAAGGTGAGTTAGTGTGCGTTGGCAGTGCCACGAAGCTTATGTTGGCATCTTAATCTCTCTGGCATGTAGAACATGAGTAACCAACAACAAGGCACATAGACACACACTTGAATGCCACTGCTTGCCACGGCAAAAAGGCGCACGAATAACTCTGTTGATATGTATGTATGTATGGATTGGCAAACGCACGTGCAAGCCGCTCACCTCACATTAGACATGCGTCAGTAACAACAACAGCAACGGAAGCAAAACCAACAACAAACAGCGCCAACAGCCATGGCAAAGCCAGAAGTTCAGCAGGATGGGTGACCAACAACTTTGAGGGGCTGCCGAAGGGTGGGGGTCTTACGGAAATTTGCAAATTTGTAAAGTGTTTTGAAATTTAAATCACAAATGTCCAGACAAATCCCACCACGCGCTTGTTTGCGCCACTCTCGGCGCTTGCTGAAGCTTTCGAGATACTGTGTACGGGGTTCGTTGTTCTTGTTGTACTACCGGTGAGGCGGCAGTGCGTTTGCTGGCACACAAATTGGCTGTCTGGCCGTTGGACTGCTGGCTGCTCGACTGGCTGGCTGGCAGGGAGATGGACAAGCGGATAAGCAGTTAAGTTACTTGTGCAAACATATCACAAACATTGTAATTACCCACACTTAGTGGCGCTGCCAGATATCGGACTAAATTTATGTCACATCATATACATTTATATTACATTCTGTGTACAAATGTGCACGTGTGTGGGCATGGCCGCTGGCATACACATAAACAAATTGAATTCTTACATGTTGATTAATGTAGAAGACCAGTGAGCAAAGTGCTTAGTACCGTTGTGAAATTTCCAATGGACCTCGGTACGATACAGACGTGGACTACAAAATGGAAAGGTGTAACATTTCAGTTACCAAGAACCTAACAGAGCCATAGACCATTGAAAAAACTTCCAAAAAGAACACTCAAAAGACAATTTTACTTATGCCTAGATGGATCTATTTTGTAGTTCGACATAGTATTTAAGAATCATCAGCAAAGTGCTTTATTCTTATCTGCAAACACCTAATCTTAGTGCTTTAAATCAGAAAAATTTCGAAAGTAAAATTTTATGAATTTTTTCATACAGTCCGTCTTAATAACAAAAACTAATGGATGTAGATATAGAGTTATATGCATAGATACTTATGAAATATCGAGGCGAGTTGAAATACGAGTGAATGTCAGTTCGTCCATCCATCTGTGAAGGCGATAACCTGAGTAAAAATTGAGTTATTTTGATGAACGAATGGGCGACTAATATTAATTTCCACCCAATTTGGTTCGGAACACTATTTCGTATTTAATTTTTTTTAATGTGAAAATCAACATTCTAGGTAACCCAAGGTTATGTCTTACCCAAAAATAGACGAAAGTATTCTATTCATTTTCAAGTCCAGGATATCGAATATGCGTACATGTTTTATTCCGAAATTATCGGTCAGTTTGAGAGGTATATTAATAGAACTTGATTATAAAGTACCCATAAGTCAAAAAAGGATGAATTCATGTTGGGTATACACAAACATTTCTGGATTTTCGGTCGACTTCATATCGTTATATTATATCGGTCATTATGTGAGTTATTACGTCTTTCTACCATAATAGCCTGTGTTTACGGTTATAAGTAGATCAGAACTTGAATAAAATCAGGTCAATGCTACTCCTAGTCATTATATCCCTAAAAGAGTAATTTCCATACGTCAATATGTTCGCAAATTTAAGAACCTTTGTAATTTATTAACTCCCAGCTGATATAAAATCCTATTATAGCGGCATCTACGCCTCCAGTTATTTTTTCCTCATTCACCCAAAATTTTCAGTTTCTTCTCTTTGGTTATATTTATACCCGATTTACAAGAAGTGTTCCAAAATTCCCCCTAAAGGCGCCATCTATATGTGGACGGAAGTGAAGTTATTGCGTTTTAAGTGCCAGTATGTTTGTGTTATCGGTGCGAAAATGAGTTTCGAACAAAGAGCCAACAATAAATTTTGCTTTAAAATTGGTAAAACTTTTACCGAAACGCTTCAATTGATGAAACAAGCGACGATTGCCTATCCCGTAGCAGAGTGCACGAGTGATTTCAACGTTTTCATAGTTGTCGTGGGGACATAAATGACCATCAACATGTGGGCCAATCTAAATCCGTGATCACCGAAAATTCCATCGAAACTTTGCGTGAATTCATCTAAAATCAGCCGAAATCATCATTGAAATGATGAACATCTCTCAAAACATCAATTTATCGTATTTTGATCGAACATTTGGGCTTACGAAAGGTGTGTGCACGGTTTGTTCCGCACAAATTGATTGACGACCAAAAATTGCTCAGAATCCAACATTCGATCGACGGTTGTGACCGATTATTTCACCAATAATCACATTTTAACCATTAATCAATCCCCGTAATCACCTGATATGGCACCGTGTGACTTCTTCCTTTTCGGAAAAATGCATTTGCCTCTGAAAGAAAAGCGTAGAGACCATTCAAAAGGCTTGCACCGGCATACTGGCGGCCATACCGGCCAACGAGCTAAAACACTCGTTCGACATGCTTTTGGACCGTGCAAAAAGCTGTATTGAAGCAGAAGGAGACTATTTTGAATAAAATAAATTGATTTTGCCGAAAAAACAGTTTATTCTGTTTTTCTTTTTAAGTCCTGTTTACTTTGGAACGCACCTTGTATCTCAAGAGCAGATATCTCAGTTAAATTAAGTAAAAATATATTTTTTAGCATTTTGTCCTTCTATTGATAATTTCGTCGAATAAAAAATAGTGAGTTCTTTCAAAAATTATTTTTAATTTAAAGTTTGGAAAAATATAACCTGGCTTTGCGATTAAGAATGTATAAAATGTTCGGTTACATGCGAACTTAGCCCGTCTTCACTTACTTAATTTCTTTTTTCGTCAGCCCTGCACAAAAGCAGTAAAGCGCAATATTACTAAATGCTAACGGAACAAAACTGTCCCAGTCTAAACTTTCTTACCATGCAACAGAGTACCATATATCCGAAGAAACAAAGGTCGTTTAAAAAAAAAAATTAATTAAATTTCAAAACTGAATCTCGAAAATCTTAGTATCCGGATTTGGCAAATATTTTGCTGACTGGGTTTACTTATCTGTTAAATTGTGCTCATGAATGCTTATGTACACTTACATACATATGTATGTATACACTAACTGTGAGTTTAGACGTTGAAATATGAAAATTTAATCTGCACTGCATCCCCGCCTATTTGCTCCGGTGACCAGAGAGCGTGATGTTGATGCTAATTTTGTTTGCTGAATTTTCAAATTACCTTAGTGATATAGGTATTTAATAGTTGGCCCCATTTTAACAGGTCAAATTTCAATTAATTCACAAGTCGATTATAGTAATTAACTGGATGCGACTCGGCTTGGTTGTAAATAACATAAACAACAACGCCAATAACACTAAAATTTGTTGTATATACATTTACGGAAATGGTTTTTGTATGGTTTAGAGAACAGAATGTGTGTGTGTGCGTGACTTGGCCGACGTTAGTCTGAAGTTTAGATGCTGTTTTGTATAAAAATATGTCTCTCTGTGCGCTCAGACAAAGCTTTATAGTAAATGTAATAGAACCAAAAAAGGCACAGAGGCCTAAAATCTCTCAGGATTGCATTTGGAATGCTTTTAGTCCAGCCCCTTCGGCGCATAATCTGTCAGTGTGGCGTAGCTCACATTATCATTATTATATTTGAGCCCAAGAGGTTTGAAATTTTAAATACTCGTGAGCCAGTCAATTTGCGTACCGATGTGTCCGCACATTGATGACTGCAGGGTCATTGCTACGCAATCAATTATCGTATGCTTATAAGGGCCATGGAAAATGTTTCAATCATTAATTTGTAATTCGTTTCAGCATACGATAAATAATTGCTGGCAAACAAGAGCGATTGCTAAATTACTGGCATCTACCTTGCATCAGCGGCATCATCATCATCATTTCCGGTGAAATGGCATGAATGAGCACTGCGCAGCGCTTTCGGCTAATTGTTGTGCTAATTTGGGTGGGCGAGTCTGCACTTTGGGGCATTCAATTGCCGAGTACGAAGCATCCTTTAAAAGCATTTCAATGGTTATTGATGGCCACACTAAAGCGAAGGTCTCCACAATTCACTGCTACAACTGCATCCGGTCGTCGGCTGGCTTTGGCTGCGCTTTATACCGTCCCGTCGGCTATTCACCTGTTCACCAGTTCAACAAATGCCGACTCACTCTACACACTTGTTCGCATTAGCCACATCAAATACCGGAAAATCGCTGCACAAAGCTCAATTGTGGTCTGTTTCCACTGCTCTACAATGCGTGGCTTATGAGCTGATGAGCGCATGCAAGCAATTTCGATTTAGGCAAAGGTACTAAGGACTTACGGGGTGTATATTTTATACGCATACATCATGTGCAACAAAGTATAAATTACTTTGTTCTTTTAACGGCTGTATGTAATACAATTCACGATGTCGGACTGAGTAACTTCGACAAATGTGCAGAATTAAGGTTAAGGCCATGACTCTTTATCAGTATTAGTCGAAAGAAGAGGAGTGAATATCTGCATCTTTTCAACTAACTAAGTTTGAAACCTCCCAGAAAGTCGAATTTTGAGATAACCCTTATTTTCTTAAAAGTTTTATGTTAGCCCAAAACTCTATTAGTTAGGGTAAGAATAGGCTGGTGATGTCACTTAGGCCTTCAAAACAGTAGACCATTAGGAGTAAATCTAAAGCATGAATCTCACGCTTCCACGAACTGCTGAAAATATCACTCCCAATATAAAGCAAAGGTACCTTGATGCTTCTAACTCACCTTTCTTCACACTACGTGTATGCCTTGGGACAGTTTCCGGTTTGAACGCCTACAAGATGAACTTTGCTAAAAGCAAGTTGGTCAATGGACCTCTTGCGTTCCGCTCTGGACCAAAAGGATCTTGGAGCCGCTAGTGCTGGTGTTGCCAATTTGGCCGCGGTATCGTTATCGATTGGTTACCTAACTATTGCTTCGGCACCACACAGTGATGCCAATGGTTTCAAGAATCTGTTGGCTATTGCTGCTGCCATCGAAGTGGACTTCAAGGAAGCTGCTATCATCAAGGAGTTCATCAAGTTTGTTGCTGCTGGTGCTGGCGCTGTTGCCGAAAAGAAGGAAGAAGCCAAAAAGGAGGAGTCGGAGTCCGAAGAAGACGACGACATGAGTTTCGGTCTCTTCGGCTAAACATCTCAAAACTAAAATTGATTTAATTTGAATTAATTAATGAAACTATTTAGAAAATATTTATGATAAACTGAAGGGATCGGTTGACATCATTGTCCAGCTCGCATAAAGAATATTTTTCTCCAATGAATAATGGCTTTATTTGGCTTCACCCTCAGTTAGCTGCGCCTTACGATACATTCATTCGATAACGGCTCATGGCGAATTTTGTTTAGTATCTTGCAGTGAGTGTAGTGCATCCTATTAAAGAACTCGAAGGCTTACATTTAAACTGTGCGTCAAGCTGAGCAGTCAGGTGAACAAAATCTTTTATTAGATTACCCAAACTTCCTTCTTAGCTTTATCGTCTCTGTAGTCGGTGTGTATCATCAATATTCACCTTGTGTAACCCTTCTTCTACTACTCGTTTGCTCACCGCGCTCTCTACCTCCCACATACCCATTAAGCGTTCAGCACATTTCGTGATTTAAAGGAAATTGGGCAATTTGCGATGAAACGCCTCGGGGCGTTTAGTAACTGCTAATCAAGTCAGACGAATCCAGAGGCAAAAAATTATAGCTTCTTGTCTGCAATCAACTACTCATACAAATGTATTGACGCTCTTTCCACTTCATCATCGAATTTAAACTGTTTTGTCGGCAATTAGCTTGATTGGGTTAACTGTTCATCGACACATAAGAGAGCTTACTTGTATGTACATACTTGTATGTATGTGAATATAATTACTTCACTTAAACCAAAATCGATTAGGCAAATACATTTAATATTTTTTCGCATCCATGTAAGTGCTTGGTGAGGGCGGTACTGCACATTAATCATAGAACCGTGAGTTGGGCACTCAGTGCCCATTCTCATTTTTGATATTGAATTCCTGAGGTCTGCACGGTCCAATTTGACTTATTTTCAGCATTGCGATAAACTATAATTTTAGTTATAAGTTGACAAAATTTTAGGTATATAGCTCTTATAATAAGAAAGTTAAGGCGGTTTATATGGTGACTACTCTATACGTGACTTGAGTCACTCAGTGCCCATAATATTTCTTCATATATTTTGTATGAAGAAGCGTAATTTTCTAACGGTTTTGATGATAATTATGCATTTCTAATTAGTTTCGCGTAAAATTTTCAAGTGAATAGTTAATTTTTAGTAGTGACAAATATAATTTTTTGAAATGAGTGAAAAATTGGAGATTTTGGAGATTTATTTGGCCAACTTACAGCGTGAATTGACGGAAGAAGATGAAGAGAATATTTCAAATTATTTGAATTCTAATGATAGCGATGATGATGATGGTGGAGAAGAGAGCCTAAATTTGGTGGTGACCACGAATCGATACCCTGTAACCGGTCCGGCTTCGGAGATGATAAAGCTCAGCCCATTAGGGATTCAATATATCAGCGAGGAGGCTATTGTAGAACTGGACCCTGACGAAAACAGATTTGATTTGTCAAATACGGTTATTGAGGGTCAATTCATGGAAAGTTTTGGATCTAAAAGCGATACCTTCATACGCGTCTTCCCAGCGTCTATTTTTGAAGGAATTGCTCTTGAGGCGAATAGGAAAGCTAAAAGAATAATATAGGCAAATATGCCTCAAACAGTTCCAAAAAAATGAGATATTGGCAAGCCACAACTGCCAAAACTATTTACATCCTTTGAAGAAGTTAACAACAAATTCGAAGAAAAACGTGTTAGTGCTTTCAATTACTCATGAAAGCGAAGATGTAAATCCTGTAACAAAAAAAAAACACAAGTCATACATGCTTATAATGATCATAAAGGTGGTGTTGATACTTTTGACTACCACTTTGGATATCGAAATAACCACTTCCAATGAATTAATTTACCGTTATCTGGCGAGAGAAGAATTTTGCAGGTACTTATAATTATTAATCGTAGATTACACTAATTCGAATTGTTTATTTTAATGGGAATAGGTGTGTTGGGAAATTTATAAACTTTTCCCAAATAATGCTACTAAAAAATTATATTAGACAAAAATTTTAGGCAAAATATGTTCAACTGAATTGAAATTATTAATTATAAGCGAATTCACAAAATATGTGAGGCAAAGGAGCTTTGCAAAAACGATTCTCTAAGAAAATCAGCTGTTTCTGATATTTTACGCAAGAACAAAGCTGAAGAAATCGTTAAAAAAACTTAATGTTGGAGGACGCCATAGAGTCAATTTAGTAAAAGATGACTTGCGAATAATGCGGGAGTTAAAAAAAATCTAAAGATATCAACAAAAAAAGTTGTAGATAGCTTACAACTAGAGTGAGTACGCGTACAGTACAACGACGCGCCGTTGATGCTGGTCGTTTTAGGTTCCGTGCTGCGAAAAAACCATATATTTCCAAAAAAAAAAAAAATAAGTTAGCACGTTTGGAATTTGCGAAACTGCATATTAATTGGTCTGTAGAACAATGGAAGTCGATATTGTTTTAGATGAGTCCAAATTTAATTTGCAGAACTCAGATGAATGACAGGTGTACGAAGGCCAACAGGAAAGCGTTTAGACCGTCGATATTTGCAGGGTGCAGTAAAGCATGGTGGGTGTAATATAATGGTGTGGGGATGCTTTTCTGGTCATGGAGTAGGACCTATTTACAGAATAGAAGGGAACACGGCTGAGTTTCAATAGAAAAATATACTGCAAACCCAAATGTTACCTCATGCTATCAAAAAAAATGCGGCCTGATTGGCAGTTTCAACATGACAATGACCCCAGATACACCCTCAAAGTTGGGAAGGATTGGTTTTCGGAATAATAAGTTTATATTTTGAGATAGTCCGACCAGTCTCCTGACATCAACCCGATTGAAAACTTATGGGAAATTGTCAACAGACAAATTAACAGTGAACAAGTCCACGGTTATAAAGACAAGCTATTATTGCCTTAAAACAAGCCTGGAATGGAATAAATGACACAGATATTAGTAATTTAATTTCATCTATGCCTGAAAGATATGTTGCAATCAAAAATAATAATGGCTACTCATTAAAATATTAATTTAAAACTAATTTCTTTTCATATTTAGCTAAAGTCCAATGAATTATGTCGCACGAATTTTTCATTTTTTTCCCTTCTGTTGTAATTTATAAATCTTACATAAAAGTTGAAAAATAAAATTGCATTATTCCTTAATATAGAATATGTGATCTTTCTTTTGCAAAAAAAAATTATTCTTCTAATGCATCTATGTAAAAAGTTATGACGGAATATGTGTGAAACTCGAGTTAGTCCAATGAGTTTTGTCCGATAGTATATGTATATACATATTGCACTTTGGTTTTAGTTTGATCAGTTTCTCACTTTCATCAAATATTTGTTTTATATGTACTTTTATTTAGACACATCATATCATGTCATATATTTGGTGCTTAGGAAATGTGTGAAGAAATATCACTTATCACCGAAGCAAATTTAATAAAGCTTCAGTATCTACTTATTAGAAGTTTCGAAAACAAAAAACTTGATATTAACTTTTTACCCTGTTATGATAACATTTTAAAGGAAACACAGTCTTCCTGAGCAAATAAAGGTCTCAGAATCTGATGTTGAATAAAAAGAATTATTGCACCACATAGCCTCACAAAAGTAATTAATGAACGAAATGAGACCTCTAATTACCTATTATCAATAGGAATATGTGGCTTTGATGGCAATTTTGGTCAGAGCAAATATAAGCAGAAATTTCAAAATAATAATTTGTCACGACATACATATGTCCCTGCACAATTGATAATAAAAGCAAAATGATGAAGATCACAAACAAATTTAGAAAAACTGCAGACCTTCGTCCACCCGTTATTGCCATCCTATTCGAATTCAATTTCAAAAGGAATCAAACCCTAAATACACTAGATTTGTGCTATATTAACTTCAAAATAGTCCTGATATTATCTTCCTTCGTCAGTCATAACATCGCTCCCGATGTTATTCAATATGCACCAGTTTCAATTGGAGAACTCTTATAAGAATCTGCTGAGTCAAGCAATAAGGACGTGAAGATGTATCGACGCCATCATACCCGAAAGAACAAATTAGGACTTACTAAGCCGATTGCTTTTGAGCTTAGATCCTTTCATTACCAGTCAAAGTAAATCAATTTTATTAGAATCAATTTTTGATTAAGCTGAATAATATTCAAAAAATGTTTTTTTTTCGTTCATCAACTTTTTTAATTTAATATAATTAATTAAAATTTGTTGCCATCGGTGGGTGACGGAGAGGGAAACGGGAAAGGGAGATTTTAAAATACTTTGGCAAAAGTTTCACTCTAATATAGGCAGTGGAAGTATTTTTGGCCGCTGATTCCATACAAGACCGACCACTGTGCGGCGATATGAAACCTGCAAAACTGCTAAGATCGATAATAAAGCAACACCTGTTTGTGATCATAGCCTTATTCTGACGTGCTCCAAAAACTATATAAGGACGTGTGAAAAGTGCTATTTTGCAAAATATAATGCCGGTGGTTAATACGGACTCAGACAATGATGAAGATCGGACAATGCTCCAACAACGTCTACACCCAATCAAAAAGACAGCGAAGAATTTCACCGATTTGAGCACTTCCTAATTAAAAATTTATTTAATTTTCATATTCTTAAATAAAAATACCTTTGTCAGTCATAACTTTGAAGTTGTAGATAATTTCGTCTATCTTGGAACCAGCGTAAACACCACCAACAATGTCAGCCTGGAAATCCAACGCAGGATTACTCTTGCCAACAGGTGCTACTTCGGACTGAGTAGGCAATTGAAAAGTAAAGTCCTCTCTCGACGAACAAAAACCAAACTCTATAAGACGCTCATAATTCCCATCGTGGTATATGGTGCAGAGGCTTGGACGATGACAACAACCGATGAGTCGACATTGCGAGTTTTCGAGAGAAAAGTTCTTCGAAAGATTTATGGTCCTTTGCGCGTTGGCCACGGCGAATATCGCATTCGATGGAACGATGAGCTGTACGAGATATACGACGACATTGACATAGTTCAGCGAATTAAAAGACAGCGGCTACGCTGGCTAGATCATGTTGTCCGGATGGATGAAAACACTCCAGCTCTGAAAGTATCCGACGCAGTACCCGCCGCGGGAAGCAGAGGAAGAGGAAGACCTCCACTTCGTTGGAAGGACCAAGTGGAGAAGGACCTGGCTTCGCTTGGAATATCCAATTGGCGCCACGTAGCGAAGAGAAGAAACGACTGGCGCGCTGTTGTTGACTCGGCTATAATGGCGTCTACGCCAACTAAGAAGAGAAGATATTTTGGATATCAAACGCGTTCTTGCTCGACTCGTTCCGATTAAGCTGACTTTTTTTCAAAAGGATTACCGTAAACAGATCTCTTTGAACAAGATTGATAGTGCAACTTCGGATCACGCATTCACGGAGAGCTTTATAACTGCCAAATAGAGATGGGTTTATGAATTTGAAATGCAAACAATCATCGAGAAGTAGAGAAAAAACGAGCCGAAAACAAAACCACGCCAAAGCCTTTGAAAAATTAAGGTGATGCTCAATGTTTTTTCGATATTTGTGGTTTGGTGCATCATGAATTTATTCCGGAGGGACAGGCGGTCAATAAGGAGTTTTATTTGACCGGTTTTAGACATTTGCGTGGAATATCTTTGGAAAACGGCCAGAATTGTGGAAGAACCGTTCATTTATTTTACGCGATGATAATGAATGAGTTGAAGTGTGGAACCCGTTTTCAGTCAATCGAAGAAATAAAACAAAATTCGCCGAAGCAGCTGATGGCCGCCCCAAAAAGTGCATATGAAATCATTTGGTGGGGATAAGTTTGAAGGCGACAAAATAAATATTGATGAATAATTAAATATTTTGCGTTTTATTTACAATTTCCGAGTACCTTTTGGCACAATTTCTATAAATTAGTATTTGTCTGTATGTCCATGATAGAATCTTGCACAATGATGATCATGTGAATATCTTTAAAAAAAAGTTGTTGCACATGAGCCAAAGAAGGTTTCTGAATTGGTACGAGTAATTTTCGACACATGGCGGCAAAACGCTTTATAAATTTCTTTGAAATCTGTCAGACACTTTTGTTTTTAGAGCAACAGTGATTCGCAGTTCAAAACCATTGTTTTGAAAAAAACGCTTTTAAAATATTTCACTCAATTCATGCTGTTGGATTATTGTTTTGATGTGAACATTATCATCTCTGAAGCTAAAAATTATTAAACGAAAAAATATATGTATTTAATTTAACAGTTGTCAAGCTTGTAACTAAAAAAAAGGATATGCAATAAAAAAAATTATAAGCTAAGCATCAAGAGATAACGATCTCTGACAATTATATTTTTCAAGCTTTAAATTCATTACCACATTTATCGTGAGTTTTCACTTTCAACGCACTTTCACTTTCCTGCTTCTAAAGTGTTCCGGAAAAATTTCACAAACTCACCTCATTTGAGAAAATATTTGCGCAACTAACCAACCGTGATACCCACAAGATTACAAAAGCAACCGAGCTGCACGAATGCCACGGTACATACTCGCCAACCTAGGAGTCTCTTGCCAACCTAGAAAGAGAAGAGAGCAAGGGGAAAACAAACAAATGAAAGGCGAAGAAACAATGAGAACGACCAACTGCGCTGCACAGTAAGTGGCTTCGCGAGAAGGCAAAATAAATAAATAACTGTTAACATGGGCCATCTTGAAATTATGTCAGTAATAGCGGCAACTGCCTCCGCCGTGCAGACGCTGTGCATTAAGAGGTCATAAGTCAAGCGTGTTAAATACCCAATGGGATCTGCGGTGGTCTATAGCAAAAATAACGAGCGAATTCGTAAAGAGACCGGAAGAGGGGAAGTTGGCAGAGTGAGCAGGAGTAAGTGGATATCCAGCACCTGACGGCTGCTTGGCAATTGCACTTGGTAGCTTTCGGCAGTTATGTAAGCTTACTTTCGGTTATAATTGCCGCTGAATCTTTTGCAATACGACAACAGTAATGGCTGTACGCCGACGGGCGCTACCAATTTATATTCATGAGGTGCGAGTTGTTGTTGCACAGCCGCAGGGGGGCTTTATATTTGCGCAGCCAGCTGCCGGCAAATAGCCACAACGGAACTTTTATTCGATTTGTAAGTTTCAGTAAGTGTGTATATACATACTATCATACATACGTTTGTAGGTGTGAGTCCTTAAGGCGATCAACTGAAGATTTTGCAGCTTTATACGCAAATAATTGTTGATAAAACATGATGGAATTATTTGGAAAAATTGCACTCAATTTCATCAATGTAAATATTTTTTAATAATAGAGAATATTTTATTTTGAAAAGGTGTTTAACATTGCGATAAAGTCGGTGACGTGGTCTCTTAATGCAAGAATATATTCATTTTTATAAATTTATTGAGAGGGCAACCACTCATTTTCTTGATGTTTATGAACATGAAAATTTCATTAAAATACTATGAATAAATTCGTAAATTTTTTTCCCCGATATTAATGACGTTCATAACCTCTCTCAAACAATGTACTCTTCTCTAAGAGATCAGAGTATAGATCAAAACTCGAATATATGTAGTTCAGTGAAGTGGAACCCGAGAATTTCCATTTCGATAAGTTAGATGTCGACAAAACAAAATATATTTAGATCTTTGTGATCTTAACTCGAATTTCCTAAACAAACCTCGAAATTTCAGCTGAGGAAATCTTAAATTAGGGTAATCGTTAATATTGTTATTTTTATTTACTTGTAATGAAAAATAATTGACCTGTTGGTCAAGTTTATCGTGAAATAATGTTTTTCATATATAAAATTAAATAAAACTTACGAAACATTTTGGTCTTTTTGACAGTTGTTATTTGATTAAAACTCCGTTTGCTTTGCAGTTTTATAATAAACAGACTTACTTCGTTTTTAAATCGTGTAAATTCATTACTAAATTAACGGTTCAGCTCGCGCAATGCATCACGTGCTTCAGTCGAAATAATCGCTCTGCAAAGTCGTGAAGCAGTGTATGGAGGACAGAACGAGTTCATCCACAATCACGCGCAACATTTGGAGCTTTGCCCATCCACTTTATGGAAGATTTTACAAAAGGATCATGCTGCTTGGATCCTCTCTGTCGTCTCATCAGGTTATCATACTCAAAGATCCATGACTCGTCACTTGTGATTACGTTAACAAAAATTAAGGGTCACACGTACAAATTTTCTTGGCACACTTCTACTTGTGGCAATTTCTGGTCGTCAGTTAACACTTTTGGGATCTACTTCGCGTACACCTTGCGCATGTTGAAGTGCTCCATTAGAATGTCATGAACCACAGATTTTTGATAAAATTAACATCATGGCAATTAAACGAATAATTGGTCGACGGTCTGAGTTCAAAACTTTGCGCAAACGAGTCACAAGTCGTAGGTCTCCCAGCACGGTCTTTATCAGCGACCTCTTCCCGCCCCTCCAAAAAGGCCTGGTGTCACCAAAAGACATCACTTCTTGCTAAAGCAACATCTCGGTAAGGCTGATCATATCAAACGTCTTTATAACAGATTTACCGAGTTTCTCGCAGAATTTAATCGCGTACCTCTGCTCTAACGAACGCTCCATTTTTGGCATGCACCACTCATAAGAACACGCTTGTCCTGACTCTCCAGGTGCTCGGAGACAACTGACCAGCTCGTTCGTTAGCTAGGAACGTCCTTTACCGAATCCAGTTGTTGCGCGCACAATCCGAAATACAGTCACGGCGGAAGAAAATCGGTTGTATTACTTTCCGGACAAGCCCTGTATAAAAGCCTTTCGTGTTCATTACCCAAAAATCTAGAAGATGAAAACGCTAACAGAAGGTTTCAAGACCGGAGCATACTCTCGTAGAACCCCCAAAGGTGATCTAGTGATCGATGTCAAAAGCATACAAAAATTATGGAGGGCACACTTCTCCACTCTGCTGAATGGCAGTGAAAGTACAATGCCAGTAGAAGTCGAGCCCGATTCCCCAATCGGTGACGATGAAGCAGATGTTCCATTGCCCGACCATGGAGAAGTTCGAATAGCAATTACCCGCCTGAAGAACAACAAAGCGACGGGGGCCGATGGATTGCCGGCCGAGCTATTCAAACACGCGACGAAGAACTGATAACGAGCATGCATCAGCTTCTGTGCAAAATATGGTCGGACGAAAGTATGCCCAACGATTGGAATTTAAGTGTGCTCTGCCCAATCCACAATCTGCGCCAACTACCGTGGGATAAACCTCCTCAACATTGCATACAAGGTTCTATCGAGTGTATTGTGTGAAAGCCTAGCGTCAACAAACTGATTGGACCTAATCAGTGCGGCTTTAGACCTCGCAAATCAACAACCGACCAAATATTCACCATGCGCCAAGTCTTGAAAACGAACCGTGAAAGGAGAAGTGACACACACCACCTCTTCGTCGATTTTAAAGCTGCTTCGACAGCACGATAAGGAGATACCTCTATGCCGCGATGTCTGTCCCGCAAAACTAATACAGCTGTGTAAACTGACGTTGAGCAACACGAAAAGCTCCGTCAGGTACAATTTTTTTATAAGAGTGTACGGCTGCTAGCGTATGCCGATGATTTTGATATCATTGGCCTCAATACCCGCGCCGTTAGCTCTGTTTCTCCAAACTGGACAAGGAAGCAAAGCAAATGGGTCAGGCAATGAACGACGGCAAGACGAAATATCTCCTGTCATCAAACAAACAGTCGTCGCACTCGCGACGTGGCTCTCACGTCACTTTTGACAGTAATAACTTTGAAGTCGTAGATAATTTCGTGTATCTTGGAACTAGCGTAAACACTACCAACAATGTCAGCCTAGAAATCCAACGCAGGATAACTCTTGCCAACAGGTGCTACTTCGGACTGAGTAGGCAATTGAGAAGTTAAGTCCTTTCTCGTCGAACAAAAGCCAAACTCTATAAGTCATTCATTATTCCCGTCCTGTTATATGGTGCAGAGGCTTGAACTATGAAAACAACTGATGAGTCGACGTTGCGAGTTTTCGAGAGAAATGTTCTATGAAAGATTTATGGTCTTTTGGGCATTGGCCACGGCGAATATCGCATTCGATGGAACGATGAGCTGTACGAGATATACATACGACGACATCGACATAGTCCAGCGAAATAAAGATAGCGGCTACGATGGCTAGGTCATGTTGCCCGAATGGACGAAAACACTCCAGCTCTGAAAGTATTCGACGTAGTACCCGCCGGGGGAAGCAGAGGAAGAGGATGAGCTCCACTCCGTTGGAAGGACCAGGTGGAGAAAGACCTAGCTTCGCTTGGAATATCCAATTGGCGCCACGTAGCGAAAAGAAGGAACGGCAGGCGCGCTGTTGTTAACTCGGCTATAATCGCGTAAGCGATGTCTACGCCAGTAAAGAAGAAGAAGAAGAAGCTATTATGATTATGCGAATATAATTTTCGAGATATTAATACCAACTTTACTTTAAGGTTTTTAATCATTGATATGAAGTTCTTGAAAACATTATTTGGTAACTGCGATTTGTTGATAGTTTTTTCTTAGTTTGCAATTTCATTTTTGTGCGCCTTTTAAACGCATTGCGTCCGCATTGATACCGTTACATTGACAAACTTGCGGGGTTTCATAACAGACTTAAACTAAAAATCACTTAACTTTTTTAATCACCCTAATGTGCAAGAATATATAAATTTTATAGGTCAGATCTACGCACACATAAATGAGTACATGTATGGGCGTCGCATAGCGCAATTTAGTGTTATTGTAGCTATTATTATGGCATTAAGCTAGTAAATTAAACATTATTTGCTGGCGTGGATGGGTACTTTAATGCATACATATGTTCGTCGTGTGTTGGCAACTATTTGCATAAATCTGTTAACGGAGACACCTGTGCATATGTAATCGCTTGTGTTAAGTAGCTTTTCAAAGCAAGCGCTCCTAATTTCTCAGTATACTGCTACAGGCAACCGATATCTTTTTCGAACTCATTGAATCAGTAAAATTTTGTGCAGCCTCTGCATAAACCCTTCAGAAGCACTAGCGCTAGTATACATGCTTTATAGGCTGTGTTTAATGATGTTTTATTAAAGTATTTATTATTTTATTAGGCACCCCTAATGTTATACTTAACTGCAGTGAAAATAAAGCAATCTTATCAGAAATGAGCTGATTGAGATTAGCTCTTAACTGTTTCGTGATCATTCGTTGGGTGGCTTTTTATGGTACTCGAAATTCAAGTTCGTATAAGAAGTTTGAGTATTTAAAATTAGTATTTAGAGGGTATTTTTTATCAAAAATGTTTGAATTTGTGTCAGTGGAAAGTTTCTTAATAAAATTCTTTTTCCTTCATTTAATTGAAAATGATAAATTCTTAATAAATTAAAAGCAAAGTGAAGAGAAGATATCAGGACGGTTAACAAAAGGAAGCGCATGTGAGATCTATTTCTTTTTTTAATTAAGCGGGGGCTTCGTCATATATAAAATTATTAAATAGGTATAATTTTATATAACCTGTCAGATATCAAGTTTGTTAGATAACAAACTATTGCATCATTTGGAAATTTGTAAAGTTCCATCATATCGAAGCATACTTTTCGTAGAACTCTATATTGAAGTTTGTATACTCATTTTACTATAAAAATATTGAACCCAAATTTTGCACAAGTAATTTGTAAAAAGTTATTGCCAAGAAGCTAAATTGTCTATATTTGCTCTAGAGTCTAGACTAAGTACTAAAAACAGAAAGTTTTGAAAAAAATTTAAAATTATGACCTTATGTGTCATTTAATGCGTTTGCTTCCTGTTCTGGTATGAACCGTATTCCAGTAAGGTAATTCTTCACCGACCACAATAAATGTTAGTCAGAAGGAGCAAGGTCTGGACTATAAGCGAGTTGTTTTACAAATATTTTTTAATCGGTCTTACCACATCAAATCGAGCATTGCCTATTAAGTAGTCGCAAATTCCGAACGTTTTTCTACAATCGCTTACCTCAGTTTGCAGAGTTGCTGTCTGTAGTAGTTTCAATTAATGGTTTCACCCAGTTTTACAAGAACACCCTTCTGATCCCACCAAATATAAAGTGGTTGGTCACTTATGACTTTTGCATTAAGGTTTGTCTTAATGGATCCATTTTAATTACTAGTTACAATCTAATTCAAAAAAAGATTATTTTTGTTGCGTTCAAACAGCATTTCCGATATGCAAAATAGTCTTTCGGCTTCAACTCAAATAGCACCAGATTTCATTTCTTTTGTACGTATCCGAATACTTCTAAATATTTAAAAAGCTGCTTGAAAAAAATTCAAAGCTTCTGTGAGCTCTTCTTGTGTTTGGAAACACTCTGTATTGTTCCAGTTAAAACTTTTCGTCTGCCTAGCACATTCCTTGCTTTCCAGGACAGAATCACCTCTTTAAATCATGCAAACCATTTTTGGCACACTTTTATTTTCTTTATATTGAAGTAATGTAGAGGAACTCCCCGTAAAAAAACTTTGTCAGGCACAAGTTTCAACATATTCATTTGAGTAAAACAATTATTGTTTTTTTCGCCTGTTTCATCCTGACCTCCTTACCTCCTAAGGAAGTTCAGTAGTACAGAAAGTTATATTTGTGCAACCTCCAGGACATTGTCAAGAAACCTTCGACAGATAGTTGTGTTTATTTTCCTACTGAAACCCTTATACGAGTATTCATATAGAAAATATTCTTCAGTCTCTTTTTCTTCTACGTTCTAACAGCGTCCTCAAAAGTCTTTGTATGGTATTCCAAGTCTGCTTGTATGCTTGCCAATTAAACAGTGGCTTGTTGGTACTTCTACTAGAGTTTCTATGTCATTCTTTAATAATCGTCGTGTGGGGATCATATTCCGTTCATGCCACGTTTGCCTTCTTGTTGAGCAAATTCGGGATTGACTCCAATAAGCTCAGGTATATTTATAACCTGTTTACCGATTTAATGTCTACAAGTAGTCTTGCTCTGGCAAGTCCATCTACTTCACAGTTACCAGGAATATTGTTATGTCTTGGAACCCATTGCAAGTTTATCGTGAATTGGGATGTTAGATCCACTAAGAGGCTTCGGACACTTTATTTTAAGCATCTTTCCTATGTGTGAAGATGAATATATTCCTTATTGTGAGCAGACTGTTTCTCAGAACAAGAAAGCTATTTTTAATTGCTGTGATCTCCACTAGGAAGACACTGGAAGAAGGAAGACGATTATGGTATCTAATTTTGCTGAAACCTTACCACCTTCACCTCAACTAGTCTCCAGTTGGATCCATCCGTATCCTTGTCTCCGTGTCCTCACCTCCATCCCACCCTTCTCTGGAAAGGAAGATAATATTTGGGACCGAATTATTTAGGATATCGAAAATTATTGGTATTGGCTAGAAATGTGAACTTGCTAAGTATCTTGGAATGCTCCTTATTACAGAGGACTAAAAGGGGGATTCCCTTAGTCTAAGGTCTGACTTCGCAACAACTAAATCTAAAATAATTTTTAGTGCCCGACATCGCGTTGTGCTAAGAAGTGCACTGGTGAAAGCTTCATGTCTAAAAGTAGTCCCAGTAGCTTTATTTCTCTTCTTTTGATAGCATGGTACCACTCTAAATAACTACTGGAATTCAGTCTTTCCTAGTGAACGGTACTTCGTCTTGCCAACATTTAGTGCGTATGATTCGGCTCATCGATTTATGTCGTTTAATATTGTTTACTTAAGGTCGTCGAGGGTATTTAGAAATTTACCTCTCAACGTAGACACAATACAATATGCCCAAAAACATAGTTAAAAACCTGAGAAGTTAGAAAGCCTAAGGACTCTTCACTGCATACCGTCCAGATGTGGTCTGACGTCTGACGGTACCCAACATTAAGCACCGACGGCTTCTGCCGTAGTCTCGATTTTATTACAGAAATGTTTCCAAGAAATAATAGAAAGGAATAGAAATAATATAAACCGCGTCAAGATTTATTTTCCCGTTCAAACCATTTTTAAATAACCCATATAAGTACTTAATAACGGCAGTCAGAGCGGTTGAGGCGATTATAGACATAGAGTGTAGTAACGAAAGACAAGAGAAGGAGACACAGCCGTCTACTTTATATTATATATCAGAGAAAAATAGTTTATTTTATAATCCACCTTGCTTACGCCAGGAACAACAGCAACAATAGGGAAAAAGTCATGTTAACTTTCCATATAAAATGAGACACTTAATGTTATCACGATAGCAAGTGGCATTCACTATGGACGCCATGGCGTATAAGTAACATAATTTGTACTTGCAAGAGTGTGTGTATGCATGTGAGGAGAGAAAAAGCCCCAGCCTCACTCGTTCCTTGTGTGCGAGGCAAAGATTAATGCTTATTTGAGTGTTTGTGTTGGGACATTAAGTCAAGGTGTTACAATGAAGTAGTTCAACATTGACTAATGCATCAATTGTTGTTGTAAGCTAAAGCTTATGAGCTGCCATCAAGGCCTTCTAGAGGTGTCAGACACCCATCCAATATACATGTACGCACACACACACACACACACACACAAGCAATCAACGGCATGTCAGCAACCACAGCCACAACTAATATGATGAAACAACAATAACAAAAACAAATGACAGTGAAGCACGCATATAATGTGACAGTCATTATTACGCACATTAGCGACGACGGAAATGTGCTCGGTTGTTGGCAAGGTAGAAGCTGTTAGCTAGCAGCCAGTCGGTTAAAGTGTATAGTGTCAAGCGCTGCCACCAATAACAACAACGAAAATGGCTTGTGTGTCACCCCTGCCCTTGCCGCGCTTGACATTTCTATTATAGTAATTTTGTTGTCGCCTACAAATATTATGAACACATTTTGTTGGTTAACACTGAAAACGTGTCCTTAATACAAATTATTATGCGACATGTTGTCGGTTTCTGCTCCACAACGCCCCGTTACTATTTTTAGTGGCATAAATGTAGCGAGCGGGTTGTCGTTTATGCGCGCAGGGAATTGTTGGAACTATAGAAAGGGTGCTGGAATTAGTTATAAGCAGAAATATATTAGCTGTGGGGGGATTAATGGTTCTGTGAATATGCGTACACATTCATATGCATCTGAATAAGCATAAGGCACATAAAAAACTTTTTTATTACAAAATGGTTTGTAAATTTCGCTTGATTTAATGAGCTGGAAAAGCTTTTGGGGTAAAAAAGATAAGCCTAAACCAAGGCAAGTTTCATATATACAATAAAATGTAATGATTATATATTTTTTGTGTGAATATTATAAACAGAGAACACAGATTACTCACCTTTCGGACAGATAGACGTTCGCAAACTATTACAGACAAACTTATATGAGCTCTGAGATCAGCGGCCGAAGAGTTAAGGATGTTAGAGCCGTTTATTAACCAAACTAATTGACGCCAGTGATGGTAGTTACACGTTTGATCCCATAAATATCTGACCTTTCTATTTAAATGATACAGAACGCAGCATTATCTATTAAACATTATAGTTACAACCTTTTCAATGAAATAAAAACAAAAATTGAAGAAAGGGTAAATATGAAATTGTGTGTTAATCTTGAAAAAAAAAGAAAAAAACATACCATTGAAGCTATAATACACATTAATTCACAAATACAAACGTTCCCGTACAAGAACTTAATTCTAATCGTTTAGTTTGCGGGACAGCTATATGTTATAGTCGGCCGATATCGACGATTCCGACAAACAATCAGCTTCTTGGGGCGAAAAAGACGTATTCAAACTATCAGAAACTGAGGAATTAGTATTTTTTTATTAACGAAAGAATATTGGTCAAGAGTTTTTGTAAGAATCATTAAAATTTTAGAGTCAAATCATAGTCCGTACCGTAAAATATCTCCTTTAAGAAGCGTCTTGCTCCAATATCTTTGAGTTTATAATTTAACAGAGAAATTAAAAGACATTTTTGAATTTAGGCGTCGAACTAAACTCACTTTTTACAGATAAACAAACTCAATTTCGCAGAATACAGCATAAATAGACGATTTATATCGGCACAGCGACAAATAATACCCTTCAGCAATGCAAACGACGCAATTAACGCAAAAGTAGACTTAATAACCTTTTTGCACTAGAGGTAATTGATCAATTAGTACGCCTTTGCTCGATTAAAATGTTAATTAAGATCGAGGATTAGGCTATAAATTTGGTTAGTTGCATTGATTAAATGGCAGTCAGCTGATGAATTTTAATCTTTATAACAAATGCAAAATGAATAGCACAAGCAAGTATGATCGTTAATCGAGCCTATCGTTAAGCGCTTGGCTTCTCAATTGTTATCTAATATTCTAAATTAATTCAGCTGTACGAAAAGGTTATAAAGGTGACTTTGCAGTTAAGAAAAATACAGGTAGTGATGGCAATGAAATTTGAATATTTTTTAATTGTGATTATTTTGTAGTCAGTGTACGAAATGTATCATATCCTAGTGCATACTAATTAGCTGGGCATACAAAAATGCTTATGAGAACGGAATTGCTTCATTCAAAGGATATTTATAATGCTTGATTTGTAAATATTGGCGTTGTGTAAGTAGCAGGCCCTATCCAATATTACAAATGTGCTGCTTACCCTTTTCTCGGTATTTTTTCTTAAGCTCTCTCGGATTAGATAACTTACAAGTATAACAATATGGTTTAATTTATTATGATGTACATATATCATATGTTTAAAATTTGTCCAGTGACTGGAGGCTCGGGAGGGTGGTAGCTTTTCTTTCAAATGGGATCTCACGTAGTTAGAATAGCAATAACATCGACATATCTTCATTGAATATTCGTAAGTTAAACGAGTTTTGCAAATTGACTAACCTAATTTAAATATATGATATGTTCGAGTTCGAGTTGAAATTGAGCAGTCGGAACTGGTTTTGCCATCAACCCAAATAAACCAGAGATGATTTTTTTTACTAGAAGATACCCGGAAAAGACCACACTTGAAAAGAAACTCGAGAATGTGCAACGGGCGACATGAGTAAGTTCCCGTAATTATTGTCGGAAGGTGTATGGCTGCGAAAGCTGCCATTAGATTCAGAAAATGTCGGTTCCTAAAAGAACACGTGTCTGAACACTCGGAAAGCCTCACACACTTTAACTTCATACTAATTTACTTGGATCATGGAGTCGCAACACTGAACTCTGGCGGCTCGCTCTCTGCCCATATACCGGCGAGAAATTTGTGGGATAGAAAAAGCCGCTCAGATAGCAGAGTGGCGATACTAGACTTGAGCTCACTAACAGTGCCTAACCTCGCTATCAATAGCACCGAGTGCATTTGTGATAAGACTAGTATGGATGTCAATCTAAAGCGGAATCGCAGTTAATTATAAAGCTCATGAGCTAGCAAGGAAAGGCACCCTAGAATCGCTGTCGATAGAATGGGAGGGGGTCAGTGCTGCCGCATTCTTTTTTGTTCATCTACTAGATAGCTGGGCTTCACGGAAGTTTGGCCATGCTGTAGGGCTGGGAATCTCACCAGATGTCATCTGCAGAAACTGTATAGAAGAAGATGATATGAAAATAACCAAAGAGCCACCATTGGAACATCCGCTGTCGCAAAAGCCTTTTAGTCCAAGATCGATCCCTAGAAATCTAGTGATCTATTTGGCTCGAGTAAGGCTAGCCTCTCCCTAGTTGTGGGGCTTTTAACATACCATTGCCCTGTTGGCGTACATGCTGTAAGATATGGTATCTTACCAGACCAGTCTGTAAGTTAGTAGTACTGTTACCTATATCTATCAGTCACTTTCACGTCAGAATATTCATTACTATTTGAGATACGCCTCGCCTTGTGCGGCTCTAAAAGAGAATTCTTCGATTTTTACTACGTCTGAATTTATTGACTAAAGAAGTGCGATAATGCACCATCTCATACCGCATTGGTTATTTGTGATCATTTCGCCACATTTTAACTAATACCGTGCCGCAACCACCGCATTCGCCTGATTTACCTCCGAGCAACTTTTGGCTATTCAGCAAATTCACATGACCGCTCCGAGGACACCGTTTTGACCCAATTGAGAATATAAAAGCTGAATCAAAGAAGGCTCTGATGGCCATCACGACGGAGAATTTTTCCAAATTCTATGATGACTGGAAAATTCGTTGGCATAACTGCAGCGGGAGGGAATTACTTTGAAGGAGATGAAAGGGATAAAATTCACCTTTCAACTCGATAGCAATCGTTGTGAGATCTCTCTAGATCAGCAATCTAACCTAACCGAACCGAACCCATTCAAGGTTTTAAAGTTAGACCAGTGCGGATACGGTTCATAAAAAGAAGCAAAAAATATGTTTTCGTATATGCATTAATATTAAATTTTCTTTAAATAGATATGGTAAAATAGTCACTAATCCTTACTGTATGCCTTTTCAGGGTAGTCATACTCGTACTCACAACGAGCGAGTCAAAACCGGGTTATAATATTTTTAAGTAAAAATTTTTTGCGTTTCGTTGACAAATATTTAATTCTCTGCAAACTCTTGATTCCAGTCAAACAATACGCCTCAAAGCAAGTTGTGTATACTTTAATAATGTTTACAGTTCTTTACTTTTTTACTGGCGTAGAAACCACTTACGCCGTTTTAGCCGAGTTAACAACTGGAGATTACAATCGAAGCCAGGTGCTTCTCTTCCTCTTCCTTCCAACGAAGTGAAGGTATTTTTCTTCCTTTGTTTCCCCCGGCGGGTATTGCGTCTAATACTTTCAGTGCAGGATTGTTTTCGTCCATTCGGAAGACATAACCTAGCCAGCGGAGCCGCTGTTTCTTAATTCACTGAATTATGTCGATGTCGTCGTATCTCTCGTACAGGTACAGGTTTACAGTTATTGTTTTATTATTATCTTAGTGGCTCTAAGGTTTACTAAGAGTTACACCAAATTCATAAACATACCTAAATTAAATACATATAATACGGCATACAAGTATGTATGTAATTCGAGAAATATTTGTATTTTAAATATTTTTCCACATAAATCCTAACTGCCTTAAAATAATAGTATTTTCCATTTTCTTACAATGCAATCTAGATAATAAATACGCATTCTTAAAAGCGCAATACTTACAAACACATTATCATTAGCAAATGAACTTTCAACGAAACAATAAACCAGAAAACTTTTCCAGCAAACCAATGCAAATAGTTGAACCGAAACTACGAAAAGTTTATTGAGATTTATTGCATTGAGTAATGGTTTCAAAGTAAAACACAACATTTAACAGTTCTTTGCATTTAATCTTTAATATTCATGTTGAAACATACTCACAAACATAACTATGGGAAGAAACTCCTTTTGTATGGATTTCATTATTAACTGCTAGGACAACGAGATGTGGATTTTGGAAATATATCGCTCATTTGCTGCAAGACCGGCATAAGTCAAAAAAATCGATTCTCCTCCAACTGACTACAACCTTACACGGTGACTCCAACCTTACACCTCTTTTCAAGCGGAGCATATAAGAGGTATTCATATGAATTTTTCACTCAACATGAAGTATGATATAACGAACAATTCTGCAGCATTAACTCAAAAATTACGTTTTTTTTTTATTTATGCCGGTCTTGCAGCAAATGAGCGATATGTATGAAGCATAAAAATAATTCACAAAAAAAGACCCCATAATCCGCACCAACTACCGTGGGATAAGAATCCTTAACATCGCATGTAAAGTATTGTGCCTATTGTGTGAAATATTAAAACCCAACGCCAACAAACTAACTGGGTCTCATAACTGTGGCTTCAGGTCAGGAAAATCAACAACTGCCCAAATCTTCACCATGCGCCTAATCTTGGAATCCGTGAAAAGAGAATCGCCACACCCCACCCTTTCGTTGGCTTTAAAGCTGCTTTTGACTGTTGTCTGAATTCGTTACCCTCGCAAAACTAATACAGAAAGAAGAAAGGACCTTTCCGAGCCATTCACACCAAACGTTTCAGACAAGGCGATTACCTATCGTGCGACTTCTTAAATCCACTGATGGAAAAACCCTGTAAAACTAAATAGAGAAGGTACCATCTTCTTTAGGCGTGTACAGCTGATGGCGAACGCCGATGATATTGATGTCATTGGACGAAATATCTCCTGTCATCAAACCAACAGTCATGGCTCTCATGCCACTGTTGGCAATCATAACTTCGAAGTTGTAGATAATTTCGTATATCTTAGAAACAGCATTAACACCAACAACAACGACAGCCTCGAAATCCAACGCAGAATATCTCTTGCCAACAGGTTCTTCGGACTATGTAGTCAATTGAGAAGTAAAGTTCTCTTTCAATCAACAAAGATCAAATACTATAAGAAACTTATCATCACCGTCCTGCCGTATGATGCAGAGACATGGATGGTGACAACATCTGATGAGTCGGCGTTACGATTTTTCGAGGGAAAGGTACTGCGGAAGAACTATGATCCTTTGAGCATTGGGGGCGGCGAATATCGCAATCGATGGATTGATGGGCTGTTCGAGATAACGATGACATAGCTTAGGAAGCTAGGAGACAGCGGCTACACCAGCTCGGTCATGTCGTCCGAATGAATGAAAACACTATAGCTCTGAGAGTATTCGACGCAGTGGCCCCGGGTGAATCAGAGGAAGAGCTCCACACCTTTGGAGTATGTTATATATTTGTCGATTTGATGATAACAGGAAACTTGTAATTATTGCAATTTCTGTTAATGTAAATAAATAAATGGATTAGGTATACCATAAATTTTGTGGATTTAATCTGACTTCACTTACTACACCTTCATATATGTACTTGTATATTGTATTATATATTTATATAGTGATTTCAATAAAGATTTAAAAACTGTGAATCAGCTCCACATATCGAGTACTTAGGAGAAGTATTTAACCTTATATTGAAAATTATTATAATATATTATATGGAAAAGTTTAATTATTCACATATTTGAAAGTACTAGTTATATTTTTTGACTCTGAGGCTCAGGATGAAGATAAAGTCAATGATAAAATAATTGACCTTCAAAGTAAGTCACCGAGTTAAATATATATCATTCTTAATTATTAATCTTTATTTATTTTTGTATTATATACTTTAAATGACAGGGTAAAATAAAAATTTTAATTAAAAGTTTTCACTTTCATAGCAGCTGCATGCAATCATACACACCATTTTATCACCAACATGAACTAGTTTATATCATGCAACGTATAGCATATGACCCTGTCGTATTTATGCATAATTTACAAAGTATTCTGTTTCAATTAATCATTTTTAGATTTGTCCTATAAATATTAATTTATGATATGTATATATATATATAGTTACTAGTAAAATGTGCGCTTTTTCGTCCAACTAAAAATTTTAAATCGAGACTGTGAATAAACTGTCAAAAAATTGTCAAACTGTTTTTACTTTCTAACATCGCAGTCATCTAATGTACACCCACTTTAGGGACGTTCTCATTTTGGGTCAATCTTGTAAAATTAAAATCCCATTACCTTGAACGAGGAGTTGTTCTTGATGAAATAAACTTACACAATAAATCTAAATAACTTTTTGAAAATAAGTAGTAGTAGAATAATTTAAGGACGCCCTTATAGAGTTAAGCTTTACACATTACTCCATTATTTAATGATCGAATAATTTCAATTCTTAAAGAACGTTTTCTAAAGTGCTCAAACCTTATATATTATATATATAAACAAGTAATGAAGGGCTAAGTTCGGGCGCAACCGCACAATTTATACTCTTGCAACAAGAATCAAAATCAGGGAAATACTTTACAGTGTAAAACTAATTATATAGAGTAAAGTCAGCCAGATTTGGTCCGATTCCACCCATTTTCGACATACATACGTACCATTACTTACAAAGTGCTTGGACTTATCATTAGAGCAGCTAAAGACTTCAGTAATGCGTCCACTCTGGTTAAACTCTTTACGACGCTAGTTCTTCCCATCTTAGAATATGGGACGGTAATATGGTCACCATTTACTGATATTCAAGTCAATAGACTTGAAAAAATTCAGAAAAAATTCTGCAAGTCACTGTCTTTCTTTATAACTCGGCAAACATCAACAGCAGCAGTGGAGGATGCAATGAAAAAGTTCCAGATTAAACCTCTATTGATTCGGCGTAAGCTGGCGGACTTAATGTTCTTTTATAAAGTAATGAATGGTCTCATCAATGCTCCGGAGGTACAAGACAGCTTTAAAATGATCACAGACGGCCCAAGTCTCAGGCGAAACCGCTTTATTAGAACAACCAAATCAACTAAAAATTATGTCATACATGGTCCCAGTAACAGGATAGCTAATTACGTCAATGACATGACTCCTCAGATCCAGTTCTTCGGAGGTTCCATCCATTCCTTCAACTTTAACCTGAGAAAACATCTGTACGACCACCACAATAGCTAGAACTCGGATTGCATTTTCTTGAATTTTTTGTATTATATTTCATTTTCTCTGATATAGCGACTTAATTTATTATTGTAATATTAATATTAACATTATTATTCCTTTTTACTGTTTAGTGCCGATTGGCGTTCATAAATAAATAAATAAATAAATAAATTATTAGAGAAAGGTTATCCCTTCATTTCAGTTATATATGTATATCACACAATGACCGACATTTTCGATCAAAAGTCAACTATAGGTACTGGGGTCCACATATTCGGTAACTATGGTCCTGAACAGGTTTAGATGAATTTCAAAAATTTTTTGTTAATGTCTTTATATTAATTGCTTCTCGATTTGTGTACTGGAATGTAAAATAATTAAGTCGACTTTAAAATTGCGCCATATGGGAAGTAGGCGTGTTTATTTTCCGATTTCACTCATTTTGACAGAGTTACATAGGAATATGAATAGAATGCCATGTTGCCAATTTTTGCCGAAATCGGTAATTCGGGTCCCAAGGTATGGGATTTCACCAAAAAGTGGGTGGTGTCACGCCCATCGTAAAATTTGTACCACGGCCCCTAAACACTCTTATCATATTAATCCGTCGGCAAATTTTCACGTTTCTGGTGTATTTAGTTATTGATTTATCGCGTTTCTAGTAGTTTTGAACAGTAACGTTATATGGGGAGTGAACGGGGTTTTCCTCCGACTTCAGCCATTTTTACACTGTCAATAGGAACTTTTAAAAAAGGGCGTGGCCACTCTTCCTTTTTCAAACAATTTTCCCAAGGGTGCCCTTCCTGCAGCAATTCTCTGTACAGCTTTATATCTTAATTTATTGCATAGTTACGGCACTTTATATGTTTTCGGTTAATGGCGATTTGTGGGTGTGGCAGTGGTCCGATTACGCCCATCTACGAACTCGAATTTTTTTTTGTACTAAGGAACTTACATATGAAGTTTCATTCTCAATTCTTACTCAAGTTACAGCTTGCACGGACAGACAGTCAACCGGGTTTCAACTTTTCTCGTCATCTTGATCATTTATATAATATTTACAAAACACTATATCTATCACGATTAGCTTTAGGTGGTACGTACAACCGTTAGGTGAACAAAACTATAATACGAATATTTACTTTTATTTACTATAGTACGAATTTTTCGTAATGCACACTTTTTTCTTTCACACAAGCCCTCAAAAGATTAGCAGCGGCACAGTTTCTACTGATATTTACTACGCTACTTTGTTTCTTTACCATGCTTCTGTCAAGAGCGTCGATAAAGAAAAAAAGTCATGTGCATAAAGGTAGACCGGAAGTACACAAAATTAGTATTGAAACTCGATAGAGAGACTCTAGGAACATGATGGGAATACTAACTAGTCACTGTCTGGTGGTGGCGCATGCCTACAGGATGGGGCTGACAGATCGAGAAGACTGCAATGACAGCAAGTCACTATGGAAACAATGGAACATCTCTTGTGCACTTGACCCGCATTGGCAAAACTACGGTATAAGCATGTTCGATACACAGGCGTAATCCTCATAAACCTAGTAACTGAACTACATTTGGTATCGTAAAGGAACAAAACTGGTCCATGCGTAGTTCATTGGCCTACCAGATTAACCTAAAATAACATTATTTAACTACGCTACTCAAACCAAAGATATTTTAAGTACTCTTTCATGAGGAGATCATCGGGAATAAGTATTTACATTGATCTGGCCAAGATCATACATTTCACTTGACAAATTTTCTGTTTTGTAAGGCGATTTCTGTCAATACGCTCGCGAACAGATTTTATGGATAAATTAGTTTTAATCACGCCTGTGCATCTTTTTCTCCGAATTTTCCTTCGATGAACTTTGTAACAGAATTTATGGCAAAAGAATATCACATAATCTCCTATATGGGATACTCATTAACGCGTCGAGAATGGCTATTAACAATTATTTTAAGGTTAAGGTTACGTATTTGTAGCTACAGTAGAAGGATCAGAGGTGGAAATGTTAGAGGAAACCAGACTTAAAGAAATGAAATCTCTAAAAATATTTATATTATTTTAATAATTAACACCCTAATCTTCACAAAAAAAATCACAAAAATGTAACGGACATTTCCATACACCAATAAAAGCAAATAAAAATAAGTATATAATATATTGGCAATTTGCATGATTATATGACAACGGATTCATAATTTTCGCAACTCACATCCGTTATGTGGCATGCCGCTTACATTGGCTTGGCTGTGGCAACAATTGACACCCAGTGGCAGTTGCAATATCCTCGCAAATTCCCGTAAGCCGAAAATGGCATAAATATGCAATTTAAAAATTCAAATGTAAATGCACACATATTTGTGTAGTGTTTGTGTGCGTGTGTGTGGGAAACTTTGACAGAATGAGTGACTTGACGGTGACAAAATGAAATTGAAATGAATGTGTGAAGAAATAAGTGGAACAATTCGAAAGTGTTGCGAGAATGCATGCTGGCGATATGGACTACCAACTGCACCAACAACAAGCGTTCACATGCACATGTGTGGCAAGCAGAAAGTGCACAAGTATGAAAGTAAATATTTTCCTCAGCGCACTCTTTTCCATCTTCAACTGTGTGTTTATCCCACTGTCTTTTCGCACGCTCCCTCTCTTAGCCGGCTGCCGCTTATTGTATCAGTTTGTGCAAACAAATTTGTCAGCTCGGAGACGTAAATTTGATTTTAAGCATTCACTGCCTGTCACAATTGCAAGCTCATTCACACACACACACACACACACATGTACACTTGAACGCTCACCGAGCTGTATTTCCACAGATGCATCACTGGCTGTCGTTTCCTCGGTCTTTTTGCTCTTCGCCTGCTTTGCCAGCGCCTTGACACATGTCGATGCAATGATATCCGTCTTATGCCTCGTCTTCCGGTTCTTCGGCTCAGTGCAATGCACGCAGCTGTTCGAATGCGGTGGCAAGGCTTATGAGGAGCAACATGTCGCCTGCTCTTGCAATGATTTTTTTTTTATCTTACTCAAATAAGAGTCGAAAACAAAAGTAACTACGGAGCGCAGAAAGTGTTGATTTTGTTTGGAAGACGTAAGCGGAGAAAATGATTGTAAAATGCATTGTAAGCCTTGATTTCGCTCTCTCATATCCACAATTGTATTACAATGCCTGATTTTTGTTTAATTTTTGGAGGGAAGAAGTCTCCAACTTCCACGACGACCTTTTTCTATTAGGTGCGTGCCATTATTTTAGTTCCTCAATCTTGATCTTCATCTAAAAAGAAGTGCATAACAGTTTATGCCAGTCGCGGTCAGAAATGTGGACTATGTATATTGTAGATCTATATATTCAAAGACTAACGCTAACAGAGAACACAGTTTTATAGTACTCAAAACTGTGTCGCGCTGTAGTCATTGTAAATTACATAAATCCTCGAACAAAGCCTCGCTGGTATTATTATTGTCTGTTCATTTGCATTGAAACGTACTTGGGATGTCGTCCACAGTTCTTACGTTAGACAATTTCTAAAAACACCCGGAAGTATGCTTCCACTTGCTCTCCCACGAACACAAACTTTCAATCCTATTTTATCTTTGGTGAGGTAAAAATTATTAAATTATTAAATTCGTGAGGACTAGAACCCGTATCCCAGCCGGTGTCCAATGAAAGCCTCCAAGAAGAGGATCGTGTTGATATTTTGTCGAAAGGTTGTCGAGAAGATTAGACTCTATGGTCAGGATGTGTCGTCATTTCATGCTGAACTTCTTTGTTAAGACTTTTTCAAATTCTTTACTCGTAAGAGTTATTGTTTCATCTGTGTTCGATACCTGTGTTAGCTGCGCCCTAACGAATAGTTCAATACATATTAATTGCTCTTGCCCCCACTTAGTTTTACTCATGATCGATTTTTCTCTAGGTACAAAACTGGTAGGAAAGGTAATTAACATAAAAAAAACCTTCTTCAGTCGAATTGCCTTCCAATATGTTCTTTTACTTCTGGTAACTGGAACCAGTGAAGATATCTGAAAAAACTTATGTGATCCGTCATTATTTATATGAAGTAATGGACGATATTTCATGAGATGTTAGCATCCACATTTCAAATAAAAGGACTGGTAATTCCTTCACCAGATATTTCACAAACCAAACTCCAGTACACCACCGTGGTATAAAGACCCAACTCGGCGTATGAAGTCCTTACTAATCTAAATATATGTAATAAATAATACAAACGAGGGTAAAAGAACCAAGCTTCTCCATAAGATCCGCGAGAGTAATATAACGACGTTTTAGCGTCAAAAAAGACCGTGTTTAAAATTTCCGAAGGCTAAAAACTTATTAGCAAGTAATATTTACAGTAAAAATTCAACATTATCCCTACTCTTTCTTCAAAACTCGTGCAATTATTATCCATCTCGAAAGTAGCTCTTAAATTGCGCCGTGTTTCCATGAAGGCCGTCAATATTGGCTCATACATATTTGTCCACGCAAATACTCTTAAAAGGTTAATCAACATCGAGAGCAGTGGAACGCTGCAAAAGAGATCCCTGCATTCACTCAGCCCACAGGGATGCGTAAGAGCATGCATTTTGCTCTATAAATTGCGCATGTATGGGTGTGTATGTGTGTGGGTAGTTCGTAAATCAATACTTGTAGACACGTGTCTGTTCTTCTGGCAATTTGTCGGTGTTGCCACTACTCGATGTTACTGCTGTTTCTATGGGGCCCGCTGCTGCAAGCCACTCAAGTGTGTACGCACTTGAACTGCGCTTGTGATAATGAATCACGTTGAAGTGCATTTGCATGTCCTTCTTGTGTAAAACTTTAATGAACGCACTTTGAGCCGTCACCTTCGTCTTGCCTTCATTTCATTGCGCCCCGCCACTCCACTTCCTATATATGGTGTCTATACAGTGTGCACTGCAACTCGCCCAGGGATATATGGCCAGTGCAAATAAACAATAATTATGTCCGCACACCCACTCTGAGAGGCTTTGAAGGCTGCTGAGACTGCTTGATGCGCGCGAAAGAGTGCACAGTTACTCATACATATTTACATACGTACATCATTTACGTTGCCTGCTGATTGATAATATTGACGCCGATGAAAAGCTTGTCGGCGTTAATTAAAAATAAATTTATTGATATGACAAAGAAGTGATCAAAAGTCACATACCTTCATATTTCAACTCTGAGTTGCACTCCGTTCGCGAATCTGTTTCTTAAAATTCATTTGAGAGGAATTTTAATTGCATTTCTGCTGTTTATTGAATTTCATTTGCTTCAGTTGGTGCATCAATATTGGCGAACAGATGCAGCAAAGTTGCGTCATTGAAAAATTGTCATCAGTCAGGGAAATGTCCAACGAAGAGGAGAATATGTTCGAAAATTAATGTAAAATACTTAGTGCAAACGTATAAGAAATATTTTAAAATTTGATTATAATTGGGAGCTTATTGATCCCTACCTTATGAAAGACAAAAATATGGATGACCCACGACGATGATAAACTTTAGAAAAAATTGGCTGTAAGGAATAACAAATACATAATAATGCACAGGTGTTCGTCGAAAGAGGACTTTACTTTGCTCACCCTGTTCAAAGTAGCACCAGTTCGCAATAGTGATTTCAAGGCTAATATTGTTATTGGTTTTGATGATAATTCCAAGTTAGGCTATTTAAGTACGACTTCAAAGTTATGACTGTCAGCAGTGACATGTCAAGTCGCGAATGCGATGACAATGTGTTTGATGACAGGAGATATTTCGTCTTGCCCTCGTTTACTGCCAGACCTATTTGTTTCGCATCTTTATTCAACCTGGAGAAATCAAAGCTAACGGGGCGGATGTTTTGCCCAATGATATCAATATTAACGGCGTACGCCAGCAGCTGCACACTCTTACAGAAGATTGTATTTTTCTATTCAGATCTGCAGCTCGAATTATTTTCTCCAGGAGTAGATCGAAGAAATCGCGCCATAAGGAGTCTCCTTGTTTTGAACCTCATTCGTATCGAATGGCTCGAAGAGGTCCTTCTCTTTCCTGAAGGCTGACGGAGGTCCCCCCTCTTGTGGATAAGGCAGAACATACTTTGGCTTCAATGGGCGGGCATACTTTCATCCTACCACCTCTTGCAAAGAAACTTATGCATGCTACTTGTTTCAGTTTTTCTTCGCCGTATTTGATTAACTCTATGGTAATCCGTCGGCAATTGTCGCTTTGTTTTTATGGCAGTGGAACATCTATTCCACGATTTACGGATGTAACACATTCAGCAGGCTGGAGAAGTGTTCTCTCCATAATTTTAATACACTCTGGGTATCAGTTACTAGATCACCCCTGGGGGTTCTGCAAGTGTATGCTCCGGTCTTGAAACCTGTTAGTCGCAGCATCTTTTCGTAGAATTTTCGATCATTATCCCTGTCGGCCAGCTTCTCAAGCTCTTTATGCTCAGGCATTTCGGGCTCTTCCTTTTTTGTCTGCATATGCGGCTCGCTTCCCTCTTCAACCCTCGATAACTCTCCCAACCCATTCGTATTGTGGTCGACCGCAACATTGCGAGGTAAGCTGCCTGCTTTCGACCTTTCCGAAAACTAATAGCTTCGCTTTCAGCAGCACGTAAGGAGCTTGAAATGCTGTTGCACAGATCGCCTATACCGAGTTGCGGATGAGTGCTATCAGGAGTGCAAGTAGAATATAAACCGTTTATCTGTCCGTTGTGATAGTAGTTTCTGAACGACGTACCTTACCTATGCTTGCTGATGAGCTAGCTTTACTATACAGAGGCGGCCGCGGACCTTCACGATAACTCGATAATGATTCGAGTCGATGTTAGGTCCTAGGAGCGTTCGCATGTCAAGGACACTGGACACATGTTGTCCATCTTTCACAACATGATCGATCTGGTTTTGAACTTGTCGATCCAAAGATAGTCAAGTAGTTTGATGAATTTTCTTGTGCTGGAATCTACAACTTGAGACAACCATATTTCGGGACTCTGCGAAGTCGTTCATTCTCAACTCATTTGGAAAGGTTTCGCCATGGAGGCTGAATTTTCCAACAGTTGTACCAAGGATGCTTTCTTTGCTCATCCTAGCGTTAAAAACCAACATTTCTTGGAAGGCGGTGATGTCAGCCTTTACTTTTAGGAGGAAATCAATCAGCTGGGCAGAGGCACCTTTCTAATTCAGGGACCGGACATTCCAGGTGCGTAATCCCAGGCTCCACACGGGTTGGCTACCGTATCATACAGAAGGGTTGCTCACCTTTCTAGAGTTCCCAGCGAAGAAACTTAGGATAATTAAGTATTTAATGGAAACTGGCTACCCCATATTTTATCCAGCTTTCCCATTTATATCAACTACCAAAGCTTAAGTTTTCACTTAATTTACTATTAATCTGTGCTTGCGAAATTCATTTGAATTCGATTGGTTATCACACAGTTGTAGGAAAACTTATGGTGTTAATTGCAGTTAGATAACTTTGAGAAATTTCCAATCATGCAACGTGGCCCTTTAGCTATTGCCATTAAGTGTTATTGATAGACCAATGATTCCTCAACACTTCGCTTAATTATTGAGTAAAGCAATAAATTGCAACATACTAGCCATACATACACACTCACTCACATGAGCCATGTTTTCCTAATAATTATTTGCGGCAATTGTGTGAACTTTAAATGAGTTTCAGGCAGCCAGTTTATTTTCATTTAATTGGAAATCGTAAATTTATTCGGATGTGTACTTGTCTATATGTATGTATATAGAAGCATATGTATTTACAAAATTTACAACGACAACCAGTAATTTTCCGAAATTCCATTTAAAATCACAAATATTTCCATTTCTATGAACTCAGCCTCGCAGACTCAAGGCTGAGGGTGTGCGTAGGCAAGGTCTGTAAGGATGTCAATAAATGCATTATTCGAAGCTCAACTGATTAGTTCTGCTTGCTTGGGGCTGTCATTTAATTTACGCTTTAGATAGTAAATACTTTGCATCTGCTTTCTTCTTCAATTGTTGGTGTTCTTCTTATACATATTCATGTGTATGTAAGTGTGTTGAAGAATTAAATACTTTAACTTATTTCCGCAACAAAATTAAGTAGTGAGGTATAAGAAAAATAGACACACACATCTATAGACGTCTTCATATGTCTATTACTTAAATATAAATGAATTTAAGTTTGAATTTATGCAAGTGTTTCTATCAATTGTTATCTTTAGGCCGATTAGCAGCCGCACTTTTCAAGCCAACTGAAACGTAAATTCGCAAGAATTACTTTTACTTATTTTTGTGCTATACCATATCACTTATATGAACTATATACAGTCACACTTTAATGTAAATGAGTTTAAATAAACTAATGATCCGTTATAATAGCGGAAAAGAGGGATAATAGGATTTTCTCTTTATGCAAATGCGCTCAAATTCATTTATAAAATTATTTATTAGAAAAGAAAAATTCTGGTATATTACTGAACCGCTTCATTGTGGTACTCATCATCTTATACATAGTACATTATTATAGACGAATACTACATATTAAAACCTCAATGAAATCGAAGAACAATTGAGTGCTGTACGAATATACACGAAATATTCTCCTTCGATGGTGACTGTCAAAAATTGTGTTTTCCTAGTTTTAATGACGATTTTGGATCAGACAAACCAAAGAGTCCCGAAAACGGCTACGATCCGGAAATTAATGAGCACGACTGAAGAGTCATTGTATACAAAATGAGCCATAAGGAAGAGCAAGGTTCAGGCCGAACAAATCCCGAACTTGCAAGGATCAAAACCTGAGAGTGACCTTCAGTTGCTGGCAAGACTGTATATCAAACTAAGAAAGGGATTCTTTCCGAATTTCTCTAAGATTTCTTACATATTGACTTATAATTGCGATATAAAGTCAACCCGAAAGTTGCAAATCTTTAGAATATGTATATGGTGGCTAATGGAAGGGTTGACCCGATTCTACCCATTTTTCGATAATTCGATATCGACAATTTTTGTACGTAAGATGAAATACTTTGAAGGCACTATTAATGCAAAGACGTGGTTACGCCTACTAAAAATTTTAGCTCACAAGTGTTCCTTGCTAATGTGATTTCCTGTAGCCATTCTATACAAAATTTAGTGTTTTTTAAATTTTAGCATCAAAAAATTTCTTTGTAATTAGTTGTACTCGTATTTGAAAAAAAATTAAGCGATTTTTTTTTAATAAGACATAAATTCATATATCAATAACTACTGAGAGTAGTAAATTTGTTAAGTATCCAATAAAGGGAGGTTAAAAGAGAGCTAAGAATTATTTTCGCAGCAATTTACTATTGGATCATCAACCACGACTACCTTCACTTACATATAAACACTCTTCTATATACGTACATTAGAGCGGATCGATGTAAAGCGAAAAAGGGGAAATCCCATATGCGGTTCTACGCATAACTCTGAAGAACTTTGCCGAGGAAAATATAATTCAAATATCGGCCACCATACTCGGTACAAAGTCAGCCAATAGTTCAATATCTTTCTATTAGATATATGGGGCTAAGAGAAATATTGCCCTAATCATTTTCGACATACATACGTACTACTTATTGTCAGGAAAATACAGTAACCAAATATATATCCAAGGATTTTGATTTTAATAATGAAAAATAGAAGAATCAGGTGAAAATTACAATTTAAGTAGGCTTGGATAGACGGACTCGGAATTCAACTCGTCTCCCATTCTGACCATTTATATACATACAAGTATATATATCTCGATTAGGTGATACAAAAAACCGTTAGGCGAACAAACGTATGGTATGTAGCAACATTTTGTGAACGTATAAAATTGAGCCGCTCTAATGTATATCACACAGTATTCTACGGCCTTCTTCGCACTGATTACATTATCCGATTAAACTACGCCTCGCCGAGTTCATTAAATTATGAATGTTAAGTAAAATTTATTTATGTTGTGATATTAAATATTTTTCGCGCCAAAGCCCTCAGAACACGCGAGCTCCAGCGAGAGTACAGCCAAACATACATGCATGCAGCTGCATGTGTAAGTACATTAATGCATGTGTGTGTGCTTATACGAGTATAACCCGCTTTAATGATGCATACACAATACCGTTAGCTGTCTAAAATAGCGTGTATGCACCAACAACACACACTCACTTCCGCACACAACTACAAAATCAATATACATGTGTGTGTGTTGTGAACACATACAAATATACTGCAAGTGTGTAGAGGCATAGAGTGAAGCGACGAGCAACTAATTTAGTGAATATTTAAATTCTTAATCACTGGATTACAAATTCGCTACTATGCAAATCAAATGAACAACAACAACTCAGTAATTATGTACGAGAAACGGTAATTCGCGGCGGGTATTGTAACTCCTCGTGTTTTTCACCGTGTTGTTGTTCCTTTGCTGGTTGTATGTGCTGTTACAAACACACTAAATAGATGACTCTAAGTACTAACATGATCGTAGTGGTACTCTGCTGCCGTAGACGCATGGAGACTTATGTAAACCTGTGAAAAATAAAGTGTCGAGAGCTAATAACGGGAAATATTCAGAGGGCAATGTGCGAAAGACGGAGTGTAATAGAAGCGAGATTAAATATCTATTGTGAGGGTTGAGCCAGCAATAGAAGACAATAATTTAGACTTCCGCTCACTTTAAATCCCTTTAAATTTATAAATTTGGATAACCGGGTTCGAAAGCTATCACTCGAAGAGCGCTTTCTCAGATCACTTCAGTATATGTACATATATCTACTAGGGGTGGATTATGGTGTTCGAGAAGTTACTCACTTTACGGTTGAAAGCATATTTACGTTGAATACGCATTTTACCGTAAACAGGGTATATTAGAATTGCCAAAAAGTTTGTAACACCCGGAAAGAAACACCGGAGACCCCATAAAATATTATTAAGTGCGCAAGAAAGTTCCCGGTGTCAATTGATGGCAATCAGTGGTGATCGTTTTTGATACATATATCCAAATCATGATAAACTTAACTCAGACATTTAAAAAAAAAACTGCGTTTTCGCATTAATGACCTTATTTTTGTCATTTGTCATTTTTTTATCTAATTATTTTTTGCGGGAAGAGTTTTCAGTCAAAGAAAGCGGCGGCTGAACCACATCGGGAACTCCTAGAAGATTACGGAGGCGATAGGTTCCATCGCTCAAAGTCTGCGATTTTGATATTGACGATCGTCCGCTGGTAGGAAGACCAAATACGTTCAAAGATGGTGAATTGGAGACGTTGCTCAATGAAAATCCGCGGCAAACGCAAGAAGACCTTGCTTCTATAAAAAGCGCTGAGCATGATCGAAATACGGTTTTACCGTAATGGTACTCCAGCGTTATCAGAATCAAGGCAAAAACTTGTGACTAACGGTGGACAATACTTTGAATAATTCCTTTTCAATTTCTCACAATGAAATAACATTTTCAATAAAAAACGGAGAGAACATAGCTGCGTACATAATCCACATACATACATATATAGTATAAACGTTGACCGTGAGTAATTCCCATTCGAAATGTTTGAAAAAGGCGCTGTTTTTACTGTCGATATTGTTCCACCATTAATGAACTATCGGAATCACGTGCATTTATGGATAGCTTTTTCATTTGACGATATAACTTCAAGAAATTTTTCATTCGACTGGTGTCGAATTTTTCCTCAGTTAGTCAGTCCTTGGCCGAAAAAAACCCGGATACGTTCCGGGTGCTTATACCCGATTGTCGTTTGAACTGGTTATTGATATAGATTATTGTTTGAGGCAACGGCACAATCTTTGAATAAGTTTTCCGATCGGTATCTATCAGTCCAGTTTGGAACCTACGGGTGTGGCTGTGAGTAGCCCCTCCCTTTCCTACAACAACTTTGTAGAAGGTAATCTCATCTTAGGATATAATCTGAACTAGTGTATGAAAGATTACATAGTATATTAGTATGCACAATTTTACGTCGATTCCATCACCCTCATACAACGGTATTTTGAATAGCTGCGTGTACAGTAAAACAAGTAAAAAGTAAAAACAATATATCCAGCACGACCAGAAATGGAATAATACCATAATTTGTCGAGATTACTGGAAAAATTATTGTGTTCGAATCGGCAAATGTTCACTAACGTCTACCGCTTTATTTGATAGTAACAAGTGTAGTGTAATAAATGTATACAAATCTTTCTTAGAATTTAAGTTAGCTTGTTCCAAGAATATCAAGCGCTTTTCCATACACTAAAAACATATACTTATTATACTTATTTGGCCATTAAAGAGTATTAAGACATAACAGACAAAATATAAACAAATTTTGTACCAAACGTTGGCGATTAGCGTATTTCTTGAATATTCATATGCATTCACACATTGTGACCAAAAAGCACCAGGAAATTGTAAATCAATTCTCCACAAAGACGGTCAAGAGATCCTTGAAGACGTGCCTCGTTCTGGACGATCTTCGACCTCTTCAACTGATGAAAATATTAAAAAGTGAGGGATATGGTGCTCAGGCAAGTGCTAGAAAGATGGCAAGAGAACTTTGATGGATATATTGGATTTGAAACGTGTTCTTGCTTGACTCAACCCGGTAAAGCCGAATTTTTCAAAAATAGTACCGTAAACAGGTCTCTTTGGCTACGTGGAATCCGTCAATCGAAGAGACAAAACAAAATCCACTGAAGGAGCTGAAGCCCAAAAAGTGCTTATGAAAGGTGTTTCAAGGACTAGAAAGGTCGTTGTTATTAATGTATTACATCGCGTGGGGATTACTTTGAAGGCGACAAAATAATTATTTACAATTTCCGGGTACTTTTTCACTGTATGTATATATACAAATATCTGTGAGTAAGTAAGTTGTCAGTGTGTAGGCGTGTATGGCTGAGCTCACGTTAAATCGACAAGCAAAATCAATGTCTTCATTTTGCTATAATCCGCTAAAGTAAAGCACAACAACAACACATTTACGAAAGCAAAAACAATAATGATAATATGTAACATATAAATTTGGTGTGTTTGTGTGCGTGTGTGTGATTGTGATTGTGCGTTCACGGCAAAATAGGCAAATGCCTAGCCTGTATTGTATGGAATCTATTAACTGGAAATTCATGCTCGCAAAAAGTTAAGCCATAAAATTGTATGCACTTTTTTTATGCCCTTCTACATCCGGTTTATGTGTGTATGTATGTATGTGGCTCATATGTCAGCTGGTTTACCCTTGCACAGACACATTCATTTCAACCCGTACAAGCTTCCTTGTATCTTTCTGGGCAAACACACACGTGTAAAAACATATTTATATATGTATGTATATGTTATTATATGGCCATTTATGTGCCTGTGTCAGCAGGTTTGTGTGTCTGTTTTGCTGTTCGTGGACTGTCATTTTGTCATTGCCGTTGTCATTGATGTTCGTGTTGACGTTGCTATATCACCGGTTACACGCTTCGCAAAATCATAACAACAACATGAAAAAGCGTAAATAGCATAAACAAGCCGAAAAATAGCTACCCTTTATACACATACATGCATGCGCATACACCGAAATACACTCAAAAGTACACACAAAAACATCCACATATACACAAATTGTGCTTGCTTGTAATAAATATCCTCGCTTGTAGATGTGAGTACGGCAGCAGTCCCGCAAGCTCCGCTTTCATCGTTTAGCATTTTTCGATTTCGCTCACAAGCGCTTTATTGAAATGGCGACAAGCGGATCAGTAACAACTTATTTGCATTCAATTTGAATATGTTATGTGCGCTGTCGGGTGGATCGCTTGGCCTTTTAGGCTTACCGACTGGATTATCCTAAAATGCAAAACAACAATTACCGAAAAATAGCAAACAACCGGTTCGAGAATAAAAAGTATACATATTTATGTGTGGAAATTAAGTGAAACCAACAAATAATTTGTAATTCGATAATACGGGAAACCCCGTCTAAAACCCACTTTTCCAGTAATTGAAAATGCTGAACCTTTTTCATATTGGCAAAGACCATTTTACTTGAATAGTATTCTCGGAAGGAGGCACTGGAAGATAGTTTAGTGCAATCTTAACATCTTAAACTATAATCTTTAAGCTGCTATAGAAATAGTTTGGCTTGAGAGAGCAATCTCTCTTTGGTAGTAATATGTAAAATTATGAGCTTTTTGATTACCACTTATGTGATTTTAAATAATTTATGTAGTCACGTGAGAGCATTTGAAATATTACTGTTTGAAGAAGGTAACATATAAACCCAAAACTGAAAGAGCACAAGGTGTGAGAATACATTATCTGTTGATGTTGTAAAGTTACTGTCTGAAGTACAGGTTATTTCAGTAAGGTGAGCATTTGCTCGCAAACTGTGCGCTGAAAGTTTGTCAAGCAGTGTCCTACCTAACAAGATATTGCATCGGAATCGTTAGAATCTGTAAAATCGATGTGCTCACTAGAAAAGACACTCTTATCCAAATCACCATTTTGTTGGAAATGAGCAGGTTCGTGCAACAGCAAGCTGAATCTCTACGCTGCGCGCGAGTTCTGTAAGCGTTTGCAGTAACCAGAGTTTTTTGGGTTGCGAAAGCCTTTGGGTCAGAGTGGAACATAAAAGACCCACGGAACTGCTCACTTATAGTTAGGTTAGGTCTTGGTTGTTATAGAGTAGATATTAGCCGATTTAATAAATTTGTGGCTTGCTCTAAATGCTTTGTCCTCAGAGGCATTTTTAGAAAAAATCACATACACGCTTACATTCTTATATTACCGTGTGGTAATGAGCGAAATCGTCTACAAAGTTTTAAAATCCATCTATTTATATATTGAGTTATGTTAATAAAATTGAGCGTGCTTTTCTAGTAACGATGCATATGTGTGTCTAAACTAAATAAAAACGGGTAAAAAATCAAGATTTGCAAACATCCGGCTGACCTTACCTCATACAAATAACACTGTGATAACTTTTTTCAAAAAAAAAAAAAAAAAGACAAGACCAAATTCGGCGGTTTCCTCCCATTTCGGGTCCTACGAATCGAACTGCATCATTACTTTTTTGAGTTACAATCATGGTTTCATACAAAAATTTTTGTTGAAGTTTTTCATCAAAGTGGCCCATTGTAAGAGAAAGGCACATTTTCTTCGGTCTCTAACTTTTTTAATGTTGACTTTTTTGGTAAACTTTCTTTGGCAAAGCTTCTCAGAATAAGTCCGTCTTTAAGTTCTTAGATGACTGTAAACCCCAAAATCAATGTGTTTTGTGTCCTTATAGCCAATATGTCGAAAAAACTGAAATTTAATTAATATTTTTTATGTTTTTTCCCTCACGTTTCGTCAATATTTTCATTTACCCTTTGATACATGATTATTGTGTACAAATCAGCAAGCAACGAGTCAAGCTTTTTGCCGCTGTACCAATGCTCAAGGGGGGCGGCGACTTGGTGAAATCTTTCTCCATGCTCATCGGATTCAGTCGGAACTTGCTGCTCAAAATGGTTCTTGTGATGGTAAAGGAAATGAATTTTTAAGGACATATTCACACCTATTTCTTCAAAAGCGTCCACCATGTCATCCACATATTTTTTCCAATCTTCAGACCGGTGCACTCCTAAGCAATGGTTTATAACGGTCATAACGGAGTTCCAGGCAATTTTTTCATTTGGCCTTAGAAGTTCTCCGAATTCTGCGTTTTTCATACGTTTTCTTATATCGGGGCCATGTTGGAGCTTATGGCAATTGGATTGTGTTATCTACATACAGCAATCCTGCTTTTAAACTATTTTTCGACGAGTCAATAAACAAGCGCCATTGATCTGATTTGTACTCACAGTTCATGTATTGCATAAGACCAGGAATATTTTTACAATACGAAAAAGTATTGTCGCCATTAACCTCAAAGAAATCTAAAAGCTCCTGCTGTCTTTTGCGGTATCCATACACCTTCACATCTTTAGACAATATAGGCAAATCGCTTGTCTTTGCGATAATTTCAGCTGTCGTACCATCGTATTCAAACGGGCTTGGGAAATCTCCAAGTGACGACATGGGCTTTCAACTTCGGTTGGGTTATACATTGAGAGTAGATCTGTAGGCTCGGTGGAAAATGTTGGCGAAATATATCTGTCAATTGGACTTGGACGTCTTGGTATTGGAACATTTTCTGAGTGAGATACTGGCAGCTGTGCAGATTGAACACTTTTGTAAACTGTGTTTTTTTTTTAGACTTGCAAATTTGTTCTTACACGCGTAGCAGTTACCAGTATGATGCCCTTGTGAATCTATCCAAATCTTCGGGATGCCGAACCCCATTTTTAGGCACAGTCTTTTTGACCAGTTATGCAGGTTGTTGTTGCATTGCGTGCAAATGGTATTTGGCACCCAATCTACGTCTCTTATAACGGGCAAATCCTAATATTCCTCGTAGATCCCGGCAGTTCCCGAAGATATTTTGGCGTCTACTCCGAGGGCTTGTAAATTTTCCACATACGTAGCAGAACAACGATAGGCCAATTGGAGACTTATTCATTTTAATTTATTTTCTTAATATACAAGGCACTACAACAATGTTCTTTCCGCGAACTACTGCAATCTATGCTTAAATTTTGACTCTTAGGCAAGCATTTAACGTTTCTTTCAAACGATACTTGTTGTTATTGCTTGACTCGTTGATTGCTGATTTGTGTTGGACATTGATAGGTGAGTCTTATTAAATTTAATTTAAATATTGTTACAAATTTATGATACTTATTGATAACACTTATTAGATAAAAAAAAAATAAAACAGCACACAAACATAGTTGTGTAGCTTTTTTAAAAAATACAAATTTTGTTAAGTTTTTTTTCTAATGGTTAGTTTGCTCAGAACGTTGTCTTTGCTTAAGTTTCTTACTATTACAAGATGTCACTTAATGTATAAGTATCAAAGGGTAAATTAAAATATTGACGAAACGTGAGGGAAAAAACATAAAAAAAATTAATTAAATTTCAGTTTTTTCGACATATTGGCTATAAGGACACAAAACACATTGATTTGGGGGTTTACAGTCATCTAAGAACTTAAAGACGGACTTATTCTGAGAAGCTTTGCCAAAGAAAGTTTACCAAAAAAGTCAACATTAAAAAAGTTAGAGACCGAAGAAAATGTGCCTTTCTCTTACAATGGGCCACTTTGATGAAAAACTTCAACAAAAATTTTTGTATGAAACCATGATTGTAACTCAAAAAAGTAATGATGCAGTTCGATTCGTAGGACCCGAAATGGGAGGAAACCGCCGAATTTGGTCTTGTCTTTTTTTTTGACTATCACAGTGTAATTATATGTGCATTTTTGATTTTGTTTATATTTTTTGTTCAGTGGTATTTTTTGAATTTTGGTGAATGTAGAATAAACGGCTGATATGTTGCCGTTAATATGCAACGAAAATTGTTTCATTCTGCTCTCTTTCGTTGTACCGTTACATTAAGAATGTGCTTGTGCATTGGGTATTGCGTAGTAAATATTTATATGTGCAAAATCAGACTAGCTGATCTTTCTTGCTGATATTGTCGCGGATAAATCTTTTTGCGTGAAAATTTGTTTGCAAAACTATTGTAGGTGTATTAACTTGATGAATTATTTGAAATTTTAATACATTTATTTAACTTTAAGCCTAAAATGCCTCGTGGTACTAGTTTGTCAGCCAAGGAGCAAGGAATATATATAGGAATGCATGAAAGCGGTTCCAAAATATACGAGATTGTATCCAGACTAAAGCGGCATCGAAACTGTATATCAAGATTTGTTAAAAACCCCACCAATTATGGTACAGAGCGACGCAGCGGACGGAAAACCAACATTGATGATCGGTGCAAACGGAAGATTCGACGGCTAACAGTAGTGGATTCGATGAGTAGCGGTCAAATACGGACCAAGTTAAGACTGCAAATAACAAGGAATAAAATTGTTCAAATTATTCATGAAAATAAGTTTATCAAACACATCTCCATGGTACCTAAACCAAAGCTCTTGCAAAGGCATATTATAGCACGTTTGCAGTTTGCAAATAAATACCAATTCTGGGCCGAAGAGTGGCAGAATATGGTGTTTAGTGACGAAAAAAAATTCAATTTGGTAGGCCCAGATCATTGCAAGAAATATTGGGGAGATTCACGTCAGGAATGACGTTCCTGCTACAAGCGAGGCTTTGGAGGCGGTACCTTGATGGTATGGGCTGCAATCTGCTTCAATGGAAAGACACCTATATGCTATATATCCACTCAAATTAATACTAGTATGTATGTAAATCTCTTGGACAGTGAGTTGATAGAATTTTCTGGCAATATTTATGGCGATTACTGGACATATCAGCAGGATAACGCTTCAATCCATACGGCACAGGTTACAAAGCGCTTCTTTAATGACAGGCAAATTCGTATTACAATGGCCAGCATTAAGTCTGGACCTAAATCCGATCGAAGAGCTCTGGGGGATCCTCTCTGCACGTGTTTTCCAAAACGGAAGGCGGTTTGAGACAGTACGTCACCTTAAAATAGCCATAGAGCAAGAATGGGCCAATATTGACATAACTATTCTACAGTCATTAGTTAATTCTATGCCAAAGCGGCTTAATTTAGTTTTAAAAAATAAGGGCAAAACTATTGACTATTAAAGTAGAGATGTGTTTTAGTTGAACTCAAATGAATAAGATTTACAGGCAAAAATAGAAAAATGCACATATAAATCTTTACTATAAGCATGAACTTAAATTTCGTTTTTTAGTTTAAAAAAATATTCGAAATTTGTTATTTTTTGTTTTTTTTACATTTTATGTAATAATAAAAATAAACCTGCATATCCAGAAATATTTTGCAATTTTGTAATCTTTTCTTTTTTAGAAAAAAGTTGATGCACATATAATTATTTGTATGAGGTACGTCTTATTAGTGATAGCATGGTATCAATTTTTATTTTGCTCTTTCGACAGTTTAAATTTTCAAAAATATCCTGCGAAATCGAAGTATCTTAAATAGTTTTTGAATGACAGCGTTCTAAAGAGCGACCGCTCGCAGGTTTAAATCGGATAGTTGAAGCTTTAAACGCGTTTTTCTCGAAACGACATTTTTCAAAACTGATATCATAATTCAGCGAGAAATTGACCGACTATTAAAAACTGAAACTGAGTTTTCTTAAATATATTTACTGTTCAATGACCTGCTACCTTGTTGTTTGATTAAAAATTGTTAATTTGACATACAAAAATATTATTTTTTTAACTAAAAAAACTATATATTTTTCATAACTACGCCACTTTGTTTTGATATTTTTCAAAAATCGTAGGACATTGTATAGGAAAAACCTTCGACTTAAATAACCTTTTGGAATTTTTGTTTCAGCTACTCAGTCGGCCGGAACAATGTCTGCAGTTGAAGAACTTTTTTCTTTGGCACCGTTATTCTTCGATATTTTTGTAAAACAAAGAGTCTTAAAATATAGCTGAAAATATACCTTATAATGTTCAAAGAACTTCAAAATATTCTGTCGAGTACTTTTTTAAGAAAAAATACACGAAAATCTGCAAATTTAAGGCATCTCATTGAAATTCAGAGACTATATTTCCCTTTTAATAGTATGTGGTATTGCCAAAAATAGATAAAGTTGGGACAATACTACTGGAGCTAATAATTAGATACATGAGAGATAACCTAACAATTAGCTCTATACTCATATTGTATACTAATGCCGAAAAAATGTGAAATTAGTTTACGAATGACTCTAACTCCCGTATAGTACACATAATGATTTTCGTTATCCTAACGAATGTTATGCCGAATATGTCGGTCAGCGCATGGGCTTTTATTTATTAAGTTGCTTTATAGTATATTCTCGAGTATATCAAAAGTTTTTGCAAACAGCCCAGACCTTTCACTGTTCCCAATATACCCTATATACCAATTTCCAACTTTCCAAATGACTTCGAACTCTCTAGGTGATGTGTGATATTTTCATGATGTTAAGTGGGCAAGTTTTCCAAAAAATTAAGTGGGCTTTAGCACTGAATATAAATACAATTGGCTTAGACATGGGGCAAAGCTAATATCTCTAATATAATGATTGATTGAATTTATATCATATATGTACATCCCATTCGAAGATGAATTTGATATAAATTTAGCTGATAAGAAGTAAAATATGACAAAGAAACTAAGAGAGTCTCTGACCTATATTATAGCTTAATAAAGTATCCATTTCAATTCCTCGAATAATGAATTTTAAAATTTTTTGCTTTCGATTTTGAATCGGTCTACTGCGCGAACTGTTCGCAACACCCTTCCCCATATTGAGAACAAGCATTCATTATTGGATAATATTCGACCGATTTGATCACGTCCAGCACGCAGTTAAGAAAATATAACAGTCATAGCTGGAGAGTCGATTCGCCGCGGTTCGCCTCCACTCGCTCTATGGGCTCTTGAAAAGTTCCTAGAAGATTCACCGTTTCGAGTCAAATTTTGCTTCAGCGATGAATCCTATTTCTGGCTCAATTGGTATGTAAACAAGCAAAATTGCAACATTTGAGACGAAAAGCAAGCAGAAGAGATTTAAGATCTGCCTTTTATACATAAAAAACAACGGTTTGTGGGCCAGTGGAATCATTGGTTCATATTTCCTTAAAAATGATGCCGGTGAGGGCGTAACCATCAATGGCCCCATCGCTTCTTGATAACCGACTACTTGATGCCTGAAGTTGAATTTGCATCTCGTGATCTAGGCGACATTTGGTTTCAACAAGATGGCGCCACTTCCTACTTTTTGCATCAATCAATGGATTTATTGAGAAAACATTTCGGTGAGCTCATAATTTCACGTTTTGGGCAAGAAGAATTGATGTAACGAGTCATCGGTAAATGGACTCAACAGATGGACCATCTGAGACGTACCAGGAGTCAACATTTGAAAAATATAATCTTCAAAAAATAAGCACAAAGAATGTTCTTTCGATTGATAATATTTAATATGAAATTTCCGCATTTTTTTTTTTAAGTGGAAAACATTAAAATGAATCACCGTTTAGAAGAAATGTTCGGCAATATAATTTTACAATATCCTCTCTTACTTTTAACATCAGGCTTATTATTGTCAGTCCCGACATCATCAAATTATAAATTATTATGGAAACATTTCATAAACGTTCACATTATGTCAAAACACCTAGGTTCGCACAAATGCCAATTAAATGTGATGTTTTACTTATGACAATTTCATTTTTATGCACAAATGTGAATTTAATTTGCTTTAACAAAGGTAATCATGCAGTCTGCCAGACAACGGCAACGGTGTATTAAATTCAAATGTTCATGCGGGAAAAGCCAAAAAAGCCGTTACTTTTGCTGGTTGTGACGCAGCAGCTGCTAGCGTTCTCCCAACAGGACTGTGAGTGCTGTTATCAACGTCCTAAACGGAGGAACATTTTACGAAAAAAGAGGCACCATATGTGAGAAAAATTTTGAAAGGAAAATAATTACTGGTTTTTAAAGACCTCAAGCGATCCTTGGGAAGGGCTTTCACCGCTTATATTTAATGTGAATTCGAGCTTAATATTCATATAATTATAGAAACATTGATAACACATAATATTAGTGGCGTTTGTTAACGATGCATCATAACAGTGTTATAATTCAGTGACAATATTTTGGGGCATTCATTCAGCCTTTTCCCCTAGATTACATAGGACCTGATTTTACTATATTGAAAAATTAAAAATTGAAAGATTAAAATTTGCTAGAAAGAGCGTAATGAAGTCTGAAAATATAAAGTTGGCAATATTTATGAATTGCACAGTAATTATATGATCCAAGATCTGGAGCCTTAATTAGCTTTATACGAAGTAGTTTATTGTAGTTGCCTTCGAGTGGGATCCTTTTCTGCATTTACTGAGAAAATTTACCATAATAATATCCAAACATAGTTTTTATTTACAACATAATAATTTTGTCGTTTGTTTTTTTATAAAAATATTCTTGCGCCTGTCCGCTACCAGACCCATTTGCTTCGCTTCCTTATTCCGGCTAGAGAAAGCAGAATCTTATAAAAGACTGTACATTCCCTATTCAGATCAGCAGCTCGAATTATTATTTCCTCAGTAGTAGATTGAAGAAGTTGCACTGTAGGGAGTCGTCTTTTATGGCTCGGAGAGGTCCTTCTATGTTGTCGGAGGCGGCTTAAAAATTAACGAAGTGTCAATACTCTTTTCATGGGTCAATCCAAATCGTCGGCTTTCGTTCGACCATATCCCACAAAGAAGCGGTTATTGTTGAAGTCAAATATTTCTTTCGTATTACGACATGAACCAACCAAATAGCCATCTTGCATTATTATTTCAACCAAAAATGTTTTCCAACAGGGTTTCAGTCATTTGCGAAATTTTTAATACTCTTAGCATATTTGGAATTTTCCAACGTTGATTGCAAATTGCATTTTAAATACTTATATGAAACCATATGGCCGCATGCGTTGCACACATATGGAAGATATTTGTATAGCGTATCTCTATTATTTGGCAATTTTTCCTTTTTCCAAAAAAACATGCAACATGTTGACACACCTGCAGAAGAGTTGTTGGTGGTCGGTTACTGGTATCATTATGTAAATTTTAGGAGGTAATTTGGGTGTCGAGCTTATTGCGCTCATTACTTCATCATCAAAATACACACAACTATATTCTGACACATACGCACCCGCAGCAGTGAGCGTTTAATATTTCAGCAGGTAAACAAAATAATGAGAGCAGCTGTTGCCCACATACTCAGCCCTTAATGTGCGCTATTTAGAAACAGCAACAGGTTTTTATATTTATATCTATGCACATATATGGGTGCGTTACTATTTAGGAAATAATTTGACAGTTTTTCTTGGGTATGATTTTAAACTACCGTTAGGTGAAAATAAATTGCTTTTTATTCGCCACGCCCCTAATCGTAGTTATGACAAAGATATTAGAGGCTCAAAAGAAATATGTAGGTCGCAGCTGGCATGGGGTTATTTTAAAATCTCTATAGCAATATTCGTAAGGAAAGGCTACTAAAACGCTGGACAAATTTACCGTAATGTCTCTTTCGTTTAAGATACGTCATGATACAATATTTCATTATATTATAAATACATACTTCTTCTTCGAGCTTACAAGGCCTTCTTCCTTTTCATTGTTTGGCGCCAATTGGATATTCCAAGTGGAACCAGGTCCTTCACCACCTGTTATTTCCAATGGAGTGGAGGTCTTCCTTTTCCTCTGCTTCCCCCGCGGGTGTTTTCATTCATAACGACATGACTTAGGCGGCGTAACCGCTGTCTCTTGATTTGCTTAACAATGTCATTGTCGTCGTATGTCTCATACAGCTCATATGTAGTTCCATCGACTGCGGTATTCGCCGCAATTCCAATGCGCAAAGGACCATACATTTTCCTAAGAACCTTTCTGTCAAAAACTTGTAATGCTGACCCATCAGATGTTGTCATCATCCATGCCTCTGAACCATATAGCAGAACGTTGATGATGAGTGACTTGTAGAATTTAGTTTTTGTTCGACGAGAGAGGGCCCAAAAGGGGGTTTTTTATCCGAGTCTATTGTTTCCTTTTCATTGTAATATCGTGGCGGGTCCCAAACCCAGCGCACAACCCTTGGGAGGGATAAAACACCTTCTCACCTCAGCACGTCTTCAAACGGATGTTTTTTGGCTACCCAGAGGGTACTTGGTCTAAGACTGGAAGTCATGATCTGCTTGAGCCATATGTAAAAGAACCGTTTGTGGCCACTTCTAACTGAATAGCGCTCAGAGTACCTTACGTGACATCCTCCATTATATTTAAAAGCATCTAAATATGATGCCGGTCTTGCTGCAAATGAGCGATATGTATATACAAGTACGTCCCTCAGTTTTTGAGACATCGATCTAATATTTTGAACACGTCCTTTTCGATGCAAGGAACCGCTCATTTGCCGGAAACACTGATATCGGAAAGATATAGCATGTAGTTATCATACAAACTTAACGAACTGAATCAATAGCTTGTATGGAAAAGTTTTACATTTATCGAGCATGCAGTCTTATTTTCTGCAGGGTATGCAGAAAGTACTTAGCGCATCAAGCAATAGGCACTGAATGTAGCACATGTTCACCTTTATGAAGCCATGGATCCCATTATGATGAGTATTAGCACGCTTACTGCTATAGAACAGACCGCTGATGACATAAGCTGACACACTGTTGCTTCGGTTCTAATTCAACGACAAACTGCAATAGCAACAACAACGCGCGCACTGTCTTCAACATCAGCCGCTGCCTTTCATTTCCGGGTAAACACTACTTTCGCACTAAACGCAGATAATTTCCATGTCTACAACAACTCAGTGTTTGTCAAAGGGTTAGCGCAAAGTCGTGCGCCCCCGCACAGGCGGAAAATTATAAGTAGCTATGTGAGCGCAAGTGTTGGTATAGAAGTGCTTCTCTGGTAGCACATGTGTTCGGATGGATCGTTTACGACTCAGTTGCGCTGTTTCAGTCGATTTTTACGCGAACTTCGTTTGAGCCACAAAGAGCGACAGGCGATGAATTCATTTTTAATGATGATGCCGAGCGTTGCCTGCATACACCTGCGTATCTCGTACGGTCTACAGGCATGCTTATGTAAGTGTGTGCCATCGCCTTTGTTTAGGAACGAATATTTGCACTGTTGATGCAGATGGCAGTAGTTGCATATCTAATAGACCCATTTATGCAAGCTCACATATAGTTCATAGCCAAACGACATACTCGGCTTAGCGTTCGGCAGCCTTAAATTGCCTTTGTGCTGTGGCATTGACTGACATGCTCATGACTCATATGTAGTCGCGCATATGTAAGCATTAGACAACCCATGTTTCAAAGTGTAGCTGCAAACTGTCTGGTCTATACTATTAAATAATCATAAATAGTTCCTCAGCTCTATGAACCCCATGAGCACATCCAAAGTTTCAAAGTACCTGCGTTGTCAAAAATGACTGTCTAAACATAAAAATTTTAGCTGCCCTTTCATCCAGAAAAAAGTACGATTTGGTATGGTTTGTGGGCCGAAGCGACTATTTGATACCTGAAATTGAAGCTCGTGATCTCGGCGACACTTGGTTTCAACAAGACGGCGCCTCTTCCCACATATGGCATCAATCAATGGATTTATTGAGCGGACACTTCGGTGAGCAGATAATTTTACGTTTTGAGTCGGTCGATTAGCCAATGAGATCGTTAGTCTTTTTCCTGTGGGGATATATAAAGCCTGAAGTCTATGCGGATATTCTCGTTTTGTTCCAGGCCTTGGATCATACCATCACACGTATAATTCGCCAGTTATGAGTCGACATGCTCGAACGAGTCTACGAAAATTTGACTCAGCGATTGGATAATCATTCAATTTGAAGTTTTTATACTCTCGTAACAAAGTTGCTAAGGAGAGTATTATAGTTTTGTTCACATAACGGTTGTTTGTAAGTCCTAAAACTAAAAGAGTCAGATATAGGGTTATATATACCAAATGATCAGGGTGACGAGTAGAGTTGAAATCCGGATGTCTGTCTGTCCGTCCGTCCGTCCGTCTGTCCGTCCGTGCAAGCTGTAACTTGATTAAAAATTGAGATATCATGATTAAACTTGGTATACGTATTTCTTGGCTCCATAAGAAGGTCAAGTTCGAAATGTAAATGACGGATAATGAAATCTCGATTATCACTTTATCATGCGAGAGTATAAAATGTTCGATGACACCCGAACTTAGCCCTTCCTTACTTGTTGTGTTTTATCTTTAAAAAAGTGGAGAACCTCGAAATGGATCATCATCACTTAAAAAGCCAAAATAATAATGGTAATAAGAACTCCTTCATTTTTGCTTTAAATTGATTGTTTTACATAACATAGTTAGAAATACCCACTTATGGTGAAATATAATCGTGCCACCCACATAGAAACCCTTGTCCTTTATTGGCAAAAGCTGGGTCTGTCGATTTTCATTAACTTTTTTGAGGCGAAATTTTCACCAGAAAAGTCATGCGGAGCAGACAGAAACAGGAAGTAAGCACTTGATATTATACTCAAACTATAAGAGAGCATAATAATGTGCCAACCAAGCTCTCAAAGCTTCTAGCAAGATGCTATCAATATGTGTGCTCTGGCGTTGTCCTGATGGAACTCAGTTCCTGTCCTATTGGCTAGACACTTTTAAACGATTGACTACTTCTTATGGATCACTTGAGGTTTTTTGCGGTAACTTCTTTGGTTTGAAGTTGAGTTGAGCTTCTTTTTATATCTGGCCTTATTTAAATGGTACCAAGGAATATTTTATGCCAAGGTTTGTTCATGGACAATCCAAACGTTACTTACTTGACGGTCGGGCTCGACGGTTTTCGCTATCCAATCGGCATTTTCGATAATTGGTTTTTCAGTCATATGCAAAAGAATCGTTTCTGGCCACTCCCAAGTGAATGGCGATCAGAGAACTTTCCTCACTTGCGTGAACCTCTACACATGACTCCATCCTCCAGGACCAAGTGGAGAAGGACCTGGCTTCGCTTGGAATATCCAATTGGCGCCACGTAGCGAAAAGAAGAAACGACTGGCGCGCGGTTGTTAACTCGGCTATAATCGCGTAAGCGGTGTCTACGCCAATTAAGAAGAAGAACCTTTAAGTTCAATGATCGTTATATGAGGTACAAAGTCACACATTGATCAATATTTTGGGTAAAAAGTCAACTATAGGAACTGGAGTATACTTATTCGGTACCTAGGAGCGTGAACAGCTTTATTCGAATTAAACCTTTTGCCTACAATTACCCCTTGCCACTGCGATCGCCCATGCCAAATCACAGTTTTATATCTTAATTAAGTGCTTAGTTTTGTGAGCGTAGCAGTGGTCCGTCTACGTATGTACATCTACAAACTCGTAATTTTTTTTTTGCATATACGAAGTTTCATTCCGTTAGCATGGATGGACGGACAAACAGCCACAGACACGGATTTCAACTCATCTCGTCATCCTGATCATGATCTCTAAGTCGACTAGTTTTAAGTGATAAAAATAACGGTTAAGTGAACCAAACTATTATACTTTGTAAGAGTAGATAGCAAAAAGGCATGGTACAGGATAAAGTTACTCCAAAAATGCTAATGGAATTACCAAATATTGCTGTAGTAAAGTTCTCCTTGCTTTTTAATGCAATTTTCGGGTTGGGATGATATTCACAGAAAAAATCGGATATCATCCTGATAGATCAAAAGAGAATAGCCTCAACACAGGCGTCTTCTTACAGAACAATATTTAAAAAAGTGTTACTATCAAAGATGTGTCCTTTTCTCTACGAAAATAATATAATTCCAAAGCCCCAATTTGCGTTTCGTGCAAAACGTGGCGCTGCACAGCAAGTAAATACAAGTAGAATTATTTCTGGCATACAGAAAGACAGAGAGCAATATTCCTTGAGGGGTTACATACATACGTCCAGCAGCACCAAAAATGCGCTAAAAGAAAAACTCTTTTCAGAAGGGATAACAATAGAAATAATTATAAAAAAATTTTATACAATGTTTATTGGTACTTAAAGTTTATAAAAAAATGTATTTTAATTTTTCTTTACAAAAATTAGTACATACATAAAATATCACGTGACCTAAAATACAAAAAAAAGTAGCTCCACGTCTGCATCATTTATCCTTGAAATTTTCCAATTTACGGAATTTAGAAAAAAAGTATGCGTTTTATCCCATAAATGTCACACTTTAATTATGTTTATAAAATCTATGTATATAAATAAAAATGAATCGCCAAAATGTATGTACGCGCATCACTTTTATACGACTGAACCAAATTTGATAATTCTTTTTTTAAAATGTTCGTTGAGGTTCAGGGATGGTTTATGCGGAGAAAAAACTCGAAAAATTGCCGGAAAATCCCTAAAAGCGGCCCTTTTCTTTTTCCCATAGAAACGAATGGATGTTTGTTTATTAGCAACGCTAAGGGAACGACTGAACCAATCTTGATGAAATTTGCAGAGAATGTTCTGCGTGGATTGGGGAAGGTTTTAGAAATATAAAAACCTGTATGTCATTCATGAGGAAAAGTCGGAAAATTGAACAATTCCAAAAAGTTAATTTTTTCCATACACATTTTTTATTCATTTTTTTTGTTTTGGTTTTCAATTATTTAAATCTTTCAAATTTGGCGTTTGCTTCAAAAATTTTTTAAAATTATACAGTGAAAATGTTATGTGTTTTTCACATAAAGTGATCAATTATAGATTGAAATTTGTCACGATGCCATGAAGAGGTCGCGCTAATATCGGTCGGCGTTCTTTTTGGCATCAACACATTAGCAGCCCAAGGCACATGAACGAGTGCTCCCAGGATGCGATGACATTCGTACGGTATTATGGGTCGCGATCAATCAGAAAGCGATCGTCACGATGTCACAGCAAGACTTTTCAAGCAACAGCTTCGATGGACATTATCTTGAAGCAACGCATATATGGTGCTGTTAGATGCTAGATGTACCCTGTTGAGTGGCAAAAGAGAGGTTTGCCGCACGCACACATTCTTCTTTGGATGGTGGAAGGTGATTACATCAGATCAAATTGATGAAATCATTCAATCATGCGGCAATTCCTGATGCAAAGAAAGATCCAGTATTATACGAAGTGATGAAAACCAATAAGATTCATGTCAATAAATGCACGAAACAGTATCCACGTACTTTTCTTTCGGAAACACAAACTAGAAATGATGGATATCCACTCTATCGATGTCGCTCACCAGACGACAACGGCAGAACATTTAACATTCAATTAAGAGGCGGGAGTATCGAAGTTGTCAACACATGGATCGTACTATATTCTCCACTGTTGTCTAATTCACATTCAAAACTCATATCAATGTTTAGTATTGCAGTTTGGTGTAATCGATAAAATACGTTTGTAAGTACGTCGCCAAAGGACGCAACATGGCGATTATTGGTCTTGAACGATACGGTCGATACGTGAACTGCAATAAAGCGCTTTGTAGGATATTTACTTTTACAATTCATGAACGTTTTCCGACTGTTGTGCGTCTCGCAGTTAATTTGGAGAATGGCCAAAGAGTGTATTTCAACCCAGAGAATACAGTATAGCCAGTGGAAAACATCGAGAGCAACAAAATTAACATTGACGAGTTTTTTCTCAACTTTCGTCAGTGATGTGTTTGTGAGAACATTGCTCTATTTGGAAATACCTTGATATTGTACATGGAATGCATCGTCGAATAGTTACGCAGAAAGCAAGGCCAACCAGTAGATTGACATGCAGGTGTCTTATCAACTAATGCATTAGGACGAATTTACACAATCCACCCGAAAAACGACGATTGTTTCTATCTTCGGTAGCTATTGATTAATGTACGCGGTTCAACTTTATTTGAGTCATTGTTTACTGTGAATGGTATATGGGAATATGTGAAAGTTTTGGAGAAGTAAGCCAGCAATTACAAATGCTGGAACACGTTAATCACTGGAATGAAAATGACGTTCGCATAATTTTCGATATAAACATCGACATTGTCAAAGACATTTTACATCGTCTTCGCTAAAAATTGGAAATGGTACAATAACGGTTGATACTTCCGGTGGTTCGATATCAATTCCATCTTTCCTTTATCAATTCACGAAAGATGAACTCATCACAAATGTTCGGACATTGGCCAAATTATCGTAACTACGATTCCTTAAATGCACGTGCAATGTTAGCTGCCAAAAATACCGATATTTTTGACTTCAACTGAAAGATTTGAAGTCAAATTCCGGGAGACTTGCGCTCATACAAATCGATCGGTCGTATGAAGACGACGCCGTGAATTATCCAGTGGTATTTCTAAATTCTTTTGAGAGGCTTGGTATGCCACCGTATCATTTGCGTCTCAAAGTAAGATCCGTCGTTATTATATTTCGCAATCTTCAAGCGCCGAAAGTGTGTAATGGAACCTGACTAATTGTGACGCACCTATCGAATACAAGGAGGAGAATGCTTGATTCTACGAATTCTTTTGAGGTCTAAGGATTTCTCTTTTAAGTTCAAACGTATTCTGTTTCCAGTGAAAATTGAATTTGAGATGTCAATCAACAGGACCTAAATATAGTCGCATAGTGTGAGGCATAAATTTGGAAATGCTATGTTTTTCACACGGCCGTGGCGTGCTCACGAGTTGGAAAACCATCTTTTCTGTACACCGGAACAGAAACCGAAAAATGTTATTTATTAAGCTGCGTTACATTGAAAAAAAAAATGAAATGAGAAATTTAACTTTCTTTTCATTACAAACCATATAATTTCACGCAGGACAACGGCTGCGGGGTCAGCTAGTTTTTTAATAAAAATATCGAAAACCCGGCCCGACAGACTATAGAGAAAACATTTTCAAATATTAAAAAAAAAAATCGCATCAAAAAATGTTAAAACTGTTATCATGCAGACCGTGACGGGAAAAGTAGTTTCGAGAAAGACGTGTTTAAAATTTCATGTGCCTCAAACGAAGGACAGCTACCTGTGTGCATTAAACTCTCGTGGGGCGGTCTGATTTTGAACCATAACTTTGTATCTATAGGGAATTTTTACACTTTCACAGAAATACGCCTAAAACTATAAAGAATAATAACCTATAAAAAAAATCGATTTTTTGAGAATTATTGACGTATGTAAGCCTTTGATGTAGCTCAGGTATTCGATAAAGTGTGGTCTTTTTTAAAATATTATTTCCCTTCGAATTACATAAATAGTTGGAGCCTTGGCTATTTAAAAAATATTAGATTTACAGTAAGTCAAGGCTGCTAGATGAACTTTAAGCTTTGGTCGAAGAACGGCCCACTGGCGAATAAATGTACAAAAGTGTAAGCTTGTTACATTTTCACTAAGGCCAAAAATGTGTCAATCGATTAAAATGAATAACATCTTAGTACCACAAGCAAATGATGTGCCTTACCTTGGCATTCACTTGGACAGAAGGCTCCCACGGAGAAAACATGAACAAAACCAGCAATTTTAACTGGTTTTTAGCCTTGAAAACGAAGTTCTGCTATACAACACGGTAATAACACTGATGGTATTCAACTAGAGGGTAATAAAAGCATTCACAGAGGTCTTAAATTCATATGCTAAAGAAAAAGTAGAAGCCAGCAGAAATTATTGTGAATTTAAACTCCGTAATCTTCCAAATCAATTAGCTAATGCCTTGCTACAGTCCTTTATCAAACGCTCTGGAAAAGCGCTAATCTACCAACCTTCTAAAGAGCAACGTATCAACAAACAGGCTCAACCAAAACCTTGGCTTGTCTATTTCTAATTAGATTTGAGATTTTATTATTTACCGTTTGGATTTGAAAAAGAAGATTCAATAAATAAAGATATATTAATAAAAGTTAGGAAGATGGAGCCATGTGTAGAAGTTAATGCAAGTAAGGAAAGTTTTATGAGCGCCATTTATTTAAAAGTGGCCAAAAACGATTCTTTTACATATGGCTCAAGCAGTTCACGACTTCCGGTGTTAGACCAAGTATCCTCTGAGTGAAAGCGCCTTCAGAAGATTTATGGTCCCTTGCGCATTGGCAACGGCAAATATCGCTTTCAATGGAAGCTGTACGAGAATTAAGCGAAAGCGGCAACGCAGACTACTCCAGTCCGCAGAAAGAATGAAAACACTCCAGCTCTGAAAGTATTCGACGCAGTACCCGCCGGGAGAAATAGAGGAAGAGGAAGACCTCCACTCCGTTGGAAGGACCAGGTGGAGAAGGACCTTGGACTTGGAATCTCCAATTGGCACCATACAGGCAAAAGGAAAAACGACTGGCACGCTGTTGTAAACTGGGCTTTAACCGCGTAAAAGACGAATCATGATTTTTAACTCCACGAAACGGGTTCATCAAAGGACTCAGTCGAAATATGTGTTTTGTATTACAAATTTGATGCTTTTTTAACACCAAGATATTAGTTTCTTCCTAATTACTGAGAACACTAACCAGTTCACGGTAATCCACATAGAACCATTTCTCGACAAATAAAGTCACCTCCTTTGTTTGCTGCTCCTAATTATCGCAATAAAATGTTTGCACTAGTCCAAGGGCGGTTCAGGGAACATTCTCACGAGATGACAATGTTGGAGCGGTCATATGAACTCCCAGTCCTCATCTCCTTCCCTTTATAATAGCCCATTTGAATGCAATTACTGCAATGAAGGCGTGGTATTTGTATGGATTTTTTGCGTGCCTTTTATTACTTTATTATGAATACTTGCCACAGTAGCGCACTGCTATCACCCCTCAACATTAATGCTATTTTTATACCTGTAACGGCGCATTGTTGTACTTGTATTATCCTTTGCTTCCGCACTCTTGCTTGTTTGTTTGGTGGTCTTATGAGTGTATTTCGGTTGGTCGGTCTTTCGGTTGCTTAATCCCCACATAGTCATATTAAATATTTTTGCCATAACATATTTATATATAGTATATATATATATGAATACCTATGTACATTCCTGTGTGAGCTGGTGTGTCATGTAGTTTTTTGTCGTCGCTTCGCTTTGTTTGTGCCTTTCATAATCCACATAATGGCTGTCTACCTGTGGTGACTGCGGTGTCTTGTTGGCTTTTGACTCTTTTCACTTTTCGCTTACCGTTAACAGGTGAATATACAGTTACACATATGCATACCGTATATGTACGGGTAAGTGGCTGCAATTAGGCCAACTCCAGTCGTCGTTTTAACGAGGAAATGCTCTTTGCGGGAAGAGCATGTTAACAAGAATCCCTTTTTTTTATATTTTGCCTTCCGTATAGCAAGAAAAACAACTTTCATATAGTATATAATTAATTTGGAGTGCATGTAAACAACTTGCAACAAAATTAATTTATGCAGTAAAATTTCGGGTTGTAATTTAAATAGCTAACTAGTGTTTATATGAAGAACAACAACGAAAGCTAGTTTTTATTATGTGTGGCAGAAATGTTTCCGTTTTGGCATAGACTTGCAGGTTTAATGCTCTTTTCTTGTAGATATTTTAAATGTGAATTTCTTTTTAACACATACCAGCGAAGAACCATAGTAGCACAATGATGAAACTAATTGATGATCCATTTCGAGTTTCCTTACTTTTTTTAAGAAATAACACAGAAATTGCAAATTTAATGGAAAATGTTTATTATCATTCGAAAGAATTTTTTTTGGTATTTACTTTGTGAAGATTATCTCTTTCAAATGCTGGCCGTGGCTATGACGATGTGATGTGTGGGAAGTGGGATCGTGTTTTTGAAACGAAATGTCCCCGAGATCACGAGGTCGCCATTGACGGTTACCTTCTCACCGGCCTGATTTTTGAGGAAATATTAATTGAGGAGCCAAATCAAGTGGCTGCAATAATAGTCCCAACGAAAGGATCGGGTGGACTCCAATCCTGCCTTCGTCTAGACTCTTGAGATGGTACTAAACCTTCACATATAGACATCTTCGCTGAAAAGGAGGCAGAAACAGATGGCTCGAAAAAGGAGACGGAGTTGTTGCGTCAATATACTGTCCGAAATTAGATATAAGGCAACCTTTTAAGCGGCCGGATCACTTTAATATATTTAAAGTTGAGTTTCTAACTTTAGAAAACCACATTTACATACACAGCCAGGTCTCAAACAATGCAATGATCTCATTTCGCAGGATGCCAGGTCACAAAGACATCGATGGCAATGAGATAGTAGACAAGATGTCCAACAGTGGTATACAGCAGTCATCAGGTAACGTGACCAACACACATTGTCGATAGAACGATCTGGGCAGGAGCATGGTAGGGAAAATCAAAACACGAATCGAAAGATCTAACAGGATGTGAAACTGCAAAAGCCAGATAGAAAGCCACAGATCAGAAATAAGGTTAATTAAAGTTCCTACTCAGTCACAGTCTGAAGGCGGCTCCCGCCCTCAAAATGAGGCGGATCGAGATGACTATAGAAAATGTCAAGAGCATGGCACCAAAAAAAATGGAGGATATGTTGTCTCTTGTGCATTAGCGAAGCACTAAATCAAGGGTTGAGCAATCTAAAAAGAGAACGTTATATATGAATTGGCGAGATTATTACCCGATGTGCTCTATTTTCACAACGTAAACATATATATGTACGGAGACTTAGCCTGTTGAAAAACTAGATCACGACCACTTTTCAAAAAAAGTTTTTTTTTACTGCTTTAAAGATAATGAAATTAATATCTAGCGTCCCTAGTTTCTTCTTGCAACATCTAAACTATATATCAATGTGCTAGTAAACGCTTCTAAAACAGCTTGAGTGGCCGCTGAAAAATATTTTAATTACAATTATAATTCCAATATTATCATCCCTCTGCCAAGCTACCTGAACATATAGACTTTTTAACTATCCTATTTTATTAAATTACGTCTCGTTCAACTCCACTTTTCTTTAATCCTAAAATTATGCAACATTATTAACTCACCACCAATTATAATTATGTTTTTTTATTAAGAAAAAAAGAACCCATAATGTAAGTAGTCTCATAAATGCCCATTCAAATCTACTAATGATTATATGATATCATAAACGAACGTATTCGTCGATATTACCATATTGGCCGATTACACGATAAGCTCTGAATGTTACGCCAGTTTATAGTACAGTTATTCGATAGGTTTTACAGCCATCAATTAACAACAATATTGAAAATTGCTCCCTATTCTACGCATCGTAAATAAATAATAACACAAAATTGGCTAATTTGACCTGTCTGACTTACTTTGAATCTACGAACTTACTTAAAAACTCGTTTACGTTGAACTTTTAAAGGTTCATGAACATCTCTTAAAATTCTATATTATATTATGGCAAAGGGATGACGGCAGTTACAAAGCACCATATCCACACACATAAACCGGTGATGTTTCGTCAGCGCAACCATTTGCAACAACAGTTTGCAAGATCAAACCAATGAATCAGTGGAAATGTTTCAAGTTATTGTGAATCAGCACTATTGAAATTGAAAAATATTTCTATTAGCGACGGCCTCTATACCCAATTTGACGTCATTGTTAGATTTTTTAAATTTGAGTACTTACTAAATATTAAATTTATTTTCTTTTTTATTGTTGGGCAAATTAGCAATAATCAATTGCCATGGCTGACGCGAACAATTCGCTCAGTTATTTCGATCTTTACAAAGTTCAAATTCAATAGGAGCAGACTCTGGACTAAATGGAAGCAAGAAAAACATATAGTTACTTGAGATTGGCCAGTCACCATACACCAATCCAGCGGTGGATAGAGAATAAGGCTCCATTGAAGTCCAACATGTATAATATTCAACGGCAACAACAAATTTAATTCGTCTACTCCAACATCACCGAAAGTCGCTTCCTGTGGAAAATGCGGTAAATTTAATTGCAAGTTGTCATCAAAGCTGTCAGTCTTCTTGTATGTAACGGGTGATTTTTTTGAGGTTAGGATTTTCATGCATTAGTATTTGACAGATCACGTGGGATTTCAGACATGGTGTCAAAGAGAAAGATGCTCAGTATGCTTTGACATTTCATCATGAATAGACTTACTAACGAGCAACGCTTGCAAATCATTGAATTTTATTACCAAAATCAGTGTTCGGTTCGAAATGTGTTTCGCGCTTTACGTCCGATTTATGGTCTACATAATCATTTCTCATTTCTGGTTGAATGGCTACGTAAATAAGCAAAATTGCCGCATTTGGGGTGAAGAGCAACCAGAAGCCGTTCAAGAACTGCCCATGCATCCCGAAAAATGCACTGTTTGGTGTGGTTTGTACGCTGGTGGAATCATTGGACCGTATTTTTTCAAAGATGCTGTTGGACGCAACGTTACGGTGAATGGCGATCGCTATCGTTCGATGCTAACAAACTTTTTGTTGCCAAAAATGGAAGAACTGAACTTGGTTGACATGTGGTTTCAACAAGATGGCGCTACATGCCACACAGCTCGCGATTCTATGGCCATTTTGAGGGAAAACTTCGGACAACAATTCATCTCAAGAAATGGACCCGTAAGTTGGCCACCAAGATCATGCGATTTAACGCCTTTAGACTATTTTTTGTGGGGCTACGTCAAGTCTAAAGTCTACAGAAATAAGCCAGCAACTATTCCAGCTTTGGAAGACAACATTTCCGAAAAAATTCGGGCTATTCCGGCCGAAATGCTCGAAAAAGTTGCCCAAAATTGGACTTTCCGAATGGACCACCTAAGACGCAGCCGCGGTCAACATTTAAATGAAATTATCTTCAAAAAGTAAATGTCATGAACCAATCTAACGTTTCAAATAAAGAACCGATGAGATTTTGCAAATTTTATGCGTTTTTTTTTTTAAAAAAGTTATCAAGCTCTTAAAAAATCACCCTTTATAATAGACAACGCGGAAGACTGGAGCAAGTATTGAATAATATAAACAATGTATTTTCTATAAATACAACAGCTTTCTCAATAGACGTTACGTTGGAAAACTAAAACGTCACTATCCTATTGCATTTCATATGCTAAATATTAATTAAATCGGTTGGTAGAAATATGGTAATGACCTTGGCGCCACACTCTATTCTAAGTTAACCAAATGTGAAATATATATGAAATCATATGGACATTCAGGAACGGTCACGCTTTTAATCACAACTCCGGCTCTACTCATCAAACACGAGCAACTTTATGTTCTCGGGGCTTATGCTGAGTTTTCCTCGCAATTCCGGGTTCGGTTCTATATCCCAGAAATAACTGAGGTCTAGACAACACAGTAACTTTTCAGCCTGTACTATTTAAAATTTCACTAAGGGGAAATCGGTAGCGGTCTAACGATGTGTCATAAAACTAGCGAAACTATCGAAAATTGTAAAAATTTTAATGAATGAAATCACTTTTGCAAACATTCCGATAATCTTACTTATCAATGATATATGATCTGAAGCTATTCAAAATAAACTATGCAGCTGCTTTACGGCCAAGTTCTTAATTTGAACGTGTACTGTATAGAAGAGAACTGTTTGAAGTTAACAATCGTCCAGAAACGGTCTGTGCTGACCAATACCGAGAGGAATATTATACCATTAGAGCTTCGCCAGGCCACACATAGTGCTAGTGACTCTCCAGAAGCTCCGAGAGCTTGGTGAGGATGTTCTGTATGTTCTTATGTGCCCACCTTATAATTTATATATGGAAAAAAAGCGAATGATTTTTCTGTTGAAAAAGTTGTCTCAAAAGAAGCTGTCACAGTTCTTTGTCTATAGGGTTACTACGATCGTCTAACTGACTAAATAAATTTGCGCAGAAAGTTATGCGTACTTGCTAAGTGTAATGAAAGCTTATCAAGTGCCAATATTTTAACGATTTAAGCTCATAAGCATCTCGTTTAAAGCACTTTTTTCCTGCAAACACTCTAAAAGCGGCGAAACGAATAATCAAGTGGCATAAATCCAAAGGTAACATTGCCATTCAAAACGTTGTCTCACAAATATTTGAAATCATTCAAATAGTCTTTAATTAAAGAGACTTTATTGAGATATGCCCACACTTACAAGTACTAAAACAAGCTCGCTAATCAGCTAATTAGTCGCTTAACTAAACTTGTAATTATCGCTGTAAACTACATTGTACATTACGATTATACTACCACATTTTTTATTAGAACAAGGTAGTGCTTAAGTAAACATAGTGTACTTGAAGTTTACTTAAGTACTAGCTTTCAGATATAACATTTCACAATATCAAATGTTAGTTTTATTGAATTCCTTATGGTCGCCTTTTAACCACCAGTGTCCGCACGAAAGTGACGTCTTTCGAAAGCAGATACGAAGATACGAGACGTACACCATTAATAAGTTGGAGAATAGTGCTTCCCGAAATATCGAACGCTTATCAAACTTTAAACTTCAAACCAAACGCCAGATAATCAATTAATTGAACGGCGAGGTGCCGTCATATGAGGCGCTGTAAATAATTGCGTGAGGCATGTATTGCTCATATTGGCTCACATGAAATTAAAATATGATTATACTCGTAAATTTGAAAATCATTATCTGATATCTAATAAAAGTGTCGGCAGACATAAATACCAACAAATAAGCGTAAGCGCACAATGTAAAGTGACCGCTGAATTGTGCGGCTATCTTATCTAGCCGATTTGCCCAGGAAATTTTACCAATTCGCAAATATGAATAGACCAGCTAACGGATAGTAAAGACAGTTACTTTTGCGAGCTGCAAACAAACGCATTGCAAGTGTTAAATTTTTGCAAATAATTTAAAATCATGGCGGTAGGACTTGTAAGAATTCTTATTTGGTCGATATTTGGTGTTCTGCTCAGCGCAAACCTCGCTTGTGGCAAGCCCGTATCAACATCGCTGGACGCTGAAGAGATAGCGGGCATGTTTGAAGGCGATATGATCTTAACGGCGGATCAAGAACGTGTGCTAAGAAGTCCGCTGCAAGGCCGAAATGGTTTGGTTGACGAGACCAAGCGGTGGCCAAATCGTATTGTGTACTACAAAATTGTCGGAGATTTTGGTAAGTGCAAAGAATAATAATGTGTTAAATGTGTATAGAAAGGATTAAGAAAGAAAAATGTAAGACAAGTCTGTCCAGATAAAAGAGATTTCCTCCGAAATAAAAGCCTGTAATAACATTTTGGACGCACTCAAAAATTTACTATCAAGCAAACCGGGTTCAGTAACAACCCCAAAGTGGTGGTGCTTTGAGATCCTCTACTCAAAGGAATTATGCGAAATGTCAGTTCGACACAAATCAATGAAAAATTAGATCATTGAATTTTTTAGAATTTACAATTAAAGCTTTACGACCCAAATATGTAGGTAACCCAGTAAAATTTTTCAAAATTTGTGATTTTCATTGTAGTTGTACTCTTGTCTTTCAAATTTTATTTTGACGTCAATGAAGTTGACATATGAAAAACGCACATTGTGCAACTCTCTCACTTTCATACTAGGCAGTAAATATTTATATATCCCATTCATTTATGATCCCAACATTTTAAATCGCATGGGTTTTGTCAAATATTTCGACTTTGATAGCGCCTAGTGAAGGGGTAAGACTAAAATGAAGATTGATTAATGTTTCGCGTGAAAATGAGGTCACTGCTTAAGAGTATAGGATAACAAAGTAATAGAATGCTGGTTTTGAAGATAAAAGAACCTCAAAGCAAAATATTTTCACCCGAGAATTTGCTTATTTCTTATTGAATTACAGTTGGCCCATCCGCTATAAATTGACCTCAGCAAAGCGCTTAGCATCCATTAACATATTCATTTGTTTCTACTTAAAAACATTTAAGAAAACAGCATTTTTTTAATAACACAATAGCACTGGTCTACAGTGAATTTGTTGCCCCAGATATAAGATCGATTTTGGATATATTTTAATTCACAATTCTTGACCCTGTCATTGATTTTATAAGTTTTACTATTTTTTGAAGTTTTTAAATATTTATTTTCATTTTGCGTTACAAAAATCAGAAACATTAGACAAAATAACAGATGTTGTATAATGTATTTATAAAACAGTTTTGAAAGATGTGGATTCATTGAAGTAAACAAAGATACAAATGTCGAAAACATATGCCATATCTCAATTAAAACTTTACATTTACAATTTTCTAGTTGGCAATCTATTTCCCAACGACCTTGTGAACTATCCCCCGTCACTTCTAGGTCCATTGGATCTCTGTTTCACACAATAATTGTCTAAATTGTTGGCAAATGTATCCGTATTATTGCGTTTTATTGTTTCACCCTCTCTTCCACTTCTACTGAAAAAGTGTACCGATAGCCGGGTATTTGGAGACATGATTGTTTCTGGGTGCATGAGAATAACTGTTTAAACTCAAAATAATATTTTAATTACATTAATTATAAAACTGGGCATTTAGTAGACTGTAGGTTTGGATATATCCACGCTTGATTTCTATTAAACCCTAAAACCTTCCGGATAATTTTTCGCATATTTTCGGTAAAGAGCCTGAGACTGGGAATTCCGTGATGTTTCTGGGAGCTGTGTAATCTACGTTCTCTTCCAAAAGTTTTAAAGGGAAAGAGGCGCCAAAGGCTGACAATATTACGCTCTATGATGACGATCTGTTGAATTGTCTCCCATATTTTTTTTACGAGGAGGAAGTATCGAAATCCTGAAACTCAAGTCAATGAGTAACTTTAACCCGAACTAAACCACCTACCGTCAGGTACCAAACCCCTCGATACTACCATACCATCAAGTCGGTATCGGATCGGAAGGATCTTTAAACAATACTCATATGTTTGTAATGGTCTGCGTTCAATGACATGCTGCATTTACTTGATCCGACCTCGGTTGGTCTCTGAATCCGCCGGATTTGGGTTAAGTGAAATCACCCCATGTGCTCTTTTTAGCACTGACTTAATGTTGAGAATCAATTGGAATACCCAACGTGTATCCCTCTCTCAGAAGTTATCAATGCTGACGTGTTTCTCTTGTAATCAAAACCATCAAAACGGTTAATTTTAAAGACGGAAATTAGATGTTTTTTTATTTCATTTTTCCAAATGCTGTAATGTATTTTTATCCTTTTATTTCAGATTTAATTCATCGCCAAGCCATTTCAGACGCCATAGAGGTTTTGGAAGCGCGTACCTGCTTAAAATTCCATGAGGCCAGTGAAACATCCAAGCAATACGTGGCAATTTCTTCCATGGCGGGTGGCTGCTACACCGCTGTTGGCTATCAGGCCAAAGTGCAGACAATGAACCTGGAGAATTATCCAATTGGTGAGGGCTGCTTCCGAGCGGGCACTATATTGCACGAGTTCATGCACGCGCTGGGCTTTTATCATCAGCAAAGTGATAGCAATCGCGATAAGTACATAGACGTTGTCTACGACAATATTGTGCCGGGTAAAGAGCCAAACTTTGAAAAATACGACGCATCAGTTGTGACCGATTTCGATGTGGGTTACGACTATGACAGCTGTCTACATTATAGACCCGGCGCATTTTCGAAGAATGGTAAAGATACGATAGTGCCGTTGGACGCGACGGCGGTTATCGGTCAGCGAGAACATTTGAGTAAAAAGGATATAAACAAAATTAATATCATGTACAAGTGTCCCATACTGACCTAAAAATCCACTACTTCAATAATATTATAGATCAATTAATAAGTAATATAACTAATGGGTTATGTCTATATTTAACATATTTGTGATATCTACTTGCTATTAATTTATTTAGTTTTAAGTATAGTAGTAATTTTCCTATTAATTAACTTAAAATAAATAATAAAACTTAAAATCAATGCAAATATTTAAAGGAATGCTCTCTTATTTTAACGGAAATTGTGTTTCGTATAGATCAGGAATGTAACAAAACGTTTTTCTTTCGGAGATATAAATTATCAGAGCAAATATTTGCTTAGAAATGGGTTGGTGGACGAGTGCCTAACCTCGCTGTCAATAGCATCGAGTGTCTTCTCTTTTGGCCTTAGATTGATCGCAGAAGATCTAGTGATCTATTTTTCCTCAATGAGGCTACTCTTCCTAGTTGTGGGGCTTTTACCAGGCCATTGCCTTATTGGCGGTCATGCAGTAAGGTTGGGAATCCTACCAGATACCGTTTGTAGAATTTGTTTAGAAGAAGATAAGGTGGAAACAACTTAACACTACTTTCTTGATCGTCCCGCGTTTGAGAGGGAGTTGAAATTAATATGAGGAAATTAAGCGCCTATGCAAATTTATATTGGTTACTAATCATTTTGCCAATCTGTCTGAACACATGAGTTCTTATTTTCTTTGGCTTCACAAAGGACTACATATACCAGAGTCCACGTACGATCATCGTTCAGCCATCTGACCTAACCTAACCTAACCTACCCCCACTTACTATGGATTTTTGTGAAACATTCCTCGTACCGAATATACCGTTAAAAAAGATTAGCAATACATGTGTTAAACCTTTTTTTCGAAATATGTCAACTATCAAATTCCCTGTGAATCAAAGTTGTGGCAGAGGCACGTGCCTCTTCTGTACAACAAAGTCTTAACTGAGCTAAAAACAAAAGCTGCCAATAATTATAATATATTTGGATATCTGTAGACGAGGCAGCAGACTCAAAGCAATGACTGGTCGAAGTATTGGCGAGTGATTTACACGAACGAACGAAAAGTTATTTATTCAATGTTGCGGCTGTTGATGCTGCCAATGCTACCAGTGGAGCCGTCTGTGTTAACAACAGTTTGTACTTACTTTGGCCAAACGGTAAGTTAAACTTTATATTCAATTCAGGACGTTCAACTGCTAATTCGTATACTTTCTATTTCGATCAACTCAGGTATTCAGTATAACAAAGTCCTACTAATTGTTACGGATACAGCATCATATCTGCTGGCTGCTGGTAATGCGCTCCAAGTTACATATGCATCCTAAAAACGCATTTCACTTGTCTTTCGCATGGATTTTAGAACTTTTAACTAAATAAATTTTTGTAGGCTCCATTAAGGCGCAATGAATTTCAACGCATTCTGCCTGGTACCTCTACCGCCATGACCATGCGTAACACATTGGGGTACGTGCTCAAAAGTTGCTGTTTATTATTCTGATTACTTCAAAGAGCTGAAAATAGTAGTAGATTGTAGAATCAGTTAATAACGACGATGATGATGTCATTTGAAATTCCCAGGAGTTGTTTAAGTCACACCGCTTATTTACAGACTTCATATAAAGTAGAACTTTCTCGCCTTATTAATGATATTGTAAAATTCGAAACCCGAAGTATTGTTCCATCCGGGTTGTGGAACAAATACAATCCTCGATATCAACTTTAGAAAATAAAGTATATTTTGAAAAGTTTAATGCCATTCTGAGAAGATATAAGAAATGCAAACTCCTTATGGAGGATGGAGCCATGTGTTGAAGTTTACGCAAAAGAGGAAAGTTCTCTGATCGGCATTCACTCGGGATTGGCCAGAACCGATTATTTTACATATGGCTCAAGCAGCTTACGACTTCCAGTCTTTGACCAAGTATCTTCTGGGTAGCCTAAAAAAATACGTTTGAAGTCCAAAGAGTCATTGACATTTCTGTGTTTTTTCTTTAAAAAAGTAGAGAACCTCGAAATAGATCACTCTTTATATATTTTAGTAATGCTCGCATGTGATAATTAAGAATTAACAGAGTGAACCAAAAGAAAAAAATGCTTAACGAAACAAAAAAAAACTGAAAAACTACAACATATAGTACCATACAAAAATACTGAATTTCATCCTTTTTGACAATTGCAAAAAAAAGCTTCCCGCAGTTTCTTGCAAAGATAGATACAATTAAATTCCAAAATAACATTTGACCAAGGCAGAATAAAGTAAATCATAATCATAAATTCAGGGCCAATTCACTTTTGCTCGATATGACCACCTTTTGCATTAATTATGCCCTTGAGACGGTCAAAAAACGAATCGCAAGCTGCCCGAATGTGACTTGCCGGTATTTTTTTCCGACTCACGGACAATGACTTTCTTTAGCATCTCCAAACTGATGTATTTTTTACCATTTTTTCCAAAATAGCCCGGAGAGAATAATCCATTGGATTCGCATCTGCTGAATTCGAGAGACATTGTGTGTTCGTAATGAAGTTCGGAACGTTGTTTTTCAGCCATTCTTGGTTCACTCGCGCTTTGTGAGACGGTGCTGAGTCTTGTTGAAACGTCCATGGTTTGCGACCGAAATGTTTCTTTGCCCACAGCTTCAAAGCAGCCTTTAGAACACTTTCCCGATAATATATCGCATTTACTTTGACGCCAGGCTCGTTGAGCGCCCATGTGCGGTGACAGCGACCCAAATCAATATTGTGGCGGGTGCTGCCTCCTAGTGGCCAACCGATGACTTAGATTCTCGTATGAACGGTCGGTCAAGTAAACCCTATCGTTTTGAGAGTTTACGGATTGCTCAATTGGAAGAATTTTTTTGTCAGAAAACACAATGTTCGGAATTTGACCGCTTTCGGCCAAGCGAAGCATCTGCTTCGCTCTCTCAAGTCTTACTTGTTGCTGCTTCGGTGTGAGATCATGAGCCTTTCGGAACTAGTAAGGCATGACCTTGAGCTAATTTTTCAATATGCGTTGGATACTGCAGTCGGATATTTTCAGTTCTTTACCCATTTGATTGGCTCTTCGTCTTGGATTTCGCTCAAGTCGCTTCTTCGCTTTCCGAACCATCTCAAGTGACGTTGCAGTCTTATGATGACCACCTCCATGGCGTTTTGCGATGCTACCAGTATCATTGTAACGAGTGCTGGTGCGATAAAAAAAAACCTTCTTCACATTAAGGTGTTTGAGCTCACGAACAATTGTCGGATTGAGGTACTTTTAAGAAGTATGTCTATTTTATATAATATATTACATCATTTGAGATTGCTACAGGGGCAAAGCCATAGTTAATGGAGACGAATTAAACCGATTTCAGAACCGCTCAATTTCTCTTTCTCCAAGATTTCTTTTAAAAGATCTATAAAAAAAGATCTGAACAAAAGTTGGCTAAGAACATGGTCTCCAGAGTGTGCTGAAAGCGTAAGTTGACGAGTGTACTATGAAAATGTTTCCCAATAATAATATAAATTAAAATGACTACTAATGTAACAATCCAGTAAGAAATATAAGAAAATGAGTTTTAATAAGTTTGCCTGAAAACATCTCCCAACACTTACAATTGTACAAAATATTATGGAAATTAAAATTTATTTGCTAACTCAACTGACTTAATGAAAGGGCTGTATTAGAGGGCTTATTATCAGTCAACAGCACAACTGTTCGCAGAAGGATTGGGGAGATAGGAACACAAGGACTACGGAAACCATAGTAAAGACAGCCCAGATTGCACGCGATTTCACAGCAAAACGACTGATTCATAATGGAAATATATGTTACTCTGGGAAGAATCCAAATTCATTATTAAATGGTCACAAAAGATAATAATCAGGAAATAAAAATTTCTTCATAAAATAAAAGAAATTATGGGTATATTTGTGTACAAAAATAATTTAGAGATCAACTGCAGTCGTGTTTAAGAGCCGGTTTCATTACGACAATGACCTAAACATTATTTTCAAATGCATTCGTGAGCCTTAAAGATTAATTTTAACGCCTTACAATGCCTCGACGATAGGCTGCCGTTATCAAGTGCAACTGATTCCCTATTTACTCTTTAGTGGCTTTAATTTACAGTTTTTACTTATAAAAAGTTTTTCTAGTTTTGATTGAAAGGAATTTGGTGCAATTCTTATACTCTGAACAGGATAAATTAAGTTTGCCACGATGTTTTTAACACTCAAAAGGAAACTTCCGAGACCCCATAAAATGTATATATAAGTGAACAGCATGACAAAGTGAGCCAATTAACCGTGCCTGTCTGTATATACACAAACTAGTCCCACTGTTTTTGAGATATTGATCTGAAATTTTGCAAACGTCTTTTGCACACCAAGAAGCACCTCATTTGGAGACATTCGGAACCGTCAATATCGAACACTCATCGCTTATGGCTGCTATACAATCTGGCCGATGAAACTGAACTCCTTGTATGGAAAACGTTTTTGTTTTGTGGTACCTTCACGAAATTTGGCATGAATTATTGTACAAGGCAATGCTATAATATCCAATTAAAAAGAAGTATTTATAACACTTTTATGCTAAAAAATTCACCTGTTAATGTATTAAAGCTTAAGTGTAGCCGATGTTAAGGTTTTTCTAGTTTTTTACTAAAAATATTATTTCAGATTTAGATTTATTTCCCTCAAATAATTTCATTTATTAAATTTTTTAACCATCTTTATTATTTTTTATTCATTATTAAATCAGGGATCATGCGTACATCTCTCCAGCATAGCTAAAAATGGCTTTCGTAAAATCTAAGTGGCTGGGCGATGGCAGAGAGATTTCAAATGCGTCGCATGAAAACAATTGTTCAAGGCGCTCATACCTCAATATCGCTGACATGTAACTAGTGTTTGTATGTGTGTATGTGGGTGCGTGCATTACACGCCGAAATGTATGAAATTTATGCGAAAACTGAATGTCTTATTTTCAATTTACAGTTAGAGACCGCAAAAATACAATAAGCCAGCGCATAGACGCTCGTAAATGTGTGAATTTACTAAAGTGCAAATGTGCGCACACAGATGGTAGTGCAACAACAAAAACGCACATAACCATACTTTTGAGTGAGTGTGTGGCGCTTGTGTGAGTATTTGTTGGTGTGTTTAAACGCTTTTTCAGCCACTGTTGCATATATTTTATGTAAATATGAGCTTGCGTCGGCAACTTGCAACGTCAGCAGCAAACTCTATCTATACATGCACACACACACATGAACCGTGCAGATAAGTACTGCGGCATTCTGCCTGATAGTGTGAGCGATTGTAGTGCGGCTGTGGCAAGAGCAAGAGCGCCGCAAATCCAGTGTTTTGTCGGCCCAACTTGAAGGCATTCATAAGCACTCTGTTTCAGACACACACACACACACACGCGCGCTTTGATGGCATATGTCAAGCCATAAATTGCCATAAATTTGATTTCAACTTCCGCTTCGACATGCTCCGAAATCGCATTCGCACTCATAGCCTCGAAGTGTCGGTGTGGCAAGCGGCAATGGCAATGGCAGTCGAGCTACGCTTTCTGCGGCTTTTATTATTTTGGTTTCTAAACTTTGTCTCAATCTGAATCGCAGTCGCACTTTTGCCTGACTTTGTGTGTTTTATGTAAAATTAAAATGTTCAAATATGTAGCGCCTGAGTTTCGCTTGGGGTAGGCCAATGGCAACGGGCGTATATTGGCTGTTGAAGTTGTTATGCAGCTTCGATGGCGCCTAAAAGTATGCTCAAAATATAGGAGTTAGGAGTACAGTGTGTCGCTATATGTAAAATATGGAATTTAATAAAATGCCATTATTATTAATGTAACTAGAAGCGACTAAACTATTACTTCAGAATAATAAAAGTAACAAATTCTCACTTAAAGGCCGAATGAAACGTTTCTGGCATTTTATTTTTATACTCGAATATATGTTGCTACAGAGTATTGTAGTTTTGTTGAACGAACTGTTGTTTGTATCACTGAAGAGTAAGGCTTACATATAAATATCTATAAATGAGCAGGATGACTTGACTAGTTTAATGTTGAGTAACTGTCTGTCCGTCCGTCTGTGCAAGTGATAAATTGAGTAAAAATTAAAAGTATTATGACCCCGACCCTAATAGATTTGCAGTATATACCTTCCAAACTATTGAAACCATATGACATGACCCTAATTGCTCCGGACAAATTATTTTCGCACCCCTTGCGACAGGGTGTGTAGAGGAGAAAACGGCTGATAACCCACCCAGTCCCCTCATAACAGTTGTAACTTAAAATACTTCAAAAAAAAGTATTAATCAATTACAAATTTCAACTATATTCATCACAAAACATTATTCTAACATTTTTACGTGAAAGGGACGAAAACAGACTGCGTAACCACATCTACTTCCCATATAACACAATTCTAAATTTCAACTGACTCTTTCACTTTTCAGTCTGCAAATCAAACAAATGAATATATCGGGATAAAACTTTGCACAAATAGTGGCCTTAAGATCGTGTAAAAAAATTCGAAATCAGATTACAATTGCCAAGGCCCTCATATACCGAAAAGGTAAACTCCAGTGCCTATGGATGACTTTTTACCGAAAATTCGTCAAGGATTGAGATAAGTGAATGGAATTCGGAATAGTATGCATGTATGTTAAAAATGGGTTGAATCTGGTCAATATTTCTCTTATCCTCCGTATACCTAATAGATAATATCTAAATTCAGTTTTAAAACGGTCCAAATTTGTGCCTTAAATGGATAAAATCGGGTCCAAACTTCCCCTAGCTCCAATATAACTGAAATCAGGGTTTTCAAAGTTACCTTTGATGGACAGAGAGCATTTTTTAGGCCCCTTTCTCCCATATACCTGATAAAATATTCTAGCACTTCCGTCTGGCTTTATACTATTATTAATGCCTTCAACTGAGTCACAATGGTTTCCCCGAGCATTCGTTATAATTATTAAAATTGCTAAATAGCAAGAAGTCACACTGAACTAAATCAACCGAATACGGTGGTTGCGGCACGATATTGATTGAAAAATACGAGAAAAACTCATTGAAAATCCATGCATTATGCAACGCAAAAACCTTGAGTCTTCAATCCATAATTGCGGCTTCTTTTTACGAATATCTTCGGCTAATGACGCATAACACTGAAATAGTATTCCTTGTTCACAGTTTGGCCGATCGGAAGGAGTTCAGAGTGAACCACATCTCGATTATCGTAGAAAACTATCACTACCTAACTACCTAAACTATCAACGTAACCTCAACGTACTATTGGCCTGCTTCGAAGTTTTTTTTCGGATTTGGCTCACCTTTGCCACGATATTCGGCCGATTGATTGTGTGTTTCCGGGTCGTAAGCATACCATAGATTCAAGACTCATCACCAGTAATAATACGTTTCATGACATCTTGGTTTGAACGCAATCTTGCTTTCGCTTTTCTTTGACCCGAATGATCTTTCAAAATGGTTTTCATTGATCCTTTCGATATTCTAATGATGCCAGCAAGATCTCTGACTGTTAATCGTCGATTCTCAAGCACCAATTTTTCTATTTTATTGACGTGTTGATCATCAGTTGATCTTGATGATCATCCTGGATAAATACCGTGGTTCAAACCCCTTATTCACAATGTAGTGAATTCCGATTCTCTCTATTTTACATATCATCATAGTATATTGAAATAAGAAGTGACCATACTGAAGGACATGCAAAGGAAATGATTAGCCTTAAGCGGGACCCTTAGCGTACAGAACATACTCGCATGTTGAACATGTAAGAGTATTGTCTGGATAATTTATAGTTTAGTCGACTACGATATCTATAACGAAATTGTATAAAAGTTATTTATATTCAAGTGGCTGCCCGAGCTCAGGTGGTTGTTTACATTACCGGAATTGACCCGGATTTTATTCGGCCAAGTTGTCATCCGAAATTTGTTTTATCCAAATCCAATCCACCCTATACAAAAACGTTAGTATCACTTCTGGCAGTGATATTTGATTACAGCGACCTTAAAAGTAAAATAAAATATATAGCATTTAATCAAGTCAAGGAAGTCAGAACCAACGGAGTTATGCTTAATGTTTATAGATCATCAGAAATCAGAAGCGGCTTCACTGTGCCGACAGTGCTTTTACTAGAAATGAGCCACAATGAGCGCGTAAATTGCACTCACTACAACAACAACACGGCCCTCTTCTGTCATTGTACGTGTATATATCTTTATGTAAAGCACATTTATTCATATATGAGATGCAAAGCAAAGCCATCGATGCTCTAATGCAACGCTTTTCATTTTCAGATAATTTATGTGGTGCAAATGTGCTTTGCCGCACTGCCAAACTCCTATTACTGTTGCTGCAGCAAGTCGACAAAGCAACGAAGAAAATTTCGCCACAGCCCTACAATACTGTGAAAACCATAAATTTTTGGTTGTGATAAAAAATAAATTCCAAATGGTAATTTCACTGGACAGCCATGCACATGCAGCCAACAGCTCACTTGCTCCCACACACACACACACACTCACGCTTACAATTTCGCCTATATGCGAGTAATAAGGCCGACATATGTGTGAGGCTTATTGGCATCGAGTGCAAATGTGCGTAACGAAAAATATAATTTATTACTTGTGAATATTTTTCAATTGGAAAATATGGTTAAGCAGCTCTTACTTAGCATTCAGCACACACTGGCACACATACACGAGTTCTGGAATAAAAATTGGCTTCTAACTAAGTTTTTGCATTGCAAAGTTGTGTGCGTTTTGCTGCAGTCTACATGTCTTCCTCGGTTTTGCGGTGCCGCCACGCCTAATTCTCTCTGTGAGCTCTTGAAGAAAATATTTTGCCAAAATCTGTTTTGCTTTTAGCAGCAAGTACTGTTAATTTCCGAATATTTGCCACTGAAATTGTAAACGTATTTATGTACAAAATAAGGTTGTCTGGAATTTCGACCAATTATATTCCAACTGTGCAGGTTACCACAAATTCAAGGAACCTCGTATTGTAAAGTTAGAAATATTTTTGGTAATTTAATAGTTTTTATGGCCTATATAATAATAACAATTAACAATTCGTACCATTTTAAAGAAAGTCACATGTTTTTAATAAAATTCAATTTTATATTAAATTCTGTAGAGGGCAATACTCCAATTTTAAATGCTTCTAACTTTCGATATAATTTTCGTAGTAATATTATATTTTACTCTCTCTGGGACTTTTCATTGTCACCATACTTTTACTGACGAACGAAATAACCAAATATGGTACCGAGTCCTAATATCGACTCGGACCACAATCTTGTAACAGCCAAGACACGCACCCGTTTCTGTACAGCAAAGAGCGCTCGCCAACAAACACAAGGATAGTTAAAATTCGCGAAGCTGCAATCATAACAGACAGCCGAACGATTTTCTACTCGACTTGCACCTCTGTTCTCTGAGAGAACTCGTCAACGGCATTTCAAGCTCCTTACGTACAGCTGTAACCGAAACCAGTTATCTTCGGAAAATGCAAAACAGCTGGTACGATGAGAAGTGCCGCGTAGCCATAGAGAAAACAGACTGCCTACCTCGCAACATTACAATCAACCAGTTGTAGAGGAAAGCGAGACGCATTGTGGATGGCTAATGGTGAAAATCGATTCCACAATAGATGACGATGGAGCGGACGTTCCATTGCCCGACACTCAGATGAAAGTGATCCTCATCCGAGAAGATGATTTACTTAAAGAAATCATTATCATTTTTAAGTTGCTCCATAGCAAAATCAACCCATTTACGAAGTTAGGGTAGTCCAATGGCTTCAGTTCTTCAGTGAAAACAATTTTTTATGGATTCAAGCCCAAATCATTTCCACAAAATCCGCCAGGTTGTGGTTTGAGGCAGTCCCAACGCTGGAACATAAAGTGGCAAAAGCGCAAGAAAATTTGCAATTTGAAAACAAATGTTTTGACAATAAAATTGAATAATTACTAAACGTTGTTCTTACGTATGTCATTCCATGATGAAAGTGTAAACATTACTGAATACAAAGCAAATATAATTAAAAATCATGACATATTACAAATGGCCAAAACGACACCTTGAAACCATATGATACCTTTTGGAAAACCCGGTACTAGATACTCTTTATATGCATTACCGCGACCACTTATTTCTTTCCCTTTATTGACTACCAGACCCGTATACCTACATCATTTAGATCCACAATCCTTTTACAGGTATAAAGTGCTGTGGCTACTTGCTTTCCCCTAGCATCTAAAATTGGTTTCCAGGAAAGCTTCCTGTCTAAAATTAATCCCAAATAGAATGCTTTTTCTGCTACTGATAGCCTGTTATTATTTATTAATAGCGGGTTAACTTCTGGAATTTACGTCTAACCGAAAAACTCTCAGGAAACTTGGCTTGACTGACTATCTATCGGCGTGGCCTTCGAAGCCAAACTTCTCAATTCACAAATTTTAATGAAAGGTGATTGCATTTCGCCAAGGGGAATTCAATTTAATATGCATTATAGAAAAATATTCATAATGTGGTCCACGTCCTTTAAATATGTGCTCAATGCCACCGGACTGTGAGTATACAGCGAATGGTTGAATGGCAAGGCCGAGCTGGCGTAAATACTTTGCGAAAATCATTTCGTTTCCGTTTGCTCCTGAACTTTGCGCAACATTATGTGAGTGCGCGTGTTTGCAATGCTTTCCTGTGCTTGTGTATTCAAGAGTTTGCATACACTTTGCAAAAATATCTTCCAGCGCTCTTGCTTTCGGATACATCAGTACGTAAGCATGTTTACGCAGGCTTTATGGGTTGGCTTAAATTAATGGATTTTTAATTGCTATCACTTGTTCATTTTCAGCTCACACAATCCTCGCCTTCGCTTTCATTTCATATACTTAATGAGCTTACGCGGACAACTTAATCAGCTTCGTATGGTCAGCGCATCATAATTTCTCTCTTAATGGTCCCTGCTTTGTCATTCTCACAAAGTTAAAATAACTTGTTTGTGACCTTGTGTTCTTTTAAAAATACGCCACCAAATTATTTTACTCCTGGGATTCGAGTAATATGTGCGAGAAGTGAATATTTTAAAGGGATTAAAATTTTGGGAAAATTCTTAGCCCTTCAACTAAAGATTGAGCTGCATACCCACTTTTTATGTAAAAAGAAGTATAGGGACTAAGTATAATAGCTATATACGACAGAGTAAAAGCAAGAGAGAGTAAAAAAGCACAACACATCCCTATCGATTGTACAAGCCTTAGAAATTTTGTTTGTAAAATGAATTGGAGCAAGACTACCATGATAGGTTTGATTAAGTTAATCTCGTAGGCCAATAAGCCACCCATAAACCAGTTTTGCTCCTTTGCGATACCAGATTCAGTTGCTAGGTCTAAGATAAGTAGTCATCCATTCGGATGCCGGCGCTTGACGCGACTCTGGGGCTCACTTTCGATACCTCCTCCAGTGTATCATACCGTGGGGACACCAAATGCTTTGGACATATCCTGCAATCTTCTCGATCTGTCAGGCCCATCCTGCGGGCGTCTGTCGTCACAAGACAGTGACTAATTAGTGTTCTCATCATGTTCCTACAGTCTCTTTATCGAGTGCCTTTGCACATAACATTTGCAGTTTTGTATACAAGTAGCTCGTTCCATTGGGTTTTGATTTTCTTTAACATGTTTCTGCTGAATACGTCGTATAGACAATTTGTGGGTTTACCAACGTTGATCACGTTTTCGGATGTTAACCGTACATCATTCTTGGCAATCTCGTCCACAATTTCATTGCTCACGATGCTTTTGTGGCCTGACGCTCAGTAGGAGTGAAGTTCCTTACTTCTGGCAATACTTCCGCGCTGCTTCCCAAGACACTTCTGGCCGATATGCGTTACGAAGTTATTATCAACTTAAAACTTAAACTTAAAAGGTTTTCTTATGCCTAACTCTGGATGGTACATTCCCGCACCAACTTCAGAGTTCATTTTCTAGCCATCTGTATAGACTTTTAGAGTGTTTGTTATATTTCTGGATAATTATTTATATTAAAATAAGAGATCAAATTACTACGAAAGCTTTTAGTTAGAAGATTTGGAATATATCGGTTTTCATCTAGGTATATAGTCATATATTATACGGATGTTCCAATTCTTAGTCTTTCACTTGCAACTCAGGGCATTTATACATTTTATTCAACTTGATTAAATCAACTGTACTTAAAGCCTCGCGCTGACCCATTAAACCCTCCCGTATTTCTTGCAACGGCACTATAGTTTCCGCACCATTTGCCGAGAAGGCATGCGGCGAATAATGCATAATACTACCATAGTCGTATTTTTCACCAAAGTCTTCAACAAAGTCCTTAGAGTATTTTGCAAAGTCATGCACAAAGTCTGGCTTAACATTCTCATAGGCTATCCGAATATAATCGTCCCGATCGTAAGTGCTTTGCATGTGATAGAAACCGAGAGTGTGCAACAATTCATGAATTATTTTACCGGTTCGATAGCATCCCGTATTTAAGTCATGTTTATGTAAATTTAATATAGAAATGTCCTCCACAAAACCAACAGTTGAATAACAGCCGCCAGGATTTCCCGTTATATTGACAAAATACGGCTGGTCGTCGTCCGCTTCTTTGAAATGCACGCACGAACCTTCTTCAACAATGTTCATCGCGTTTCTAATGAAATCCTTTCGTACATCATCTGAATACAAACAGTGTTCATTATTCAATCAAAAAATAAACTGACTTGATATACCAATTCCTTCCGAAAACTTGTAGTAGACAATACCATCTGGCCAATGTTGAGATGGATTGCTCATACAATTTCTGCTTTTCGGTCTCAAGACGATATCGCCTTCGAAGAAGCCGGGAGTCTGCTCAGGATCTTCTTCCCACTGTACAACTGTTGGCAGAGTATGGCTTCCACTAATCATCGCAAGCAGCGCCAGAACCAGAAATGTCCTCATTTCACTTCATCAATATTTAAAATTTTCCAAAATGTAGAAATGTAGGTTCGTATAGGCCAATGAATAAAAACTATATAAGCTAAAGTCCACATTTGCAGTGCTCTTTATAGAAAATAAGTTTAGTCACTGATTTGCTATTAAAAGTGACTTAGTCCAAATTCATTCAACTATAGCTTTCGACATAGATTTGGATATATGTATCTTCAGCTTTGAAACCAATAACAGTAAAATTTTCCCTGCGAACTAGAACACCGAATGCGCAATAAACGCTTTTTGATCTTAGTAATAAGCTATCCAATATGGCCCCTAATTTTTTCATACATTTTTTTAGAAAATTTGACTTTAGAGGTTCTTGAAATCTGCTCACGGCAAATCAGCACACAGCTGCTTACATAGGCTCCATTTCGAATTGCATGTGCCAACAAAGTTTTCGTATGCCATATTAGCGATTTATTGATTTTCACAGCGAAAAGCATATCTTTAAATTAGTTACACTGGTCAATAGCATTTTTAAGCTTGGCTTAGCTTATAAATACCGTATTCTTATTGCTATCGTACCTTGAAATATACATAACAGTAAAAAAAATTTTGCACTTTTTTGTATAAAAAAAAGCTTTAAAATCACAAATACACCAAAACTAAAAATACTTAAAACTATTCAAGACCTTTTTCTTATTGCTAATTAACTTCAGGGGTCGATGGCGGTCGAGCTATTCAAATACGGCGGCGAAGAACTGATAAGGAGCATGCATCAGGTTCTTTATGGAATATGGTCGGACGAAAGCATGCCCAACGATTGGAATTTAAGTGTGTTCTGCTTAATCCACAAAAAGAGAGACCCCATAATATGCGCAAACTACCGTGGGATTCCCCTTCTCAACATCGCATATAAAATTCTATAGAGCGTATTGTATGAAAGATTAAAGCCCACTGTCAGCAAACTGATTCGACCTTATCAGCGCGGCTTCAGGCCTAGAAAATCAACAACTGGCCAGATGTTCACCATGCGAAAAATTTTGGAAAATACCGTGAAAAGATCATCGATATACATCACCTCTGCATCGATTTCAAAGCTGCTTTCGACAGCACGAAAGGAAGCTGCCTCTATGCCACGATGTCTGAATTTGGTATCCACGCAAAATTAATACGGCTGTGTTAACTGACGTTGAGCAATAACAAAAGCTCCACCAGGATAGGGAAGGATCCCTCCGAGATATTCGATACCAAACGAGGTTTCAGACAAGGCAGTTCCCTACCGTGCTACTTCTTCAATCTGCCCCTGGAGAAAATCATTCGAACTGTAGAGCTGAATTCACAATTTTATGAAAACTTTTTCATCGAATGTTGAGGAATATAAATTATCTTATATTACCGAGCTTAGACTCACTTAGATTAGTTATAATACGAGTATACTGCTTTTTGTTTGCTATATTTATAATACTAAATTATTATATGCAGTAAACGGCAATCGGGGACTTGAAAATTTATGGGTTTCTAAAACTTTTAAACATGAGATATCATATCTCGAAAGCATTTTCTTGCAAAGTTATGTACTAATAACTCTACTGGTGTTTGATTTGTATATTAAAAAGCGAAAGAATCAGTTGGAATAGAAAATTATATTCCATAGAAAGTAGTGCGTGGTTGTAACCCGATTTCGCCCATTTTCTTCCTGTAAAATACTTCCTGAGATAAAAGATTCTGGCTAAGATGTACGGTGGCTTACCTATTGCCAAGTTTTTATACCGACTTTAATGAACCCTTTAACCACCAGCTCGACTGTGCAATTTAATTTTATAATCTTTAAGGGCTTCTAATATATTTATATGACACTTATTTGGGGCTAGAGCCAAGCAGACCTTTTAAAGAAGTTTTAAATATAGATGCCGCTCCATACTTAGATAACCTATACCAAATTACAATTTTATATCTTAGTTTGCGGCTTACTAAAACATTTTATGGTTTCTCGCTGTACTATGACATTTTGTGAGCGTGGCAATGGGCCACATATCGCTCATTTGCTGCAAGACCGGCATAAGTCAAAAAAATCGATTCGCCAGAAAACGCGTTTAAAGTTTTCAACTTACTACAACCTTACACGGTGACTCCAACCTTACACCTCTTCTTAAGCGGAGCATATAAGAGGTATTCATATGAATTTTTCACTCAACATGAAGTATGATATAACGAACAATTCTGCAGCATTAACTCAAAAATCACGTTTTTTGAATTATGCCGGTCTTGCAGCAAATGAGCGATATGTACGTCTGATAATTGTATTTCGTTCATGCATGTCACAATGTAGTGGTAGACCCTGTTTTCCTCAGGTTTGAAACAATTAGCTTTTGGTAAAAATAGTAAGTAAATAATTTAAAAGAAAAATAAAAATCTTGTCAAAAGTTTCGGATTTATAGTCAAATATGAAATGTGACGTAACGGGTCTTCAGCGACGGAAATTCAATTTCGACTTTAAGGTTATAAGAAATATTGTCACCATATACATATACTACATATACTTATAACCCTCAATTCAGCTGTTTCCGTTGAGGGCACGACTAATTTTATGGTTGCTTTTCGTTAAGAAGACAGAACTTCAAAATGCTACATATCGACAAACATGAATGCACTAATGTATTTAGACTTGCCCGATATTGAATTGATAGGATTCGCAGGTCAACTTTACGAAGTTAATTGGACTTTCTAGCAAGACAATGTCTGGACTACAAACGAAGCGAAAAAATTCCGATTTTAGAAAGCCCAGCAATAAGTCCAGGTTTAAGATGATCTGTGGTCAATATTACCAATTAAAGTTTTTTAATTTGGCTAGTTTCTAGCATTTTCGCAGAGCTCTCACTTTCAAATATGGCAAACATTTTTATTGAATTTCTGAGTAAATGTTACTGACACCGATAAAGAAAAGTACAAAAGCACTGTTATTTCTATTATATATAAAAGCACAGTATTTTATAATCATTCATGTGTATACTTTTTCTTTTTCTTACTGCAGCCGTACATTTTATTCAACTTCTTTTTATCAGATTGGGTAATACCATTGCGCTGCCCCAATACACCCTTCGATACTTTCTGCAATGGCACTATAGTCTTTTTACCATTTATCGAAAACGCACGAGACGAATAGTGCATTATACTACCATAATCGTAGCCTTGACCAAAATTAGAAGACATTCTTCTGGGGTATCTTTTAAAGTTATGCTCATGGCCCTTTTTAATATTTCCTCGAACAACTCGAACATATTTACTACGATTATAAGCATTCTGCATGTGATAGAAGCCGAGAGTGTGTAACAATTCATGCATTATGGTGCCAGGGCGGTAGCAACCCTTACCAATTGGGTAAGATTTTAGATTTAATGTTTGAACCTTGTTCCAAAAACCGACAGTTGAATAACAACCGCGGCTCATGGCCGTTATGTTGAGGAAATATGGCTGGTCATCGTCGGCCTCTATAAACCGGATGCAGGAAACTTCTTCAATGGCTTTCATGGCACCTCTAATAAATAATTCTTGTAATTCCTCTGGATAAAAATGGTAAAATATTGAGTCGAAAAAATTAAATAAATGAAAATAGGATGAGATTATTTACCAAAAGATCCTTCGGAAAACTTAAAATAGACAATACCACGGGGCCAATGGTGTTCTTCATTGCGCATACAATTACGCGACGAGAGTTTCAATACGATATCACCTTCGAATAAGCCTGGATTTTCTTCAGGATCTTGTTCCGTCGAGTTGTTGTCCGAGTTTGTTGGTAAAGATCGACTTGTACTAAACACGGATAGCAGCACGAAATTCAGAAATGTCTTCATTGTTGCTTTTAAAAATGTTTGCACAGGTTTTATCCGTTTAGTAATGTTCGCCAGTTCTTGACCTAAACTACTGCAGTGAGCGGCCACTTTTAGATTGCTTTTTATACAAATTGAGCCGATGCAATTACCTAAGTGTAGTGTTAAAAGAAACTAAATATACTTGCAATAAACTATAGCTTTCAACATCGATTCAAATATGTACATATATATACTTACCACCTGCTTTGAAATTGCTGATATTTGCTTAACTTCTGCTTCGGAGTGTACTGGAGACCAATCGCAGTTGTTTTGGTTGGCTTAGGTTTTGGTTTACATGTGTATTCTCAAGGCATTTACGATTACTGAAGTATTTTCCGATTATTCTAATTATTTATATTGACATATGTTAGTTTTACTGGCATGCATTTATTCTCAGGCCCACATATGTTGAATGAAAGTCAAAGAAAAAGCGCTAGAAGAATGCAATAGTCAACTAATTATATGGTAAAATTTCGTGCCAATTCACGTTGCGTAGGCTTGACTGCAATGCGAACGACTTCGAGTTCTCTATTCTGGTTGCTCCGTTTGTATTTTCCTAAGTCCGCACAGCCAGAGACGTTAATATTTGAATCTTGATCTGAAAACCCACAGACGAACTACAGCCAGAAGACTTGCTCCTTATGCCGAGGAAATGTGGATTGTTATCATCGGCCTCTACAAATCGCATCCATGAAACATCTTCTATGGTTTGCATGTCACCATTAATAAAGTTTCTTGAGCTTAATCTGAATAGAATGGCATATTATTTAAAAGTTTTCTGTTTGTGAGATCCCAAGCGCAAATAAACGAGCTCAGTTCCTGAAAAACCCTTCAGTATAGTTGCAGTAGACAACACCGTTGGACCAACAACAAGTTTCGTCACAGATACCATTTCGCTGTAGCAATTCCAACACAGTGCCACCTTCAATGAATTTAGTTCCGGATCTTTTTGAATCAGTGCTCCACTTCGATGTTCTCTATTTTTCCTAAAGAAAACCCCAAAAACTTTAAATTTAATGGGAAGTTCGAAAGAACACTCTTTGGCATTTATTTTTGGAAGTTTATCCCTTTCAAATGTTGGCCTCGGCTACGTTTCAGATGATCCATCCGTTGAGTCCGATTTTCGATGACTCGTTCGAGCATTTCGACTAGTAACTAGAATGACACGCGTGATGTTTTGCTCCAACGCCTGCATCAAATTGCCCGCAAAGACTTAAGGCTTTACATATACCCACTGGAAAAAGTCTAACGGTGTGGTATCACACGATCTTGGTGGCCAATCGACTGGCGCAAAACGTGAAATTATAGGCCCGCCGAAGTATTCTTTCAATTAATGTTTCTCTTCAGTTTGTTTATATAACCATTGACCCAGAAATTGGCCTCAGCGCTCAACAAAATTTGGCTCGAAAACATCGGATTTTATGCTTTCTGATTGATTGATGGATAAACGAGAAATGCAACGCAGGTCGCTCGGTTTAATCGGTCGCATATCTGTTGTGCTTTCTCCGTAATCACAAAGACTCACCTAGTTCCAGCAAATTGATAAAGTCCAACATTCTGCTAGGTGCCAGCGAAGTAATGTGATCCCTATTTGGAAATATAGATCCAAGGGACTTTAACCTGCGTCTGCAGACTGCTGTGCAGTCAGTTAGCAGGTGCTCTGGTGTTTCAGGCTCCCTGTCTCAACACCGGCAAGTGAGTAAGAGTAAGTGCTTCTTCAGCTTGCAGTGACCAGTGTAGAATGCGAGTTTACCGCTAGAAAGGCTGATTGCATATTTAAACCTGCTGAGATTACAAAAACAACCACCCCCTTGGATTGGTGCTTGTTCGATATAGTTCTTGCACTTTCCTGAAATTTTTAACTTCTTTAAAGCATTTTGCACTTTTTCCAGGCTGCATACGAGCAACCCTTTGCATGGGTTAGAGATAACGAACTAAGAGGTTTAACAATATATATATGCAGAGAGTTTAAAATTTATTCGAAATAATTGCATCAATAATATATTTGTTTAATAGTTAACCAAAAAGTAATACAGTTATATAAATATCGCTAATATGGCCAAACATAATAAAACTTGGTACCGACAACATATGCTCACTTATGTAATTATTATTTAAATCAGCCATCACCCCGATTAACTTATTTTTCAATGGACCCTCATTCGCGTGTTAATCTTTCTCAACACAGTTATACATCTTATTCAACTTTCTTATATCACCTTCACTTAAAGTCACACGCTGACCCATTAAACCCACAGGTATTTCCTGCAATGGCTCTATAGTCTTTTCACCATTTGCGGAGAAAGCAATCGGCGAATAATGCAAAATACTACCATAATCGTACGCTTCTCCAAAATCCTCAACCATGTCTTTGTCATATTTATTAAAATTATGCAGATATTGCGGATTAATATTTTCGGAGACTATCTGAACATACTCGTCCCGATTAAAAGTGCTCTGCATGTGATAAAAACCGAGTGTGTGTAACATTTCGTGAATCATGGTTCCGATACGGAAGCAACCCTGATTTATGGGAAATGGTTCTAAATTATATTTTTGAATGTCGTCAGTAAAGCCAACCGTAGAGTAACAGCCGCCAGGATTGCCTGTTATGTTGACGAAATATGGCTGGTCATCGTCGGCCAATATGTAACGAATGCATGACACATCTTCTATGGTTTTCATGGCGCCTTTAATAACAGTTTCTTGTACTAGATCTGCATACAATAGCAACATGAGAAAATGTTTAATAAAAAAACAAAGGTTAATAAAGTGAAGTAGTATGAGATTCTTTACCGAAAAATCCTTCCCAAATTTTATAATACACAATACCGTTGGGCCAATAGAGACTTGTATTACTCATGCCATTACGCGGCGCTGCATCCAACACAATGTCACCTTCGAAATAGCCAGCAGTTAGTTCGGGATCTTCTTCCCTTACTGAGTCTACTGGTATAGCTCGACTTGTACTAATCACCAAAAGCATTACCAAACTCAGACATGTCCTCATTTCAACTGATAAATGTTTCGAATCGCCGAACAAATTTTCTCCGTATTCCAATGTACCAAATACCAACACTTCATCAAAACCACTCAGGAATGAGCGCTTTTAGATTGCTTTATATACAACTTGGGCGTCATCTTTGGTTTAATATTAAAAGCGGCTAAGTTTACTTTTCATTAAACCACTGCTTTCGACAAGGATGGAGTAACGTCAAAGCTAAAAGTATTTTTAAATTTTACCAATATCTTCAACTTCTGTTTTGAAGTCGATATCAGTTACATTTTCAACGTGATCTCACGGACTTCTGGGTAACCCTTCAATTTGTATTATGAAAATTAGTTTCCAAAATCTTGATAATAGATGTTCTTCAGCACCATCCGAGAAATATCAGCAAACAGCTGCGTGAACTAGCTTGGGTGTCGAAAAAGATTTCCAATAAAAGTTATTGCCTATAATATTATTATATTATATTATTTTTTCAATTACTTATATGGGCAAGTGTTATTGATTTCAATTCACAATTTAAGAAAATAGTTTTACAAAAAATGTTGACCTCAACAAAAACCGTATTCACTGCAAAAGCAAAGCAATAGAATTTATTTCCGAGCTCTGCTACGAAGTAGCACAGACCGACTTTATTCATCTAGTGGCATTACTATGAAGACAAAGTTCTTTGTTTCAAGCGCTGCAATCATTAAATGATTTAGTTAAGTGTAAGGATCTGTGACATAACCAAACTTTTATTTTGTCAGTCTCGTTAATTTTAATAAGTTACTCCACAAAATCGAAAGTTGAAGAAGTTGTTCCTCTTGATCGTTACCATAACCTTAGTCCAGATCAGTAGCAACTATTCGCAACACCATCACCCATCTTAAGACCAATTATTGGATAATATTCGATCGAATAGACCACGTCCAGCAAGCAGTGAAGAAAATATAGCACCCGTAGCGGAGAATGTACACGAAGACTGTGGAGAATCGATTCTGTGTCGTTCGCAGCAACTCGCCCTGACTGAACAACTTGATACATTTTACTTCGAGATTTTAAAATGAAAGTGTACAAAATATAACTTTTGCAAAAACTGAAGCCAATCTTCCGATCTTCCCAAGCGACATCGGTACGCTCAATAGGTTCCTGAAAAGTTCCAAGAACATCCGACGTTTTCGAGCCAGATTTTGTTCAGCGAGGAGGCCCATTATAGGCTCAATGCGTTTATAAACAAAAAGGGCAACCCGAAAAGATTCAAGAACTGCCATTTCATCCAGAATAATAACCATATTTCTTCAAAAATGATAAATGATTCATGCTAATCGACTGTTTGATGACTGAAATTTAACCTCTGATCTCTGTGACATTTGGTTTTAAGAAGATGACGCCACTTTTCACACATCGTATGAATCAATGGATTTATTGAGAGTACGTTTTGGTGTCACTTTCACGTTTTTGGCCACTAAGATCGTATGATATCACACCGTTAGATTTTTTCTTGTGGGGATATATAAAGCCTTAGGTTTTAGGACAATCCCGCTACGATTCAATCCTTGAAACAAAACTTCACACGTGTTATTCGCCAGTTACCAGTCGAAATGCTAGAACGAAAAATTGGACATACCACCTGAAACGTAGCAGCGGCCAACATTTGAAAAGGATAACCTTAAAAAAAATAAATGGGTTTTCGAATGATAATTAACAGTTTCCATTAAATTTGAAGATTCTGTGTTTTTTCTTGAAAACAGTATTGAATTTTTTTATACGAATACTTGATCAGTGTATGGAGGTGAGTCGATTTAGCCATGATCTTCTGTCCATAAGCATTTTAGGACGTAAAACAATAGCTGCCAAGCACTCAATTATCCACATACTCCAAACTTAACATGATTGACTTTGGTTCGTTATATTCTATATAATAAATGAAATTCGTTTATTCTACAGAGGCTTATTCAGGTAAAACTTAATCAAATGCTACCTTTTCGTTATTTCCAACAAATCAAATTTCTCAAAAGTTTTGTAAACTAATACAAAAGCATGCTTATTCAAACCTTAATTTTAACCTCTTACATTTCCATATATTTTACTCGCTCTACTGGACCCTGACCGGAGTTTAGGCCTAAGCACTTGATCTAATTTGTGAACTCACAAAAGTAAAAAAGGAGTTTCCAAAATTTATTTTTAACTGTACTTGGTCTTCCATTGCACCATTGTCTATACTGTAAGTATTACACTTTCAAAGGACAACGATACATTATATTCAATTTGTTTATATCACTTTGACTTAAGCTACGACGTTGGCCCATTACACTGGCTTCTTCCTCTCTCAAAGGCACTATCGTCATTTTGCCGTTGGCAGAGAATGCATACGCCGAATAATGCAACACACTGCCGTAATCGTATTCCTCATCAAAATCATCGACAAAGTCTTCGTCGTACTTATTAAAGTTGTGCTCGGTGCCAGCCTGAATGTTCTCCGTGTCTATCCGAACGTAGTCATCGCGATTCGCGGCACTCTGCATGTGATAGAAACCGAGTGTATGCAAGAGCTCATGCACAATGGTACCGAGACGGAAACAACCCGTATCCAAGGGGTAAATCTGCAGATTATACGAACGAACGCCGTTGGCCCAACCGACGCTTGAGAAGCAGCCACCACTTGAGCCGGTGATGTTGATATAATAAGACTGATCCTCGGTAGCCTCCTTGAAACGGATGCACGATACCTCCTCCACGATCTTCATGCCGCGTAGTATATGATTCTTATGATCATTATCTAAGTGAAGAGTATAAAAACACCGTTACATATAAAGAATAGATCCAGATTTATTAGCAGAAAAAATTTCTTTCATTACTTACCAAAGAATCCCTCACTGAATTTGTAGTAGACAAGATTGTCTGGCCAACGCTTAGTTTCATTGCGCAAACCATTGCGTTGGTTTGGTTCCAAAACAATATCACCTTCGAAGTAACCAGCCGTCAACTCAGGATCTTCCTCCACTACTGATTGCAGCGGCAGAGCCAGAGCAGCGCCCAGCGCCGACAAAAGCACGAAACCCATAAGTAACTTCATGGTTTTTCAAACACTACCAAATTTTCAAAAGAAACGTTTAAGAAACACGACTGTTAGCAGTCCAAACTACAAATGAATGATTATTTGGTAGTTACCTCTGGTCAAAATTGCTTTATGGCATCATAAATATGTTTTCTATCAGTGCGTATTATATTGTGGTCGGCTTATCGCTTTGGATGTGTGAATTTCGCACAAATTCAATGTTAAATTTTTAATCCAAGAATATTTATGACCTTTATCGATCAGCATCGTTATCGTACCGTACTTGACGTTCCACTGACTACGTGGGTTTTACACTAAACATATACAGCTATAGTAGTTAATATATAGAAATTCTTCGTGTAATATAATGGTGAATGGAATTGTTGTAAATTATGGTTAATATTTGTTAGTAATAGTAGTAATTATCTGATACGCGATAGGTGAAGCTACGATCAGCCAGTTTTAAAGATATCATCGACATAAATATGACCAAAACGATAACTGTTATTAGGAGTAATGAGAAGTGTTGTTTAATAACAATATTCGGCTGATCCACTATTGCCAAATTCTTTAATTTCTGTTGGACTTGCATGACTGTCTTGTATATATTGTATATGGTACATACTACTGCTTTGTATACTCCAAAGTACCCCAATAGGTCTTCTCTTAGTACAAGAATTACTGTGGGCAAAAAATAGTACGACTTTCTATTTTAATTTCGCGCGAAAAGCCATTCATCGAAATACACATTCTTTTTCTAGATTGGTATGACTGTCAGTGACACTTTTGCCAAATTTCACATGAAAATAATCATTTGTGTTTAGTATACGCTTGTTTTTCTGAAGTATATAAAGTGCATCAGGCGATTTTTACGATTAGTGAAACTTTTCAACAAAGAATTTCGATTAAATTTTGTGTGCGGAATCAAATCTCTGAAGCTGAAACGTTCAGAATGTTGGAAAAGGCCTTCGGTGATAATTTTTTGTCACGAACAAGTGTTTTTAATTGGTACAAATTATTCTAAGAGAAATGAGAACGCGTTGACGACGAACCACGACCAAGACGGCCATCAACATCAACTGATGATGAACATGTCAATATAATAAAGCAACTGGTGCTGAGAATCAACAATTAACTGTCAGAGATTTTACTGGCATCGTTGGGATATCAGAACGATCAGTGAAAACTCTTTTAAAATATCATTTGGGCCTAAGAAAAATTAAAGCACGATTGGTGCCAAAATCACTCAATTTTTTCAAAATCAGCATCGCGTGAACGGGAATGAAACCATGCTTTCCGACTACCAGATTGTCATGACATGTATTATTACTGGCGTCTTGGATCTACGATTTATGCTTACGACCCGGAAACAGATTATCAATCGTCCGAATGCTGATGCAGAGGTAAGCCGAAGCTTTGATGACAACGGTATAGGTTTTGAAGAAACACTTAAGAATTTTAAAATTATGAACAAAGTGTTACGAGTTTTTGCTGCTTGTAGTCTATAGACAGGTTTTGTCCAGAAAGTAATGGGACTGATTTTTTTCCGGCGCGACTGTACTTCGGAGCGTGGACGCACCGACTGGAGAAGGCGTTCCTAGCTAACGAACAAAAGGCTGGTCAGTGTTCTCCACCCAGAGAGTCAGGACAAACATTTTCGACGTGTTTCTGTGAGTGGTGCAAGCCGAAAATGCAGAGTTCGTTAGAGCAGATTAAATTCTGTGTGAAACTCGTTAAATCTGCTACAGAGACGTTTGATATGATCAGGCCGGCTTACCCAGATGTTGCTTTAGCAAAAAACGGTGTGTTTCGGTGCTTTTTTGGAGGGCCGGAAAGAGATCGCTGATAAAGACCATGCTGCGAGCCCTGCTAATTCGAGTTAGGGAAGTTCAACTATATACAATTGCTTGGATTGCTATCCTCTGGTTCACGGCTTGAGGCTTAAGGTTTTTTTGATTCGTGCGAGTTGCATGAGTATAAAATGTGCATTCGCACCCGAACTTAGCCCTTCCTTACTGGTTCACCATATATTAGCCTACGACTTCAGTGACTTACAATATACCCGGTGTTAGTGGTAAAAACTCAATCCAAAAACCATGTCCTGTTGAAAACCTTAAAAAAAACCACGATCATCGCTAAGTTTTTAAAGGGTGAAGTGTTATATAATAGTGATATCAGTGAGTTGCGGGCTCAAATTTTAATGAAAACAAGAACACCTAATGAAGGAATATATTATTTTTTATTACCAAAACGAAAAGTGTTCAGTCAAGCATATAAATATTAAATCCACGAATATATGTACATATACAAATAAAATTAAAAAAAAAATCCATTTTAAGTTTTCGTTTCCTTCCTCATAACTATGGTATCACTGTCCTTAACAAAAAGGAGCTACAAAATAAGAGCTAACTATTACAACCTAGTTATTAAAAGTAATGCTCAAAAGAGAATGAATTTTTAAAGGATTTTCAAAGTAACGCTCCCACATTCCATAGTCCTTACTCAACTTCAGTGGTTTCCCTACAGGGCACGTTTACGAGTTTCGGCAGCACATTGCCAAGTATTAATATATTTTATTATCGCAGTCATTAAACAACAATAACTAAGTGTATACTTGAAGGTTCTTATTAATCTAATGTTAATATTATTTATTGACTCAGTAAATGTGTCGACGGAAACTAAAAAATAATTTCAATTCAAATTTGATTGTGAAGAAAAACGCACACAGGCAGCAGATAATGAAGTTCTACGTCGGAATATTGCTACTGGCGCTCACTACGAGTACGCTAAGTGCTCCACTAAGCCAGTCTGACTATGATGATGCTGAGCTAATAGCTGGCTACTTCCAGGGCGATATTGTCTTGGCACCTTCGCAGCGAAATGGTCACCGCAATGAGACACTACGCTGGCCCAACAACACTGTCTACTACAAAATCAATGATGGATATTTCGGTAATAGATTATAACATTGGACAATCTCATATTATTTCTTACTTATCACGCCAATAAATTTTGTTCCATAGACGAAGCGCATCGAAACCACATTTTACGCGGTATTAAAATCATAGAAGAGCTCTCGTGCATTCGCTTTGAGGAAGCCACCGCAGATCAAAAGTATTATGTGAATATCACCGGTGAGGCGGGCGGCTGTTACTCGAGCATTGGCTGGTTGAATGGCGTACAGTATTACAATCTTCAGGATTATCCTCTGGACACGGGCTGCTTCCGACTCGGTACAATCGTGCATGAGTTCCTACACACGCTCGGCTTCTTTCATATGCAAAGTGCCGCGAATCGCGATGAATACGTGCGCATAGAATTCGATAATATTCAGGAGGGTATGGAGTTTAATTTCGAGAAATATGACGAAGATTACATCGACGACTACGATGAGGAATACGATTACGGTAGTATATTACACTACCATGCTTATTCATTCTCGATAAATGGCGAAAAGACAATTATACCATTGAAAGAGGAAGGTGAGATTATTGGTCAACGACGCGGCATGAGCAAAAGTGATATCAATAAGCTGAATACGATGTATCGTTGTCCAGTAACAGTTTAAGTGAATTAATCTTAAAAACTTCTCAGCATTTTAATAAGAAAAAGATTTGTGAAAATGTGACAAAAAATCTGTAGTTTTCTTGATAAGTCTAGACGTTTCAAACTCTACAAGATCACTTTTTTGTAAAACTGATAACGTATAGGTATGCCTTCAAGCATTTCAAGTTACATACTATTTGTTCGAGCGTAGAGCCAGGAATTTTAAGAATGCGTTTGAGGGCTGCAAATAAGAAATAAAATATATTTTATTCGCTTTGTTTTAACAAAACTAATATATTGAAAAAAGTTACTCAGAAATGTTAAGAGCTGTTAAATGTTATAATGTTATGTAGATAAATTCCAGTATGGTACTCGTTAAAACAAAAAAACAGATTTGGCTAAATTGCAGATATCACAACTTTTTTTTAATTGTATTCTAATATTTTTTCACTTTTCTGAATTAAAAAAGAACTCCATAGTGATATTCATAAGAAGAACAAGAAAAGCATTAACTTCTGTTGCACCGAAGCTATTCCTTCACAAATATATATTACATCTAACAGATTCCTTTCAAGAACTTGACTTTGATCGGTCAGTTTGTATGGCAGCTTTAATATAATGATCCGATCTCAACAATCTATATATATAAAAGAAAGTCGTGTTAGTTACATCACTTATAACTCAAGAACGGCAGAACAGATTTGGCTGAAAATTGGTAGGGAGGTAGCTTAGAGCCAGGAGACGGACATAGGATACTTTTTATCTCTTTATGTCAAAATTTAATACAACTCATAAATACAAAAATTATATTTCAAATCATAAGCATTTGTTCAAAATTCATGTTTGTAGGAATCATTTCCATATTTCATTTCTTCAAAAAAAAAAAAAACAATAAAAACAACCTTACATCTTCGTCTATATAAATATGTATGTATGTAAAAATGAATCGCCAAAATGTATGTACGCTCATAACTTTAATACGACTGAACGAAATTTGATAATTTTTAAAATATTCGTTTAGGTTCAGGGATTATTCGAATAATTGCCGGAAAACCCCTAAAAACAGTCCTTTTCTTTTTCTCATACAAACGAATGAATGTTTGTTCGTTAGTAACGCTAAGGGAACGGCTGAACCAATATTGATGAAATTTTAAGAGGTTGTTCTTTGTGGATTAAGGAAGGTTTAGAAATAAAAACATCTTATACTTTTCATGAAAAGTCGGCAAATTGGATAATTCCAAAAAGTAACTTTTTTCCAAAAACATTTTTTTTTTCAATTTCTGTTTTGTTTTTCAATATTTTGATTTGGAAATATTGTATCGATCGCTTGCTTTTTTATTCCGGCTATTCAAGAGAAAAATTATTACTATTACGATTTACGATGCTTTACGACAGGTTGTGAATTGAACAATTGAAAATTATTCAGTGAAAACTTTACGTGTGAAAGATCCAGTATTATATGAAGTGGTGGAAAGCAATATGGTTCATGGACCTTGCGGACACTACAATCCCTTTTCGGTTTATATGTCTAACAATAAATGCACGAAACACTATCCGCTTGCTTTTCTTTCGGAATCGCAAACTGGAAATGATGGATATCCACTCCATCGTCGTAGCTCATCAGACGACCATACAACTTAGAGTAGTGAATATCGAAGTTGACAACATATGGATCGTACTATATTCTCCACTGTTGTCTAATTCACATTCTAAACTCATATCAATGTTTAGTATTGCAGTTTGGTGTAATCTATAAAATACGTTTGTAAGTACGTCACCAAGGGAAGCAACATGGCGCTTAATGGTCTTAAACGATACGGTCCATACGTGAACTGCAATAAAGCGCTTTGTAGGATATTTACTTTTGCAATTCATGAACGGTTTCCGATTGTTGTGTGTCTCGCAGTTAATATGGAGATTGGCCAAAGAGTTTATTTCAGCCCAGAGAATACATTACAGCCGGTGGTAACACCGCCAACAACAAAACTAACATTGACGAGTTTTTTTCTCAACTTTCGTCAGTGATCCGCTTACGAGAACATTGCTCTATTCGGAAATATCTTGATATTGTACATGGAAAGCATCGTCGAAGAAATAGTTACGCTGAAAGCAAGACCGAACAGTAGATGGACATTCAGGTGTGTTCTCAACTAATGCATTAGGATGAATTTACACAACCCACCCAAAAAACGATGATTGCTTCTACCTTCGGTTGCTACTGATTAATGTACGCGGCGTATTGCGTACTGTGAATGGTATGGTGTGTGCAAGTAAAATTGCTGGAACACGATAATCAGTGGAAACAAATGTTGGACGATGCGATAGCTACTTCGAATGCCACTGAAGTTCCCACACTTTTCGCGATAATCATTTCACCATATCAGCCTTTAAATCCGCGTCAATTATGAGATACGAACAAAAATGACATTGTCGAAGACATTTTACATCGTATTCGCTAAAAATTGGAAATGGGTCAATTCCGGTTGATGCGGTTGATATCAATTCCATCTGCGGTTTATCAATTCACGAAAGATGAACTCATCACCAATCTTCGGACATTGGCCAAATTATCTTAACTATGATTCCTTAAATGCACGCGCAATATTAACTGCCAAAAAATACAGATGTTCTTGACTTAAACTGGAAGATTCAAAGTCAAATTCCGGAAGACTTGCGCTCATACAAATCGACCGATCGTCTTTCCATTGAAGACGTCGCCGTGAATTATCCAGTGGAGTTTCTAAATTCTTTGGAGAGGCTTGGTATGCCACCGCATCATTTGCGTCTCAAAGTTTGATCTGTCGTTATTATGTTTTGCAATCTGCAAGCGCCGAAACTATGTAATGGAACCCGACTGATTGTGACGCAGCTATCGAATACAAAGGGCTGAATGCTTGATTCAACGAATTTCTTTGAGTTCCAACGATTTGCCATTTCAGTTTCCAGCGAAAATTGCATTTGAGATGACACTCAACAGGACACAAGGATAGTCGCATAGTGTGTGCAATAAGTTTGGAAATTCTATGTTTTTCACACGGCTAGATATACGTGGCGTGCACACGAGTTGGAAAGCCATCTTTTCTGTACACCGGAACAGAAACCAAAAAATTTTGTTTATCAAGCTGCGTTACATTGAAAAAAAAAAATGAAATGATAAATTCAATCTTTTCATTTCAAAACACATAATTTCACGTAGGACAATGGCTGCGGGGCCAGCTAGTTTCTTTATAAATTGCAGTTTTACTTTAGTCAATAATCCACGTCAAATGTCTTTAAAATATCTCGTTTTTGGGTCGAATGTTTGCTAAGGTAATCTGATATCGGTGGTTTCGACAAATGAGCAGCTGTAGTACTGCAGCATACGGAACGCCACCTGGCTGACTCCGGATCGAAAAGCCACAAACCAGATCGATCATATTGTGATAGACGGAAGACACGTCTCCACGTTCTAACATCAACTCGGACCACTATCTTGTTGCAGCCAAAATTCGCACCTGCCTTCGTGCAACAAAAAACGCACGTCAACAAACACATGGAAGGTTCTACCGCGATAAGCTGCAATCACAACAGACAGTCGAACGATTTCTACTCGACTAGCACTCCTGTTCTAAGTACGAAAAGCTTGACAAGCTGGCCGACAAGGATACTGCTCGAAATTTCTACGAAAAGATGCGACGACTAACAGAAGGTTTCAACACTGGAGCATACTCTTGCAGATTCCTCAGAGGTGATCTAGTGACATATGAAAGTTATGGATTGAACACTTGTCCAGTCTGCTGAATGGCAGTGAAAGAATAATACCAAGGAATGGTGACCATGAAGAAGTTGGATAAGCAATTACTCGTCTGAAAATCATCAAAGCGGCGGGACGAAGGATTGCACACACCATCTCTTCGTCGATTTTAAAGCTGCTTTTGATAGTACGAAAAGGATCTGCCTTAATGCTGCTATGTCTGAATCTAGTATCCCCGTAAAATTAATACGGCTGTGTCAACTGACGTTGAACAACAACAAAAACTACGTCAAGGTCGGGAAGGACCTCTCGTTCGATAACAAACGAGGTTTCAGACAAGGCGACTCCCAATCGTGTATATTACCTATCTTAATAGGCGATATTGAGAAAAATATTAGCAAGAAAATGCTTTCGAGTAAGTTCTAGTTTTTTATTGACAAAATTTATATAAGAACTGCGCTATCAGTACATTACTCATTTTGCCAAATTACCAAAGTTCTTATTATTGTGGCAATAATGTGAAGTGCGAACGCAAACATTACTCTTAAACGCGCAAAATATAAGAAGAATCTTCAAGTATTCGAGCATTTAATAAATGACTTTTAAATAAAATATAGATATATCTAAAAATTATTGATTTATAACACTTATTACTTGTAACATTCACATGGCATGTGATTTCTTTTTTTCTGTTTTCGCTTTGGTGGCAAAAAATATTAATTTCGGCAATATTCCCAAAAATGATTGTCATAAAGAAGAGGCGGCATTCAATGCAAATTTCAGACATTTATCATCGTTAGTGAAAGGCCATTCATTGGCCACACGCCGAGCAAAGGAAAGCAAACAAATATGAAATGTATTTATATAGCAAACATACATACAAACTCCTATATACCCTCCACATACATATACTCGCACACACAGCTACACAAACGGTTAATTTTGATTGACGGCCTACGGCTGACGAAGGAAAAAGCCCGAAGCGCCGTATGAAGAATGTGTCTTCATGCATACACATACCAATACAAGCATTAAATATTTGCCGTCACACTTGCCGAGACACGAGGTTTCTTCATTTTGCCCCATTTATATATTGATGTCATAAATTTATTGTAGCAAGTAGTCTTAACAGTTGCTACTTATACAAATCTTCATATCCATACACAGCATATACATACAAGTATATACATACAGTGACGAGCAATACTGTAACACCCCACAGTGATCCATTCTAAAATGACGTCGAAAACAAAAATAAAGAAGGATTTTAATGATTTAATTTTTGTTTTCAATTAATTGTAGCCTTATCTTTATTAAAGTAACTAATCATGGTAATTTAATAACAATTCAATATGTTTAAAAGTAATAACGTAAACAAAGCTCAATGTTACAGTTTTGCACTCGATGTAATGTTAAAACATAATAATCAAAAAGTTAATATTTGGTCCAAAAACCCTTAGCTTTTTTTAAAGCGCTCAACCGGTTGGGCATACTTTTTGTATATTTCGATACAAAATCGGGGGGTATTGCATTCCAAACTTCTTGAGTCCGCTCCCACAACGCATTTACCCCCTTGGGAGGATTAGGGTACTTCGCCAGCTGCGCCTTGACTTGACTCCACAAATTTTCGATTGGATTCATATCCGGTGATTGAGGGGGCCATGTAAGGGTCGAAAATTTTGAACTTTTATTCCAATCTTGTACAAGGCGAGCCGTGTGCTTCGGGTCATTGCCTTGCTGAAAGATAACTTTTTCATCAGCAAGACCCAAATTTTCGATGACTATCGGCAAATTTTGTTGTAAAATGGTCAGATACTGCTCCTTACGCATGATTCCATTAATGCGTACCAGACGACCTATACCGTTTTTGGTGATACACCCCCAAACCATGATTGACCAGCCACCATGTTTTACAGTTTGGGAAACATGGTTTGGTTTAATCGTGTTTGGGTCTCGTGTATAGTACCAGGAACGTCCATCAGACTGATAACGATTTATTTTTATCTCATCAGACCATATTACCTTTAAAATAAAAAAATTAAGTGAATATTTTTAATAATTAAAATTTTTTTGTTTTAAACTTACCATATCCCAATCTTCTTCAGTCCAATGATCGTGTGTTGCAATAAAATCATGCCGCAGCTGCACATGTCTTTTTGTCAACATCGGTTTTTTTTTCTTTTCAGATGCTTTGAGTCCAATTTTTTTTAAGGAACGGCGCGCTGTCCACTCACTTGCTTCGATATTTAGCACTTTAAGAGCTGCCGCGGGTGTTACCGCATTGTTCGAAGTGACCAATTGGGCGAGATGGCGGCATTGTCGGTCGTTAATTTTTCTGGGCCGACCACCTTTTTTCTTGGACGAGGTTTTAAAATATTTTTGTTTTAACCTGTGCACTGTCATATGGCTAACTTTACATTCTGTTGCTATTTTACGCACAGATTGCTCCTCCTTTATTAATTTTAAAATTTTCTGCGTATTTTCTGGCTGCATGGTCACGTTTGCTACTTGACAACTCAATTATCACTTAACAACTAAAAAATTCCTGCCTGCTTATCGCAGTTGCAAAAAATAACGGTAATAAAAGATCACATGACACGCGTGCATAACTGTAACATTTTAGTTATTCTTAATTTTCGCTATTCACAGTAATTTATTGTTGTTTTATGTTAGCACTTTTACTGTAGAGGTAAAATATGATGTCCATATACAGCATTTCAAACAAAAAAAATTGAGTTTTAACTCTAACTGGTGAAATATACTTAGTTGAAATAAAAGCGCCTTTAACGTGTTACAGTATTGCTCGTCACTGTATATAATACAAAAGTATACATATGTGTGCGTATAAGTATGTGTTGATATGTAGTGGGGTTTGCCTTTTGATTGCAGCCTTCGCTTCATATTTGTGTGATTAATTCAGTTGCATTAATTTTATTACGAATTGATTGCTTCTGTTCAAATTGCAATCAATCATATGTGTCTACGCGTGTGTCTACACGCAGCGCAGCGACGCTTCACAGACTCCTTCGCCAGTGTCATGAAGCATATTGAGACTGCTCGGAATGTTGAAATGTGTGTCGCAATGATAATAACACACATGCCACTATTGTTTACACTTTATCAAGAGATAACAGTACATTTTTACTCGTAGGTGGTGGTACGCTCACAGCTAGTCGGCTCGGAATGAAATTGCAGCGCCATGCAATTCATATTCATTGTAAAGATTACCCTTTCTCTATATTCGATAGCTAAGCAAAGCGATTAAGTCTGGTTACGATTGAGGACGGTATCTACTATTGTCAAGTAAACGGTCAGTGGTTTTCCGGTTTGGCCAGTCATATCTTTGAAATTGTAGAAAATTTCTTCCACGCTGGAACCGGCATTATTATCGAGAGCGATGGTGGCATTCAAATTTAACCTAAAACCACTTGCGTTGAAACTTCTTCACGAACAAAGGTCTCCCGCCGTAACCACATAACGATGGGTAAAACATATGGCCGAAAAGTAAACAATGATATCGTCCGTTATGACAGTTATATTTATATACATATATAGGTTGAAAATGACAAACAGTGCATTAGAGGGAATGATGTTCTATCATAGGTTTATGACGATGTTCGAAACATAGGAAGATATAGTCTTTCATTTCGTTTGAAAGACTTTATTTTGAAAAGCGCGGATCTGGATGTAAATTGACCAGATGCTCAGGTTTGCTAGGCTTTGAAATCAAAATTATCTCAGTATATTTTCATTGGGGAGGAAAATAGCAGAGCTTGGGCTAATAAAGATCTCGACTATCATGCTGATTACGTTTAAAGACTAACGCATTAATTCTCTCTTAACTTGGTGAAGTGCCAATGCTCTTATCTGCCTCTGTACTTCTACAGTCTCACGTTCAGCGATTGGGATTTGTATCTAACAAGCAGCGTCTAAATTAATATTGACTTTGGCAATTAATAACCGTCAATAAAATCGTTAAAAGTAAAGGTGCTTTGAGAAAACTCATCGGCTCTTTCTGCATTGGCTTGGCACCAAAGATCTCTGCTGTTGATGATTAGTTAGTGATATTAGTTAGATTAGGCATCTGGATATCGCCTTTTTATTTCGGCCAAACGCGTTCCAAATATTGTTTTCTGAATCACCTGGTTTGGCTGCAAGCAGATTCGCCTATAGAGACTTGTTATGCAGTTTCCAGAGAACTCCTTGACCCCTTTTGAAGCACAGTTCAGTAGTGTGTTGCTGATGACATTACTGCTGCCTTGCCATGCACGCTATAAACGCCTCTTTTCGCTTTTAATTTATGATATAAATTTTAACATTCTTGTATTTAATACTCTGTTACACGAATGAACCACCACATAAACAACAGATTTTGGATTATAGAACATAACCAAATCCGCTTTAAATATTTCAACAACCTCAAAAGGCAACCAACCGACGCTGGAGGCCATTAGAGTGGCAAGGACAAAAGGATGTTAAGTAAGTGTGCGGCTTTGCCGTTGCACAATGCATTTGAAGTGACATAAAATATTAGAAGACGCACTCATTTTGTGTGCTAAGTGCGCGCGGCGCGGACCCCCAGGCAGGTCATTAATCAAATTATTGTGCCGCTCGCATAATGAGCATCAAGCGCACTGCAGCGCACACATCGCAGCACATTGCAGCGCATGCGCCGTCTTGCCTTGGTGCGGCCAAGCAGCCAGTAGTCGAGCAGCGCCGAGCAACCGCAAATGCATTCGCAAGCGCTCGCACTTCCGCGCTTGGCACCGTTTCCGCTGGCGAATGCTCGCAGTTGGAAAAGCTTTTGTTGGCAGCTGTCAAAGACGCGTTCACGCAGACGCTGCAGCAGTGAAAGTTGCCAACGCCCGGGAGAAGTGAGACAAAGCGAACCGCACTTCAGTTGGTATATAAGCGCAAGGCCAACGCTGCGTTAGGAAAGACGAAGACTGCTGTGGCGGCGCTTTCGTGTGTGCGCGATGTGTTTTAAGTGCAATTAATTCAGAATTTTTAATTTAATGTGCTACTTTTCATTAAAGTTTATAATAAATATGTGCATATTTATATTTAAGTACCAAAATAGACTTTGTGGCACGAAAAATTTAAACAATTCCTTTACACCTACACCTTCGTTAAATATTCATCCCAAATTTTTTGAAGTTATCGCATGAACTGGACAAGTTTTCCACTTGATTCCGATTGCAATTAACATATTGTATAGAAAGGAAGCTCTTTCGATTAAATCGGTTAGAAAATGAATGAAGAATGTAATGTAAACTCACCCACGATGCAATAGAAATCGAACTTAAAGAGTTGCTGAAGATATTTTGCCTCGGAGTTACACACTTTCTACGGTTTTGTTCACAATCATGATTTCTGTAGCTTAAGGCAGCCTCTCACATCTCCAACAACTTAGTGGAGTATTAGCGGAGAAAGTTTTTCTAAACACGAAAATAAGAGCTAAGTAAAGGCGTAACCGAACATTTCATATTCTTGCAACTTGCAAGGCTCAACGCCACGGATATACGACAGGTTTGGTATGATTTACAAACTAATTTGTATCTTATTAATTTATATTATAAGTCATAGGCCCACATAGTTCTACAACTACATTTTTCTTCCCGTCATCGAAAATTAGATTAAATTCATCTTCAAATTAGACACATATATGAGCCCTTTAAAGCACAAGTGGTATAACTCCATTTTTTTGTTTTTTTGAGTTAGCTATGGTACTGTATTGAGGAAAATGTGTTCTATTTAATGCAATAACGTGGTAGCTTCTAGTTCCCATAGCAACCTCATAAAAAGCAGAAATTACTAGTGCAGTGAATGCTGCCGCCTATTCGTTGACAGCACAAGTGGTATAATTGACAAATTCACCATTCGTGCAGTGAATTTCATGGGAGAAAGACTTATTCTCAGTGTTTTTTTGTAATAATTTCTTTAGATGGACTCAGGTGGACTCTCTTTTGATTTGGAGAAGTCCCTGCCTTTCCCGAAATTGGTGTGTCAACAGGCCTACTACACACGTAATATGTACGTATACAATTTAGGTTGCCATGAACTTTCAACGAAATTGGGGTTCATGTATTGTTGGGACGAAGTAAATGGTTCTAAAGGTTCACAAGAAATTTCATCATGTTTAATTAAATATCACAAAATTTAGATCGACAGCAGCCAAACATGTGGTTATGTATTGCGACACATGCACAGGTCAAAACCGTAACAGGAAAATCGTTATGACGTTGATGAAATATGTCCAAAGTCCAGACAATAATGTAGAAATGATGGACCAAAAGTCCATGCATTCATTCCTCCCCAATGACTGTGACTTTGCATCTATTGAAAATTTTGGTAAGTCGCAACAACTGACGACTGGTATAGAACTATTGCGTTGTCAAGGAAAAAGAATGCCTTTCATGTGACAGTTATGACGATCGATAATTTTTTGTCAGTCGGAAACATCCTAAAAAAAATCACCAAAAGAAAAAAAAGACTGCGAAGGCCAACCTGTATCGTGGCTGAAAATGCAATAGATACGCTACACAAAAAGTAAGCCATTTAAAATCCTGTTTAAGGAAACTCTATCTGAAGATATGCCGTTTTCAACATTAGATTTCAAGCCAGCAGGAAAAAAAGGACGACCGGTTAATGTTTGCATCATTGATCAGGGTAAGCTATACACAAGATCTCGGCCTATTTCAAAAGATATTTTATATACATCCCTCCAGTACACCACAATTATTTCGAGGGGCTTGTTACTAAAGAGACTGCTGAAGATGTTGGCCACTTCAGAAAGAATCTCAAGAAAGTGACGATGAATAAAAAAATATTTTTTTTCACTTATTATACTGTCAATAATAAAATAAATTTAAGTTTTATTGATAATACATGAAAAATTAGATGGCACAAATGGTATAATTAATTTTCGGTACTCGATAAAACAAGAGTTAATGGACAAAAAGTTTCAAAAACATCAATTTAAGTTAAATAAGACCTTTTTCTGAAGTTTTATTGAAAAAAGTAGTCCAAAAGTTCAATATTGATTTTTATATACAACTTTTAGCAAACCCTTTAATATCTCGACAAAAGAAAAAGTGGAGTTATACCACTTGTGCTTTAGGGGGCTCATATATGAAGTAAACTAAATCGTAGAGGCAAAATTTAATTTATTGAGTTGAGAAAAGTTTTGATTATAATTTTTTTTCTGGCATTCTATCATGGGAAACCTTACGCCTGAACAATGTTTACAAATCGTTCAACTTTACTACGAAAACTCGTGTTCTGTAAAGAATATGTTTTCGCGTGATTCGCTCAACTTATGGTGAACATTAGCGGCATACTGAGCGTGCTATTCGACCAGCATTCATTGTTGGACAAAATTCGACCGAATAAACCACATGCTGCTGGATACAGTGAAAAAAATAGAGCAGCCGCTCGACATTCCCGAGCGACATCGCTTCATTCTATGGGCTCTTGAAAAGTTCCAAAAATATCAGACTTTTCGAGCCATGAGCGATGAGGTCTGCTCAAAGGGTATGTCAATAAGCAAAATTGTCGCATTTGGCTTCAACAAGACGTCGTCATTTCCGCATCAATCAATAAATTTACAAATATTGATAGAACTCCTAGGTAAACAGATAATTTCACGTTTTGTGCCGGTCGATTAACCACGTATAATATCACACCGTTAGACTTTTTTCTGCGAGGATACGTGAAGTCTATGCGCACAATTCATTCACTTCAATTCAGGCCTTGGACCAAAACACCACTCATGTCATTCGTCAGAGTACAGTCGAAATGCTCGAACCAGTCAACGAAAATTAGACTCAACGGATAAACCATCTGAGGTAGCTGACTTCTTGACAATGCTTGAGAACATATTTGCAAGCAATTATACATACGAGTATACCATATATAGTATAGTTATGTAGGAATTCTCACCTTGTCAGCGCCTTTCCAAGCAAATAAACCAGTGTTAGGTTTTATGAAAAATATTTATTTAGAATTAGGTTTAGTTTTAAAAGAACTTCTTTGCAAACTTCTTTACTTCTTCTTTCCGCTGCGGTCTAACTCGTACTGTCCGTTCGTCTTTTCTTTCAAAATTGTCCGAGCCGTCGTTTGTCGTGTTTCGTTAAGTCATTGCTTTCTCGTCAAGTTTAAGGTGAGTACACAGTCTTCGTCAGTTGTTCGTCACGCTACAACCAGCACTACATTTATATCACGGACTCATTCACTGACCGACATATTCAGCATATGATTTGTAAAAGTAGCGATAAATTCGTAGACCGATTTCACACAATTTCCGCATTTAACTATAGTAGATACATATATACAATATTAAACGTTCATAAATTTTTAGGATGTCTTGCTTACTGACCAATATATATGGTCACAGATTCACAGATATTTTCAATAAAAAGTTCATAATAAGAGCTAAGGTCGACCCATTTGTACATGGGGTCTTGATTAGTTTTGGTCCTACATAGACAACTTGGTCATTAAGAGGCACACTTCAAAGGTACTATGCTTACAAAAATTTGAGGGTATAGTTCGCACTATGTTCGCACTCTAACATGGGGCAGTGTCACTTACCAAATTTGATTGAAATCGGTTGAACACGTTCCAAGAGATTCATCAAAAAGTGGGAGGTGCCACGCCCAGCGACTCTTATAAAGCCCTTTCATTCCAGTGTACAATTTTATATCTCTGACGCGTTTATTTATCGAACTTTTAGAAGTTTTTTAGTTATCGCTTGCACCGACCATGAGTAAAAATACACAAAATTTATGTTTGATAAAACCAAAAATTTTGTTTTTATTTTCACAATTTGGTTAATTTGATGGAATTATAATTTTTAAATTTATGTTATAAAATTTAATTTTATTAAAATAGGTGTCGACAAACGAGAATCCTATTCCGATTTGCTGGAGCTGGTGATCGAGGTTTTACGGATGGAGGTCGAGAGGTTTACTCGCGGTAGAGTAAGAGGTGTTGACGGAGCGCATAACATCTCATGCATGCACCATTCGATATTATATCACTATATAATAAATTATTTTCATTAGACTTTTATTATTTCTTACAATTAGAAATTTCCTTATTCATAAATTATGACGTAACTTTCGTAAGCAATATTGTTACTTTCTAAAAAGAAGGTCAATAAACACAGCAATAATAACGGTAAAATATGTAGCGAAATTCTCTTTGGGAATACTGTGCACAGTATCAACATTTGGCGAGCCATAAAAGTAAGGACAAAGTAGTTATACACACATATATTATAAATATATACAGATAATAGACTATGTCCACGTTACCCTGCAGAAACGGCGAGTATTACATGCTTGCATGGGAAAAGTACTCCACAATAATCAGAGTTATCCATATTTCATGTAAATATGTTGTTATAATTAACATTGGGAGATTTTGGAATATGATTTTACATAACATGCAGAAGGTCAAAGTACTTCAAGGAGTACCCAGAAAAATTACTCTTTGTTCGGTCAGAAAATAAGACTGATTTGTGAATTTATTCAAACATGATAAAAAGTGACATACTAAGATCTCATCTTTGCGAGGTTTGGAAAAAAAAGCAGGAAAAAACATTATCTTAGATGCAAGACTAGAATATAATTCACAAATACAAAAATTTTCCAAACAAGAACTTGATTTTGATTGCTTGTTGTTGCTGTAGCGGCAGAATTCTGCCGAGTCGACAGTGCTTGGCCAGATAAAAACACTGGTCCATTCCGGTTACGTAGACCCGACTGTCGCAGCTCTTGTCTGTCGGATGGTTTGTATGGCAGCTAATGCTGTACTGGTCCGATTTGAAAAATTTTCGGAGATTTCTATATTGAATTGAAGAATAATCCATGAGAACGGACGGACCGATGGAAGGGCATCGCTAAATCGGCTTAGCTCTTCATGATGATTATTCAAATATAGTATATTCCTTTTTGGGTTACTTTCTATTTTCCTCTGTCTATTACAAACTTTGTGGAAAACCGAATATACCCCTTTAGGGACAACAGGGACAACAGCTGATGTCTCTTGATTCGCTAAACTCAATGTCGCTGTATATCTCATCGCACTATCGACTGTGACATTCGCCGTTACCAATGCGCAAAGGACCATAAATCTTCCACAGAACCTTTATATCGAAAACTCATAACGTCAACTCATAAGATGTTGTCGTGGTCCAAGTCTCTGCACCATACAGCAGGACGGGAATAATTAGTGACTTATACGAGTACAGTTTGGTCTTTGTTAGTCGAGAGAGCATCTTACCTCATCATTGTCTACTCACTAAAGTTGCACCTGTTGGCAAGAATTATCCTGCGTTGGATTTCCCTTTATTTAAAAACCCTAAGAAAGATCACACAGCAAGCAATTGGTCTACTACAGCATTACATTGGAGCATTTTATGGACTAATCCAATGTCTTATAAATGGACCACTTGTCCCAACACTTTCTGCATGGTATTTACAGAAACATTTGCGCATAAGTGTGTGTATGTGTACACATCTATGCGGTTGTTGAGGTTAAGTTTGTCTGAACGAACGCTTGTCTTTTGTATTTTACAGCCCTCAGGAGTAAAGTTTTTAGTATAACAACTTCCTGAGTCTGCAAATAAGAAACGGAACGATAAGAAGTGGCAACAAATGTCAACCAAAGCAGTAGAAGGTGTCTTAAAAGGCTGTGGGCGGCCAACACTTGCCAAGCTTTGTTGTAATGTTTACTACATATAGGATTATGTGGTGATAAAGCAGAGTTTTGCTCGTAAATAAATACGCACAAACATAGTAATATATGTTTTTCTGGTCATAAATATAAATAAACAAAAGGCAAATTGCACAAACACACATACATTCAAATGAGGGGTTTTCCATATATATATGAAGCGGTGGAAGACAGAGAGAGCACGTTTGACCTAAAAAACAACCACAAAGTGCTCATATGAATATATATGAGACTATGGATTATATATAAAACTATGTAGATATGTATGAAGCTGTGCATGTAAATGTGTTTATCAATAGTAAGTCACCAGCACGCCACGTTCAGTTGGGAAGAAGGTAAAGGCGAATATTTTTTTCTAAAAGAGGCGCAGCTAGTCGACTAGCTGCAAGCCGAACAGTCAATCAAAGCGCGTAATAGAAAGTGCTATTCAAAGCAGGTGAACATGGTGAACAGACGTACACAATACCAGGGGTGAAGGCACAGCCCCTTAATCATACAGCAACGTGTGAGCACGGAACACCTTCGCATAAGTGCCGAGTAAGAGCCTTTCCAAGGAGTGAAGGTAAGGACGGCCATGCTAGAGTGCGCCATTTTCTTATTTTTGTATTGCATGAAATAAATATATAGTTGGTGGTTGGTGTTGTTGTAGGCTGCGAGCAAGTCAAAGCGCAAATAGGTGTTGCTGCGTCGCGTGTTCTCAGTGGCATGAAAGCTGGTGTGAAACAAACACTAGTGCCGCAATTGCGCTCTCATGCACACACACACACATACACTTTCAAAGCGCACAACTCAATATACACAAACTTAAGTTTACTAAGTGACTTAACTAAGCACGTGAGTAATTCGCTAAAGCAAGCAACGGTGCAAAGTTCAAACGCACCCGCGCAACAAACACACATACACACTCCCACATATACGAGTATTTGTTGCTGCCAACCGCAAGTGTGTTGTGTACACATGTGTATGTATATATTTACCTCTTCACCGCCTCTGCATGCACACCTGCCGCTGCCGCGGGCACAAAGCTATTAAATACGCATTTAAAATTAATTAAGTACACAAAATCGGAAATGAATTTAAAGTGTTCGAAACAAATTAAAAACTTTGCTCGCTCAATAAAAGCAGCGCGCAGCAAGCCCGAGCGCAGCAAAAATGCAGCGAACGCACTATTGCTACTTAATTCTAACTTTGGCGCTCACGTATTCCTGCAGCAGTCCATAATAGCTGTAATTTTCTGTTTTTCCATTCAACGCCACACACACACACACACTCCTACAGCTGTACATCCGCCAGTCGCGTATGTGTATGTGCTTGCAGCTGCAATGTCGGTTTATGTTATGTCAACGCTTTTAGTTGGCTAAACAGCGGAAGGTAAATTCAAACTTTTTACAACCAGCGTCAAATTGAAAATCCGCTCAGCCACACGCAGCGCACATAGACATAGCTGTAAATACATATATATATATATGGGAACGCACTAAATAAATTAGCTAAGCTGGCACGAACTTTTCCCTCAACAATCGGAAAATGATTCAAGATAGGGCAAATGAGCGAGCGAGAGCGTTTCACACATACACACATACAGGTATCTTATACCTAGCTTCACACGTCGTTTAGCCACTTTCGCAATAGCACAGAAATACATACATATTTACACACATATACACATATATATGCTCATATACAGATAGAAATTCAATTAAAGCGGAAATAGTTTGATTAGTTTAGTGAACTTTAAGAAGCGCTATTACCGTTAGGAGCATTAAAAGCCAAGCAAGTTTTTGTAAGACAGTCCGAGCTGAACTTTATTTGTACAGGTGCTGCATGTTGCACAGAGAGTAGAATTGTTTATACCAGCTAACGGTTGTTTATACCAGCATCTCAGCTGGATTTCGAAACGATCAGAATTCGAAGACAAACTGATTTCCAAATAACTGTGCTCCATTAAGCAATTAGTAACAGATTCTGAAAAAACATATGTATTTTGCATCCGAAAACAATTTTTTGGTTCTTTATAGTCGCTACTAAGGACAGTACATCGGTGCTTCTAATTCTTCGATATTATTTAATTCGCAGGAGAAAAAAATTATAGATAGAAGAACTATCGGACAACTGCCGCACAAAGCTGTTATACAAACGTATGGATCTCAAAATAAAGATCTTTGACCTGTGAATGGTATTATAACATCCAAAGTTAACGTTTTCCTTGGTTTCATTATTTTTGCACATGGCGAACTTGTCAATTGTCAGTCCATGCGGCACTACTTTGCACATAGCCTTCATATTCCCAAACATTTAACACTTAGATGTCTGCTGTCGTTGCTAATACTACCACCTGTACGGGAATGGTTGCTTCGTCAGGTCCAGAGCGCGAAAAAAACTCATCAAACATATTTTGTTTCAGCCACATTATCTCTTTAAAATATAATAATTACAAGTTTTTCTTACACGAATTATTTTTCCGACCGCTGTCAGTTATATAAAGGGTGATCCGTTTCGAGGTTCTCTACCTTTTTCCAGAAGTTTCAAGTTTAATGGGAAATGTTTATTATCATTCGAAGGAACATTCTTTTACTTTTAGAAGATTATTTCTTTCAGCCGCGACTACGTCTCAGATGGTTCATCCGTTGAGTCCAATTTTCGATGATTCTTTCAAGCATCACTGGTAACTGGCAAAGGACAGACATGATGTTTTGCTCCAAGGTCAAAATCGACGCGGATTTGTCCGCATAGGCTTTAGACTTTACATATCCCCACAGGAATCCATTTACTGGTGCGATGTGTGGGAGGTGGTGTTGTATTGTTGAAACCAAATGCCCCGAGATCACGAGCTTCAATTTCAAGCACCAAATAGTTGGTTATCATGGCGGATTATGGTCGCCATTGATATACAATGATTCCACCGGTCCCCAAAGCACAACAAACCTTTGTTTTTTCTGGATGAAATGACAGCTTTTGAATCTCTTCAGGTTGCTCTCCGTCCAAAATGGGGAAATTTTGTTTGTTCGCATACCCATTGAGAAAGGAATAAGCCTCATCACTGAATAAAATTTGGCTTGGTAACACCCGATCTTCTTGGAACTCTTCAAGAGCCCACAGAGTGATCGATGTCGCTTGGGAAGGTCGAGCTGCTTCCGTTCTTGTGCAAGCTTTATTTTGTACGCTTAAATTCGTAGTAAACTGCGTCAAGTAGTTACATATGTGTGCTGCGTACGGCGCCGAATCAACTCTCCACAGTCAACTAACAGCTATCAAAACGACCAACTCCGAAAAGAGTATTTATTGCCTAATTGAAAACCACACGTCTAAAAAATGTTAGATCTAGGTAGTGTTTAGAGGGAAAGCTGTTGTAATTATAGAAAATGCATTGTTTTTTGTAGCTGACTTATTTCAATACTTACTCCAGTCTCCTGCGTTGTCTATTATAGCCTGACAGCTTGATGGCAACTTGCTACTAAATTTTCCGCACATTCCACAAAAAGCGACTGTCAGGTATGTTGGAATAACCGAATGAAATTTGTTGTTGCCGTTGAATATTTTCTTGACATATTGAATTTCAATAAAGCAATAAATGACTGGCCAATCTCAACTAACAATATGGGTTTCTTGTTTCTATTAAGCACAGAGTCTGATCCTTTGTCTCGAATCATTGTATTCTTGCAGTATACAATCATGGTTATTTTATCGTAAGGTATGCGAGCTGACTTCAGTAAATCCCTTTTATATATTTTATGACTTAACTGCGTTTAGAGCTTTTGCGAAGCACCTAAAATCGTGAGCAAAGAAGCATCAATTAATATGCACCTTTTGAGGATGCTTAACACTCCTTTGAATGCATATGTAGATGTCATATTCTTAGTTCAGCACGTCTCAAGGGATTGAACTGCACAAAAGTTAACTCCTCTATAAATATTACATTGAATTTTTGTGTACCCAACGCAACCCTTTTTCAAGGTGTATTTTTTAAAAGTAGTGGTGTAGGATGGGGTCATGTGTAGAAGTTCACGCAAGTGAGGAAAGTTCTCTGATCGCCATTCACTTGGGAGTGGCCAGAAACGATTCTTTTACATATGGCTCAAGCAGCTCACGACTTCCGGTCTTTGGCCAAGTATCCTCTGGGTAGCCTATGAACATCCGTTTTAAGGCAGGCTAAAGTGAGAAGGCGAAACATCCCCTACATAGGGTTGTGCGCTAGGTTTGGGACCCGCCACGTAAAAAAAAAACACCCAATGAAAACTTCGGATATAATCGCGTAAGCGGTGTCTACGCCAATTAAGAAGAAGTGGTTTGATAATAATACCATTTAAGACCTTTGGAATGCTTCGTTAAAAAGCCTGCTTCAAAACATGTCCTATATTGAGCACTCATTATAAATAAATAAAAAAATAATTCTCATGTATTCGGCAATCCATAACAGAAACAGTTAATTAGATCTCTTTCCTCGTACGTTGAATTTCCAATTTATTCTTCCTTAGCTCCATTCTTTCCAAAAATATATTATTGCAAGCAACTATAAATCAGCAAACTTATATGGATAGTCAAAACGGTGAATCAAACTGTTTTTTTTTTTTAATTCTTTTTTAATTCGAGCATTCAGCGATTATGTGTAATTTAGAGGCTAGAAATGAACTAACACCATATTTAATTTTATTGCGAAACCAACAACAAACGATGTAAATTTGAGTGTTGCGTAAATACAAGTTGTAGCAATTTATTAACAGAGATAAGACTTTGCTGGAGAACTACAACAACAAAACTGTTACACACACGTCATTAGCCAATGCGGATGCAAGCACCAGCAACAACAACAGACAATCAGTTTCAAAATAACATTGCGCATAACTGTAATGCTGCTGCTGCGAAAGGCATTAATTAGAATTCTAGAATCCGCCGAAGACAAATGCGCTACACTGCTGGCTGCACACAGTTGTTGCTTTAATACAGAACTGATACGCCATTGCTGCGCTCATTTTGGCGCCAAATTCTATTAAAACACACCAACAGCTAAATAAAAGTTCGCCACAAAGCGACGAAAAAGCTGAAAAACAAAGTAAAGTTACAAAAGTTACGCATACGCCATGGCACCACCACAAACACGCCGGCGCTTACAGCGGCTCGGCGAAAATTCACTTTGTCCTCCGCGCTACTTCAACGCGACTCGCTTCGCATCACTTAACACGCAAGAATGTAGGAGGAATTAAAGCGCGAGGATGCGGCGCGGTGACAGGGGGCGCAGGCGTAAGCAACTGTGTTGCTGACATCAGCAACCACATCTGCAGCACAACGCATAGCAGTCACAATGCCCCTAATGATAATTACACGCAAAAGTTTTGCATTAATTTTTCGTCTAACGGCGTTCTGTGTCGCTGCCAACGTTACGCCAGTAGCTTTTCCAATTGGATTCCTCGGCAACACCTCTTCTCCTGGCACTTTTTCCACTCGAATTTCGATATTTTTTCCGTTTTCATGCGTCTGCTGATTTTTGACTGCTTGCAAAGTCCTAAAAGCGACACTAAGCATGGTACCTTGCGGAGAGGACGCTGACTGCCGAGGGGCGCACGCTGACAGTTCAATGCGCTTGACTGTGTTCGACTGCCTTTGAGACGATAAATTTCTTAATGAAGTGCAAATGGTGAGTGTGACAGACGCAGGTTTAATTATCAGTGAATATTAACAAAGCCCCACCCTGTCGCTCTCTCTCTGACCCTGCTTCCGCTCTAAGCGGTTGGGCTCACGCCCCAACACTTAGCGCGGAGACTTGCTCTTTCCACTCAATTGACGACATTCAGACGCTACGACAGTATTGATGAATTGGTTCGACATTAAATGACCCCACAAAGAGCCCCTCTGCCTGTGAGGGCATTGAAAGCAGCCGTTAATGACAACAACAAGTGAATACGTGAAGTAATGCTTGTAATCGCGCATAAGAGCAACTTTCTGTTGATATGTGTTTATGTGTGTATATTCGTGTGCAGAAATACATATAATATAATTTATACGTGTGTGTGTTTGTGCAAGCTTAGCGCCAGCGGCCGCAATGGTTTATGCGAAAAGTTTTGCACATTTCATTGCGTACGCGCCGCAGAGCGATATTAATTTTCGGCGCGCTAGTGTAGATAGCAGCGCTTGGGTTGGGCGCGCATGATGAGCAAATGCGCAGATTTATTGCATACTTTTTGGCGCAACTTCCTGCTCAAGTGTAGCTCACGCCCATAGATGGTATAAGTGTGCGTATATTTTATACCAGCCAAGATTTATGCGAGTTGGTCGTGTCGTTGTTGCTGCCGTTTCTGCCGCTTCTGCTTGAATAAATCCAAACAAGTATGAGCGCGAGAAATATTTTCTAATAAATAAATAAAATAATAATATGGCAAATATCCAATCGCCTCGGCGCGTAAGCGAATTGTACATTGTGCCCATATTGTGATTTATTCATGTATAAATTCTATTCAATGCAGATTTATTTCAATTTTAAATTTTCGGCTGTTTACAGGAAATACTCATAAATTAGGAATTTCAGTTTGCGTAAATATTTAAGCATATTTAACTTGAAGGGAGACCAATATAGTTAAATGTTCACTCGAGAACCCGGTTTTTTTTGTGTATGGTTTAAAATGTCTTCGCACCACATAGAGATCGTCGACTTGCGTAAGTGAGGTACCTAAAACACTCCGCCCTTTTACCATAGATTTCTAGCCATCGTTTGCCTCGTCTAGTGGTTAGGTCCAGCACACCTTTCTGTTTTTTCCATGTCGTATATCTATTTTCGGAAATAACTATGATCGGAGAGCATCTGTTTATTTCTATTCCACTCTTCATCCAAAACCAGAGTTTCCAGAACTGCGGAATTGGATACAGTGCGGTACGCCGAGACTACTCTCTACTCTGCACTTTATCTAGTTCTTTCTTTCTATGTTTCACGTTAAATGTTTCGCCACTATCTAATAGCACCTTCCTTATTCTACTTGCAGGCGGGTCTCTGATAGTTTCCATAAGTCTTGATAGGAACATGGATATATTGGCTGACTTTTTAGCAGCATGCTGAATTTGAACCCAGTACGTCAGTTTGTTATTCAATGTTATATCTAAGTATTTTAAGATTTTCGTCGTTTGGATAATTTATGAATGAACTTGCATATTCACCTCCAGAGAGATATGTTTACTATAAGCAGCCTAAGCTAAGCCCGTGTGAGTCCAACCTACCTCCATATCGATCCATTCTTTGCTATTAAATGTGTTTCTTATGTCAATTGTTGCGAGCGAGTCTATTAGCCTCAAAGCTTCATCCATGATAAGTACAACGTGGATCTCCCTACGAAGTTTCAATAATCTTTCTAGTAGCTTTCCTATCACATCTAGAATCAGTAGGCCTCATGTCAGCTTTGAATTATATTTGATTGATGACAAGCTTTTAAAATAGTAATACGACAAAGTGAGGAACATACGGGCTCTGAAAGTTGTGTTCACTCAAAAATTTTGAAATAGGCCAAAATATTAATGCCGAAATGTCAAGCTACAGATGCTAAAGATGTAACTCATCGCCGATTAAGGCGCTCGATAGAACTGAATAAAGTTCGAGTGCAACACAAAAGCCACAAGCGTTGTGTAGTTATTGATTTAATATTTTGACATCGTTTGAAATACATCGTCAAACAATGTCTGGAAGTCTGGTATGGAAGGAGGTGCCAACGCAGGCCTACAGATATGAGTGCTTGATTGATGTTGTAGTCAAAAAAATATTGAAATATATACAGAGGATAATAGATTTGTTCTTTGTTCATCTAACCTTTACATGTATCACCTAACACTAAGCCGAGATGAGTTGAAATCCGGGTGAGTGTCTCTCTTCGTTCGTCCGTCCATCCGTGCAAGATGTAACTTGAGATAACATGAAGATATCTTCATGAAACATGGTACGCATACTCAAAGAAGTAAGGCCGAGATCGCAGATGGATGTAATTGGACCATCGCCACGCCCACAACACGGCATTAACTCAAAACGTATGAAGCGCCATAACAATACACTAAATAAAGATATAGAATACTAATTTGGCACCTGGCGCACCCGTGACTAAAAGCATCTGTTGGACAAAAATTTTAATAAATAAATGAATCTCCTCTAATAGGTTTAATGTATATATTGCAGAGACCACTAAGGCTAAAATCACCAAGTGGATGATAACCCCGTCCACTTAACTTATAACGATACTATTAAAAACACTAAAAGTGCGATAAATCAATGACTAAATACGAAAGACATAAAATTTTACAACCGAGATGATATGAGAGGGCTTTAAAGCAGCCGGGCGCAAGTGGACAATGGATCGACCGATTTCGTCTAAATTTAGTACGTGACACACTTCTAACTACAACCACAACTTTTAAATTCCACTTGATTTTTCACTTTCTAGCACACAAATCCAGAAGCATATATTGGGATAAAACTTTGCACTAGTTAACGTATGACAACTTATGACCAATTTTGTTTACAAATCCAACCAAAACTGTTCAAGCCGCCAAATACAGGAAATGTGGACTATAGTATCCATAGTTGACTATTGTCCGAACATATCTGTCAATGTATGGGAAATAGAAATGAATTTAAGAGAAAAACTTCTCCTGATAATAACGGGTGATTTTTTTGAGGTTAGGATTTTCATGCATTAGTATTTGACAGATCACGTGGGATTTCAGACATGGTGTCAAAGAGAAAGCTGCTCAGTATGCTTTGACATTTCATCATGAATAGACTTACTAACGAGCAACGCTTGCAAATCATTGAATTTTATTACCAAAATCAGTTGGCAGAAAATCCGCTTTTTTATCGACAAATTTTGTTCAGCGATGAGGCTCATTTCTGGTTGAATGGCTACGTAAATAAGCAAAATTGCCGCATTTGGGGTGAAGAGCAACCAGAAGCCGTTCAAGAACTGCCCATGCATCCCGAAAAATGCACTGTTTGGTGTGGTTTGTACGCTGGTGGAATCATTGGACCGTATTTTTTCAAAGATGCTGTTGGACGCAACGTTACGGTGAATGGCGATCGCTATCGTTCGATGCTAACAAACTTTTTGTTGCCAAAAATGGAAGAACTGAACTTGGTTGACATGTGGTTTCAACAAGATGGCGCTACATGCCACACAGCTCGCGATTCTATGGCCATTTTGAGGGAAAACTTCGGACAACAATTCATCTCAAGAAATGGACCCGTAAGTTGGCCACCAAGATCATGCGATTTAACGCCTTTAGACTATTTTTTGTGGGGCTACGTCAAGTCTAAAGTCTACAGAAATAAGCCAGCAACTATTCCAGCTTTGGAAGACAACATTTCCGAAGAAATTCGGGCTATTCCGGCCGAAATGCTCGAAAAAGTTGCCCAAAATTGGACTTTCCGAATGGACCACCTAAGACGCAGCCGCGGTCAACATTTAAATGAAATTATCTTCAAAAAGTAAATGTCATGAACCAATCTAACGTTTCAAATAAAGAACCGATGAGATTTTGCAAATTTTATGCGTTTTTTTTTTTTTAAAAAAGTTATCAAGCTCTTAAAAAATCACCCTTTAGTAGCTCTATGTATTAAAAATGGGTTGGGTCGGGTCACTACTTCCCTGTGGATCCATATATTTAATATAAAATATATATATATCGGCAATATATGAGTTATATCAATGTAAATGGGAGAGCGTGTTTTACTGCTGACAGTGTATCTTTGTGCCTAAAATAAAAAATGCCCCTATATCACTAATATCAGAATTTTCGAACATCGGCTGACTTTATTTCATATGATTGATGATTGTATGTGAAGTATCGTAAGGTCTTGAGGTACATTTTAGAATAAAATGTTTGGTTGCGCCCAAACTTAGCTTTTCTTTACTTGTTTGGCTTAAGTTATATGAGTCGATGTAATTCATAAACTAAATTCACACCCTTTGCCATTAAACTTTCTTAAATCCAATAATATACGCTAAGGTATTTTACTTGTTTATTGAGGGAGATTTGAAAATGTATCATTAGACATATGGGAAATAATTTTGGAAATACCACACATTACTAACAGAACAAGATGGTTTGTAGGCTTCATTAGGGACCTTCACATACCAACAACATAATACATATGAAAATCCTGGGGCTAGAGTCCTTTACACAAAAATTTAATATTGAATTCAAATACTTCGATTTTACATTTTACAAAAATGGCTTTACTCACTTAACCTCACTTTTTATTAAAGTTGAGAGTACCTAGTATACATATGCAGCCGTGTATGTGTTTTTCGCAGTCCGAGCACTCATAAAGGAATTATAATGAAGAAGTGCTCTTAAGTGCACTTTGTAGACGTAAAGCTATCAATTTAATTCAATTATCATCTGAATTATGGTCTTTTAATTTTCGTTGCTGAACTGAGCTGGTTATTAGTAGCACACGGAAGCAGGGCAATGCTCGCAGCTGCTCCAACGTCCGACCGAGCACAGCTGCAATTTGACATTATTGGTTTATTAAAATGAAATTATTCAGCCATTTAACTTGTCGTTTGTCTTACATTATTGGCTGCGATAATGGCGAAGGACGCAGTGGCATTCAAGCAAGTGTATTTAAGGACACACACACACACACATAAGAGACCTACCGACGGGCATGCAGATGCCACATAATGGCTTTCGTCACACAGTCATACCCACAAAGAGCGAGAGAGAGAGCATATGTGACACCTTCGGAGTAAACGACTGTAAAAACACACATTGCTTTCATTATCGGCAATTGTGCGCCTGTGTGCGTGCATTGCAAGCCATGACCGTTATCCTTACAAGCATCGCTATCAGCAGGAATTTGTCACTTGTGGCACATTAAACGATGCGTTATTGAATTACCCACACTAAAGCCATAAAGCGTCAATTGGTTAGCCATTATAGGGATTCCGTCGATTTGCGCAAAAATTACATCGGTTCTTTTGTCTTGCGTCATAAAATGCTTCCTCGCACTATGCAAACTACCGGCCTGTAAATGTGCGAAGGTAAAAGCTCGTGAAGAAACACATATCAGCTGCGTAAGTATGTGTAAAACATTCATCGAATTGAATTAAAATATCTTACTTTACTGTGAGTGCGATTTCTGAGAAACGAGCAATACATTAATATCATTAATTTAGAAACTGGAATACTTAGCTAATTTATGCCGAAACCCATTATTTTGACTTGATTTAAAACCCATCGAAAAGGAGAAAAGGATTAATTTAAAAGTTTAAAGAAGTTAAGTTTAAAATAACCTAACCATAATAGAAATCTGCTTTGCAGCTAAAACTTTCATTCAGTTTATTTAAAATACTATTTTGTAACTGTGCTAACTAAAGAACTTCTTTGAAATGTTGGAGAACTCTAGCAATAAATAGAATATTCAGCTGGAAATGACAACTTCAAGCTCTGATTCCCAAGGCTCCATGCAAGAAATTGAAGAGATAACTTGTATTCTTTCGTCTCTCCTTTTGATTGGATTCTCTATCACTTTCCATGTACTTTCTTTTAAGAAGTGGACGTTCTCGCCTTCTTTTATGTGTAGTGTTCATATCTCCTAAACTATTCAGGGTATAATAACTAAGTTCGCCACGGACAAATCATTTTGGCATCAATATTTATATTTAATCTTCAAAGTAATCCCCCTAGTTGTAATACACTGATGCCAAACGATTCTTCCAGTCCTCGAAACACTTTTCATAAGCACTTTTTGGGATGGCCTTCAGCTTCTGCTACGAATTTTGCTTTATCGACACACACGAAGAAGAGTCAGGTGAATACGATGATTGATCGATGGTATTCATTATGTTTCAATTCGAATTCAAATTCGGTCACAATCGTGGCTCGATTCGATGAACCATTATAATCGTATAAAATCCATGAATTATTATAATACCATGTATCTATATGGGATCGAAATTCGCACAATCAAGCCTGTCCAAAGAGACCTGTTTACTGTTCTCTTTTTGAAAAAAGTTCAGCTTTTTAGGGACGAGTCGAGCAAGAATGCATTTCAAACCCAAAATATCCACCAAACATATTGGAACAGATACGTGAGAGATGTGGAGCTGTGTTAGAGAGATGACACACTTGCCTGGTCGTCCAGAATAAGACATGTCATGAACTATCTCTTGAGCGTTTTTGAAGGCTTTTGAAATGTCGAAAATTTTATCTAAAACGGGTGATCCCACCACAAGAGTTAAAACGGGTGATTATTTGTCCGTCCTTCAATTTGTCGGTCGTCCGTCTATGCGAGCTGTAACTTGAAATTGAGTTATCTTAATAAAACTTGGTACACATGCTTCTCGAGAGACGGTTGGTATTCCAGATGAGCATAGTCGGACCACTACGACGCCCACAAAACGCCTTAATCAAAAACCTACAAAATGCCAGAACTAAGCAGCAAATTTGATAGAGAACTGTACTTTGGCACAAGGCATCGTGGTAACAAGGGGCACCTGTGGGCAAAAACTTTTGAAAAAGTGTTTTGAAATTGAGGGAATATTATTTCCGGATAATAGTATGACTGTGTTTCAAAAGTTAATTGAATCGGATGAGTACTTCTTTTAGCTCCCATATACCTAATATAACGATTTTTGAATTTCCGGGTGACTGTATACCACATATATGGGGCAACATGTGAGTTTTCTTAATGACAATGAGAGAGCATGTTTCACCACTAACGCTTTGTGCCTAAAATAGATAAAATTGGGCGAAAACTTGACCTAGCCCACATATAATAAATATATATAATACAATAATATCCGGGCATCTATATGATTGGTGATGGTATGTGAGATACCTTAATGAAACCAGGGAGAGTTCGAAGAAAAACAATTTTAACCTTTCCGTTGGCGAAAATTAGTGAAAACTGCCGCAACCAGTCCACCTTCGCACTAGCTAATGCTCCAACCGTTTACGACTCGCCGTCAACTCTTTGCCTATACCTTATCGCCCGAAAAAAGTTAGTCATCCCATGAATTTCACAGCCTCATTGCTTGTGTCCGATGTGTTTGTTTATTCGGTGGTCGGCGACGAACTCACTCGTTGGAAGCAAAAAAGTAGTAGTTCATCAGTGTTGCACGTCTGTGTTCGTGTATGTGGTAATGTGTTTTTGTTGTTGTTTTGATGTTATCGCAGCCACAGGATATTGCGCACTAAGCCGCGCGGGGAAAGAGTACTGAGTAACGGCCTTAGACAACGGCTTCCGCTTCCGCACGGTTCGCAACCGGAGAGGCAAAGTTTACATATCGCACAGCAACTCATATGCCAGCGTCCATTTGTATGTATATACGCAAATACACACGAATGCGCTGGCTGTCGTCCGAGTGGATAAATTCTCATTTACTGCTCTTTTGCGCTCGGCAACTACTTCTTTCCAGCCATTTTGTCATGCTGTTGTTTTCATGCTCTTGTCGAGTTTGTTTTCATTGTAATGTGCCTTTGTTGTTGGTGTTGTTGTTGTTATTTAGCCAAGTGAGCATGTAAATTGCGTTTGTCTGCGTTAATGTCCGCACTGTGCAAGTTTGCCGCCTCGTCCATCGGCGGTTCTAAACAGCTGTCCGTTGGCCGGCAAGTTGCATGCAACACTTCCAATGTGTCACCGCACGCATTACTGTGTGTGTGGGCTCACAGCACAGCACACACACACACACACAAACCGGCATATTTGAATGTGCGTGTGTTTGTGTGCTTGTGTGGGAGCTCTGTGGCGATTGTGCGGTGTATTTAACTGACCACCAGCATCGTTTGCGGTTTTTTGTGCGTTGGCATATTGCTGTTGTTGTGTCCGCCTAGTTTCGTTCGCAATTGTTGCCATTTTTAGCACTGTTGCATCCACACAAGTGTCACAACTTTCTTTATTGCCGCCACAACGCACAATGCCACTAACAGCAAGCACTTTTTGCCACCACCACCACATCCACACACACTCACACAATAATCCTTCGTGTGGCGATAAAGGAATATCGGCGGTATAGCGGCTGTTAGGCCGTTAGTAGCCATACGAGGGCATACGACGAGTACGATTGTAATACCTTTTTGCCATTCGGTCTATTCATTTGCTGATCGTTTGAATCAAGTTGCAACTTTGGCATTCATGTGCCGGAAATAAAGACTGCGGCCAAGCGCACTCGACAGCTGGAACCGTTTGCATACTCGTATATGGGAGCATATAGCCAGTCATGAATATTCGCAATGATAAGTAGTTGTTGTAAGTGAAATGGCCATATAAATTGGCTGAATGAAAGAGAAACGTTTAATAAAAAATACGACTGAATAAACACCCGCCCAGTGCTGGAAACAACAACACGCAACTTAAATTGATATATTTATAATTATGTATGGTTAGACTCAACTTTCCATTTATAAAAAAAAAATAATAATTTGAAAGTCTTACTAAGATTGGGGGTATAGAAAGGTCTGGATCAAGGTGTGTTGTTTCCTGCGCAGAGAATCAACCTTACTGGGGCCTTAAACAGCGCAGTCTCAAACGAAGATTATGATAGCCTTTCGCCCCCCGCAATGAGATGGCCTTAGGTGCTCAACGGGACAATGCACAAGAAAACGTACCTCCTCCTCCACTGATGGTTCCAGAATATGAACCGAAACAATTACAACAACAAAACTAAATGACTAAAGCTAAGCATAGCTTCAGGCAGGCAACAATACTCTGGCCACAAAGCAAGGAGGGGAATGCGATGACAAATTATTGCTGCTGGTAGTATGTTTGTTATGAAATTACTTATTTTTAAGAACCAATGAAAGCTGTGTGTGAATGAAAAGCTTGCAAAGGAGCTCCAGTAGTCCGTTGACTACGTGAAAGTGGTTCTACCCAATTTTAAACTTGAACGACCAGCAGCAAATAGAGTCGTTGCTGATGAGGGCCGCAACCATTTTTTCTTAGTATGCTGGATAAGAGAGATGCCGAAGGAAACCAGAGCCCAATGAATGTGGGTGCAAGCTGCGCTAACAAGCGTGGCGCTGGAAGTGCTGCTAATAATCCTGGCACCAGGGCCACTTCAAAATCTTTGCATGCGACCAGGAAAGATCGGTCCAACTCAATAAGGTGGTTATAGCTAAAGTTGCAGAGGTCTACTCGGCAGTCAAACTACTGTGGGTCGACAAGAAAGATATCCAACCCAGGCCAATGGTCTGCATTTCAGCTCGCTATCGCACCAAGATCAGATAATGTAACTCATCAGAGCCTGTAACATACTTACTTGTAAATCTGCCTACAGAGGAGTTCCCAGCAGACTGGCAACACCATACAATGACTACAAAAAGCTGTCATGAGGTAGAAGGAGAAGAAATAATAACACATGGTATGGATTCATGAATTTTATCAAGTGCACAGGGTGGTTCAGAGAGGACATAATAAAGTGAGAGCATTTTAGTCTCGGTGGTTTTACATTGCATTTCCTGAAAGTCTATGTGCGTCGTTTACATCCACTCTAGCTACCTATCAAATTTAATACCCTTTGAAATAACATATGATTAATTCAAGTGTGTTCCACTTGGAAGGAAATGTTTAAGATCTTTATTGAGTGTTTTTATCTCCTTTTATATTAGTAAAATTTTTAGTTAATTTACCAAAATCTCAATAGATTCAGTAATATAACTGTTTAATGCGATGATATTTGACTTCGGCATTAGAATCGGTCCCGGACAGAAGTCCCGCAGAACTATATTTAGTATAATAGATGCATATTTCGGACATGGAAACATACTACTGTGATCAAATTGGAAGGTGAATTTTGTCGAATTCATCTCTTTCAAAGTAATCTCCTCCCGATGCAATACACTTATGCCAACGAATTTTCCAGTCATCATAGCACTTGGAAAAATCCTCCGTCGTGATGACCATCAGGCCTTCATCCATTAAGCTTTTATTTCCTCAATTGAGTCAAAACGGTGTTCTCGGAGTAGTCATGGGAATTTGCTGAATAGCCAAAAGTTACATAAAGGTAAATCAGGCGAATGCGGTGGTTACGGCACGATACGTGGGCTGCTATATATATTTCTGGCCTAATAATGAAAATAGGCATATTTATCAACGAAAATGTTTTTTTTTCGTTGGATTTGGCTCGTCTTGGAAGACCCACACGGTGGATTGCTGTTTTGTTTCGGGCCCATACGCATAGATCCATGATTCGTCACTTGTGACGATCTTATAAACGTCTTTTGAAGCACCGCGATCGTATTTTTTCAGCACTTCTTTACACCAATCCACACGAGCCTTTTTTGAGCGAATGGCCGGGATCCAACGAGAACAAACCTTTTTTACAGCCAGGTGTTCATGCAATATCGAATGTATGCTGGTGGGAGAAATGCATAGGCATGCCTCTATCTGAAGGTATCTTACATGACGGTCTTGCATTATCAGTTCACGTACGGCAACGATGTTTTCTGGCACAACGGCTGTTTTTGGACGACCTTCACGGAATTCGTCTTTGAGCGAGCGTCGGCCACGATTGAATTCGTTGTACCAGTTTTTCACAGTGCTATAGGATGGTGCTTCATAGCCATACAAAGATTTTAGTTCATCGATGCACTCTTGTCGTGATAATCCACGTCGAAAGTTGTGAATAACGATCGCATGAAAATGTTCACGAGTTAATTCCATTTTTTGGCCGAGATGAATTTTTTAATTCCCTGTAAATAAAACAATTCACGATTAAATGACAAAATGTTCTGAGAGATGTTATGCTAAAAAATGTCTAACTTTCCAATGGAAATGTCAGATTGCACCTGGCAACACTTAGTGTGGCCTAGTCCAGAAATACATATATATAGCAGCCTATGTATTAGTTGAAAACGTGGCGAATTTATTAAAAATAACCCAATGTAGTATGAGGTGGTGCATTATTGGACTTCTTTGTTCAATAAACTCGGACGTAGTAAAAATCGAAGAATTCACTTTTAGAGCGTCATAAAACGACTCGTATCTCAAATACTAATGAACATTTTGACGTGAAATTTAGCACAGATGTCACTAACAGTACTACCAATTTACAGAAAAAACCAATTTGAAAAACACGCGAAGTAAAAATCCACCTTTCAATTTGATCACAGTAGTACCTACATTAGATACATCACAATATTCTTCTAATAATATATTCTGGACGTTAAATCTGACTACATTGTTGAAATTTCCCAGCCAAATTTAAACTAAAAACTAATTTTCTTATTTTAAAATGCAAAATATTACATTAGAAGTCCATTGGTTGCCATAATTTCATGTTGAAACTTTGAAGAACTCGCTCAGCATTTCGCACAAGTTAAATGAATTTAAATGAACTCATTTAATTCTCATTTCATAGCCCAACACTTCTGCCACCCCAAGAGTCCCTTTGTCTCAGCGACTACAATAAATTTAATCAATAAGCACATGAGTGTGTAAAATAATGCCAAAAACAGAAAAAACTTTTGGGGGAATATTTTCAATAAACTACCCGCAAAAACGTAAATGAGCAAAACTTTTGTCATTCAGAGAGAAGAGTGGCTACGACAAGGCGACGAGCGGTTGAGGAGACACAATTCAACGTGTTTGCCAATGTGTCTGAGTGTGTGTGGGTCTGCGGCCAACTGAAGCGAATTGCAGCAACTTTTGCGTCATTAGATGGCGTCGGTCATTAGTGATCCATTTGCACATTCTCACCCATGTGGTGAGTAAACGTCCGCACACAACTGCTGCGCTCCCACTATAGTCACATTCGCTGGGGTGACAAAGACCAGCAGACAGCAGCAAATTTTATGGTCAGTTAAAAATGAATTGCAATTTGGTAAATTGGGGGTGTGAAGATTTACTGTCTGATCTCTTTACCAACTTACACACAAAACTTGTACAAACTTAGCTGCATACATTCGAGTTTCAGAATCGAGTTTCAAAATGGAAACGAAAAATTAAAATTAATTGGGATTCTTAAATGGGATAATACTCGAATGAAGTTAAAATTGATCAACAAACTGAGCATTGCTCTTTTAAAATAACTTCTCTTTAAATAAGCAAATTATATGTATGCGTACGTAGGTGTCATTTAAATTTAGGATTGGAAATCCTAATGTCGCAATCTGGTAAACTGACAACTTTATCGTAAAGTTACATATTTTAAATGTTATAAATACTTAGGCAATCTTTTGACATACGAGCGCTATTCGTTTTGTTTACAGTGACTTAAAATATTCATGTCGGAAAAAAATGTATTAAGTTTCGAACATTTTCGCGTGATTGTTTTTTACAACTTTCTTTCCCAACAGTTCATCGATCAACTCAATTAAATTTTTAGCGATGAAATTTTATCAAGGACCAGTGTTTATCGATGGAATGATGAATTCAATCGAGGTCATTACGAATTTCGTGAAGCTTATCCAATATCCAGGGCTCATCTCGATTGGTCGGGAAAAATGTTAAAAAAATACGATATCACTTTCAGTGGTACGCTAACATTTGTTACATTTCAGATGTGTTTCAAGAAATCGAGAAAACCAATCACCGATTCGGATTATTCTCAAAAAACAAGAGCATTTTTAAACACTCAAAACATTAATTTGATAAGTCATCATTCGTACGATTGTCCAGTCTGAATTTCATGACATTTCATTGACTGGAAGTGAAGTTATTACGTTTTAAGTGTCAGTATGTTTGTGTTATCGTTGTCAAAATGAGCTTCAAATAAAGAGCCAACATTAAATTTTGTTTTAAAATTGATAAAAGTTTTTCTGAAACGTTTCAATTGATGAAAGCAATTTGATTTTATCACGATAATTGCCTATTCCACAGTAGATTAGACGAGTGGTTTCAACGTTTGGTCGTGGTCGTGAGGACATAAATTACTATCAACATGTAAGCCAATCAAAATCCGTGATCACCGAAAATTCCATCGAAACTGTGCGTAATTCAAGAAAAGTCAGTCGAAATCATCATTGAAATTCATGGAAATGGAATTGAACATCTCCAAAACATCGATTTATCACATTTTTACAGAACATTTGGGCTTACGAAAGGTGAGTGCACGGTTTGTTCCACACAATTGAGTGCTGAATGGAAGTCACCATACTAGCCGAAACCCAAAAAATCGCTCATGTAGAAGTCAAAAGTGAAGACAATGCTGATTTGTTTTTATGAATCCAAGGGTATTGTCCACAAAGAATTTGTTCCACCCGGCTAAAACATTAACGCGGTATTCTACCTTGGAGTTTTGAAGCGTTTGGTGCGCCGCATTCGACGTGTTTGGCCCGAATATCGCGGAGATGAAAGTTGACGTTTGCCGCACGATAATACGCCGTCTCATCGATCGACGCTTGTTACCGATTATTTAACCAAAAACCACATTTTAACCATTAACCATTCCCCACATTCACCTGATATGGCAACGTGCGACTTCTCCTTTTCAGAAAAATGCATTTGCCTATGAAAGGAAAGCGTTATGCAGACGTAGAGGTCATTCAAAAGGCTTGCACCGGTATACTGGCGGTCATACCGGCCAATGAACTAAACCACTCGTTCGGCATGCTTTTGGACCGTGCAAAAAGCTGTATTAAAGCAGAAGGAGACTATTTTGAATAAATAAATTGATTTTGCCAAAAAAAAAAACAATTTGTTCTTTTTTTTAAGTCCTGTTTACTTTGGAAAACACTTTGTAGATCTTAAAGGAGATTATTTTGAAAAATAAAGCGATTTTTGATTATTAAAATTTGTTTTTGTTCTCTAATCCCGAAATAAAAGACATTTTACGTAGTATTTGTCTATCAAAAGAGTAGTTGTTGAAAATTATACAAGCGATTTTCTTTGGGTCCATTTCAAAGTACTCAACCTCAGGTATCTTTTTCTTTTTTACTGGCGTAGAAACCGTTTACGCGGTTATAGTAGAGTTAAATAATAACAGCGCGCCATTTGTTCCTTCTTTTCGCAATATGGAGCCAATTGGAGATTCCAAGCCAAATCAAGTCCTTCTCCACCTGGTATTTCCAATTGAGTGAAGATGAAATATCTTCAAGGATACAATGTCATCGTAAATCTCGTACAGCTCATCTTTGCATCGAATGCGATATTCGCCGTGGCCAACGCGCAAAGGACCATAAATCTTTCGTAGAATCTTTCTCTCGAAAATTCGTAACGCCAGTAAGACGGGAATAATTAGTGACTTATAGAGTTTGGCCTTTGTTCGTCGAGAGATAACTTTACTTCTTCATTGCCTACTCAGTCTAAAAGGGCACCTATTGGAAAGAATGATTCTACGTTGCATTTTGAAGCTGACATTGTTGGTGGTGTTAATGCTGGTTCCAAGATAGACGAAATTATCTAGCAGCAGAACTAACGGCGCGGTTGCCAAGGACAATTACATCAATATCATCAGCATACGCTAGCAGCTGCACACCACCTTCTCTATTCTCTTCGAATTATTTTATCCAGCAGTATATTGAAGAAGTCGCACGAAAGATAGTCGCCTTGTCTGAAACCTCGTTTGGTATCGAACGGCTCGGAGAAGTCCTCCCCGATCCTGATGGAGCTTTTGGTATTGCTCAACGTCAGTGTACACAACCGTATTAGTTTTACAGGACACGATCAACCCAACTGTTAGGTAAATGTAATGGTTGTTCATGAATGATTTGTGGATTTTCTTCGCACCATATCGAAACGTTTGTTTATTTACTGCATCACTCAGATGAAAGTGAGCCTCTTTCTTAAAAAATCGTTTTCGTTTTTGAATTCTTCCAAGACAAAACCAGCCAATTCATGACGTTTGTGGTGATCCAATAGCTTCAGTATTTTATACGGTTGCAAGCCCAAATCCTTTCTCGAAATTTGCCAGGTTGAGATCGTCTTGGAATCGGTCTTCAGCAATACTTCCCCAAATGAGGCTCGAGCGGTTCTTTGTCTTATTGGCACTTAAGCATTATAGAAAGAAAGCGTGCGCTAGAAATTTTGAACAATTCGACGAATAATGAGCTCAGGTAGACGATTATTATGACCATAAAATGACCAAAGCGCACGAAAAATTGCCATTGGAGAACAATTATTTTGATAATAAAATTGAATAATTGTAAACGTTGTTCTTGTGTATATCTTTCCATGATGAAATTGCAAACATTACTAAATCCAACAAAAAAATTACAAGGCGAAACGACATTTAGAAATCATATCATTCGAACGACTCTTGTAACTCTTTAGCTATCTCGATTAACTTAACTTTTTTACTTTACATAACATTTTTCGTCATTATTAAAAGCCGAGATTTTTCAAGATCCTTTAGTCAGGATAAAAAAATACACCGTTAAGCCCTTAATTTTAGGCACAATTAAACATAATCTTATAATCCGTCTAGGAGGCTGATGACTATTTATTGCAGAGATGTATATTCCAAGTTCATGCTGCGTTACGGCGGCGAAGACGACGACGATTAATAGCAAGCGGAAGTAAAGCGCTCCTGAAGCACTTCATGAGCACGCAGCTTATACTCCAGAAAAGCAGTAATATTCAGCATTGGCAGTAGCAGTAAAGCACCTCCGACCGCTTCTCTTCGATGCAGAAAACTCTCACTAAACGGAAATGAAACACTTCCTTCCGCAAGCAACTGTGGTATTGCAAGAGAGGCTGCTACACCATGAATAATACTGTAGCCGCAATGGCTACTCTAAATGCACTCAATTCCTGTCACACACATTTCGCTCCTGCCCACGCGTTCAACATTACTCGTTTCGTGACACGCCGCGCAGCTGGCGGCATATCATACAAGTAGTTAGCTGCCAGCGTTTTAACTACCCGCTGTGCTGCTAAGTATTTAGTGCCACACTGCACTTGACCAGCCAGCCAACTAACCAGTGACCCGACCGCCCACGAAGCGTCTTTTGTACTCGCTCCAGCTTCCAGATGGCGTTATTTTCTTCCCCTTTGCAACTTCCAAGCCGACACTCACAGCGGTTGTTTCCGCTCTTCCGCTGCCACTTTAGCACTTCACCACTTTGCACTGGCTTGCAGCTCGCTTTGCCACAATTTTACAACGCTTCCGCTTTAGCCACACTTAATTTATGGCTTAGTAGAAAATACCGACAGATCCGCCATTTCCAGGAGATGGATGCAACAACAAGAAAAGTTTGATGTGACAATGCAATGGAAATGAATGGCTCGAAGTAGGAGAATAAAGGAGCTGTTGGTGAAATAACGCGTTTGAAATTAAATAGATACAATTTCAATTAGGCGTCTAAGAATTATTGTATAATACACCCTGTCAAGAATGTATCGGGAGTTCTTCATTTCCCTCTCTCATATCCCGCTTATATGGAAGACAGGTACATTTTTTTCTTAGGTTGGTACAACTTTTCTTAATTATGATGTCAAAAATTAGCGCAATCTCTCAATCAGCGTGTTTTCAGCAGCTGTTTATAGTATGTCAATCGACCTCAATAGTGTTTGTCGAATTTTACAAACAAATTTTACGTATTTGTGTTAAATTTTGACAAAATACTCAACAAATATCCACTTCGGGGAACACGCTTCGACTCAATTGAAGACATCAAAACAAATTCGACGCGAGGCTGAAGTGATGGACGGAAAGTGCCTATAAAAAATGTTTTGACGATTGGAGGAGCGTTGACACATGTGCAGCGACAAAATAAATTTGGATTATATTTGAAAAATTTTCGTTTTATTTATAAATTTTTTTTTTTTAAATTCTTGACAGGGTGAAAATACTTTATCCTCGCTGATGGTATTTCATTAAGGGGTAAGTATAAGCATCTACAACTTTTCGTTCAATATTGTAACAGATTATGGTAAGTATTAAGGTAAGTAGTAGATTGGTATTATGAATGCATTATTAAGGTAAGTATTTTATAATAGATTTTCTTAATTTAATTTTTAACAATTCAATAGTTTTATAATTCAATATTTTACAATTCATTTATTATTTTTATTTTAGGTATAAATTTGTAGATAGGTCGCTTGACGCAACACTCATGTTAAACAGGTGTTTATTAAACCACAAGTATGTGGAATTTAGCTAGCGGGAGGCGAATTATGCTATTAAAACTAATGATGATTGTAATTAAAGTAAAACGGCTTTTTGTTTTTCGTAAGAGAAATTTCGAACTAAAGGTTTTTATGTGTCCAAGAAATAAAAATGAATAATAATTAATCATCTAAAAATTGGTGCCTTTGAACCTGAAGCCACATATTTTTATAATCCAATTAAAGAACTCAACAGATTTCTAAAATTAAATATGATATGTGATATTTAAAGTGGGAAAAATGAGGTCAGCCGTCCAACTTTTATGCAATCAGTCTGAATTATAAGTTATTGTGTTACTTGACTCGTCGACATGATAATTCAAACATCGAAGGAAAACTAAGAAAAAACTAAATACCACTGGCACAACGACTATGAACTCATCTATCATAATGACTATATAAAGCGAACCAATAGTTCTCATTTTCGACTATTATAAAATGTAAACAGAAGATATTTATTCACTTTGCCGGTTGAGTAATAAGTAATATTAGTCAGTTTTCGAACATAAACATTAAAATATTCGAAAACCAAACATTCGGAATCAGATGAGGTGCCTTATCTAATTTTATCTTATCTGTAGAAGCCAAGAGAGCACGATAAGACTTTCCATGATAACTACATGCAGAGATTGGCAGTATTATATGTAGTAACTTACAACAACAATTAATTAAACGGTTTTATACATACATATGTATATGCAGAAGTACTGTGGACTCGCATTAACTGGTACATTTGTCTATTACAAAAACATGTAAGAACAGGTGCGTCATTTCTTTATTCTTTGTTATCCATCATTCGATCTAATGGAAAATTGTAAAATTTCCAAAGTCCACAAACACCACTTTTTACAATGGATAAGTGAAGTAATTCAAAATTAAGTTGGAAATTTGGATTATATGTCTATGACATCTTTCTGTTAAACAGGAAGTTGGTCTTAAATATCAGCATGTCAGACAAAAGCTTTTGGAAATGGCAAGAAACCCCCTAAAAATACGTTTTTAAAAATTTGGATCAAAAGGTAAAAACAATAGGAATATAATTCATCGTTCTGGTTTGAAGACGTTTTAACCGATCTCAGACTCACAATCATTCTTTAAAGAGTATAAATTCTTTATATATTTTATAAACTTAAATAGCTTGACACAAATCTGTTCGAATCAGCAAGTGCCGACTGTATTCCCTTATCGAATTCTTATCTTTCTTTGACTTCGAAAATTATTCTGGTGATTTAGTCATTTCTTGTGAAACTTCGCTCAGTACGATTCGAACGAAAATACTGAACGAAGCTAAAAATACTTAAAATACATAAGAGACTTTCAAAAATGATTTATTCATATATAAAACTAATTAATTTACTCTTGTAGTTTAACAACAAATAATAGAAATAACGTCTAAAAAAATATGTGGTTTTCCGGGCACAAAAGAGTTCTTTTCGGTTGGTCAACACTTTTCACAATTGCACTGTTGATGCAACTGGTTGAATGCGGACCACCAAACACTTGTCCAATTTATTGCAACTGCAATTTATTGGAGAACCTCAACAATGCGGACTGCAGGTGGGAAAAACAAAATAACTCTGAATTATTTATTTAAAAAGTAATTAGTTAAAAATTTACTATTATGTGGTGTGTAAGGCTCAATAAGCAAGTACTTACTCATATGTGTAATTCGTGCAGCTATCGGTGTATATATAAATATATATATATGAACATACTACCGATATATCGATATGTCATTGACAAACTCGAAGCAAATGGATTGACTTTAAATGGCCTAATTTGTGAAAGAATATTATGTATTTATCTATGACTAAGGGCTGATAAGTTCCGAAGCCTTTTGCTTAAAGAAAATGGAAACATACAATAAAGAAATATTTGTATAGTAACTATATAAATTCTTAAACAATATAATTCTAAGGAAACATTAATGTAGTGGAGAATTGTGATTTATTTTTCAATACGTTTTTTTTTGTTTTTTTTTTCAAAATGATGCTCTAACTCTTTTCAACTCCGAAAAATACGTTTACTGGAAGACTTTATTAAAACCTTCCTGGCCGAAAAATGCGGCTTAGTAGATCCGTACAACCGTTTTGCCTTCCAGATAGTCGATGCAGATCCACCATGTGAGTCATAGAAAACGGTGACCATCAGCTTTCCATCCAAAAAGACAATCAATGTCTTCTTTGGAACAGGTTCGCCGACTAAAGTATAAAGCTGTGCTTTGTCGAAGGTCATGAAACTGCGAAAAATTACTTAAAGTTCTGTTTGAATAGCATAAAGCATTACTCAAAATGTATTTCTAAGTCACGGTTATTCTTCGAAGCCAGCTAACCGGGCATATAACGCCCCGACAGCGTTCTCATGCCCATTACTTTATGGAAACCCTTCCATACAGATGTGAAGGTATAAGTTAGTGTAAGTGACTTTTATTTACCTTAGTGTTCATAGGCTTACAAAACATTGTCATCAAACTGTAATCTCAATATAGACAAAACTATATAGCTGTCATAACTGGTTTAAATGAGAAGCATGTGCGAAATTTCAGTGATTGTTGTCAGTGTTTAAGAACCAAACCAACTCCAAGGCATTGTGTTTTGGTTTAAAATTTACAAGTTACTGTTAAGGAAACCGTAAAACTATATAACTACATTTCTCTATTTCTTTTTTCAGTGGAAAACGCTTGATAAGTCCGAATTCAGGGGTGCCATTTGAAGTTCAATCGTTGAATTTAAACTACAACGATATCACTATTTTAGATAATAATTGCTTTGAGGTAAGAAAATTATCAAGTACATATAATATTTATAAATTTTTATCGCTTGTCGCTTCTTTCCCCTAGGGCTATGTCTACCTACTCAACATAACCATCGCTCACAATGCTATACACACCATCTTTCTGGATGTCTTCACCTCACTGAAACGCATACGCGTCGTTGATCTCTCGTATAATCGTCTCGAAACCATCGATGCAAGACTGTTCGAATCGAATCGTAGATTACACATACTCAACTTGGCAGGCAACAAATTCTTGTCGCTGCCGAACGAGCCGCTGCTACACAGCAAGTCTCTCCGCAAACTCAATTTGGCAGATTCGCAAATCAATGTGCTGCTGCCTGAACACTACAGCGGATTGCCACAACTGCATGAGCTTGATTTGACGCAAAATCTCATCATTACCATCGATCAGTTTGCGGCCCTACCACCAAAACAACTGCGCGTACTTAACTTAAATGAAAATAATTTAAATTGTGATCAAACGCTGCAAACGGCATTGCAACAGTTGAAAGCGCGAAACGTTGAAGTCGACTACAGTTATTGTCAAGCAGCTGATGCAGCTCCCGTTGATGAGGTTCCAACAAAATTTGAGCGTATCAAGCTCATGGGCGAGCATTTAGATAAAGGGAGAGCTGAGATGGGAATTGCCGCGGATGACGTCGGTGACTCACAAGAGGACTTTGACGACAACATTCGTAGCGGAGTTCTTACAGGCTGGCATTTCCCAGTTACATCAATAGATGATACCGATGACTACGCCGATTTTGATGTGGCGGAGAATGAGGAGAGTGATGGAGTACCTCCCGATACGTACAACGATTCAACCACCAACGAAACTTGTCGTCGTTGGTGTCAACACTATGGAAATAAGACATTTCCGAAGCATACTTGGAACGATGGAATAGATTTTAGGGCGAAGCTTTATAGTGACTTTGATTTACTATTTGTTTTTATTTGTGGCAGTGCAGTCGGCATTGCATTGACCATCTTTATTGGCAGCTGTATCATCTGCATTTGGCGTTGTTCTTCTTTAAGATCCAGACAAATGCAAGTTGAAGATCCATATGATACCACCTACGCTGTAGTATCACCATCCCGCCAACAAGCAATTCCACCTCAACCACCAACTTCACATGCAGCAGTAGATGCAATTAGGAGATCGTCAGCAAGAGAATCTGAGCCAACGCAAGAGCTAGTACCAGTTATATATCCGCAACCTCCACGCCGACGTCAGCGTCGCGCTCCATCCACACAACGTGCAGTGGTACGCCATGATCATCTTGCGCGCCCTGGTAGTGATAATTTCATTTCGCGGCTCTTCGGCAGACCAGCGCGTCACCAATATTATCGGACCATCAATGAAAACACAGCGACTTTAATACGTCGCTTGAGTCGTAGCAATCTATTCAATAATCGCCTGAGTCAACATTTTGGTGAACGTGATCGAGATCGTGAACGTAACACCGCAAGTTCTGCACCGAATACACCACCCGATAGTCCGAATGGCGCCGTTATGCCGAATTTGGATAACGAGTTGAATAGTTTGACCACAGCGACGAGAATGCCTCATCGACGACGTCCGGAGACTCCACCTCCTTTGTATAGTGAAATAGTTGCTAAAGATAGTGATCGTAGTACTTGAATGTTCCACGAACGACTGATTTATTTATATAGCTCTTAAACTTATTAAGTAGTTTATAAAAGAAGAAATAGTCATTATGCCGATTAAATATTCCTAGAAATTATCAACTCAACTAATTTTTTTAGCCGTACGATCGTAGTCATGAAAGTCGAAGGTCCTCTGGTGCAGAGAGAGTATGTGGAATTAATTAAAACTTGAGTTGTTTCCTTTTTGCAATCCAGATTGCAATCCAGTTGCAATTACAACATTAGAAAGATCGATTTGTGCATACTTCAAAGAGCGCTGTTGGATCATTTTCAAAGTTCCACTATGATGATGCCTATAATTATCGACTCTTGAAGCTTACCTAACGACCTTGTGGAACTTCTTCGGCTGTTTTTATTTGATTTTATGTAGGGGTTACACCACTTAATCTCAAAGGTTCACTTAATGAAATGATTGTATCTTATTCATTTTTGAAGAAAGCTTTGGTTGTACTCAAGTATCTTCGAGTTGTTAATAGTTAGGAATTTTTGAGTAGAAATTGTTTGGACGTAAAAGCAACTATGACCGGTACTTCGAATACTTTTTCCTAAAGGAATAAAAAAAGAAACTGCTTCATATGCCAGAGAAAGGAACAAAAATTCGGGTTTTGATAATAATTCAATTCTAGTGACACCCAGTGATACTATACATTTCGAACGTAGTTAACTAGATCATATCAACATATATTTCTCAAGTGTGTCAAATCGAATAAGCTTCAAGTTTAAGCAATAGCTTAGCGCTAGAAATTGGTTTAGATCTCTTCGGGGTTCGATAAAGCTAATTCAAAAATCTTTCAGTAGTCGAAGTCTAGATAAAAACAATACATATTAATTATATATGTATGTATATATTTATGTACGTATGTTATTGGCGAAATCAGGTTGGCTCTGCTGGAAAAATTAGTATAAAATTCTGCGAAAGCAGGAAAATCATAAATTGCTTTCGCGGCCATAGTACGACTGAGATTCTGTCTAAGCACTTAATAAATCATGAATGAGTATTTAATACATGTGCATGTAACTCTCTCATGTGTCAGAAAATTTCCATTCTCAACATTTTGAAAGTAACATCGTAGCTAAGTGAGGTTAGGTTAGGTAAATAGGTTGATTTCTCATGGCGTCACAAATAATACCACTTGGAAAGCCAGAGACGCCTGTCTCGATTCGCCGAATCTGAGCTGTTTAAATCTTAGTCTGGCGAAAGCTCTACAGTGGAGCATAAACATGTTTTCACTTCAACTTCCCCATTGCCACTTTGACAAGTTGCGTCATCCAGAATATTTAGTCTCGTCTAGCCGCGTGAATACCAATGAGACAGTGTCTATGTAGGACACCTATAATTGCGCAGTGAAAGCTTTGCTAAGGGCAGATTAATGGACCTTTCATGTTTCATTTTGGGTCAGAAGGCTTTCGCAACCTCTTCTTCTTCTTTACTGGCGTAGACACCGCTTACGCGATTATAGCCGAGTCAACAACAGCGCGCCAGTCGTTTCTTCTCTTCGCTACGTGGCGCCAATTGGATATTCCAAGCGAAGCCAGGTCCTTCTCCACTTGGTCCTTCCAACGGAGTGGAGGTCTTCCTCTTCCTCTGCTTCCCCCGGCGGGTACAGCGTCGAATACTTTCAGAGCTGGAGTGTTTTCGTCCATTCGGACAACATGACCTAGCCAGCGTAGCCGCTGTCTTTTAATTCGCTGAACTATGTCAATGTCGCCGTATATCTCGTACAGCTCATCGTTCCATCGAATGCGATATTCGCCGTGGCCAACGCGCAAAGGACCATAAATCTTTCGCAGAACTTTTCTCTCGAAAACTCGCAACGTCGACTCATCCGCTGTTGACATCGTCCAAGCCTCTGCACCATATAGCAGGACGGGTATTATGAGTGACTTATAGAGTTTGGTTTTTGTTCGTCGAGAGAGGACTTTGCTTCTCAATTGCCTACTTAGTCCGAAGTAGCACCTGTTGGCAAGAGTTATCCTGCGTTGGATTTCAAAGCTGACATTGTTGGTGGTGTCTACGCTGGTTCCAAGATAGACGAAATTATCTACAACCTCAAAGTTATGACTGTCAACAGTGACGTGAGTGCCAAGTCGCGAGTGCGACGACTGTTTGTTTGATGACAGGAGATATTTCGTCTTGCCCTCGTTCACTGCCAGACCCATTTGCGTTGCTTCCTTGTTCAGTCTGGAGAAAGCAGAACTAACGGCGCGGGTGTTGAGACCGATGATATCAATATCATCGGCATACGCCAGCAGCTGTACACTCTTATAAAAGATTGTACCTGCTCGATTAAGTTCTGCAGCTCGAACTATTTTCTCCAGCAGCAGATTGAAGAAATCGCACGATAGGGAGTCGCCTTGTCTGAAACCTCGTTTGGTATCGAACGGCTCGGAGAGGTCCTTCCCGATCCTGACGGAGCTTTTGGTCCCGCTCAATGTCAGTTTACACAGCCGTATTAGTTTTGCGGGGATACCAAATTCAGACATTGCGGCATAAAGGCAGCTCCTTTTCGTACTGTCGAAAGCAGCTTTAAAATCGACGAAGAGGTGATGTGTGTCGATTCTCCTTTCACGGGTCTTTTCCAAGATTTGGCGCATGGTGAATATCTGGTCGGTTGTTGATTTACCAGGTCTGAAGCCACACTGATAAGGTCCAATCAGTTTGTTGACGGTGGGCTTTAATCTTTCACACAATACGCTCGATAGAACCTTATACGCGATATTAAGGAGGCTAATCCCACGGTAGTTGGCGCAGATTGTGGGGTCTCCTTTTTTATGGATTGGGCATAGCACACTTAAATTCCAATCGTTGGGCATGCTTTCGTCCGACCATATTTTACAAAGAAGCTGATGCATGCTCCTTATCAGTTCTTCGCCGCCGTGTTTGAATAGCTCGGCTGGCAATCCATCCGCCCCCGCCGCTTTGTTGTTCTTCAGGCGGGTAATTGCTATTCGAACTTCTTCTTGGTCGGGCAATGGAACGTCTTTTCCATCGTCATCGATTGGGGAATCGGGTTCGTCTTCTCCTGGCGTTGTGTGTTCACTGCCATTCAGCAGGCTGGAGAAGTGTTCCCTCCATAATTTAAGTATGCTCTGGGCATCGGTGACTAGATCACCTTGGGGGGTTCTACAGGAGTATGCTCCGGTCTTGAAACCTTCTGTAAGCCGCCGCATTTTTTCGTAGAATTTTCGAGCATTACCCCTGTCGGCCAGCTTGTCAAGCTGCTCGTACTCACGCATTTCGGCCTCTTTCTTCTTCTGTCTGCAAATGCGTCTCGCTTCCCTCTTCAACTCTCGGTATCTATCCCAGCCCGCACGTGTTGTGGTCGATCGTAACGTTGCGAGGTAGGCAGCCTGTTTTCTCTCCGCTGCGACACGGCACTCTTCGTCGTACCAGCTGTTCTTTTTCACTTTCCGAAAACCAATGGTTTCGGTTGCAGCTGTACGTAAGGAGTTTGAAATGCCGTCCCACAGTTCCCTTATACCGAGTTGTTGACGAGTGCTCTCAGAGAGCAGGAGTGCAAGCCGAGTAGAGAATCGTTCGGCTGTCTGTTGTGATTGCAGCTTCTCGACGTCGAACCTTCCTTGTGTTTGTTGGCGTGCGTTTTTTGCTGCACAGAGGCGGGTGCGAATCTTAGCTGCAACAAGATAGTGGTCCGAGTCGATGTTAGGACCTCGGAGCGCACGCACATCTAAAACACTGGAGACGTGTCTTCCGTCTATCACAACATGATCGATCTGGTTGGTAGTTTTTCGATCCGGAGACAGCCAGGTAGCTTGATGAATCTTCTTATGCTGGAATCTAGTACTACAGATAACCATATTTCGGGCCCCGGCGAAGTCGATCAGCCTCAACCCATTTGGGGATGTTTCCTCGTGGAGGCTGAATTTACCGACCGTAGTGCCAAAGATACCTTCTTTGCCCACCCTGGCGTTGAAGTCGCCAAGCACGATTTTGACATCGTGGCGGGGGCAGCTCTCATAAGCGAGCTCCAAGCGCTCATAAAAGTCATCTTTGGTCACATCGTCCTTCTCTTCCGTCGGGGCGTGGGCGCAGATCAGCGATATGTTGAAGAACCTCGCTTTGATGCGGATTGTGGCTAGACGTTCATTCACCGGAGTGAATGATAGTACTCGGCGACGGAGTCTCTCTCCCACCACGAATCCAACACCAAACTTGCGCTCCTTTATATGGCCACTGTAGTAAATGCCACAAGGACCTACTCGTCTTTGTCCTTGTCCCGTCCATCGCATTTCTTGGACGGCGGTGATGTCAGCCTTTATTTTCACGACGACATCAACCAGCTGGGCAGCGGCACCTTCCCAATTAAGGGACCGGACATTCCAGGTGCATGCCCTCAATTCGTAGTCCTTATTTCGTTTTCCATGGTCGTCATCAAAAGGGGGGTCTCTCATCCGAGGCTGGTTGTTGCTATTCGCTGGGGTTGTTTTTTTACGTGGCGGGTCCCAAACCCAGCGCACAACCCTTTGTAGGGGATATTTCGCCTTCTCACGTTAGCTCGCCTTCAAACGGATGTTCTTAGGCTACCCAGAGGATACTTGGTCAAAGACCGGAAGTCGTGAGCTGCTTGAGTCATATGTAAAAGAATCGTTTCTGGCCACTCCCAAGTGAATGGCGATCAGAGAACTTTCCTCACTTGCGTGAACTTCTACATATGACTCCATCCTCCAAGCATGTTTCGCAACCTCACAAGCATGTATTTTCTTACAAGTTCTTCGATTTTACAGTTTCCACCGATTCCACTGTGCCAATCACTCAAAAAGATATCCATACATGGATCCTTGACTAACTTTGAGCTTACTGTAAGTGAGTTCAATGTCTGTATAATAGTTCTAAACTTCGGAGAAATACATCTGATCTTACCGCAATACCAGCAACTTCTTCTGACACTACAGCGGGCTGGCAAACTAAAACCGGAGTTGTTGGAGAGCTCCCCCCAAAAGACTCCTCCAAATTTCCCCTTGAGCTTCGACCAATCCGTGTAAAATCTTACTGCGCCTCTGATTCAGCGACTCCATCCGACCCACATATCCCTCGGAGGTATGTGCGCGGAGAAGACGCCGCTAAGAGTAGGTTCCGCGACACTGTGGTCCAAGTTATTGTATACAGCGCTTTACTGATACCAATGATAACGGCTCGTTGAACACGTTCTAGCTATTCAGCGAGTATGGCTCTATCGAGCGCCTTCCTCTATTGGTTTAACTACAATTTCGCAAAGCAAAATTACAACTTTAATAAAAGATATTGTTGTAGAGGATCTATTGGACAGACCGCTTTTCAACAGGTGAGAAGTCAATCAATATCTTCATTATCCTGTCGTCAATATTGAGCTTCCATGATAACTTTATATCAGGATCAGTACTTTTTAGACATAGTTAAGTTGGGATCCCCACGATGAAGAAAGAGGTGTATCAGATATTTTATACCTTCTGGCAAATAAAAACAATTCAATTCCCGTTAGCAACTAAGTCGCTTCCACAAACCCAAAACATGAATCCTTTATAAAAAGATGGAAACATGATCGCTTGCTTGAAACGCAAACCATAACGGTATTTATTTAAAAGACCCATTTCAATTTTGCAAAAAAAAAATATCTTCAAGAAGGAACCAAATAAGTGCAATCCGCGCAAAATCTTAAACAACATAAGCCAGTGCAACGGCAAGCAAAACGGCGAAAGAAAGATCTGGCAACGCAGTTATCGCATCGTTATGTTGCGCTTACGCATCGAAACTTTCCTTTTAACTCGTATTTATCTCCTCTCGCCGCAGGTTGGGATTATGCAAAAAGTTTTTTTCATTAATTTTCGAGATACTCTGCGGTGCTGCTATTTTTCTTACACACACACACACACTTACTTATACGGCTGTGTAAATTCCGCTCAGCGCTTTTTATTTGCACTGCAAATCCGCAAGAAAAGCCGGAGTTATTGAAATGCAAGCAGAAATAAGAAGACAAAGCTGCTTGCTGTAATGCGACAAGTTGGTGCTGATTTTTCCACCACTCTCTTCTTATTCTTACTTTATGTCACAAGTGCGACTACGGCTCTCATCGTGGATTGCGGTGGCCGAAATGCAACACTGCTGCTAACTTGTCTGCTCCGCAGGGAATTGAAATGTTGAAATGCTTTGCAGCGCAGCGCGTCTTTTTCCACTCAACGCAGAATTCGGTTTTCTTTAGAGCGTGTAAAGTTTACTTTTCGAATTTCGTGCGCATTCGTGTTATTCGGCGGCAGATTTTGTCTGCCACGCAGCGTGTACACCTTTGAAATGCGCTTAACGCTGCCTCTCATCCCCTGCTATCCGCTATTAATTTTTCTATGCGCTCGTTGTTTTTGCTTTAACAAATTTCTTGTTACTTCGGAAGTGTAAAAAAGTTTGATAGTTTGTACAAGTTTTTATTGCACATCGATGGCAGAGTCGAAATCTTCTGTTTTCACTTCGGCTTTGTGATACACACGTTCAAGTTTAAGTTTACTTGTTCGTATGCATGTTTGTGTATATTCGTACCGGACCGTCTGAGCGCACCTTTGCGTGAAACTTTATGGTGCCATTTTTTGTTTTTGGTTTTGTTTTTGCACAAGTTTTTGTGGACCAATGGACCAGCTTCTTTCCCCAATAGTCACATTCTTCATGCGAAAGTAATAAAAATCGGTTTTTACGTTTTTACATGCACAATTTAATTGAATCTGTGTGCAATTGGAGATTCTTTCAAAATTGTTGCATACAATATTTAAGGTACAAGAGCCATGGAGAGCAGAATATATTTCAATAAGACTTGAACAATTTAATATTTGAAAAATACTCTTTTCTTTTCTTTAAAAACAAAAGTATCTATACCAAAAACAATTTCTTACTATAACCGTTTTGATCATTTGTGAAAGACACAAAAGTACCTCAAACTCCGAGTAAGAGCCGATAAGTAGTCATGGAAACTCCAAGGCTCTTGCCGTTGTTCTTGGCGAGCGCCACCTGTTAAGAAAGTTGATTTTTGCTTGTCAATACAGAAAGTTACAATTTTTAACTCGTATAAGTCGAAATGAAATTGAAGCAACCCAACTTTAAAATAACAAAAAATCGCTTTTAAAGGTTGATCCACTTCGTCAAACCCTACTTTTTTAAGGAAAAAACACATAAACTTCAAATTTTAAAGGGAATGTGTATTATCATTCAAAAGAACACTCTTTGGCATGCATTTTTTGAAGATTATCTCTTTCAAATGTTGTCCGCGGATACGTCTCAAGTGGTCGATCCGGTGAGTTCACTTTTCGATAGCTCGTTCGAGTATTTCGACTGGTAATTGGTGAAAGACACGCGTAATTTTTGCTCCAAGGCTTGAATCGAAGCAGGATTGTTCGCATAGACTTTAGACTTTACATATCCCCACAGGAAATAGTCTAACGGTGTGATAACACACGATCTTGGTGCCCAATCGACCGGCCCAAAATGTGAAATTATCTACTCACCGAAGTGTTCTCTCAATAAATTCATTCATTGATGCGGTTTGTAGGAGGTGACACCGTCTTGTTGAACCCAAATTTCGCCGAGATCACGAGATTCAATTTCAATTTCAGTCATCAAGTAGTCAGTTATTATGGCGCGATAACGGTCGCCATTGATTACGACGTTCGCACCGGCATCATTTTTGAAGATATATGGACCGATGATTTTACCGGACCACCAATCACACCAAACCGTTGTTTTTTCTGGATGAAATGGCAGCTCTTCAGATTGCTCGTTGTCCAAAATGCTTTAATTTTGTTTATTGGGTCGAAAATGTTTGATCTTCTTTGAACTTTTCAAGTGCCCATAGAACGAAATGATGTCGCTTGGGAAGCTAAAGCTGTATTTTGTACGCTTTCAATTTATAAACTTGAAGAAAAACGCGCAAGTCGTTCCATATGTCAGTCCGCATTGCTACGAAGGGCGCCGACTCGACTCTCCACGGTCTTCTTGTGCACTCTCAGCTACGGCTGCTATATTTTCATCACTGCGTGCTGTACGTGGTCTGTTCGGTTGAATATTACCTATTAAAGAATGCTGGGTCTCAAGTGTGATGGTATGTTAACCACAAAATAACGGAAGCGCGGGAAACATATTCTAACAGAACGTGAAAAATAATAAAGTTGAACGATTTGTAAGCGTAGTTCAGGAGTAAACTTTTTCATAATGAAATGTCAAACGATACTGAACAAAAACAAGATAACACCTTGACATGACTCAAGCGTCATCTGTCAAAAAAGGCTATTAAAAAAGGCTTATATTACCCGTTATAATGGTCGTTATTACTAATACAACAAATCCCGCAAAGAAGAGGCATCTGTGGTTTACAAAATTTCTTAAAAGAGGACGTGGTCGCACCCTTAATAGGTTTAATATACATATCTTTCAAGCCATCCAAGTTAAATAGACCAAATACGTCCCGGATAAATATTTTCAGCATGCTTTCCAATAGCCTGTGAATGTATGAAATCAGATTAAAACCACTCATATGACAGTTATGTTGAAAATTACTAAAAGTGCGATGACTCACTAAATAAATGCAATAGACACATTAAAATGTATACCCAAGAAGACATGAGAGGCTTCATATGAGCCACATCGTATCCGCTGAGTACAGTGAACAATATTTTAGTGATTTTCTCTTTACACAAAATAGTTCCACAAATACAGAAAACATAATCTAAGAGCAGAAGATGTTCTAAACCAAAGCGGCAACTGGCCAACGTGGCGCTTAAATTGAAAGTAGCAAAACTAATTGCTTTGCCAGGAGTTCCAGAAGAAATCGCAAATTAAATGAATATGAAAAACTTCTAAACGAAGCATTTAAACGCAATACATATCTCGTAATCCTCTTTAGAGCACTAAGCGCACACACACGCGCGCTCAAGGCGCCCAGTGAATATGTCAATTATTTAGACGTCCAACACTCTGAAGCGAGCAACACGAAGCGTTAGCAATTAAAAAGTGATGAACTCACCAAGAAAGCAAGCGCGCATAGAACTCTGACAAAATCCCATTTAACTTCATCCATTCAAGCAGCCAGTGCGGCACGGCATGGCGAATTGCTAGTCCTCGGTGGCAGTCGACAGCAGGTGGCAGGCAGGCAGCGGGAACGTGTGGCAGCAAATGCTCCCTAATCAAATCAAGTCGTTGCGAAATGATTTTTTAAAACAATTTCAACTACTCAATTACAACATCTTAACAACATTTCGCAACTCATCTGACTGGCTGTTGTCTGTGGGCGTCTGTGTGTGCCATAGATAAGCATGCTCATAGATGGCGCCCTGTGAACGCGTGGTTGTGCCATAAATGCCAGCACTGTGAAATTGGCAGAAGCGGCAGTCAACTATGGCAGCATGTTGCACGTTCCTGTCTGACGTGACTCGCAGGTGGTAACGGCTTTATCTGTTGCCACAGACACACTCGCAGCAACGTGTGCATATGGATGTGAATGTATTTACTTGGCTGTATGGTATGGCAGAGTGTTGCGGCCGAGTGATGCTTCGACATTTCGCTTAGCTGGGCGTGCAATTACCCAATGCTGACAGTTTTAATTGAATTTTAATTTGAAACAAATTGTTGCTTTCTGCTAGTTTTTACAAAGTTAGATATGTTGTTACATTTTAGCTACCGGACCAAATACCTGAGGCTGTCAACCAACGAACCAGCATCGAGCAGCACTTGCTAAGCACACCATTTTCAAGCACGTACTCACTGTGGAGGCTCGGTTAGGTTGCAGTGCCTGAAGAGAAAATGACAAAGCGCCTGTTGATTAGAGTGAAATGTTGTCATAACATTTGTTGCTCGGTTGAGATACAAAATATCACCTTACTGAGATGAAACGGTAGTGATTGGCCTGAAAACTTTAGTAGTAAATAAAGGTAAACGATAACTACGTAACGATTCCTAACACCGGGAATACCTTCGTAAAGAGACGAGAAGCCAGCCGTTGGACTCTGTTCCCACAAACGCCTTTGTACTCTAAAATCTTTGGTAGCTTTCATTCTCGATTCTCTAGACCAGGGATGACCAAACAATTTAGCGACACGACAACAACAGCAATGGAAATTACTTATCGGAATGACAAAAAATACTTCAACTCAAAACTAGATATAGACAGAAATAACAACAAAGCTATGCTGTGAATGAATGACGACTATCCCCTAAGTTTCGAGCGCGCTAACTCAAACCGGAGGCGCCAAAGTTGGTCAACTATCTCATTGTGGTAATTTTGTGTATTATTCTTAAAAACACTGTGTTTAAAAAATATTTTTCGGAACAAAACAAAAGCCCGAATGGCAACCAAACAGCACCAAGTGAGCTATGATATAAGCGTCCTAACTTTTTTCAGATCTACACCAATGGTCGTAAAACTTAGACAGTCACAAGATTTATATTTTGAGAATGTGTGCATATTGAAAGCAGCTTAAATATATCGGTGGTACAAACCACTGGCCCCAAACTTTTCAACTAAACTAATAAATGATACATTACCAATTGTTTTTGGATGAGGCTTAAACTCATATCGGATGTCAGTTCCGAAAGTTGTAGAAGGCGCGATGAGCGTTTATGTGGTTTTTATGCTCTCGCAGTATGCATAGAATAGAATAGTTTTGTTCGACAAAGAGTTGCTTGTATCATCTAAGACTATATTGCATACAGCATCCGACAAAAACATATGATTTGTTAGAAAAACTCGATGTTGATGTGTCCGCTTTGGTGTGTATCAGGAAACAGCCCCTTCGGGTGCTGGTCAGGGAGTGTGCATTGAACGCAGGAGTAGTAACAAATGTTGTCGCGGAAGAGCGTCGATCCGTCCGTGTTTTCCGGGACTGGTATAGCGTAGGACAGACCTCAGAGAACTGTAGAACAATATGAGAAAAACAACAATAACAACAACAAAAGCTACATTTTTGGGATCATAAGAAGCAGCAGCATTGGAACCTTGAGTGATGGTAATAATAAAGTGCAAAACTCTTCCCATAGTACAACTACTTGTATTACGGAAACAGTCCGCTTTAAGGGGGCACCAAAATTGGGTAGTTCGCGAACAAAAACCTTGGTGTTGATAGGAGCAGGATCATCGCCACCAGCGTTAGGCGACACCAATCCCCTGGCAAAGGCGATACAACCTCGTGGAGGCTGTAGGGCTGATAGTCTATCAACAATACCATGACAGATCTTCTTAAGAGGAGCACATTGCAACTAATTGCGAAGTTTTCTCGTGATGCCAACCACTGCAGAGAATACACTCAAGAGGCTTCGTCAAGAAGTACAGCCAAGCGAAAAATTTTAATTTTGTAAACTCAGTTTTAATTTTACTATGCGTTATGACAAGTTCTGGCTATGTTTCCGGATCGTTACAACACTAAATTTTATGACACTTTCAAAAAACAAAATGGCATCTAACTGCCGGAGTACCAAATATAACATGTAACCTGAAAAAATAGTGGAATAGCTACAGTGTTGAGAAAAATTTCAAATATAACATAAGATGAACTGTTGATATTCTCAGCGCAGCACCAAAATAAATATGCCAGTCTCAAACTCCAGGCGAACGGAGCTACGGCTTTTGACCTTTGAGCTTCTTATGGGTATCAGTAAATAAACTAGTGAAAGGTTAAATTCCATCATTTTAATCTCAATAAAGTATTTAGTCTATTCCTGACCTCTCCGAGCCTTTCGATACAAAACGAGGTTTCAGACAAGGCGACTACTCCCTTTCATGTGACTTCTTAAATCTACTTTTGGAGAACGCCGATACTGATATTATTATAATAATAATTATTGGCCTTAACACCTTAATGGATAAGGAAGCGAAGCAAATGGGTCGGGTGGTGAAAGAGAGCAAGACGAAATATCTCCTGTCATCAAACAAACAGTCGTCGCACTCGCGACTTGGCTCTCACGTCACTGTTGACAGTCATAACTTCGAAGTCGTAGATAATTTCGTCTATCTTGGAACCAGCATTAACACCAACAACAACATCAGCCTCGAAATCCAACGCAGAATATCTCTTGCCAACAGGTGCTACTTCGGACTAAGTAGGCTTCTCAATGTACAAATTTTTCTCGAAGAACAAAAACAAAACTTTATAAATCACTCCTGTTATATGGTGCAGTGGAATGTACGATGGCAACACCTGATGAGTCGGCGAATATCGCACTCGATGGAGCGATGAGTTGCATTATATGATATAATGTATATGTACGAAGACATTTCATAGTTCAACGAATTAAAAGACAGCGGCTACGCTAGCCAGGTCATATCGTCCGAATAGTCAAAAACACTATATCTGAAAGTATTTGACGCAGTACCCGCAGGGGGAAGCAGAGGAAGAGGAAGACTTCCACTTCGTTCGAAGGGCTTGGCTTCGCTTGCAATCTCCAATTGGCGCTAAACAGTGAATAGGCAGAACGACTGGCTCGGTGTTGTAAACTCGGCTATAAACTCGTTAGCGGTTTCTACATTAAAGAAGAAGAAGAAGTGAAACTTGGTATACTTGTTCCTTGCCAAAACACGGAAGATGTGTTCGCAGACAGGCGGAACACTATAACGCGCACAAGACGCCAGTAAGCACAACCTATAATGGGCCATCACTAATCGCTAAATTAAGATATAGAACTATAAGCACAAGAGATCGCTGTAGCGAGTGACACCTTCAGGCTAAATATTTTGAAAAAGTTGGCGTGGCCCCGCCCCCTAATAGGTTTAATCCCACCTTTGCGCCAAACAACTGATGACGACATGTAAGGTATGGTATCTTGCTGAAACGCTGAAAACAGTTTCAATTTTGATTTTAGTGTTAACTGTTAGTTTTATTTGAGATTAATTTTAAGTTTAAGTTCTAGTTATTTTAAGTCTAATTTGACGTTTTACTTTAATTTTTATGAAAAATTATTTTCATTTCAACTTTTTTTATTACAAATACAGTAAATCAATCAAAGAGCTTAAAAAAGTCTGTCAGTGGAAACCGCCTTTAGCGAATCTAAGCCTGCTACTTAAGTAACCCGTTTGTTAATCGATTAGGCTAATAATGAAGCTACGCCGCTGTGCCAAGCAATGATTTCACATTCTTATGCAAAAGCAAAACTTTGCAATGCTAAATAGCTAATGCAAAACATAAGAAACTCTATGGAGAAGCTGTAGGCACTTGGCGCATCGGAAAACACTTGCTCAACTACTTAACTCTTGCTGTTGTTGTTGTTGTTATTGTTGCCGCACGTTTACAACTTCACGTGCTTGACATTATTTTTGCCACTTGCCGTGCGGTGCTGCTGCTGTTCAAGTAATTTCGTATTCATAAATGAAATTCACGCATATTTTCTACTCTACTTGCGCAAGTAAATTCTTTTGCCAGCAAACTACTAGGCAAGCACTACAACCGAGCAGAAGTGAGCCTTTGTGCGCCTAAACGACCACTACACACGCACACACGCCTTCTATGTGCAGTTCGTGCAAGTGGCTTTAGCTGCTGAGGTTGCCTGCATTAGCAATTTTCCGTTCTGTTCAATTGTGCACACAATGAGATGCAGGAGAAAAGTTTTGCATACATTTAGGCGCAACAACGGTGCAAAAATGCAAGTAATGATGCGCTCGCGCTGCCAGTCAAGCGTGTCAAGCTCATCGAAGTGGCTCGTGCGGCACAAAGGTGCGTAAGCGACTACATGTGTGTATGTATGCGTGTATGAGTGATGGCTGAGGAGGCAGTGGTGAGGGAAGAGTAAAATTGAGCGAGGCTTAGAATAGGGTCGTTATTACACGGAGCTGCGTGCATGTGATTATGGAAAGCTCCATTTTTTGCACTAATGCAGTTCAGCAGTTCGCTTAGCGTTTGAAAAACGTACTCACTTCTGTTGTGTTTGTGTGTGTGTGTTTGTGGAATACAAATGCACTTTCATGCTACATTATGCAGAGGCTTTTATTAAATCACTTGCAATTTCTGCTTGCTGCTTGCGCCTGAGCGTGAGTGTGCTGTTGGCATGCGCCTGTGTACCACAAATGGAGCGTAATCATAATTGTTTACTTATGTAAATGTTCCGCTTTGGTATTCGCATGCAAATGTGCGCAAACATTGTGCTTTTTGGAAGAATACACAAATGAAAATATCTACATGGAGAGTCACTTTTTAGCATAACGAGCAACTTTGTGAATTTCAAAGGTTGTTTTCTTTAACAGAGTTGACTAAAATTCAAGTGGTTTTATATTTAGTTCATTATTGCAGATTTTTCGTAATTTATTTAATTATTCGTTAAATTTTATATTGTCAACAATAAGGCGATTCATTATAAAATACTTTGAGGTTTTGAGATTTTTGTTTTAATAACCCTGTATCATGGTCCCAAATATGAGATATTGAGGATCAACAAAACTTTTCCGTAAAAAGTGTTCTTAAACTAAAAACATTCGGCTATACCGAAGCTATAACACCCTTCACGGTTGATTTTTTTTTTTTTTTTGCATAAAAGTGATAAAAAAATCTCTATTTTCAATGGCAGTTATATGTAATAGTGGTCCGATCCGAGCAATATATTCAAGTAAAAATTGTTGGCAACCAACATATAAGGCCCTCGGCCGACCGGTCCTTAACTAAGCTGCACCAATATGGTCGCCTGGATGCAGTGAAACGCAGACAAGGAAGCTTCAGACATGCCTCAACACTGCTCTCCGGACTATAACGGGAAGCCCCTTGATATCTCCTATCGAATATCTACACAATGATGCCCATATGTTCCCAGTTAAGGAGCATAATGAACTTCTTTCCATAGAAACCATCCTTGCAGTCACATGCTTGCAGCATAACCGCCTCCTAGGAGCATCAAGAGGTCGTTCCTTAACTACGTCGACGGCATAAGACCATACGCCGACCAGTCTTCGGACGACACTATCTTCAGTTGGTGCACTAACCGCCATTCACAGCGAAACTATGAACTCCTTTACTAACTCTTGAGTTGCTTCGTTCTGAAAACTGTAACAGGTTAAAGTCCTTCTTATCCAGAATCGACCCCAACATACCAAATATATAATATGTCCAGCATAAAACGAGTCGCCACAGAACTCTAACCACCTCTTTGCATGCCCAGCTAACCTTACACAACAGACACGCCTCTCCCTATGGTCCAACCTCGTCGAAATAGCGCCTTTCCTGGGCCTACTGTTGGATAACCTACAACTTATCTGAACCTTACCAGCCAAACGGGGAATAGATAACCGTTACAATCGCAACAATGTTGTAGTGATGTTTCGTGTTAAAATTTGATGACAGATTGTATGGCAGCTATACGCTATACGAGGTATGACAATTAAGTATTGAGACTGATTCCATAAAAACCGTATATTTGAAAATTATTCTACAACTCTGCCATCCCCTTCAAAGTAGTCCCCTTGGGCAGCTATACAGCGATTCCAGTGCGTTTTCCATGCTTCGTAACATTTCTGGAACGCTTCGACTGGGATGTCCGCGAATACCTTCGTCACGGCCGCCTGGATGTCCGTAATCGACTCAAAATGGGTTCCTTTGACCACCGATTTTGTTTTAGGAAACAAAAAAAGTCACAGTGTGACATGTCGGGCGAATAAGGCGGCTGTTGCAACACGGCGATCCCTTTAGAGGCCAAATACTGGGACACGCTGAGAGCGGTGTGGCACGGCGCGTTGTCGTGATGAAGGATCCAGTTACGAGCAATGTCTGGGCGCACCGTGTTGACTCGTTTTCGCAATCTTTCGAGTACTTGGCAAAAGTAGACTTGATTCACAGTTTTCCCCAGTGGAATGAATTCTTTGTGGACGATTCCACGGCTATCAAAAAAGGTAATAACCATGGTGTTCACCTTCGACTTGCTCATGCGAGCTTTTTTCGGGCGGGGGGCGCGCGGAGACAACCATTGTGAAATCTAAACACCTGGGCACGACTAAGAGCACTATCACCATACACTCTTACAATTTTAACGTACGTTTGCGAAGCTGTTTCGCCCAATCTGGCGCAAAATTTTATTGCAACGCGTTGCTCTTGATTTCGTTTTTCCATTTTCGTGACGAGCACTACAAACACACGTCTACTCAACTGGACGCAGCAGGCGAACTAAACAAGCTAGAGTAGTAGTTCATATATCAATGGAGAGGGGAGGGATGCTGGAAAAAGAGAAAGGGAATTTCAAGGTCGGAGGTCTACCGCAAGCTCGGCAATAAAATCAGTCTCATTACTTAATTGTCAAACCTCGTTGTTGTCCCTGGGAAGAAAATGTGTGTGTAAAATATCAGAGCGATATATCAAAAACTGAGGGACAGATATGGTTAAATAACTTTCCTTCTGGGCAGACTTAATATACCCTGGGTTAGATTTGGTCATGTTTCAAAGGCCTGAATACAAATTAAAGTAGTATTCCTACCTAAATCCCGTAAGAGTTCTCACGCCAAAAATTTTTTCGTTTCGTTTCGTTTCTTGTTTCTAGTAAAAACGTTGTAGAGGTTCATAGACTTGTATATTAGAAGCACGGTCGACATTGATTTGGACGATGTAATTTAATGTTGGAGCTTACGTTTAGGACATTAGGGCATATAGGGCACATTTCTCGACATCGAGGGGGCCTTTAACAATATGCGTCCGGAAGCAGTGATCAAAGTTGTATAGAAAAGGATGAAGTGGAACTTCATGGACTTTCTCTTTTATTTTCCAGCCTCTGCAAGACTGAAATTTGAATATCTCGGTAATTTTTCCATCGGTGCACCTGAAGCCGTAACCAAAACTGATATTAGCCGTCTCAAAAAATGTGTGACAGGCTCAAAGCGCTTTGTCGATCTATAAGGGTTCTATGAGCACTGGCTCAGTAGAACTTTATATATAGCACAAAAAATCTACGTTTTAAGCTGTACAATGAGACCCTTCTTAGAATCGGACTTTTAACATAACCTAACCCAACCTAACATAACCTTTATGGTGTATAATGAAAATTGAGCTTAATTAAATACAATATTAACCTAAAACTTGAACTTAAAATTGAAATTTAAAAATTAAAATTAAAATTAGAATTAAAAATAAATTAGTATTCAAATTCAAATTCAAATTAAAATTAAAATCAAGATTTAAACCTAAGATTAAATAATTTACCCTAGCTATGCATAGAACTACATATTTCTTTAAAACAAAGGAGAAAGTAAACTCCAATAACATTTATACACTGCATAAGTTTACTTTATATGTATTTATGCCCACTTACATATCTACTAACCCAAATAGTAGCTCCAGTTCATTTTATTTTCTCGCCGCCATATGTCATAAACGCCATTGACATTTAGTGTTACACTTTGTACGCTCTCCAAATACATACAATACTCGTGAGCAATTGACTTTTTCATTGTGTAACAGTTTGTTGCGACACTTGCCTCGCTCGCTTAATACAAATTGCCCCATTGCAATAACAACAATAGCAGCAGCTTGGCGCCCATTTTAGCTAGTCGATCGCCATTTTGGGCAATTTATGTATTAACTTTTTTACTAAAAATATTTCGAATAACAAAAAAGCTTAAAACGAAAATAATAAATAACAAAAAATGGGTGCATATACACACCCACACAACCTCATATGTACATACACACGCTAATGTAACATAATATATACATATGTATGTATATAAATGTTTCAATAAGAGCACGTTTGGAGCATATGAAAGCACGTCATTTTATACTTTACATCTGCACTGCAAGCGTTGACCATTTATCAAAATCGCCCTTGCCATATTGTGCGATTTTTTATTATTTGTGTACGAGGGGTATTTTATTTCGTAACGCGTACGCACACACACTTGTGGCAGCGTGACAGCGTGGAGTGGTGTGCGTGTAAGCGTGGCACATTTTAGGATGCTCCAGCGGACGCTGCGTTTTTGACGTTTCTCTTGTAATAAATTCAATATTTTCTGTGAGTGACGGGCACGAGTTGGAACGCCGGCTACCAAGCGACCATTGCAAGTTCGCGTATATTGGCTAGTTTACTGTTTGTATCTTTCTTGAGGGGTTCAATTTAATTTTATACCTTTTCTAAAGATCCATTTTAGAATAGAATCGCAGCCTCTAATTTAGGGGGATAGAATGCCTGCACTTCACGTGAATTTTAACAGACTATGCGGCATCACTATCGATACCTCCTCCAGTATATCATACGATGGGTACCCCAGAAGTGTAGTCTTGCCAATGCAACAAGTGCACAAAAGATCCTCCATTGTTTCCCTGATGCTCTGCTCTAGACATTTTCTGCAGTCTTCCCGATCTCTCAGCTTCATCCTGCGGTCGTGCGTCGTCACCAGACAGTGACCAGTTTATTCATGTTCCTACAGTCTCTTCGCCGATAGGTATTTTGTGTACTTCCGATCTACTTAAAATGCATGTGCATCTTTGCCAGTTTTACACCCAAAAAGCTCTTTCCATAGCGTTTTGTTTTTATTTACCATCGAATAACTCTACCTTAAGTTATCCAAAACCAAGATCCTCTTTAACTAAATTCAGTTGGAATTTGGGTAAACTACGAGTTATAAAACAAGTGGACCGGAGTCTACCCATTTTTTAGGCTGATTATCATCATCCAGACAAACCAAAGCCGTAAATTAAAAATATACGCCTTGGCCGCCATATTCTTTACTTCCGACAGTGTTTCGTTAATACAAAAATAGTTATTATCCAATTGCTACTGCTATAACTATTTAGTCGCTAACTCAAGGAAACCAAAAAAAAAACTGGAAAATCTTGCTTAACTTATTTTATTACTACTGTAAGTCTGTACTTGTATAACGGCGTATAAATCGCTGAACATTTTTTCTTTCATACAAGCATTTGATTCTGATCGTTCAGTTTGTATGGCAACTATATGTTATAGTAGTCCGATATCGGCCACTCCGACAAATGAGCAGCTTCTTGAAGAGAAAATGACGTTTGCAAAATTTCAAAACGATATCTTAAAAACTGAGGGACTAGTTCGTATATATACAGACAGACGGACAGACGGACATGGATAAATCGACTCAGCTCGACGTACTGATCATTTATATATATACTTTATAGGGTCTCCGATACTACCTTCTGGGTGTTACAAACTTCGTGCCCTATTCAGGGTATAATGAAGATGATCTTCTTCCTTCTATTTGACATACATTCTGTGAATTTTTAATTTATACTTCACGTGTTTTTAGAATCGGTAGATTTTTTCTGTAAGTTGGTAGTACTGTTAGTGACATCTATGCTAAATTTCACGTCAAAATATTCATTTTTAACTAATATCGTGCCGCAACTACCGCATTCGCCTGATTTACCTTCGAGCAACTTCTGGCTATTCAGCAAATTCACATGATCAGTCCGAGGACACCGTTTTGACTCAATTGAAGATATAAAAGCTGAATAGAAGAATGCTCTAATGGCTATCACGACGAGGATTTTTCCAAGTGCTAAGATGACTGGAAAATTCGTTGGCATAAGTATATTGATGTGGGAGGAGATTAGAAGGAGATAAAATGTACAAAGTTCACCTTTCAATTTGATCACAGTATATTTTTGTATTTTTTTCGGTGAAGGTAAAATGCCTTCCATATCATTATTGTGTTAACACACCAGTTTTACGAGAAAACTCGATTCTCGAGTAGAATGGGAATCGAGTTTACCATCCCCACTGGCAGCCATCGCGTGCACATATAATAATTGTGCGGAGGTTATTGTACCACAAAAAAATGATTTTTTACATGTTATTTATATGGAAAACAGAAAATTTGAATGAGGCACCTCTTAATATTAATATTAAGAGCTCATCTTTTGAGTGACGTTGTTTTTCACATTTTCGAAAGTTTTGAGCCTGTTTTTCAGTTGAAAAAAAAGGTTGCCTCAGAATGACACACCCAAGTATATATATAATAGTTTGAATTCCGATTCTCTAATTTACGTTTAGCACATTGCAAGTTGCATGAGTATAAAGTGTACTGTTCTTTTCATTGACCTAGACCGCAGCGTGTTGATCTGAAATCTAATCTTAGATTCGTCAGTTGCCTATATTCTTTGCCAGTTGTACATTCTAAGTCCAGAGAGGTCGCTATGTACTTGGTCACTCCATTGAAAGCGTGGGCGCCCTTGCTTTTGTTGTCCTCCCATGGGTCTCGAGTCAAAGCAGCTTTTCGTTGAAGTATCATCTTCAATACGAACGAAATGACCTAACCAGCGCATTCGTTCAATTTTTATGCGTTTAACTATATCAATGTTGCCATATAGCTCAAACAGTTCGTGGTTCCTTCTTCTTCGATACTCTTCCCTCACAAGAATGGCTCCAAATATCTTGTGAAGAACAGTTCTCCCGAAGTCTTCCTCATCTCCGGTCATCACCGTCCATGTTCCTGATCCGTATAATAGTAGGAGGATAATAAGAAATTTATAGAGCGTAATTTTTGTTCGTCGGGAACTGCTTCTTATTTGCCTACCGATCCGAAAGTAGCACCGGTTAGTAAGAGTTATTCTGGCCTAGATCTCCAGTATTAAATGACTAATGGAATTTATGCTAGTTCGGAGACGCGAGGAATCTTTCTATGTGACCTCCAGGTACTTCGTCCTGTCCTCGTTCACCACAAGACCAACCTCTTTTGCTATTTTTCTGGGCTTGAAGAGGGTGCGCTGACGGGTCTGTTGCTAAGGCCTATGACGTCAATATCTTATGCGTACCCCAGTAGCATTCTACTTTTAGAGCAGACAGTGCCACGCGGATTAGCGACACGTATTACTTTTTCTATCATTGTATTGAAAAATAAACACGAGAGAGAATCACTCTATCCAAAGCCTCGTTTGATAGCCAACGGCTGGGTGAGGTTCTTCTCGATTTTAACAGAGCTGATGATTGTGCTCAAAGTCATTCTGCATAGCCGTATGAGCGTCACTGGGATTTAGAGAGTGTAGAGTACGCTCGTAGTCCAATCAATGGGCATGTATTCATCCGACCAAATCATGAAACATGCGTCTTTCCAGCACCTTATCGCCGACTTTAAACAGCTCAGCTTAGATTGCTGGTGTGGGTTCTTTTTCGTCCGTCATTTATCAGGTTCGAGAACTGTTCCCTTCACACTTTCGAGTATACTCTGTGTGTCTATTATCACGTTTTCGTTCTTGTTTTTACAGAAGCCTTCCACGGACTTAAAATCAATTACTTGCTGTCTTAACTTCTGATACATTTTTCGAGACGAACTCCTGCTATCCAGTATCTCAAGCTCTTCATACTCACGTATTTCTGTTTCTCTCTTCTTTTTGTTGAAAAGACGTCTCTCTTCCCTCCTATTTTCGCGATACCGGTCTTTCACAGCCCCGTCACAATCGGCTGCAGTGTGGTTTTGTACACAGCATTTTTCTCTATAATGACGATTTGGCATTCACCATCATACAAAGTATTTCAGGGTGGGCGGTAGTAACCTACCCCCTCCTCCGCAGTGGTATGAAAAGAACGGTAAATAGAGTCCCACTGTACATATACGTCCTCGCGATGGAGTCGCTTTGGTTAACCAGGATTGAAAGCCGAGTATGGTAATCCTTGGCTGTCTGTTGTGGTTGCAGCTTTTCGACGTCCAGCTTTCTATGTGCGTCTGACATAAGCCTTTTGCTGCACTGAGGCATGTGCCTACCTTAGCTTCAACAAGACAGTAATCCGAGTCGATGTTAGCACCTCGGACAAAACATACATCTAGTACACTAGAAGCGTGCCTTCTGTATATTTCAATGTGAACAATTTGATCGCTTATGTTTTTATCAGGGGACAGCCGGGTAACTTTATGGTTGTTTGGATGCTATAAACTATCATGTTACGCCGCGATAAAGTCAATTAGCCTTTCGCCGTTGTCGAAGGTGTTGTCGTGAAGGCTAAATTTTCCAACCGTTGGTCCGAAAATGTGTGCATGGTCTCATGACAACCATAGTAGATGTCATATGCTGCATATTTCCTGCAGACATGTCCCATCCATAATTTTTTCTGAAGTGCGGAGACACTGGCATTGTATTTTTCGAGGACATACACAATTGACAGCTGGTTTCCGGAGGGAAATCTGAAAGTATTGGAAATAAAACAAATTAGGTAAATAAATTAAAACCCGCGACATAGATCTAGGACGTGATACAAAGCGCTTTAAGACCATCAAACATCTTTTGAGGTGAATAATTTCTATTCCAGCTCATTATCCTTGAAGACACAAAATGTGAGATCCACGATATTTCAATCTTAAACTTGAAAAGGTGGGCTATCCCTTTTTTACGACGCCTTCTTCCAACCTATTTTTAGAACTGGCATATGAACTCCCACAACTATGACATTGTTTCTCTACTCGTATATTGATAGTCATATGCCACTTGATCTATAAGTCAACTTTAATTCATTTGACCAAAATTTAACCAAAAATTCTTGCTGCTTCAGAAAATAATACAAAATAAATTTACAATTATTTTCATCCTTGAACTGCAAAAGTACAAAATTGTCAATTCCAATTTAAACGTCTCACCAACATTGTTACACTTTATTTTGATGTGCCGTGACATCGCTTGAATTCATCCATTTCTCCAACCAACCGAATTCGTGAATCAGTAGTGTTACACAAATTCCAACCCGACCAAGCTCACGCACGCATCCACTGAAGGACACAGCCAAAAATACTGATTGGCCCATGCACAAAAAGTGACTACAGTTATATACTAGATTCTGTTGCCAATGTATTACACAGAAAAACTCCAAGTCACGGCAGAAAAAGTGTTACTGAGAATCGATTTCAAATCGAAATGAGGTAACATCTGCGACCAACGAGATCAACAGATGCACTTCGGGCAGGATGTGCCACTGATTTATTACCAGCACACGCGCCAACAAGCGTCTAACTGGTAAACAACCAAACCAACAAACTTTACATACAGCAAACATACAAATATACGATAGGTACTGGAAGCCACCCACACACTTTCGTGTTCCAATGACCCCGCACATTGGCTGGTGGGTTAAAATTCACCGCTACCAACCGCTTAGGGCCACAAGCGCCACAAACGAAGCAAACACGGCTACCCTCGAGCAATGTTGTTATTGTAGCAGAAATTGGTGGCATTTTTTAAGCGTTGCTGCTTGCTCCCAACGCTTCAGCAGTGACGATAAAAAATCTCAACCGCATGCTGCAGTTTATAGAAAACAGCTGGTACGCGTGGCCTTGTCGCAGTCACAGCCAATGCTGCGCACATACCAGCGCGGTGGCCGCAGCCACCAGCAGCACAGCAACAGTGTTGAATTATTTGTTGCATTCCCGTTTGGTAAGTTGGTCACTTTGTCAGCCAGGGCAGGGAGTGGCGTTTTTATGCTTTAGGGTCTGAAGTGCATACATAACTAGAGAAGGTGCCAGTGTATGTATGTAGGTGTGTGTGTGACTAAGAGATAGGTGCACAAAATTTATTCAGGCAATCGCATGAGGCAAGGCAGCCAGGTGCTGCATACAACAACATCACGTTTCAAAATACAAAAACACACAGCTCAAAAATATGTACACGAACATACATACTACACGGAAATGTATATGTGTGTGAAGTAATATATAAGAGAGCTTGACTGGTAAGAAAATTTAGACATCTGTTTCTTTATTGCTTGACAAATTCAAAGACGTCGAGAATTACAACTGTAAATCAGACGGACGATCCGCCTGTTGAAGATTTCGCCTTTACCGTTCAATAAGCTTCTTTTTAAATGCTTCAATTCTTAAATAAAGTAAGAATGTGAACGGATGCCCCGTTCCCCCTAAAATGTTATGTTCAAAATATCAGGAGCTCTACACGAAAGCAGCGATAAACTTCAAATTCGACAGGATTGGTTCCATTGAGTCAATGGACTGTTATGGAACCGATCTTTCTGCAATTCAGTGTCGAATCACCTAATAATTCGGCATAGTAGAGCTCCATGAGCATCAAACCTTATTAATGCGAAGAAACGGTGGCCATCAACTGTCCTGCCAACAGTCTTCGGCTTCTTACTAGCAAGTTCGCCGAATGAAATTCACTATTTCGGCTGTTCTTTGGTATTTGGTGAACTCCAGTAAATGCATGTTTCGCCTATTGTCACGAAATGACGCAAGACCGCTTCCGCACTATGCTTAAACAGCGAATAAAAAATATACATGCACTGAAATGAAACAAATGTCATATTTATTATACATAATTTGTTGCTAAAGGGTGATTCATTTCGATGTTTTTTACTTTTTTAAAGAAAAACCACAGACATTTCAAATTATCATTCGAAAGAACATTTTTTGGCATTTATATTTTAAAGATTAACTCATTTCAATTTTGGCCACGGCTACGTCTCAGATGGTCCATTCGTTGAATGCAATTTTCGATGACTCGCTCGACAATTTCGACTGATAATCCTGAATCGAAACGGGTCAATCCCGCATAAACCTTAGAATTTTCGAATCCCCAAAGAAGAAAGTCCAACGGTGTGATAGCCAATCGACCGGCTCAAAACCTGAAATTATCTGCTTGCCGATGTGTTCTCTCAATAAATCAATTAATGGATGCGATGTGTGGGAAGTGGGACCATCTTGTTCAAACCAAATGCAGCCGGGATCACGATCTTCAATTTTAAGCATAAAATAATCGGTTATCATTACGCGATAACGTTCGACATTGACGGTTACGTTCTCGCCGGCTTCATTTTTGAACAAATACGGACCGATGAATCGGCCACAACCACGTCAAATAGTTAACCGCTGGACGTGGTCTATTCTATCCAATAATGAATGCTCATCTCAATGGGTGATGGTGTTGCGAATACTGTGCTCAGTAAGTCAATAACGTTGACCATAAGTTGAGGGAAGCGTGCGAAACACATTCTTTACAGAACGTGCATTTTTCCTAGAGGGTATATTGCAATAAACACGTTCACATTCTTTACCATCAATGAATTTAGTAAACACCCGCCAGCATTCGGTGTGTAGATCAGTGTGCTGATGTATACGTAAAAGTGCCCAACTTCTTCGAGTACTTAGAGTGAAAATGTTCTAGTATATGTCTGCATATCGACCAATTTTTTCACATTGACTCGATTGTTGTTGTTCTCAATCGATAACCCCCGAACCCGGAAATTGGTTTTGGTGACTTGACAGCATATTAGATGCTACAATCATTTCTTACATATAGAAAATTGCATGAAAAAGACAAGTAGAAGACTAACTAACTAAGTATTTGAAAATTATTTATTTATAGAGTCTAAGCAGCCTTCGTTGTATAAAACTTCATAATGAAGACAGCTAACTTAACATTAGCTTTGCTATAGTAAACAGTTTCCAATGTAGTAAGTTCTTACTAAAGCAGAAAGCGGAGGACCAGGCGCTAAGCTTAGTGAAGGTCGTAAGACACCCAATAATTATGAAAGAAGAGAATTTGGAATAGCTCTTCATTTAGGTTTTCAATAAATTAAGATCTTCTCAAAATATCAAAGAGAGATGTTTTCAAACCGACATGAGTTATTTCAGTTATTAGATTCTTGCTTGAGAGGTGAAATTCACGAAATGCAGAAACATTTCCCCTCTCTCTCTGTCTCCCTGATAAATACAAACAGAGGTATATGAGGTATATTACTAATATTATTTTTTGCAGTATTGTTGGACATTTCATCGTGGAAAGACGAAAATTCACGCTCTGTAAAGAATGTGTTCAGCAAGCTTCGCTCAACTTATGTCAACACAATCGGCCTACTGATCGTACTATTTACAACATCATCACCCATCTTGAGATGAGCATTCATTATTTGATAGTATTCGACCAAATAGACCACGTCCAACACGCAGTTAAGGAATTATTGCAGTCGTACCTGAAAGTGTACACGAAGACCGTGGAGAGTCGATTCGGAGCCGTTCGCAGCAACTCGGACTGACGTATTGAAGGACTTGACGCACTTTACGTCGAGATTTTAAGTTGAAAAGTTACAAGAAGATTCCACGTTTTCGAACCAAATTTTGTTCACAAATGAGACTCATTTCTGGCTCAGTGGAAATTTAAACAAGCAAAATTGTCGCTATTGTGAAGTAATTCAAGAGCTGCCATTTCATCCAGAAAAAACAACGATTTGGTGTGGTTTGTGAGCCGGTAGAATCATCGGTCCATATTTCTTCAAACATCACGCCGGTGAGAGCATAGCCGTCAATGGAGACCATGGTGGCGCTATGAGAACCGACTATTTGATGCCTGAAATTGAAGCTCATGGTCTCGGCAATCAATGGATCGAGATCGTGTGATATATAAATCTGAAGTCTATGCGGGCAATGCCGCTTCAATTCAAGCTTTGAAGCAAAACATGTTGACATGCATACATTCGCCAGTTATCAGTCGAAAAGCTCGTGCAAGTCATCGAAAATTGGATTCAATGGAGAGACCATCTGAGACGTAGCCACGACCAACATTCAAATAAATAATCTTCAAAAAGTAAGTGCCAAAGAATGTTCTTTCGGATAACTTACGTTATTTTAAATCATAAACATCCCACGAAAGTATTTTAACGACACCAGAAATTTTTCTTATGTGTTTGGAAATTAACTTACTATATAAGTCTCCGCATCGCAATTTCACGTCATTAATTAAACAGTGCTATTTAGACCATTTTGGGTTAGCTGTGAGGAATCAATGTAAAGCCTGAGTTCTACATAAATATTGTCTAACATGAGTGAGACTTTTATTAAATAGGTTGGGCTGTACAAGAACCCAGATAAACGCCATTTACTATACCAATGATTTGTTTCTTATCATCTCTGCATTACCTTAAAGGAGAAGCTCCGTCGAGGTAAAATTAGTAGTTTATTGTTGGAGACTTAAAAAACCTTCGCGAAGCCAGATATTCACGAAATATTAAGTTTTTTTATTTAATGGGAAAATGTGTGTGTTTGACGTCAGACGTCAAAAAACAGGACGTGTCGGCTTCATTCACATATTATTGTTTAGTGACCCTATTATTCTGAAAATTTTATATGAGTTTTTATATTTTTATATGAGTTTTCACGTATCAAAAAATTATAGTTAACCAGTGTAATTAGTTCATGCACATCAACATTCATTTATCATGAATTTCTCTACACAGCCCGTTAACACTTGCTTTTGGTAGGCAATTAAAACTACATTCATTCACTCGGTTAAATATCAACCGTTATTTAGTTTTATTTACGTGTGGTTTTCAATGAGGCAGTACTTTTTTTGGGGATGATCTTTCTGACAGCTGTTACTTAATTTATATTCAGTTTGGTTTGCCATTTCAGAATGAATAGACTGACTGTCATTCCTGTGTAAAAGCGGTGTGGTCAAAATACTGTCAAAAAGTCCTCATGCCTATAGGTTTTATATGGCGCGCAGGGTTGCAATAATACGTTTAACAAAAATTGAATTAAGTATTATTATTATTAGTTTTTTTTTTCTGCACCAAGCTTCACTTTAGCTCGAGTACAAACGGATGTTCTTTGTCTATCCAGAAAATATTTGGTCTAAGACCGAAAGTCATGAGCTGCTTGAGCTCTATGTAAAATAATATATAGAATCCCAAGTGAATGGCGCTTCCTCACTTGAAATCCACATATGACTCCATTCCCCATCGCTGTTACGTCCTCAATAGTCACTATTGTGTGTGCTCTATGGGTACGGCCTTCGGTTGCAACGAGCTAGACAGCGCTACATGCCATACAGCTAACGAAATAATCAACTTTTTTAGAAAAGTTCTTATCTTAATCTTACACTGGTTTACAGCTCCTAAAGCAAACCTTACATTAATAAAATATGTACATACATATGTATGTATATAGAATAGAATGTACGTCATTGAAGTCCATTGGCGCTGTATCATTTTGTCACACTGTTAGAATGATATACACGAATATAGATTTTTTATTGCACGTATTTTTCTACTTTCTTCACACCGGGTTTTATATATCTAATATACACATCTCGATGTGACGTTGTGACTACTGGTGTGGATTAGGTGTGTATGATTGTGTAAAGTACATATTTGCAAACTCAATATTTCACCTCAATAAAGCGAAACTCATAAATCAAGAAAACTCATAAATCTTTAATTCCGCAAAGAGTTGTCGGAAAAGGAAGGCGAAACGAGTAAATCCGCCAGCAGTCATTGTTTGATAAAAGGTGCGAAAATTAGGGTTACGTGAGAGGTAATGAATGAATGAATAAGTGAATTTCGCATAGGCGATGATTTCCATTGAACGAAGATTGCCATAAAGCATAGTAAAATTAATTAAGCAGAATAAATTCAATCACTACAGCAGATGTTTAGCTATTTAGGCGAAAACTTTGAAAAAGTGCTAAACTGTATAGTATTGATATTTTATAGTTAAAAGAATGCATGAAAAACATTCATATACATACATAATTGCATATGATTAAGTGGTTACTTCATTTATCTGAGGTGAGCTATGATTGCACACCTTTTTTTAATTGTTTGATTCATCATCATTTCCTTAACTCCCAATGGAGCATAAGGCCTCAAGATTGCATTTCCATCTGCGCTTGTTTTTCCTTGCATTGTTAGCCCATCCCATAATTTCCGGATCTGATGGATTCCGGATGGAGCCTATTCACGTGGTCTTAATACTCTCCTCTCAAGGCTTCCTTGGAGGTTCCAATAAAGAGCTTGTCAGCAAACTTATGTAGCATCCTTTCGCGGTCTTTCGCCCTATCCAACTCCATTTTCGCAATTTGAAATAGTTGGGCATGGGTTCAAAATTGTTTTTTTTATACAAGTCGTGATTGCTGATGACCAGCTTAAGGATACCCGGTTGCTGTTAGAAAGATCTGAAACTTTTCAGTAAGTTGTTCGCTTCAACGATGGATTTAAATAGTCTGATCTAAGTTTGGAAGGATACTTGAGATGAGTTCCAGATTTGGCATAGCTGTGCCAATTGCTATTACACCGCCTAGGCAGGTAATGACATGATCAATTCGACATGATCAATTGCTTGGTGTTCTACATGCTTTTGTTGAGAGCTCGCCCTTCCGCATTCCAAAATACTTTCACATTGTATACTGTCACGCGAAACGAGGCAACGAAGACAAGTTGAAGAGGCGGAATGCGTCCAGTGGTTTTGGGCCGTATTTAGACACATTTTCAAAGTTTCACCCTGAACTCTATCGTATCCTGACGACTTGTTGTTTTTAAGTATTTTATTGTTGATATGATTTCTTGCAGGGAACGTACTTAACCTGTTTGTGATGCAACTTTGTCGGACGTTTCCATGTTACTCTCTGAATCCATTGAGCTGCTCAATCCTTGTCATTAAACTGCTATAATCTTGGTGTGTTGTGTTGCTTGTTCGGCTTCCATAGCTAAGCTAACAGTCCAATGACGCGTGTCTCGTCTACAAATCCAGTATGATGCAATAGTTTTGAAGTTAGAAGTTTCATTGTTGCTCTAAACTTGCTTAACTAACTGGCCTGATAGAATACTGAATATCTGCTGGATGGTTAATTAAGCCCTCTCTCATTTGAAATTTGCTCATTGTTGTTATCTGACAAAGGAAGGTTGCAGAATATAGAACTCCGAAAAGCTGATAGCATTGATGAGAAATATTAATGAGAAATTTTTCATGTCGGAACATGTTCGGAGATCACTATGAAAGTCAAAGTTATACTAAATTAATCGCTATCTCCAGTATTCTTAATTCGATCTTTATTGAATTTCCAATGAAAAGTTAAGCACTACAATTACACGTAGATAATGCTGAATCTCTTGATATGAACTTTAAGTGGGAGGCAAAATATTCCTATGCGTAGTAAAATTTCCAGCGCAAGACTATAAGTTCCCATTTAACGTTGACATTGTCATGTTGTCGCATATATTTTCATTTCTCGTGCAATCTATATTTGTCTGTGAGCTTATCCTTCTTCAAACATCCTTCTGCGGTCGTATTAATGCACACTTCCATGCGTGCGTATATTTGCGTGTACGTGAACCTGAATTGCAGTCAGGCAACCAGCCGAATCAATGCGGCTAAATCACGCTGCGTATCTGCCATTGCCACAGCCACGAGCAATTTAGCCTTCCTTTCCTTTTCAATCGCAACCTCCACACGAACGCGACGCTTGTGATTCAGCGGATTAACAGCGGCTTAAGCGCATCTTGGCCTTCAGAGAGTGCCATCAAGTGAGTGCATGCTACAAAGTAGACCTGTGGTAGGATGAAAGTACATACATTTACGGCTTGACAGTCACGCCAGTGGATCCAAATACATAGTCGTAAATACATACATACGTGTATTGAACAAGTGTACTTTTGCATCCTAGTCAACATGCGTCAACAGACTGAGATTATATAAGCGAGGCGGGCAGGTTTGATTTTCCTTTCAACTCAAGGTAAGACTATGTCACATGGAGAAAATATTGATTTTCTTGACAAATCCCAGATCAACGAGTTGTGAACAAACAGTCTTTCCATTCACAATATTCGTATATTTTGTTTATTGTTCATACTTTATATTAAAGTTCAAAAGGAGAATCAACATTTACATAATATATTTTCCAACGAGAAAGTTATTAAGGAAGAAGGTAAACTTCACTAATTACGAGTAGAGAAGCATCCAGTATTCAGAGCGTCAAAACAATAGAGCACAGTTTTCATTAAAGGCTGTCAAACCCTTTCTGCGTTATACTCAAAAATTGCACCCCAGATAGATGTTTCTTGATAGTTAGCCCAATACTTTTCGTTGTTTACCACCGATCATACACTTAGCTAAGAGTACGGGAGAATTATTCGTCGTTTATAAACAGAAACAGATTCCGCTAGAATGAATATCATGGCAAATATAATTCGGATAACCCCAAATCCCTAGAAAGTATTCAGTGTTGCTAAGATTACCTTTAAGGTTAGTCAAACTTGTAACCCGATCTGAAATCTTCCGAGATGTGTTAAACAGCAGCAATTTTTTTTTTTCAGATAAAAAAAAGTTATCTACTCTAACATAATGAAACAAGTTTCTGCAGTCAGAGATATAATATCTTTCATTGTAAGTACAAAGTCTTCTCTCAAGAGGCGACAAATACATTTCTCAAACCTCATTCACTAACATATGAAATGTAAAAAGATATTAGAGAAGGAGAAGAAATGTATAAAAATATGTTAACCGTTAATAATGCTAGAAAGGAAAATTATGGTTGTAATGGATCATATTACTAATATTAGTATCAAATCCACTATGCTAAAAGCCAGAAAAAGGTCTGAACGCTTTTTATCAAGCTTTAGTATCAACCGAATGTAAAGCATACATATATCCTTCGAACTGAGGCATCTTGTCTCACATATTAACCATCATAATTATAATACAATCTAGTTATCATATGCTATAGGAAAAATATACTTTAGTGCTCAAAGATGTTACCCCAATTATTAAATCAATTGCCTATAAATTTAACGCAAGCGTTGTCCAACTTTTGGCATTACTACTGGTTTCCACGATGAAACATGGAAACAAACGTTATATGCCAAAAAAGCAAAAGCGAGTTCGTAGATAACCATGATGTTGTAATCGAACCACTGTCATGCCCACAACACGCCATTCACCGTAGTACTAAGCACTAAATTAAATATAGAACTGTGATTTGGCACAGGGATCCGTATTAGCAAGGTACACATCTAAACCACTTAGCCTACAATAACTACATAATATCCCTACCGACATTGAAAAAATCGATGAAATCGGAAGATTACCCCATACACTCCAACCATAACGATACTATTAAACACTACTAAAAGTACGATAAATCAAAAAATAAATACGGCAGAGACTTTACTTCCTCAACTAAATTTAGTACGTGACATTCTTCTGACATATTTAGGTTACATTCGGACTATAACCACGCCAACTTTCCATACAATACCATTTTAAAATTCCATTTGATTCTTTCTTTTCCAGTGTATAAATCAAGAAACTTTTAACATAACTAGATGAAACTTTTCACGAATAATGCCTTTAGCGTATGCCATCATCATATAACACTCAAACCTAATATAAAGATTTTCGACCTTCCGGGTGACTTTACGAATTTTACGTCGGGATCTTAAATTGAAAACGTACAAAATACACGCTGTTCAAGAACTGACTTTCCTAAGCAACATCGCTTAGCTCTATGGACTTTCGAAAAGTTTCAAGCAGATTCTGGTTCAATAGGTATATAACTAAGCAATTTGGGACGAAGAGCAAATTGAAGAGATTCAAGAGCCGCCAATTCCTCCAGCAAAAACAACGGTTCGGTGTGGTTTGTAATTCCATCGGCCCATACTCGTATTTCTTCAACAAAGATGTGGGTGAGAACGTAATCGTCAATGTCGATCGTTATAGTGCCATGAACTGCTTGTGATCTCGGCGACATTTGGTTTTAATAAGACGGCGGCACTTCCACACACCGCATCAATCAATGGATTTACGAGTATTGTGAGAACACTTCATTGAGCAGAAAATTACGTGTTTTGGGCTAGTCGATTGGCCAACAAGATCATGTGGTATCACGACGTTAGATGTTTTTCTGTAGCAATGTGTAAAGTCTAAAGTTTATGCGGACAATCCCGCTTCGGTTTAGGTCTGGAAGCAAAGAATCATGAGTGTCATTCGCCAGCTACCAGTCGAAATGCTAATATGAGTCATCGAAAATTGGACCCAACTAATGGACTATCTCAGACGTAGCCGCAAAATTACTTGGATTCCGCTCCTCTGGTTGACGTCTTGGACCTTGAGGTATTTCCCTGGCTTTGATTATTGTAAGATGCAAGAGTATAAAATATAGCCGTACGTTATTTGTTTCATACTCCTTTCATCCTCAAATCAAGAAACCTTCAATTCGAAAAATGTTCTCTCTATGTTATTTAAGCTTTACAGCAAAATTGACGACTGAGTTATAATTTTAAGAACATACCACGTTCCTTGAACTTGGGAATGGTTCGATTACTCTCATAGGCGTTTCCTATCTCTCAGACCAGATCTTCAAATTTAGCTTGCGCGGACAAATGGATGAAACCGACAGTCAGACCGACATTCAGAAAACTATTCGTCTGAATCTCGATGGCTCGATATTGCGCCGCATTCTTGATGTTTTGGAAAAAAAACAAATTAAGTATACATAAACTAGCATAAATTCAATTTTCTATGTACAAACATAATGAGAAAGCTACAAAGAGCAATTTTTAAAACAACCGGAAACGTATCGAAATTTTGTAAAGCAATTTTCTCTCTGCCATCCCATTCAACGTAATCCCTACGGGCAGCTATACAGCAATTCCAGCGCGTTTTCCATGCTTCGTAACATTTTCTTCGCTTCGACAGGGATGTCCGCGAGTACCCTCGTCACGGCCGCCTGGATGTCCGTAATCATCTCAAAATGGGTTCCTTTGACCACCGATTTTGTTTTAGGAAACAAAAAAAGTCACAGGGTGACATGTCGGGCGAATAAGGCGGGTATTGCACCACGGCGATCCCTTTAGAGGCCAAATACTGGGACACGCTGAGGGCGGTGTGGCGCGGCGCGATGTCGTGATGAAGGATCCAGCAACGAGCGATGTCTGGGCGTACCCTCTTGACTCGTTTTTGCAATCCTTCGATTATTTGGCAATAGTAGTCTTGATTCACAGTTTTCCCCAGTGGAATGAATTTCGAATGTTGGATTCTGAGCAATTCTTGGTCGTCAGTCAATTTGTGCGGAACAAACCGCGCAAGCACCTTTCGTAAGCCCAAATGTTCGGTCAAAATGCGATAAGTCGATATTTTGGAGATGTTCAAATCCATTTCCATGAATTCCAATGATGATTTCGGCTGATTTTTAATGAATTCACGCACAGTTCCGATGGAATTTTCGGTGATCACGGATTTTGACTGGCTTACATGTTGATCGTAATTTATGTCCTGACGACCACTTTGAAAATGTAGAAACCACTCGTGCACTCTGCTACGGGAAAGGCATTCATCGCCAATCGTCGCTTGTTTCGTCAATTAACACGTTTCGGTCAGTTGGTTCAGTTTTATCAATTTTAAAACAAAATTTAATGTTGGCTCTTTGTTCGAAGCTCATTTTCGCACCTATAACACAAACATACTGACACTTAAAACGCAATAACTTCACTTCAATCGATGAATTCTAACTGGACACTCGATAAAGGTAGCAGATTCTAACGCATCAGTCGACATATAGATGGCGCCACCAGGGTTGCTAGATTCAAAAAGTCCAGTACATGGAACACACCTTGTGGATCAGTTTAAAAAAAAGACATGCAACGTCGGTTATCCGATAACGAAGCAGACCCCGGGGTCGAGAATACTGTTATCAGTCCTTGTGACATTTTTAGAAATGTCGTTTTGTAACAGACTGTGTTTCCTTGAGCGAGCATCTTCATCTGTCCCAATTATTTTTCGGAAAACTAGCTCTTCAGGGTAGTATACAAATTTGTCAGGATGTGAGGACTTAAACTCCTTCTCATCTAAAATAAAAGATGTCGGAAAATACGCGAGGTAATATTATTGCCCTTGAAATACTTCCGTAATGTTTGAGTTAGTTACATATATATTATTTTGGGTTATTTAGTCCAGATCTTTATATGGAAGCAGGCCTAATAATTTTGTGAAATTAACATTATTTTTTTATTTCAACTTCTCAAGGATGCTGTCCTCAGCGCTGATATCAAGCCAAAGGGTTTAAAAACTCTCTCATATCGGCACTTTGAACCGGCTGCAAGAAAACGGTGTCACTTGTTTCGTAACAATCTTATAAACCGTTCACATCAAATGGTGCGAGTAATTTGGTTTGATTGAATTTCCATCACGAAAACAAACATATCCGGCGATGGGCTCACGCACTAAAAAAAAACTTGACAAGCGTAGAAGTGGGAGAGAGGAGGGTGTGGACGAGTGCTTGCATAGCTGGAAAATGGTCAGACGTCAATACGCCATGTCGCCAAATGCCACGGAAATGCCTTCATCAAAACTTATCACCAGGAAACACTTGACAGCCACAACGACGTCACGATGACGGTGAGCCAGCTGACACCACACATAAGCGGCAGAGAGCAGTGGCTGTAATGATGGGTTGGGTTGCGGCTTAAAATGCGTGACTCAAACAGCGAAATGAAATTTTCGACATAAACACTGAAAGCAACAACAGCGCCAAGCGGTTGCCACTCTCCGCTTGACTGCAACAATAATTTCAATCACTGTCAACGATAAATTCATCAATTGCGCATACACAACAGATCACCAAACACAACAACAACAACATCAATAGCAATAATGAAAATTTGTATCTTCAACGTACGGCGTAAAGTTGAACGGCGGAAAGTGAAAATGCTGACGTCTTTAAGGCTTACATCCCCGGCGCAGGATAAAGCAAGCACAATGTTTGCGTAACGGCACGCATGGCAGAGTTGCCTCTGCGCGGAATATGCTAAGGCGCAGCAGCATTATAGGCGCAGTAATTTTGTCAGCAAATGAACTTCGCTTGTAAATAGCCAGAAGCGTGTAATTGAAAGCGGATTAAAGCAGCAGAAGACGCGGCAGCAGTCTCCGTAAATCGAAAACATTTGCCACTGAGTCACTTTTTATTGCTTACGGAGATGGAGTAAGGAAATAGCGAATCAATCAGATACAAATGCCTCACACTATCAGCCGAATTGCCACAAGTCACAAAACAACATACACATATGTACGAATATGTACGACAAGCACTTACCCTCTAAGAAAACGACCTCTATTAAACTCCTTAGTTCTTGTTCGCCTAATTCGTAGTACGTACCGCAATTGGAATCACAATTCCTTCAATTAGGTCTTTTCAACATCCTAGCATCCCAAAATATTGTCGACAATAACATGTTTACTGATTGTAGCGACTTCAGTTTGGTTTGTCATTTCATAATAAATACACTATCCTCGGAAAAACGTTTGCAAATCGCGTAAATTTATTACTAAAATTAAGATTTGGTTCAGGAAGGTGCCGCTGCGCAGCTGGTTGATGTCCTCGCTGAGTAAAAGCTGACATCACCGCCGTCAAGAAATGCGATAGATGGGACAAGGACTGAGGTGAACAGGTTCTTGTGGCATTTTCTTGGGATTCGTGGTTGGAGTGAGACTCCGTCGCCGAGTACTGTCATTCACTCCGGTGAATGAAAGTCTAGCCACAATCCGCATCGAAGCGAAGTTATTTAACATATTGCCGATTTGCGCCCACACCCCGACGAAAGAGAAGGACGATGTGACAAAAAATGCCTTCTATGAGCGCTTAGAGAGCACCTACGAGGGCTTCCTTCGCATTATGTCAAAATCATGCTTGACGACTTTAACGCCAGGATGGGTAAAGAAGGTACAACGGTCCATAAATTCAGCCTCCACGCTGATCGACTTCGCTGGAACCCGAAATATGGTTATCTGTAGTACTAGCATAGAAAAATGCTTCAAGCTACTTGGCTGTCTCCGGATCGAAAAGCCTCCAACCAAATGAAAGACGGAGGTCCTAACATTGACTCAGACTACTCTCTTGTTGCAACCAAGATACGTATCCGCTTCTGTGCAGCAAAAAACGAATATCACAACAGACACCCAAACGGTTTCCTAATCTACTTTCACTCCTGCTCTCTGGGAGCACTCATCAGCCACTCGGTATAAGAGAACTGCTGGGCGACATTTCAAGCTCTTTACGAAAACGAAACCATTGGTTTTAGGAAAATGCAAAAGAGCAGCTGGTACGATGAGGAATGGAGAGAAAACAGACTGCCTACCGCGCAACGTTACAAGAGACCACAACACTTCCGCGATGGGAAAGATACCGGGAGCTGAAGAGGAAAGCGATACGCATTTGCAGACAAAACCAGAGAGATGCCGTCATGCGTGAGTATAAAAAGCTTGACAAATTGGCCGACAGAGGTGCTGCTCAAAAATTGCACGAGAAGATGCGTCAAGTAAGAGAAGCCTTCAAGACTGGAACATACTCTTGTAAAGCCCTCAGAGGTGATCTAGTGACTGATGCCCCGAGCATACTAAAATTATTGGTACACTTCTTCAGCCTGCTGAATGACAGAGAACGCATAACATCAGGAGATGGCGAACCCGATTTGCCAATCGTTGACGATGGAGCAGACATCTCATCCCGCGAACATGAAGAAGTGCGAAAAAGCAATTACACGTCTGAGGAACAACGAAGCGGTGGGAACCGATGGATTGCCGGCCATCTATTCAGACGGCGAAGAATTGACAAGGAACTTGCGTCAGCATCTTTGTAAAATATGGTCGGACGAAAGCATGTCCAACGATTAGAATTTAGCGTGTTCTGCCCAAAACCCTACAAACTACCGTGGGATAAGCGTCCTCAACATCACATATAAGGTTCTATCGAGCATATTGTGGGATAGCTTAAAGTTCGTATGTATTCTTCAATATGCTTCTGAAAAAAATTATTCGAGTTGGAGAGCTTAATCGAGCAGGCACAATCTTCTGTAAGAATGTCGATTTGTCTAAAAAAAATCCTCCTTTACATATGATCTTTTCAAGATCCGAAATGCATAACAAACCTCAGTTTGTTTTAAATGTCGCACCAGTACCGTACTTTGAAAAACGTATATCGAGGGTTGTAGTGATGTTTCACGCAACTCATTTCCTACAGGGTATACATCGACTAGTGCATGTATGTATTCATGCAATGCTAAGTACACCATTCGGTACGTGCTGAAACGCGCAATCAGGCTGCTGTAAAGACATTCAAATGCTGACACCACCCCAACCGCTGACATCGGAATTTCATACTCGCAATTCAATTCTTCGCACTCGTTTTTGTTCTCAAATTCACTTTCGTTTTAGCGACACTTCCACTTGCGACGACATGCACTACATACAAAGTACCACGATACGCGCCTAGGCTGTTAGGCTGGTATTTGCGTTGCTGCAAAACGAGACTGGATTGTCATCGAAACTCGGTAAAAAAAAGCCGAAACAAACATAGACAGTCGTACGTGACACTGACACAGATTGTCATGGCATGTGAAGACGCCGCCGAAGGACACACCACAAACGCTTGCAAATAAATATGATTTGATGCTCAAGTTTATGCCTACATTTCTATACAAGTATGTATATATTTACCGTTGCTTTATATATATATTTGTATTATGACAGAATCATTCATATAGCACAGTACACACGAACGCATCCGCTTTCGCAAAGCATGAATCGCTTAAAGGAATAAACGATTTCGCTGAAAGGCCTGCTCAGAGTGCTTTGATGATGAGGACAAAGGCAATGAATTCGCTGAAAAGGCATTTGTTTGTGTTGTAGAAAGCAACGGCAATTAAACTACGCTCAACACACATTAGCCACATTCCTTTTTAACACATAACTCGTCAAGCAAGAACACAAACTCGATTTTATAGGCGACTAGACAAAAAAGGGAACAATTTAAATGACCGATGAGTAATCACGCATAGTAAATTGCTTCATGTCAATGTAATCCGTAAACCACTTCATAACTTAATTATGCCATTTTGAATATGATCTATTTTTCTAGGACGATTCGCCTCCACTTATGAAGAGTGGAACGAGACGCATTAGCAGATAAATCAAAAGAGAGGCCGAAATGCATGAGCACCAAGAGATGGTGAATCCGATTCCTCAACCGATGACGATGGAGCAGACGTTCCATGGCTCAAACTTGAGGAAGTGCGAATAGCAATTACCTGTTTAAGGACAACAAAGCGGCGGGGGCCGATGGACCAAGTGCGGCTTCTTGAATCTACTGCTTGACAAAATAATTATGCAAAGTTGAATAGAGAAGGTACAATAATCTACACTAGTAGTTCATTACCCGCAAAACTAGGAGGTTTTTGAGGGCAATGACATCAATGTCTTCGGAGTACATCAACAGTTATACACTCTTGTAGAATATTGTACCTCCTCTATTCAGCTTTGCAGCTTGAATTATTTTTTCCAGCAGTAGATTCTGGAATTCAACGCAGTACCAGAAGATTGTACGACTATAAACGGGATCTACGCCAATAAAGAAGAAGAAAAAGAATTCTCTTAAAACTATATAGGATTATACTCGTATATAATGAAATGACCAGGATGACGTCAATAATTTATTTGGGTTTCCACTCTGTGCATTCGTTGTCTGTTTGAAATTAAAAATAACTCGTGAAAAATGGCAGTATTTTCACGAAACTACTTTGAAGAAATTTACATTTCATATGGACAAAATTGGAATATTACCACGACTACAAACGTATATTATTGGAAAAAGGTTGTAACTTAGGGAACAATTTGGCTAGTTATACATAATATTATATCTAGAAAACATAATTATTTTCGCATTATAATGAAGATCCTTTTATCGTCCTTTTAAGGTCAAATATATAACGTTTTATTCGATAACTTGTTGGCATTCTGAAAATATTTTCATAATACTATTCTCACAAAAATCTTGGTTTCTATTCCGAAAAAATTGGGAGAGTCGATTTTCTTAAGTTTATATTGAGGCGAACTTTTCAAAAACAAACACATCTGCCATAGGCTGAAACAGGTACTAATCACATAGCACTAGGACCAAACTGTAATACGAATGTATAAGAATGTCCCTTCCTCGATGCCAAAGCTTCTAGTGAATCACTATCAGTGACGTAACCCACCAAACCCACCAAACAAGCGACACTCTTCTCCTGACTATCAATCCTGGGTTGGCTGCCGTTTGCGCTGGCTCACCAAAATTCGACTTATCATAAGTAACCCGCTTTCCATCTCCAGTAACTATCAGCTTTATAAATGGATCGCTTTTGTTGCGATTTAGCTCATTTTTATATTCACAACTTTTTTAAATAGTTGTAAACGTTTTTTTTTTTAATGTTTAGCTCCTAGTCAACAGTGCTCAGATGACGATCGGTCTCAAAGATTTACTTCATTTTATCGATACTTAACGTCTTCCAGAAAGTGGTGCATCTTTGACATCAAAATTACCTTATGTCGGATTCAGCAAAACCAAAATTGCACCAGGACCATAAATACTATTCACATTTTCAGCTATATAGCTTTCGTTTTTGCCCTTATTGAAGAATCTCTGAAGAGTCTCATAAACTGTCTGAGAAGTCTTTTAGTAGTAAATCTTATATTTCTAATCTAATTCTAGTCTAATTCAATCGCACTTATATAACTACAGATTTACATGCTCTTGCATTGACTGTTCTGTTGTAATGACACACTTGAAATACGTCACTTATAACTTCTGTTTAAAACACTCCATTGTCAAAGGCTGAGAAATAGCATAAAAAATACATGTCAAAGAGGCTCGTAACTTTGTGTCGTTCGACACGAGGCAGAAATGCAATGCGAGACACAATTTTTGAAACACTTTGTACAACATAACACTGTCAACTTCCTCAAACATTACGCTTCAACAGCCGTTATAATCTCTTCATTTGATGCAAAATGCTTGCCACGCTTAAATTGTTTGAGTTCTCGAAACGAACGGAAGTCGCTGGGGACTAAATCTGGTGAATACGGTGGATGCTCCAACAATTCGAACTTTATTTCCTGTATTTTAGCATTGTCAAAATGCTCCTGTGACACGGTCCATTGCCTTCCTTCAACAGCTCCGAAAGGTTGCAATAATATTCAAAACTAATTCAAGTAATCCACAAACAAAATTCCTGATGCCATAACCTTCTTGGCCGATTTCCGGACACGAACTCGTTTCGAAGCCGATCAACTAGTTTCACACCGCTCTTTAGCCTCTTGTTTTAATTCAGGATCATGGTGATAGACCCAAGTCTCATCCATAGTAATGGATGGATGGATGATTATACCTCAATGTATAATAGTTCAATAGTAAAACATGTTCGCAAAGCTTATGAACCAATAACATCAGAGAAGGCGCAGTTCTTTGGCAAACAAAGTTTTTAAAACAACACAATACTACAATACCACAATTTTATGAAATAAAATGAAAAAATCACACAAATAGTTTCATTTTACTTTCTGTGGTACTTTTTGATGTGCGTGGTGTTTTCAAATCAATCAAAAATTGCAGCTCCGTTTAGTAAAATAAAATCTGCTCCACTTTTGCTACATTAAACCAATCTTTTTATTCCCGTCGAAAATTAGTATGTAATTCATTGATTTTTCTCTTCAAATCTTCCACCGTTTCGTTTGGATACCGTATTTTACAAAAAACTAGCAATATTTCATATTTGTTTTTCCATCGACTCTGTAAGCTTCCATCTTGTTCAATTAATTGCAAAACAAATTTCTTTTCGTCCGCTGACTTTTCCATCACGAATGGTCAAACGCAACTGTGCACATTTCCATCAATCAGAGCCGCAAACGATCAAATAGTTTTCCATCAAATTTTGAAATCAAAAATTTTCGATTTTCATCAAGCATAGCCGAAGTACTGCACGTGTACCCGACAAAACCCGGCGACACCTACATTAATAAAGCTTTGATGAGATTATTTGATTGTCACCAAGGCACTTAAAGACACTTCAGTGGATCCCAAATTTTTATAATTTTATGAAATTACTCACTCATCCTTTATTCCATTTCACATTTCATTATCCTAATGGTGAAACAAAAACAATTTGTTGTCCTCACCTAATGAAAAGAATCGGCGCTAACCAGTGAACATATCAAAATACATTAACGCTTTCAACGGTATTTAATTTAGCATTACAGGCATGTCAACATAAAAGCCTTTTAACGAAATAACGGTATCGCGAACAGAACAAAAAAGCAACATAATTGAATTATTAAAACACAGCGGGTATCGATGTTAAGAATGCCACATTGACAATATGTTGAAAGGTGTATTAAAGGGTAAGCGTTACGAATTAATATTCAATGAGCTATTGAAAGCTATCTGCAATTGTAGCACTCATTTAGTACTATGTAGCTGGGTTGATCGAATACACGTTCATACATATTTACTTAAGTTTAAAAAGTGGACTTTTCGAATCATATCTTAATTGAAATCGTCAACAACAATTATTCACTTTTTTATTTTCAATTCTTAAAGCAACTGCAAGCAATAAACACGCACAAACTGATTAGCCCCTTAGCTGAATTCCCAGTTGCATCTTAAAACTCCGGTAAACTTTGAGTTCACTGAGAGCGAAATGAATGTGTTATAATTGCCACAAATGACAGTTGAAACTCCCAGCAACAGCTGAGCTATTGCGCTCATTACAACCAATTAGGTACAGTTGAATTATTTAAATGGCATGAATTACTTGGCACATCTCACAACAGTGGCAACTCCACTTGCACGGACACACACACACACGAACACTGAATACTTGCAAGAATATGTGCCTATGTATTGGTGAGTCAAAATTCTAAGGAAAAGCGAATAACTCAAATGCTGTTGTTGCAACAACAACGTAACAACGTTGATAGACAACAGCATAATCACATCAACCGGAATGCCATTGACATACTGTAACTGCTGCCTTTGATAACTGTACATAGTATGCATGTCCACAAGCTGTTCTCCGTAAATTAGCTTCAAAGGGCGAATGCTTTGTGCGTACATCAATCGAATTTGTTGTTGCAGTAATCGATTTAAATGCATTTCAATGACCTTAATGTACGTCTTTAGCTCACAGTATCTAATTTGACGTCGAATTGTGGACTTATATTGTATATGCTAGCTGTGTTCTTTTTAAAATAAACGGTTTAAAGAAGATATTCGAAATTTATGCAAACAGGAGCAAAGGCCAAATCGAAAAAAATGTGAAAAGTTAATATTTGTACTCCTATAGAGTTAGAAGTACACCAATACTGCTGTTTCTTGCCACATCCAAACCTATGTTGAATTACTTTAATGAATAATCTAATAACACTATAGGGAACAAACGACTTTTTTCTGCATATTGGACCATACAATTCGTATTCGAGATATTATGTCGAAGGATGAAGGTGATGTATTTAGACATTTTTGGGAGCCGTATTGAAAGCCAGGGAAATAACTTAAGGCAAGAAAAAGTCACAGGGGGCCAGATCTTTGGAATACGCTGGCTGCGGCATCATTAGTGTATTGTTTTTGGCCAAAAAGTCGCGCACAAGCAGGTTATCGTTATCGTGGTGCAAAAGCCAATTTTTGTTCTTCCACAAATCCGGGCGTGCATAACTTACAGGTAATAGTCCATATTGACCGTTCCTCCCTGTGGCAAGAACTCATTATGCACCACGCCCCTGCAATCGAAGAAAACTGTCAGTTACGATTCGGGATACTTTTTGAACACACCTCGTACCCTACAAAAATTCTCTGAACATTTGAGCCCTTAATATTAACATTAAGCACTGGACCAAGGTATGTAAAAATTTTCCATTGAAAATACATGAAAATCGTGATTTTTATACTCTCGCAACAAAGTTGCTAAGGAGAGTATTATAGTTTTGTTCACATAACGGTTGTTTGTAAGTCCTAAAACTAAAAGAGTCAGATATAGGGTTATATATACCAAAGTGATCAGGGTGACGAGTAGAGTTGAAATCCGGATGTCTGTCTGTCCCTCCGTCCGTGCAAGCTGTAACTTGAGTAAAAATTGAGATATCATGATGAAACTTGGTACACGTAATTCTTGGCTCCATAAGAAGGTTAAGTTCGAAGATGGCAAAATCGGCCCACTGCCACGCCCACAAAATGGCGGAAACCGAAAACCTCTAAAGTGTCATAACTAAGCCATAAATAAAGATATTAAGTGAAATTTGGCGCAAAGGATCGCATTAGGGCGGGGCATATTTGGACGTATTTTTTTTGGAAAAGTGGGCGTGGCCCCGCCCCCTACTAAGTTTTTTGTACATATCTTGGAAACTACTGTAGAGTTGTCAACCAAACTCTATAGGGTTGTTTCCTTCAGGCATTTCCATATACAGTTCAAAAATGGAAGAAATCGGATAATAACGCCCACCTCCTATACAAAGGTTATGTTGAAAATCACTAAAAGTGCGTTAACCGACTAACAGAAAACGTCAGAAACACAAAATTTTACGAAAGAAATGGCAGAAAGAAGCTGCACCCAGGCTTTTTTTTAAATTGAAAATGGACATGGCGTCGCCCACTTATGGACCAAAAACCATATCTCAGGAACTACTTGACCGATTTCAATGAAATTCAGTATATAATATTTTCTTAACACCCTGATGACATGTACGAAATATGGATGAAATCGGTTCTCAACCACGCCTTCTTCCAATATAACGCTATTTTGAATTCCATCTGATGCCTTCTCTGTATAATATATACATACATTAGGAACCAATGATGATAGCGGAATAAAACTTTACACAAATACGGTATTTGAGCTGAGGTATCCCTTGTGAAAAAATTGTGGTGATCGGACTTTAACTTTTCGAGGTCCCTGATATCGAACACGAAGAACTCAGTGCCTAACCTAACCTAACCTAATATTTCACCAAAAATATCGGTAAATCTCTTAGAATTTAATTCTAATTAATTTTATAGCAAAATAAAAAATATGTAAAGGACGGATAATGAAATCTCGATTATCACTTTATCATGCGAGAGTATAAATGTTCGCTGACACCCGAACTTAGCCCTTCCTTACTTGTTTATCTTTAAATTTCTATAGGTCAGAGGCATTTTCTGGCATCGCTTTGACTTTAGACACATATTCCTCAGAATTAAACATTCAACAAAAGTGCCCATTGCGATAAAGTCAAAACTCACACCGACGGGATAGTACGGGGCTCTAAACCTGATATTTCCACAAAAATCACATTTTTTGTATATTGTATATTTATCTTGTAAATGACAAGAGGTATAGAAAAAATTTGTATAACAAAGTTGCAGAAAATTTTATTTTCTACAATAAAGGTACTAGGTCAAAATCGTTCATTAATACACGATATTCGGCTTTTTAAGTAAGGCTGTATGGAGTTTTCATAGACTTTTTATTATACACCACTATAAAAAAGTTATAACTTTGAAAATTAAAAAATCTCTGGAGTCTTCCTTGACATAGAAGGAGCTTTCAATAACTTTCAGCATATGGTAAGATATTAGGCTTTTTAAGTAAGGCTGTATGGAGTTTTCATAGATATTTTATTACACACCATCATAAAAAAGAGTTATACCTTTTAAAATTGAAAAATCTCTGGAGTCTTCCTTGACATAAAAGGAGCTTTCAATAACTTTCAGCATATGGTTATACAAGTACTTAGTGCGCTTAAAGCTCTGGGCGTATCCGAATCTATCGTGAAATTGATGGGGCATGGGCATGTGCATTATTTCCATGATTTGTATGTTATCTCCACTTCTCAGGATCTTATAAATAAAAAAATATTGTTAGATCTAGAAAAGAGGGGCCCTCGCAGATGATGTGACGATTTCAATTATTCTTCTTCTTCTTAATTGGCGTAGACACCGCTTACGCTATTATAGTCGAGTCAACAACAGCGCGCCAGTCGTTTCTTCTCTTCGCTACGTGACGCCAATTGGATATTTCAAGCGAAACCAGGTCTTTCTCCACTTGATCCTTCCAACGGAGTGGAGGTCTTCCTCTTCCTCTACTTCCCGCGGCGGGTACTGCGTCGAATACTTTCAGAGCTGGAGTGTTTTCATCCATCCGGACAACATGACCTAGCCAGCGTAGCCGCTGTCTTTTAATTCGCTGAACTATGTCAATGTCGTCGTATAGCTCGTACAGCTTATCGTTCCATCGAATGCGATATTCGCCGTGGCCAACGCGCAAAGGACCATAAATCTTTCGCAGAACTTTTCTCTCGAAAACTCGCAACGTCGACTCATCGGTTGTTGTCATCGTCCAAGCCTCTGCACCATATAGCAGAACGGGAATTATGAGCGACTTATAGAGTTTGGCTTTTGTTCGTCGAGAGAGGACTTTACTTTTCAATTGCCTACTCAGTCCGAAGTAGCACCTGTTGGCAAGAGTAATCCTGCGTTGGATTTCCAGGCTGACATTCTTGATGGTGTTAATGCTGGTTCCTAAATAGACGAAATTATCTACAACTTCAAAGTTATGACTGTCAATAGTGACGTGGGAGCCAAGTCGCGAGTGCGACGACTGTTTGTTTGATGACAGGAGATATTTCGTCTTGCCCTCGTTCACTACCAGACCCATTTGCGTTGCTTCCTTGTTCAGTCTGGAGAAAGCAGAACTAACGGCGCGGGTGTTGAGGCCAATGATATCAATATCATCGGCATACGCCAGCAGCTGTACACTCTTATAGAAGATTGTACCTGCTCGATTAAGTTCTGCAGCTCGAATAATTTTTTCCAGCAGCAGATTGAAGAAGTCGCACGATAAGGAGTCGCCTTGTCTGAAACCTCGTTTGGTATCGAACGGCTCGGAGAGGTCCTTACCGATCCTGTCGGACTAATGCCCTTAGTGAATGTCACCTTTTGACCGAAAATTGTTCAAAGCTAACAAAAACTGTTCACGCCTCTAGGTACCGAGTATTTAGACTCCGGTACTCATAGTTTACTTTTGTTAGAAAATATCGGTCGAAGTCTGAGATATATTATAGAAATTCAGAGATAGTACTTCTCTGACAATGGTATGCCTGTATGTCAAAAATGGGTTGAATCGTACTAATACTTATATTAGTCCCCATATTTCTAATATAAAGATAATCGAACTTTCGGGTGAATTTGTACCGCATATACAAGTATCGGCCAATATGTAAGTTATCTCCAGCGCTAGCGTATTTTTTTGTTTTTTTTTTACTCATAACAAAGGTACACTTTGTGCCAAAAATAAATAAATTTGAGCGACAACTTGAATAGGTTTCCCTCTTATGAACATTTTCCGATGCCCGATGTAACCACATTTTTTTTAGTTTTATTCAACGTTAATTTGGCTGCATTCTTCTTTAATGGCGTAGACAACGCTTACGCGGTTATGGCCGAGTTAATAATAGGGCGCCAATCGTTTCTTCTTTTAGCAATTTGGCGCCAATTTTAGACACCAAGTGCAGCCAGTCGGTTATTGCCTCTAATACTTTCAGAGCTGGAGTGTTTTCGTCCATTCGAACGATATGATCTAGCCAACGTAACCACTAGCTCATCGTTCAAATACGATATTCGCCGTTGCTTAAGCGCAAAGAAACATAAATTTTCCGCAGAATTTTTTCCAAAACTCGTAACGGGAATAATGTTCATTCGCATTTTCCGAAAACCAATGCTCTCGTTTGCATCTATACGTAAGGAGCTTGAAATGCCGTCCCACACTTCCATCCTACCGAGTTGCTTATGAGTGATCTCAGAAAGCAAGAGTGTAAGTCGAGTAGAAAATCTTTCTGATGTCTGTTGTGATTGTTTCGCCTTCTCACTCTAGCTGCCTTCTAACAGATGTTTTTTGGCTACCCAGAAAATACTTGGACCAAGACCGTAAGTCGTGAGCTGCTTGAACCAAATGTAAAATAATAGTTTCTGGCCACTCCTAAGTGAATGACATAGAACTTTCCTAACTTGCGTGAAATTCTACACATGGCTCTATCCTCCATTTGATGGCATTACCAAATAAAAATTAAAACCCCAAAGAATATATGAAATTCGTGAAATTCCGAAATTAATAAAGCACAATATTTTCCTCTTTGCATGTGATATACTAACAATTACTTTATATCTCATAGTAAAAAACCGTTAGTATGACCTTTCAAGTTACAAGCATTGAAAAAATGTTCCATTAATTTACCAGCAACGACATCTGTTGGTAAAGTTGCACTGCTAACATTAACAGACACTGAACACAGTTAAAGCTTTTAAGGCTTTACAGGCCTGCACAAAAGCTTTTATGTTTGTAAAGCCAAAACTCAGTGAGCTTTATAACTACAGGCTTAATAATGACATTATTATTACACACTTTAATTATGTTTCTTAAAATTTTGATCCAGTATTTTGTACCGCTAATAAGAATACGAATCTTATTTCGACATAATAGACTAGCTTTTTGTGATCAAATTTTACGATAATTTTATGATTTGAGAAGAAAGCACGAAAGGTTCGGGTTTGTAATTGCTAAATGCTCCATTTTATTTAATTTGTTAAGGAACTTCAAAAAACCTTTAAGAACTTGCAAAGTTGGAGCATAAAGATGAGTGTGTTAAAAAGCTTTCAGCAAACCTGTTCAATTAAGTAGAAAACGTAGTAATGGTTATATATAAATCTTCCTTATTGTTACTCACTTTCTCTGACATATTCCCGCTGGAGCTCATTTATCAAGCGTCATCAGCTTGCTTACAACCATATTTCCACCCCGACGTGCGTCAGTCATGTTGTGTCATTGAGAAAAGTCGCCCTCTTATCACAGTATCGCTTACCAAACATACATATGTATATACATGTGTAGATATAATAAGGCATTGTTGGTTTTTGTGTTAATTTGTCTACAACAAAACCTCTCACGGGTATTTTTGAAACCACACTCTTAGCAGAGAGTGAAATTCGTGAAGCTCTGCGAGCAATTGGCTTAAAAAGCTCGCACCTTTTTTAACACATCGATTATACTCATTCAGTTATCTTACATCCCTCTCTTTGATGACTCTCTTTGTCCCAATATTAGAGATATACCCTGCGGTAGATGTTACTTAAGAATTGGAAAGCAAGGCTTAAATATGAGCGAAACCCAAATTTTCTATTACCCAGATATTCGCTTTTAAATCAATTATAGTCCAAAAAAGTTTACTGAGATTTAAGTGATATGCGCCAGTTTGGGTTAGGTTGGGTAAATTGCCGGATTTCTCGTAAAGCCACGAATAAGCCCAAGAGACGATTGTCCGTTGTGATGCCTAAGACAAAATAATATATTTTTTATATACGTTAAAAACTCAGTAATCCGTAACCACTAGGACATAAATATAAGAGCTAAGTTAACGAACCAGTATTTCAGTAGTAGTTCAATATCAACAACACTCAGTTAATAACGAGTCCATTATTAATAGTTTCATCATGAAAAATGAAAGTAAAGATTCAGTGTTAGAATGTTAGATCTCGAGTTCCTAACTATAAAAATACTTAGAGTATATGGCGCAGTTATCTACAATGCTTGCACCAAATCATCTAGAGAGATTACCTTTATTATAAAAACAAAGAGATATATCATAGAAGACAAATAGAATACAAATAAAAGGGAAAAAGACCGCATAAATTGACATAGAATTTAATATGGCAACGCTATGCTTGACTGCTGAGGTAAAGGGTCAAATGAGAGCCTACTTTCGAGAGTTTTTTACAAAAATTAAAAAGAGTGGGAGTGAATGAATGAGATGCAAAATATTTTAAGAGCACTGAGAGCTGCAAGGGAATTCGAAATTGAACGGCTTGCCAATGCGAAATATTTGTAAACCTTTTCAGTAAAGCAACCCTGGTGTTGCTATAAAGCCTGTATAAAAGGTATTTCTTTTTAGCAACTTATGAAAGTTTTTTTTGTTTTATGTTAAATGAAAACATTTATTAGTATTTTTAAAAGCCGAAACTCGTCAATGTATGGCTAAAAGCGCTTTGCGCGGCATAACCAGCATTTAATTTGCACTAACGGTCTTTGGAGCTTTGAAAGCTTCACCAGTGTTTCCGACTGCTTGCGTGCTTGCCTGTCATTCGTGTCATTTGGGTAAAAAATCGATTTCGTATCGTTTGTCACACTCCAACTTATGAGGAAATGCTGGCCGATGTGCGCTTACCATAGGATTTTCTATACTGTAATACCTCAAAACGCGAATGAGCATCGACCGTGAACGTTGACGAGGAATAATTGCAGCGCTGAAGGTGAACACATATAGGGAGAAGAAAAATCCAAACTTTTATTTAATATTATATTGAGAAGCTTACTTAGAATTTGAACAAATTAATGTTAAAAAGAAACCTTAATGTGAAAACTATTTGAAGCCAGTGAAAACTTGAGAATACCGTTAATAGAAAAGCTAAGCCAACGCGATTGAAGGCTGAGCCATTACAGGCAACTTTCATTGGTGGTAGAGAACGAAAAATAATCATTGTGTCGATAGTGAAAAAAGTGTGGGAGTGCGGAGGAGAAAGCAATTGATTGCTATACGTACATACATATTTATATATACATATGTGTATATGCATATATTTTACGTGGTTGGCGATAAAGTTCAAGTGTCATGATAGAGTGCTAAAACTATTAACAAAGGCAAACTTAAATTGAAGTTTAACAAAAATCTTAGAGAAAAAAAAAAACAAAACTCAGCAGAGAAAACTCGGTCAGCGGACCTCGAAAATAGCGAACGGTCAACGAAATATGAATTTATTGATTTTCTGTAGGGGCAACATTGAACCAAAGAAAATATGCATGGCACACATTTACAGTTATAATTTCCTCTTCTAGTTTTATTTTGAGCATTTTTCTTTGCTGATATCAAGAAATTTCTGCGCACTTTGCGAGCAGTGTGAAATTTCTCCATATCATTTGTTGTGTAATCGCAGGCAACTCACAGTTTTTTCGGTATTTCATTCTACCACAAAGCCCTTCCAACTTAAAGTCGAACACGGTGCGCCTGTGAGAAGCTAAATTGTCGAAAATGTTGTCGCAATTACAACAAAACAACGTAGCTCTACTAGCGTAAACAGCAAAACGCAGAAAGCGAAATAATTAAATAATTTTCGTTGAATAACGGTTCCGCAGTGAAGTTGCAGAACAGCCATTAGAGAGGACGAGGAAAGCATTACAGCGTGAAACTTGCTGAAAATACGAGCAGCCACATCAAATCGGTCCATCAGCAGTGCCTGTCATTGTAAGAAAAAATCTCTATCCCGAAAGTCGCCCCAAAGTCGCTAAGCGAAAAGCTTACATTACACTCACACACACCCACACACACACATAAACGCGCTGTCAATGGGGAGAAGGAGAGCATAACTTAAGCACTCTGGCTAACACTAGTACTTTTAGAGAACTGTCAGCTTCGCAGTATACGACAGTTGTTGTTTTTATTTTTTACAATCTTCTCTCTCATTCTCTCTCATTTACACGCGCACAAGCGCTACAAACGCTGATGCGCCTAAATGTCGACCATCAAATTGCGACTTTTCTTTGTGTCTTCGGTCCATTGTGACATTAAGACACCGACCAACACACCCACCAAGAAACAAGCACTCACACAGCTCTACGAGGCCACGCGCAATTAGCTGATTGAGCACACTCACACACACACACACAACATTGAACTTTTAACATAGTTTTCGATTATTCGTAATTTTTTCCGTCGCACAAGCGCATTTCCACACAATTGAATGGCATCCTTCTTTTATCAAACACACTAATACTAATACACATTTTATTCCCTCGCCTTCGCCTAATTCCCTCTCTGCTAATACGTTGAACCTCCCACGTTTACGCAGCGCTAACGGCATCATCATCACGGCAAAAAAAAAACAGTACCGAACTTCAGCCAAGAACAACAAACAAACAAGCGAACCAACAAAAGCGCGTCGTCAGCAGAAGTAATAACGCTTGACACTGCTTGCCGCTCTGCTCTCAGCAGCTATATACGAACCGACACGGATGCGTGCAAAATTGTTCGAGTGCTTCGTATTGATTTAACGTTGTTTGCTAAGCGAAAAGTACGCAGAAATACAAATAAAACAAAAGAAGCGCATAAGTAGAAAGTTATAATTAAAATAATAATGCTACAACAAATACAACTACCAACACTAATGCAGTAGAAAAGTGCTCTCAATACAAAAATAAAAAAACTAAAGTTTCGCTCTCGTGTTTTTGAGCGAAAAAAGTAATAACAACGAATAGCAAATCATCAGCTGAGTCGTGAAAGAGCGTGGCATAGAAACGGAAATCGAGACTATAATTCAAAAGATAAAACAAAAAACAACAAATTAAAGACGCGACTTTCGCTGTCATTCTGCTGATACTCAACAGACCCGTTAAACAAATAAAAGGTGAGTAAAAACAAAAATTTCAGACTTTAATTTGCATTACGAATTCACACCGAGTGTCTTTAAACTGCAAATTCTCCAATAGTTGGACCGATTGGGAGTATCATAAGTGATTATATAATAGGAAAGTCACTAAATCAAGCGTTCCAATCAGTTTTGAATTGAATTTGCTTTAGCAAAAAAAAAAGAAATATACTATATAAACGTTAGTATATTAACGTTACCCTCTGATCGAGAGAATTGCACCTAGAGTAGGGCACCAGAGAATTAATGGAGCATCTCTTGAGCACTTGTCCCGCATTGGCAAGACTACGCTGTAAGCATCTGGCGTCCCCACGGTATGATACACTGCAGGTGGTATCTATAGTAAGGGCGCAGAGAATGTTAAAAATCGTGACAAGCGCAGGCATCCTAAATGAAGACTACTCCTCTTGGATCTAGTAACTGAATTCCATCTAGTATCGCAAAGAAGCAAAACTGGTCTATGCATGGCTTATTGGCTTACCAAATTAAGCTCAGCCAACCTAACCTAATGTTACCTAATGAATACTGTTTCAGCTGGTCATTTATTCCATAAATCAATGCAAACTACAAAATTGCCGCCTACATTCAGGCGCACTGACTGAAATTCATTAACACTAAAGCAAAAAGTTGAAGAGCTGAAAAAATACATATTTTGTCAACACGAGATTCCACTATGTGGCAGAAAGCAAAATAGTTTTAGTGATTAAGTGCATAGTCCTGCCTCTGTGGTACAGAAGTTATGTAGAGCAATGGAAAAGCGAACGTGTTGACCTGTTCTTTTTCAAACAAAACTAACTTTTTCTTCCTGCCTTCCTTTGTTTTTTTTTTTGTTTTTGGTTGGTTGTTTTATTTAAGAATATCGAAAGAACGTCCACTCAATCTTGTGCTCCCGCGTGGTTTCACATTCCTACACCCTGGCTACCTAATTTATTTTAAATGGGAATATTAAGAGTTGTCTAAAGGATTATGCCTCAACCGGCTCCAAGGTAGGCATTCTTGGTCATACTCCAACGTTTCATCATCCTCAGCGCTTTCCGTTCATCTTACCGATTTCACGGATCCGACTTAGTTTTTGAAGTTGAGTAAGTGCAATGTGATGACCATAACACATTAATCAGCATTCACTGTTTTTCAGAAAAAGCAATTTAGTCTGCCTAGAGTAGATATCCAAAAGTAATCTTGTATCAAGGGTTTGTAGATTTATTGTACAGTACTTGAATTATTACAGAAAGCTAGTTCAGATGTTATCATCATTTTTTGAGTGCAATGGGATTTGAATACAAGTACCTCGCTATTTTCTGACAGTACATACATAGATCACTCTACCAGTAGGTGCAAAAAGTGGACTGTGTGTAGTGTGGAGTTTTCTGTGCCGACAGTAACGTGTGACCTGATTCAGTTATTTTTTCATTGAGTCAATTGCTCCAATTTTTTTGGCAAAATCTGTGACAGTATTTCAATATGATTGTAAGTTGAGTAATGCCACTGAAAGAAGTTGTAACTCAGTCGACCACTTAACCAAAGTATACGAGCCAATTACAAATATTGTATGTCTATATATGTTAGAGCCTTCATTAACACGAACATCTGTAGGCGTCGAGCCATCATTACATTTCAATTACTAGTATAATAATAGAGAGATGATTATAAAGAATAAAAAATAAATAAAGGTTAGAAACTAAAAATACCAAAAGGGGTGAAATATTGCGTATCTTCTATAGAATAAAACTATATCAACCTAAGCTTTGTTGTAGACCCTAAAGGCAGTGTGTAAGTTTCAAAAAATGATTAAAAATTATAAATTCTGCGAAAAGATTTGGAAAGGTTTTCTGAAGAGGTTACATGGGTTTCCTCGCATAAAAACAGCCTTAAACCAATATTCAAGAGGTGCTGTGAAATTTAATAGAACAATAAAAAAATCAACTTTTTCAAACTTGTAAACCCATATAACCCTTAAAAAATTATTTGGTAAAGCAAAAACTAAGCTTATAATTTCGAAAATATTCTGGCAAGAATAAAATGTATGAACTCACGAAGAAGCTATTTTCAGCACTCTCTAAGGACGCACAACTCTTTAAACCTTTTAACGGTATAATTTATTTATTACGTGTAAAATGCACAGTAGGACCCCATTTATAACACATTATTTGTTCTGACACAATGAAAAAGTACAGTGAATCAATCCTTTATTACTTCACATCCTTTCTTAATCATTAAACCCTTTCTATAAATACTTCTGCTTAATTTCTATACACTTTTCACATGAATTTTATTTTTTTCCCCCATTTTTGGAAATTTGTATCAGTCCTTCCATGAAATCTGAGTGGTTGAGTGATTGCTGTCTGTAACCAAGATGAACAATATTTGATTAGGATTCCAAAAATGCAGACACGTAGCGCCATCCAATAACTGCAAATATCTCCAAACAGCGAGTAAAGGCAAAAAAAATGGAAATTAAATTGAAAACAAAATTTGCATACGCCAATTTGTCGCGTTATTTGCTTGTTTGCTGCGTGAGCATTACGTCACGGACCACTCCATGCTTAACGTTAGCATTGAAACGTGCCAAGACCTTTAAAGAGAAATTTCCCATTTGCCAGCAGCAAAACAAAGCAAAGGCTTCAAGCCATACAACATACTGACACACTTATATACTATATACCAACACATGGCAATATATATTTACCACATAATGTTGCCAAATCGCAGTAGCCCGCTCTCTCTTTGCTTGGACAAAGGCAACATGGTGTCTACACATAAAATCCTAAGCAACATTGATAGCATTAGCGCGTTGCGAGTCGCGTTGCTCGTCTCAGCCACAAGAAATAGTAGCCCAATAAAGTACATTAGAGGCCTGAAAAGCAGGTCGCAAGAAGGCGCACCACACGCAGCCAGCCCGCCGAGTGCCCTCCATATACACATTGATGAGGTTGTGGTTGTAATTTTTGTTGCCAATAAAAATTCTAACGCTTTTATGTTCTTGCCCGCGGCCTGAATCTATTACCGAGTGCCTTTGTAGCAACACTCTCCTCAATTCTTGCGCTCGCATAGTAATCAATAGCACTGAAATACATACATACATACTTGCAGTTTTACTATGTGTGGCATATAGTAGAAGCTTGTGCTTGTATAAGAAGACATTAGCTACGCTCCTTACCGCGCATCTTGCGTTTGTTCTTTTGCCTCAAACCGATTGAAACGGCGAACTTTCATTCTTTATTTGTTACGAAATGCGACAAACAGTTTATCACGTCTTCTCTAACTACTGGCACACAATATTTCCCACAATCCGCGTAGATTCACGCTCGTGTGGGTTTCGTGTGTGTTCGGATGTGAGTTTTTTTCACAAAACACCTTGAGATATTCGAATTTCTCAGACTTGAAGTATCAGTTCACAGAGAACCTGTATTACTCTTACTATGACGGCTTGCTATTACAAATAAACTCTTGCTCTCCCGAAACGCCGTACTCTCTCATTTTCATTACATTCTTTTTATTCTCACTCTGATTTGTTATCAATTTCGGCTGTATCCGTCCTTCTTTTTCGAAATTCCTAGCTACTTTCGTGTACAAGTTTATGCACTAAAAGTTTTTATAGGGTGTAAATATGTATGTAGTTAAATATTCAGAAAAGGTTAAGCTTTCGTTTTACGTCTAGTATTTTAAACCTTTTGCTTGCAATGTAATATCCTCTTCCTGCGGAACTCACTTAGGTTAAAGTAATTGCTGTTCTCAGCCCTAACAAAAAACGTACTCTCAGCACATTACTTTTGATTACTATTGCATAAATATATTAGATACTATTGCATAGATATATTAATTAATAGTTTATAGCCTATAAATTTTGACATAATCTTATCGCTAGTAATATTAATCGAAGCTTCATAGCACTTATTACTCGTTTTCCTCAATATTTTGTAATAAATTACCGCAAATCACGCAACAAAGCTCAAATAGAGTTATTTTTCTTCAAAACCATTTAAGGGGTCAGTAGGGTAATCTGGCCTGTTTTTTGACATTTTTTTCGTAGAAATTTTTATTCTACAATAGAATTTTTTTCAAATGTCATGAGGTATATCGAATTTTTCGATGACATCTGTCGGAGAAATGGCTGGGTGAATCAGATGCGTTTTTTTACTGGCGGACACAATTTCTCATGTTTGGATAATCTGAAAGACAAAAACCCAATTTAGTCTTAAAAAGTACGTGAATGGTTATCGTACCTACCTAAAATCATGAAAAAATGTTAATAAATAAAAACGTAATTAATAATTTTTTTTTACTCTATCTCGAAGTTTTTTTTACATAAATTTTGTCCTAAGATTGTCATAATTATAAAAAATTATGAATCTAGTAGGCACGATAGCCAGGCGTTTTGTGAACATTTAAAAAAAATTAAGCAAATCCGGTACCATGTCCACCAGTTTAAAAAAGTGTGTTTTAAGTAAAACACGTTTAAAGTTTGAGGTGTGCACTCCGAGCGGTATTATTATTTTTGGGCATTTTTCGAAACCTTCCAATGGTAAAGTGGTTTCTACATTAGTTCTAAGGGTATAAGGGAACAGAAAATGCAAAAAAAAAAAACAAATCAAAAAAGATTACCCTACTGACCCCTTAATTTATTATTATTATAAATATTTGAATTTATAAAACTTATTATTCACTATCAAATCATAGTAACACTCTCAGAAAATATTTTATTATTTGGCATACAAAGGCAAATGGATTTAATTATAAATAGGTTATTTATTCAATGTATAATATTTCTTACAATACACTGCTTCAAACTCGTTCCATGAATGTAGCCCTTTATGTAGTTGTAAATGAACTATGAAATTGTTCTCATAGTAAACTTTAAGTGTTTTCTTTGTCATTTATAATTATTATTCTAAAAAATGCCAGAATATAGGTTTTGTACCCTATCAGATAACAAAAAACCTACTCTAATATTATTTCTGAGTATGAAATCAGAGTATAAAGGGAGGGAGAAAATAATGTGATAGATTTTCGGAAAGATCTGGAACTAAAGGTCTTCAAAAATAAGTCTCTTAATTGCAATTATCTCTGAAAATAGTCGCCTAACCTTAAAATTCTTTCATCCAGGCATGTAAATAAAAATGAAACATATTTATTTGTATCTTATCCGTAATGAAAAACTAAAAAAATGTTTTCTGATAGTTCAATTCCGGGATCGAATGTCTGCCTAAAATCCAATTTTCAATTTTTTTTCCTTCGCCTACTTCTAAGTTAAGGTTTTAACTAAAACGCGTATTTTTTCACTTAAGATGATCCTTTTTCCGAGGGGTTACCAGAAATGGCGTCTCTTGGTCGAATTTAAAACATTTTTTTTCCAAAACTTTCACAATTTCATTGTTAATAGCGTACATTTGTAGCAATATAAAATTCTGTTTAATTTTTTATGAGAAAAAAATTATTAAAAACGGACTGTTTTTACCCGAGAACACCCATGTAACCCCTAATAAAGGTAATAAGAAAGTTATGAGCCAATTCCACTTCAGTTCCTTTTGGAGAACTTCTACAGTTGGAGTGAGTTAAACGTTTTAGAACAAAAAAAAACACGAAGGTTTCGATCTCAAAAAGCCATCTTGACCATAAAGAAAAATTCTACTCCTGATACCCACAACAGTTTTAAATTAAAAATGTACTATCCTCAATTCTCCACTTCCCTGCTTACTACCTTTACGCTCTGCTCTCTTAACAAAAAAATAACTTGTAAAAGCAAAAACAATGTTATCGAGTTAAATTTGTATGCGAATACCTCATGAAAGTGATATAACGACTATCTTCAATGCATCAGTAATACTATTGTATATTACTCCAATGATAAATGAAAAGGAAAATTTCTTTTTATTCTTCGATTTCAGAAATTTAAGACTTAAAATCAATTATTATAGCTTATAAAAAAAGAATAAAATGCTACTAAAACGATTTTTTATAAAGAAAAAAAAGAATATCTGCACAAAGTAAGAATCGAGCACAATTTCAAATGCGTCAGAGGACAGGCTGACGTAGGGTTGCACTAAAAGTGCCGCCTGTTTGTTTAAACAACTCCTCATCCTAATTTTTTATCTACAATTTTTGTCTAAGATGATTTATTCGCTTCGTTAATGAAATCATGAAAAATATATAATTTTTTGCTCTTAGACCTCGATTATTTTTCTCCACATATCGTAGTGATGAAGAGTTTGAGTATTTAATTTTAATGCTTTAAACATATGCACTAACTATCAAGTTGTTGTAAATTTACAAAACTTCACTTTTATTCTCTGTCTAATTTGACAGATACGATACTACAAATATGTAGCTTAAAGCTTTGAGAGAATTTAGATTTGTATTGAGCACACTGCAGAGTTAAATATGCATAGAGACAGTTACTTTTTCAATGTGACCTTTCAACACATATTCTATTTTTACGGTGCGCTGAAATATCCTAACGTTGGCACTTAAACTGTCATTATATCATTTCTTTTGTTTGCTAGCAGCAGAACGAATTTTCTGGTTCACCGCAGGTGGGCGTAGCAAAATAACCAACAAATACCCACATTCACAACCCCTTGTGGTTATAAATTTTCTTAATATTGCTGCTCACTATTGCACTTTTGCTTTTCGTGCTCCACTTTCCTCTATTCTACATAATATGCTGCGGTGGCTATTATGCCTTTTGTCCCGTTGATGCATTGATGACGGTAATGTGGTTGGTATTGCGGTGACGCGTCCGTCTGTCTGCTGTCCTCTTTTATTACTTTTTTACGCAGATATTCTCCGTTATGTGAATGAGTGCAGTAGAGTCGCGTATTTTATTTTATTTCATTTTGAGGCGTGTCTTAATTTTTCCATCAATATATTTCACATAAATTCTTCTTCTTTTATTAAGTGAGCGTTAAATGGCATTTGCTGTTCAAAATTGCAATTAGGAAATATGTATAGAACAGATAATATAATACTGTTATTCACTTAAAGGTTGTTTGTAGTACTTAAAACTAACTCAAATAGATATAGCGTTATGCTCTGTGTACTATATCTATTTTTGATAAATATGAGAAGACGAGTTGAATTCCGAGTGACTATCAGTGTATCCATCCGCCCGTGCAAGTGACAACTTGTGTAAACTTGAGATTTATTCATGAAACTAGCTACATGTGTTTTAGCATCCGAGAATATTTCATATGAAAGAAATTGAGTCTCGCTAATAAATGCCATTAATTGAAAACCGATAAAGCGCTTTAACTAAATCACATATTAAGATGCAAAACTATGATTTAGTACCGAGTATCGAAGTGTAAATAGGAGTCGTATGTTAAAAATATTTTAAAATGTGGGCATACCGTTCCCTAATAGGCTTAAAAATATATCCTGAACCACAAAAGTTAAATCGACTAAACTAAAAAAAATCGACTAATATAAAAAAATCGAACTTTCCACTGAATTTATACCACATACTACTATGAGCACAATACACTTTAATCATAATTTTAAGATTCTTCATATATTCTTCAAAACTTTTTATGTCGTTCCCTTCACGCCAATACACTTGTGCCAACGTTTTTACCAATCTTCGAAGTCAATTCACGGACCTTGTCTTCAATTAACTCAAAACGGTTAACCCGGAGCGAAAAGATATTGGTTGAAATTTGACGAAAAAATAACGAAAAGTCAAAGCAGTATATATCGATGCATTATCGTTCGATAAAAACCAAGAGTTGTCGATCTATAATTACGGGCTCATAACACTCAAATAGTGTTCCTTGTTGACAGTTTGGCCGGTCAGAAGGAATTTTGAGTGCACCACACCTCGATAACCGAGATACTCTGTCAAAACGATCGCTTAATGTTAATCGTTGATTCTCAAGCACTGATTCCTTTATTGTATTGCCGTGTCGATGAAAAGTTGATGATGATGGCCGCCCTGGACGTGGTTCAACAAACTTGCTCGTGACAAAAAATTATCACAGAAGACTATTTTGGATATTCTGAACTTTTCGGCACCGGAAATTTGATTCCGCAAATTCCACAAAATTGAATGGAACTTCTTTGTGGAATAATTTCACTCTTCGTAAAAATCGCCGAATGCACTTATGCACTTTAGAAGGGCAAGCGTATACTAAATACTAATGTTTATTTTGATGAGAAATTTGACTCAGAAAATAATATTTCGACGGATGCGTTTTCGCCTGAAATCTAAATTTAAAAGTCAATATGCAAATTATTTTAATTAAATGATAATTGTATTTGCATACATCGATAATACTTATATCCTCGCCTACTCTTTGCCTTAAAGAGTTTATTTAGGTTAATATGTGCGAAATTTTATTGAAATTAAATGTTTTTTTCCCCCAACCTTTTTCTTACCTTTCCCAACACTAGTGTGAGGAATGCAAAGATTTGAGTTAGTTAGATCAGTTTTATCATAAATAAAAAGAATTAAGTAATTTTATAAATTAGACCTTGAGTTGGATACCATTCATAATATCAACGAGCATTGAATCAAAAAAAAATTAGGCACCGATATCAAAATGTTGGAGGGCCGTTACAGCAGCTACGTCCACCCTGATATCTACTTCAAAAAGTTTAAGATAAGCTGACTCATCAGCTAATAGCTGCACTGTCCCTAATTTGATAAAATTCAAATTGAAAGTATACGCACTTGATAAATAATCAAACAAACCGAAATCAGCACTAAGAGAGCAACATAATTGTCCTTAATAATTGTTATATTTTTTTTCGTGAACACTCCTTGAATTTTTAATCTTTGCTATAAAAATAGCGATCTAACATAAACAAGCACTTTATTCAATTTAAACCGTGCCTAATTCCTGAACTGACCTTTGCATTCATACAAGTGACTTATATTCGTATAGTAACTACATTTTGCGTTGCTCATACGTCCCGGTGTACTACATGATTACACTACATTTGACGCATAACTTTAACTGCGTTTAAATTTTAAAGGAAAATTTTTATGAAAAAAATATTTAAGATCTTTTTAGAAGAAAGTTAAATTTATCTTGTACAATGACAACAACACTTAATCCAAGTTGAAGGATAATTTATCAGAAAATTCCTTTGGGAAAAGTAAAATATTATATTTAGGTACAATTTAAATTGGAAATAAAGTGCTTCTTTACGATGACCCCTTTTTATGGAAAAACTGTAACTTTAGTAGACGTATGTAAAGACACAATCAAATTGGAAAGTAACGAGCACCCTAATGTGCATATTTTTCTAAATGGTCAGACATCCTCATATCTAATATGTGCACCAAAACCAACCCCGGCAATGATCCTTATCTTATCACAGCAAATCTCCTGTTTCCTCTAATGCCGCATTGTATTTCACTTTAATACCCAAACATCAATTTTCAGTTGTGGTTCCTCCACAACTGTTGGAAACAAGTTGAAATATCTAAAAATAACACAGGAATATGAATAATTCATTAGCTGATGGCAAACAATGTATTAGATAAGTAACTGGTATATGTATAGCTAAACTACGTTGACTACTGATAAGTATAAATAAATAAAATACTTATAACATTGCCAGCGATAAAATGTGGAAAAAGCAGTTGTGTCACTGAAACAACATTTTTGTATACATCGAAAGGGAGCCATATCGCAGTTTATAATACCGAGAAGAAAAATCACTAAATTTTTTTTCAAAAACAGCGTCGCGATAATGTCTGTGAGACACTGCATTCCGACTACCCGGATGTAACAAAACATATTATTAACGAGGAGTATTTGATCTACATATATGATCTATATGGAATATGGTGTCAAAGGATAGCCGATGCCGAAAAACATACGTCAAATCAGGTCCGGCTGGCCAAACTGTCAACAAGCTATTGTAAAAAAAAGCCATTAGAAAGATTACCTACTGATTTTAAAATTTTGTCTAACCCGTTTTTTTTGATAATTCCACTTTTTGCCACAATTTCCTTTCAACAAAAGTGCATTTTAATGAACCAACGAAAGTTTTTGAGTGCTACAAATATTTTCGAAGATTCGACGGCCATAGAACAACCGCATCCTTAATGGGTTATATATAGTTAGAAGGCCGAAAAAAAGCAAATTTTCCAGAATTATTTCTGAAAAAAGTTTTAAATTTATTGATTCAAACTTTGTACACATACAACTTTATCGCTGAGAAAACATCTTCTATTAGTTACTAAAACATATGTATATTTAAGAAGCTCGAGCTTTTCGAGTAGAGAAATCCGCGTTTACAGTTTGTAATGCACTTCCAAACACTGTGAAACGCCTTTTCAAATGTGCGTGTAACTTCAAAATATTCACAAAACGATATGAAATTTTCTCTAAGTCTTCTTAAATATATGTACATTGAGAAAAAAAAAGCTATTTTTTTGAAAATTCTAACTGTATATTATAATAGGTTGTCAAATATCTCCCTTCCGCCTTTTTGCTCTTTATTCAATGCTTTATAAAAAGTGTTACAGTGATCGGATTTAGTTCAAATATGCGCCGTTTCGTTCGTTAATCTGTTTCCATCTAGACGGCAACTTCAGAATACCCCCCTCGTAGAAGCCCGTCCTTATTTGCGAAGAACTGGGACAGCCACTTTGCAAAATCCTCTTTTGAGTTCAACTTTATACCAACAAGGGCATTCGCCTTGGACAGGAACAGGTGATAAGCACTTGGCGCTAAACCTTCCATCCCATAGCTTCTGACGAGTCATCAACGAAGTGTGTGGTCTGGCGTTGTCTTGGTGGAATACTACACCCTTCCTGTTTGGTCAATTCTGGAAGCTTCTGGTCGATCGCCTGCTTCAAGCCCTCCAGTTGTTCGCAGTAGATGCTAGAACTAAGCGTCTGGTCATATGGGAGCAGCTCATAGTGGATGATTCCCTTCCAATCCCACCAAACACAAAGCAAAACCTTCCTGGCCGTCAACCCGGATTGGCCACTATTTGGTACGATTCACCGGCTTTCGACCACGACCGTTTTCGCTTGATATTGTCGTATGTGATCCATTTTTTCTCCCCAGTCACCATCCTCTTCAAAAATAGGTCGAGTTCGTTCTGTTTCAGCAGCATATCGCAGGCGTTGATTCGGTCCAGAAGGTTTTTTTTTGCGTCACATCATGCGCCACCCAAACATCAAGCTTTTTTGTGTATCAAGCCTTCTGCAGATGGTTTAAAATGGTTTGGTGACTAACTTCCATCTTCTGGGCGATGTCACGAGATGCCACATGCCGGTCTAACATGATGTTTTCCTTGATTTGATCGGTATTCGTCGTCACAGGTCTTCCGCCGGGTGACTTATCCATGGTTTCGTTTTCACCCACTCTTAATAGTCGAAGCCATTCGTCTGCAGTTCGGAGTGATCACGAAACGTTTCTTTAGCGGATTTGCCTTAACGAAGGAAAACTTTAAAATAGCGCGAATTTCGGCGTTTGTAAACTCCATGTTTACACGTCTATAACTGTTGAACGCAAAATCTATTAATAATTATACATAGCGTCGTTTTTTAGGTTATGTCAAGGCCTTTCAAAGATGTATAGTATTGCCAGATACGAGCTCTATATTGCTTTATACATAGCCGCGAAATTCAAAATACAAAAAGGCGGAAGGGAGATATTTGACAACCCAATGTAACCCGTTAAGCCCGTTCATTGTAATAAATAGAATTACTATAAAATTGATCATAAATACCCTCATAAACTAGCGAAACGCTTAGAAAATTTCACAAATTAAATCAAGCGACTATGTCAGTTCCTGCTATGACTTTCGCTTCGCCAAAAGATTGACTTTATATGATAATATTCTTCCAATCTGCTGTCTTCCTACAATGGAAAAAATTTCTGCTCCTTTTGAAGATCAAACCAATAACTGGTCAGTGATGGAAAATCAGTGAATCAAATTTTTTGGCGGAAATTTGAATCGCGTCACTGATAAGGAAGCCAAAATACTTTTAATATTCAATTCAAAATTTCCTATTTGTAATTGAAATCTGTCTGTACTATACATATTCAAATATTAATTAAATAAGCGAGCAATTCTGCGCATGTCTCCTACGGTACTCGGGAAATATTCATTGAACAACTTTTCCGGTGTAGAGAAGTAGACGAAATCTCCTCCAAATGGAAAGCAGTTTCATACAAATTCCGCGTACATACTCTCACGCATAACGGTGCTTTAAATAAATTAAACGAAATACTCACTTCCAAAGCCGACGCAAAAACATTCGCTTTCTAAGAGGCCCATAATTGAATTCAGTTTTCATTTTCCTCACACATGCATAATGAATGAGTAGTAAACGCTTCTGAATGTAAATTTGCGCTTGCCAAGCGAATGATGAGTACGCTGTTGGTGTGAAATTATTGCACCCACGTGCTATAGAAGTCAAAAAAGTACTTGCAGCGCGATGAATTACAGCTCGCATGCAAAAATAAAAGCTTTTGTGAGCAAAATAGTAAAGCAGCAACGATGTGAGTAGAAAATGAAAGTAGGACTTTCTAAATGTCGGTAGCGCGATTACCGTTAGGCATTTTAGAAATATGCTCACACCGTTAAAAACAATTTGCCTTGCGAAACATGCATACACACACACGCATACAAACAGATCAGAACTTGTGTAGTATTAGAAAAATCCATTTGTTGGTGTTGTTGAAAATTACGAACGCTCAGTTACACACAACAAAAATAACATGTATTTGTACATAAATTTATAATAATGTACATATATGATTATAGGTAGAGAAATGTACAGCTAGGATTGTTTTTGTGTAACTGTAACAAAAAGCACGCCACAAATACAAAGAAAAAATTATAAAAATCCAGCGATTGCAGCAATTTTTGCCAACACTGTCCGTGTAGTTGTAAAAATATGTATTTGTGTGTGTACGCCCAGTAATGAATTCTACTAATTACGGTGCAACTGAAAACTAGTTTGTCCGAAATGGACCAAAAAACGATGTTAGTTAGGAATATAACCAAAAAAACAAGTAAGGAAGGGTACATATTTTTTTATTTTGTTGTAAAATGAATTAGAATTAAATTCTGAGAGATTTACCTATAGATATCAGGGACCTTGAAAAGTTATAGTCCGATCACAAGGGATACTCAGCTCAAATACCGTGTTTGTGTAAAGTTTTATTCCGCTATTACCATTGCTTCCTAATGTATGTATATATTATACAAGGAAGGTATTAGATGGAATTCAAAATAGCGTTATATTGTAAGAATTCGTGGTTGTGAACCGATTTCACCCATATTTCGTACATGACATCAGGGTGTTAAGAAAATATTATATATAATTTCATTGAAATCGGTCAAGTAGTTCCTGAGATATGGTTTTGGTCCATAAGTGGGCGACGGCACGCCCATTTTCAATTTTTAAAAATAGGCTGGGTGCAGCTTCCTTCTGCCATTTCTTCCGTAAAATTTAGTGTTTCTGACGTTTTTTGTTAGTCGGTTAACGCACTTTTAGTGATTTTCAACATAACCTTTGTATGGGAGGTGGGCGTGGTTATTATCCGATTTCTGCCATTTTTGAACATTTTGAACATTTATTCTTACAAGAACTTAATTTTAATCCTTCAGTTCATATAACAGCTCTAGACTATAGTTGTGCGATATCAGTGGTTCTGACAGATGAGAAGATTCTTGGGAGAAAAAGGACGCGTGCAAAATTTTATATCGGTACCTCAAAAACTAAGAGACTAGTGTCCAAAAAATAAGGTGACATTGTATTTATTTTGAAAATTCTTTATTTATTCTTCCAAATCAATTTCATCCCCTTCAAAGTAATCCCCTCCCGATGCAATGCACTTATGCCAACGGATTTTCCAATCTTCGAAACACTGGTTGTAGTCACTTTCCGGGATGGCCTTCAGTTCCGTCTTCGCCGCGGCTTGAATCTCCTCTAACGTATAAAAACGGTGTAGACGATGCGGTCTTTTGAGTTTGGTGAACAGCCAGAAGTCGCACGGCGCCAGATCAGGTGAATACGGTGGTTGCGGAACGATATGGGTTGAGTTTTTGGCGAAATGATCACGAATTACGAGGGCAGTATGGGATGGTGCATTATCGTGGTGTAAAAACCAAGAATTGTCTTTCCACAATTCCGGCCTTTTTAGGCGGATAGCGTTACGCAAACGACGCATAACGTTCAAATAATATTCCTTGTTGACTGTTTGACCGGTTGGAAGGAATTTATAATGCACAACACCACGATAATCGAAGAAAACAGTCAACATTACCTTGATTTTTGAGCGACTTTAGCTCGATTTTTTTGGTCTCGGCTCTCTTTTGGCACGATATTCGCTCGATTGAACGGTTGTTTCGCGGGCGTAAGCATAGATCCAAGTCTCATCGCCAGTTATAATGCATTTCATGACACCCTGGTAGTCGGAAAGCATCGTTTCACACACTTCAACGCGACGCCTTTTTTCCAAAAAATTCAATGTTTTCGGTACCAGTCGAGATTTGACGCGCTTGAGGCCCAAAACATCCTTCAAAATGGTATTGGCTGAGCCTTTCGATATGCCAACTTCATCAGCAAGGTCTCTAATTGTTAATCGACGGTTTTTCAACACCAAATCTTTGATTTGTTGAACGTGAGCTTCGTCGGTTGAGGTTGATGGTCGCCCTGGACGCTCTTCGTCTTCGACACGTTCACGGCCGGCTTGGAACTCACTATACCACTTGTAAATATTTTTTTTAGACATAGCCTCATCATCAAAGGCTTTTTGCACCATCCTCAAAGTATCCGCAGCAGAAAATTGATTCCGTAAACAAAATTTAATGCAAATTCTTTGCTCAACAAATTTCGACATCGCAAAAAACGAAAAACTCACTTTTAGCAGCTCACAAAACGACACGTATCTCAAACACTAATGAATATTTTGACATGAAATTTGACATAAATGTGACTGACAGTACTACCAACCTAAAAAAAAATAATTCTCCAAATCCTTCGACGCGCGCAGTTTAAATTCAAATGTCACCTTATTTTTTGGGCACAGTATAAAGATATACAGACAGACGCACGAGGCTATATCAACTCAGCTCACCACAAATAATTTTTATAGGGTCTCCGACGCTTCCTTCTCTGTGTTGAAAACTTCGTGACAAGCTCAATCTCAATATACCCTGTTGACATCCATATATTTTTTTGTGTTTCTTAATTTAATAATATGAGGGACATAAAATATAATTTCTACGCAACTGATTTTTTAACTGGTCCGAGACTGAATAATTTCGTTCCCGCTCAGTTATAAACTGGCAATTTCTACCACTTTTCTCTCCAATGTAACTACATAATAATTTATAAGCACACACATATACACACAATGCCATTTTTTGAGATTTGTGCTTTTGTGTTTCGCTTTCATTGCTGGCGCGTGGGTATTGTGTCGAGCTTATTTTGTTCCCCATAGATCGGTGGGCGCCTACAAGCATACAAAACAAATAAAACAAGAACAATAAACCTCCTTCATAGCTAGAGCTATTGACAAGAATCCGTGTACGCTTACACCAACATAACACACGCACACAAATTTGGGTGCAAACAAACACTCAAACACACACATGAATGTCTATACACACCTTTCCATGTGGACCACATGGAATGATTTACACAAAAATGGCAAAGTGAGTTTGTGTTCGCATGTGTGTGTGGGCTGGTGTATAAACACTCGTACGAGCACCCACACTCACACACGCTCCAATTGAGCTGGAGACCACTTGTCTACGCTGGAAATGTGCTACCAGGCAGCAGAGAATGCCAGAAACACGCAGCCAACAAAAACCTTTACACACACATACATACATATGTATGTAACTACATATATTGAAATGTGGAGGAATAGATATTTATACCGAATACTTCTCAGCAGCCAACAACAAAAAAATGCGAACAACACAAACAACGGGCGGTGGTGAAGTGCCTCGAGTGGCTCCGTGTAGCTCCGTTTGGCATTGCCAGCAGGCTGCAACCGCAAAACGAAAATATGTAACTTTAATCTAATTTTTTCCAACGAAATGTGCAGGAAACGTTGAAAAATAAAGCAAAATGTTGCAAATAAGCTCTCACCACAAACTTGTGATTTCAATTTCCATTATCTTGTCCTCATATTAAATATAAAATATGGATTTTGCTGCTATAAACGGTCTGCTGCTAGCCAAGTGACAATTTTCATTTATAAAATACTAGATTTATACATATGTATGACATGTTATATAGCTATATAATATCAGGTTCCAGGCAGCTTTTTCTTGGCAAGCGAACTCACTTTTTTGTGACACATATTTCAATAATTTTTCTGTTTTTGTTTGTTGTTATTGGTTTTGTACTCACTCTTCGCGTTCACGAATTCAGCCGTTGAAATGCCAGTTTTACAATCGATTTTCGACCTGAAAAGCGAATATCATTATTTAATATATAAAGTTATTGCAAAAAAACAACACGGACAAAAGAATTACTCGGAGCCAAATCTGGTGAATACGGTGGTTGATCGCTGGTATTCATTGCGTTTTCGGCTTTGAATACAGTCACAATCGTGGCTCGAGACGTTGGTCAAATACGCAAACGCCCCAGTATGGTTAAATAGAACTCCTTATTGACCTTCTGTCCCTCCGAAACAAATTTATTATGCACGCAAAATATGAGCATCATCTTAATTTTTGAACGGTTTTGGCGTAATTTTTTGGTTTCGGCTCGTTTTTCCCTCCATTCAAACTCATACACCCATGTCTCTTCGCAGTTATACTAATTCTCTCCATGAACGTGGGAGCGGAATTAGCTAGATCATGTTCAAAGAGACCTGTTTGCGTTTCTCTTTTTGAAGAAAAAAAAGCTTTATCGGCGAATCGAGCAAGAATGCGTTGCATATCCAAAATATCCACCAAAATCATTCGAGTGGACTCGGGATAGATCATCAACTCCATAACACTTATCTGACGATTTTCAAGCACTAGATTCTTAATTTTTTTTAATACTTTCATCAGTTGAAAGGTCGTCCAGAACGAGTCATATCTTCAACGATCTCTCGACCGTCTTTGAAGGCTTTGTACTACTCATAGGCTTGTGTTTTTGATAAAACTGAATCACCGTAAGCCTTTTCCAACATTCGCAACGATTCCACATACAAAATTTGGTTAGAAATACAAAATTTGAGACAAATCCTTTATGTGATATTTTTAACCATTGTAAAAATCGCAACTCACCAGCGAGGTGCACCGACTTAGGCAGCTGCTGTAAACAAACTGGATAGCAGTCGCTCTCATATTTGGCATAATTATTAAGGATAGTCCAAGCGCCAAGTGTGTTCTGTTCTAACCAGCAAGTCCATAAACTGTGTAGTGAACAGCCAAGCGATAATTAAGACTATTCGTAACGCCAATACAAAATTTTACTGCGTTAGATGATGCAGCAAGCAACTAGATTCTAAGTACATAAATCGGTTAATACCTGTATCATCTGGATACCCAGTCTTATAGGAAGTGATTAAAATGAAAAGACTCGCTCGGGGAGAGCTGGGAAAAAAAAATTCTATAGACTGCCCCAAGCCATTCGGGTTGTTTGAAGCAAAGGACCCAAGAAAAACACCTCTGGTCTTGGAACACTAGCAACACAGGGCATACTACAAAGTTACTTTGGCGTTATGTTGATGGTGGAGACCAAAGCAGACCAAGAATCTTCTACATTAAGGCAAAGGCAATTTAGTAATATTGTAGAGGACATCACAGGTTACCTACCATTAGGATTCCACCTTCACTAAATTGTAAAATAGGATTCAGCGGAATGCAGAACATGCACCGAAAATCATAAGACGCTGGAACATAATCATCGCGAAAGCCCAGACTTCACCTGCATTAAACGGTATATACCCCACTACTCCACGGCACGGTGGAATAAAATGGTATTTTTTTAAATCCACTGAGGTACTGGATAATGCTAAATTTGGTTATCGCTCAGAAGCACAATGAATCTAATGATAACCAAAATAAAACCGTCTAAAGTCTGGCGCTCTTTGACAGATCTTTTAACCAACCAACAGCAAAACAATGCTTGATATCCCGTTAGTTTTGAGCGGTCCAGTCGGCACCAACATAAGTCAAATGCTTCGCTCTGACCAATTTCCTTAAAAACACAATATTTGTTGTAATACGTATTTTTGATATCCATAGAGAGTCACTTGATGTTGTTGGAAGCAAAGAAAAGCCAAGTGAGCTACTATGGCGTGAACATCTATATTCAGCTGTTTTCATCTATAGCTATAACTAGACCATAAACTATTCTCATAAAACTGCCCCATTATTGCGTAATTTTTTCATTGCTAATATTTCATGAGATAAAAAATTCAAACAAAGAAGTTTTCTATATAATTATTTACACGTAATAATTTCTCTACTCGTTCTACTAAAACTCTATACTCATGCAAAGAAATATACATTTGAAAGCAATGAAAAGTACTACCTTAATACCTCATGAGAGTAAACCCAAAACTTTCTATTGTTGCTCTATTTGATTTATACCAGCAAGTAGCATTGGGCATATTTGATTTATGCAAGTTGCTTATTTGTTTCTCTAACAAGCCGAACTACTTTTAACTTTAAGTAGAAACGTGCTAAATAACTACAAAGGTACATATAGAACCAAATGTCAACACTCAGCAACTTATACCTTAAACTTTTACACATTTACGCCTACAAAATTACCTTGCATTAGTTAAAAATATATTTTTTTTCTTTTACCGCATATACCTCTATCGTGTGCCACTCATTATGACGTCCTTCCGTGGTTTTCTTAGCGCGTTTCCACCATTGCAAGGATGTTGAACAATGCCAAACATTTTTCAGTGTTGAAGATGTTACAATTTATTTTCATTTCTTTACTTCAGCCAAAGTTGGCAGCAGACAGAGAGTGCTCGGTGCCAGGTCAAGGTTGTTGGAGCAAAGCCAAAAGCCGAGATTGCGCGCTTCCAGAAAATGGATACGCGTCGTCGCACAGCAGCATGCATTTGCAGCGCCAAAAACAAAAACACATAGATAAACTAAAAAATATGATAAACGATTTTAATGGAAGTATTTACATTCGCAGTGAAAGTTCATGCACGCGCTTGGAAGCTGTGAAATAAAGCGTTAAAAACTCAACTTAAAGAGAGTCAAGTCGTTAAAAAATTTTATTTGAAAATTTAGTACAATAACAATCTTAATAACAAATTTTATTGATAAAAAGAGATGGTCACTTAAGTCGATCTAAAAACCTTACTTTCAACAATTAAAAAAAGAAAAAATTCTTATATTATACTCGATGGAAAACTCATACTATTATCACTTAAGGTGTTGCATATGAGAAGAACAGAGAGAACCAAACTCCAGCCATATTTATATTAAAGCCGTCATCAAATACTGGAATTTTATCTTTTCACACCAGAAGAGAGATTACAGAGATGGACTGCTAATTTTTAAAATCGGTGATTTTGCGAAATTTCCCTGGAACACTGAAGTGGTTTGACCCAGATTTAAGCTATTTTGGGCAGTTTTGGCCTAAGAAAAAATATTCACTGAAGTCCTGATTAAAGCATGTTCTTGGTCTTTTCATACCTTCTTTCACTGAAACATTTCGTGGTGGCGCCATGCATAACTAATTGTCACTTCTTTCAATTAAATTGAAAAAGGGCTTCCGGCCTTAAAATAGCTTCAACAATAAATGAACGCCGTATTATTTAAGAGGTAACATGGGTTTCCTCGGGTAAAAAACAGTCTTCTTTCAATAATTTTTTCCCATGTAACTCGTTAAATATCTTCTACAATAACATAACATTAAATAACAAAGTATCCGGAAATGAAAAACAGGCATATAGCATAATGAAGATATTAGACGTTCAGCTGTGTAGATTACGTAAATTCTGGTAAACCTACATAAAGACCATTTACAGAACATTTAGCATCAAAAGAATTACCAGACGAAATTAAACCCTCAACAAATGTATTACTAATTTCTTAGTCAATTAAAAGTGCCGAGCATTTCTACTAGTCGCCTGACAAGTAATTGGGAATAGAAATAGAAAACCATTAGCCAAAGCCATTTCACCCGAAAGAATAACATTATTAGGGCAGTTCAGTATATTGGGGAATTAAGTATGTAGAATTAAAAAAATACATATTTAATTAGCAATCGTAGTGCATTATTTTACACTCTTTATGTTTTTAAATATCAAACTGAATATCCAATACTACAAGTATAACTGATATCAACCACATATTTCAATATCCCGATATCCTTTCGCTTGTCTAACTATACTATTAACTACTTTATAAGTTCTAACAAATAATTTGATAACGAAACTTCCGTTCTCCCTTCGTTGCCCATTTAATTTATCGATATCTGGATACATGTACCGTTTCAAAGATTCGACTGCTGTATTTTGCATTTAAACCGCCGGACATTGGTATAAACGGTTAATCAGACCCGTTGAAAAATCAAAAAAAGTTCCCAACGCCAATACGCAGTACTCAAGCTTAGAGCTTTTCATTGCCAATTTAGAATTTTCTCTCCATAAGCACAGTTATTTCCTTAAGCTGATTATACTCGCCCACCCTAGTGCGTGTACTTAGACGCAATTAAAAATCCCACAATATCTTGCGACGACAGAAGAAACGTACGTAGTTATTGTTGTTGTATACGCGAGGCAATTAAGCCGTGTATGTTGATTACTATGCAATACAATACCATTAGAACGGCAGTAACCGAACCGGTAATATCAGAGGCAGCTGAGTGGCTATTGTAACGAGCTCAACAGCGTCGAACAGCTTAAAATGGAAGTCGCTAACCGAGTTAATGCAACTCAATTAGCCGCCGGCGAAAAAGCCACTTACTTATGTGAATGAGTGTTCTCCTACGCCCACAAAGAGCAGCATGCGAGGAAATAAATAAGTACGTCTATTTAAGTGCGTGCCAAGAAAATATGGCCTGGAAGCTAAAATGAGGGATATTAAATTAGTGAGACTGAAAGGAGTACTAAATGCGATCGAACTAGTGATTAGGTTTGCTCACTATATTTTGGAGCTTTTAAAATCATAAGCGAAATAGAATTAGATTATACACCTGAGTATGTAAAGAAAATTAAATTCGGCAACAGAAAAATATCAATTTTGACCACGAAGTTATATTTGAAGGGAATATAGAGCAGCCGATAGCGCTTATTTGTAAAATTGCTAAAAAAATTGCCGTGTGACAACATTTTGAAACTTTTAAACCACATAAATTTTGTCTTGACAAGTAAAGCTTAAAATATTTAAACAGAATTCGATTTATTGAGTAAAATGTTCGTATTTTGTCAATAGATGTCGCTGCAGTCGTATATCTCCAGTGCTACCAATCACATTGTGTCATACCATATAGTGTTGGAAAAGTGGGATTTTAAGCTTCATTTAACGAAAAAGTAAGTTCGGGGAAGTTAAAAAAAAATTACAGCTGTTCAAAAATTAGTGAAAATAATGAAGAGATTCGCTGTATTTTGAAATTTTTTGTATAAAAAGGATGAATGCCACGCAAGTCACCAATGAAAAACCATGCTAAAGTCTGTACACTTTTAGTACAATACCTAAGCATTCCTGATTGATAAAATTTCAGATGTTTCGTACAATCAATCCCAGTTATTACAAATTTTAACTCGATTTTCTGAATAGAGAGTTATAGATTTGGTCAAATTTATACTTCTGGCCTCATTGGGACATTAGCTACCTTCGAGTCAGCAAGCGATAGAAATTGGTGATTCGAACACATTACACCAGAAGCTCAAATAAACTGGTTGCACTGAAAACGAACTAATAAAAATTGCCTATGGTGTTTTTGTTGTTGATTCCTCCCCACGACAGTCAGATCTAAGTAACTGGACCTGACCCGGAATTTTTTATCCGGTCAAACACTGTCAACACGGCAGAATTCTGCCACTACAACAACAACATGGTATATTTGGTCGCCTTGAATCAATTATCGGAAAGCATTGAGCTTTTTAATAAATTTCAAAAGAATATATGTAGAAACAAACGCAAACAAATATTGAGTAGAATAGGAAAAAGTTATATGAAAATTACGGTGTTTTGATTTGATCAAAGAGCTTTTGCACAGATCTCAACTCGTCGAAAATTTAAGAAGAGATCAGCAGCCAAATTAAGCCAGCAGAAAAATGGACAAAGAGATAACGAATATCATAATACTCTCCAGTGCTGAGTTAGAGAGAGAAACATGAAAAAGCGATGAGGTTTCATTCTTTTTTATTGTTTTCAAATTTAAACTGGGCATTTACCGTAGAAATCTTAAAATTAAGGCCACTGACTCCAAATTTCGGCAGTAAATTTTAATAATTTCGACTTGTTATTGAATCATATATCTTTCCATGATGATGATGATGAGAAAGGGCGAGAAAAAATATGGCGTCGTTTGCTATCCCTATCGGTCTACTTTTGTAGTGCCCTATTGGAAAAATGATTCATGCATTCTGTGTTGCTCATACGACATGGTGTACTACATGTATTGTACGAATACAGTACATCTGACACATAACTCTAACTGCGTATAATTTTTAAAGAAATATTTTTTACGAAAACACTCATAACCTTTTTTGAAGATCGAAAAACCACTTTCTCAAAGATTTAGATATTTTTTTAAATCTCTTATATTTAAAATGTATTAAATTACTTAGATACGATTTAAATTGAAAAATAGCTTGTTTACTATAAATTCTTTCTCTAGGGCGAAAGCCGAAACTTCAAGGTCATTTGAAAAAAAAAAAAAAACAAAACTCCACTCTGGAAATAACGAGCATGCTAGTGTGCATATACGTTTTAAAACTTTGCCTTTAACTGGGAAGCAGTTGAATTGGACGTACAGAGTGCAAACATAATTTTCCTCAATTCTTTAAAAAACCGAAAAGTCACATTCAAGAAAATAGCGGCGACATAAAATAAAATCAATTAAAATTATTGTAATGGCAGCAAAATCCAAGAACTCCTAACCACAGTGAAACGCACAAAAATTATATTCTTCATAAAATTCCAGCAACACTGACAGACGTCTGTCAGATAAATGGTTTCTCTACTTAATTTATTTTCTTGATACATTCTAAGCTCCTTTTTTAGAGGCCACATACAGAACACATCATGGCAATAACCGTCCCAGACATGGACAATCAAATTACTTATTAATTCGTAACGTAAAAAAGCACTTTTCATGCCTTTGTGATTACAATGCCTGCTGAGCAGCAAAAAGTTTCGCAATACATTTTTTTCTTATCTCTCCGTTATATTTGCCCATTTTATAGTTTCCACATTCGCTTTTACACTCTTTTCCTTTGTCCGGTTTTATGCGAAAGCAGCTTATCGATGAAGTCATCTGCAGCACACACAGTTATTTTCACTTTGCACACGAGCATAAAAGTTCTCAACCCTCATACTGAGTGTGGTAAAGTTCATTTGTTGAAAAGTTCATTTCTGCAGAAAGCAGATTAGGTTGTGAATATAAAAAGAGTGGACTCAGAATTTTGGCTTTATTTATGTTTTTTTTTTTATATCTGAAACGAATGGCGTCAAAAATAGTCTTGGAATTTTGGATAATATTTCGCTTTTTTCGTTTTCTCTGCAAGAAACAGCAACTGTAATACTCTCCGTTATTTCTAGTAAAATTATTAAAATGTTCAAAAATGTTCAAGACAAAAATTCTTTGTGGCAGCTTTGGTTACATTTAACGAAATAAATTATATACAATGGTGTGTCTCCGTAATCGATTTGAATTCAATTGTTCATAAAAAATATTACTAAAAAATTTTCTTATTCAACATATTCAATTTAATATCAATATTGCACTCTTAACATTAGTTTACGTATTCAATTAAATCTTTCAAACATATGGCAACAATTTCCATATATATTTTCGAACTAATTTCATTTAATATACTTATTTGAACCAATTTGGATATTTTATTGTAGTTATTACTCATTTTAATTGAATAAATAAGTGAAATAGGTGGCAACGCTCTGAAAAATATTTTCAACTGCATCCATTTTAAATTTTTTTATTTAGGCATCAGTACTGCAGTGGTACCTTTTCTTATCAAATTTATTGATTATGATCTTTAAAATTTTTAATTCTTGGCAACCAACAACAAAATATATTTTGATGAGAAAGATTTACACTTACGCAGTAATAGCCGGTTTTAAAACAGCGAACCAGTCGTTCTGCCTATTCGCTGTTTAGCGCCAATTGGAGATTCCAATTGTAGCCAAATCCTTCTCTACTTGATCTTTCCAACGGAGTGCAGGCCTTCCTTTTCCTTTGCTTCCCCCGCCCCCCGGAGTGTTTCCGTCCTTTTGGACGACATGACCTAGGCAGCCGCTTTCTCTTAATTCGCTAAACTGTGTTAATGTCCTCATATATTGTAAAGGGTGATTTTTTAAGAGCTTGATAACTTTTTTTTTTTTTTAAAAAAAACGCATAAAATTTGCAAAATCTCATCGGTTCTTTATTTGAAACGTTAGATTGGTTCATGACATTTACTTTTTGAAGATAATTTCATTTAAATGTTGACCGCGGCTGCGTCTTAGGTGGTCCATTCGGAAAGTCCAATTTTGGGCAACTTTTTCGAGCATTTCGGCCGGAATAGCCCGAATTTCTTCGGAAATGTTGTCTTCCAAAGCTGGAATAGTTGCTGGCTTATTTCTGTAGACTTTAGACTTGACGTAGCCCCACAAAAAATAGTCTAAAGGCGTTAAATCGCATGATCTTGGTGGCCAACTTACGGGTCCATTTCTTGAGATGAATTGTTGTCCGAAGTTTTCCCTCAAAATGGCCATAGAATCGCGAGCTGTGTGGCATGTAGCGCCATCTTGTTGAAACCACATGTCAACCAAGTTCAGTTCTTCCATTTTTGGCAACAAAAAGTTTGTTAGCATCGAACGATAGCGATCGCCATTCACCGTAACGTTGCGTCCAACAGCATCTTTGAAAAAATACGGTCCAATGATTCCACCAGCGTACAAACCACACCAAACAGTGCATTTTTCGGGATGCATGGGCAGTTCTTGAACGGCTTCTGGTTGCTCTTCACCCCAAATGCGGCAATTTTGCTTATTTACGTAGCCATTCAACCAGAAATGAGCCTCATCGCTGAACAAAATTTGTCGATAAAAAAGCGCGAAACACATTTCGAACCGAACACTGATTTTGGTAATAAAATTCAATGATTTGCAAGCGTTGCTCGTTAGTAAGTCTATTCATGATGAAATGTCAAAGCATACTGAGCATCTTTCTCTTTGACACCATGTCTGAAATCCCACGTGATCTGTCAAATACTAATGCATGAAAATCCTAACCTCAAAAAAATTACCCGTTATCTCGTAAAGCTCATCGTTCCATCGACTGAGGAATTAACCGCTTATCTACGACTTCGAAGTCGCGAGTGCGACGACTGTTTGTTTGATGACAGGAGATATTTAGTCTTGCCCTCATTCACTACCAGACCCATTTGCTTGCTTCCTTATTCAGTCTGAAGAAAGCAAAACTAACAACGCAGATGTTATGGCCAATGACATCGATGTCATCCGCGTACTCCAGCAGTTGTACACTATTGTAAAAGATTGTACCTTCTCTATTCAGCTCTGCAGCTCGAATTAATTTCTCCAGTAGTAAATAGCAGAAATCGCGCGATGGGGAGTCGCCTTTTCTGAAACCTCGTTTGGTATTGAACGGCTCGAATGGGTCCTTCCCGATCCTGACGGAGCACGGAGATGTTACTCAACGTCAGTATACATAGAAGTATTAGCATAAAGGCAACTAGTGTCAGTGTAATCAAAGACAGCTTTGAAATCGACGAAGAGGTGGTGGTGTCGATTCTCATTTTACGGGTCTTTTCCAAGATTTGACGTATGGTGAATATCTGGTCAGTTGTTGATTTTCCAGGCTTAAAGCCACACTGAACAGTTCTAATCAGATTGTTTACAGTGCGCTGTAATCTTTCCCACAATACGCTCGATAGAACCTTATATGCGATGTTTTAGAAAGTTATGCCACGATAGTTGTCGCAGATTGTGGGGCCTCTGTTTTTGTGGATTAAACGAAGCACACTTAAATTCCAATCGACGAACATTCGCTCCATCGTCATTGATTGGGGAATCGGGTTTACCATCTCCTGGTATTATGTTTTCACTGCTAACCTTCTTTTAGTCACCGTATCTTTTCATAGAAATTTCGAGCGTTACCCCTGTCAGCCAGCTTATCAAGCTGTTTGTACTCACGCATTAAGGCCTGTCCCTGTTTTGTCTACAAATTGCGTATCGCTATCCTCTTCAGCTCTCGGTATCTATCCCATCCCTCATTTAATGACTGTAGTCTTCCTTTATTAATAAATTTTATTATTTATTAAATTTTTATTATTGTTTAAAATTTTGAAAATGCTTTTAACTCATGAGAAAAATATTATACCTAACAACCTAAGCACATCAATCAGAATATTTTAGTGAAAAAAATATCTGTAAAAGCTGTCACCTTCAGCTATTATAAAAAATATTTGATAAGCTTAATTGCTACCGTTATAAAATATTTAATTCTTATTTCATGCCCACACACAATCATGACATTACACCTACACAACGTGCGTATATATTTAATGTATATGAACAGACTTTCTACCTCCACTATACTTGACGCACAACACGAGCGCAGCAAACTGGCAATCTCCACAGCTGCCACTTGTAATTATCTGTCAGTCAAGTGTCTACTGAGTCAATGTGCGCACACTGAAGTGCTTCCTTCCTAGTGCTTCTGCTTTCTTCATCACTTGCTATAATTTTTCCTGTACTTTTCCACCAAAGCAGCTACTTGCCTCTATTCTCGTGTGTATTCGCCAAGCAGCTTGCTGCTATTTATTTAATTAATATGCACAGCAAGTGGGTGTTCAAGGCAAGCAGTGAGCATTAAAGCTACAGCAAGTCAACGGTTTCGTTGCTGGTAATACCCGTATACATAGATATATTGGATAAGAAGGATTAATTATTGTGTGCCACCGGCGGTGATCAATTGGAAACAAATATGAAAAGAGGAAATAACACTTACAAAGTATTTGGTTATTGTGTTCAGACATACTTAATTAAGGGGACGTAATTTATGTGCAGAAATTCTAATAGAATTGCATGTTTACGGCTGCTTAGTTGTATACTTTATTAAACGCAAAGTTTTTGTAGAATAAGAATGACTCTTAATAGTGTCTTTATTGCAGAAGAATCGCAAGGAGGGTCATAAACTATTATATTTCAATATTTTTAATGAATAGACGTGCTAATGCGTATAAGAATATATGAAAATTATTTCATAAATTCAATATCGCTGACGTCATTAACAAGAGAATTTAAAATTGTTTTTTTATAAGTGACCTTGCGTCGTCTCATCACAAACCCACATTTCTACTACCTCCTTTGCTTTCCTATTTCCTATGCATTGCCCAGTGAACAGTATAACCAGAAATAAGTAGCATAACAACTGAATACAAAATAACCTGGCAGTTAAGGTATCATGCAAATGAAAGAAATTGAATATTTTAGGAAACATAAATATTTCGCATCCAAATAAAAACCGTTTTAAAGTTAATTCTACAGTTTTATTGTATGATCTTAACCGATGTAAGCGATGTGGGGGAAATTTCTTTATCTAATGCAAAAATGCAAATGAATTAAAATTATCTATCTCTAAAACCCATTTTATTATAAGTTTCACGAGCTTACCAGATATAAATACGTTATACGAAAAACAAAAGCTTTCGAAAACCACTTCTTGAGTTTTCGGAAATGAAAGTGATTTACGAGCTATATCGTAAGGATGGCAATCAAATTGGTCAAATACACGAAAGTTATGTTATGAACATAGTTTTTTAAAGGTACTTTTTTCAAAGCCTTCTTTGGTAGATCACGAGTGAGTCGAGACAAACTACATATCATGTTATTTTTGTTCAGTATTGTTTGGCCTTTCGTCGTGGGAAGACTTATGCCTGAACATCGTTTACGAATCGATCAACTTTATTAAAAAAAATTCACCTTCAACTTATGGTCAACATAATCGGTCTACTGAATGTACTATTTGCGAAACCATCACACATCGTGAGACCCAGCATTCATTTCTGGCTCAATAGGTATGTAAACAAGCAAAATTGCCGCATTTGGGACAAAGAGCAACCTGAAGAGATTCAAAAGCTGTCATTTTATTCAGGTTTGGTGTGGTTTCTGGGCCGGTGGCATCATGAGTTCTCGGCTATATATTTGGTTTCAATAAGACGGCGCCACTTCACGTTTGGGCCGGTTAGAATTTTTACTTTAGGGATAAGGAAAGTCTAAAGTCTATGCGGACAATTCCGCTTCGATTCAGGCCATATTTTTAAGAAAATTGCATATCTAATATTTTGATAAATATCTTATTGTTAGTGATTAAAATTTAACTTTCCAGTCATGATTATGGTTCTCCACACCTTTTTCGTGCACGGAAACGTCACGTGATTCTTATCCTCAGGAACCATACAAACAAGGTGAAGCCTAGAATTTCAGTCTACCGTTCACCACTGATCGTGAATAAGACGGTGAAACATCTACACCAAAGTTAGTCTCGCAAAATTGACCCAATGATTAAACACATGACCAAATTAGGGATAATAAAACAATTTTGATATGGTTTTTGTGGCATTTATAGAAAATTTCCAAATTTAGTATGGAAAAGCTGAAACAGTATACTTTGTAAGTCCCCAAGTATTCTCGAAGAAAACAGATTTTAACAAAGTTATGACTATTCCGAAAGGTGTAGCATAGATAACGGGGGTAAATAATATTTCAAAAAAAAATTATTTCACTAAGCCAAATTTAAGAACGATCTTCTAACCAGTTTGTTTACAGCAGCTGCTTAAGTTGGTTCACCTCAGTAGTGCGTTGTGCTTTTTATCTATATATATAAAAGAAAGTCGTGTTAGTTACATCACTTATAACTCAAGAACGGCAGAACAGATTTGGCTGAAAATTGGTAGGGAGGTAGCTTAGAGCCAGGAGACGGACATAGGATACTTTTTATCTCTTTATGTCAAAATTTAATACAACTCATAAATACAAAAATTATATTTCAAATCATAAGCATTTGTTCAAAATTCATGTTAATCAATTTGATGATTCTAAAGCAAATATGAGGATCAAGTTAGATTATTTCCGCAATAATTGCCGGAAAAACCCTAAAAACAGTCCTTTTCTTTTTCTCATACAAACGAATGAATGTTTGTTCGTTAGTAACGCTAAGGGAACGGCTGAACCAATATTGATGAAATTTTAAGAAGGTTGTTCTTTGTGGATTAAGGAAGGTTTAGAAATAAAAACATCTTATACTTTTCATGAAAAGTCGGCAAAATTGGATAATTCCAAAAGTAACTTTTTTCCAAAAACATTTTTTTTTTTCAATTTCTGTTTTGTTTTTCAATATTTTGATTTGGAAATATTGTATCGATCGCTTGCTTTTTTATTCCGGCTATTCAAGAGAAAAAATTATTACTATTACGATTTACGATGCTTTACGACAGGTTGTGAATTGAACAATTGAAAATTATTCAGTGAAACTTTACGTGTGAAAGATCCAGTATTATATGAAGTGGTGGAAAGCAATATGGTTCATGGACCTTGCGGACACTACAATCCCTTTTCGGTTTATATGTCTAACAATAAATGCACGAAACACTATCCGCTTGCTTTTCTTTCGGAATCGCAAACTGGAAATGATGGATATCCACTCCATCGTCGTAGCTCATCAGACGACCATACAACTTAGAGTAGTGAATATCGAAGTTGACAACATATGGATCGTACTATATTCTCCACTGTTGTCTAATTCACATTCTAAACTCATATCAATGTTTAGTATTGCAGTTTGGTGTAATCTATAAAATACGTTTGTAAGTACGTCACCAAGGGAAGCAACATGGCGCTTAATGGTCTTAAACGATACGGTCCATACGTGAACTGCAAATAAAGCGCTTTGTAGGATATTTACTTTTGCAATTCATGAACGGTTTCCGATTGTTGTGTGTCTCGCAGTTAATATGGAGATTGGCCAAAGAGTTTATTTCAGCCCAGAGAATACATTACAGCCGGTGGTAACACCACCAACAACAAAACTAACATTGACGAGTTTTTTTCTCAACTTTCGTCAGTGATCCGCTTACGAGAACATTGCTCTATTTGAAAATACCTTGCATTCATGGAATGCATCGTCGAAGAAATAGTTACCCTGAAAGCAAGACCGAACAGTAGATGGACATTCAGGTGTGTTCTCAACTAATGCATTAGGATGAATTTACACAACCCACCAAAAAAACGATGATTGCTTCTACCTTCGGTTGCTACTGATTAATGTACGCGGCGTATTGCGTACTGTGAATGGTATGGTGTGTGCAATTACAATTGCTGGAACACGATAATCAGTGGAAACAAATGTTGGACGATGCGATAGCTACTTCGAATGCCACTGAAGTTCCCACACTTTTCGCGATAATCATTTCACCATATCAGCCTTTAAATCCGCGTCAATTATGAGATACGAACAAAAATGACATTGTCGAAGACATTTACATCGTATTCGCTAAAAATTGGAAATGGGTCAATTCCGGTTGATGCTTCCGGTGGTTTGATATCAATTCCATCTGCGGTTTATCAATTCACGAAAGATGAACTCATCACCAATCTTCGGACATTGGCCAAATTATCGTAACTATGATTCCTTAAATGCACGCGCAATATTAACTGCCAAAAAATACAGATGTTCTTGACTTAAACTGGAAGATTCAAAGTCAAATTCCGGAAGACTTGCGCTCATACAAATCGACCGATCGTCTTTCCATTGAAGACGTCGCCGTGAATTATCCAGTGGAGTTTCTAAATTCTTTGGAGAGGCTTGGTATGCCACCGCATCATTTGCGTCTCAAAGTTTGATCTGTCGTTATTATGTTTTGCAATCTGCAAGCGCCGAAACTATGTAATGGAACCCGACTGATTGTGACGCACCTATCGAATACAAGGGGGCAGAATGCTTGATTCTACGAATTTCTTTGAGTTCCAACGATTTGCCATTTCAGTTTCCAGCGAAAATTGCATTTGAGATGACACTCAACAGGACACAAGGATAGTCGCATAGTGTGTGCAATAAGTTTGGAAATTCTATGTTTTTCACACGGCTAGATATACGTGGCGTGCACACGAGTTGGAAAGCCATCTTTTCTGTACACCGGAACAGAAACCAAAAAATTTTGTTTATCAAGCTGCGTTACATTGAAAAAAAAAAATGAAATGATAAATTCAATCTTTTCATTTCAAAACACATAATTTCACGCAGGACAATGGCTGCGGGGCCAGCTAGTAATGGATAAAAAGAACAAAGAATTTGTCTCAAATTTTGTATTTCTAACTAAATTTCGTATGCGGAATCGTTGCGAAAGTTCTAAAAGGCTTACAGTGATTCAGTTTTACCAAAAACACAAGCTCCCGGCAGTACAAAGCCTTCAAAGGGGATCGAGAGATCGTTGATATTTGATGACATGCCTCGTTCTGGTCGATCTTTTGGCCTCTTCAACTGTTAAAATATGAATTTTGTGGCGCTTGAAAATAGCCAGACAAGTGTTAGAGAGATGGCAAAAGAGTGCAATAGCAGTAGTTTCATTTTGGTGGATATTTTGGGTATAAAACGCGTTCTTGCTCGACTCGTCCCAATGAAGCTGAATATTTTTCAAAAACAGGTCTCTTTGGACAGTCGGTCGAAGAAATAAAACAAAATTCGCTGAAGAAGCTGAAGAACATCGCAAAAAGTGCTTATGAAAAGTGTTATAATAATTGAAAGATGTTTGAGAAATATTCGAAATAGTTATGACGTCGAAACTAAAGCTAAATCATTATAAATATTTAACATTAAAAGAAACAGTGAGCGCACATCGAAGTACTTCTGTTAAAGATTTTCTATAAATTTTTCTATTAGATTTTCATTGTTTTTTCACAGCAATAAAATAAAAAAAAAATACATTTAGAAGCGTTTAGAGAAAATTTTGACTTAAGTTGCCTTCATTCAATATGTTGCTTAACTAAGTTTTGTAAAATTAGTTTATTGCGCATACCCGGCAACTATATGAGCAAAAAAATTTTTATAAATACTAAAAGTGCACAGTAAAATGCGCTGTCGTCCCGCAGACGTTTACGCTTCGTTCCACGTTTAATTTGCACGAAAGTGTTTACTCACTTGTAGTGCCGCCTTTGCCTCGATAAATATTTGTTATGCGCTTGGACACGGCACAAAATTGATGCAAAGTAAGGGAAAACTATATGCAGCATATTACAAGCAGATTTGCAATTTCTAACGAGACTTTCTGAAATATTTCTAATATATGTTATGGGGTGCTGAACATTCCAAGAAATTTGCTAAGAAATGTGAATGGCAAAACGATGTTTAATGAAGTGTAAGTCCTTGCTTATGCAATTTTCTGCTTTTTCTCACAATAAATTGCCTTTTATATTATTTAAATAACGGTAAGCACTGCGACGCATTCCCGGGTCACTGTCATACAAATAACGGAGAGCTTCAAATCAATTTATGACTTTCTGTTGAAAAAAACTGTTCCGTGAGTTGGCGTTCAAAGGAAATGACTTCCTGCTGATAAAGGAAAACGAAAATGAAAATGAAATTTGTAGTTGGTACTTCAAACTGCCGGCAGCATTTGAGTTGAGCGCAAAGTGGGAGCTGGGTATGCGGGTCAAGAGTCATTGCTGGCGTACTACAAACCTAACTGTATTGCTGCGAAGTCGTCGTGTGTTTGCACAGCGAGCAGCAAATTGACAATCAAATAAAACGCACCGGCGTCACACACACAAAATGGCAAATAAACCGCTGTGAAGTAAGCCAATACAAATTCTTGTTTATATTAAATCACATTTAATTTGCTGATAATTAAATGGAAATGATTTGAAAACAAATATTTTCACTATTTCACTGCATTACTTTGGTACGCGCGCAATTTATTGATGAATTGCGTAAAAATATTGCCAAATCATCGCGACCACCGCTGCGTATACGTAACATGCATGAACACATCGCACGGGCCAACATGTGGTATACGTAACATTTTATTTAACATAAAATGACGTCGAGCGCAAAGTAAAATGAAAAATTGAAAAAGTTTGTTTAGAGCGTTTATTTTGTTCATGCAAAGGCACACCTGCATGCGACCATATCAAATTAAAGCCATCAGCATACACGAGTGCCTTGGAACATACTGCATTACAACAACATTACAACACACAGAAAGCGGCTGCTCAAGTGCACTTACACACACATGTCAGCCAGCATTCAAAATCGTATTTTTCTTACAATTTTCCTTGCAAGAAAGAGAGCTCACGAAAGACCTTTCTAAGACAAGATGTTTGCATATTGCGACAGTGGAAAACCTCTTCTTCAAAACATCTTAACATACGAACACATACATACATATCCGCACCTAAAATGCAAAATAACTTAACATCACTTTTCAAAAGTTTTCAAGCGAAGGAAAAACTATATAATAGAAACTTCCCAAATTGGAACAAAATTTGATTTTTGGTGAGTTTTGGTTATAAAATGGTTATATATATATTGGTTATATCTGAGGAGATTAAAATTTTATGATACATGTATATAATATGAATTCAATTTCGATTTTTTTGATGATACGTAGTTTTAGATATCAGGTGACGAATGAGCAAAGGCACAAAAAATATTCCTTTTTGTACTTTTTTCGTTGTTTCTTTTCAATGGTGTCAGGAATTTGTTTCTAGCTAAAACCTCCGTCACTTCCGCAATTCATTGTGTTGCTTAGTGTTTGAGTTAGGAAACTAGCCAAAGTAAATCCTTACTTGTGTTGAATTTTGTGACAGTAGTTAAGTGATCAACTTTGCAGACAAATTTATTTTTCTTTTACTCAAGCACAAAAACAAGCAAAAACAAAAAAAAAAAATTTAACGCAAATAAGTGAGTTCATAATTGATTTGTGGTACTTCAAAAGTTAGTAGCCTGCTTACTTCCTCTCCTTAACTCTCAGTGCTAGTGCTTCGGTATAATTTCTCGCACACAAAAACCAGAAAAACGTTAATTTCGACTGCACCGAAGTTTTAGTACTCTCTACAGGTGCATTTTTTATAGCATAAAAAAGGATGAAAAGATTTTTTTTTTAGATCGGTCAGTTTAAATGGCAGCAATAATGCTTCTATTTGACCAATATATTCAGAGATTGTAGCGAGTTCTTAGGAGAGTTCTCCGTGCAATGTTCGTGATGATAACTTGTCAAATAAATAAGTTTTCTTGGATCGGTCAGTTAATATGGCAGCTATTGGTTATAGTTGCTCGATATCAGCATATCCGACAAATAAACAGCTTTTTGTTGAGGAAAGGACGTAGGACAAATTTCATAGCGATATTTCAAAAACTGACGGAAAAGCACGATATAATCAATATCTCAGTTTTTTTATAAACAAATATTTTTTTCACTTTGGTAATATTTTTAGTCAGTATTTTCTTATTGAAAAATGTACATTAGACTTTTCAGTTACTAATTAATAATTAATACGAAGAACTTTACAAATCTGCGATTTTGACAAATTTTTGAACTTTGCCTGTTGCGTTTGCTGCTAGCGCAGTGAGCATTACTTTCCAAGTCTCGAAAGAAGTAGATGCATCAAAAAAGCTTCACAGCCGCAGCAAATTAAAAAAAAATGCTTTATAAAAAAATACATTTTTGTTAAAAAAACGACAAGTCGAATAAGTTCAATGTACATATATCCCTTTGAAAAGCAGAGAAAACTGTGTGCGTAAACATTTAAAGCTACTTTTCTAATAAAATTTAAATTTTCAAAATCCAAACTAAAAAATGTGTCATATTGAATCGAAATAAAAAATATACTATGTCCAATATATTGCCTCAAAGAACACAAAAAACAAATTTTGCCACGACAAAATATTTGGAATGACCCATATAATTTATAGGCTCTCCAATGATCCCTATTATGTGTTACAAACGTCGTGACAAACTTAATATATTTTATACAGGCTATGAAAATGCACACCGTGAATCAAAAAAGTTTTGGCACACCTCAGTTTTTCCACTTTGCTTCAATATAACTTTTAATTAACTGAACATACCAAACAAAAAACAAACATGTTTGTGTAAATAATGTTTTTTAATACATATATACAAAAATTAAAAATAAAAAATTCATACAAGTAGGAAATTATTAACAAAATAATGAAAAAGAGTCATATTCATATCAAAAAAGTATTGGCACAAAATATAAAAATGGTAATACAAAAGATGAAGAAAAAGAATTTGAAAATGTTTAATATTTTGTTGCACCTCCCTTGGCTTTAATAATCGCTTACAAACGCCTTTGCATACTTGCGACCAAATGAGAAGTCTCTCGACTGGTAATATTGGCCCATTCTTCCTTCAGAGCATTTTTAAGGGATTCTTTCGAAGTTATTTGGTGCTTGCAAAGCAAATTGTTTTACAAAAGGCTTAAATAAACAAGCTTATCCATTTTACGTCTATAAATACAAGATTCCCAACTCCACTTGCCGCTATACACCCCCACACCATTACGTTTCCGCGTGAGCTAAATGTTTTCTCCAGTTGCTCTTGCATTTTTTCACTCAATTTTACAGCCGAAATTTTTGGGTCTTTTACCACTGCGCCAACAATGGATCGTTCCTCCCGATCAGAAAAAGTTTTTGGCCTCCCAGATCTGTAATTGCTTTCTATTTTTCCGCTGTTTATGTAATGGTTTATTACATTCCTTACACTGAAAAATGATCTATTGACAATTTGTCCTATTTCGCGCAATAATTTTTTTTTCCAGGTACAGATTCAAAATGAGTTTCCGCACTTTAACGGTTATCTATTTTCTGCGACCCATTTGCTCAATCTATGTCAAGCCTAAACACATTACTAAAAGTCAATTGCTCTAATTAGTCGTTAATAATATCTAAGAGAAGTCACCAAAAACGGGATCAAAGGAAGTCCACTTAAAGAGGAATAAGCAAAAAACATGATGTGTGCCAATACTTTTTTGATGTGTTTTCCGCTATTTCTGACTTCTTTTCTAGATTTGGGGGGAGTGGGGGGTGAATGTAACGGTATATATAACGGTATATCGCTTGCATTTTGTTTTGTTTCTACCAGTTACACTATGTACAAAAATTATTGAATAAGATTATTTTTTGTTGCTTTTTAACTATCTTTCTTTAGAAAATCAAAGTGTGCCAAACTTTTTTAATTTATTGTATGTATTATGAAGTCTAAAAAATTGTTTGAAATGGTTTTTATAGAGAGTTTAATGTGAGAAGGGTAAAAACATCTTTCTTTGCGAAAATTTTTCTTCAGAACCGAACTGGCAGAGTTTATGCCAGTCAAGGGCTTACGCAAAACTAACTTATTTTTGCCTTAAAGTACAGCTTGGTATACTAAAATCATTTTAAAGTTTGGTACATAAATTACTGAAAGCAGATTTCCTGTCGAGTCCGCTGTAGTGCCGTAACTCATTTGATGTCAGCTTAATACATAAAGATTTGAACGCGTTTTTCTCCAAACTGCAGTTTTACAGTAACATTATCTGGTCACTACAACAAACAATTTACGACACAATTTTTCTATAATAAATTTAACCTTTTTTTGCATATCCGCCATTTCTCAAAAAATGCATATACATTTAAAAGCTTATATGTATATCTATATGTATGGCAAGCATGTCTTATGTATAATAAGATACCGCACTTTATTTTGGTTATGATAGCGCGATATGAATACATAAATGTTTTCACATATTTTATATTAAAAAAAAATTAATTAAATTATGTATATTAAATTAAATTATTTTTTCCTTGTTCCCAGAATTTATTATCAAAGTCATGCCTTTTTATGGCTCTAAACGCCTATTTTCCACAGTTAAGAATTCAATACATAGCAGAATATTTGGCGTACCCAACACAATACGATAAAGAGTAAAATTTCAATAGATATTTTGCAATTTGAAACAGTTAAGAGTCACTAAAATTGATTTATCGATTAATCTGAGCCGAACTGACATCTTCTTTTTGACTAAAATTAAACAAATTTAATCAATATATAAATAACACACAAAGTCATCTAAAAATAAAACTTCATACTTGATATACATAAGCATCCCTCCGAATTTTATGCAAAAATCTCAAATCTTCAGCCAAACTAAAGTGACCGTCATCAAAATGAAAACAAATGCTTGCAGCTGTTACCTGTATCATACACATATGTATATGCTGAGATATATGTGTGCATTTTATATAGAAACCTTACAAGTTACCGTTAATGATAATAATATAATATCTTCGACATTATATTTTTCTATACTTAACTGTATAAAGCGCTAAATTTAAGTGATGCAGACCTAAAATTCACGCCATAAAGCTCAGCTGCACACACTTATTCCTACAAGAAAAGCTTATTTACATTACATTACCTTCTTATTATAAATGTACATATATATGTATATGTTTTTCCCCATTTTGACATGAAAAATGGCTATGACAGGGTCTGTGTTCGTCTACCGTGGCGAAGCAAAGGCGCCATCAACAGCTGCCAACCAGCACCAAAGCCTTTCCAACTGACGTCATTTGCGCTACGACTCACTGCACACTTCGGCACTAATGTTCACATATACATATATGTATATATTCGTATATAAGCTATATACAAACATATACATATACAGCTTGCACAACCACCTCGAAAACATAGTCCACATTCAACTGAGTAATAAGCTGTGGAGCTGCGGTCTTAATGCCAACTTTAACATCACCCTGAGGTTGCCCGCATTTTCTCGGAACTGGGTTGAATTTGACATGACTGCAGTTGGACCGTTGGTATTGAAAGTGCGAGTGCATTTGTGCAGTGAAAAAATGTGTCAAATATAGACTTACTGTTAATGAGTAGTGCTTTTGCATAGTTTTCCGTCGACATGGCTGGGAAAATATGCAAATTAATTTATTTTCCCTGTATTATTAAATTTTAAAACCCTTACAGCGATTAACTAAATGGTATAGTGATGCAATAAAAAATATTAAACGCAAAGTTGAATGCTAAGTAATGCTGCGCAAAAACTAATTTCAGGCGCACTAACGAATGGCCTTGTGGTACAAATGCTGGAAGGCGCCTTAGTATATTGGTGAACTTCTAAAATTGTTATACATTTATGTAATATTTTCAACTGTATTTTCAACACTTCAAAATAATTTTTTACAGAGTTCAGTGTAATTGGAGCCAACAAATTTTAATTAATAAAATATACTTATATAATATACTTGCTAGTAAAAATATCAAAAATTATTACAATTTCACAATAAACAAGGAGACAATCAACTATTCGTGGAATTTACGAATGTCATAGTAGGTTTACTCTTCTCTGAACAGTTAATCTTCGAAAACGAGCTACTAACACTTATTTTAAGCTGCTTGCGGTTCGATAGCAAGCATGTTCAGCCGTAACTTAAAAAGTTATTCTAGGGAATCGAAGCAAACTAGTGTACGGTGTAGTCGGAAATAATGATGATTATACTCGTAATACTTAATATTTATTAAGTTTAAAAATTTTGCCTGGATTTTTCCTAAACACTGTTCAGTGTATGCTTGTCACAACATTTAAAAACAAAAATTATGTAAAATGACTCAAAAATACATTTTTACTGCTGCTACTATGATGCAATAGGTAGATCAAGTAGAAAAAGCAGCATTCAAACGTTTTTCAGAACTTTTGCAATTTTTGAGAAAGTTTTCCATAGCACAAGGTGCGTTCCAAAGTTAACAGGACTTAAAAAAAAACAGAACAAATTGTTTTTCGGCAAAACCAATTTATTTTATCCAAAATAGTCTCCTTCTGCTTCAATACAATATAATATTTTTGCCTGATCCAAAAGCATGTCGAACGGGTGTTTTAGCTCGTTGGCCGGTATGACCGCCAGTATGCCGGTGCAAGCCTTTTGAATGGCCTCTACGTCTGCATAACGCTTTCCTTTCATGGACAAATGCATTTTTTCGAAAAGGAAGAAGTCGCACGGTGGATCAGGTGAATACGGGGAGTAGTTAATGGTTAAAATGTGATTTTTGGTCAAATAATTCAATTCAATTTCTATGAATTTCAATGATGATTTCGGCTGATTTTTGATGAATTCAGGCACAGTTTCGATAGAATTCCCGGTGATCACGGAATTTGATTGGCACACATGTCAATTATATCCTCACGATCACTTTGAAAACGTTGAAACCACTCGCCCACTCTGCTACGGGATAGGCAATCATCGCTATAAACTTGTTTCATCAATTGAACATTTCAGTAAAAGTTTTACCAATTTTAAAACCAAATTTAATGTTGGCTCTTTGTTCGAAGCTCATTTTCGCACCGATAACACAAACATACTGACACTTAAAACGCAATAACTTCACTTCCAAAATGAAATTCTCACTGGACAACCGATAAAGATAGCACATTCTAACACACCAACCGACATCCAAATGGCGCCATCGGGGGCGCTAGATTCAAAAACTTCTGTTTACTCTGGAACCCACCTTGTAATGTATATATGTATTTTTTATGGCATCAATTGCACACAATGATGAGTTTTATTGTTGGCACTGACTAGTCGACAGTACTATGTATTGATTTCGTGGAAAATTGGGGCCTTTGTAATTTTCTTGAGTCGATTTTAAATATATTTCTTCGTCCATTACAATGCACTCAGCAGAGTCTTGTATTTAGCAATTTATTTAGTATTCGATATTGTATCTGAATTAGTGCTTGGCTTGATTGCATATTTTCCACCATTCAGTTACAGATTTCATAAAGATGAATTAGAAAGGAATTTAAAAAAAACTATCACTACAGTATTAGAAAGAGCATATGCCATTCGGTACTTTACTTACTATACAACTCCAAAAGTTCCAAATATACTAAAAAATTATTGTTTTTTTTTCATTTCTGTATTACATATTAAAGAATTTCAGCTCATGATAATTGAAATAAAGTTTATTTCCCAATGAGTAAAAGTTGTAAACAAAACCTATTATGCACATAAAATTTGATTTTTCCTATAACCTTTCAGATTACTCTGCAGTTCACTGCAATCACGTGTAATTTTACCACGCCGCTGGGTACTCGTAAAAGTGCCGGCTTAAGTCAACCATTAAACTTTCTGTAACGACAGTTAAGCCATAAAAAACAGTAACTAATTGGTCGTAAGTGGTTTTACGTGCATTTTACTTATGCGTTAATGACCAAGCTGCTTACATGCCCTCACCAACACTGATTGATTTTCAGCGTATTGAGACGTGTGCAAGGGAATTTCATAAAAATTATCCTTTTACAATTTTCCACACATTTCTTCGCAATAGTTTATTTTATTACACATTGTAAATATAGCTTACTTAATGTTGATTTGTTAATTTGCTTTATCAAATCTATTTCATTGCTTGTATTCTCTATAGTATTTTATTCGAAACAATTTGTCAACCAAATCAAAATCAATTTCGAAGTTTATGCAACTATGGATGGCATATAAATCACGTGGCAGGTGGCTTTCTTAAAGGGTTACAGAGGCAACTGTGGGCTTAAAATTAAAAAAAAAATGGCGCGGCTCTGCGCTCTATGAGATTTAATATTCATATCTCCTAGACCACTTAATGCACAATATTCAAATTCGCTCAGAATAAGGACTTAACTGACACTATAAAATTGGATGAAATTGGATTAGACCTTTGTCCGAATTCCATATCGTACCAAAACTATTCAAACCTCCAGATACTGAATACGTCATCAAAGTTCCATTTGAAAACTTTTTGTCAAAAATATTGGAAATCGCAATTTAAATTCCCCGGGTAAACGATATTTCAAAAAAAAAATATATATATACATTGGTAATCGAAAAAGTCTGTTCGTAATTTTAATCAAACTTCAACTTTTTTTATATTTGTACTAATTTTTGATCGACCACATTTTGCCATTTTTCAGCTAAAGACACTATTCCATCATTATAAATTTTCAAAACGGAAGCGAACGAACCATTGTTGTTGAACATCAAATGTTATCATCGTCCATTCCTTTGCATCATACGATCATCGTATAGCAGGACGGAAACTATGAGTGCGTTGTAGAAGTTGGTCTGTATTCCTCGAAAGAGAACTGCACTTCTCAATTGCCTACTCAGTCCGAAGTAGCACTTGTTGGCAAAATTTATTATGTGTTTGGTTTCGAGACTGACATTGTTGTTGGTATTAATACTGGTTCCAATATAGACAAAATTATCTACTACTTAGAAGTTATGATTGTACACAGTGATGTCTTGCCCTCATTCAGTACAAGCCCCTATTGCTTCGCTTTTTTGTATATCCTGAAGAAAGCAGCAACTAACAGCGCTGTTGTTATGGCCAATGACATCGATATCATCGGCGTATGCGAGCAGTTGAACACTCTAATAGAAGATTGTATCTTCTCTAATCAGCTCTGCAGCTCTAATTATTTTCTCCAGCAGCAGATTGAAGAAGTCGCACTATAGGGAGTCGCCTTGTCTGAAACCTCGTTTGACATCGAACGGCTCGAAGAGGTTCTTCCCGTTCCTGTCGGAGCATTTGGTATTGCTGAACGTCAGTTTACACAGCCGTATTAGTTTTGTGGGGATACCAAATTCAGACATAGTGGCATAAAATCAGCTCCTTTTCGAGGAAGATGTGGTGTGTATCAATCTTTTTTTCCAAGATTTGGCCCATAGTGAATATCTGGTCAGTTGTTGATTTTCCAGACCTGAAGTCACACTGATAAGGTCCAAGCAGTTTATTGACGGTGGGCTTTAATATTTCACACAGTACGCTAAATAGAACAATCCGAAGCTATGCGATGCTGACACAGATTGCGGGGTCTTCCTTTTTGAAGAATAGGCAGAGCACACTGAAATTCCAATCGACGGGCGTGCTTTCGTCCGACCATATTCTACAAAGAATCTGATGCATGCTCCATACCAGTTCTTCGCCGCCGTATTTGAGTAGCTCGACCGTCAGTACATCGACACTCGCCACTTTCTTTATCTTCAAATGGGTACATATGTATATTTGCTATTCGAACTTCTCATGTTTGGGCAATGGAACGTCTGCTCCATCGTTTTTACGTGGCGAGTCCCAAACACAGCACACAATTCTGGGAAGAAAGCTTCCTCTTTAGCTCGCCTCTTTCATATTTTTTCTAAACAAATTGCTTTTGAAATAACTTGGTCAATTGAAAATTACTGAATTCATATGAATACTTCAATGTAATGGTTCAGTATTCTTCTTTAGAAATCGAAATAGTTCGTGGAATAACCCCTCCATACTTGCAGTTGTTCTTATAAGTGAGCACACACTCGCACATTTCATTGCAAGGAAATTCATTAAATAAAGCAGTTAGTGGAATTGGCGTTAATTGAGACGACATTTGTAGTGTTTCCGGGCATATTACCAGCAAAAGTTCATTCACTGCAAAAGTGAATACATACTCAACCAAGCATGCGGGGTTTCACTAGAAAATTATAAATTTCCTGAAGACGATATGTAGTTATATAACAGTCTTTACAATTATTTGTAAAGCCATGTTGAGGGAATATCACAAAATCTCTGAGGTACATACACAAAACAAAAGCCGTTTCCATTGAAGCCGTATACGCCGTTATGTACCGAGTGAAAGCAGACTATACCTCTTTTGACATTTCGAGAGGGTAACATAAGCCAGTAAATTAAACCATCTGTTTTATTTAATTTTATAAGTAACTTAAATGAAGAAAGCGTTATCTTATCTACAACTATTTACTCAATATTTCTTCATTTTCCTCCAATTCCAGTAGCACAAAATGCCGCCAAACACGAATACGAACACCGAAGAGCAGCTGCCGGAAGAGTCGACGCAAAGTCTGGAACCGGCCGATCAGAAAGTTGAAGAGACCACGCAGCGTGAGGTGTTCCGTGAGCTCGCGCAAAAACAGGCGGAACAACAGCAGGCGGAAAGTCAAAAAATGTTCACCACTTTGACACCCAAAACCACAACAGAGGCCGAAGGTAAGACCACTTTTCAGATATCCTGTGCTTACATACACAGTATGTACTATGATATTATTTCGTCTTCCTTTCTTCCTTGTAGAGGAACCCACCACAACAACTGCGTCTACCATCCAGAAAATCGGACATGCCGGCGAAGTGGTCACCGAAGTGATTGCCGAGAAGACCGGTCTACCCACATGGGGCGTGGTGGCAATTATTATACTGGTATTCCTCGTCGTCTTTGGTATACTCTTCTTTTGTGTACGTCGTTTCTTAAAGAAGCGACGAACCAAAGATGGTAAGGGTAAGAAGGGTGTCGATATGAAATCGGTACAATTATTAGGATCGGCGTATAAAGAGAAAGTAAGTATCAACAACGCTATCATTCCTTAGTAGTTATTGGGTTCTGGTATGTCATAGGTTCAGCCTGATATGGAGGAACTCACCGAAAATGCTGAAGAAGGCGATGAGGAGGATAAACAAAGCGAGCAAAAATTAGGAAGACTGAATTTTAAGGTAAGCTTACTGTGAGCTCTCTACCATCTTGGCGTTGTACAAAAGTCCACACTCTAGTGACAACATCAAACGTGTTGTCAAGGCACACAAGGAGCAAAGCAAACGTTAGCGTAAATAATTTAAGAAAGTTGCAACGGTTCTTTCAGATCTCTTCTTATAATATTCAACCTTTTATATTAAATAATTTGTTAATATGTCTGTCTCTAAAGTAAAGTTTAATTACATTACATAAGATTGAAATGTCACCAATTTTGTTGTTGCACATAAAATTTGCATTCGCATTTTATCTTTTTGGACTCATGTACATTAAGCTCCTTTACTCTTGACTCAATTAAATTAAAAGTAAAACTCTCCGGTGTTGTTGGAGTACTCTCATAACAGTCGACCAACTACTTTTCTAAACCCCAAAAGATGCCTTATATTTTTCTAAAAACGATATAGTTTTTATACCTTTAATGGACGATGAGTTTCTAAAAGGGCTTGATGTGCCTTACAGTGAGTTTTACAACTCGATTTTGGTTTAGAATAGACCTTGTTAATTTACCTGTATATTTTATTTATTTTCTTATGTTAACTTTTCCGTAAGAGAGCAAAGCTGAGATGTAACAAGCAAAGAAGGAGAGTAATTTCCCTTCACACGCTTAGAAGGTTCTGACTTGAATAGCTTAGAACGCCGGTCCGTTTTATTACCTGAAACTCCCATATATCACAATTGATCATAAGACCCTTACAAATCCACAAAGCGCTTTGAGCTTATCACAAATTCATTGATACGACTAATGTCAGTTTCTGCCATCTTCTGGTTCGCGAGAAAAACTGTGGAGATATTTCGTCTTCAGTATTGCAGAGGCTACACAATGAATGAGAAAGTTCAAGGATGTTTCTATGTTACTCTCTTCCATAAATTTTTTTCAACTTGCCTCCGTCAAGGTTTTAGCCCTACCGCAAGAATAAGTATTGGATAATGCAAACCTATGATTGCAGCATGATGAATTTAGCTAAAGAGAAGTAGTTCAGAAAATCTTGCAATTGCACAGGAGCAGGTCGTCGACCAGCGCCTGCTAAGCGCACTCGAAGTCCATTATTCGAGTACTAGAACGCAAAATGTCAATGGAGATCTAAAACGATCCCATTCCAATATCAGCGGCGCAAAAGGGCCTCTATGACTAGCTCGTTAGCTTTGCAGGCACCTAAACGAGTCTGATGATGAAAGAGGTAGAACTCTTTATTGAAAACTGTCGCCCCAACCCTCCTTCTTAGCTTCGACCCATTCATGAAAATCCCCTCTTCACCAGCGACTCTTCCCTATCCACATGTCCCTCGTCGGTATGTGAGCAGTGAAAAAACCGCCACGAGTAGACTCTGTGACGCAGAGGTCCTAGGAAAAGAAGGAGAAGAGAGTTTCTTAGAGCGACTTCGCAGCAATGCAGCTGCCGACAATTTCCATTGGGGCTATGTGTAAAGTGACATTGTTGATGTAGTTCCTGGTGCACCGGAAATGCCGATGAGAGCCGCTCTTTGTACACGACCAAGCTTCTTAAGAAGTGTAACTACAGTTTCGTAGAGCCAAATTACCACCTTTGATGAGAGTCCCCATTTATGCCTTAGTGTTTAAACAGACAAAGTAAAATAAAAATAAACAAAGATTCTTCTTGAGAAAGATCATGGCCTCTTAGTCCTGGCAACAATGGGGCTACTGAACAAGTAATAGACAAAAATGGGAACTGGGTTAAAGAATTCCACAAAAAGATTTAGCGAAATCAATTCAATCTTCGGATGTTATAATTAATTTTACGCTATACCGAAGGCGTTCTATAGGTTCTTCGCCAAATATGGCATTTTTCTTTCAACTCGACTTCGAATCAGCCCAGTAAAAGGGCCTAAAAAATAGAGTCCTGTAGCCGATTTGGCCTTCTCTAGTTATTCGATGTAAACCATGCCCGCTTGAAATCACTGCTTCCAATCTAAATTCTTTAGTCTCTGGTGGCAACGACAAATATTTCATGCAGAAGGCATCTCATTTTCTTGCAATTCAATACTACCATTTGATGTGGCTCATCCTTTACGTAATTAACGACCCTGTTAAACCAATATTATACCGAATTTCTTTGTAGTCTCTACATTTCTACTAACCTTACGTCATTAGCACTCCAACAACACTGGTAGAATATTAAATTTCTAAATGTTGACATTGAGGAAAATTGTTTTCAATAAATTTTAAATCCCACATTCTAGTATAGACCACATATCTTAATCAAGCCACAATTGCACAAACTAATTCACTATATAAAAACAATAAAAACACACATTACGCCTAATCCTATTTGATTTTCAAATACAAGAAATAATTACAAATCAACTAATAAGTATGTTTTTCTCTAATGTCGCCGCTCCGTAAATGATTGGATTGCGTGAATCTGCTACAATACTCTTCACTTGCTCTCTATTTTTCTTATTTTCTCTATTTTTTCTACTCTTTTTGTATCCCTTTTTCTCTGTATGTCGCTTTGCTCTTCCATTTAATAGCTCGAATATGACTTCAACTCGAACAGCTTAGCGGTCACCGTTATACAAGCCGAAGAATTGCCCGCGCTTGATATGGGCGGCACATCAGATCCTTACGTTAAGGTCTATTTGCTACCCGACAAGAAGAAGAAGTTCGAAACCAAAGTGCATCGCAAAACACTGAACCCGGTCTTCAATGAAACCTTCACATTTAAGGTAATATACCTATTTTTGCCATTTTACAATTTGTTAATGAGAAAATTTATATCCTCGTCGTCAACTGCTAGAGCTTGCCCTATGCCGATGCCATGAACAAGACGCTCGTATTTGCCATATTCGATTTCGATCGTTTCTCCAAGCATGACCAAATCGGCGAGGTGAAGGTGCCACTCTGCACTATTGACTTGGCGCAAACCATCGAGGAATGGCGAGACTTGGTCAGCGTTGAAGGTGAAGGCGGACAGGTATGTGATACTGGCTGTGCTGGCGCGCAGCGTTGCCAGCTGCTAAGAGTTAAATTTTTAATTTTCACTTTATTTTCAATTAACAAAAAAGTTGTACTTCTACTAATTTATTATTACTTTCTTCTAAATGTAAACGTAATAAGTAAAATACAAAAGCAAAAAACAACAACAAAAATAAACTAAATATATTTCTAAGTCCCTACGTATGAATATAAATTTCAAAGAGCTGCAATAAAAAATTTAACTGCTTTGAGCTTTTAACTTAAGTGCCAGCTTTCTAGCGCTATTAAAAGTTCAAAGTTCAATTAAAAGCTCAAAGTGAAGTTACACAATTTTTATGCTCTTGCAATATGTTTCTATAAAGTATAATAGCATGTTCAGCTAACGGTTGTACATATCACCTAATTCTTTTAGGATAGATACGAGTATAGGATTAAATAGTTTATATAGAAATGATCAGGAGTTGAAATCCGGGTGACTGTCTGTCCGTCCGTCCAACTGTCCATCCGTAACTTGTGTAAAAATTAAGATATCTTGGTGAAGCTTGAGATGTACCACTGCCACACCCCAAAACGCCGTTAAAAAAACCTATAAAGTGTCACAAATAAGCACCACTGTAATTTGGCACAGATGATAGCAGTAGCAATGGGCATGTGTGGGCTGAAAATTCAGAAAAAGTGGGCGTGGAACCGCCCTCTAATAGATTTATTGTACATATTTTTTAGACCACTAAAGCTACAACAGCCCAAATTCTTTAGCGCAAATCTAATAGGAACCGACAGTACGAAAATGGATGAAATCGGATGATAACCCCGCCCACTCCCCATATAACGGCACTGTTCAAAAGTAATAAAAACGCCATAAATCAATAACTAAATACGCCAGAGACATTAACTTGAAAGGACCTTAAAATGGACGATAGGTCCTTTTTTAGGTAAAATCACATATATCTCAGGGCCTGCTCGACCGATGTCAACCAAATTCAATACGTAATATTCCCCTAATATTCTTATTGCACAGTCCGAAAATAGAGAAATCGGACTGCTACCACGCCTACTTCCCATATAATACAATTCATCTATTTTTCTTCCAACTCACTCTTTGCTTTCCCGTGTACAAAGCAAAAAGCAATTAACGCTTAAACGCCTGATGGTTCCACCAGGAACTACTACTTTTTTGTCAAATTTTCATATATGAACATGCATTTTTAAATATTACACCACGTCACAAGTTGCTTTGATATATCCGTTATCTTTTAGCTCAGTCTCCACTTGTGCGAGCTTTGCAGTCATTTGGAATTTAAAGGAAAATTTTGTATTCTCAAGTAACTATTGTGAAAGTAATAATAATTAATTAGTGCTGAAAATTTGGAATCTTCATCGTTATTACAATTAAATTTGATGAAAATGTTAATGAAAAGTTTACAAATTTAAATTTTAATTGTATGAAATAAAACTTGAATGGTCCCTTGAGGAACCATCAGGTGCCTGGAGGAACCGCCAGTCGTTTAAGGATTAATATAATGGGATAAAATCTTGTACTAATAATACCTTTAGCCTATCTTATGACCGAAAAATGTACAGTATATTGATTTTCGTGTTTCTAACAAACCTGATTGTCAAATCTGACGGTCAGTCTACAGTCAGCGTCAGTATTTATTGCTTGGATTCCGAACCTCTGGTTGACGTTTTGCAGCTTAATATATTTCGCTTTGATTCTAGCCAGTTGCAAGAGTATAAAATGTTCGGTTGCAGCCGAACTTAGCCCTTCCTCACTTGTTTAACATAATTTAATAATACTAGAGATACTACATTGCTATAAACAGTTAACTCGCGTGTAATGAGTATATTTTGTGTGTGTGTATAGTTGGACTTTTTTCGCGCGCAACAGTGTGTGTCAGTTAATTGTGTTACGTAATGACATACAAAGCAGCAGACAAATGCACAACCTCAGTACATAAAGAAATTTACAGGAACCACTGGCAACATTAATATGAAACAGCGCAGAAACCAACCCGTTTAGCTCAACACACCCAGTTCAAAATGCATTAAATAAACGAAAAATAAACTTTAAGTTTCCACTTTAACAACAACCCACTACCAATAAAACAAGTATTATGAGTAAATGAAAAAGCTTAACAACCAACCTTTATTACCCTAGCAAAAAGAAGTGCTTTAAAGTATTCGAAATTTTGTTAATACTATATGAATATATATATTTTGGAGGTTATTTGGTTCTCAAATAATTTTATGATTTTCCTAGTTATTTCAACAGCACAAAAAGCAATTTTACTATAATATTTTACTATAAAAGTTTAATCTCATTTTTACTTATCAAGGCGCTTAAGTTCCACTCAAGGTCTTGAACATTATTATATAGCAGCAAACTTAAAATTAAAATAAGACAACATTTGCAATGAACAAAGCATTTAAATCAAACTCTAAACAAGTTTTTCTTTTCCACTCCCCCTCTATTTACTACAACCACTACTACTACCTCTACTACTACTACTACTATGTACTACTACTACTACTCGTACTCACTACTCAAACTCAAAAAAATAATAAAAATAAAATTGATTTGATTCCGACCTTTCGTAGAAGGTAAATAAATACATACAAAACAACAACAAAAATTCATATGAATATTACTCTTTGTACTACTACTAATATTTCTTTAATTACCACCTCACTTTTACGCAATATAAATTTTTTTCGAATTCTAAAAACAAATATTTTCTGCATTTTTCTCACATTGTTAATATTGTAGTTAAATTTTTGTGTTTTAATTTTGTCGCAAAAACATATTGAGTATTTAACTAATTACTTACATATATAAAAATGTACAGTTTCACCATAGAATTAAAACGAAGAAGCGGCGCAAAAATGATCGAATGGAATCTAATATGAGATTTGTGGGCATTTTTTAATTACTTTTAAATTTATAAATTAAAAATACAATCATTTATGCTACAATATTATTTTGTTGAGAAACTCAGATGAATTGCAGAGCAAACCCCTCCGGCTTTTATTGTACGAGAATGAAATATTAAAAAATATATATTTGAAAATGACAACGTTGTTGGAAAATCACTAATGAATACAGAGAAAACAAAGCCTATATTTTAAGAAGTCTTGATTCTTGTAACTACTTAATAACTCTTTACAGGAATATCTCAAGTAAAGAAATACGTGTTTCAGTTAAAATCTAACTTAGAACTTGGTCGAAGGAAAAAAAAACTGAAATTTGAATTTTTGCCAGACAAATTTGCAAAAAAAAATTAAAAGTTCAAGGAAAATTTCGCGACATTTGTAATCGAAAAAAATTCTTTGTTCAAGTGTATAAGAATTCAATCCTTGACCTGTGTAAAATTTCATGAACATCGGTTGAATAGTTCTCGAGAAGTTATCCAACCGTATTTTTATTATTCGGAAAAACTTGAAATTTTGCAACAATATTCTAAAGGTATTGTAGAATTTAATAAGATAATTAAAAACTTAGATTTTCGGAAACCCCTAAATCCTTATAACCCATCAATGAGCATACGGTAAATTGCAGTGCAAGCTGCACTGATAGCAATTGAATCGAATTCATACAGTCCGCTACTATCATAAAATCAGCGCGCGAAAAATAGTTTTACTTCAAATTCAGAAGAACTTACGAAGTAAAATCAATATTAAAAATATGTTTAAAAAATTTTTTTTCTGTAGAACCATCCAAAAATAAATTCTGGAACTGCCAGTAATGCACATAGTATGAGGTGTGTCAGGAAACTAAATGCAATAAACGAACGGAATAAACTGTAGCTATTTTGTGTTCCGGAACTTAAACGCATTGAAGGAAACGAAATAGTAGATAAACGTGCAAAAAAAGGGCGTGGACTCGTCAACAAAAGCCCTCACAGGTACAGATCAATCGACCAAATATGGTGGCACGCATGATCCGAAGCCAAAAAGAAGCACACTAAAGCAGGTCAAATATCATTATGTTCACAGCTCTCTCCTACATATTATCAAGGTGTGCTGCAGTTTGAATTCCTTCCAACCGAGAAACAGTTAACAAGGAATACTATTTGAGTGTTACGTTTCGTTTACGCGAAACTGTTTTAAAAAGAGCCCGAAATTATGGATCGACAACAATATCATGCCGCAACCACCATATTCAGCTGATATAGCTCCGGGTGACTTCTGGATATTCAGCGACCTCAAATGACCTTCCCGAAGCGGTCAGTTGTGTCAATTGAAGACATTAAACGTGAATCGCTGAGCACTTTGAAGGCTATTTCGGAAATTGATTTTAACAACTGTTTCGACAATTGGAAAAAACGTTGACACAAGTGTATTGGGACCAAAGGAGATCATTTTGAGAGGGACGACTTAGATTTTGATGATTAAATTAAAAAATGTTCAATTATTAGTTAAGGGTTACTATTTGTACTCATGGTAGTATGCACAGAATAGTAAAAAACTCTGTGACTAGAAGATGGCTGGCGCCTCAAGAAGTCATGAATCAAAATAATCAATCCCTCAAGCATCCTAGATATTGTAAAACCTCTAGAATTGAACGAAACAGCATGAAAGAATCAGGAGCCACAATAGACCTATTTCTGCGGTGCATCCTCTTCTAATCTATCTATCCTCGTACAAATGTATATAAATGATCAGCCTTAAGAGGTCAGTCGATTTAACCATGTACCAGACAGACAAACTGTACATACAATATACACATTAGTATAGATTAAACAAGCTTCTAGATATCAAACTTTATCAAAGATACTAAGAACCTCATAAAAAACTGATTTTTATTTAGTTATGATAAAGAGAATCTTATTCAACCGATCATTATGCGGTCCTAAACAAACACTTCAAAACAGTTTCAACTCTAAAATTAAGTAAAATATTGAATGGCGTTTAAAAACCTTCGGCAAAACAGAGACTCAAGGAGCACCGCAAAATTAGACGTTTCTATAAGTGAAATATGTAATTTATGTCAAACCAATTTTCGAATAATTTTGATAACGTATGAAAACACTAATTTTTATATTTTCCATAAATTTTTTTATCTTGTCCTGAATTACTAGAAAAAACTGTGTTTTGTAATATTAATAACAAGTTTAGTAAGAGAAAATCTTACTTTTACTCCAACGACGTTGTCATTTAATGCTTTACAAACCTTTAATACCAGCATGGCCGCGTCTGTAAACATTTTACGGAAGCAAATTGTATACATTAATATCAAGGCTTTGTGGTACTGTCCGTTTTTGAGTACGAATTTTAAATGTTATTTGATGGAGCTAAAGATTAGAACCAACTAATGTAATTGTCAATAGCATAAGCCTTGGCTGCCGTACCATGCAAAATTGCCACATCAAACAATTTTATTTTCGATTTATTTAAATTTAAAAACCGGGCACATTGAAATATTCCTCAAAGTGTTTCTAATACAATTAATACACTACTTCAATAAGTCATACTTTGCACTGAACTCATTACCTGTAGCATAGCAGCACAACAACAAAAACAAAATTTGACGCACTTGAGACACTGATTTAATTGAAAATTGCAGCATTACAACCACACATACGAATCGGAGAACCACAACTGTCCAACACCACAAACACTTTTCTACAACAAAATTACCATACAATAAACTCCAGCACATACGCACACCCACCACACAAAATTACTCATACGCACACACCCAACACACATGGCATACCGTGAAATTACTCCAGCATTACAATCAACACTAGTTATCGAATTTTTGATTATCCATATTGAAAAATGCCACAGATTAACTGTAAAAATATTGATATCGATTTATCTCAAAAGCCTGGCATGCGAATGAGTCTGAAACACACCGAAGCAAGTGTGCGCGCTCGTTTTTAATGCATTACAATTTCAAAATATAAATACAATTTTCATTTTTTTATCTTGTCAATGTAAATTAATTAGTTAGCGCAACAAAAATTGTACGAAAACATTTATACAAAACAAAAATATTGAAAATTATGATCTTTCTCACCAAGTATATTAGCGAAATTCTGCTGCCATTACCTGCATGCTTTGCTTACATAAATTATTTCCAACTTTTCTAGACTATTATTCATTATGATGCGTAAAATATTTGAACTTTTCCGTTGCTCTACATTATTTGTATGAAGAAGATAATTTAAATACATTTCGTTCGAAATTATTTTTGTTCCGAAATCGCATTGCTTTTTTCAACCCATATGCAAAGAAATTATTTCAAATTATATAACTTATATAAATTTTATAAAATTTTCGCTATTCAAAAAAAAAAAATTATATAAACATTAAATTAATATTGAAAATATTTAATCTTCTCTTAATTCTTTTCTTCTTAATTACTTTTATCTTTTATAACACGTTACATTACTTCCGTTCGTATCGCTAAAATGCAAATCGACCAATCAAACCCACCCGTAATGTTGTACCGTTACAATTCAATCCATTACCAAAACGATTTGATCTGTCAAACAAAACAAAAATTAAAAAAAAAATCGAAAATAAAAAACGAAAACGAATTACAAAAACAACTCATTTCAATTTGTACAATCACATCATTTGCCAAACAAAAAAATAAAAATGCGAATTACGAATTATGAAAAAATGCGATTGGTCCACCAAATCGAAAACAAAAATCAAAAACTTCAAACCACTTTCCATCGCAAAACCGTCTACCAACCACCACCACCACAACCACCTCGATCTGTTCAAATCTCTTACGTATATTCGCTCAACTTTAACGTTATAAAACTGGGTTAACGCAATGGCCACTCACACGTAAGTACTCATCAAACGGATTTTCTCCAAAGTACTCATTGTTTTGTTTCGTTGTTGTCACATTACCGAAGTATTTATAATCGTATTTTCGTTGTTTTCCGAATTGGTATTGCTATTAGTGATAATCAATGTGCATATTATAAACAATTATTGAAATTCTTACATATATACTCGTATTTCGATGTATTGGTGTACATCCCGAATGTTAAGCATATTCCTTTGATATTTTTGTAACGAAATAAATGGACGCCCCTATGTGAGCAGAAATTGTTTTTGCACTTTTCAATTTGCCAAAAGAAATTGTTTTTCTTTTTTTTATATTTACTTTAATTTAAATAATTTTTCATGTTTTTCATCGTCGTGTATTTATTTATATTGCCTTATTTGCTTGCGACTTTTACAACAAGAGAGAATTTGTATACATCTTTAGAAGACAGCTGTCGCCAATTGTTCATAGAGTTCCATACCAAAACGAGTATATGGCTTTCATCTAGAACACCCGTTTTTTGCATCTTATCACACTGTTATATTGTATTTATATCAGTTGACCAGATGTCAAACGTCAAAATTCGTCAAAGCGTCAAATGTAACTGAGGCTACTAAAGCCCTTTACCTGTAATCAACCTAAGATCGCATGTGGACTGCCATATTGTGAGGCCATAGAAAAGAAAAACTCCTGCGTTCGAACTATAAATTTGCTAATTGGTAACCAATACAAATTTGCAGAGGCGTTTAACTTCCATTCCAGCCATATCGGTGAGATGTCTGAAGAAATGCGCTCCCAAGTCTTGACCTCCCAAACGCGGGACATATTTTTCCATATATCGCTTCTGCAGGTCTGCTAACATCAAGTCTTTCGTGCAAGTCCAGCGTTATTCATTAAATAACGTTAAAGAGACTTTGATATTCTATATACTTCAACAAATCGGAAACAGCTTTTTGATTCAAGGCAGCTAATGTTCTGATAATAAGGAGCAGTATACTAATAATACTATCGATAGTATCATATCTATCAAGTATTAAGAACTAAAGTAGCTCGATCATTCTCAGTCAAAATCCGGAAACAAATATGCGACAGGATTAAGTTTCGTGAGAGTGAAGAAGAAAATATCAATGAGAAAGTAATCTATACTGTGACAACTATGGGATAATTAAAAGTATCCAAATCAAAAAATTCAGCTTTTTTATACATACATTTAGTATAAATACCCAGCTTTTTTAATACGCCAGACTTATTTTCAGACTGAATTACTGATAACCGACCCCTATTCAAAACTATATCAAGCGACTCAACGTCTAGTTCATTTTTCTCTAAAGGATTTAGTACGTTTTACAATTTGGTGAAGGCTTTTTCTCTTTTAAAATTCTCTCTTTCACTGTCTTGGTGTCTAAACTCTTCTGTTTGCTCAGTTTATTTTCATATATAAATATAGTATAACAGTTTATGTTTTTTATTTATATCTTACGTTTCAATGTAAAGAGCTTCGACACAAACATCAAACAACAAATATTTACCCAAACAGACAACCAAAATTTGTAAAAATAATTTTTATAAAATTATTTTGAAATTATTTTTTCGTTCACATTTCTTTGGTTTTAATAAAAAATTATTTAAACATCTCAAAAACTGTGTTTTTCAAAAAATTACCAAACACACATATTCAAGTCATAAAAACTCGTAATTATAAAAGTAACAAGACAGCAACAAAAAGACGTTAAAACTGAACCATTTAGGTAAGTGGTAAACCTATAGCATCCTACTTATTTTCTATGTAAAAGCTAAATTTACTTTTTTGCTAGTAAATTTTTTAAAGAAATACAAGCAAAAATTGTACAATATCGGGGCAGAACTTGTAAAAAATACTAAAATTGGCAGAAAAGTAGCTACTTTTTATTAACTCTTTATATGCATATATTTATTGAAGAATGAACCGAAGTCTTACTTTACATTTGTTCTCTACGTATGTCACCTCTATTTACTACATTTATATATGTAACTTAGTTTTTGAATGCCAATAATGATTATCATACTAATTAATAGTGTTTTCTTTGGTGACTAAATATAATTAAGTATTTTGAACTTAAAGCATATTTGAAATTTTCACTTCTCATATTTTATATGCATTTTTCAAATCTATTTAGCATTATAAGGCTTTAAACGCACTCATACACATAAACATATACATATAATACAAATGAGAACCGAAAATTTGATGGCAACTCATTTCTACAACTCACACTGTGACTCATTATACGAGTGATGGTTTTATGGACGCTCAGTTTTTCTGTAAATAAACAATACCGTTACTCAACTATTCTGTTTATTTTAGTTATGAAATACACTTTTCAACTACAATTAATACTGTGACATGATTACGTCTGTGTCAAGCGTTTTCAACTGGGTGTAAATGAACAAAGTTAGTTGTAACATTTTAGTTTCGAAAAAATACAATGAAAAACGAAAGTGAAAACAAAATTTTCATGTGTTAAAGTATTAATTTATTTAAGTTTACTTATTTAATTTCAGTTTTCCTCTTATTATTTTTATTGTCTTTATTAATGTTAATAAAAAGTTAAGCAAAATCAACTTAATGACTTAGTGATGATAGACAGCTTAATTAAGACCAAATTAGGCAAAAAATTAATTAAGTGTCAATTAGTCATTAATTGCTAAGAATAAAGTTGAATATGAAAGTGAAGGTCTGCTAATTAATATCAGGAAGTAAAATAGAGAAATTCAAACGATTAATCTACCAGATTTTCCGAAGTTTTTTGGCCTTCACAAAATAAATTCGTAAATAGAATTCGATTAGTTTGTTCAATAAAATTCAATTTTTCAACTATAAGGTAATAATAAAGCCTTGTCTATTACACAATACATTTTCATAAATATGATAAGCTGGCAAATACTATATTAACTATAAGTTTTGAATCGCGTATTTGGGAAAGTTAGGCCATTAGAACGTACTTGTATAAAATAAAGTCTTAAGTAATCATTCCAAGTAATTGCTGAATTGTAAGGAAATACGTTTTGAAAAAAATGTTCTCTTCTTGGTGCCTTAATTTTCATAATCTAAATTAATTGTATTAAATTTCTTACGAGGAAACTAAATCCCGATTGCCTGAGAATATGTAACCGGTAAATACTAAATAAGTGAGTAAGTAATTGAGTAGTTTAACACTCTATTACCGCAACAATTTGATCTATTTGAAAACTGTGTAACTATAGAAAATAGTGTACTTTGTGAATTATGAGAAAACAGTACCATGGTAATTGACGTAATTAAAAGAATATCTAAGACGCCTGTTGATCTTGTGTTTATTTGCTTTATGCTTTCTCATTTTAAACTTTATTTTAGTACACAAAATCTAGGTTATGTACACATTGTCTAAACTTGGTATGTAAAGGAACAACAAAAAGGGATCAACAACCATCCACAGTACAGTTGTCATGAATACCGACCGTTGCCCAACACACTTTAAGCAGAACAAATTTTAGCATATCACAAAAGGATAAACGAAACAAAAAACTATTGAAAAACATTGAAAACTTCTAAACTTAAGTCTATTCACTTACTTCTCTCTTATACCAAATCGAAGCTCTAGCAACTACTCAGAACTTTTAACAATTTTTTATGTTACAACTTTACAAATTCTGTTCTCTTCTTTTCAAGTTGAATTTATTCATTTATAATTGAGTTGTAAATTTGCGCTAAATTACCGTTTTTATGCAATTATATACCAAATTATACATATATACTTATATAAGTATGTGTTGAAATCGATGTTTGTGAGAAATTGTTGTTGTGTTGTAATCTAATACTTGTTTGGAATTCTTGAAACTGGTCAATTATTTATAAATAAGTATAATTTGGTGATATTCAAAGTAATTTATTTGATGATAATATATTTTGAACGAATTCAACGAAACCCCTACTCGGATCTCCTTATTTCAAATTAGTTAAATATTGCTTAAGGTATTTAGAACGGGGTTATAGTCAAGTACCTACTTGGCTTAAGTAATTGTGTGAAAAGCGTTGAGTGTTTATCCCTATGGCGTTAAAATACTCAAGTCAGAGGTTAAATATGAAAATATGCATAGATAAAATACACTCTGCTTAAATTATCTAAGCATTATTCGGACTCTGTTAATTCCTTACAGCCAATTCAACAAATTATCATCACTGAGTATAGCTTCTATATAACAAGAACAATGTAACCCACCATATATACAGATATTGTGACAAAAAAGTACCCCGAAATTGTAATTGTTGATTCTGTTTTATCAAAAATGCAAGAAAACGAGTAGTGCAAAGCCTTCAAAGGCGTTCAAGAGATCGTTGAACACATGCGTCGTTCTGGACGACATTCAATCTGGCAACATCTCTCGTAAGTCCGTTGGAATGATTTTGGTGGATACTTTGGGTCTTAAACGCGTTCTTGCTCGTCTCGTCCTGATAAGGCTGATTTTTTTTTTCAAAAAGACAACCGTAAATAGGTCGCTTTCGAGTCGATCGATCACCAATTCAAGGAGAGCATGATTTCGGAGTGACAGACAGTCAATAAAGTGTTCTATTTGGCGTTTGTGTGAGAACATCCGAGAACATTCATGGATTTTTCATGATGATAATGCACCATCCCATCGAGCCACGATTGTGACCGAATTTAAACCCAAAAACGCAATGAATGTTATCGATCAACCACCGTATTCACCAGATTTGGCTGCGTGTGATTTTTTTTTGTTCTTCTAACTGTGAAACCCATTTTCAGCTGATCGAAGAGATAAAACAAAAAGTGGTTCTAAGACTGGAATAATCGTTGGCATAACTTTTGAGGATTACTTCGAAGGCGACAAAATAAATAATAATTTACAATTTCCGGGTACTTTTTTCTCATAATTTGATATAATTCCTCAGGTGTTGAGTTATTTATTAAAGTTTCACTTCAGACTTTTACAATAACGGTATATGCATATGTGATTACATATATTTATTCTAATAGAATCTGTGATTGATTGTCTCACCCTAAATGATTCAGCCAGGGAAGTTCTTTTAAATTTTTTGCTTTTGTTGCCATTACTAGTGTTGACGAGAACTTAGCAATTTTTTTTTCTTTATGTGACTAGCCTTTAATTCTTCTTTTTCGCTGAAACTTTCACTGACTACTTTAACTTCAACCAAAAGTGCTGCCATCAATTTTGAAAGAAAAAAATCAATTTCTTAAATTAGAATCGAACGAACGAGAGCGAAATCAGGCTCATACGCCTTTTGAACAAAAGTTCGATATTACGTAGGGGAACTTATGAATTATTGTGCTTTCTCAAGTATCATATCTAAATCTAACCAAAAACAAAACAACCTCTCCAGTACGAACCCTCAATATATGTGTGCCATTGTATTTACTTGTGTAATTTAGAGTTTTCGATGTGTAATCAATTACTTATAAATAATTATATAATAAACGTATATATGTTGTTGTAATAATACGGTATCAATATGTATACCCATACCTATATACGCGCCATATTGACTTATATGTATGTTTGTATGATGTATGTATGTATGTATGTACCCAACTGAATACTCAAATATATATTGTATGTAGCTCAAGTGATATGTTGTGTGCTTAAATATTATTAATGTTTCAATTGTGTGAAATATATATTAAATGTATGTGCTTAAATAAATGTTAACGCAAATGAAAAATAATATTTTTGGATTTTTTTCTCTTTCCTTCTCTTCTCTTTGCCAATACTCTCATTCGATTTTATGACTTGTAAAAAAATATGTGTATATAGGAAAAGCTTGGCGACATCTGCTTCTCACTGCGTTATGTACCAACCGCTGGCAAGCTAACTGTGGTCATCTTGGAAGCAAAGAACTTGAAGAAGATGGACGTCGGCGGATTGTCTGGTAATAAATTGTGGCGCCAATGCGATGCAAGGAATTCGACAGTTTTTCAAATTTGACTTTTTCGTTGAATGCAATCGGTGGTTTTATAATTGCACCGTTATAAGCAGCGCGAAACCCGAAACAGTTATAAAACTTGCAAATCTGCATTCCAAAACGTGAAACTGTCGTCCTTGCATCGGACTTTTGCAAAACCGTTACACACTAATTGTTGTGTCCAATAAGTGTTTGTGTAGTTTTGTTTTATTTAGTACATGTAGGTATATTTACTAGTCTTTTCTCGGGGATTCATGCATGCCAAAATTACTTAATTACCTTTTTAATAGAAAAAAAAAATTTTATTAATTTAAACTCTTAAAATTGCTTGAGATTTTGTTGCTATATTTTTACTACTCCAATTCAGCAAGTGGGCGATTTTATGTACGCTATGTTTATATATATTTTTCAATTGCTTGCAAAAATTAGCTTTCGAAAGTCAATCCATGCAATATTTTATTAACTTTATTTCATATGAATTTCTTTGTTTTGCCTAAAATCGTCCATTCTCATTTGCCCTTTGGCGTAGCTTTCTAAATTGTGTTTTATAACTAACTTTCGATTTTGATTCTACGCTTCTCTAACTATACGATTAACAATTTCAACCACTCCTTCATTAAAAATCATCGATATTTTCAAATGGCAACACGGTGCGGCGCCCTTCATAATTTCCTACTTATGTTACTTTACTCTTACGACTAAAAATAAATGAATATTTTTGCATAAATATTATATAACATATGCTAGTTTATACTCGTATATTTAAATATAAAAAAATATTTATTTGTAAATGCAACAAAGCTGCTGTACAGCCTGCCAAGCATTCTCAAACGAACTCCAATGTAAAAAATTAAAAACTAATACTATACATAATATATCTGTATACTCTAAGCTACAGGAGGCTCGCACGTTTTGAACTGTACATCTTTGCTACCTTATCCGCTCGCTTTCATTTTCAACTCGTACTGTTTCGTCCTAATGCGCCCGCCTACGTGCAGCGGTGTTGCCTCTGAAAATATCAAATCCAGCTCTTCTAGGCTTTTACAAACATATGAATTGATGAAATCGTTTAAATTACCGTTAAATAATTTTAAATCAGTTGGTTAAAATAATTGTTAAAAAGAAATGTTATTCAATGTTTATTAGTTAGGTGTTATCTCATTTTCGTAAGTAATCGAACTACATGTTTTATTTAGTATTCCACGAACGCATTTGTGTAGCAAAACTCTTAAAAATGCCGGTGCCACTGAGTCTTCAGGAGCTTGGAAACTGTCTTTATGAAATAAGAGAAAAAAGGATAAAATCAAAGTGGTAGTTATACCATTTTTTCACCTCAAAAAGCTGCTCATTTTTTGACGATCAATATGGCATATAACTGTCATAATAATCGAATAATTTTATAAAACAACGAAAAATCTTTAAAGAAATTCATTAATTCTTTGCAGTAGTAAAGGGTAAAAGTTCGAGGTTCCCTACTTTTTTTAAAGAAAACACATAAAAATTTTAAACTTAATGGGTAATGTTTATCCGGAAAAACATTTTTTGGCAGTTTTTTTTTGAAGATTATCTTTTTCACGTCTCAGATGGTCCATCCGTTGAGTCCAATTTTCGATGACTCGTTCGAACATTTCGACTACTAACTGGCGAACGACACGCGTGACCTGAATCAAAGCGGGATTGTCCGCATAGACTTTAGATTTTACATATCAACACAGGAAAAAGTTTAACGGTGTGATATCACACGATCTTTGTGGCCAATCGACCGACCCAAAACGTGAAATTATCTGCTCATCATAAGTGTTCTCTCAACAAATCCATTGATTGATGTGATGTGTGGGAAGTGGCTCCATCTTGTTGAAAACAAATGTCGCCAAGATCATGAGCGCCAATTTCAGGCATCAAATAGTCGGCTATCGTGGCGAGATAACGGTCGTCATTAACGGTTACGTTCTCAGTGGCATCATTTTTTAAGAAATATGGACCGACGATTCCAACAGCCACAAACCACACCAAACCGATTTTTTTCTGAATAAAACGGCAGCTCTTGAATGTTTTAAGATTGCTCCTCGTCCCAAATGCAGCAATTTTGCTTTTTTACATATCTGTTAAGCCGGAAATGAGCCTCATAGCTGAACAAAATTTGGCTCGAAAACGTCGTATCTTCTTGGAACTGGTCAAGAGCCCATAGAGCAAAACGAGCCTATGTTGGCGCCAAATATCCCATCAAAAGGATCATTAGTGTTTAGTATATAAACCTTAGATATAGTTGATATGCAGTTAGGAAGATTCAGTGCACCGTTTGCTGTGTATAATTTGCTTTTAACTTCGTAATTAATCAATTTTTTATTTTTACTTACTTATTTATTTCAATTTTTGTTCTTTTTTTTTCTTGAAACAGTACTTTAAGTTGTTCCCCATAATAAATGTTTACAAAGTTGGTTTGAGAAAATTAACTATTATAGTATATATTTATACATATATATATGTAAAGCTGTTTTCTATTAAATTTGCAAATTTTATAACCAAGTTACATATATATAAACCTAACGTGGACTATACATATTTAAGTTAAATTACAAAAAATAAAAAAACCAAAACAACCCAAGCCACAAACAGAAATTAGTTCAACCAAAATTTAATGAAATTTGAAGCAAATAAAACAAAGTAAACAAATTGAATTGAATTGCAATTGAAATTTTGTATTTACTTTTGATTTTCTCACTTTCTCTTTCTATTTTTATAGATCCATATGTGAAAATTGCAATCATGCAAAATGGAAAACGTTTGAAAAAGAAGAAGACAAGTATCAAAAAATGCACCCTCAACCCTTACTATAATGAGTCGTTCTCATTTGAAGTACCATTTGAACAAATACAAGTATGCGAGAATGTATTATACTATCCTACTACTAACTACTTAAAAACTACTACTATTACTACCACTACTACTACTACTACTTACTACTACTACTACTACCACTACTTCTACTACTAACTACTTGAAAACTACTACAATCACAACTGCTCAAACAAATACCTACTAAAATTACTCTTATTACTACAACAACAAAAACTACTACTACTACTATGAACCCCACTACTACCACCCAACCAACGTTATATTAAATGTTCTCCCCGCTCCCACTCACCTGCCTTGTACTTGCAAAGTTATCGATGTTTTTTGAAACAGAAAAAAATACCGCAAGAATATTATAAAATCCCTACATAGCGAACTAATCCACTACATGTTTTGAAAGTCTACATTCAATGTTTTGTACATACCAAGTACCGATTGAGTTTGAATAACCGTTATATACCACATATCCGGCACACTAAAGTATTCGTACAGACGCCAAACAGCAAAACAAGCAAACAAACAAGTTACTACGTACCATTTAATTTAGACAAAGTACCAGTACTTAAGTAATAATGATTATTTGTAATCGGTGTTCGCTCAATAACCATAATTTTAACCAAAAAGGCTTCATTTTCGCCGGTTTTGATTTTTTCTTTGGAAAAGTCGGCTGCTTAGTTACTGTTATTATCATTTTTGTTAAAGAAAATTATTCAAGAATTTGTTGTTGTAAATAAGCAAAGCAAACTGCTGCTACATTTTCACTCGGCAAGAGTACCGCTGTGTGTATATACTTACATACATACGAGTACGAAAATGCTTTATTTTTGCTTTGACAGCGATATACACATGCGTACTTTGTTTTTGGCTTAACTGTTGTTTAAAAAGTGCCATATTTTTGTGTAGCTTACATAAATGTGTTAACAAATATTTGACTATTTGAATTATTTAAGTTCCTTTATTATTTATAATAACAAAATTAAAAAATTTAAGCAAAAAAAAATTTTGTTTTTTTATTATTTTGCGCTTTTATATTAGAAACAAAAATTAAACAAATTAATTATTGTAAAATTAAAACAAAAACAAAACAATCACATTGAACGGTGTTAGCCCGTAGGACTGTGCACGATTAGTCCTTAACCAATTTCTAACTAGTTTAGGCTTTCGTAGCGAGATACTCAATTAACGGCTTTATACACATACACAGGTGTACACATGTACATAAGTATTACTAAACAAGTGTATGGCTACATAGATTGCAAGAAATACTTAGTTCGCCACCCGAAGTGTGGTCTGCACGCGAATTCAGCGCAAACTTTGCCCACACACAGCAATGCCTCATACGGGAATGACGACGTGTAAAAGTCAGCTGACAGCAGCTGTGACGAGCTCAAAAACCCGTGTAACACAATTGTATATGTGCATGGAGAAGGACTTTATATCTATGTAGTTTGAGTTTCTCACTCAAGTTTTCTTTTTGTTGATTCACTAATCGAAAACGCTTTCGACTTGACACTCTCAACACTCAAACACTACTCAAACCAATGCAAATAATCGCATGTATGCAGGTGGTATTCACTGCGGGCGGCAAGGAGTTCAACGAAGGTACAAGTATTTTAATATTATTAATTATTATCGAACACGTCAAGAATTTCATTGAATTTCATTCCAATTGAGCAGAATCCTTTGCTTCAGAAAATTGCTGTCCTGTGTTTCACATGCGATGTAAGAATTTTTTCTTCGAAATTGGCTATACTTCTGGTCTCCCTGTTCATAATAGTATGCTAAGAGCTGAACTACCACTACCTAGCAGTTTCAGGTAGCTTCCTTTACCCCTTTAACTGTGTAACTTTGGAAATGAAAGTGACTAAAATAAGATTGTGCAGCGGATTTATGTTGAAGGAAGCCCGCATTATTTAAAAATTCTTGTCTTTCAATTAAAAATCCTCAATGATAATTTCTTAGTACTAAACACGGTAAATAGTTTTCTAAACTGCACTCACCAAGTGGAAATCTTCAGTCCATAACTTAACACGACAATATTGCGTCTTAAGCGCTTTGTATTGATTTCGGGTTTCAGCACCACCTATTGTGGTGTTCTAAAACTTCGTTCATTCTCGCCATCCATTCAGTGATCAGCGATGAAGACTGTCATATTACTAATCCATAACACAAACTGACCGTCAATGATTTCGCGCTATGCCCACTGCTTATAGTGTTATTTCCTAAGTAACCCATCAAAAGTCCATTGATTGCCCCATTGTACCATTCTTACGCAGTGAAGCTTCGTCCTTTGATTTTTACACGATTTTGAACTAAGAAAGTGTAGTTACGTTCTCACAACTTGCAGCTACCTTCTAAATAGATACTTCTATGCTTTACATTTTGACGCAAGAAGAGTAATTTACTAATTTGAGCTGCCTGCCAAAATGTTTGTATGGGATACAAGTTCCTTACCATACAAAGTGGAGGACATGACCTAGCCAGCATAGCTGCTGTCTCTTGATTCGCTAACCAATATCAATGTCGTACAGCTCATCGTTCCATGTACTGCAGTATTCGACGTTGCCAATGCGCAAAGGACCATAAATCTTCCACAGAACCTCTCCATCCACTGATGTACACCTTCCACATTATGAAAACTGTAGATGGCTGTAGTACGTCACACCTGGCAAAGACAGCCCTTTCCGTATCGTATTCTTCGTATGAACTTTCCCTACTTCGTCCTTGAAGTGAATATCACCACGATACATTTTACATACTCACCACTATAAGGGGTGGGTACTCCTTACAACTCCTTCACTCCTATTTATTTTCTAACTAACTAACACTTGGTAATACAAAGCTTCGCTACTGAGAAGCTCCCAAGGAGCTACAGCGTGAAATAGTCAATGTACATACATATAAATATATATATACTATACATATGTACATATGAATATTGTCGGCGTCAATAACGACGACCGCCATGGGTTCGTTGTTTTGACACTGTCTTCTGATTTGATACGATATTACAACAGCAATAACAAATCGCAAAACAACAACAACTACAACAAGCACTAGAACTACAACTACAAGAACACTGCACAACAAGAAAAACCAACAAAGAATAGTAACAAATGCTAACGGGCGCAAGTAGCTGAGAGGAGTAAATTAAAAGAAAACTAAAACTAAAGCATAAAACAATAAAAACAATTGAGAAGTGAAAAAAGCGAAGACTAAATTTACAAGTCGTCAAAACTTTTTTGTGGTCCAGTGTTGTAAATTATTAGTTTTTTGAAATCAATTATAATTTTTGAAATACACTGGTTTATAGACACACATACATACATATATTTTATACAATTAACTTACAAATTACAAATTTACAATGTATGTAGTTAAGATAGTAGTAATGTCCCGAGCGTCAGCTAGACCCAAAAAGAATGTAGCCGCGTTGTTTCGTGTCAGTCAGGCTGACCGCTCTCACGCCCCCTTACTGTGATACTCAATAGTCCCTGTACGCTGGACTTCAAACCAATACCAAAACACACACAGCAAAAAAACAACTTCGCAAAATGGGATTGAATATTATACATTTTCGTTTACCAGTATTTAATGAACATTATTCTTTGGGCGAAGACGTCAACCCAGACGCCGCGTAGCCCCGTGTTCGTAAAGAAATTGTTCATTTAAATATCACCAAAAAAAATATAAATAAATATTACAGCAATATCTCATATCCATTGACACTGTTTGACATAATCGCACCGTTATACTTATGTATGGGTGGCGCTACGGCCATTCTACTCGCTCTTACATACTTATTTACCACATACAAAGCTTATGTATGCTAACTTTGTGATAAGCGATCAATAAGCACTGCCTCAAAACCACCAGAAAATGCTGAATGTAAATGCATAATCGTACATATTACATATCGAAATGAGTACATACATACATACTTAGTGCAATTATAGTTTTAGAATAGATCAAATAGCTAATTAGGTTAGAAAAAACCGTTACTGCTGATATTTTTCTTTATTTGCATGTGTTTAATAATACAATTCGCCGCTTAAGTGATCGATCTTGACTAGTAAACGCCTAACACTAAGCTATTTTACGTTAAAGCTTCCATTTTTGTATCTTTGAATCAGCTTGATCAACTTACTCGTACATACTTAGCAATTAGCTTGTAACACTCGTTTTTGTATAATTCAATATACTATAGTGCAAAGTGAGCAAATTTATGCTTTCCATTTTCAAATATGTAATTAGTGAAAAGCATCTCAATCCCAACCAAACTGCAGAGAAGGAGTATGCTCAGCATTCTTTCAAATACAGTACACAAAAGCTCCGCTTTACCAGCATCATATGGGTTATGTTAGGTTCTCGATTAAAGAGATTATTTGAACCATTAAGTTCCCATGTGGTTGCTCACTAGTTTTCAAAGTTTTTGAGGTTATAATTCATAAAAATGGTATTTAAATAAAATTCTCCATATGAAAGGAGTTAAACGCTACCACTCTTAAGTACTTAAGCACTTTCTAAGTCATGAAAAATAATATCAAGTCTGAGGCCAATATAATACAATTATTGTAAGCTTTTTTCGACCTTAGACGTATTAGCTAATAGAGTTACCGCTTATAAGGGGTTACATGGATTTCCTCGGGTGAAAAACAGCCTTTTCAACAATTTTATCTCGTATAAAAAATTAAATATTTTATTAGAATTTTTTATTGTTAAAAACATACACTATTAACAAAGAAATTCTGAAGTTTTTGGAAAAAAATGCTCGAGAAATCTTGCCAACCAACTTCAAAAACACAGTTTCGAGAAAAACGAGTTTTAAGACGGCACACTTAGCCTAGTTAGCTTATAGCACACAAGTTCTCAACGCTGTATCTCCGAGACTATTACTCGAATCAACTTGAAATTTTAGGACAACATTCTAGAGATGTTGTAAAATTTAATAATAATTAGATTTTTTGAAGCCCGTAACCCATATGATCCCATAAAACATCCTAAATGTTGTTTGAGAATCATTATACGTATAAGCAGTAAGCTTTCAAAGAATTATTTTAGCCTAGGCAACTAAGAATTATGCAGTTCTAAACTAAAAGTTAATTTAAGAAGCCTTTAGAACGGGTCTAATAAAAAGACTGATCAAAATAGTATACAGAATAGATTATTTTGGAAACATTTAATGATATTTTAATTAGAATAATTGCAATTTAGAATACTACCCTCTTTTGCTCAAATATAATACACTTGATATTATTACATATACAAAATTTGTTCTCGTTGTTATTAGTAATCGTAGTTAGTGAGTAATTATATTTAAGTATGCCTAATTGAGATAATCACCATCCAACTCCTCCAACCAACCCGCAAAATTGCACAAACCTAGCGTTAAACTAGTTGTTCGTGGTGCACAACTCCCCCCACTTCTCTGCTCACTCAGATAATCATGCGAAAGATCCTATTTTAACAACTACAAACAAAAACTCTTCTTCTTCAACAAACTATAGAACAAACCCAAAGTCAAAAAAAAAAATTAAAATAATTAATTTACATTAAATTTTTTTTTATATATAAAGATAAATAAAATATTTATATTAAAAACAAAAGAACAAGAAACATGAAAAACTGTGACCGCAACAAATGCAGGAAATTTGCTATAAAATATTATACACAACTTACTAATCTATTTTACTCTTTACAAATACGCAAACGTTTTGCTGCGATTTTGATGCAATTCTTTTACTGGATATTATCTCAGAAAATCTGTCTCGTCGTTACTGTTGTGGATTACGATCGTATCGGTACATCTGAGCCGATTGGACGCTGCATACTCGGCTGTATGGCTACCGGCACCGAATTGCGGCATTGGTCCGATATGTTGGCCTCACCACGACGACCGATTGCCCAATGGCACACATTGAAGGATCCCGAAGAAACCGATGAAATACTGAAGAATATGAAGTAAAGTGACGGGGGCGGTTTATGTAGAAAGTACTAAGTAGGAGGTGTGAAGAATGTGAGACGTGAAGATCAAGGTAACAAGCTATATATAAATATACCATGGTGCTTTCACTAACTACCATAAATACATAACTTGTATGTCTGTATTTAAACAAAAAATGTATTTCTAACATTAAGATTATTGATTAAACATTTTTAACAGTTGTTCATCAATACAATGAATTCATGTAGTAAACGCAAAATAAATCAACTAACATATTTACATACTCACTATGTAATAGTTACCCGAACCGTACCGTACCGCAAATGAATGCTAGAGATGATAGTCTAACATAACAAATATAAATTAAAATGCCGTCAACAACAAGAAAAAACAACAGCAACAACAACAAAACAAAATAAATCAAACACATAATATACAACAAATTACCGAACAACCGAACAACAACAACAGGCAAACCGCTCATCATTAGTTCCACATAGAAAAAGTATAAGTCTTTGAAGAAGAAACGTCTTATTCGCATAAAAATATACATACATACATCCTATATATATATTCATATATATATATATATATATATGTACATGAACAAAAATAATTTAATTCTTTGTTAGTCCTCGACTCCGACCTCGAAACCAACAATCAAACACACCGCGTTAAAACTAACTAGAGAAATTTCTAAAATGTAATGAAAATGGTAACAAATTGAAATAAATATAACAGGCGGTGTAAATACAGCATTATGCCTGTGCAACGGTTCGCTGTAAAATGCAGCTTTGGCATTCAAAATGGCCGCGGTGAGGCGAGTCGGTTATGAAAACAAACCAAACGCAAGAACTACTCTTAGACAAATATTTAAATAATTACGAAAATCACATGCATGCATATATGCAGAAATATGTGTGTGTATGTAGTTATGTATATGAAAAACCAAAAACCAAAAACAAAACTCTGTAACTGTTGACTTCCTGTTAAAATGTTTATATGAAATCATATGCAATGAATTAAGACGCATTGCATTGTACTCTACTGTATTGCATCGTCTAGTATATATTGTGACCGTATTGTACTATATGCATAATTATATATACATATTTATATATATATATAGATATTGAGATGCCTCCATTGTATCTACGTATGCTCTTTCCAAAGTTGTTTGTTTTCTGCTTTCAGCTCGATTCTTTAGAAAGGAAGCACTTTTTTCACAATATTATATTTGTTTCATAATTTGTATGTATTGTATTTAAGTATTGAGGGCGATGTTTCAAATGTTAAAACTAAATTTACCGAAACATGCTAATTAAAAATACAAAAAAAAAAATAAGTATGAAAGTAAAAATGAAACCTTTAAACCCAAACCAAAAGAGTATAAATTAAAAGATGCAAACATTAAATAAAAGATTTTCAATTTCTTAATACTGTTTGCCATTTTTGTCATTATTCCAATTGTAATGTAAATTGTATTTAAATTTTAATTAAATAATAAAGTTGTTGAACATTTACGCCATAAGCAAATTATGAATTTTTCAATTCAAAGCGATTAAAAATACTAAAACTAATATTTACGCAGCAAAAATAATACAAAAAAAAACACTGACGCATGGGATGTTACATTTAATTTCGTGTAAGATAATGCTCTAAAGACGCTCATTGTAGAACACAAAAAATAAAAACTTGCATACATAATTGGGGTTTCTGGCAACCAAATTTTTTTATAGAGAGGAAATTTTTCCACTATTACAGCAACACAAAAATAAAACTGGGTTTGTGAACGGAATTCTTGAGCATTAACTTAAATTTCAGAACATGACAAAATCTTTTTAATTTTGGCACACTTTTGCGCCCTTTCTAACGATCGAGAGATCTCTCTCATGACAAAAGTTTCGAAACAAAAAGCTTTTGGATAAAATTACAAAATCTCAAAAGGAGTCTGACAAACTTTTCCACAAATCTCATTCGTGCAGTTTTTTTTTTAACCAGTTTCCTCTTCATACCAAGCAAAGTAGTGATTTTCACATGCTTTCTTTGTCCAATAAGTAAGCTTAAGAGATTTGGTCTTTGAATTAAAGCAACGTTTTAAACTTTTACTTCCGCTACAGTTATGAGTACGCACAAAATGTATCTACTTTATAAGCAGTTGCAATCGATAAAGTCAGACTTTTCTTAAAGAAAATGAATGAATGGCATTTCTTAAAGAGTGTGCATAGCAGTAATGTTGCAAATAACAATTTTCAATGTTACACAGCGCATTGCGGATAATAAATCTAACTCCAGTGCCCCGAAATTCGCAAAACAGCTGGTAAAAATATTCTCCAGCCAAAACCCCAATTATTGTCCTATGCTTGAATATATTTGTACAGCTCATTTATGTCCATATTCATCATTACTTACTTACTTCTGTACCATAAATATTTAAATTTTTTTTTCATAAAACACACCAAAATAAAGTTAAATTTTAACCGTTATGTTTAAGTAAGCATCAATTTACTTTGAATGCATCAACACACCAGCATATGTATGTGCATAGCATGATTGCATTTCGTATATGTTTGTATGGCTATGTAAGTGTAATCTATATAGAAAAATTACTAATTACAATTAATTAATAAATTAAATTTAAAAAAATATTTAATGAATCAAGTTAAAATAAATAAATTGTAGAAAGTTTAACTTCACGCGTGATTGCAAAAAGCAAATATCATCGGTTCTTGGAAGCCAACAAAACAATAATTTAAATACTTATATATATTGAGACGGCATAATATTAGTAATTACATACAAATGTACAAGAAAGTTTTTATGTATTGTGTGACAGCATTTCAATTACACATATAATTTTTCGAAATTGGCTATTGGTCGGTCATCGATTAAGACATTGTTTATAACTAGTTTAAGTGTCTTTTTTTAATTTTGAAATATTTTTGTTTAAGAATAGCGTAATATGTATATATATATATTTCTTTTTTAGCGTGTGTAGGCCTAATTTTACTACTAGTCTACTTTAATATTTAATTTTATATTTTCTATTTTGTTTTCTTTTTTTTGGATTGAGTTCAGCTCAATTTATTAATGACTTGTCAATTTCATTTTCAACTTTTCACCTTTTGCTTTCCGCTGAGTTTATCTCAATTAATTTCAGTAATGTCTTGTCACTTTCATTTTTACCTTTTCACCACACTGACGCGTTAATCGATATTTGAGAGATGTGCTTTTGTGGCATGCTGCTTTTATTTACTTATGTAAAAATCGTTGGAGTTTATATTTAATAAATATATATACACGCATATATATATAAATATATATATACAAATAATAATAGATATTTAGAATTTGAAAACTCATATTTAATACTACAATTAAAATATTTAAAGACATATTAAGAACAATAATAGTTATTACTGCTAATTTATACTATATTAAGGATAAATGGTTAAGGCAGACAACTCAGCATGCAGAGAATTAAACAAAAACAAAATACAAGTATATGTTATTTCAATGGTAACAAAACAAGCATAAAAACGAACATAACTAAACTTATTTTAAGTGACAAAAAGAAATGCAACAACAAATATCATTGTTATGAAGAAGATACCACTATTGATTTTTAAACTAAATAGAACATTAATAATGAAGATATGTATATGTTTTTGTCTTGTAAAAATATAGTTAAGGTCTACACACAAACTCGTACCGAAACTAAACATACTGTTAAATGGCAACACACACAAATAATGGAACACTGAAAGCAGTTACACTGACATACATAAAAAACGGCAATATATTGTTGCTGCAAATTTTAAGATAACTTTAATTTCGCATAGCAAAGTTTGAATATTGAGAACGGCTGTACCGTTCTAAGCGCCATTTGTCGAGTAGAATGCTGGGGCGATGATACATGATGATGATATGCACGAAAAAACTGTAGGCGGTGTAAAAATGAATAAAAAATTGCTATGAAAAGTTAAACTAAACAAAATTAGATTACACATAGTTGCACTATACAAACATATATTATACATATTAAATAATAAAAACAAAAATTAGAGATAAATAAACATATATATATATATATATAAACAATACCTATATACCACAAAACAAAGACAAAAACTAAAGCGACACTATTTAATAATAATAATAAAAGAAGATTGTTAATTTTGATTACAATGAGGCATACATATTATTAACAATTACATACATAAATACGAGTATAATAAAAATTGCAAGTGAAAATAAAAGATTGGTTTGGTTTTATTTACATACATTAAGACATTTCAATGACACAGTGACACTTGAAACACACCACATTTTGTATTTACCGCAAAACGATATCAAACTCTGACATTTGCATGTATGTATATTAATAAATTATCGAAATCGCTAGGTTGAACTTCCATCTCTGGATTGACAAATAAAATCAACACTGTTTAATTTAATTCAACAACTCTTTATTTCACAACTCGTCTACACTATAGCAGTTTACTCTTAGCACTGATTGATTACGTTGGCGCTGCCACGGCTTATATAGCCACGCACTTCTCGCTAGATGTCGATGTGTCCTTCTAGAATATTGCGTCTAGAAACCACCAGAACATACTGCTATACGGCGCCAGATGTCGCTAGATGCCGATGTGTCCTTCTAGAATATTGCGTCTAGAAACCACCAGAACATACTGCTATACGGCGCCAGATGTCGCTAGATGCCGATGTGTCCTTCTAGAATATTGCGTCTAGAAACCACCAGAACATACTGCTATACGGCGCCAGATGTAGCTATTGCTTCGACAAACAAACAGCCGCGGCGCCAGATGTCTACAATAAGACAAATGCTATTCCATATACCTACAGCTATTGTTCATAATAATGGATGCATATAGCAATACAAATACAACTTAATACTACTTTTGTAACACTGCCCTCCACTAAAGCCTAATCGTCCCGATTAGGCACAAATCCTCTTGAACCAAATGGGGCGAGCCTCTCCAAATGTACTACTTTCATTTTACATCGTGCTTTTCCATTCCTTTGTATGCGGTATACCACGTCATTAAGTCGTTTTATCACCATATAGGGTCCTTCCCAGGCTGACTGCAGTTTCGGGGACAAGCCTTTCTTTCGAAGTGGATTGTACAATAGGACCAGATCACCTTCTTCAAAACCTTTTGAATTTGCCGCTTGATCGAACCGGTCCTTCATCTTATTGCTCATCAGATGCGTATGCTGTCTTACCATTAGATGCAATTCATTCATTTCTTCCCTTAAGGCAGAACAATAATCTCCATCATTTCTTACAGCTGTAGGATTCGTTCCAAACTTAAGATCAGCAGGGAGTCGCAGATCAGATCCAAAAATAATCTGTGCTGGCGTGTAACCAGTTGTCTCGTGCTTCGCTGAACGATACGCCAGCAGGAACATCTGGATGCACTTGTCCCAATTCCGTTGATCTTTATCAACGATTTTCCGCAGATGTTCTTCGAGCGTTCGGTTGAATCTCTCTACCATCCCATCTGATTGTGGGTGTAACGCTGTAGTCCGTGTCTTGTGGATGCCCAATAATGTACAGACTTCTTGGAAAATGGTAGATTCGAAATTCCTGCCTTGATCTGAGTGTAATTCGACGGGCACTCCGAACCTTGTTATCCAATTTTCTACAAACGCTTCGGCTACTGTCTTCGCTTCTTGGTTTGGTAAGGCATATACTTCTGGCCATTTACTGAAATAGTCCATGACAACCAGTAGATATTTGTTTCCGGCCGTACTGGTTGGGAACGGACCTGCAACATCCATTGCGACTCTTTCAAATGGCGATCCCACGTTGTACTGTTGTAGCCTACCGCGACTTTTGGCTTTAGGACCTTTAGCTGCCATGCACTCTACGCAATTACTTATCCATTCTGCTATGGAATCTCGACAACCGATCCAGTAGAACCGTTGTTTAATCTTCTCTATAGTTTTTGTAATCCCAAGGTGCCCTCCACTAGGTCCATTGTGATATTCTTTCAATACTTTCGGGATCATGGACTTCGGTACTATGATCAGCAGACGAGAATGTTTGCCATCTTCGCTTTCCCAGGTACGATGAAGGTATCCATTAACGAGGTTTATGCTGTTCCATTGGGCCCAATATGCTTTTGCCGTTGGACTCTCGTTACTTATTTGTTCCTTTGGTGGTCGTACCCCATTTTCTTTGGCCATTATCAGCTTTGCAAGATCAGGGTCCTCCAGCTGATTGATTCTGATGCGGTGAGGAGTCCAATCATCTTCAGGTTCTATATTCAGTAATCGCACGTCGATTATACCTTCTTTTCCTTCTGATTTGGAGCAATGTTTAAATTCCAGTGGACAAGGGCGATGTGATAATGCATCCGCATTTTTGTGGTGAATCCTCTTTCGGTGTTCTGTTGGTTGATTCCGTTTTGATGGGTTTACCTTTATATTGCAATTACGGGCAAAGTGACCCGCTTTTCCACAGTTGAAACATCTGCCTGTTGTATTTACTCGCTGTGCAGCAATTGTCTTCAGAGTCTTCAATATTTCTTCCATCAGCGCCGGTTGTTCCATTTCAACCCTTTGTACTTTGTGTGCTGGTTTACTTAGTAGGGAAGCTGTTTCCTGTGTGAGGGCGTGCGAAACCGTTTCAGCAAACGTTCTTTTTGGCAATGCATATGTGGCGCGTTTGGTGTCCACATCACGAATTCCATTTATGAAACATTGAATTTTTACCCTCTCAATGTAATCCACAGGTGCATCTGCATTTGCCAAATGAGCCAGTCGTTCTATTTCAGTTGCGAACTCTTGCAATGACTCGTTCATCTTCTGACCCCTATTTTGCAGTTCGATCTGGTATATTTGTTTCCGATGCTCACTACCATATCGTCTTTCTATCGCACTCATCAATGCCTCATAGTTGTCCCGTTCACAGTCTGGAATAGTCTGAAGGATTTCTGCCGCAGGTCCTTTCAATGATACAAACAAGGACGCCACTTTGTCCGCTGCATTCCAGTTATTGGCCATTGCTGTCTTTTCAAACTGAAGTTTGAAAATTTGAAATGGAATACTTCCATCGAATGTGGGTGCCTTCAATCTTGGATTATTTGTTGATGGTGCAGGGCCATGCAGTTGCAGTTCTCGCATACGATTACTCAGTTGGAGAAATTCTGATCTTAAATTTTCTTTGTCATTTTTTATTGTGCTTAATTCGTCTTCAAATTTTGAAAACTTCTCTTGCACTTGTTTTTGTAGTTGTGTAGTATTTTCCGTAATCTGTTGAACCAAACGCTTTTCTAACTGTGATGTATTTTCAGCTATTTGCGTTATTTGCTGTGCCAGACGATTTTCTGCCTGTACTGCATTTTCGGCCAGACGATTTTCTGTTTGCACTGCATTTTCTGCCATTTGCTGTGCCAGACGATTTTCTGTTTGCACTACATTTTCTGCCATTTGCTTAATAGCCACTAACAACGTGTTCATGTCTACACTTGATGATGTTCGTTGTTCTTCTACTTTCTCTTCTACCTTTGTAGAAGTTTCTGGCCCAACAAATTCGAACTCGTCCACATTAATTCCATCCGCTTCCATTGCTTCACGTAATCGTGCCTGCAGATCCGCCTTTTGCCCGCTTATCGGCAAATTACGCTCCTCCAGTTCCTTTTTTAATTGCTGAATTCTCAATTCTCCGAATTTAACCATCTTGAATTTGGATTATTTGACAATCCCACTTCTGACACCAATTGTTACGAATTTACTCTTGCTAGTTTACTTTGTTAGGTTCGTATCTCTGGATTGACAAATAAAATCAACACTGTTTAATTTAATTCAACAACTCTTTATTTCACAACTCGTCTACACTATAGCAGTTTACTCTTAGCACTGATTGATTACGTTGGCGCTGCCACGGCTTATATAGCCACGCACTTCTCGCTAGATGTCGATGTGTCCTTCTAGAATATTGCGTCTAGAAACCACCAGAACATACTGCTATACGGCGCCAGATGTCGCTAGATGCCGATGTGTCCTTCTAGAATATTGCGTCTAGAAACCACCAGAACATACTGCTATACGGCGCCAGATGTCGCTAGATGCCGATGTGTCCTTCTAGAATATTGCGTCTAGAAACCACCAGAACATACTGCTATACGGCGCCAGATGTAGCTATTGCTTCGACAAACAAACAGCCGCGGCGCCAGATGTCTACAATAAGACAAATGCTATTCCATATACCTACAGCTATTGCATATAGCAATACAAATACAACTTAATACTACTTTTGTAACAATATATTAATAAATTATCGAAATCGCTAGGTTGAACTTCCATCTCTACGAAAGAACTTAAGTACCTCTCTCTCACTCTCTCTTTTTGAAAGAACGAAAGAAACAAGTACCCGGCAAAGATTTGGGTACCATACCTATGAGTTAAACGGTTAGCAGAGTTAGCGCAAGAACTCCTACTTACATACATACATAAGTAGTCATTTGTAAACCATTTAAAACTTATATATACATACATATATATAAATATATATACATATATACACATGGAATATGTGTGCACACTTACAACCATGAAACTGCTCATCTAGGCAAAACTAAACGAATGAAAAGTAATCAAACTAAATAAGTTAAAAATCTAGTAAAAAATCGCAAAATCTCAAACTAACTTTCATTTTGAATAGCCGACACATTGGTACAGATCTGATAAGTCAGCTTAAAGACAGCAGATTTGCTACAGCACTACCATGCCCCTCTCTCTCTCATAGAAAAGGAATTTATTTTTCAAATAACCAACCGAAGCTGTAGACTCAAATCCACAGCTCAAAAAGTTTTTCATATTTAATTTAACTTATCTTGAAAAATTATTAACAAATGTAAAAAAACTCCGTTTTGGACACGTTGAAAGCTTTATTGAGAGATCAGTGTTATAGCAAAGAGAGGGACTGACGATAGACCGAGGAATTTTAGCCGCACCGCGCATTGAACCATTTCTCGAAAATTTTTATAAATCTATAGAATATCAATTTTATATTTTATATAAAATTCAAGATAAAAAATTCAAAATCACTGGGAACATACGCAAAAATATCACAAACAAATGCAAAAAATATGAAAAAAAAATAAAATAAATAAAGGCAAACAAAAAATCTTGATATAAAATATACTAGCAAATGGAAATGGCATACAAATAATCATCTATACATAATCATCAGCAACGCATAGTATGAATTAATCAGCTAAATACAATTGATATACAAATATACTGGCATAGATATGAAATACCATAGTTGTACACACACGTACCGGAATGCACAAAGTTTCAGTAGAATAAAAGTTCGAAGCAAATTATAAAAATAAGGCAATTAAACGATGTATGTAAAGGAGCAATGATAGGTGGGAGCTGAAAAAGTAGAGTAGTGAACGCTTAATATACACACTTAACTATTTTTGTGCGATTAAAAGGAAGTCACGGAAAATACTGACACCGGCACCGGCAATCTGAGTGAAAAGTTTCTCGAATTTTTGTTACGCTTTTGGTATTTAGCTAATATTATTTCCAGACGTTGATAGGCCAGTGCCTACTTACATTAATTTTAATTATCTTTAAATTTATTACCCACTCAGTAATAGAGTTTTTAAATAAGTTTGGCAACCGCTATTTTAGGCCCAAAATTTTTGCATTATGTTTAAACCGTTAGGCACAAAATTTCAAACCGCTCATCATCCACGAGACATACACAGCCTCATTTGCATATTTTACATACCAATTTAATGTATAAATATTTATAAATATATATAAATTAAAGTGTAAACAATTTAATATTATTATTATAAAAGTAATTAAAATGACTTATAACGAAGCTGTTGATCACTGGCGTTGTAATGCGGCAGTGAGCAGGAATAATGTTTATTAAAGTTCAACGTAATTGTATTTAAAGAGAGAATTTTATTTAAATGCAATGACCTATGTGCAGATATTATTATGAATTTAAGTATTACAAATGTATTGAAACAAAAGAAAAACTGAAGTGAAATAATAACACAAGAGAACAACATCTGTAGTTAAATAAATACAAAATTTATATAAGTTAAAATAAAAATGTTCAAAACCATAAATTAATTGCTATGTTTTTTTTTCTTTTAACATAAGAATTCTTCATAACAGGGATTTTCATAGATAACATTTTTCTTTGGGTGGGAAAAAATTAATTATAATTTCCTTTTCCAAATAGGTTGTAGAATTTTTTTTGTTTTAATTAAGCCACAAGTAATAAGAGGGCAAAAAATAGTATAACTTTTTAATTTAAATTTCGCGAGAAAATACATTCGTCGAAATATTTATTTCTAGGTTCGTATGACAGTCAGTGACATCTGTGCCAAATGTCACCTTAATGTAATCATTTGTGTTTAGTATACGCTTGTCTTTCTGAAGTACATAAAGTGCATTCGACGACTTTTACGATGATTAAAATTATTCAACAAAGAAGTTCCAATAAATTTTGTGTGCGGAATGAAATTTCTGACGCCGAAACGTTCAGAGTATTGAAAGAGGCCTACCGTGTCAATTGTTTGTCGCAAGCAAGTGTTCTTGATTGGTAATAATTATCCAAAGAAGGTCGAGAACGTGTTGACGACAAAGTCCAGCACGGCCCTCATAATCAACTGGCAATCAACACGTTAGTAAAATAAAGGAATTAGTGCTTGTGAATCAACGATTAACAGGCAGAGATCTTACTAGCATCGTTGAAATATTGGAAGGATCAGTTTTGAAAGATCATTTGGGACTAAGAAAAGTGAAAGCACGATTAGTTCCAAAACCACTAATTTTTTTTTTCGAAAAGCAGCGTTATGTTAACGTCTGTGAAACAATGCTTTCCCATTACCAGGATGTCGTGAAACGTATTATTACTAGTAATGAGTTTTGAATCTACGACCCGGAAACAGATGATCAACCGGCCGAATATCGTGAAAAAGGTGAGCCACATCGAAAGAAACCACGTCGAAACAGACCAAAAATCAAGGCTTTGTTGACAGTTTTCTTCCATTATCGAAGTGTGGTGCTTCCTTCAATCGCAATGTTTATAACTTCATAAACATAGGTGTCAGACACATCAGATACACCCTTAAACGCGTTAAGAACGCTGGCGATAGCGTGGTGGTCTGGACACTTTTTCCTGGAACGGCATTCGGCTATTTGTGAATGTAGACGGTATAACAGACCAACTTTCGCATCTCAACATTCTTAAAAATACTATGCAACTATTAACGTTCGAATCGATGCGTAAGAGTTGATTTTGACGCATGACAAAGCACTCAGCTAAAAATGTGAAAAAAATGTGTTAAACATTTCTAATAAACTTTTTAATTTTCTAAACACGCAATTGTTAACTTCGTTAATTTTTGTGCAATTTAAACACGATTTTTTTATTGTGTAACGTGAACGGTCACGTTAGACAAATTTTATCTTTCAGCAATCTCTCGAGTTGTTATTCGACGATTTGCATCGATCAATGAGTTTTATTATATCTCAATTGGCTTTAGGAGGCCTCCCAGCACGTGGTTCATCCTCTAGATCGAAATTCTCGGAACGAAATTTTGCAAATCATTTTTAGCATTAGCGTTCGGTCAACACATGTTTTCCGTACCCATCACAACTTCTGATTCAACTGTATTTTTCCTTTTGATAATAAAACTGTAAAATATGCCGAAAAGCTGTTATCGATCTTCCATTTTCGATAAGGCACCAAACAAAAATTTTTCAAAAAGTTTATGAAAATTGTTTAAAAAACGATTAAGTGTGAAGTTGACTGCGAAAAAATTCAACATGAACAGCTCATCAAAGAAATAACTGAGCGAACGACCCTATATAGCTCTTTTAATCGTAATATATAATATAGGGTGGGCCATCTTACGTTTTAAATTTGAATTATCTATATTTCGACATTGGAAAAGTCAAATACTATTCGGAAAGTGTCAGATATTCAGTAAAAAGTCTAAAATTTACGAAATGGGTCGCTATTCACTATTCTACAGCTCGCAGATTGGGCAGAAGATTGTTTAACCGAGGATGGTCAATTTTACCGAAAAATCATTTTTTCGGACGAGGCTCATTTCCACCTCGATGGTTACGTTAACAAGCAGGATTGTCGCTTTTGGGGCACAGAAAATCCGCACGAAAAGCCAATGCACCCAGCACGAATCACTGCATGGTGCGCATTTTGGTCTGGTGGAATCATCGGCCCATTTTTTTCGAAAATGAAGAAGGAACCGCCGTAGCCATCAATGGTGAGCGATATCGCGTAATGTTAACCGAATTTTTCTTCAAGCAAATTGAAGAGGAAGACTTGGACAACATTTGATTCTAGCAGGACGGTGCTACGTGCCATACAGCAAACGCTACACTCAATCTTTTACGCCCTATCTTCGAAATTTAAAATTGTATAAGGCCCACCCTATATTTACAATGAACAAAAAAGCACGGAATTTCGAAAAATATCCACCAAAAAACTTCACCAAATAATAAAAATATTCTCAAAGTTTAAAGTTACATAGTTCTCAGATCCTCTCCATAAAGTTGAATCAGTCAAGTATGCTGACAATAGCTCCTTTTAGATCCCACTCATACATCATGAAAACTGCTAAAAGTGCGATAACGCACTAAATAAATACTGCAGAAGCATTAAATTTCTAAACGACCAATTTTAACAAAATTTACACATTACATGGTGAAAATGGGCGTTTACTTTTCTTAATCATAATTTCAATTTTTCACTTTGCAGTATGTAAATTCAACACTAGTGTTGCGTGTTGAGAACTTCAGATGTGCAGACTCGCTTTCGGATTCTCGTTTTGTATGGCCATGCCACTACACTACGGGCTGCGTTTAAATAGCACGCAGGTGTATAGTAATGCGCGGGCGGGCTGCAGGTGATTTTGTAGCTACTAATAGGTACGAGCGCCTGACTGAACACTCTCTAACTGTGACCCTTAGTAACGTTATTTATTTATATATAACTCTTTTTAGTTTAGTATCCAAGCAGTCGTATTTATTTTTTAACAATTACTCGTTTATTTTTAGATTCTTCTGAAGCATGTTCTTCGTCACATATCCATCCGGAAATAGAAGAAAGCCAAGCACATACTTTATCGGATGTCCATCCAGAAATCGAGGAACCCCAAGTCAACGATTCTGATATATCTGCAGATTGTAATATAATTTCATCAGATAGAGGAAATTTTGGTGACAATTTAACCGAATGCGAACGAAAAATAATTTTTAAATTGGGTCCATTTAAACCACAAGAACGATTTCCAAAAGTTTCAGAAAATAACCGACCTTTTTCGGCTTATTATTATTCATATTTCAATCAGGCAGGCATAAAAATTATAAGACCATGGTTATGTTATTCTAACGTTTTAAACAAACCGTTCTGTCACTTATGTTAGTTATTAGCAGATCGTCAAAACAATTCGTACTCCTCTGCTTGGGTTAACGGTGTTTCGGTTAGAAGCAATTTCACACAAACTATTCTTGACCATGAAAAGTCACAGCAGCATATTAGTGCCTCACTCTCTTATAATAATTGATTGCAAGGAAATATCATCGATACTCTATTTAAAAGTGAAATCGCAATCGTATAATTAATGTTATAATTACTTTAGTATCTAATCTACCTTTGAGGGGGCATGATTCTGATTCTGGCAATTTTATGGCAATTTTACGTCTGCTATCTAACTGTGAAGAACTTCTTCTAAAACCGAAAGGTGAAATAAATTATTTAAGCCCTACGAAACGAAATTATTAGTTTGCTTGGTACCACCGTTTGGAACAATATTATCTCAGAAATTAAAAAAGCTCCATTTCTGACAATAATTCGGGATACAACACAAGACTTGTCAAAAATTGACCAACTATCTGTAGTTTTTCGATATTTCTCGGTTACAGAAAATTATGATAATGTGCCTAAAGAAATAAAAATCTGTGAGTCCTTCTTAGGATTTATAGCAGTAACCGATTGCAGTACAGCAGGTCTGAAAACTGTCATTTTAAATTTGACTAAAGAATATGGAATTGATTTGACTAAATGTAGAGGACAGGGATACGATGGAGCAAATGTTATGTCGGGTGTGTATGGAGGATACAAACCCTAATAAAAGAGCATGCTCCAAATACCGATTATGTTCATTGTGCTGCGCACGCTTTAAACTTGGTTTTGAACGATGCTGCGAGACATGTTCGTGAAGTATCGACTTTTTTCGATAATTTAGAAAAAATATATACTTTTTTAGACAATAGTATAAAACGCTGGGCTATGCTAAGTGACGATTTATCTGAAAAATATTTGATTACCCTTAAAAAGTATGTCTTACCAGATGGTCTTCTAGGAACGACGCTTTATTAGCAGTAAAGAAAAATTTTTTACTAATCATGAAAACTTTGTACCAACTAAATTTAATTTCAAACAAAAGAGATGAACGTGAAGAATGTAAAAGTATAATTAATATTTTAGAGAGTTTTGATTTCTTAGTGATCGTTACATTTTTTTCTTCACTATTTGAAATTATTAATCCTGTTTCTAAAGCTCTACAGCATGAAAATAATGACTTACAGAAATCTAGTATTTTATTAAGTAATCTTTTAAATCCGTCCTCTCTCGACGAACAAAAATCAAACTCTATAAGTCACTCATTAATCCCGTCATGCTATATGGTGCAGAGGCATGGACGATGACAACAACTGATGAGTCGACGTTCCGAGTTTTCGAGAGAAAGATTCTGCGGAAGATGTATGGTCCTTTGTACATTGGCAACTGCGAATACCGCAGTCCATGGAACAATGAGATGTACGAGATATACGACGAGATTGACATAGTTCAGCGAATTAAAAGACAGCGGCTACGCTGGCTAGGTCATGTTGTCCGGATGGATGAAAACACTCCAGCTCTGAAAGTATTCGACGCAGTACCCGCCGCGGGAAGCAGAGGAAGAGGAAGACCTCCACTCCGGTGGAAGGACCAAGTGGAGAAGGACCTGGCCTCGCTTGGAATATCCAATTGGCGCCACGTAGCGAAGAGAAGAAACGACTGGAGCGCTGTTGTTGACTCGGCTATAATCGCGTAAGCGGTGTCTACGCCAGTAAAGAAGAAGAAGAATCTTTTAAATAGACTGTGCCAATTAAGAAATCAGAATTCATTTAATAGTTTGCTAAATGAATCCAAAGATTTAGCAAAAGAGTGGGGGGTACCAACTGTTTTTAAAAACAGTAGGCGAAAGATAACGAAGCGTTTTTTTTATGAGTTATCACTAGATGAGAGAATTTCCGACCCGGAATCCTATTTCAAAGTCAATGTATACTATTGCTGTTTAGATATATTAATTTCTCAAACTAAAGAAAGATTTCAGAGCCTTTGCAACCTGAGTAGTATATTCGAAATATTACAACCGGAGAAACTCCTATCTTCTTCAAGCGAAGAGATATTAAACGCTTCCGGAAAACTGTCTGCTAAATACAGTAAAAACATCTCACTTAATCTTTGTGACCAATTATAGGCTCTAAAAACATGCTTAAATTCTGAAATTAAAAAAATGTATTCCATTAAAGAACTCATTGAATTATTGCTAGTAAAATTCAATAGTCTTGCGTCCAGTTTTCCCGAAGTAATCACTGCATGCTTTTTATTCTTGACCCTTCCAGTTACAACCGCAACGGCAGAAAGAAGTTTTTCAAAATTAAAACTAATAAAAAATTACTTAAGAACTACGATGGGACAAGAACGGCTGTCAGACAACTCACTATTGTCCATAGAGGCAGAAACTTTAGAAAAACTAAAATCATCGTCAGCCATAAATGATTTAATAAAGCCGAAAAAAGGCAAGGAGAGTGAATATTTAAAATTCGATTTTTATTTGTAAAATGGGTAAATTATGTGATAAATAAATATTTCTTTTCACAATATTTTTTTTCTTTTGTGAAAAATCTTTACCTCCATATTAGGGCCTCCAAAAAAAATTTTATACGGGGTCCCGACAAGGCACGCTACACCACTGTCTGTAGCCCAATAATAAGTCTAGTAGCTTTTGTTTGAATTGATGTACATCCTCAGAAGTTTGAACTCCTAATTGACCCGCAATTTGTTTTGCTTTTTCCTTTATAATAGGGCCCGACACTGGTATATTTTGATTTATGGCTTTGACAAACCACTCAAAACACAAATTGTCTATTTTTGAACCATCACTATTTAAGAAGTTTTTCTTTTTATTTATGTTATCACCATTCAACCATATCCTTTTAATGTCTTCCTTTTTTCACAATAGTGGCAGCCTGCCGGCTTTTTATTTTTTTCATGTTAATAGCTACAAATTGTTACATATAGATCCCGTTACATCTTAACATGTTTATGCTTGTCCTCACAGTTTAACATAAGTATGTATACTTATACGTATGGTGTGGGTACGAGTATGTACTCATATTACTCGTATATACTTAGATTTCGGCTGTTCGGTTCGTTACTCTACATTTAATTCAATTATTGGTCTTCGTTGTCCTCAAATAAGAGTTTCGCGTCCGCTCATCAGAGGTTTTTACTGTTTTCTTTACACTTTCGTTCAGTAAGCCAAGTTTCTTGTCCCTTGTCGAGAGGTCCACGTCCTCTTTCGAGAGGTAATGAAAATAAAAAGTAGTAAAAACAAGTAAGGAAGGGCTAAGTTGGGGGTCACCGAACATTTTATACTCTCGCATGATAAAGTGATAAATGAGATTTCATTATCCGTTATTTACATATTTTTTTATTTTGCTGTAAAATTAATTAGATTAGTAGTTCCTGAGATATGGTTTTTGGACCATTAGTGGGCGACGCCACGCCCATTTTCAATTTTTAAAAAAAGCCTAGGTGCAGCTTCCTTCTGCCATTCTTCCGTAAAATTTAGTGTTTCTGACGTTTTTTCTTAGTCGGTTAACGCACTTTTAGTGATTTTCAACATAACCTTTGTAGCGTGTAGGTGGGCGTTATTATCCGGTTTCTTCCATTTTTGAACTGTATATGGAAATGCCTGAAGAAACGACTCTATAGAGTTTGGTTGACATACCTATAGTAGTTTCCGAGATATGTACAAAAAACTTAGTAGGGGGCGGGGCCTCATTTCCAAAAACATACGTCCAAATTTGCCCCTCCCTTATGGGATCCTTTGTGCCAAGTGTCACTTTAATATCTTTATTTATGGCTTAGTTATGACACTTTATACGTTTTCGGTTTCCGCCGTTTTGTGGGCGTGGCGATTTTGCCCATCTTCGAACTTAACCTTCTTATGGAGCCAAGAAATACGTTTACCAAGTTTCATCATGATATCTCAATTTTTACTGAAGTTATAGCTTGAACGGACGGACGGACAGACAGACATCCGGATTTCAACTCAACTCGTCACCCTGATCACTTTGGTATATAACGGGTGATTTTTTTGAGGTTAGGATTTTCATGCATTAGTATTTGACAGATCACGTGGGATTTCAGACATGGTGTCAAAGAGAAAGATGCTCAGTATGCTTTGACATTTCATCATGAATAGACTTACTAACGAGCAACGCTTGCAAATCATTGAATTTTATTACCAAAATCAGTGTTCGGTTCGAAATGTGTTTCGCGCGCGTGTTTTGTTCAGCGATGAGGCTCATTTCTGGTTGAATGGCTACGTAAATAAGCAAAATTGCCGCATTTGGGGTGAAGAGCAACCAGAAGCCGTTCAAGAACTGCCCATGCATCCCGAAAAATGCACTGTTTGGTGTGGTTTGTACGCTGGTGGAATCATTGGACCGTATTTTTTCAAAGATGCTGTTGGACGCAACGTTACGGTGAATGGCGATCGCTATCGTTCGATGCTAACAAACTTTTTGTTGCCAAAAATGGAAGAACTGAACTTGGTTGACATGTGGTTTCAACAAGATGGCGCTACATGCCACACAGCTCGCGATTCTATGGCCATTTTGAGGGAAAACTTCGGACAACAATTCATCTCAAGAAATGGACCCGTAAGTTGGCCACCAAGATCATGCGATTTAACGCCTTTAGACTATTTTTTGTGGGGCTACGTCAAGTCTAAAGTCTACAGAAATAAGCCAGCAACTATTCCAGCTTTGGAAGACAACATTTCCGAAGAAAATCGGGCTATTCCGGCCGAAATGCTCGAAAAAGTTGCCCAAAATTGGACTTTCCGAATGGACCACCTAAGACGCAGCCGCGGTCAACATTTAAATGAAATTATCTTCAAAAAGTAAATGTCATGAACCAATCTAACGTTTCAAATAAAGAACCGATGAGATTGCAAATTTTATGCGTTTTTTTTTAAAAAAAAGTTATCAAGCTCTTAAAAAATCACCCTTTATAACCCTATATCTGACTCTTTTAGTTTTAGGACTTACAAACAACCGTTATGTGAACAAAACTATAATACTCTCCTTAGCAACTTTGTTGCGAGAGTATAAAAAGTATCCGCATCCCGCTTATTGGAGGTGTCCGCAAGAAGAGGTTTCACTGTATATAGCCCCCATGTAAGAAAATTAAAATAAATCATTGGAGCAATCGATTACACGCATATTGAGATTGTTTCACCACTGACCACAAACGACATTTCTCTCTCTCTCTATTTGTGAATCGGAAGGTATTTTACAGCCTTAATGTAGAAGCCTTATGTAATGTTCTATATAATTCCAACTATTATTATTATTATTATTATTATTATTAATTATTATTAATTGAATACAATTACAATTAATATATATACATATATAGCACTAGCGGTTAAGCCATCAGCTTTACGTTATTATGGTTTTGATAATAGTAAAACATTTATATTTCAAAGTACAAACTCATTTTGCTTATAATGTATATAAATCTCTTTATGTTTTCTTCGTTTACTTCTGAAATAAGTTCTTCTATTCCAACTATTTGTATTTTAACTAATGTTTTTAACCAGGTGTGTGATCGTCGACTTTTGTTCACCGCTGTCAAGGCGGGTCTTGTCATGACTCTGGTATTTGGACCACATCGCTTCATAAGTACATATAACACTCAAAGTGATTCAAGGGTGTTAGGTGACTAAAGATGTCTATTGGAACCATAGCTGTTAACGCCTGTCGCAGAACCCTCCAATGAAAGGGAAGTTCGTTCTATCAAATTGTATACCAAAGCTCGCAATACCATTGAAAGAGCCTTCGGTGTTTTGAAGTCACGTTTCCGGCGTCTCTCAAAACACTTTTAGAACTTTCAGGAGAATCGCAAGAGATCGAAATTGCCATCGAAGTTGCAGAAAATTCTAGTTTTAGGGAAGGGGCTAGAATTAGAGAACGCTACGTCTTGTTCTTGTCACAGACATATTTCCAAATCGTTATCCATTATAAATATATGTACATATGTATTTTTCTACTTCAATAAATATGTAACTTACGGTCCTTCTAGGAATGAATAAAATGGCATATACATATGCACGTAGTATGTTTAAGTAATTCAGTTATTTTATTAAATATACTTTTTAAAAATATAAAATCTGATGAATACTTCATATGAAAATATGTAATCTTAACTATTATAAGAACACGTAGATGAGAAAAACTGAAATGGTTCTTCTCTTGTAACATGCACCTATTTATTGTGATCTGCAAAATAGAAAAATTAATATATGTATATTTGTTTTATTGCTTAATTTTTCAATAGTATAATATTAGCTTACCATTTGTTTAATTTTTTTTCAAGTTTATTGAGTACGATTGTCGTTGCCGTTAGCGCTTTAGTCATTTGGCTCAATACTTTCGTCATCTGGTGGTTTTGCTTCGCGACCCTTTGTTGCTCTTTCCGTCTCTCCCGTGCCATTTGCTTCAAGACACCCGTCAACTGCTCGTTCTGCTCTAAAATTTTTTGTTGTAGAGCAATGACCTGCTCCTCACGTCTCTTATTTGCATCTATTTTTTTTAACACTGCTCCAAGCATTTTCACTCTTGCTGGTTTGGGGGCTTCAGAAACGATTGAACTAGAAATTGATGGTGTAGGAGAATGTCGGATGGGAGGAGATTTAGCAGATGATGTGGCCGTTTTGGAGAGAGATGGAGCTAGTGCTGGAGCAGGATCTGAAGCTGAAACTCGTGATGGTGATGGAGCAGGAGAAGGGACTGGGTCCGTTGTTATATACTCAAATTTTAATATTGAAAGTTTAGGGTGCTCTCTACCAGCAATTTTAGCGTCAGCTTTAAATTTTCGCGCTCGGGAACGCAACTGATTTTTCCAGTGCATTAACGTCTATATGTGTGGAAAAAACATTTTATATTTTGGGAAAACATGCATAAACACTTCTAAACTTACCTTCTTCCATTTGGTTGCTGTGCGTGTCGGCCCTCTTAAGGCATTTAATGTTTCCGCTAACTCCGACCACAGCATTTGCAGTGCTTGAGGATTGGTCGAAGATCGCTTTCCTCGTTGCAATTCAGGATGCTGCTTGCAAAACATTGTGTAATAATGCAGCTGCTCCTGAGTTGTTCTTTCAAATTTTAAAGTCCTAAAAATAAATTAAATTAATATATATGTACAACAAATTTAATAAATTTGTAAAATTACTCACTCTTCTTGGTTGTCCATTTATTTTATTTATAAAACTGCTGGTTCATAGCAAAATGCTTTTCACCTCTTGTGGTGAGTTTTTAATGTTTATTTCTAAACCTCTCAAAATTTTCCCTCACAAATCAGTTTTGAAGATATCTAAGAATAGGGCTGAATAGAATATTACAATTTTACAAAATATTTTCTAGATAATAATATGATATTGATACATCTATTCGGTGCATTTGACGAATTAACAAAATATTGACAATAGTCAAAATTTTTATCAGGTATGATATTTTTATTCTTTGGCAACCTTGATAAATTCTAAAGATACAGAAAACAGCACTTTTCCCCACACGTGTGGTGGACTAAATAATGCTCAATAATGCTAACAAGAAAACGCTTATTTCTGCTTGCATAATATTGTTGACAAAATGGATTCTTCTTTAACGTAAGATTTCAAATAAATTCCAAATATTATTTTACAATAACTTGAAATTTAATATTGACAGAAAATCAAAGTACGACCGAGCTACTCACGAGCAGCTTGAGCAATATGTAGCATTTTGTCAAGCACACCCGGAAATTGGCAATAGAAAATATTCGACAAAGTCGCCTCAGGAAATTCAGCAGTTATGGAAGCAGCTGGCAGAGGAGTTAAATTCCTGTAGAGGGCCAACTCGTAGTGTAGCAAAATGGAAAGAGGCAACTGGTTTCATACTAGTTTATGTTATATTTGGTGTATTTGCTCATTGTTTTCTATGTAGACTTTGGGTGTGTGGAAGAGCCAACTACGCATACGTGGAAAGCGTTTGAAAATGAGCCAGGGACTAACTAGTGGAGGATCAACATCCAAACCGATGAGCGATTTCGAAAAAAAGGCGTTATCTACGTTTGATTTGCCCGCTGTTAATGAGGCGAAGGGCTTTGGGTTGATGTCACATGAGCCTTTGACTGTTGATTGCTCAACAACACCGACAGAAACTGCATCGTCTTCGTGTAGTCGTCTGTCATCATGCACCTCGCCACTACCATCGTTCAATCAAGAGCAACCGGCAAGCGCAGAAGCCCCAATAAAGCCTGCATTATCTGCATGCCCATCGGAAAGCTTAGAAAATCTGGTAAGTTTTTTAGGTTTACAAAATATACATTCTTATATGTTTTTTTTTTTGCACTTTTAATTATTTTTGATTCTGATGAAGGATGCTGCCACACCGCAGCTATCACGAGGGGATCGCAAAAAACTTCTTGACACGTTGATAGCTAATATTGTAAAAAGGAATGCTGTTGAGGAACAAAAGCAACGAATTGAAAGTGAAAGGCAACTGGAACACAGAGAAATGATGCAGGTCATTCAAGACCTAACTAATACTGTTGCTGAAGGGGAAAGGCAACGCACTGAAAGCGAAAGACATCGGGAGCACCGGGAGATAATGCAGGCCATTAAAGGCTTAACCAATACTATTGCTGAAGAGCAAAAGAAACGCATTGCCAGTGAAAGGCGCCAAGAACACCGGGAGATAATGCAGGCCATCCAAGGCCTAACTAATACTGTTGCTGAATTTCTAAATGTACTGAAACAAAGGCTTCATAACGGGTCGGAATAAAACAATAAAAAAAATATATTTCAATGAATTCCAGAAATTTTTTTGCTTGGATTATAACTAAAAAAGTGCATCTAACCTGGAATTGCTTAGTTTTTATGTTCTCCAAAAATAAATTAGTTTAAATTTTTTATATTATATATTTTTTTTATTAAATGTATAACATTTAAAGAATGTGTGAAAATTCCATGTCGATGGGAGTAAAATTGAAGTTGCGAGTGTTTTACACCTTTCTTATGAACATCTTACTGTCACTGTCAATAGATTTCACATTCTTACAATTTATTAAAAAAAAAGCTTTTGTTTATGAAACGGGATAGAGATATCTTGATGAATTATCAATCTTGATAAATTAGCTAAATGTTAAATTTGTCAAATACACTGAATAGAAGCGTAAATATGTAGCAGCAACACTCTATATATAATATTAACCAGAAGAACGTCCACTATCACTCCGCATTTATCTTAAACCCGATTTCATATTGTTTGTTATATTTCAAAATACACAATTGCGAATTTAATAAAAGTAAAGTAATAAATCTTCTTTTTATTCTGAAAGGTATAAACAGTTGTTCAATACTGTGTAATTCCACCACACTCTTATCGATAATTTTTATTAGAATTGGTCATCTGACTTACTGAAACATATTGCTGCCATGTATTATATTTATAGTTGAAAATTCAAAAAATATCCCCAATTGTTCTATTGCGCTTGTGGAGTAATGTAAGTAAACAAAATTTAGACACAATGAAATCAATAAATATTATTTAATTAGTATAAAAACAAGTTATACGAAAACTATAAATACTTTATGCTCATAGTTTGAGATGTGGCAACACTGATTTTCTAATCGCTCTACTTGGTAGAAATTAATCAATCCTTCGATATATTTTTGTGGAACAATCTAAATAATTAAATTTTTGTAAGAAGCGGCAATTTCTTATTGGTAATGTCAGCAGAGATAAGATCAAAAGTAATTGGACTCTATAAGCATGTAAGTAATAAGATTTGATTATATTTTGTGGAGCACAACTATGTAGACATTAATGTACAAACATTTCATCTGCAGTTGCAGTACCTGGGCAGGGAGTACCCTGGCCCGAATGGACCACAAAAGTTCAGACAACAAATACGCGATGCTTTTCTCAAGCATAAAGATGAGACGGATCCAAAAAAGATTATGGCTCTAGTGGCACATGGACGTTACGTAGCCAAGGAAGTGGAGGCGCTCTATTCGTTAAAGAAATATAGAGCATTGAAGCAGCGATACTATGACTAATCGAATATAACCAAAAATGGACGATGAAATTGATACAATAACTAAGTCTGAAATGTTTTTGTTTGTTAATGTAACGCATTGTGTTATCAAAAAATAGGATGTTGAACATCGTAAAATAAAGAAGAGTTTTCTGCCATATACATATTTATTATGCGAAAATCTATTAATAAATGTTAATACATATGTATGTAGATTCATAGATATCTGACAATATGCGAAAATTGCAATGTTTACTGCAAATAACATGTTTATGCAGACAACTTTATTTGTCAATGTCACAGAATATTAAAAAGCCAATATCAAAATGTAAATGCTCTTCATATATGTACATATCGCTCATTTGCTGCAAGACCGGCATAAGTCAAAAAAATCGATTTTCCGGAAAACGCGTTTAAAGTTTTCAACTGACTACAACCTTACACGGTGACTCCAACCTTACACCTCTTCTCAAGCGGAGCATATAAGAAGTATTCATATGAATTTTTCACTCAACATGAAGTATGATATAACAAACAATTCTGCAGCATTAACTCAAAAATCACGTTTTTTGATTTATGCCGGTCTTGCAGCAAATGAGCGATATATATCCCAGCGGGATATGGTAGACATTGGTAAGCGAGCAAGGTAAACGATGCAGCATGATTGTATCGCTTACCCCGACCGATGAAAATTAACACGGCGATGGTCCTACGAAAAGTAAAAGATCCCCTCTTTCGCTTACCATAGGGAAGAAGAATTCTTCGATGCCAAATTAAACGAAGAATTCTTCGATGCCAAAGTAAACGAAGAATTCTTCGATGCCATAGTTCACGAAGAATTCTTTGATGCCAAGGTCAATAGGAAAAATTGCATATTCGTATGAAAATAAGTATTATGTGTACAAAAACTCACCTTATAGGCCACTCACACTTTTTTTTAAAAAGAAAAATGCACTAGATTCAATATGCGATGATTTTTATGCGAAATACACTTAAAAATTATTATAACAAGATGTGTTTAACTGAACTGAATTATTACAAATTGAAATAGTTTAAAAACGTTAAATACATATTATATATGTATGAATATATAAACTGATCAAAGATTTAAAACGGCAGGTTTTAAAAAAACGTTAAATATACATACTCGTATATACAGACGGGTAACTAGCGGAAAGAACCGGGATGCTGCCAAAGCGGAGATGTTGGTCACTACTCATTTAGCCATTATGGTTTTCTTTTATTTTTGTGGCTGAGTCTCTTTTCTTTTTTTTGCAAGCAACAAGACTTGAAGAAACGGCCTTTGGCGAGCTTGATACTTTTTTGAATTTGGTGAATATACTCCGAAGCATTCTTCGAAGAAAAATGTAAGCGGGGAACCATTATTCCGCATATCTTACTTTTATGCATTACCTGGTATCGAAGAATTTTTCATAGAATTTTCTTCGAGGCATTCTTCAAAGAAAAATGTAAGCAGTGAACCATTATCCCGCTGGGTATGTTATTCGTTTCAAAATGACATAAATGCTTTTTGTCGCGCAGAGAATAAATTGTAATTGACAATACCCCTCATTTTTGCATATGTTGTAAGGAGTCCTACATATTTACCTATTCATCATTTCCTCTGTCTAGAAATTACTAATCACCCTTGAAGATTCATAAAACTGATTATTTGGTAACTAGGTTTCAAAATTTATTTCAAGTTGAATTATACAGTTAGGCCGAAATTTATTAAGCCAGTAATTATGCCACAGAAGAAAATTCCGGACAAACCGGACCATCGGCTTTTGTGTTGGTTTGCTGATCTCAGTGCATCTTTTGCTAAAATATGGGTGAATCAGAGCGTTCGCTTCACTTTTTTGCTTGAAAATATTTACTTCAGCACGTCAATAAGAAACTTAAGAGAGTTCCAGACATCAATTTTATTATACACAACTTCCTTGAAACTTTCTGTGCTCATTAAAACATTTTTAAGAAATTATAAAACCAGGAAGATAGAAATGCTAGATTAAATTGTTTTCCAAACTAACGGAACATATATGCATTTCAGCAACGTGATATTCGAAATAAAGGACACTAAAATTATTAATTGTTTTAATAATATCATTTAATATACATACATACATAATATGAATGTTGTCAATATAGAAATTCACCGTGATCAGTTTTGAACAATAAACAAAAACTGCAAATTCTTTCAAATGAAAATTACACATGCGTACATACATACATACATGTGTATTTATATTCATAATATCCAAACTAAACTAAATTAATTTAAATTGTAAAACTTATTGCAAAATTCATTCATTCCATCATCACAAATATTAAAATTAAAGCGTCATTGTTGATTAATTGTTTTTCCACAAGGTGAAAAAATCCATCTGAGTAACTGATATTAAAATAACGTATATACGAAGAACTCATATAGAGTCATCCAAACTCAAAACCTAGCACATCTTCCAAGCCATATTCGAAGAGTCGAAAATCTTCCAGATAAATCTCATAAAGTCGTCGTATTGCATTTATGGGTAACGGATCAAAGTATGAACGCAAATGTGCACGGGTACTGGATGGCTTGTGACCAGTGGGGAATGTAAGATTGTCTGCACCAGCCAAGTACAATGCAAGAGAAGAATCATCTAACAGCGTCTCATATTTCCCTATAAGTGAAGAGATAATATTAATTTACAATTTATCACATATGTACATATGTATGTACTGTTTTAACAATTGGCAAATGCTTACCTATTACGTTGTACTTCATTACACATGGATTGCAGAGATTCGAGATAGGTTCCCAATGCTCATTATACGACTGATTGGTGCGGCTCACCTCTGGCGTAAGCAAGTATTGCACAAACTCAGCAAAGCTGACATCGTCGCCATGCTCCAGTGAGTGATTGTTAGCGCCGGCACGAAAAGCCTTTATTATCTGCCGGCCAACGCGCGACTGAAAATAGCGCGCGCTCGGCGCATCGCCCTCCAATTTGTTGCGATACGCGGAGAGCAAACGTTCTAATGGATGACGCACCAATATGAAGCGCGTGTACTCGGAGAGCACCTGAGCACGCTCCTCGTCGCTGAGCGAGTTGAGCTTGTGGAACATGCCCACTGAATGCGCCAGCGAACCAGGTATTTGTAACGGATCTGTGCCATTCTGCCAATTTCCAGTGAGGATCATCAACACACGCTTCCAATTTGTACATGCCACCTGTGCAAAATATACATATAGAAGAAGTAGTAAATTATTGATTATGCGAGAGAATTAAATATTTGATTTATGTAAGGGGGTTTGTCGAACAGTGCTAAACTCATAACATTAGATTTGTGTTAATACGGTACATGAGTATTGTTTATCTGAATCGCTCAATTGACTTTGCGCCCATAAATAAAAGCAGCTATGTACATATCATTGTTTATGGCCAAATATTGCGGTCTGATTATTTATGTATTTCAAAATTGCTCACAGCTGTTTTATTATATACACACAATGCATTCCACCTTTTCATTTAGCGGGAAATTAGAGAGCAACTACATACACACATTTTTCATATTGAATGGTTATAGATAAATGGAGGATATTGATAAGTTAAAAATAATAATTTGAAATTGTTAAATGATTTTTCATGTTTTTATAAAAGTAGTGCGATACAATGTGCGTTCGTATGTATGCACATGTTTATGAAAAAATGTGCGATTCATGAGTCATGCATTTTTCAGCGAATAAAAGGTTTCCACTATCGGTTTGTTTATCATAAGTAGATGAAGGAAAAAAAGTAGGCGTATTTGACTTTTCTAGTAATTTTGATGTCATCATTTGTCATCAATTCTTAGCAACATTTACCTAACTAAGTAGATATGGGACAAGCTGATAAATAAATGTGAGTGCTATTTGTTTACCCTATATAAACACTAACAAGCATTTTGCATGTTCATATCCGTTTCGTCAGTGTTGCATCTTTGCGTCATGGCTGTTAATTGCAGCGGCACATTTTTATTCCAGTTATTTAAAAGCTTTCACCTTCACGTAGTGCAGTTTACCTGCGTGAAATACATACATACATTCATATGTACATATGTGTGCATTCATAAGTATGTACACATACTGCGTATATCTACAGTGCACCATCTGATCTGCCCGTTTGATCGCACTGCTGTAATCACATGGCTGCTTACTGGCATATTTGCGCACGCGCAGCTTGTTCATTTTAAAGCTACTGCTATGCATTTATTACACATCAATTTCTTATTTTTTCTTTTGCCTTGAAAATTTCACTTTTCATTTGTAATTGAGTGGAATGTGGCAGATTGGAAAAATATTTGTACATTCATAACTATTTGTGCATGTATATCTCTATGTAATTACATTCAATTATTAAGGCTTGTTATGACTAGGCTTCATACATATGTATGTACATATGTATGTATCTTGTAATTAATAAAAGAGTGCGTATAGTCCACGGCATAAAGATTGCACAATTAATCTTTTGCAAAATTTTCTCTTCAAAACATAAGCAAAGATTTTATTTTTCCGCGTAGTAATTGTCTGTTAATTTTTTTGTATAAAATAAACTTATTTTTATTTCGTAAAACAATAATTAATAAATTAAATTTCTACAAAATTCGGTCACTCAATATCACAGAAGTCAAAATTGCTCTAAATTCTCGTGAAGAGAATAAAAAAAACCGCGAAACATTTAAATAGAATTGGTAAAACTGTTATAAATTTATTGAAAGATTCTGAGAATTACGGAAAAGCACGTAGTAGCGGGCGAGCAAAAGCGGTAACTCCTAGACAAAAAAGAGCAATTTTGCATGTTGCATTGAATTGTTACCTTACAGAGAGAGAAAACGCGGAAAAAGCTGGTGCAAAAACAAATGTCCTATACATTGCGGATATTTGAAATATTCCGATACCACAAAACGCCCAAAGTTGCTCATAACACCACCACTTTTAGGGAATTAGACTACACAGTCACTTTATTTGTTATTGGTTAAAGCAAACAATTTTTTTTTTAAATATTCAGTATTTTATTAAAAACATCCAATGAAAATTTTGTTACTTCCTCTTACCATTTCCACACTTAGATCCACAAAACTATTTTCTTTAACGGTTTACAACTCCGCACCATTTCAATTGCCATTTTTGATAATAACTGCACCTTATCACAAATTTTTAGTTGAGTTGTCATCGTTTTACAGCTTTATAGCAGGGTTACCGTTTACAACCTAAACGCTAATGGACTTGCAACAACATAAAAATCGTTACACCGAAGTTACCACCGAGGATATCACAAATAAACAATTTTCAATACAAGAGCTTGATTTTGATCCGTCAGTATGCACGGCCACCATATGCCACAGTGACTCGATCTGAACAATTACTTCGGAGATAGCACCGTTATCTTAGACAATAACCTACACCAAATTTTTTGAAGATATCTCGTAAAATGGAAAAGCATTCTATAAAAAGTCTTGATTCCGGCGTTCAGTTTGTATGTCAGCTATATGCTATATGCAACGGTTCGATATCGGGGTTTCGAATATGCAGCTCTTTGGGGGGAAAATGACATGTGCAAAATTTCAGATCGATATATCAAAAACTGAAGAATATATCGCGGATATACAGATAGACGGATGGATGGACAGGCAGACCGTCATGGCTAAATCTATACAGCTCGTCATGCTGATCTTTTATATATATGTTTTACAGGGTCTCCGTTTCTTTCTCTCTTGGTTACAAAGTTGTTGCAAATTGTTCAGAGTATAAAAACAGGAAGTAGAGAAGTAAGCTTTTAAAGTATTTGAGGCTACTTTTTATCAACAAATGTATAAAACTTCTGAATTAAGTTAGAAAATGTTGTAAGGTCAATTGCATGAGTTTTTAAAGTCGAGCAAAAGCAGCTGTCGTAGTTATGACGTCTATATTTGAAAAGCGTATCGAATAATTGCCATCAGCGTTCTTGAAAATAGCGAATATTGGAATCAATCAAAAGCTTACCCAAGTTCCATGAATTTGAAATCTAATAACATTTTCCTGTTCTCAGACAGCAATATAATACTGGCGCTAAGAGAGGGAAGAAAAGTTAACTCTTTATAAGCGGTAACCGCCGAGACTTACACCGATTTTCAAAAAAACCTTGATTGTACTAAAAAACTTGTATCGAAAAGTTGAAAAAACGCCACCATCTGACAACCATTTTAAATAACAAAGTTGATTTTTTACAAAACAAAATATTGTTTTTGGGTTGACCCTATTATTTTGACTCCCTACACCGATGTTTTAAGTATCTTAATATATGTTGTTTATTATATAATCTATTTACAGCCCAAACATCTGACCTAGTACTCAATTATTAATATTCACAAATACTACTAAACAATGCGCATCAAGGGAGGATTTTAAAAACAATTTATTAATACTAATAAATTGGGTATTTCAGCTGTCGATTGGCAATAAATTCCTGCCTGCTAAATCTCACGTCAAACTTTATTAGCAAAATATGCGAAAATAAATCTTTCTCGTAAATTTAGTGTATTATCTTATGGTAAATCCGTTTTTATTAAGGAAATAACTTCTAAAAACTTAATGCATTATAAATTAAACGTTTTAAATGAAAAGCCACTTCTGTCTCAACAATTGATTAGCGATTTATCAAATTAAAGAAACTATTAATGACTTGCATACACACTAATCAACGAATCGATAAGATAACAGTGTTTAGTTGTGCGTTTATCGACAGCACGAATAAATGTCTTGTGGAGTAAGTGCTTAATAATCGGAAAGGAACTCCAAACATGATATGTAAATATCTGAACCTATTAATTGCATGCAAACCGATTAAAATATCTACATATGCACGGCTATGTGATAAATATGGATAGATTTGTATCATAATTCAATACATAACGCTGGTGTTGGTTTTTAGAATACCGTCAAAAATACTACTTGACTCATTTTTTACTTCCTGCCTTACGTACTAAATACTTATGTATATGTATGTACATATGTACAACCACTTGGCCGTTGAACGTTTACGTGTATGAAATGAATGAATGAATTCTGAATTTAGCATAATTAATTTTTTTTTTTTTGGATAGTGCTCAATTCCTTTAATTGAATAAATATAATAAAAATCCCCATACAAAGCATTGCTACTTAGCACGTTGGCTTTTGACACAACAAAAGCGCTACATGCGGCAATTCTTCAATTGATTTACTGCTTGGCGTCACTTCTAATGCGCACATGAACTATACAAAATTTTTACTGATCGTTGATCGATGTATGCCATTATAGAATTTAAGCATGTACAACTGAATACAGTGGTGCTCAAGTAAATAGCATACATACCTAATTATATATTTGAAATAAACTTAAACTATCAGTCAGATTTTTCAAAACTATATAAATTGATGAAATTTCACTTTAAAATGGTATTAAATTAAAGCCAACATATTTGATTACTTCACTCCTTATAATCAATATTCGATTTCAAATTTCAAATTTCAATAAGTTCTAAAAAAATCTAAACATAAAATGAATAATAATATGGAACTAATGTATGTAGTATAACAATATTTTTGTTACTTTTTTTCAATACATCATCAAACTTTACAACAAATTTTGAAAGAAGCAAAAAACAGATATCTTTGCCGTGGTAGAAACATCTTCAATTGATAAAGAACTACTTTCAAAGATATGTTTCGATAGTGTTCATAATATAATAATAAAAAAAAAAAAGAAAAACAAAAATGTACATTGTGATTCAATAAGCTTTTTGCCTTCAGTAAGACCAGCCTCTCCGTAATTGGGCGTTCTACCTGGCCCTTGCACAATCGGCTTCCATGTTGCAAGATTGAGAATCCTACCAGTGGCCTTCTGCAGCTGAAGCTGTATGGAAGAAGCCGATGTGGAAACAGCTAAAACTTCCTTCTTGATCGTTCCACTTTTGCGCTTGGAAGCTCATACTTTATGATATACCACCGAATTGGTGGAAGTAGGAATATAACGCCTGAGCAAATTTTGATTGGCCACTTGGCGCTTTGTGAACTTATACAATCGAACAAAGGAGTTGTATTTTTATGGATTCACAAAGAACTGTGTTCAGTATTTGAAGTGCGAGCAGCGATTAAACCTTACATCCACATATAACTTGATGGAATTATTCAAAGGCATTCTGATAGAAACAGAACACCACAACTGAGGAAACGACGACTTGCAGTTTCGTAATCTTTCTCGCCTATGTAAGAAACTAATATCCCCACTTCAAGCTTTGATTTGATTATAAGCTGGTTATTACTTTTATTCTGATTACTATCTCGCTTAAAAAAATGGTTTTGTTTTAGCACCACTGTGAATACATTGTACAATATATACATGTGTATGTGTATTACAAAAATACATTATAGTTTGTACTTTAATTTCTTTGATGAAATTGCTCATGCCGCAATAGTTTCTTACATATCGCATATACAAAAATATATAATATACACATTCATATCTACATACATTGTACATATGTATGTATGTACGAGCAAGGCCAATGACGAGGTTTGTCAAACTCAGGTGACACGTGGGGATTTATGGCTGCCTACAAAACATATAGCGCAAAATGTGAGAAAGAATTTCGATTACACATATACATACTTACATGTGCACACTACATACACATGCAATGTAAAATTGAACTAATTATATTCCTAGAACTGTTGATTGTCGGTATTTTGTAGGACGTACAATATCTATAAATCTAGGCAAACCAAACTGCATAATTTGAATTCGGAAAAGTTGCATTTATTAACAAAAATTTCGTTGCATCAGGGCAACAATAAATGCTAACTCATTTCACTTTTTCCGGCCCCTTTAAAATGCGTACTCAGCCACCAGCCATCAGCCACTAGTACAGCAGTCGTCAGCAAGGTTAGCGTCCATCAATAAGTGTGTTCAAGGTATATTCGTTTAAGATATTAATTTATATCCATGCTTGGGTGGAGGTGTTTAGTTAGTTCATATGTATGAATTAAGAGGCTTTAAACGCAAATCTATTTTATAATAACCGCGATTGAAGCTTAAAATTTGCGAAATGGTCTTAAGTAGTAGTATTTAACCATTTTCGAACAAAAAAATAGTATCGAATTCCAATCAGCACGAAAAAATAAATTTGTTTTTCCTTTTTTTGTTTTTTAATTTTACATGAAATAAACTTTAATATTTTTAGCAAATACGATTTATTTTACATTTGTTTAGTATATGTACATAACATGTATGTAGGTCCAATCTCGACTATTTCAGTATTTCAGAGCATAAACCTTGTTTTTATTCACTAACCTTCGTACTAAACAAACACAAAATGAGAATTTCTTAATATTTCTGAGAAAAAAATTAAAAATTAAATCAGTGCACTGATGTACAGTCAGGTTCATATTAAATGCAGTGCGAGTTGATTATATGCTTCAGTGCAAAAGAACTGATTTATTTGAAATTTTACTTTAAATTGCATTTCCAGATTAATATAACAGTAAATAAAATCACTATTAATCCAGGCTCGGATGTACTTATGTACATAGTAACCGTATTTTTATTTACGAGCACATTTTATGTTGATCGTCCTTTTTGAGTTGTTCATAGAAATAGCAGTGCTGTCCTTAATTTTTCTATTTGTGAATTGTTTAAATCAAAAAATAATATTTTGAAATTAAATATAATTGATTCAAGCCCTATGCTGAAATATCCAAATATTTAATAAAAACTTAAAAATAGAAAAAATTCAGAGATATACAAAAAATAATTAGTGTTCGACGAAAGTACTGTTAAGTTGTCTAAAATTGAGAAATAATGTGGCAAAAAAGAATGGGCAGACAAATAAACGTCTCTAAATTCAGTGAATGAATTAGTTAAAAGGCACTCAAATATTAATTCTCAGAAGGTGAAGGGTGACTTCAACCATAATGTCAGTACAGGGAGTCAGAATAAATTTGTTATTTCCCTTTTTCAAGCCATGAAGCACAAACAAATTTATCACTTCTAAACATTTGTGTTACGAATACAATTAAAGAAATATTTAACGAACAGCTGACAGTAAAGTGGTAATGTGGTCAACAGTGAACTCTAATCTAATCTTCTAAAAACCCTACCGCCTTTTCTCATTCCTAAATCAGCATTGCCATTTTTGTGAACATAAATGTAATTATACATTTAGCTGGCAATAGTTTATAAGCACATATATGTGAGCATTATCATCTTCCTATCCCTTAGCTTCAATATTTTAACACTTTACATGAACTGTCGTGGCCGCTAAGTCTGTTGTGCATGGAAATAGACGAGCACATAATCGCTTTTAAAATTTTCATTAACGCTCTGGCTGTAATTAAATAGACATAATTACTTGGCACTTACCCCGCTAGAAAAAAATCTATTATACTGGTGGACTAGGGCTTAATATGAATACAATTTTAGATTCCTTTGAGAGTTTTACCATTATTTTCTAAAGCAACAAAAGAACTAAAATCCTTTCAATCCAAATGATCGCCGGAAAATTACTATTACAGTATACTCTCGAAAAGTAAATTCTCAGAAAGTAAATAATCGCGGAAAAGTAAATCACCTTTAAGATTACACATGCACCTCGAAAAAGTAAATTTTTTAATTTACTTTTCAGAGAGTGTGATAAAAAATTCGAAACGAAGCAAGCAGCATTTTTTACGATGTTGCAAAAACACTTACTCTCTTGTTTATCGCGTCTGTTTAGTAAATAAACTTTGAGATATGTACATATGTAAATGGTCAGAAAATATATTGCAAAAGAAAAAAAAAACAAAAGAATATTCAAAATTTTTTCTCTTCATAATAAATACATATGTTTTTCATGTAAATCCATATGTTTTATTGAAGCAAATAAATGAATGAATTTTTTAAGTTTAAAAATGCATTTAATATTATAAAAACAGATAATTTATGTATATATTTGGAAAAGTAAATTACCCAAAATCCTTTCAATCCAAATGATCGCCGGAAAATTACTATTATTTTCCAGTCATAGTTAGAATAAAATCGGTTACGCTTGAGAAAATGTTAGGCACCTGCTTGGTGTTTGCATTCCGTGAATCTGTTACTTGACGCGATTTACTATCATGATATTCAATATCACTAGTTGTGAATAAATGAAATTTCCGACAGGGTTATTAGGTATACCAAGTGTGGCGAAATACTGTGTGATGAAGAAATACATTGAATTACATTTGCATATACTAATTTTTTATTTTAGTTAAAAGGAAAACTATTTTTGTATGTACATATTTACAAAATTATATACATTTGCATGTTTCAAATAATTTACAGCTTTATTTTCTTAAAGAAATAAGTATATCATTCTAAAATTTAATTAATTATCGATTATTGATTATTAACATAGTAAATTATTTTATGAAAATATTAGCCACTGGATAACAAATTGTTAATTCAACTTTGAAAATTGGTTTAATACGATTAGATTAGATAAGTAAATGAGAATTGTACTGCCACCTAGGGTCTGTTGTGCCCTCTCCTAAGTTACAACGTCTCAGCTAGCCACAGTAAACTGATAAATTCCAATATACTGCTAGGTGCTACTGAGGCGATGTGATCCCTATTTGGAAACATGAATCCAAGAGCCTTTATCATGCACCCACATACTTCTCTCCATTAGCAGGTGTTCTGGTGTTTCAAACTCCAAGTCGCAGAACCGGCAATTCGCACAAGAATAAAAAATAAGTGCTTTTTGAGCTTACAATTGCCAGTATTGAAGGCGACAAGTAGACCGAGCTTTTGCCATGGGAGGTTGATTACATATTTAAACTTTTTAAGGTTGTAACCACCCATTAGCAACTCTAACTAAGAGTTTTTGCCAATGTTTCTCTCTACCCACTACTTCATCATTGCGGAGCAGCTCCCTTATGTTGTGGGGTCCAACCGCAATAAAAGGTTCTGATCCATGTTGGTGAATGCTGCGGAGCAGGCAAGCTCATCAGGCATTTCATTTCCGGTTATACCTTTGTCACCTGGCACCCAAATAAGGTGCACTTGGTTACGATCTGATAAACTATTCAGTCGTTCTATACACTCCTGCACCAATAGCGATTTGATCTCGTACGCAGAATTTGCTTTGAGTGCCGCTTGACTATCGCTTAGTATAGCTATGCGTTCATTGCGATAGTTGTGTTGGATGTTTACCTTTACGTTAATAAAGGTCTGCAACAAACTTTCTGTAGGTCTAATTAATGTCTAATGTACATTATGCTCTTCGAAAGTTTAAGTTTTAAAAAGTGTCACGTTTAAGTAAAAACATTAACGAACCAAAGGTTGGAAAACTAACTGAAAGTAACTCAGTACGACAACTATGTATTCTAGAAGATATGTAGTAACTATGTATATCTGGACGCTCGTTAAGTGCCTAATAACTGTATTGTAGTCACTCACAAAAATGTTGCGAGGTTATTTGCTATTTAATATATATTTTTTTTTATTTGAAAACTGTATGTATTTGAACAAACAATCAATTGCTTTAGATATAATTCATAAAGTAACACAAAGCAAGCGGCAGCACCAGAATTATATTGTTTTCAATTATATAATAACAACATATTTACATTTAATTTATGAAATTCCAATATTTTAAAGTTTAAAAAACTTTTCTACTATTCCAAACCAAATTCAAAATAAAACCTAAAAATACTAAACAAAGTATTTTAAATTTACAAATGCATATCTTATGCACTTCTCGTGTTAGAAAAGCACGCTAATACTTTTCCAAGAATTATACCTCAATTTCTGCTTCAAGTTATATGAATTTACTAGAAACTAATGATTATCGTAATGCTTTCGTAATTGTACTTTCAAATGAATTGTATGAATATAATTTGCTATCAAAACGCAAACACACTCGCACAGTTTGTTCTAATCAACATCGACACATTGAACTTTAAACTTTGCAGCTCGAAATACAAACACATATTTCTGTATACATATATAGACACGTATGTGAATGTATTTGTGTTTTTATAATAAATAGCAAGTAAGCTCTAATCGCTGTAATTCAATGTTTAATAATGGCTGTATAAATAACTTTTAATATACATATGCTAGTTGTAATTACAGCTTTAAAAACTATTTACTCTTCCACAAAAATAGTATATTAAAAGCTGTTTAGAAAGTAAATAAATTAAATAAGTTGTTTACTCATACACATATGTACATATTTTACTACTTTTTATATATGTACATAGCTTTATAAATAATCAGTTTCCAAGTAAATATAGTATATAGCATGTAGTTGCAAACGGCGCAAAATGAAATTAGTGTACGAAACAATTTCAATAGCTTTTCAAATAGTTCATGTAAAACAGTTTTTCAACAGAAATTCATATCATGTTTAAATTTATTAAAAAACAGTTTGTAGGCTAAAACTATATTGTTCTTCTCATACCACTCAACTGCCGATTTCCTATAATGGCATGAAGTCAAGTCAGACCAGCAAAATGTGGACACCTCATGCCGTCTTATGAATGTCAGAAGCCGTTTTTACAAACACTACTTAATGGATGTATAAAGGTGCCTCTTTTACCTCAGCTACAAATTGCTTGCAAAGCCAGAAATTTCTTTTGAAACTTTGAATTTTTTTGTTTTTTAAACTCTTCTTGAACATCCCTCTATAATCTCCAATATAAAAATCCTGGAAGCTGAGAAGTCTCCAAGCACATATGTACGCCTCATCATCCACATATAATGCAGCAGTTAAAAATTTTGAAGAAATTAAGGTGAAGCCGTTTAACTCCATCTTTGGTGCTGTTCTTTTTGGATATCCTGTCTAAAACTTTCTAAACTTCTGCAACCTTCCTCCTTTTTAACCCTTCTGACAAAAGTTTCAAACACTGTAGTTTTCACCGCTTTTCTCCTCGATATTTTGGAGTTTTTCGTAAAAAAAACGCTCTTCTTAAAAGGACTGGTTTTACTAGACAACAGTTTATGTTTTAAAACACTCACATTTTGGATCTTCCAGATAGATTTTAATTCTTAGAAGTTTAAGCTAATTTTTAAGAATATATTGAATACTCAGAACAATCAATCCTGTCACTATTAATGTATTTAAAAAATTTGCTGATTGTCAATTTTGATTGCAAATTATATATTGTTTTTAAAACCTTTCGTTCTACCACTTCCTTGCTTCCTATTGGAATTCAGCTAACGTTTTAACAAAACACGATACGGTATGCTTGGAAACATTTGCTTTTCTAGCAATTGTTTTATTTTTCGTTTAAAATCGAATAATTTTTTCACGCACTATAATGGACTACTCATTTTGAAAGCAAAACGTATCGACTGCTATTGAAACTTTATATTATATTATTATATTTATATTTTACAAAGCCCTCTGCATGTGAAAAAAATTTGAAATTTTACAAATTGCAAAGTATGCATCAATTTCATCGTGCGCAATGCTTAGGTACTACAGCCACTTAATATTGGGTAGTCAAACAAGTATTTTCGTATTATGTCAATAGATGTCGTTGCAGTCGTATATCTCCCATATCATATAGTGTTGGAAAGGTGAGCTTCATTTAACCAAAAAAACTTAAGTTCGGGGAAGTCGAAAAAAAGTTATAACTGTTCAAAAATGAGTGAAAATAATGAAGGAATTCGCTATATTTTGAAATTTTTGTATAAAAAAAAGAAGAACGCCACGCAAGTCACCAATGAAATCGCTCGCTCGCTGCCGTTCTGGAAATTTCAAAATTTCGATTTACACTGATGGAGTAATGTCTCTAATGGCAAAAAGAAATCGATAAAAGTAGTACATATTTGTTCATTTATTTATTATTATAAATATGAAAAAAATTAGTTGAAGTTTAAATAGAAATACAAAAAGGCTTTTTCGAATACCCAATATACACATATCAAGGTCAGTCAATTAAAAAATTACGTTTAAAAATATACACAAATTTTATTTAAATTAATTAATCTCTGAAATAATTTTTAAATAAAAAAGTCACTTGGGGAAAAAATATATCTGAATGTGGTTGCTGGGACTCTCGAAACCCATACCATTGCCTACCTACTGCCACTAACGCACTCAATTCACTTGTTTTCTGTCTTTGTATAACTTGTTTTTATTAAATCTATTGTATCGATAAAAATCATATTCTGCAATACAATATTTTACAATACAGTAATTTATTAGACAGAGGATTTTCCGCACAAAAGCCCTTTGCTATTGTTCGAGCAAACTTTTTCAAGAATACAGATTTTAGAATATATCATATATTAATTCTAGATACCTTGCGGTGCTTAAAGAAAAAATCGTTTTATGTGAAAATATCAAATAAACACTATTTTGAGTTCCTTGCATTTTGGCAATGGTTTTAACACCGAAATTTTCGTCTTTTTTTCTTGAAACTCATATTTTGTTTACGGTATAGTTTTTCGGTGTAATTAGATACTCAGCAAGATATTTAAATTTCGAATGTATGTAAATGGTTATTTAGCATTTTTATAATGCATAATCACATATACATCTAATCCACGTTTTGAAATACTTATGAGGTTTCGAATATCAATATATTTCGTGCGTTATTTTGTGTATACAAGCAGTTAATATTACCGTTGTTATTGTTCTAATTCCGATGTTAATGTCATGTTGCAAAGTCCAAAATTTTCAAAAGCGATAACGATAATTGCATATACATATTTTTAAAATCCACTTATATAAATTTTGATATATCCACAAAAAAAAATTCTGCGAAACAAAAATTTTGTGGCTGTGCTGAAGTAAACAAACTCAACCACAACTATTTATAATGTTAAATTATTATTTACTGACCACATTTCGTTGACTTGTAGGTTAGATTTCATGAAGAAACAAAATTATATTTGCATTTCGTTTGTTTTCGAATAAAAAAAATTGAAATATATTTTTAACTACTCATATTTATTAACAACTCAAGGAAAAAATGAACAACATGAGAAGGTTGTTGGCTACAAAACTTTAAACTAATTCCTGAGGTATTAGACACAAGGGGAATCGGATTATGATAAAATAAAACCTATTTGAATTGCTTAAAGGTTATGATGTTTACGATTTATATAATGAATAAATTAATATTATAAAATTAAAGTCAAATAAAAAATCAACAGAAATGGTAAGGGGCCTATACGACCGCAGCAGCAGCTTCAGTAAAAGTACAAGCACAAATATGACTCTGCCTTCAAAACGAAACGAGACACGAGGGGAACACTTATGTACATATAATATATAATATTTATTGCTTATTCCTCTTTATCAACTACCAATCCTCGGTAATGTTTTATTTAAAAACCCTCACCTTAGGCACATAGCAGTAAAGAAACTTGTGCTCCTTATCCACAATCATATGATCCATTTGCTCATCCGTCAGATCATCCAGGGTGAGAGCGCTATAGCCCAACGTTTCACATTGTTTCTGCAAATATTCCTGTCGCTGTATATTAATGGTCTGTGTTAGTTCCAGGCTGTGTTCGGCGATTTTCACATTGTTATTGTTGCCTTCTTCGAAGGCAGCGCGGTTGAGGTCAACTTGCAGCATACAAATAAAAGTAAACGCGAACAAAGTGATCAACCAGGACTGACGGCAGCAAATTGAATTCGCCTCCGCTGACGGCATGATCATCTCTGTATTCTTAGGCTGACGGCTGGCATACATGCGTCGTTGCGACACAATACCACGATGCGGTTGTATGTATATGTGGTTTGGTGGAGATTTCGTGATTTTGACTTCTTACTTTTTGTGCGACGCGGTGATAGTAGTGGTGGCGAAATGATGTGTGACATGGAAATCTTGAAAAGCTTTAACATTTGAGTTGCGGAAACTTATGGACGCACAATTTGCTTTAAACAATGTCGTTTGATTTGCACTGCTACACACTTTCAACTTGCTTATTATTCCTTATTTATATTTTTTTATATTTCGGATTTATTTTAAACTAGAATAAGCTTTTTTTGGTAACTTTATGGATAGAATGGTTGCACTGATTATTGCCGGCGACGTTTGTAGTATATTTCACGTTTGCAAAAGCGTAATGTTGAACCGTTTTCTATGCCGCATTCACTCAACAATTTACGTCCGTCGTGGTCGAAAAGCGGCGTTTTGGTATGAGCATCGATCAACATGAAGGCGCGCCATAGAAAACGCCATGAAACCGTTGTTCGATGTGGATGACCGCAGCGCGTTGTGGAGTAGACGAATTCTCCGGTGCTTCTGTTCGCCGCCAACCAAGCGGCATTAGTTTCAACCTGTTGTTGCCGTTGCTGACATGCTACCACTCTGTTGTCAGTATGGTCGGAGTTATCGTTGCTATTGCTCACATTTCCAGTTTCTTCGGACATGTGTCGTCTGCGTCGTCGGCTTTCGTATCGCTCACGCAACTCTCTTTTATGCTGTACACGTGCGGTTGATTCGATTGCTCTCTTTAAATTAGCTATTGTTGGATGTGGCTGCGGCAACTAATGGAAAAGGGAAACAAAAAACTTAGATTAAAGCCTCTGTAGGCGCGAAAGGTTTACAAACAACTTTTACACACATACCTATGTACATATACGGAATTTTTAAATAACTTAATTGCTTGATTGAACTTTTGATCAGCAATAAAATAGAGAAATATAGTTTTTAAGTAAGTAATCTAAAATGTAAGTTTATAATGTTTGAAGTTGAAACTTTTAAGTTTTTATTTAGCATCAGCAATCATAAAAGCTGGGAAGTTTTTAGACAAACACCCGTGTCTAGAAAGGTGTAAGAATAAGCCACATTAAAAGTCACGCCACCTTAAATTGACACACTAGCTGACACCTTAGCTTTTATTCATATATAAATACCTACATATATGTATGTATATGTATTCATTTACAGGTATATTTGGCATCAGCAATATAAGACAAATAAAAAACGTGTTGTAATAGGTGAGCGCTCTTATGTTTTCGTATTTCATAAACGCCACTGTAGGAATAATATAGTTGTGGTAACTAGCAATAACCGTTAACCGGTTTTAAAACTTCTACATGGCAACAATTGAAATTACAATTAATAAGTATACGCTCAAACATGGGTGAGCCCTTGAAACTTGGTAGGAAACAAACAATTTTGAAAAAGTACATTTTCAGTATTTTCATACTTTTTCTCTGTACCTGAACCATACTTTTTTCGAATCCCACCCTATATAAGAATTATCAGTATTTTCATAACTAAAAGAATCTTTAACCCTCTAATCTATATATCTGTATATAAAAGAAAATTGTTGTTAGTTACACCATTTATAACTCAAGAACGGCTGAACCGATTTGGCTAAAAAAATAATAATTTCAAAATTCATGTTTGTAGAAATTTGAGTATATGCAACTATTTGAAATAGTAGAAAAGAAGTAGAAAAGAAGTGCAACCAAATATGCAATGAAATAGATTATAACTGGCTCAGTAATCAGTCATTGAGTATGTTTTATACCACGTGCATCCCAAAATACTGATGTCATAACCTCTGTAGCCAACATTTTCATCTTTCCACGCCTGAGAACTGGTTTATCACGTGCAGTCCACTAGAATGACTCTCGATTGGACTTCAGTGGGAAATGATGAAGCTGTGTTTCTATTGTCACACACCGAACGTCGGTTTTATTACGACTACAGAACACTCGAACACTTCTCAGAATTAGTTACTCGCTGTTTTTGTTGGATTATGAACTTGCGAGCACCCACTTTGCACAGAGCTTTCACATCTTTAAGCTTAGCAAATATCTTTTCATCGGTGGATTTCCCTGAGCCCAAATTCAACAGTATTTTCCTCCAAAAAGAATGACTTATTAACACATGAAATGCTCTATGATCCATTTTTTTGTAAACTAACACAAGTTGCTTCACAGAAATGCATTAACTAATAATTACAATCCAACTAATAGAAATTATATAGATGGTAGTAGTAGTATTATCTATGTATCAGCCAAAGTGAAACGTAGACGGGTCCTCTAGTATACTATAAACAAGTAAGGAAGGGAGTTTTACTCTCACAAATCAACGTGGGACAACTCCAATATTCATTATGTGATGAATTTGTGAATGAAATATAATTAAATTCGGTAACTTACTAATTTATTTTGTAGGTCGTAGACTTACTTAGTTTCATTACTACATTTTGCTTGGCGTCCGAAATATGTACATTAAAATCAACTTAATTAACTGAAATGAGTTCTCAGTGATAAAAACCCAATGAAAACGTCTATTTATACTCGTGTTGTTCACTTAACGGTTGTACGTATCACCGAAAACTTAGCGAGCTAGATATAGGGTTATGTATAAATAAATGATCTGGATGACAAGAAAAGTTGAAATCCGTCCGTCCGGGCAAGCTTGAGTAAAAATTAATATATCTTTATGAATCTTGGTATGCGGGTTCCTTAGTACCCAAAAAAATTAGAAGTTCATAGATGGGCGTAATCGGACCACTGCCACGCCCACAAAACGCCTTTAACTGAAAACATATAAAGTACCATAATCAAGCCCTAAATTAAGATATAAAATCTTAATTTGATTTTCCAAAAGTAGGCGTGGCCCCGCCCTCTAACAAGTTTAATGTACATACCTCCTAAACCATTAAAGCTATAACAATCAAATTTACTCAGCACAAATATAATACGAGTAAGAACTACTGACAGTACAAAAATTGATGAAATCGAAACATAACCCTGCACTCCCTATATTGCGGTACTGTTCAAAACTACTAAAAGCGCAATAAATCAATAACTAATTACGGCAGAGACATTAAATTATACCTCCGTGATAATATGAGACGGCTTTATGAGAGCGGGTGTGAAAATTGGATGATGGGCGTGGCGCCGCTTACTTCTTGGTGAAATCATATATCTTGGGACCCGACCAACCGATTTCGACTAAATTTAGTACGTGACATTTTCATCATGTTCTTATGTCACAGTGCGAAAATGAGCCTATTTCCCAAAAAAACACAATTTTAAATTCCATCTGATTCTTTCACTTTCCAGTACACAAATCAAGAAATAATTAATATAGCGGAATAAATTTTGCACTAATAACCACCTTATGACCAAAAATTGTCCAAATCCAACCAAAACTGTTAAAGCCTCTAGGTACCGAATATGTGGACCCAGTGCTTATAGTTGGCTTATTACCGAAAATATCGGTGAATGTGTGAGATATATTAGTGAAATAGATAAATTTGAGCGAAAACTTCGCATAGCTCCTATATAACTAATATCAGGATTTTCGAACATCTGGCTCTACTCTGTGTAACATATTGTAAGAGTATTTATTACAAAATGTCAGCTTCGATTGAATTTATAAAAAAAAAAATAGTTTTAAATTTAAATGTATAGATATGTATATATATAGCTATAATTTAAATCCCCATTGATGTTAATTAAATCCAAATGCTTTTGCTTGCTCTAACTAATAAAACATCAGAGAAACTGTGACCACCGTTTGTATAAATTATATTAACTAACGACAGCAATGCATTCGTTGCCGCCTAAAAGCATTTATAATATAAAGATAACAACAAATATGATAACATATGCATAATTGACGCAGTATCACCACTATAGACGCAAATGGCTCAAAACCTTGAACTTGCAGCATAAATCATCAAGAAATAATGCTCAGTTTGCCAATTAAGATGCTAAATGTTACTTGAGGTTAATTAAGCTGCAAACTTTCATTTATAAAAAAATCATTTAAATAAATTTAAATTTCAAACAATCATTTAAGCACTGATTTTATTTATGTCTTCAATGTCTCCATCCCAGAGTAGAATAGTTTTGTGTTGTGTGTATCACTTAAACTAAACGAATTCCTAATAAGCCTGAACGTTTAGACTATGCCGCCATTTCCAAATATTCAAGGCTTTATTTCAAGAGTATCGGGAAGATACATATATATATTTATTTATGTGTAAGTAGTCCCACTTCACTTGCTGGGGAATACTATCCCCAATTATAATTTGTCGCTACTCAATTTTATGACTACATATTTATGTATGTTTGAATTAACTAAATCAATTATTATTTCTACAATAAATTCTTTTTTTCTCACTTCGATAGGTCTGTCATAATGACCCAGATTCAAAAGTAACGTGCTAAGTGATTATGCTTATTTACTCAAACAGTTTGCGTATAATAATCCAAGAGCAAAATTTAAATTCTTCTGGGAATCAAAACAACAACAACCACCTAGAAGTTCTGCTATATTTTAGCTTTAAGTGATTTAAGACTAGTTTTATATTAATAATTGTTTGTTGTTCTTCAATTTTTTTCATGTTTCGTATTCATTTTAACGTTATTATTTATAATAAAAAACATTGCAAATTAACCCTCAGTTTTCAATTCGATTATGAAGAACTGAATTTGGAAAACACATTTACTTCGTTTGCCCCGAAGTTATTATACACTTTACAAATACAGTTTCCATGGTTAAATGGCTAAATCGACTGAGCTTGTAATGCTGATCATTTATATACATATTTGTTATGGCATCAGACTTTTCCTTCGGGGTGTAAATATAATAATATTGATAGTAATTTAGTAATTTCTCAAATGAAATTTTGATATTACAGGAAAACGTTTAACTCCCGTTAAGTTAGGTTAATCTGGTATTCCAATAAGACACGCATAGACCAGTCTTTTGCAATACTAGATGGAGTTCAGTTTCTAGGTTCATGAGGACTATTCATCCTTTAGGATGCCTGCGCTTGACGCGATTTTTAACAGATTCTACGGCCTCCCTATCAATACCTCCTCCAGTGTATCATGCCGTGGGAACCCCAGATGCTTACATCGTCGTCTTGAAAATGCGAGACAAGTGTACAAGATATGCTCCATTGTTTCCCTAGTGCCTGCTCTAAGCATTTCCTGGAGTCTTCTTGATCTGTCAGTCCCATTTCCCTACAGTCTCTTTTATCGAGGACCAATAATAATTTTGTGTACTTCCGATCTACCGTTTTGCACATGATTTTTACAGTTTTGCAGCCAAGTAGCTCGTTTTGATTTTCTTTACTATGCTTCGGTCCAGATCGTCGTATAGAAAATGCATGGGTTTCCCAATGTTGATCACGTTTTCGGGTGTTAGCCGTACATTATTTTTGGCAATCTCGTCCACAATTTCATTGCCCTCGATGCCTTTGTGGCCTGACACGCAGTAGAAGTGAGGTTACCTGCTTTTGGCAATACTTTCCACTGCAGCTTTACTTTCCAAGACACTTCTGATACGATGCTACTGCTTTGGTGTGTGGAATTGCTTGCAGGTGTTTAGAGGCCAGCTCCGCGTCTTTCGCAATAGCAAAATAAACCGCAGTGGTCCGGCAAATTAAAAAGCTGCTTTATGTCTAACTCTGGACAGTATTTTTCCCATACCAACTCCATCGTCTCTTTTCGAGCCATCCGTAAAAGTGTTTACGGTGTTGTGCGTAGGTAAAATACCTATAAGCCAGCAATCTTTTTCTTTCCAAATGGGATCATGTTGTCGGTGTTTGGCCGATACCGAGTATTTGTCGTCCCACCGATTTTGCTGCGCATTTTTCTGCGAAGAGGTCTATAAGTGGCAGGTTTAGTACCAGTTTAACTCTTTAAAGACCAGGAATCAATTTATATATATGTATTTCGATTATATTGACAAGCAAACTTTTGTGTAAGATAATTGGATCTATTAATTATCTGCAACCAAATTTAATTTACAATTATTTCCTCAAAAAATTAACGTTCAGGTAAACCACAAAGAAAGACTTGAATAACGTACCCTCAGAGTTTAGGTAAGGGCCATGGCAAGTAATCGGTCCTGCCTAATTTGAAAAATACAGAAATACAACAGGTGGCATCGCTATGCATTTGAGTTCAATTTAAATTTCTCTTTGATTATGCCAATCTATGTATATAATTTTCGTTAGTAATTTGTTCGATTTGCATTTCTAACAGTATTATATGAAGGACTTGAAAAGAGTTGGACCATCTATTACTATTCTCACGAAAATCATGTCTATATTATCTGAACGAATCCGGACTGCCAACACCGCCGCTACAACAACAATTTCTTTATTACCATTTTTGAACATGCCTCTACTTACAATTATTGTCAGTGTTGATAAGCCATCACGTTCTATATAAATTGTAGTTGCATAACCATTCGCTATCGCTATCTGAAAAAATAAGAGGAAAAACAATATGATTTTGAGTCAAAATGTAACTTTCTATATAAATTGCATTTACTACTTGTAAAATTAAAATCGCCTGACTCGTACTTAATTTAGTACATTAAAAAAAGATAATAATAAAAAATATATAACATTTTTGTTTGTAATAAAACATAAAATCCCTATGAAAGTTTTCTTATAGCATCGAAAATTTATAATTTATAACAGATAAGTGCATAGTTATAGGAATACAGACATACCTAAATGGTATGCAAGTATAATTGTTAAGAAGTAATATTTTATGTCAGTAGGGTAATCTTTAAAAATTTTGTTTTTTTTTTTGCATTTTCTGTTCCCTTATACCTTTAGGATTAATGTAGAAACCCACTTTACCATTGGAAGGTTTCGAAAAAGGCCCAAAAATAATAATTAGGGGTATCCCAATCTTTCAACGCTTATGTCCATTTTTGTATGCTTTTTCAGTACCTCAAACTTTAAACGCGTTTTTCTCTAAACACACATTTTTTTAAACTGGCGGACATGATTCTCAACCGATTTACTTAATTTTTTTTTAATGTTCACAAAAAGCATGGCTATCATCCCTACATTTTTTATAATTTATTGACAATGTTATGCAAAATGTATGTAAAAAAACATGGGGAAAATTAAAAAAAAAAACCGTTAGTTACTTTTTTATTTATCAACATTTTTTCATGATTCTATATAGTAGGGACGATAGACAACTTACGTACTTTTTAAGACTAAATTGGGTTTTTGTGTTTCAGATGATCCAAACATGAGAAATCGTGTTCGCCATGAAAAAATGCATCTCAATCACCCAGCCATTTCTCCTACAGATGTCATAAAAAAAATTCAGAAAAAAATTGTTTATACACTCCACAATATTTCTATTCTATGAAAAAAAAGTAGAAAAAACAGGCCAGATTACTACTACTACTGACTCCTTAAGATGCTTTACTTAAGAAGGAGAAGGATTTTTTTCGAAATTATTTTTCCTTATATAAATACATAACTGCATACACTCTCGAAAATGTTGTGTCTAGATTTTTAGTCGATACAACAAAATATACATCAGATTTCAAAGCTTTACAGCGTTTTGTCGCTATTCACGTTTTCAAAAACGGTTCTTCTTATAACTTTTAATTTATTGCACCGATCCTTTTGAAAGTTTTAAATTTTTTGAAAACATCGGGTTTTTATAACAATATACTTTTATATTTTCGATTTTAGATGATAAAAACTTAACTGAATAGTCCCAAAATATCATACTAAAATGTTATTTTCAATTTAAACAAATTAACTTTTTCATTAAAAAAAAGGTATAAAAATGGCTTTGGTTTTACACGAATAAACCCTTCTCCTCCCTTCGCAATAATCAAATCTATTATTTGAAAGTAAATATAATTACCTCACCACGAAGTTCTTCTGGCGTTATATCACATGGAATATCTGAGAGTACCTCATCAGATTCCAAAATTTGTTGGAGCTTAAGTTCAGTGGCCTGAACTAACCGATCATGGTCTCTCCTTTCAGCATCCAATTTAGGAATTCGTTTTTTCTTACCCGGTTTCTTATCACCCGGCTTCAAATGACGTTGCTCACGTTGATACTGTCGCAACAAATTTATTGGCATTCTTTTTCTATTTCTTTTGCGGCGCATATTATAATAATGCGTTACACCTATATATAATAGGAAATATTTACACTAATCTAATATTTGTCTTATTAAATATTCCTGAAAATGTCACAAAGTTTCGGAGTATAAACAAACTAATGTAGTGATGGGTCGATAACTGTGCTAATAAAAAATTAACGACCTATTAAATCGACTAATATCGACAAATCGATTTTTAAATCTTAAATCCCATGGATATTGTGTTATATTTTTTGCACCATTTTCACTTAAAAAGAAAAAAAGTTAATTATCTTATGAAAGACAGTAGTTACCAGTAAATATGCTGGTAAGGTTCAAGTTGCTTGTCATTAAAGTCAACTGAATGGAGCCCAGGAAATCTGCTGTTTCGATGGGTTCAGACCATAGGGAAAGGTGTGTTAGATGAAGGAAGTGTTTAGAGTAATGCGGGACGCATAACATATATTTCGTATGTTGGTGTCGATTCTGGATAAGTAGTAGTTTGGGCTGCTACATTATCCACAAAGAAGCTGGCAGGGGTCTTTAAATTATCGGGACAACTCATGTGTCTAAAGTTAGTTTCGTCTATATTCTTAGGATTGTTGTCAGTCGTCATTTTTGTTATTAAGCTCCAGTCTATTTCCTTCGTCCAGCTCGTGAATGTGGTCGCTGTGGGTTTAGTGTAAAAGTTGTTGAGAAGAAGCTATAAAGAGAACCTAAAGTTTCGAAATAAAGAACCTAAGCAGTAAAAGAGGGAATCACCACTCACTGTTTACTCTTATTATATTTTTGAAAAAAAATTTATTTTTTTTCATATTTTGTATGTATATATTTTCGAGAATATTGTCTGTAAATTTCAAAGTAATCCGGAATAATGAGCTCGTCTCCGAGCGTTTTAAAATAGGCGGAACCGTAACCCGGAGTAGCCATAACTTTAAAATGGCCTGACCGATTGACTTGAAAATGTCACAGGATCTTCTACTACTAGATACTGATTGAAGGAATAAAGTTTCTGATAAAAAATTCGATTTTTTTAATCACTTTAAAGTGTAAATTTTCGTGCAAAAAAAAAAGATTTTTTTATTGGGAAGCCGCCATTTTGTCTAAAATCAAATTGTTGACTATTCTTCGATCATTACCTGTATTTATCTATCCTAAAAGTAATCCTTTTGGTTTTTTATTTCAGATAATTTAGATCAGAGATATCTTTCTCACCGCCAAAAACCTTTTTGTGGAGGACTATCAGGAGATATTCTACAGAAACGACAGAACCCAATATTTTTATTAATAAAATTTGAATTCTTAAAATACGTTATATTTTTCATATAATTTAAACCTCTCCAGAAAAAATTAGAAAAAACACAAACTCGAACTTACAAGTGAATATAACGCCCTAACAGAGAATTTTATCCTCTTTAGCTTTTGGGAAGTCCAACGCGACTATGATCGTCCTCTCAAAGGGTGGTTTTTAATTTAGGCTTGAAGTTAAAGCTTGCTTTTGCTGTTTTAACGGTAGAAAACATTCCTTAACGAATTTCGAGGAATTGTACCGAGTCCATTCTAGTTACTTAGACCCGACTGTCGTCTGAACGTAAAGTAGAAGTTCTGTTGTGGTACTGTACCCTTTACGGAAATCATGTTAACGGTTTACGAGACTCAGGTGGGTGAAGATCGGGAGTAACAAGCCCTCAAGTGTCTTTACTACAGGGGCAAAGAGAGTTATGGGATGATAAGACTTCCCTAGGTTAGCAGATTTCTTAGATTTAAGTTTGGGGAATACTTTTCCGACTTTCCACATATTGCGTATATTCTATTACTATATTATGAATGGGTACAATTCGACCATTACCAAGCCCACAAAATTGTGATTTTTAGAAGAAAGAAATCCTCAATTTTTAACTGTTTTTCACTTTCTTCGTCTTCGCTTAACTCCAACAATTACAAGTATTTACAAATAATTTTAAATGCCTGATTTTACTTTTATATTGTACTCAACAATCACGTTTGCTTCTTTTTACCTCATTGACTACCTTATTTGGTACAAAATAAAAACATTACAATTTCTTCTTGACAATAGATAAATCCTATTATAATTTTCATTAAAGATAGTAGTAATCGCCAAATTGCGCTCTTTATTTTATATACGTACATACATATATTGAAATGAGCAATTGCGGTAAATACGTAGATCGCAATCCGAGTTTGCGGGCAGCAGGGAAATGTTTTGTCTCGAAAGAGAAGACGGAAGACGCGCTGAAAATTTTCTCCACGGAAGAGGCAGCGGAAAATATATTGCTCACCAAATGCCGCCTCAATAACAAAAATGTAAACAACGATGTTTTGCCCTTCCAGCGATATATACCAGAGGAAAACATAAAGGAATTACTTAGTCCTGAATTGAAAAAGAGTAGATTTGTTGTATTCCGCGAAAAATTTGCCGAAAATATGTATTTCAAGAAACCTGAACTCGGTAAAGTCTTTCCATTGGACTCGAAACCACAAAATATTACCAACGATAATACCACCTTTGGGGACTCTACAATACGATCCGAATCATTATATGATCTCATATTACCACGAAAGTCTCCAGATGAAGTGAACCGCGAATATGTTCGCTGGCATGAAAAGTATATTATCAGCCATGGTCATTACTTACCTTCAGAACAATTAAGTCGCCAGTAAGAAGCATTATATTATATTCATTCAAGTATTTGAAACTCAAAAATAAAATTTAAATTCTTAGTTACAAAAAACCGTTCGACAAGAATAACCACTTCGGTATAGTTTACGATGTGGACTTCAATGGAAAATATGTTAAGAGAGCAATTCAACAATGTGATAATCTTATCGTTATCAGTAAGGCGCAAAAGCAATTTCTTGAAAGGACTTTGGGCCGTTTGGGACGCAGTATTTATAGGTAAAGGAAATAATATTTTAAATTGTAATTACACCCTTGGCCGAAATTTTGAGCTCTAGACTGGAATATTAAGTATGTTTATAAACTATTCACTTAATAATACTATACTATATACTTTTAGTTTTTAAATGAGAGTACTTTCAAAAACTTTTTCGTATCTCGGCCCGAAGAGCTATTACCTACATACATACATAAGTACCTACTACAGCATAAAAGGTTAAGAACTGTTGAGCCAGTTATAGCTTAATGTAGTAACACCTAAAAGGAAACCATATAAAGTACATACATATTTACTATATATAAATATTTTAGATTCAGTATCTAAAATACAACTTTTTCTCACCAAGTGGCTGCTCATTTGGCGGACCTACCGATATCGTACCACATGTCTTCTATTGAACTCACCGATCAAAATCAAGTCTTTGTATGGCAAACTTTTTTTTGGCGATATATTATAACGAAATATAACATTATCCAAGGCATCGCTAATCTCGGAATCCATTTTTTAGATTTGACAAGAATACAATCTAACCAATCCAACCCAAGTCCTTGTATGGAAAACTTTTTTATTTGACAAGATATCTTTATTATCCGCGACCATAGTACAATCTCCGAACAAATTGTTCAGATCACATCCGTATAGTATTTAGCTTCCACACAAACTGATCGCTGTAAAAAATTCGCCTGTGAAGGGTATTATAACTGCCGATACTAATGCTTCTTCTTATTTTTCTTTTATTATTAGAGAAAATCGTTATATAACACCCGAAATGTCTTTCGGTGCACCCTCTGGCGCAGATGAATGTAATGTGAAAGCACTTATGGAAATACAAGATCAGTGTGAAGGAACGAGTCCGCTTATAACTGCTCTGGGACATTTAAATAAAGTGCGACAGAAGCTATTCGAACGCCACAACTTTCATATGCAAGATTTAAAATTGGCTTTGGAGAATCGTGACATTAAAAAAACAGGACTGTTAACCATGAAGGAATTATTTGAGATATTAAGGCGAGAGGGTGTTTATTGTAATTCGGAAAAGATAACTACAGCGCTACGTCATTTCAAATTGATTGAAAACGAGGGTCTACCAACAGAAGGTGTCAAATATGAAGAGCTATGGAAGCTCATACATGTACAATACCCAATACCAAAAACCGGTAATATATCGAAAATGCCGCCGAATATTTATAACAAAGATACCACCTACCGATTACTCTGTCAAGATCGAAACAAACCACCCGTTGAAGCCATACCATCGAAGCCCTTCGATCCAGAGAATGCAGAAGAGCCGACAACTGTCAAGGATGTTATATCTCCTGATATTCCAATGCATTTCGGGCTTGCCCCAAGTGATTTCGCTAAATTACGCCCCAAAGAGGAACTCCGACGTATTTTTAAACGTTTATTGGTTGCAGAAAAATTCGATATTATGTGGGAAACCGCGCAAAATAAACTAAAACGTTCAAACGAACTGATATCAGTAGATGAACTGCGACTAGCTATGAATAGTCATAAAGATTAACATTGTAAATTGGGAGGTGCAAATCAGAGTAATACAAAGTATTTAAAATTAATTTGAAAGCTATTGAACGACAATGCTCATAGATACCTTTGATCCTTAAACGACTTTTGATTAATTAAAATTTCGTATGTGTATGATTTAAAATACAAACATTTATGTATGTAAAAATTTGTGTGTAAGTAAACATTATAGCTCTTATCCTGATAAAGTTTAGAGAAAATACTTTTTTCAAAATATTTTAACATGTACAGTATCAGTTATTTAACATAAAAAATTCACAATAGCTCTAAAGCCTATTTAAGTCCATTGTCAAACTAACTGTAACGATTATCCACGTTCTTTCGAACCATTGCGCGTTGATCGCACACTACGTTTGTCATAGTAGTTACGGTCTTTACGATTGCGATCTCGACTGCGACTACGGCTACGACTGCGTTGGCGTCTGTTCTCACGATCCTTTCGTCGTTCTTCATCAGAGTGGCGAACATACTCTTTAGCACGTTCCTTTCGCTCACGTATTTCTTCCCGCTTTCTATCAGGTGACTTATCTCTTTGCCGTCTGTGCTCCATATGCCGGTCAGAATATCTATTATCGTTCCTACTCTTCTCCTCGTCATTACGCTCATTTCGTTCCGATTTGTCCCGTTTATCTCTTTTTACTTTACTTGCTTTTCTATTATCTTCATCAACGTTAATATGACGATTTCGTTGAATTTTATCCAGTTTATCATCATTTGCTCTACTCGACTTTTTCTTTGACTTGGTCGAAGAATCTTTGGACTTTTTACGATCACGATTACGCCTATTATCGTCACTGCTGCTGCTGCTACTTCCGCTACTGCTTTCATCATCGCTTGTACTGCTGTTGGAGTCTGATGAATTGTCAGAATCACTGCTACTATTGTGTTCGCTAATTTTCTTGGTTTTATTTTGTCTTGAATGAGCCTTCCGCTTTACCTTCTCCCTCTTCGAAACCTTGTTGCTACCTTTCTTTTTATCAGTTTTTGCTTTGCCGCGCCTTTTCTTCTTGCCCTTTTCATCTTCTGAATCACTAGAGTCTGACGTATCACTAGTCGTGGAACTACTGTCTGATGAACTTGATGAGCTTGAAGAAGATGATGACGAACTTGAAGAGCTGCTTTCTTCTGGCTTAACAGCCAATATTTCAACATTGATAGCTGGCACTGATTTCGGAGCGTTTTTCAAAAATTGTCTTAATTCATCAGTTAAACCTCCCAAGCCAATCGATGTGAAAAAATTGATAGCGAAGCGCGTATTCCTGGGATTATCCTTAGGGAATAGACCAGCCAAACTTTCCGTTAAAACTTCATCTTTCAGTTTAGTATTTAATTTCCCCAGTCCCATATATTCGGCTAACTCTTGGAACAGAATTTTTATAAAAATCCGGCTTGAGGAGGTCGTGTCATCTTCATTTAGTTTAATACACTCCAACACATCCCAACCGATGGCATCAGTGAATAGTAAATGTGCAAAAAATTTACTTACATTCCTTAAGCGATTCGTATCTAAACGATGAGTTGTTTGGTATGTATCTTTGAATATCTCTTCAAATGGTTCAATATAGATTTTGTTAATAGCACAAAATCGTTGCGCTAGTAATCCGTAAAATTTTTCATACGTGCGCTGTTCTGCACAACAATCAAGGAACATGTGGCAGAGCTCGATCTCTTGACCTGGTTTCAACTGCATCTTCATCAACTTATGAGCGCATTCCTCATAATCCAAACTCGAGTTTATTGTTAGATAAATTGTACGCCGTAAAGCAATTAGATTAGTTTCGGTGTTGTCGATGATGTCCCCAGCCGTTTTCTGGCCACCGTCTTCTCCTTCATTTTCTGAATCCGAATCACCAGAGCCACTTTCAGAATCGCTGCTGGAGCCCGAACCACTCCCACTACCACTAGCATCACTTCCCAATATCTCTTTACAAAGACCTTTATATTTTTCTTCATTATTTTCATACTGATCATCGAATTTGAAAGCATCTAAAAGGGAAAATAAAGTTCTTATTCTTACGAAAAATTTTAAATGATAAAACTATTTTAATACACATGAAAAATTTACTATGGATATTTAATTTTCAATGTTACTCACTTAAAACATCTTCAGGATTTGTGGCCTCATCCAACATTAGCAGATGTGTAAATTGATCATCTTCTTCCACCAGCTCTAGGGACTCAATAATTGACTGATGATCTTTAAAACCGTCTTTTCGTACTTGAAATACCACTTCAATCATATACTGTACGCGTTTATCCAATTTACCCTCATGCAGTATATTTTTAAGCATTTCAAAAATGGCACCTATTCCTTTTGATGACACCTCTGTCAACTTCATGCCACATTCCTTAAGAAAGGCAATAGCCACCTCCACTGAGTCGTCTGTAGGTGTTTCTACTAACAAAGTTAGTATCTCCAATGCGAGAATTTCATGTGCCACACGTTGATTTACCAAATGGGCAACGAAACGGGACGAAGATAAACAAACCGCTTTATCATTTCGACGAAATGCGCGTTTGAATTGTATCACCAAGCGCTTAAGTAACAATTCACCAATATTAGGGAATTTGGAATTTATTATAGAGACCAAAGCTGCATAGACGTGTGTGAATGTTGGTGATGCTGCTTGGGCTTGTATTATAGAACGACAAAGTAGACCACGACCTCGTACAATATTCTCCTTTAGGAGCTCACGCGTTATAATCGCTATGTTGTCTACATTCACTTTGTTGATATAACCATGTATTGATTTTTTTAGTGCTTCCCATGCTATACGCTGATATGCAGCTGAAGCTTTATCGGTTATTTCGGCTTGCATCATACGTAACTTAGCTGGTGGAATGTAAGCACCGCCAGTACGTGATGTTAACAGATCCACAGTTCGTCGCTGGCGATCAGTAATCTTTGCATTTGGATCAGTAACCGTAGCATTGTCATTATCATCATTTTTATTATCGTCTTTTTCTTTACGCGTTGGAGACAATTTATTACGTTTGGGCGAACTTTCAGCACTAAGACTTTTTCCTCTCTCCCTTCTTTTTTTATTCCGATCTTCATTTTCGCCGCGCTCACGTTCGGCATGACGTCGTTTACGTTCCTCTTGTCGTCTTTCTAGGGATACTGACCGCCGGGAACGTTTACGGGAACGAGATCGTGAACGTTGTCTGGAAATAGAGCGGTTACGGGAACGATTGCGTCGAGATGGTTTTATTGGCTCTCGAGAACGAGATCTAGAGCGTCGACGCGATTTGTTTGCAATACGGGTTTCTTTAGTTTCCTGTATTTTATTATTCTCGTCAGATTTTTTAGCGGAAGTTGATTCCGATTTTTTTTCGGAAGGTTGGTCCTGCAACAAATAATTTTAATTATTACTTTAATAACATACAAAGTATAAAAAAAATCAAACCTTGTTTTCGCTCAAGTCGAAATTGTTTTCCACAGATTTATCATTAGTAGGGGTTGGTTCGATATTTTCATTCGGCCCATTAAATCCTTCTGATTCTCTCTCCTTATCATCAACTACTTGGGTAAGTGCTTCATTATTAGTTATTTCACCTTCTTCAAGTTCTCCTGAGGCTTTATTTTCATTTGAATCACATTCAGCCGCACCGGTGGAATCGCTTAACTCTTTATTTCTGTCAGGACTTACTGTGTTAGTTAACCTTACTTCATCATTTTCTTCTCGATTTTTGCAGCTCTTTACATTAACTTTTTCAGGCAAGTAATCTTCGCTTTGTGTTAAAGATTTTTTTTCTTCTAACGAGGGAACTGATGAAGATTTATAATCCTTTCCATTCTCTGTAGTAGTAACATCTTTTTTAGCAGATGATTCTTTTGGACTTGGAGCCGAATCAGCAGAAGACGATGAACTTGACGAACTTGAAGTTACACTTCCACTCTCACTGCTAGATGAGCTGCTATCGGTATCACTGTCTGCCATCTTTTACAAAATGAAAATATTTCACTCTAAATGCACGCCTTTAAATTGCTTTGAATTTTACAATTTCCAGTGCAAAACAACTCTAGATGATCAAAATATATCGATTTAAACAGAACGCCGATATGGCTTAGAAAAATTTATCGATTAAAATTTTTAATTATAGGTGACCAGGTAAACATTATAATGGAAGTCACGCCCGGAACGCATAGAGCGCGACTGACTGCAAGCGACATCCGTCAAATATTAAAATACACATGTTCTTAAGGACACAGTTTTTGAGGCAGCTGCACAACTATATAATATTAGTATTTCAATATTTGACAGATAACATTTATTTTACTTGATAGTACCTCAATACCACTTTCTTGGCATGTCATCACTAAACATTTGAAAACATTTTTTATGACAGAAATATACACATATAATCTTTGAAATACATACATAATTCAAAAACAAAATTGGCGAAAGCCCGAGAACGTAACTCGAATGGTTTGCTGCCGTTCCTGGTGAGAAACACCGTCATGCTATGCATAGGCACGACTCCTTCCTCACTTTTCGCTCATAGGAGAAAACCTTTAGAATCCTTTAGTTTCGGAACTCGGTGGCTGCTGTTATTTTCGCTCTTGCCCTTCGCGGTTTGTCCTACCTGCGTTGATAGTGTCGCTGGCGCCGCCTTGTCTGACTCGTGTTACACCGTTTTACAACAGATGCGGTGTTTGCACCCTTCGGTTTGTCTGAAGCAAGGGAAGCTTGCTGCTCATCACCTTTCGAGAGAACTATGTTGTCAACGTAGAAGGCAGTATCAATATGAGAGCCAGGATGTAGGGAAACGGAGACGAAGAAGTATACGATTTGCCATAACACTGTACTCTGTACGATAACTGGATGCATCCTTATATCTCCTTGAACACCTACATAGTGAGGGTTGCATGTTTTAAGATAAAAAACTACCCCTTCTCATCTGCTTGGACCCAAGTCGCCTCCTAGGATCAAGATCAAGAGATCATTCCATTATTTTGTCAACGACATAGAAAAAATACGCCTAGCCGACTAAGGACATAACAAAACACTGGAAAGTATTTAACATCATCACAGTCTTCATTCGAGTAAATGGAGTAGTTTGACCTAAGTCCCCCACCCATATCAGACTTACCACTCAAGCGGGTATTGATAATCGTTACAACAACAACATTTTGCTTTGTAGCCATATCAGACAAAATCTTGTTTTTGGGTATTTAAATTACGATACCCAACATTTATCACGATTAACAACCATTATAGATTTACCATTGCCACTTAATATATGGAGAAGCTATTTTAATATTTTTTATGGTTTTATGATTTATTAAAACAACTGACTTTTGATTTTTCAATACCTAACAAAGTGATTTAAAATTGTTAGTTCTCAATAAATAAACATTTATTTTTCTATCTTTTAGAATTGAAAATTAGTAGTACAAAGCATCACATCACAAAACATTTCATCAAATATTTCGCGCTTCCTTTAATTTTCTTTGTTGTACATTTTCTATTAGTGGAATGTCGACAACATATCATGTTCACAATCCAAGCTCACAATTTTAACATTTACTTTCTGTATTTGATGCAGAATAAATCCCTTCGTTTCTATGTATCCGAATATGGATCACGTCACCCCATATCATCCGCGAGTATACCAGAATTTATTAGTCGCGGTGCAAGACTTCATTTATTTCTATCTATCAAAACCACCGTGATCCCATTCACTAGGCGGAGATCTCTTCCGGGCCTGAGGTCCCTAACAATTGAGGGCACGGAGGTGGAGATGTCAAAGGAGGTCAAATTCCTTGGCCTCACCCTAGACTCAACATTGAAATGGAGCAAGCATTTGGACTTAACGTTGTCCAAAGCAACTAGAGCGCTCATGATATGCAGACGCCTGGCCGGTAGATCATGGGGATGCAAGCCTAATATCATCCGATGGCTGTACACCATGATAGTAAGACCCATCGTCACCTATGGAGCGGTTGCCTGGGCCGACAAAGTAGCACAGTCTTCTGTGATTCAGAGACTAACAAAGCTGCAGAGACTTGCATGTGTCTGTGCTTCTGGGGTAATGCGCACATGCCCCACGGTGGCACTGGAAGTCATACTATAGCTCACACCGCTGCATCAGGTGATCAAGCTAGCAGCAAAGCACACCATGCTAATGTCAGCCGAAGGCTGTGGAAGAGGGAAAATAGTGTCCTCTAAACAGATGGATGCTCTAGCAGAAAACACACCGCTGGCCCTCCTCCCAAGAGACGGCACATCGAAGAAAATAAACCTCAAGAAGAACTTCAAAGTAACTCTAGGCAGCAAAACGGAGTGGAATGATTCCACTCTGGAAAGGCTGCTGGAGGACAGTACCATTCAGTGGTACACTGATGGCTCAAAACCACCGGAAGGCATTGGGGCAGGTATAGCGGGTCCGCATACTAAGCTGTCCATCCCTATAGGCTGCTTCCCAAACATCTTCCAGGCTGAAGTTTTTGCCATCGAAGTTAACCTCAGCCGCAACTATCGCAACCAGCGTATAGCTATCCTCAGTGATAGTCAAGCGGCACTAAAAGCGATCCTGTCGTTCGAGACCAAATCGCTTTTAGTCGAGGAATGTATAGAAAGGCTAAACCGCCTGTCCCTGCGCAACCGGGTACACCTAATTTGGGTACCAGGGCACAAGGGAGTAGAAGGAAATGAAAAGGCCGACGAACTGGCGCGCAAGGCGGCAGCGTCCAAGATGTTGGGACCAGAGCCATATATAGCAGTAGGACCCCACACTCTTAAGAAGCTGCTTCGCACTGAGGAGAGAGAGGAGAGGGAGCGGTACTGGCGGCAGGCAGCAAGTATGCATCACGCCAAGCTGCTTCTAGGAGGATATAACCTCTCCAGGTTCAAAGAATTAATGAACCTCCCCCGTGAGAAATTCCGTCTCCTCGTCACAGTCTACACAGGGCACTGCAAGCTCAGGAAGTACCTGTCCAACATGGGCATGGTCTCCTGTGCTACCTGCCGGTTCTGCGACTTGGAGGTGGAAACACCAGCACACCTAATCCTGGATTGCACAGCAATCTGTGGGAAAAGGCTCAAGGCCCTGGATTCCGTATATATCAGTAGGGATCACATCACCTCACTGGCGCCCGGCAAACTACTGGAACTGTTCAGGCTGCTGGAGCTCTGGGAGGTCATGGGATATAGGGGAGGGCACAATAGACCCTAGGTCGCGGTGCAGAACCTGAAATTTTATTCTATTTCTATTTCTATCTATCAATAGTATGTTCCCCTTTATTTGAGTGAATACTATTTTGCAGTTAATATATTACAAAATTTATTTATTTATTCACGCCAATCGGCTATGTACAGAGAAGTATAACAAAAATAAAAATAAAAAAGAAGGCATATCCATGACTAGGCAAATCACACATTAATGATACATTATCGATACATTATTAATTAATTCCTTAACCGTTGAGCCGTACCTCGCATACGTACAACCAAACATATTAATATTTTCATAATTTCTGTTAACTAAGTCTACCACCCTGCTCCTCGGTCCACCCCGCACGTAGTTCTCCGAAGAGTTGACTGTTTTTAACGACCTCAACCCAGGCATATGGCTTACAATGCCGAATTGTTCCAAAATTTCCGGAGAGTCGATTAATCCATTTAGTGACTTAAAAGCAAACATGAGATCTGATACTTGTCTCCGACTCATCATATCACAAATCCCAAATTGACCACGAGCCTCCTCCGAGCCTCTGACCCATCCTTTACGTCCCAGGAAGTACGCGACATATTTACAGAGTTTCTTCTGCACTCTCTACAATCGGACGCACCAAGGTTGAGTACAGCCTTACGAACGTATCAGCATTCCAGAAGTCATCCCCACATCTGAATATGAACCCAAGTGTCCTGTATGCTTGTGATGTAGTTTTGTCAATGTGCCTGTCGAAATTTAGTGCATTGTCAATCATGACACCAAGATCTTTTATTACTGTGACTTCTTCTAGCTGATGATCAGCGATTTGTATAAAACATATTAGTTCTAATATATTTCTCCTATTTCCATCTTGAAAAAACTGTGCTGTTGTACGGTAATCTTTCCAAAAATTTCAATACATTTGTAGACTCGAACGCCTACAACTGTGTTCGAAATAATAACAGTGGAATAACCAGGAATTCAAATGAATCAAATCGTGTAATTGATTTTTATTATGGGTTATTATTATTGTATTTAATTCGCCCATATTCAAGCTTAAAAGAAATTTGATTTCTTTAAAGAATAAGATAAAGTTCTTTTTTAAATAAATAAACAAATGTGTAAATGAAAATTTCAGCTGTGATAAATAATAGCAGTATTGAGGATTTTACATAAAAAATCAATTAATTAATTTTAATAATACAAAATAAAGTTTAAACAATTAGTATTTCGTTGAATGACGAATGTTGGATAACAAAGCTGCGCATCTCGTAGGCGTGGAGTCCACCAAACGCTTGCATTTCTCGAGAGAAATGGAATCCTACGCCTTCTTGACACCACTCCACAATTGCTTCGTATTTGGCGGATTCTCTTTCCCTACAGCATCTTTGACCTCTGCTCAAAGATTCTCAATTGAAATTAGGTCCGATGACTGAGCCGGCCAACCCATAAACTCAACTCCATTTAGAGCAAACCAATTTTTTGCCAACCTGGTGCTATTTTTTGCAGGCGTTATCTTGTTGATAAACCCATTTCAACGGCATTTTCCATTCAGCGTGTGGTAGCATAGTCGATTCCATTATTTCAACGTACAATTTGACATCCATGTTTTTTTAATTCAAAATAACGGACCTGTACCATAGTAAAAGAAGCACCCCCATAAATTGATTTTAGCACCTCCATGTTTAACCGTCCGTGAAACATATTTATTTATAATCAAATGAAGCATTTACTGGCCTTCGTACATGCTATCGGCGTCCTTGGGAACCAAATAAAACAATTTTTGTTTTATCGGCCCACAATATATTGCGCCATTGTTTGGCTGACCAATGCAGGTGCTCTTCAGCAAATTGAACTCTGGCCTGCAAATGTCGGGGTTTAAAGAACGACACCTTTCTTGGGCTCCTGCCATAGAGTTTAGCTGCTATCAAATTTTTTCTTGATGTTGAAGCAGTGACACTAAAGTTTAACTCATATTTAATTTTTTTGTAGTATAATATGACTTTTCTCGAGCCAAAGCCACAACTTTCCTCAACCGTGTCCGCGAAAGATCTTCTTTTCGTCCCCTTGTTTCGGGATTTCGTTTAAATTTTTTTTGCATTTGCCATCATTTTGGCAGAACATCCGAACAAATCTTCGATAAACTTGTAAGATTTTCCTTCCGTCAACATTTTTGTAATGATATTTAGTTCTTCAATGTTTGTTTGGCTCGTCCCCTTTTTACTAAAGAAATATATTTTAAAATTTAAAAGCCGATCTATTCACTAATGAATAACATTAATTAAAATTTTCACATTTAAATCAAATTATTTGAAACAATATAATTAAGTTTGCACTGCTATTTTAAATCACAGCAAAAAGCAAATACATAGCATAAAAAATAACGGGAAACGGGACTCTCAATATTTGGGCCCTTGTTCTGGCATAAAAAAATTAAATGAGTAGAATTTTTTAAGTGTAAAACTAACATTGTTAAAATTTTCACAAGCATATATGTATTTTTATTTTCTACTCGTTCTATGAACTTTATTTTATATAAACTTTAATAGACTTCTTCAATTTCTAAAGTCCCAATAATTTTTTGGCAGATACTGACTAGAGCATCTGTAGTTGAATTTTTTATGTTAGTTAAGTCTTCACCCAAATCACAAGCTTTAGTCACTTCCGGATCTAATGGCAGGGCACCTAAATACGGTACATTCATTTCCGCACACATCGCTGCCGCGCCCCCCGTTTTTGCTGGAAATATTTCAGACGTTTCTCCACAACTACAACGGAATGCAGACATATTTTCTACCACACCCAATATAGGCAAATTCTGTTTCTTGCAAAAATTTATTTCTTTTCGCACATCCAATAAAGAAGCTTCTTGTGGTGTTGTTACTATTAAAGCTTTTAAAGAATCAGGAGCCTCATTATTTCGTAAATATAACACAATACTTAAATGTTCATCTGAAGTTCCAGGAGGTGTATCCAATAGTAGCAAATCCAATTTTCCCCAGTCTACTTCACTCAAAAATTGCCGAATCATGCCATTTTTTTTAGGACCGCGCCAAATGATGGCATCGTCTTGTGAACCGAGCAGAAAGCCAATTGACATGAGGCATAAATTGTCATCCACACCAACTGGTGACCATCCAGAACCCGACTGGTGTACATTTTCTCCCTCAACACCAAGCAAACGTGGTTGCGATGGGCCACATATATCAACGTCTAAAACTCCAAAATTATGTTCGGGATATTTGCGGGATAGATAACGTGATAATAATGTGGTGACAGTACTTTTGCCAACACCACCTTTTCCGGAAAGGATGAGTAGTTTTTGTTTGACTTCACGCATTGACTCAGCTACAAGCGCTTTCCCAGGATCTTCCAATTTGGTATTTGGATCACTGCATAATGCTTGATTGGGGCAACCAGCGCAAGCACTAGATTTGCCTGCATTCTCTGTACCAACTCCCGGACAGTTCTCCGGTTCAGCTTCCATCGTCCCTCCAGACAGATTAAATTTCAAATATAAAGGTGCTGCTAGTTAGCTGAAAAACTTCCGTGCGCTGTTTTTATTTATCAACCAAGTTGTATAATGAACCAACTAATACGGCTGTCCTTTGTCAATTTTAGACCTTACAAAAAATATAGTCAATGTGACTAAGATAGATCTAGAACTACATAGAGTGGACCTTACAACTTGTGTGTAAATCTTTTTAAAGATTATTTATCATTATTTGTTAAATCATTATAACACAAAACCAGGGTAACTTAGTGTCTCTACAGGCAATAGGTGTTAACTTCTAAATCATCCCACAGTCAATATTGCAAATGGACACAACATGATAGAAGGTAAAGATTACGAAAAGTTTTTACTTTTACTATTTTTGTTTTGTTTGCTTCAAATTATAACTTAAAAATAATTGGTTTATAAAAATAAAGTGTGATAATGCAAACACTAATCGAATAATCAAGCACTACTCGAACATGCCAATAATAAAATATTTATATAGCAATATTTCTGAGTTGCGAATAGCAATAGAAATTGCTTTAGAAATGGGCCATTACTTTCAAACGGTTACTTCAGAGGACGTATTGTGGCGCATACGAATGCCAGAACAAAATTTAATCGACGATAGACTGCTGGAACCGACCATACAGCAAAATTCGTAGTTGCCAGAACCGCTCGAGTGACGATGTTTTGGTAACAATCTTTTATACAAGCGCTACCAAGTTGTACTGCAACGCGGTTCAAATTATAGCGGGCTTCTCTAACAAGTCTCTCAAACACGAAAAGATTTAAAATAATAATCTTAGGGTTGGGTTTAGTTAAGTATCCCATTTTCGCTGCTTATTTCTCTTAAATGCGTGCACGGATTTTTTTAAATTTATATAGCACGGATAGCCAATGAATTAAACTTTTATTTAAATGTAAATTTATTGTTAAATGTTAATTTGTTTTTTAGATATAAGTAAGCAAAAAACGCACATTTTCACATCTTCTCAAAAAATGGCTCTCTTCTTTTGAAGTTTTTGTTGCACTGCTTGTGAAAAATTTAACCAATTTAACACACACACATTCTTTGAAATATATTTAATTGAATTAATGATAAATTATGAATTTTAAGTTGCAATTTTATGTACAATTTAATAAATAAAACAGCTTTCAATTACGTCTTATACTGTTCCTTGAAATGTAAGCAAAATTACTGAATATGAACTGTCAAACGACGAAGAAAATAAGCACAAAAGGAAGATAGTAATAACCCAACGAATCAAAATGGTAGGCCTTATATACTGCGGCGCTTGTTTCGATGTAGTATATTATGCTGAAAATATATTCAAAATTTGAAAAAAAAGATCGCGCGATGAAAAATTTTATTATTGAGGGGGTCTTGTATAAATGGTTGGTTGGGTTATCTCGGTACTTCAACTACTGCATTATTACCGATGCATATACAATTTTTAATTTTCAGTGTTTTTTATTTAAATAAAGTGGATTTCCACTTTAATTCATTAAAATAATAAAAATAATAAACATATAGCGGGATTCTGTAACCAGTCTCTAGTCTCTATTTGAGACATTTTGAGGCAAAGTCTCAATTTGAGACTAGTTACTATTCACTAAACAGTCTCTAGCGTTAGTCTCAAAATATTGAGACCTGGTAGTTAGCCGGTCACAAAACTAAAAAGAGTTCTTGTCTGTCATTTTGAATATACTGATAGAGATCATCATAGATATTAAATCGATTGTCGTATTTTTATATTTTGTAAGCAACTCAAACACGAAAAAGTTAAAAATGAATAAATTTTACATAAATTTCGTAAATATTATGAAACAAAGTCAACATATATTTTCATTTTTATTGATAACTATGGTTTTTGACGATGTTATAGATATTTTAATATTTGTTATCGACATATTTATTTCCATTCAAGTGTAAAAACATCTCTGAATGATGAAATGTAATAGATTTTGTGACTGTCACTTACAGAATAGCAAAATCGTCTCAAGTCTCAAAAATTGTCTCTAACTTAAAATCTCAAATTTAGAGACTTGAGACTGTCTCACGTTACAGAATCGCACGGATAGAGTCACTCTATGCGTAAAAATACACAAATTTTATATTAATTAGTGAAAATTGTATGGAAAAACTACGATTTTACGCCATTTTCAGGAGGCCGCCCTAGAGCCCCCCGGGGTCCTAAGGGTGGTATTATTCAAAAATTCCATGCATTACCTTTCAAATGAGGGGGCTAGCAAGCCTCCCGCCCCCTCCCCCTTTGCGCAAAACCTCTTCAAAATGAGATACTAAACTAAACATTCCCCCAATCTTACATAAATTACAACTATCTACCAACTCTGGCACCTACTTTTCGGAATCGAGTACTATGCCTCCTCGGTCCCAGTTCAAAGTAGTCCAGTATTTTTGAATTTTTTCTTTGCAATCTGCATCTTAGCAATGCTCCATTGCTCTTTGCCGTGGACTTAATATTTTCTGATGATTCATGATAACTCTATCAGTATGTTTCGTTGTTTTACGTGGAGGAGCTTTGCAGATTTTTTTTTTATTTTTCAGTATTTTTTTATTTTCAAATTAGTATTACATCTATCAAACGGTGTGGCGTTATATACAATTCTCCTCGATTCATAATTTTGGCAATCTTGTTTTGGATTTTTGCCTTTTTCGTGTAGATCAAAAATCATCATCATTTTTTCCAGAGTATAAAGCAAATTTCAACAAAATGTTAAATATTTTAATTTTATTTAACAACTACACTTAAAACAATATCTCTTCCCCACGACTGTAAATGAATATAATAATGAATATTTTTACAAATAACCAGATGCGTGCTCTTTCCTTGCCCAAACAAATTTCGTTAGAATGCCATTTGAAGGGGTAACAACAAAAAAGTAAGCATGCTAACGGCATCAACTCACCGTTAAAAGTTGTGGAAGTCAAGCCAAGAATGATAGAAAACTGACGGTAGTACCAGTGTCGTAATCTTATATTCTATCATTCTTGAGTCAAGCCATGTATTTACACACATTTTCAAAGTGTGCTATTTATCTGCCATACATATGTATATGTTTATATCTAATCAATTTTATTTTAAAATCAAATAACATATTAATCAACATGGGATACTTAGCATTTATTTAAAATAAAATAAAAAGCAAAATTATGCGGTAATATTAGGAGCTACAAACATATTTAACATATTTCTATTACTTAGTTGGTCGGGTAATTGGTCTTGTCTCAGGTCGCTTCGGTGTAACATCATCATCGGATGACTGCGAGCTGCTACTGCTGTCTTTTTGTGACTTTTTTTCTGGAATTTCATATGGGAATTCCTTATTTTGTTCTTGTAAAGCAGTTTGAAGACGCAAGAGAGCAGTACGATTTATATTCTCCAAGCATATATCTTTGATGGCGGTTTTTAGCGTGTCCAAAGCTTTATCTAAGTTTTTGCTGGTGGTATGAATGTCTATCAAACAGGAGTAGGCATTACCAATAGCACCTTCCGAAATCTTTGAATCACGCAATTGATTTATAACCGTTAGGGCGAGTTTTTCGTCGTTTTGCTCGCGCGCTGTCTGCAAAACTCGCTGAAACATAAGGCGAGGTGCATTCGAAAGATGTTTATCCCATAACGCTTTTGATGCAGTCTCATCACCTAGTGCGAGTAAATGCATCCAAAGTACATTCACTGGACCCAACTGATTGTGCTCAGCATATTTTTCAGCGATTTTTTGGACTAAAATAAAATGAAAATGTAAAGTCATACCTCAAAATCTATTTATACAATTGTTACTCACATAACGGCAATGATTCAGGTTTTTGTTGCAAAATACCAAGAGCACCACCACGTGGAAACTTTTCAGCAAGTTTCGCAGCCTCTTCGGTGGTATTTACTGCAGAAATATTCTCATATAGCGAATTCAAATAGTGGTCCGTTTTTCCAGCTACAATGTTGGCGTGACAAAAACGATTATCGAAAGAAACAATCTTTTTTTGATCGTCGGATAATTGCCCTCCAATTGTCTCTAAAGTTTGGTCATCGCCAGCGGCAGCGATTTTATTTAAATAAAATTTGAAAATTTTCGGAATGGGGTAACGATTATTCGCCAACAATTCATTTACAAATTTGGTTGCTTCCGTTAGACGTTCAGCACGCACTAAATGTTCGATGAGATGAGAAAGATCACTGATGCTCAAGGTTTCATTTGATTGCAACTGGTTTTTATAGTTAAGTGCGGCGTCAATGTCACCAGCGTTAACAGCTTTCCGAAGAAGCGATATATTATTTGTATGTTTGACGACTACTTTCTTGGAATTATCAACTGATTCGACAGTTTTAGTTTTAGAAAATTCTTCTGATTTTGGTACTACAAAAGGTACCTTAATGTTCTGCGAATTCAATAGCTCTGCTAATTTAATTAGGAAAACATCAGTGGGTGCTATATTTTCTTCCTGCATTTTAGTCCATAAGCCTAAAGCCTTTTCTGCATCTGATGACTTGCAGTAACTCAACAATAAATTGTAGTAGATTTTGTTGCGATCTATATGATTAAGGTCCTTGGTCGCTTCTACTAGGCCTTCTAGAGGCTCTACCATACCTTCGTTTTTGTAACGTTCACATGCGTGGCTGATACGTTGTGGACGAGTGCGAAGTCCAGGTGTCTCCAAAATCTTTCTCGCTTGACGTATACGCCCACACTCAACGAATGAAAATACCAAATCATAGAGACTGTTAACTTCACCATGGATATTTGTACTTAAATCAGTCAACTTCTGCAAATTTGCAGCATCCTCTTTTTGTATCAGCCGGCATGCAAGTTCATTTTTCCACGGTGTTGACTTATACTTTTCACAGATTTGCTCAAATGTCTCCATAGCCTTCGTGATGTCGTCATTTGTTAGATGTACCTTTAATAATTATTACAAAAATGTATAAATAAATAATCTCTATGCCATAGAATACTGAACACAAATATACCTTTATCAATGGTCCCAAAAGTACATTAGTGGGATATATATAATTGCCGTCCTTTAATGTGTCAAATAGTTTCTGCAGCTTATCAGCGCTACCAGCTTCGGCAAGTGTATTTAATAAACGCCATACCGTAGATGTGTAATTGAAAGAGCCTTCGCCATCCACAACCAATTCTACTTTCTTATTACGTTCTAGGAATTTAATGGCCTCATCGAAGCGCTCCTCATTAATCAATAATTTAACGATGTGCACTGTTTTGAGGTTGTCTAATATGAATTCGGGATCTTTTGTTTTCATTTTTTCATATTGCTCCAGAGCTTCGGCTGTTTTTCCCTCAATCGCATACAAATCGATCAGTTGTGCCCATATACCAGTTGGTATAGTGAAATTTTCGGCTTCTAATTTCGCAATAACTTGCAAGGTCTTCTCCAGATTGCCAGCACGGAAGCATGCAATCAATAATTGACGCTTCAAATTGTTAGCATTTTCACCTTTAGCTTCCACATTAGCGATGAATCGTTCAAGTTCTGCAAGGATATAATGTAATCTTAAAGAAACCAATTAATCAATCTATGTATATATTATTTTTACCTTCAACAGTTAATGAATCCAAACTACGCTTACGCGGTTCTGCAGTTTTTAAAGGAGATAATTCTAGATCACCAGAGCTAAGTTTACCCAAATTTTCAGAAATCTCAGTTGTCATTTCTGAACCCAAGCGTTCGGAAATTCTTGCAGCATTCTTGTTGCTAATTGTAAATCCTTCCTTTGCCAGCTTAGGAAGAATGTTACTCAAGATTTCTACGGTATTGCGACGGAAATATATGGAAACATCATTTAAAATAACACCAACAATATCATAACTTTGGTTAGCTTCATCATTTTCGACCATTTCAGCCGTTGCTGCAATTTCAGCACTCTCCTCCTGCTCCGTTCGTTGAGCACTTGTTGAGCGGCTCTGTATGCTCTCGTAAAGCTGCCTAATTACACGAACAAACGAGGCATAGTCATCTGTTGCAGATAGCGCATGAATCAAAGGCTGTCTAAATAACTGGGGTGAATAAAATGCGCGATATGACTCCATAATATTGGCGGTGGACTTTAGTTGATTTGTTGCTAACGCCGCATAAGCAACTGAAGCCGCTGCGTTAGCACTCGATATACCTGCATCACGTAAAATTGTCACGATTTTATCCCAGTTCTTCTCCTTTAAATTTGGAATGACGTAATCACGTAGAGTTTCTGAACTGGGATTTATACTGAACTCATCTTGCATGTGTCGGATAATACTAATGATTTGGTTGGATTCAGCAGAACAAATCAAAGGCCAAAAATAATGTTGACGTATAGGCAAACCCGCCTTCTTCAATTCGCGCAGAAGTGGAAGTGCATTTGAAATCGAACCATTATTTAGACCAGCTTCAGTGGCGATTAACAGAGCTTTAGGATTCAGACCTGAGAATGACAAATACAAAAATTTTAATAGTGTAGGTAAAGAGCGTAATGAATCAATTTAAAACATACCTTCATCTTGCAGAACTTTGCATATGCTCAAGATCTTCTCTACGGGACGGTCCACTTTGACAAGTTGTTTTATAAAAAAGTTACCTGTATCTACGAGTTGGCCATCAGGTCGGGTAGCACGTGGCATTGTTCGCAAAATTTGTAGACCTACATCCTCGTAACCCTTATTTACCAAACGCAATATAACATTTACAGCATCTTGATTGAATCCGGTTGATATACGCAACCTTGCCAGCACTGGGTCTACTTTATCCGAGTGACCGTTAACACTTAGAGCGTAAACGATGTCCAAAAGATCTTTGTCTAGCAAGATTACTTCTGCTTTTTCACATTCATCCAATGTACGTAGTATAGCATCAATATCACCATGGCGTGCATAGCAACATAAGAGGGTGGAGTATGTATCAGCGCTGGGCTCCAAGTTAGCTTGTTTCATAACAGACAGAATTCCTTTGGCTGATTCCAAATCATTTGCCTATGTCAAAGAATTAAATATATATTTTAATATCAAAATGTAATTTTCTATGCCATTAATTTACCTGCGAGTGACCAAGAATAAGAGAATTGAAAACATTTTCGTTAACCGGAAGATTTTTTGAACGCATAAACTCTAATATACGGGTAGCTCCGTCAATGTCACCCTGCTGACAATATCTCGCTATTAAACGCTGATATGTCACTCGATTTGGTTCAATATTCTTTGACTCGATCTCTGCGAGAAAATCTGTTGGCGAAAAATGATGTTCATTTTCTAAGTACACACGCAGCAGTGCATTGTAATGGGATATATCCATTGGCACATTTAAAGAGTTTAGCGTTTTCCAAATTTCCTGCACCAGCGCTGTTCTCACTTCGGGCATTTCTTCCGGCACTAAATTGCCACAGCAACGTATTACGAGCAGTGATTGTGAACTAGTTGCTGATCGCTGAGTGCGTATTTCTTCAAGAACTTCCTCAATATCGCGACGTGAAATTCTACCGACTCGACGAACATCCTGGTCTAGCCGGCGTATTTGTTTCTCTAAGTTAAGATCTGACTTCGCTGCTGGACTGCTGGCGAACCCACTAGAAATGTGCAAACATGAGTATAACAGTTTCTAGGTTAAGATCACAAACATATGACAATATTTAAAACATTTTTTTTTGAAATAAGAAAAACAATTATCTTAAAGATATATACATTTTCAATTCAACAATTACTGAAAAGCTTGGTTGTATTAAGGAGATTGCAAATCAAAATTATTTTATTTCAAAAAACTACTTTTGTATTGCGTAATGTTATGATGAGGGAGGGCACCGGCCGGAAATATTTACTTACTGCTGGAATTGTATGCCAATGCTTGGAGAACTTTGTAGCAGGCTGCTTCCATTTTCACTTTGTCTAACTGAATCTACCACAAAATTTCGGGTAAAACCAGCGAAATAGCGAAGAAATTTTCCTGTGCGTAAAATTGATGCCATACTTTCGTCTCCTGGAGGAATGGATGTGACAAGAAAAATATTTCTAGCTATCTGAACGATAGCATTGCCATTCAAAGAAAATATATCAAATTAACGTAAAACCTTAGAATTAAAAAAATTAAGTGTAAAGTTATGAGTGCTATTGGTATTTGTATATTTTACCGCAATTAGTTGGTATAAGAAAATACCAAGTAATTATTCCTTTTTAAGCATTTATAATAAAAGAGTCAAATAATGATATTCTGATTAGAAACAGTGTGGGGACATCTATGAGTGAGTTTTTCCTGTATATTTCTTTCTGCGCATTTTCGTTCCATCAGCTGAAAAAACATACGGCGTGTGTGATAACAGCGAAAACTTGTGAAATTAAAGTTGCTAGAAAACAATTGCTGCATAGTTTGAGCATAAATTATCTAATAAAATCTACCAAAATGTTCCAGCTATTTGGAAGAATTCACAATAACGTTCTTGCATCATATGTTCTAAAAATCAATCAAAGAGCTCCGACAGTAAGTGCTCCGTCATGTTTTGTTCTTCCAAATAATAGATTTAACTCTACTGAGGCTGAGCCGGCATTAACATCTGAAGGTAAAAATGATTGCTTGTTAATTGCGTGTGCATTTTGATAATATTTATATATTTTAGACTTTAGAAAGAAGCAAATACGTTTCAATATAAAAGCGGAGCATGTTGAAGGTAGACCATTATACCTTGACGTTCAGGCAACATCACCAATGGTAATTAAAAATTAATTACTTCATATTTTTGTTGTTACTAACGAATTTGTTTGAAGGATCCACGCGTATTAGACGCTATGCTGCCCTATATGACGAATTACTATGGAAACCCACACTCTCGTACACATGCATATGGCTGGGAATCTGAAAAAGCGGTAGAAACTGCAAGAGAACAGGTGGCGAAGTTAATTGGCGCCGAACCAAAAGAAATCATATTCACTTCAGGAGCTACAGAATGTAATAACATTTCTATCAAAGGAGTTGCTAGGTAAAAGTAACGCATGGAATTATTAGGATTATTAACACTTGTGGTTATGGCTTCTTTGCTAATTCCTAGGTTTTACGCGAGCAAGAAAAAACATGTTATTACCACACAAACAGAACATAAATGCGTGCTAGACTCATGTCGTGCTTTGGAGAACGAGGGCTTCAAAGTGACTTATTTGCCTGTTAAGTCAAATGGAATCATTGATATGAAGCAATTAGAGGAAACTATCACTCCGGAAACATCATTAGTATCTATTATGACTGTAAACAATGAAATTGGTACGTTCGAGTGTTTAAAATGAAACTTCTCATAAAGAAGACAATTAAAAATTTTCCCTTTATATGGTAAACAGGAGTAAAACAGCCGATAGCAGATATTGGTGCACTCTGTCGTTCACGAAAAGTATTCTTTCATACGGATGCTGCCCAGGCAGTAGGAAAAATTCCAATCGATGTAAACAAGATGAATATCGATTTAATGTCTATATCGGGACATAAAATATACGGACCAAAGGGTATTGGTGCACTCTATGTGCGTCGTAGGCCACGTGTACGTCTTGAACCACTTCAAAGTGGAGGTGGGCAAGAACGAGGTCTTCGCAGTGGTACTGTTCCCGCACCTCTGGTGGTTGGATTTGGCGCTGCTTGCGATCTTGCTTTGAAAGAAATGGATTATGATAAAAAATGGATCGATTTTCTATCAAAACGGTTGTATGACCGTATAACACAGGCTCTACCACATGTAATCCGCAACGGTGATCCTGAACAGACTTATAGCGGTTGTTTAAATTTGTCTTTTGCCTACGTGGAAGGTGAATCGTTGTTGATGGCTTTAAAAGATGTTGCCCTTTCCAGTGGTTCAGCATGTACTTCAGCGTCATTGGAACCTTCCTATGTGCTTCGTGCCATAGGGACCGATGAGGATCTGGCTCACAGTTCAATCAGGTTAATATTGTCAATTATAACTTTAAGTAATCATACCTAGTTAACGACACTTACTTTTATATTTATATATTAAGATTTGGCATTGGTCGTTTTACAACCATCCAGGAGGTTGATTACACTGCTGACAAATGTATCAAACATGTGGAACGTCTACGTGAAATGTCGCCACTGTGGGAGATGGTCCAAGAAGGCATTGATTTGAAAAATATTCAGTGGTCACAGCATTAATTATAGCTTAAAACAACTATTGTGTCCGAGGGACTGTATTGAATTGTACCTACAATTGTTAGTAAGAAAATGTTTTCGTTTTATAAAAGCGATGGAAATTTTCAATAAGAATTTTACATTGAAAAAGGAAAAGCTTTTGTCTACAGAATAACGGTCTATTTTCGTAATACCTAGATAATATTAAAGAGCTATTAGTTATATGCATGTCATAGTTGCACTCAAATATTATATAATAACAAACCGATTAAATATGCATACTTCAGTTAAATTGAAAACTCAATTCATATCTATGTATTTATTTCCAAATATTAGTAATAGGTAATAGTTTAAGCCAAACATTACTAACCGATCCAAGATGAACCAGAATAAGCAAAAAACACTTACATTGGGATACACAGTTTCCCACCATTTTTAAAAAATTAATTTTATCAATCTTGTAATTAATAGTTATACTTTTCCCTTGAGTTAAATAATAATATTTAATGTGTATTTGTTTTTTTTTTTAATTTTTTTTCTTAAAGAGATTACAAAAGTCATAGTTATATAAGCTGTTTAAATATGAATACAACAGTAAAATATATACATATGTATGTATATGCTTTGATCGAGATAGTACAAACAACCAATGTATTAACAACACAGCGGCTATAAAACACTAGCTGTATTTAATTATACTTGCACACGTCGAAAATGTGAAGGGTGAAGAGCCATTCAGCGGTGGTCGTATAACTAATGAGCTTTTGTATAAATTATTCGATGTATTTTGTATTATGTGTGTTTTGAGCGCAACTTAATAATGTTTGCATAATGAGCCAAAGGTGTTGCAAAGTTCAAAAACTGTTTTGCAATATAGTTAAAAAAATATTGGTTTATGTACATCCATATGTATATTCAAATGCAAAATAACATATGTAGTTGGTAAATATTATTATTAATATATTTCTTAATTAGTTTTCTTCGTCTGCTGGGTTTTATTGCCGTTTCCTCCCAATATCTTCTTGCGTTGCGCAAACATGTGGAGATACATTTGCGGGAATAGAGGTATATACAAGAGCATTACAATCCAGAGCAGAGCAAAATATGAAAATGTGGCATTCCATTTATTTGGCATTTGCAATGACCAAATTGTATTTGATTTGGCAAATCCTTGTGCCCACCAAAAACATAGCAGCTCGCCGGTTACGCCAATTGGATAAAGAGCTATAAATGTTGTGTATCGTAGAAAAACCACAATGAATGGCATAAAGTTTATAATATTGAGAGCATAGTAGCCATATCTTATGATTTCGGTTACTGCCCACGCAAAAAGCGCTATCGGTAGCCCAGGCGACACTTTACCCGTTGGTGTAGCCATAACGACTCCGAGAACTACCATCATTCGACTCAGCACTTGGAATGTAGTTATTACAGGATTTGATTTTACTAAGCCGAAAGCTGCGTTTAAAATTTCAACGAAGGCGGCATTTTGGAATACAATTACTGCAACGCGAGTATAGTCCCAAAGTCCCAATCCAGCTCGGAATTCCGGTCCTTGCAGCAAATAGTAATTTACTAACTGGAAGAGGATGTAACTCCATCCAACCACTTGTGTAGCGTTGTATACAAAAAGGTAACCTTTGACCGCAAGTCCCTGTTGCTGTGAAGCTGATTTCACTGTTGTCGATTTCGCAGACATTTTTGTTTTACTACCTTCAAAGTCCAATAAACGAAATCAACACGACCATACACTTTCACTACTTTTAAGCAAGTGTATTGTCAGTATCGTCCAACAGCTGTAGTAAATGAGGAAATAAACTTGTTTTAACAAAATTGGCAATAGATGGGTTGATAAGGGTACATTCACATACAACTTTCCTGGCTTTACGTGACAGTTCAAACTAAAACAACGCGCAGAAAAGAAAATGCTAGCCACTATGAACGACTTGCTTTCAGCTAAGAATGATGGAATACATTACTGTATTCAATGCTTTTATCTAATAAAAATTGCAACTATTGCTTAGCAAAGCGTAAAAAGATGAGAGATATTTTTCTTGGTTTCGCGTCGAGAACTTTTTATGTGTACGTACTCATTCAAAAGCGTACATCGAACTTCTGTCAAAACTAATGTCTGACACCAAGTGAAGCGAAAGTTCGATGTGAATTGGCCAAAATGCTGGATTTTCAAAAGATTGACAGTTAATTGTGAACAGTGCGGAATAAGAAGAAGCTGACAAATGCAATTTATTAGTTTGTTTACAAAAGTGGTATTTCTACAATTCATGTTTGTTTATTATTATAAATTAATACAATGGTCACACAATTAGACGATGTTCGATTAATTAAACTGGTACAATCGCATCCTATTTTGTATGATAGAAATCTCGTCAGAGGGCCTAAAACTTCTTCTTTAAAAGATGATATTTGGAAGAAATTATCGATACAGTTAAACTGCTCTGGTGAGTAGGAATCTACCGATAAAGTGTTGTATTTGCCAACTTTCCTCAATCTTCTCAAGAGCGCGCTTGTATAACACGATGGAAAAGTATTCGTGACCGCTTTGGAAAAGAATTGCGTAGGGCACAAGAAAATCCTGAGGAAGCGGTTAACTGGGACATGTTTGAACATCTACTCTTCTTACGAGAACATTACAAACATGGGTATTGTTAAAATATTTGTGACTGAGGATTGATAATATCTTTGAAACTCATTTATAGACAAACAAACAGCGAAGCTCTACTTAACATAAAATATGAACCAAAAAAACGAAAACGGGGGCGAAAGCCGCGAGTAGAGTGTGAAGCTGAAGCAATTAAGGAAGAACGAGATGATGACGATGTAGATCCTGAAGAATTAATTGAAAATCAACAATTGATCGAATTAGTAAAAGAACATCCTGTATTGTATGATAAGTATAAAATAAGGGACTCGAAAAATTTGACACTGAAAAATGACGCATGGCATGACATTTCAGAGAGTATGGGAATATCCGGTAATTTAAAACTAAATTCATATTACACTGTCACAGATAAAATAAACTAATACATACCTTATTAGAAGAGACATGTTACAAACGTTGGAAAAAATTGAGGGACCGATTTGCCCGCGAATATCGCCACCAGAAAATTTATCCTGAGCGATCTGTAACGTGGGTCTATTTTCAGGATTTGTCTTTTCTCGAAGATCATTATAGAAAAGGGTAAACTTCAATATTATAAGAAAAGTACATTAGTTAAACATTTGTGCTTGTTTTTTTTAAGAATTCCGCTGCCAGTAGATACTATCAGACAAAGGAAGAAAATGAAATCAGCGACAACAACATCCACAGATGAGACTTGGGTTGAAGATTGTCCATTTCTATATGTTAAAGACGGACATCATTCACACGGCGAAGATATAGATGATTTAGACCCCGAATTTAGTGAAGTTAATTCAAACTCATTAGATGAACTAATAATAATGCCCAAAAGCAACGAGTCCTATAACGATATTGTCATTGATGAATCAATAACACCGCCAGGAAATACCTCACAGTCTAGTTTTCAAATGTCTGAAGGAACAAATTTAGAAGAACCCGAACAAAAACTTTCAGTTGTTATTTCAGGAATTCAACAAGTTTTAGAGCAATCACAAGAGTGTTTGAAAACATTGCAAAAACAAAAAGAACAACAAAAACAGCAAATGCAATCCGACGTCAGTTTATCAATTAATGCCGAAGTTAGCATGATCCAAAAAGTGCATATACTACTGGATGGTTTGAATTTGCCAAATCGAACGCTAGCTGAACGTCGAATAGTACAATTTTTATGCGAATGTCAAATTAAGACTTTAAACAATGTGGATATAGAAGATGTGGATGGTACAGAAGATTATTAATTACATAAAAATGAAGTAAATCTCAAATATTACTATTGTGGTTATATATTTATACATAAAGTTAGTTCATAAAATAAAATTATAATTAAAAGTTTTGAATTAAATAAAAGGAAGTTTAAAATATTTTTAAGAAAAAAAATTATGCAATCAGTAAAATTTTCTTAACATTTTGATTTCCCTACTTGGAGTGATATTCTGATTTTAATTTTTTGACACCCCTTTAACGAAAATTAGAATGCCATTATTTATTATCACTTGCTCCTCATTAAGTTTTATAATTTGAGCACAGGAGGATATCAATCAATCCATTTGTTCTTAATTCCAATTTTTTTCACGAGAATGTATTTTAAAAAATTAACTATTTTGTTGAACGTACCCAAGTTGTGAAGGCTGTCATTGTCACCATTAAAAATATGACACACACTCCAGCAATTGATAACTATACTAAACACACCATACGATTTCTCATTGCGGGAGCGGCGATATTTGTGAAAAATTATTTAGGATTCGCTATCATTAAGTATTAAAAAATTACTAAGCTTTGAAAGTAGTTTAAGTAAATTTAATATATATCTGTCGTGCTCTCTAATGGAATTGTGAAAAAAATACATATATTGAGAAGGAGAATAAAAAAATGTAAAGTATAAGCAAATCATATTTACTATAAATGGGCAATCAAGTGTTGGAATTTTTTACTTAGTTGACTTGAATAACTATTGTTAAAATTTTACATATATTATTATTAGAACGGGAACCAAACGGTGGTAACGTACGAGTAGAAACTGAAACTAAGGTGTTGGTGCAGTCGAAGTTTACACCGATCGTGACGACAGTCATCAAAGTAAGCGTATCGCAGTAAAGAGTTGGCGCTACTTAAGCACACGTACAAGGTTTTTTTCTGTGTGATGTTAAAAAAGTGAATAGCCAGTGACCACTAAGTGTGAATTGGCAGCGGTTGTTGGCAGGCCAAATCGAGACTGATTTGAATAGATTCGAAAGACGGATGCAAGTTTCCAATTGACAATATTAATGTGCTGATACATACCAAAACTTAAGAAATCAGTGTACATACTGCCTGAAAGTATTAAAAATATCAATAATACTTTTGTCGAAATTGTCACCGCCAAACGAAAAGGGAAAGTGGAGGCGAAGTTGAAGTTGTAAGAATTGCATTCACGCGTATTGGTCATTTGTTTTGAGGTTATAACATGATTTTACTGGAAATCAATAACCGCATCGTAGAAGAGACACTTCTGGTCAAATTTCGTAATGCGTTAGCTGGGTAAGTAAATCTATTCAATTTAAATGAACATGTATTTATGTACATATGTATATATATTAAGTTTTATTTTGACTATCGAAAACGCTGTTATCAAAGTTTTGGTTGAGTAATTGTTTAGTTATGTTCATTAAAAACCATTTTGTGTTTATGTACATTTGTACAGATTTATATTCATGTGTATACATATATGTATGTACCATATATCCGGCGTTTACCATATGGTTGCAATTGTTATGCTATTAACACTGAATTGTCACCCGCCCCGCACATCTACCTATATATTTATGTGTATTAATCATCATCCGTGCAAGAGTCAAAGCCACATTAAAGTATAAATTTCACTCCAAAGCTGAACATTAGATGTATGAGAATTAACGAGTAATTGACTCATACACAGTTTATGCTTCAGCACCTAAAGTGTGTTTTTTTTGTGTATCATATATTGTAGTATGCTCTGTAATAATTCATTCAAATAAATAAAATAAATAATCAAAACACAATTATGTTTAAATTTGTTTTTACAAGTCATGTATGTGTGTAAAATGTCCACTCAATGTTACACACATATGTATGCAATTATATAATATGTATGTATATGTGTCTGATTATTAAAAATTCTTGAAAATTTTTTAGTTTACATATGTATGTACATATGTACATATATGCATACATAATATTTGAAATACATATGTAACTGCCCAATATAATCTTATCAAACTCTGATAACAAACGCAGGCATTATGCCACCATTCGGTCGACACTCGTCGATGAAGTATTAATGTTATTTATATTTTGTATAGATGCACGTATGTATGTATGGCAAACAGTATGTGTAGTATACAAATGACTAATGTAAACTGCAGGGTTTTAGGTGTTTGTTTGATATGTAACATTCTATGTCACATTCTAAAATTTAATGTTTATAGAGTTATCAATTTAATTTTTGCCATATTTTCAATATATAATACATATCTTTTAAATTACAGAGCGAAAGCGGAATCTATTGATGTTCGAATTGCTGACTTTGATGGTGTGCTATTTCACATATCAAATGTTAATGGCGATAAGACTAAAGTTAGGGTAAGTCAACATTAATAAGCAATATAATTTATACCAAAAATTCAATAATTTTCTTTCATCATACAGACAAGCATTTCGCTAAAGTTCTACAAGCAATTACAAGAGCATGGTGCTGACGAATTGCTGAAGCGTGAATATGGCGGTTTATTAACAGACACTGAAGATGGTAGTAAATAATAACTCATTTATGAAAGTATAATTTCAATAGTGTTTTTGTTTTAGGTTACAACGTTTCAGTACTTATTGACCTAGAAAATATACCTGCTGACTGGGAGGCAGTTGCTAAAAAAATTGGTCTATTGAAGCGCAATTGCTTTGCATCTGTTTTCGAAAAATATTTCGATTTTCAAGAACAGGGTGAAGAGGGCCAAAAGCGTGCTGTAATTAATTACCGAAACGACGAAACTCTGTAAATATTAGACTTTGGTTAAATAACACATAGTTAGGAAAATTTTTAAAAAATTTTTTCATTTAGTTATGTTGAGGCAAAGTCTGATCGTGTAACTGTCGTATTTAGTACGATTTTTCGTGATGAGGACGACGTGATTATTGGTAAAGTGTTCATGCAGGAATTGAGAGAAGGTCGCCGTGCATCACATACAGCTCCACAAGTATTGTTCTCGCATCGTGAACCACCGTTGGAATTGGCAAAAACGGATGCAAGAGTTGGCGACAACATTGGATACGTTACTTTCGGTAAGTAAATATGCATGTAGTTGATTTGTTTAAATGTTAAGGAAATTTGGCTTTTAAACCCAAATAAAAATGGGGTCTAAAAATCTATTAATGTCAAATACTGACAAACTAGCTCACGTATATAAAATCGGACAGACCAATGGACAAGCGTAGATTGACTAAGCTTGCCACGGTGATCATTAACGGAATGAAGTAAGTGTAATAAATGTGTTGGTTGTGAACGAGCCTTAACTTTTTTCTGTATGCTTGGCATGATATCTGGCAAACATATTTAATAACCTTGCCAAAGTACTTTCAAATGTATCCGACATTTCTCTCTCATATATGTTTGTATAATAGCTACCGAGAAATAATTGAACAATGTTAGGTGGAGCTAAAAGTGGGATATTTACTATCGTTTGGTCTGTGTCTCTCAACTACTCCTAAATTAAATTGTAGATCAAACGGCATCCTGAATAAACCACATTTTATCTCAGATGACTTGTGTTTGGTTACAAATGGAAACTTAGAGAGTTAGCAAGCAATAATTGAACATTGTTAGGTGGAGCTAAAAGTGGGATATTTACTATCGTTTGGTCTGTGTCTCTCAACTACTCCTAAATTAAATTGTAGATCAAACGGCATCCTGAATAAACTACATTTTATCTCAGATGACTTGTGTTTGGTTACAAATGGAAACTTAGAGAGTTAGCAAGCAATAATTGAACATTGTTAGGTGGAGCTAAAAGTGGGATATTTACTATCGTTTGGTCTGTGTCTCTCAACTACTCCTAAATTAAATTGTAGATCAAACGGCATCCTGAATAGACCGCATTTTATCTCAGATGACTTGTGTTTGGTTACAAATGGAAACTTAGAGAGTTAGCAAGCAATAATTGAACATTGTTAGGTGGAGCTAAAAGTGGGATATTTACTATCGTTTGGTCTGTGTCTCTCAACTACTCCTAAATTAAATTGTAGATCAAACGGCATCCTGAATAAACCACATTTTATCTCAGATGACTTGTGTTTGGTTACAAATGGAAACTTAGAGAGTTAGCAAGCAATAATTGAACATTGTTAGGTGGAGCTAAAAGTGGGATATTTACTATCGTTTGGTCTGTGTCTCTCAACTACTCCTAAATTAAATTGTAGATCAAACGGCATCCTGAATAAACCACATTTTATCTCAGATGACTTGTGTTTGGTTACAAATGGAAACTTAGAGAGTTAGCAAGCAATAATTGAACATTGTTAGGTGGAGCTAAAAGTGGGATATTTACTATCGTTTGGTCTGTGTCTCTCAACTACTCCTAAATTAAATTGTAGATCAAACGGCATCCTGAATAAACCACATTTTATCTCAGATGACTTGTGTTTGGTTACAAATGGAAACTTAGAGAGTTAGCAAGCAATAATTGAACATTGTTAGGTGGAGCTAAAAGTGGGATATTTACTATCGTTTGGTATGTGTCTCTCAACTACTCCTAAATTAAATTGTAGATCAAACGGCATCCTGAATAAACCACATTTTATCTCAGATGACTTGTGTTTGGTTACAAATGGAAACTTAGAGAGTTAGCAAGCAATAATTGAACATTGTTAGGTGGAGCTAAAAGTGGGATATTTACTATCGTTTGGTCTGTGTCTCTCAACTACTCCTAAATTAAATTGTAGATCAAACGGCATCCTGAATAAACCACATTTTATCTCAGATGACTTGTGTTTGGTTACAAATGGAAACTTAGAGAGTTAGCAAGCAATAATTGAACATTGTTAGGTGGAGCTAAAAGTGGGATATTTACTATCGTTTGGTCTGTGTCTCTCAACTACTCCTAAATTAAATTGTAGATCAAACGGCATCCTGAATAAACCACATTTTATCTCAGATGACTTGTGTTTGGTTACAAATGGAAACTTAGAGAGTTAGCAAGCAATAATTGAACATTGTTAGGTGGAGCTAAAAGTGGGATATTTACTATCGTTTGGTATGTGTCTCTCAACTACTCCTAAATTAAATTGTAGATCAAACGGCATCCTGAATAAACCACATTTTATCTCAGATGACTTGTGTTTGGTTACAAATGGAAACTTAGAGAGTTAGCAAGCAATAATTGAACATTGTTAGGTGGAGCTAAAAGTGGGATATTTACTATCGTTTGGTATGTGTCTCTCAACTACTCCTAAATTAAATTGTAGATCAAACGGCATCCTGAATAAACCACATTTTATCTCAGATGACTTGTGTTTGGTTACAAATGGAAACTTAGAGAGTTAGCAAGCAATAATTGAACATTGTTAGGTGGAGCTAAAAGTGGGATATTTACTATCGTTTGGTCTGTGTCTCTCAACTACTCCTAAATTAAATTGTAGATCAAACGGCATCCTGAATAAACCACATTTTATCTCAGATGACTTGTGTTTGGTTACAAATGGAAACTTAGAGAGTTAGCAAGCAATAATTGAACATTGTTAGGTGGAGCTAAAAGTGGGATATTTACTATCGTTTGGTCTGTGTCTCTCAACTACTCCTAAATTAAATTGTAGATCAAACGGCATCCTGAATAAACCACATTTTATCTCAGATGACTTGTGTTTGGTTACAAATGGAAACTTAGAGAGTTAGCAAGCAATAATTGCACATTGTTAGGTGGAGCTAAAAGTGGGATATTTACTATCGTTTGGTCTGTGTCTCTCAACTACTCCTAAATTAAATTGTAGATCAAACGGCATCCTGAATAAACCACATTTTATCTCAGATGACTTGTGTTTGGTTACAAATGGAAACTTAGAGAGTTAGCAAGCAATAATTGAACATTGTTAGGTGGAGCTAAAAGTGGGATATTTACTATCGTTTGGTCTGTGTCTCTCAACTACTCCTAAATTAAATTGTAGATCAAACGGCATCCTGAATAAACCACATTTTATCTCAGATGACTTGTGTTTGGTTACAAATGGAAACTTAGAGAGTTAGCAAGCAATAATTGAACATTGTTAGGTGGAGCTAAAAGTGGGATATTTACTATCGTTTGGTCTGTGTCTCTCAACTACTCCTAAATTAAATTGTAGATCAAACGGCATCCTGAATAAACCACATTTTATCTCAGATGACTTGTGTTTGGTTACAAATGGAAACTTAGAGAGTTAGCAAGCAATAATTGCACATTGTTAGGTGGAGCTAAAAGTGGGATATTTACTATCGTTTGGTCTGTGTCTCTCAACTACTCCTAAATTAAATTGTAGATCAAACGGCATCCTGAATAAACCACATTTTATCTCAGATGACTTGTGTTTGGTTACAAATGGAAACTTAGAGAGTTAGCAAGCAATAATTGAACATTGTTAGGTGGAGCTAAAAGTGGGATATTTACTATCGTTTGGTCTGTGTCTCTCAACTACTCCTAAATTAAATTGTAGATCAAACGGCATCCTGAATAAACCACATTTTATCTCAGATGACTTGTGTTTGGTTACAAATGGAAACTTAGAGAGTTAGCAAGCAATAATTGAACATTGTTAGGTGGAGCTAAAAGTGGGATATTTACTATCGTTTGGTCTGTGTCTCTCAACTACTCCTAAATTAAATTGTAGATCAAACGGCATCCTGAATAAACCACATTTTATCTCAGATGACTTGTGTTTGGTTACAAATGGAAACTTAGAGAGTTAGCAAGCAATAATTGAACATTGTTAGGTGGAGCTAAAAGTGGGATATTTACTATCGTTTGGTCTGTGTCTCTCAACTACTCCTAAATTAAATTGTAGATCAAACGGCATCCTGAATAAACCACATTTTATCTCAGATGACTTGTGTTTGGTTACAAATGGAAACTTAGAGAGTTAGCAAGCAATAATTGAACATTGTTAGGTGGAGCTAAAAGTGGGATATTTACTATCGTTTGGTCTGTGTCTCTCAACTACTCCTAAATTAAATTGTAGATCAAACGGCATCCTGAATAAACCACATTTTATCTCAGATGACTTGTGTTTGGTTACAAATGGAAACTTAGAGAGTTAGCAAGCAATAATTGAACATTGTTAGGTGGAGCTAAAAGTGGGATATTTACTATCGTTTGGTCTGTGTCTCTCAACTACTCCTAAATTAAATTGTAGATCAAACGGCATCCTGAATAAACCACATTTTATCTCAGATGACTTGTGTTTGGTTACAAATGGAAACTTAGAGAGTTAGCAAGCAATAATTGAACATTGTTAGGTGGAGCTAAAAGTGGGATATTTACTATCGTTTGGTCTGTGTCTCTCAACTACTCCTAAATTAAATTGTAGATCAAACGGCATCCTGAATAAACCACATTTTATCTCAGATGACTTGTGTTTGGTTACAAATGGAAACTTAGAGAGTTAGCAAGCAATAATTGCACATTGTTAGGTGGAGCTAAAAGTGGGATATTTACTATCGTTTGGTCTGTGTCTCTCAACTACTCCTAAATTAAATTGTAGATCAAACGGCATCCTGAATAAACCACATTTTATCTCAGATGACTTGTGTTTGGTTACAAATGGAAACTTAGAGAGTTAGCAAGCAATAATTGAACATTGTTAGGTGGAGCTAAAAGTGGGATATTTACTATCGTTTGGTCTGTGTCTCTCAACTACTCCTAAATTAAATTGTAGATCAAACGGCATCCTGAATAAACCACATTTTATCTCAGATGACTTGTGTTTGGTTACAAATGGAAACTTAGAGAGTTAGCAAGCAATAATTGAACATTGTTAGGTGGAGCTAAAAGTGGGATATTTACTATCGTTTGGTCTGTGTCTCTCAACTACTCCTAAATTAAATTGTAGATCAAACGGCATCCTGAATAAACCACATTTTATCTCAGATGACTTGTGTTTGGTTACAAATGGAAACTTAGAGAGTTAGCAAGCAATAATTGAACATTGTTAGGTGGAGCTAAAAGTGGGATATTTACTATCGTTTGGTCTGTGTCTCTCAACTACTCCTAAATTAAATTGTAGATCAAACGGCATCCTGAATAAACCACATTTTATCTCAGATGACTTGTGTTTGGTTACAAATGGAAACTTAGAGAGTTAGCAAGCAATAATTGAACATTGTTAGGTGGAGCTAAAAGTGGGATATTTACTATCGTTTGGTCTGTGTCTCTCAACTACTCCTAAATTAAATTGTAGATCAAACGGCATCCTGAATAAACCACATTTTATCTCAGATGACTTGTGTTTGGTTACAAATGGAAACTTAGAGAGTTAGCAAGCAATAATTGAACATTGTTAGGTGGAGCTAAAAGTGGGATATTTACTATCGTTTGGTCTGTGTCTCTCAACTACTCCTAAATTAAATTGTAGATCAAACGGCATCCTGAATAAACCACATTTTATCTCAGATGACTTGTGTTTGGTTACAAATGGAAACTTAGAGAGTTAGCAAGCAATAATTGAACATTGTTAGGTGGAGCTAAAAGTGGGATATTTACTATCGTTTGGTATGTGTCTCTCAACTACTCCTAAATTAAATTGTAGATCAAACGGCATCCTGAATAAACCACATTTTATCTCAGATGACTTGTGTTTGGTTACAAATGGAAACTTAGAGAGTTAGCAAGCAATAATTGAACATTGTTAGGTGGAGCTAAAAGTGGGATATTTACTATCGTTTGGTCTGTGTCTCTCAACTACTCCTAAATTAAATTGTAGATCAAACGGCATCCTGAATAAACCACATTTTATCTCAGATGACTTGTGTTTGGTTACAAATGGAAACTTAGAGAGTTAGCAAGCAATAATTGAACATTGTTAGGTGGAGCTAAAAGTGGGATATTTACTATCGTTTGGTCTGTGTCTCTCAACAACTCCTAAATTAAATTGTAGATCAAACGGCATCCTGAATAAACTACATTTTATCTCAGATGACTTGTGTTTGGTTACAAATGGAAACTTAGAGAGTTAGCAAGCAATAATTGAACATTGTTAGGTGGAGCTAAAAGTGGGATATTTACTATCGTTTGGTATGTGTCTCTCAACTACTCCTAAATTAAATTGTAGATCAAACGGCATCCTGAATAAACCACATTTTATCTCAGATGACTTGTGTTTGGTTACAAATGGAAACTTAGAGAGTTAGCAAGCAATAATTGAACATTGTTAGGTGGAGCTAAAAGTGGGATATTTACTATCGTTTGGTATGTGTCTCTCAACTACTCCTAAATTAAATTGTAGATCAAACGGCATCCTGAATAAACCACATTTTATCTCAGATGACTTGTGTTTGGTTACAAATGGAAACTTAGAGAGTTAGCAAGCAATAATTGAACATTGTTAGGTGGAGCTAAAAGTGGGATATTTACTATCGTTTGGTCTGTGTCTCTCAACTACTCCTAAATTAAATTGTAGATCAAACGGCATCCTGAATAAACCACATTTTATCTCAGATGACTTGTGTTTGGTTACAAATGGAAACTTAGAGAGTTAGCAAGCAATAATTGCACATTGTTAGGTGGAGCTAAAAGTGGGATATTTACTATCGTTTGGTCTGTGTCTCTCAACTACTCCTAAATTAAATTATAGATCAAACGGCATCCTGAATAAACCACATTTTATCTCAGATGACTTGTGTTTGGTTACAAATTTAGATAAATTAAATCGACAGTATATGTAAATTTGGACTGCAACTTAAACCTTCCTTACTTGTTTTTAATATTAACTTTTTAGCAAGTAAATTATAATTAATCAAATATTTTTTTTTGCTTTTTCAGTGTTGTTCCCTCGACATACTAATAAGGAAACCAGGGATAACACCATTAATCTAATACACATGTTCCGAGATTATTTACATTATCATATTAAGGTAAGCTAAAACTTTGTACAGCTATTTTATGCAAATTGACTAAAATTGGAAAATTTTCATTTTTGATTTGCAGTGTTCAAAAGCGTACATTCATTCTAGAATGCGCGCAAAAACGTCCGACTTTCTGAAAGTGCTTAATCGTGCTAGACCGGAGACTAAGAATACGGAAAAGAAAACAATTACGTAAGTTCGTTTTCACTGCAATTATGCAAGTATTTGTGAATATTCTCATTTTAAATATTTTATTTATTTACAGGGGGAGAACATTTATTCGCAAGGAATGATTCACCGAAAATGTCTAGTTGTTTTATATTTATATAATAATTATAACTTCATGAAAAAAGTTGTATTAAAAGCCGTGAAATTAAACAAATACATAATAAATGAATTGTGCGCGATTTAAAACATGACAGGAATATATTCTGTCGGCACATATAAAACAAAAAATGCTAAGGGTATTAAAAACTAAAAGTTAAATTAATCAACTAAAAACACCACAATACAAGAAATAATTCCTCGATACATAATTGGATTAATAATTTGGTAAAAGCCCTAATGAAATTAAACTAAATATGTACAATTAAGTTCCAAACCGGAGTAAACGTGTTATGTAATGACGCTGTATAAAAGCGGAATAAGTAAAAAAATAATTAAACAAAAATTAAATTTGAAAATACATACTAGATAATGTGAACTATGAAATAACACAGCTTCGTCAGTATGCAACGCTGCCGATTAAAGAATTTGATATAGAATCCAAAAATAATAAAACAATTGCAATATTGATAATCAAAACAATACTTTTTAATATTTAATTATATTTCTGATATAATTAATTTATAACATGAAGAAAGTAAGTATGTTCATAAGTATATAAATGTTCATTTACGCAGGCACTTGTATGTTGCTCTTAAATTTTAAACTGCCATATGGATCTTTGGTTGCATTGTCAGCGTCGCTGGTGCCACAGCTGTTTTGTGCTGATAAATAATCCGCCTGGATATGCGCGATGGCTGTAAACAGATTTGAAAGAATAACAATTATTATTTTTTAAACAGAAATCTAAAAAGTTTATTTAAATTCTTATTTGTATATATATGTATATATATGTATGTATATATTAATTATTAGCATATATTACTCACATTTTCGTTTAAAATCGCTTGATATATGTATGGAAAGGACCGACATATACAAGCACAAAGCAAAGACATGCAGGCGGATGTAGAGAATGTGTAGGGATGTTATGGCACTTCAAACTCTTCCAATTTGATAGAATGTAGTGCTGTTTTGTTGATAAAATTAGTTTTGCAATTATAGAAGTAGGATTAAGCAGTTTCAAGGATTGTTCAAAAAGATGAAAAGTGCTGATAGTAAGCAGAGTTGTTTAATGTGAGTGACAATGGAGTACACTAAAAATTTGTATACATATATATTTACAAATCGATGAATATATGTATGTGCAGATATTTACATTTAACAATATCTAGATTTGATATTAAATATTATTGATTGTTTATAGAAGATTGCAATTTAAGTACGAACATATTTGTTTATACTCTTGTATCATGTTGCAGCAAAGAGTATAATAGTTTTGTTCACCTAACGGTTATTTGTGGTACTTAGAACTAATTGAGGTAGATATAAAGTTATATATAAAAATATTCCAAGCAATTGTCTGACCGTTGGAGGGCTGTCCGTGCAAGCGATAACTTCAGTAAAAATTAAGATAACTTGATGAAACACATGTACACACGTTTCTTCACATCCAAGCGCAGATAGACGTAATCGGAAAACTGCCACGCGCACAATATGCCAGTAAACAAAAACTTATACATTGCCGTAACTTAGGGATTATTTAGAACAATGAATAGCATTAGGTAGGGACATTTGGGGTTCTTGGATACACCCACCACCGTGCAAAAAAAGTGAAATCGGATAAAAATCAATAGTGCCTTTATGATATGATAAGGTTTCTCATGTGTAAGATTGGTTGTAAACTGTTCAAGTCCGCAGATATCGAATATGTGTGTCAAGCATCGAAAATATCGGTCAATCTGTGAGATGAAATCGTGTCTGTACTACTAGAATACGTTTTTCTGCAAATAATTATGTTTCAATGAAAAGAGATTATAATATGTTTTACACTTTATAGTAATCGTCAGTTGTATTAATATTCGTATTTAAATAGAAATTTAAATTGCAAATGATAATTTCTTCTTCATGGTCCTCATCCTTTTCCATGGTGCTAGAAGTCATATTGTTGGGTCTGAAATATTCCGTTCTACATTATCATATTTTGTAAATCCGGCTGAGCAAATCTCATTATTCTCACCTCATTTGCAGGGATAAATGAATGCGGCGCACTTCGATTTTCATGTATTCGAGTTATGGAGAACTTCGTGTTATACTTGTAGAAGTTCAACTGCATTATAGTTTATAGGAGAAAATGGGTAAAATTGGTGAAGAAATGACACAAACCACTACTTTGGTATAATATATACTGCAGTGTTAAAAAAAAAAATAAAAAACTTCCGGGTATCAGGAAGGTAGCTTACCAACCTGACCATAACATTTGCTATTCGTCAAAAGGTTTAATTATCTCCGAGTTTCACTTGCTTTTGAAAACAATTAAAAGTGATTTTTTGCGATTTTTACAATCGTTGATTTTATTGAACAAATAACTTTCACCAAATACGAGATATTAACGCTATTTGTGTATCAGTATATCACATAAATGAAAATGTTGCTCAAGTTGTTTTAAAGAGAACGATTTCGGAGAAGACATCGAATTCAAATAAGGTCCCTATACATATGTAGTGTGTTAGCATTGCATATAATGTACAATGTAAATGTTAGTTGTTTGGAATAGTAAGGAGAAAATTATGTCGACAGAAGGTCAAGTACCGTCTTCGTTCTAATCATTGGAGTCAGAATACAGCAATGTTGATGATGCCTCACTCTCACTCTATAAGCTTCAGTTAGGTTGTTATTATCAAGTAAGCATTGCTTCGTTTGTTCTAGGTATACTAATAAGAAAAGTCCACGTGGAAATCTTCTATAGACCCATTATTGACAAGGAATTAATGGAACTAGAATTCGATAGTTAACAGCATTTGTTGGAATCAGAGAATATAACATATGGAATGGGTTGAGGTAATATTAAAGTATGGGCACAAAAAATAGCCGCATGGAAAGTCGCGTAATTTGAAAATTTGTAACGATTAATTCAAAATTATGGAGAAAACTATGTACATACATATGTCGTTCATATTATTGCATCATTATTTTTTTACAGAGATATGACACGTCCCCGGATTAGTTCTGCGTTAAAAACGTGACTCATAGCGAAATCGCTAAATAACTAAAAACGGCAAAATTATCTTTGAAAAGAAAGGCGGGTAATGGTAAAAAACAGGGATTAGAAACTCCTACAAACGTACCACCTATTATAAGAAACTTAAGTTTCGAATGTTCCTTTGTCTTTGATATACTACTTTGATCAAATTCAAAGTGAATTTTTAATTTATACTTCGTGTGTTTTTCGAATCGGTATTTTTTATCCTGTAAGTTGGTAGTACTGTAGTGATATGCTAAATCACATTAAAATATTCATTAGTATTTGAGATCGGCGTCGCTTTGTGAGGCTATAAAAGTGAATTCTTCGATTTTTACTATATCTGAATTTATTGAACAAGTGTATAATGCACCATCTCATACTGCATAGGTTATTCGTGATTATTTCGGCACATTTTCAACTAATATCGTGCCGCAACCACTGCATTCGCCTGATTTACCTTCGTGTAACTTTTGGCTATTCAGGAAATTCACATGACCATTCCGAGCACACCGCTCTATCTCAATATAGGATATAAAAGTTGAAGCGAAGAATGCTCTGATGGGCATCACGACGGACGATTTTTCGAAGTGCTATGATGACTGGAAAATTCGTTGGCATAAGTGTGTTGCAGCGGGTGGGGATTACCTTGAAAAAGATGAAATGGACAAAATTCACCTTTCAGTTCGATCACAGTAATACACCGATGGATCCATGTTTTAATAGTCTCAAAACGAAGAAAAATCCCCAGCGGATTACACCTTACTAAAGCTAAGAGGTTTTACGTCTTTTCTTGTTGCCCGGAGTAAACAAATGTGGCGCTTATCACACCTGCACTATAAGAATGTCTAATGTATTATCTTTATCTCGCGCTCCTTCAATTGACAGTCTGCTAGTTAAAGATACTAGACTGTTGCCACGGTATCCTCTGTGGAAGCTGTTATCGCGGCACCTAGGTGTAGCTCTTCAAAACCCGTCCTGCGACCACATTGACAGTCGTTAAAGTAATGTTTGACAGTCGCCATCGAAGGAGTAGAATCACTATACCCAGCATACAAGCGTTCTTTGATTTCATAGCAAATTTTCACCAAAAAAAAAATGGAATCACTGCCCTTTTTTTATTTCTTTTAATTCCGTAGTCAAAAATAAAAACCTACGACTCCGATTGGGCTTAAATTTTTACACTAAGCGTACTAAATGCACTAGAGCATTGTCAATCGTTGGCATGGTCATTATAGGTCCACCCTCATAGTATTTGAACATAAGTCATTAGTAATATTTCATTAACATTGATGATTTAGACTTTTGAAATTGTGTAAAGACGATTATCGAAAAACTGGTTCAAGTAGTTTTCGGGTAATCTAGGTTTGATAGAATGACACAACCATGCGTCTGGAAACTTTGATATTGATACGAAATCTCATTATGTATTGCAAAATATATTCGGCCTATTGTTTTTGTTAAAAGGCTCAGATGAAGGAATTTCAGAGTGAGTAAAGTTGTAATTTAATTCCCCGGGTAAATAATATATATTGTTAAAGAGATGGCAAGAGAACTCGACATCTCTCGAGAGTCCGTTCGAATGATTTGGTGTATATGTTCGGTATGAAAAGCGTTATTGCTCGACTGGTCCCGATGAAGCTAAATTTTTTTTCAAAAAGAGTACCAGGTCTTTTTGGACAAGAGCTTTATCGCATTTTTAGGATATTTATAAAATGAAACAGTTGTCAGTAAAGTAAAAATATGTCATGTGCTAAGGTACTTAGTACATGTGAAATTATTGATTTGTAATATTATGGTGCTTTTGTTTTTCACATAAAACAACATATTTTTATTAACCAGAAAACACTGAGTAAAATGTTTTTGATTTTGTATTAAAAATACCTTTTTGCAGGTCCATTTCGTCCATGTCAGAATTTTTGATTTGCTGAAGTTTTTCTCGAAATTTCTTCGTGATTTGTTTACGCTGATAGTCCGCCTCTATTTCCTGCTTGGTGCGAGGTATCCGAAATCGAATACAGCAGCAGACCATAATTACTAAATGGAGACGAAAGATACAACTATTATATTTTTCGAGTTTAATATAAGTGCAGAAGTAAAAAAGTAAATGAATACTCATAATACATAATAGAGATAACAAACAGGTCATATTACATATATATATATAATACGACATTATTCATCAATATTTATTTTGTTTCCTTCAAAGTAATCCCCACCAGATATTATACACTTATGCCAACGATTTTCCAGCCTCGAAACACTTTTCATAAGCACTTTTTGGGATTGCTTCAGTTCCTACAGCGTATTTTGTTTTATCTCTTCTATTGACTGAAAACATCACACGAAGTCAAATCTGGTGAATACGGTGGTTGATTGATGGTATTCATTGCTTTTGCGGCTTTAAATTCGGTCACGATCGTGCGTCGCCGCCATGGTGCATTATCACCGTGTGAAATCCATGAATTGTTCTTCAACAATTCCGGCCGTTTTCGACGGCTGCTCTCACGCAAACGCATCAATACGGTCAAATAGAACTCCTTATTTACCGTCTGACCCTCCGGAACTAATTCATGATGCACCAAACCACGATTATCAAAAGAAAAAATGAGCATTATCTTGATTTTTGAGCTGCTTTGACGTGGTTTTTTCCTTCCATTCCGATGATGTTGACTTGCTTGCATGTCAAACTCATAAACTCATGTTTCATCGGCATGAACTCATGTTTCATCGGCAGTTATAATGATCTCCATGAATGTTGGATCGGAATTCGCACGATCGAGCACGTTCAAAAAGATTCCTTTTGAAAAAAAAAAATAGCTTTATCGGGACGAGTCGTGCAAGAACGTGTTTCATACGCAAAATATTCACCAAGACCATTCGAACGGACTTGAGCTCTCGTGCCATCTCTCTAACTCTCGTCTGATGATTTTCAAGTACCAAATCCTTCACTTTTTTAATATTTTCATCAGTTGAAAATGATCTCTCGACCGTCTTTGAAGCCTTGTATCACTCGTAGGTTTGTGTTTTTGATAAAACTGAATCGCCGTAAGCCATTTCCAACATTCCCAAGGATGTGGCATACGAAATTTGGTTAGAAATACAAAATTTTAGACAAATTCTTTGTTCGACATTTTTATCCATTGTAAAAACCGCAACGCATCACTGAGGTGTTCTGACTTAAGCAGTTGCTATAAACAAACCAGTTGACAGATCGCGCTCATATTTGGCATAGTAATTTAGGACGATCCTACCAACTTAGAAAATTTTTTAAATATCTTTTACCCGGGTAATTTAAATTACAAATTTTTTAAATTTTTTTGTCACAATGTTGTTCTTTTTATAGTATACACCTGCCGGCGTTTTAATCCGCCCACCTGAGTGAAGTAAGTCTGAAATATTTTCTATTCGCCACTTTGTACTCGTACTTAGGTATACATATCTTGTTGTGCCTTACTCAACAAGGAAAACAAGGTTTTTTGAGACATCTTATTTGTTACGGTAGATGTGATTTCAAACGATATAATGTCCAAAAGGAGTAAAGAAGTTCGTAATCTATTATTCATTGCAAACTTATTGTATTTTAGGAGAATTCTTGATTTGTTTGTATTATTTAAAAGTGCCGGTTTAAAAACTACTTATAAATTGATTCCGAATTTCCAATCATTTTATATTTATATCTCAACTCATACATACAAATAGGAATAAAAACGCTTTATGTATGTATATGTACATATATGAAAAAGCCTTTAACACCTACATATACTTAATGATATGCCCAGACAAATCGCAATTATATGCCAAACACGAAAACCGCCAATAGTAACTGTTTCCAGCCACACAGGTTCGGGATCCTCTTCCACGTTCATTGCCAATATGTTAAGTGGGCTCTGTAGATTTGACTGATTTTAGTGATACTTGAAGAGTTGTCTCAAAGTATTGATTCTCGAGGGCTTACACACGTGAACTTAATATCAGGTATGAATTTTTAATCAATATATACACGATATTTTTTAATATTTTCAATGTTTTAAATACTGTTTTACGGTCTACATGTATACAATTTCAATTTATGTATGGTAGACTAAGTTTGAGATTCTTCGGAGGAAGCGCTACGTGCAAAAGCTAAAGGAATACTGAATTTCAAATATCCTTAACGGTAAACTTTGCCGAACTCACTAGAATGAGTACTTTTTTTAATCTTCCCATGTATGGGTGCAGTATATTAAATACAGGGTGGTCATATTAAGTGAAAGAATCAATTAATGAACATATGAGTAACAGTGAGAAAGTTAGTACTGGGAACTATGTAAAAGCAAGAACAAAGTTATATCTTAGTATTTAATTACATACAAGTACTCACAATAATTAAAGTGATATAACACTTTAACTTCGTCAGCCTTTCGACTCTCAACAGTTGTTACTTCGATTCGCCACTTTCCAAAATTCGATGAATTGAAGTCTATTAAAGCAATTCCAAGCAATATTCGCCCAAGTGACATGTCGTGTGACCCTATATACACCCACCGCTTTCAGCTCATAAAGCAGGTAGCATAGTGCGTTAATATTGATATGATATAGCATTAGATCTAAGTATATACATATGTATGTATGCATGTAAAGCATTTTATTATGTGTTCGTACATTCATAAGTTAGGATGGTGAATGCTAAGTTGTGGTAAACTAGAAAAAGGCCAGCAAGTGACACCAGAATTTGTGAACTGGGAGTGCCACAGCAAGCGAATTTATTTTCACCGCCATTCTTGAGCTTTCACTTTTCCTTGTTGTTGTTTTCACAACAATTTTTTCATTTAATACGACACGGTGGCGCTGACTTTGCATACCTTATGTAGGCGGCCTGATGATGACCTGAAGCGTGTGCAAGTAGGCGAGGCTGCCGGCACGTTGTTGATATGTGTCTCAGCGACCGTTCAATCCCCGTCACCGCTATTGTTCTCCGTACATAAACGCTCTGTGAATGGCGCGATAAATGTCGGTACACAGTAAAAGGACATTAGCTAATGACGAGTTAAAATAAAATAGCACCGGCCGAAACATTTTCAAAATATCATTTACTTGTTAAATAAGCTTTATGAAAACTCTTGAAAATGTTTTCGAAATCAATTTAACTGATAATATCTATTACTATCTGTCCCTAGTCATGGCTTTTGTACATATGTATACTCTAAGGGTATTTCAATATTTTTTATGAATACGTAGCCTAGTTCTTAAAGAATTCACTTCTATTTACATAAAATGTGTATTTATATTATTTAATACTACAAGTAATTTTCAAAAGGTGAAACTGGCCCGCCAGTCTTTGTCGCAAATCTGTTTTAAGCCTACGAAGCATGGGGAACGATCCTTCGAGGTGCCGAGGGTTAGAGCTTTGTATCAAATAATAGAAAATTAGGAACTGCAGTGAAACTTCGATAAGTCGTAACCTCGATAAGCGAAAAACCTTGATATTTCATAGTATTTCTTCGGTCCCTAGAAAAATTTGCGAAAAATGCATGTATTTCGGTCCCTTTGATAACTCGTATTTTTCTTGAGACAAAAATTGAAAAATGTGTATCAAAAGCCTCTACAACTCGTATTTTTTTCACAAAATTATTATTAGATTATTCCATTTCGATTTATGATGCAATGAATATTGCTCATAAAGCCTGGACAAATATCAGTAAATCGACTATTAAAAACTGTTTTCGAGCTTGCGGTTTTGTTAAGGATCAAAATGTAGTCATAATCAGCGAAGATGTACTTCACATCGCAGAGTGGGCTCGTGTTCCACAAAATGCAGAAACACGTGTAAGCTTTGATGACTACATTCATGTTGATGATGAGTTAGTGATTACTGGAAGCCTCAATGATGATGAAATTCTGGGTTTCGAAAACATCGACGATGAAAACGATGAAACTTTTGAAATTCCCTCAGTTTCCACAAAGGTTGCGAAAGCTTCAATTGAAAATTTGCGTCTTTTTTTCATGGCATCAAATGTTGAAGACACTATTTTTTATGACATTGTAAATATTGATAATGCCATAGATAAAATACGCCAAAATAATGTCCGTCAAAAACATATTACGGATTTCTTTTAAAATGAACACTTTTCCTAATTTTTTTGTACAATTTTTCAAAATACATACATACATGTCGTCACCTGAAATGCAAAATAACGTATCATCAAAAAATCCGAAATTGAGTGTCTTTTTGATTTCACTTCACTACTTCAAATTACACACATAATATTACATATGTTCAACATTTTCAGGTTCTGCAGTCAGATATAAACCAGTTTTAACCAATATTAAAATTTTGTTTCACTCATGTTCCATTTTATTTCGTGTTTCATTCATGCCACTTTAAATTTCCGAAAATGTTGTTACGTTATTTTGCATTTCAGGTGACGATATATTGATTGAATAACATATGTACTTTATATTTTAAAATTTAAATATGTGCAATAATTTCTTGTTTTTTATGTAAAATTGAAAAAATAAATAAAAAAAACTCCATAACTCGTATTTAAATTGTGGTCCCTTGCAAATACGAGTTATCGAAGATTCACTGTATTACTTCTACTTCATTTGTAGTACATAAAAAATTATAAGGCTAGTCTATTTTCAATATATTACCTATATTTTTAATATTTTTTGTAATTTTTTGGCTAAAAAACAAATTTTAGTTCGATTAAAGATTTACTTCGGTTGTATTGACTCAACGTTCTATCGTGTAACATATTTTATATATATTATCATATTTCGGGAACAATAATCAATTTCCGCACACCATTTCCATAGAACACCAATATCGGTGAACCTTAACTTATTATGTCTACCATTAAATGTCTGAAAAAGGTGACGATGGATCGGACTCTGGTTTCACATAGACGACGCATACCTTAATGTCCTCTTGCGAATCAAACTCTTCAGTTTCAGAATTGATTACTGCAAACGTCTTTTGATGGGCTGTTTTGTAAAGCAAAACTTTTGTCGGATCTTGGATGAGCTCAAGGACAAACGTGCCTCACACGTGTCGCTTATACAAGTATAAGTACAATCATTCGAGCAACGTTGCAAAAGAACAAACGTGAAATACCATAAAAAAAAACAATCAAATTATATTCGAAGACACGTGTTTAAAGACGAGCGAAATAGCTTGAAGTAGAGGCAACTTAAAAGATCGCATGAGTAATATCCTGCATGAAATATTGAGCGTGAGAAACTTGTCTGATGTTACCGTTTTTGCACATCCGGTTAATCTTTTCACAGTAATATTAGTCGCTGTTTAATCACATACCGTGGTCGTTGACAAGACATGGATCTACTACCAAACAGCAGAGGCCAAGGAACAGTGGACTTCAGAAGGTGAAGGCTTTGCTAACGGTCGGAGTGGAAATTGTCACAGGGCTCTACTACACCGAATTATTGAGCCAACCGTACCGGCTGGCTCCTTCAATTTTGACGGAAGTAGGGATGAATTGGTGTCCCATCCACCGTATTCAACCCAATTGGAATAAGTAGTTTATCCCCGGTACATTAGCTTGCTTGACAGACTTCCAGAAAATGTATTTTACAGACGTGTTAAAGAAGTAGGAGCATTGCTGCGTTAAGTGGAAACTATGTACAAGTACATGGCGAAATAAATCGCCATTTCTCAACATATTCATTTTATATAACAAATCTTCAGTTAAAATACCAGTGCATTTGGATATAAAAAAAATCACTGTTCCTAATTATATTTTCAAATTTATCTGCACTGGCGCCATAACAGTTTTTTACTTCTTTAGAATTACTCCAGTCACATACATACGAGTATATGTACATGCACAAATATTTGTCAAGAATATGTCGTAACGTGATACACTGTGCAGTGGCAGGTCATTACTTGCACCACAGCTGAAAATGGGGCACTCCTTGCTGATGGTATTAATTTGTTTTGTTTTGCTCGGACGGATGTGCTGAATCAAAAACGTGCGATTACATAGAATCCTTTATATGCAACTATACACATACATACACACTAACCTATACATGTGAACGAACATTTTGTTAAGTAAAAATTGTGGAAATAGTTGGCATAACTTTAAGATAGCAAAAGCAAAAAAGGTGATTACGGGAAAGGGCCAGCGCATAGCGTCGTCTTTATGGCGTGATGAACACTTTCTGTAGCTAGTCTACACAGTTATTGTTGTTGTTGCTCACCTATTGGCGTGCAGCTCACCGGTTGCGTCTGCTATTCACGTTTGCTTGACCACTGGTAACTATGACCCTTTTGTGGTTTTACGCTTAAGTACATAAATATTTTTGCATTTGTGTGACTACAAACCCATTTCTGCTTCTGCTCTAATCCATGGCTAATTATTCCGTTATAATTGACTTAAATCTGTCAATACACAGGAGATATTTAACGATTAACCAGATTTTTATATTCTCGCAACGTGTTTCACAGAGTTTATTTATTTTGTTCTCATAAGGCTTGTTTATAACATCTAAAACTAATAGAGATAGATATAGAGTATCAAAGTGATCCGAAATTCAAGACGAATTGAGTACCTGTCCGTTCGTCTCCCCGTGCAAATAGAAATAATTAATGAAACTTGGTACACGTGTCTGTTGGCAATCTGAAAAGGTTGTTTTTGAAAATTCGGAGCCCACCAAATGCTATTAATTAAAAAAAATATTAAAGGTGATAATTAAAGCTACGAAATTTAGCTATTACGGTAGTGATTAGCAACTGTGGTCCAAATTTTGACAAAGTGAAGCGTGAGTCTGCTCTGTAACAGTAGGTTTACTGTGCATATGTACTATAGTATGTAAGAATAATGCTGTGATCAAATTAAAAGGTGAATTTTTAATTTATACTTCACGTGTTTTTCGAAACGGTAAATTTTTTCTGTAAGTTGCTAGTACTGTTAGTGACATCTATGCTAACTTTCACGTCAAAATATTTATTAGTATTTCAGATACGAGTCGTTTTGTGAGGCTCTAAAAGTGAATTCTTCGATTTTTACTATATCTGAATTTATTGAACAAGTGTATAATGCACCATCTCATACTGCATAGGTTATTCGTGATCATTTCGGCACATTTTGAATTAATATCGTGCCGCATTCGCCTGATTTACCTTCGTGTAACTTCTGGCTATTCAGCAAATTCACATGACCACTCCGAGCACACCGCTTTATCTCAATATAGAATATAAAAGTTGAATCGAAGAAGGCTCTGATGGCCATCACGACGAAGGAGTTTTCCAAGTGCTATGATGACTGGAAAATTCTTGGCATAAGTGTATTGCAGCGGAGGGGAATTACTTTGAAGGAGATGAAATGGATAAAATTCACTTTTCGATTTGATCACAGTAGGCTATTTGTATTAAATGCACTTTTTAGGAATTCTTATATTTTAATAAGAAAATGCGCGAAATCAGCTAATATCAAAGTCGACTTTCTATATATCTTCTACTTCTTCTTAATTGGCGTAGACACCGCTTACGCGATTATAGCCGAGTTAACAACAGCGCACCAGTCGTTTCTTCTTTTCGCTAAGATATTCCAAGCGAAGCCAATTCCTTCTCCACTTGGACCTTCCAACGGAGTGGAGGCCTTCCTCTTCCTATGCTTCCCCCGGCGGGTACTGCGTCGAATACTTTCAGAGCTGGAGTGTTTTCGTCCATTCGGACAACATGACCTAGCCAGCGTAGCCGCTGTTTTTAATTCGCTGAACTATGTCAATGTCGTCGTACATTTCGTACAGCTCATCGTTCCATCCAATACGATATTCCCCGTGGCCAACGCGTAAAGGACCATAAATCTTTCGCAGAAAATTTCTCTCGAAAACTCGCAACGACGACTCATCAGTTGTTGTCATCGTCCAAGCCTCTGCACTATATAGCAGGACGGGAATTGTGAGTGACTTATAGAGTATGGTTTTTGTGCGTCGAGAGGGGACTTTGCTTCTCAAATGCCTACTCAGTCGAAAGTAGCTCCTGTTGGCAAGAGTTATTCTGCGTTGGATTTCCATGCTGACATTGTTGGTGGTGTTTACGCTGGTTCCAAAATAGACGAAATTATCTACGACTTCAAAGTTATGACTGTCAACAGTGACGTGAGAGCCAAGTCGCGAATGCGATGACTGTTTGTTTGATGACAGGAGATATTTCGTCTTGCCCTCGTTCATGCCAGAGATAATTTTTCATTGGGGGTGTTTTTTTACGTGGCGGGTCCCAAACCCAGCGCACAACCCTATGCAGGGGATGTTTCGCCTTCTCACTTTAGCTCGCCTTCAAACGGATGTTCTATGGGATGGGATATCTGGGATGGCTACCCAGAGGATACTTGGTCAAAGACCGGAAGTCGTGAGCTGCTTGAGTCATATGTAAAAGAACCGTTTCTAGCCACTCCCAAGTGAATGGCGATCAGAGAACTTTCCTCACGTGCGTGAACTTCTACACATGACTCCATCCGCCATATATAAAAACAGTATATTCCAACTGATTCTTTCTTTTAAAAATTGTTGAAAACAGACTATAACTTTACAACATCCTAGTTATCGAACATAAAACGCTTACGCCTTTTTTATAACGAAAACATCAATTAATTTATAAGCTGCCTTATCGAAATTCAGAGAAAATCTTCTCCTATAACCAAGTGCTCTAGTGCTTCAAATCTATACAATTAGTTCAGTACATTCCAGAGGGATATATCCAATGTAGGGATTTTTATACTCCATGTTTATTTTATACCGTATGTAGGTGAAAACGGTCCATGAGTCCATGAATTGCATCATTTCCCCATAAGTGGTACTTTACAATATTTTTGTTATACCAGGTGAAAGTGAGCATACAGTTAATGGCAACAGTAAATCAGACCTACCCCTACCCCGATCATACCTATTATAGTGATATTCAACTCTGGTGTAAAATATTGAGTTTCTGCTGTTTTAGTTATGGATTGTGTATTAAGTACTTTGTAATAGTACCCGCATGCTTAAGACATTTGCCCTGAGCGGATTTGCTTATTGTAGCTTAAGTGGTTTAGTAGATATGTACTTTAAACAATTTTTTTTCAAAATGTTTAGCCAACAGGGTCTATTGCGATCCCCTGTGACTACTGATTGTTCTTTATTTTATTTTTGTGCTTAGTCATATCACTTTATAGGTTTTCGGTTAATGCTGTTTTGAGGCTTTTCGCCAATGAACACACATTCTAAGTTTCTTAAGATATCTTAATTTTTACCTAAGTTTTCCCTTGCATAGAAAAACTCGTCTCGTCATCATGATTATTTATATATACATATACAGGATTTGTTCGGAAAGTAATAAGACTGATTTTCTTCCGCTGCGACTGTACTTCGGAGTGTGCGCGCACCGACAGAGTATACACAGTCACAATCAGAGGATATACAGGAATAACGTAACGATGAAAGTCAAACATTTTAGGACGACAAAGGGGATCCAAGCAGCATGCGCCTCGGCTCTCAAGGCTTCTTCGGAAAATGCCTTCCGTGACGCTTTCAATGCTTAGAAAACACGCTAGCAGCGCTGCATCGACGCAGAAGGAGTCTATTTTGAAATTTTTTATAGAATTGTAATGATTAGTTCAATAATTATTTTTTTAAATCGACTCAGTCCTGTTACTTTCCGGAAAAACCCTGTACAGGTATATATGAATGTATATAACCCTACATCTAACTCGATAATTTTTAGGTGATACAAGCAACCGTTAGGTCAACAAACCTATGTTAACATGTTGCAAGAGTATAAACATGGATAACAAACAGATTTGTATATTATTAACTGAGAACAGATTTTCAAGTAATTTTATAAATATAAAACTCACACACTGAACTATATATTCGGCATATAACTTGTTAGAATAACAGCAATCATTATAAGTAGTAAGCGGGAGATGACGATGGTATTGGCTCGACTTTATATTTTTCGATTAACATGCCACATATTAATAAAATGCTCCCTGAGATTCATTAAGGTACCTCACATACGATCACTAATCAAATGGAGTAAAGTTAACCGGAAGTTCGAAATTCCTGATATTAGTTACATATATTTATATATTTTTTAACGTTTGAAAGTGATCGTGACTTCATTCACCGATATAAAATATTTAGTATACTGATGATACTTTACAATCAAACTCTGCGAAAATGCTCATTTTAATTGTTGTGGTTGATATGATACCCTTATATAAAATTTGTCTATGGGTGAGGCACAACCCCATTTCAAAGGAAACAAAGAAATAAGAGCAACTGTAGTAAGTATATGCAATCCCTTAGAAAATAGAAAAATTTCAATTATTAATTAAAATCTAAAAATATTCTGGCCACCTCATAGCATTCGTAATCCAACTTTATCCGTTTCCGGTTACTTTGTCCACTGAGCACCATTTACATCTACAACAAAGATTCGATTTCCTTACAAATAATTGAGAACAAGAAGAGCAGCCATTCATAAAAGCTGTTGTAATAATTTTTCTTAAACTACTTATGTGTGGTGGTACGTCCCGTTGAGCTGCACGTGAGTTTGATTCATTTTGGTGAATTCTCAACGATTTGCGGTGGTGTATTCAAACACGCCTTCATTCATTCATCGTGCCAAATAGTTAGGACACAACGAGAGACGATTTGAGTTGAGTTGCATTTGTGGCGAGTACTTCCTACTTTTAACCAGTTTTTCGCAAAATATCCCTCGATGCAGCACTCCACCACGAAACGAAGAGGTGGAAACACGAAAAGTTAAGGTTCACTGCTGCTTGCGAGTGTCTGTTTGTCTGTCCCAAAGAATGCAGAAAATTTTGTCGAGCACATAATAAGGCACAGTAATACTAAATAAATATAGAAAAAACTGTGCAAAATTCTAATTTACATAAATCTAATCAGCCGCATGCTCTAGCAATTGTAATGCTGTGCAAATATATAGTTGAAAATCTGTTTATGTATGTATATAAATGCCATACATCGGTTAATAGAAAGAATAATATATAATTAAATAAGTGTGTGTATAAGTGAAAAACCATATAAAAATATTTGCACAAGGGCCTACAAAATATCAATATGCTGATTAAATAAGTTTATCTAAAGAAAGCATGTTCATATATGTAAAGGATTCGTAAAAAAAATTAATGATGAAAATTTTCAATTTCATGGCAATGAGTGCGCCTGCTGCTTTGGTTTAGGTTCGTGAATGAGCGAACGCGAGTACGTCGTGAACTACACAAACGTAGCTACAAACACACATGCGAATACGGGGCGAGGGGTGTGCAGCGTGCGAGTGTACCGTGGCGTTCTTTGTACCATTGGAGCGTTCTAGTTTAGTGTAGTAGCACACTTTTAGGCATTGTAGCGTGGTGGCAGAGTGGAATTGTAGGGTCGTGTGTGTGCGATCAAAAGCGGAAAAGTGTAAAGTGTAAAGTGTACCGCAGAAGAAAGACAGTGAAGTGAACGTGGTGGCATGTAAAAAGCATGAACGAGTGCGGAGCCAGAGTATTAGCAAAGTCGCAAGAGCATAAAAGAGAATAAAGAAGGCTAGTAAAACGTGATAGAAACGGCGCAGGTGAAAAACAACGAAGGGAGGCCAGTAAGTGATTTGTTTTTTTCTTCTTCTACAATAAATAGTGCTTTAAAATAAAATAGCAAAATGTAAACGACGAGAAAAAATGCCAACAGCAAAATTTGTAATGATTAAAAAATTTTGCAAATCATTTTTTGAGCTCACAACAACAATCAAATGTAGTAGTTTTAGTTCAGAAGCGTGTGTGCAAATATACGGACCACAAGTCAACGAGTAAAATATTTTAATGTGCCACTGCCACGGCTACTACTACATACATACTTACATACTAATATCCATAAATATATTGTACGTGCAACTAAGCAACTAATCAACTAACTAACCAACCAATCGTTAACCGAAAGTCAAATCAATCCTGTATTGTTAAATTTTGTTAATTTTCTCATGAACGGTTTTCGCACAAATGCAATTTTTTCGGTGTTAATAATTCGTCGTATTGTGGCTTAAAGCTCGAGTTTCGCTTTTCTTTAAATAATAGCGTATTTAATGCAACGTACATACATATATCAAGGATGAAGTTTTCAAATGTGTGCTACAAAATGCAGGCAATCATTTCAACAAAGCAGCTCAAGCAACAGCACTCAATACGACAGCCCTTTGGGGCGGCCACCACCCACTCGTCCTCGTCGCCCACACCCATTTTCACTTCGTCCAATTCAGGCAATTTGTGATCGAAAAATACGCTGTTTGAAAAAATGAGGAAAAAGTAAGATTTGCATGCCTTTACTAGTAAAAGAACTGCGGAAAGTAATGCCTTTAAGTCCAAGGACTTAAAAGGCCTCGAACAGAGAGTAATCAATGCTCGTAACAATCAAATATTCTGTGCCATTCCTCACTATTTTGCATTATTTTTTTTATATTTTGTGATTTCGTGGCCTCTAACCTTGTGTCCTAATATGTCTTTGTAGTAGTCGGCTTAAATTCGTTTTCATTCATTTCGTTTCTAATGTTTGCATGGGTTGTGTTGTGGAGCAAACCGCAACATTTTGTTATGTCACACCCGGATGTGTGAGGTTAGTGCTTGAAACAAATATTTTACTGCGCGATTGCACAAACACAAATATATTGACACAGAAGACAGTGGAAGCAAAAGTAGGAAATTATATCATGACACATAACTGCAATTTTTAAGCAATTCAAAAAAATAAAACCATTTGACTTTTATAAATTATATCCGTATTGGCTTCATTGCTTTCCTTATAATATGTAAATGTACTTTATCATCTCATTAAAGTTTTGATTTCATGTCATGTTTTAAATACAAATGTATATACATACATATATGCATATATGAGAAAAATAAAATTTCAGGAGGCGTCTGAAAAAAATCAGCATGTGAAATAACGGGCATCGTAATATGTATGTACATATATACAACATATTAATTTTAAACCGTTTCTTTTTTCCTTTAAATTGTAAAACCAATAAAGAAGAGCCATTAACTAAAATAATAGAAAGTCTAGGAATTAAACTGGGTTGTTTTAATATTCTCATCATTCAGCATCATACATCAAATTTACATAGCTGCTTCATTTGCTACATGTAATTATCCTCTAGACTTTCGTCTAAATACTTTTGACAGTTTGTCTTTATATTTATATAATACTTTGTATGAAATGCACGCTAAAAGATGTCATATTATTTGCTAATTCAGAAATAATTGGATTTTAAAAGGCTGTTTTGGACACACTTTCCTAATTTGACACTTCACATCTTGATACATCTACATACATACATGCGTACATATATATTAAAAGATTCAAATTTAAAATACTTAATCACAAAGTCTACTATTTTGTTTATACAAATTTAAATGAATCTAAATTCAGTCACGAATTCTACTACAGTGACTTTCTTTAATTATGTTTAAGGGGTTAGGGGTAGTTAAAATTTCCAAAATTTTTTTCGTTTTTTTCGTTAAGTGTAATATCTTAAAAATATTCCCTGAAAATTTCACGTTGATCCGATAATTAGTTTTTGCGCTATTCGACAAATAACAAAGAGAGCTCGGGCAAAAGGCAAACTTTAAACGCGTTTTTCTCAAAACTATGTCTTTTGAAACGGTGACAACTGTAACTCAAAAACCGTTCAGTAGATTTTAATGAAATTTATACAGCTTTTAGAATACATAATAAATTTGGGCCTGATCGAAGGATTTTTATTTTTCGAAAATTTCAATTTTTTAAGACCAATTAACTCTTGATTTTTTCGCAAAAATTTAGAAAAAAAATTCCTGAGGCCGCCATTCTGTTAATTTTGAAAAAAAAAACATAAAATCCTTCGATCAGGCCCAGGGTTATCTATTTATAAAACCCAATATTTTTTGTTCGATTGTATTTAGATGAATCTCCAAGGACTTATGCTTGTCACCGCAAGTACCTTTTTTTGGAACAGGGTCAACACAAACAACTATAACTTTGGAAATATTTTTTTTTTTTTTGAAATTTTCGTGACTTCAAGTCAACACATTCTACATATAATAATTACATATTACTACTTTTGTAAAATAACACGATTTAATAGCAAAAAAAAAATACTGAAAACTCTAATTTTTTCGTGCCTCTGACTACTCCTAACCCCTTAATAACCTTACTACAAAATTATCTATGTATGTATGTATGTATGTATATTGATAAAAATGTTAGTTATTGCAAAACACTATATGTCCTACAAATGCTCAGTGTGTGCGTAAACTGATTCCAAATTATTTCCAATTTGAATTGTACACGTACCTAGTAGATTACTGTATCAGAACTATAGCGATTTCCATAGTTACTCGTTGGTTAAGCGCACGTTGGGGACAGTCTCGTTGACGTTCTCCGTAACGAGTATGAAGAAATAACAGCATAAAGAAGAACATGTAAAAAAGAATTTGCGAATTTTCAGAACTGTCAAATACTGTGTCATTTGGTCGAGAAGAAAAATCTTAATGTGCTAGTTTTCCACTAGATTTGGTAAAAGAAGAATAAATACATAATCATATTTGAGAATATTACGTACAAGTGACTGATAGTGGTTCTATTAAACGATTTATTTTCAATTCAGCAAAAAATCTTAAAACGCGAAGCAAGTATCGTTGACTGCATTTCGGTATGTTGAATATTGTACAGGTGTGTGTACGTGGCGTGCGGTGACCGAGTACTGTTATGTCAATAATTAAAAAAAGTCAAAGAATTATGAGCATAGTATTATTATAATGAGCTACTTATACTTGGTGAATTCTTATAAATGGGCAATTGCTGCCTTGTATGTGCCATTTGTTTTAGTGAAATAAAAAATTGAAGATTTTTTATAAAATGCTTCGAATATTTACGTATGTATCTTATTTCATTGCCTTCCGAAATTTCAAGTCGGAAATTCAAGGAACAACAGATTTCAAAGCATTCATTTGAAGAAATTGATTTTTTATACATTTTGACTGGCGTGTTTGGCCTGCTGTCATTGCCGTACTCCATGCAAATATAAGTATGTATGTTTGTGCTTAGCTAAACGTTCGAATATGTTTGGATATTTATCCAAACTCCTCGAAGGAGCCGGTCTGTTGGTACTTGAGCAAACGCTACATAATTTAAATAATATAGCACCAAGTGGCAATTAGGGCGATAAAGCACGAATTTGCATTTAAGTTCCTTCAGTACAGACAGTTGCTGAGGCTTTGTTATATGTGCATATGTATGTTATCGCATGTGTTCTTATACATATGTATGTACCCTGATTGCGTTGTTTTTGTGCTCTAAAATATAAAAAGGCCAAAAGGGCAATGACTCTTGATTACGAACACTAGAAAATTTAATATTTTTAAAACTTCAAGCATCTTTTAGTTAATGCTAGAGTGACTACATATGGGCTTTCACCTATTCTATTCACAGATATAAAAGCGCATTGGAAGCTAAAATATATAACGTTCTTTTAACATCATCTTTTTCGTTACTTGATAACTGGCAACTTTCGAAAACAATATGGAAATGTAAATGTATATATTAGGTTTATATTAGGCAACTGAAGTTCTCACTGTTTTAGAAGTGAGATATTTGAAGTATTATCCATCAATAATATGTGAGAACTTTTTCCAGTCTTCCTGGCAAAGGTCGAATACTATTATTCATCTTGTGGTGCTATGCAAAAAGTGTTGTTTTGTGACTTTTGAGCCAGAACATGTGCCCGCGAAGAAAACAAATAATAATCAGACGGTGCAATATCTCTCTTGGTTTTGAGGTCATAAGGAACCCCGGTTCCTTAATTCTGAATTATTCCCAGGGCATATAGTCGCTTTGAAATGTTTTGGAGGGTGATTCCAAAGGTAAAACGAGACCTTCGTGTGTTTAACTCGTATCCTCATCAAGCAACGCCTCGAATTCACCGTATTCGATCGTTTTGACAAACATTGGACATATTTGTACAATCAAAAGTATACGACACTTTTGGATATATTAAATTTGTTTACCACTAGTTTTTGGAACATCTAATGTTTTCACTTCTACTGCGCCCATATTTAAGTGAACACCACTCTACATATGTATATCAACCCAAAAACCACTAAATTCATAAAATCTAAATTTCGAACAAAAAATTATAAATGATTCAAACTCAGCTTCGTTCTGAATGGTTGAGGTGTCATATATCGTTCGAAGTTTTGGTCCCATCCACCGAAAGTAGCTCTGTTTACTTAAATTGGGTACATTTTTTCCAAGTAAAATATTGTTGTGCTGAAAACTTCCAATTATTTCACTTTAATGTTTTATTTAATATTTTTATCTGGAAATGCCATTGCGTTAAATGTGACAATAACACAAAGTAAACATTTTTATCGCTGCAATTTGAGAAATGCTTTTTGGCGGCAGTGGGGTTAATTAAACAATTTACAACGACAACAATAACAAAATTAAAAAATTTTGTATGTGAGCAATCATTTATTACTAAATTAGCTTTATACAGTAACAATAACAACGATATACATACACTCTTCGCCTTTACAAAGAGATTGAGTAAACAAAATCAGACTCCACAATTTTTTATATCCTGAACAGGAGGGTATGTTAAGTTTGCAATGAAGTTGGTAACATCCAGAAGGAAACCTCGGATACTCTTTAATGTGCATGTTTCTTTGATTTATAGGAAATTTTACATTAATATTTTTAACTTTTATATCCATTAACACTTCAATAAATCGTTTTTATACATTTACATACTTTGGTTCAAATCAAAAATTCATACAAAAATTCCACCCCTTTTATAAATACCGTTGTTGGATCGACCAGACCTGCCATGCTTATTTATTTTGAATTCTACTCGAAAAACTAATAATGTGCCATTTTTTCCTGCTATTGGAAAATTATCTGTTTTCTTTACTGTTTTGGTTCCTTTGTAAAATATGTAGAAATCGTAATGTCATTTTTTGTTAGAATGTAACCCTTTTCTTGGAACAAAAATAATTGAAAAAAAGTTAAATATTTAATTAAAGTTATTTTCGTACTCTATAATCTAAAATAAATATTTAGAAAGGAATTAATGAAGTGTTAGTGGATATAAAATATAAAAAGTTAAAAGATAAGTGTCGTTAAAAATCAAAGAAACGCGTACTTTAAATAGTTGTATTTTTAAACTTTAATTGCAAATATCTAAAAAACCATAAGGTAGCGGCAACTATATAAATGTATATATTGTCTCCTTCTCCAATAACCGCACATACTCATTTTAACCCCAAATTCTGAATCTTTTTTTAAAATTTACGTATGTATGTATGATTCTGAAATTTTGCACACCTTTTCTAGTTCCGGTCGGACCACTATGGCATATATGTACATAGTTGTCTAACGATCAAAAGCAAGTTCTGTTATGGAAACTTTTTTATTTGTGAAGGGTATTATAGTTCTGTTGCAACCGAAGTTAATGCTTTTTCTTGTTCTTGTATTGTCTTAATAATTTTGTCAATTTATTTTTGATAAAATATATACATACATACATACATATGTATGCTGTGTAGCAGTCAGTTATTTACTTCAATCAATAAAATAAATTGAATTTGAAAGGTCTTACGATTTACCTTCCTCGTCAATAGATTTAATATTAAATGTGATAGTTGATTATTACCAAATATATGTTATAAAATATATGTTTGTACAGTAAGAAATTCTGTGTCAGGCGTGAGAACTGTTATGATTACATTTACAAAGTGAACCGATACCTTATGGAACATAAACATTATCTTTTTAATTAATTAAAGTTTGTGTGCTTAAGTTGATCTATAAAATATAATTATTTGTTAACAATTGTTAGAAATTCATTTTTAAGTTAAAGCCTGATTTTTGTATTTGTGCTCATTTAAACAGAATTCGCGTAAATCAATGTTTTTATGCATACGTCTATTTGCAAAAGCTTTATTATACTATACATACATACATATGTTCTACAAGTAAAGGTTTGAATGACATTTCTTTTGCTTCTTTTTAATTTCAGGTGCTTTCCCAATAGATTTGAGCGTAGTAACCAGAATGCAATAATTTCAAGTGGAAACGTGTGCGGCTTAGTGTCTTTAAGAATATAAATCGAGAAAGCACAAGATATTTCTACCACGTGTACCCAAACACGAGTGCTGCAGTATACATCACTGCTATAGATTTGGGTGAAAATAATACACAGGAAACAATTTACAACCGCTCTGAGAATTGCACAGTCAATTCAAAGTTTAAGCCAGACAACGAGTAGTGTCAGCTTAGTTGCATTGCAACGACTAATTCAAGAAATTATCGGTTGGTTGCGATTTTAATAGGAAGATAGAAAAAAGTATACGAGTTGTGAAAAAATTAGTAATAATTTACAAGCGACTTTACTGCCAAAACGTCGACGAAAAATACAAGCAAAAAATCACCAGCAATTATTGCTGCTTCAGGCCCGACAGCAGGTGGTCGCCGATCGAGCAAAGTGGTAACAGTGGCAGCGGCAGCAGCATCATCTGCTGCTAAAACAACGGCAACGACGACAACAACGGCGATTCCATCGTCATCAGGTGGTGGTGCAGGCACTGGTGCTGGTGTGGCGTCAGGAACAGGTGGTGCAAGTGGTGGTGGCGGCGGCGGCGGTGCACATAGTCGCAGTGGACGACGCAGTCATAGCAGCACTATACCGCAACAGCAGCAGCAGCACACTATTAGCAACACCAGAAGCGGCCACAACATTAAGACTAGTGCGAGCCGCAATAGCAACATTCGCAGTTCTTCGTCCAATAGCACAATGGCATCGTCCAATCACCGTGGTGGCGGAGGTGGTGGCGGTGTTGGCGGTAGTTCGGGCCTGCAAATTGGCTCGGCGTGGTTTCAACGCAAAATCAATTTACGACCACAGCATCGAGGTGTTCATTTAGTCACAGAAGAGATACTCCGACAGATGCCCGAATTAGGGCAGTTTTCAGTGGGATTGTGTCACGTGCAAAGTAAGTAAATTTTCGCTTATTAACTATTCAAAGAAAAACTCTTGCAAGAGACGGAATGTGAAATGCATATTATAGTGCTTTATTTTGTACCTTAAAAGTATAGAATATTGGAAAAGAACTTTTTTCATATCATATACTATATACATAAATATGACAGTTTAACATGGCAATAAAACATTTTAAGATTTGTAGTAACGAGGTTTCTTTAAAAGCCAAAAGCGACTTTATTGATTTGTTGTCGTTGAAGTATTTACTTCACAAGTGGCAAATGAACTAAACTCGTTCTACTTATAAGGGAGTACACACGCAAAAACAACGCCTCTTCAAGCTAATGTGACATACAAATGTACATTGTTTTACAAAAATTAACTTATTGCTGTAGCCATATCTGGGGACAAGTATATCAACTTGTATTTTGCTTTGTGAAATTTGCCTTCTTAATTAAAACCGTTGTCCACAAAATGACTGATATTCTTGTTCAGCTCTTCATGTTCTAGGAGTTATTGCTTTCTAAAAAATTAGAAGTGTTAGACATTTCCTTTCTATTCAAATATTCACAAAATTAGTAAAGTAAGTACTCGAAGAATTCTTTTATGTAGCAGTAATTTGAATTATTTATAGAAATCGGAAGCTTTTTGCTGGCGGACTAGGATCAGCAATGAACTAAATTATCAATTAGCACTAAACTGTGTGCGGATAGAAATCTTGCAAACAAGCAAAATGGCGAAATATATTAAGATCGTTCCATTTCGAGGTTCCTCACTTTTTAAAAGAAAAAACTCTAAAACTTCCAACTTAATGGGGAATGTTTATTATAATTCGAAAGATTATTTTTTGGCATTTAGTTTTTGAAGAAATATGGATTGATGATTTTACCCTCCCATAAACCACACTAAACCGTTTTTTATCTATGGCAGCTCTTGAATCTCTCGCAACAACTCAACTCGCAACTTCTTCGTCCCATTCCCATTCGTAACCATTAAGGCATGGAGCTTCATCGCTCAACAAAATTTGGCTCGAAAACGTCGGATTTTGTTTAAACTTTTTAAGAGCCCATAGAGCGATGCGATATCGCTTGGGAGGTTCCAGTTCTTACACAAGCTGTATTTTATACGCTTTCAATTTAAGAAATTTTACTATATGTGAACAGTCTTCCTCAAAAGTGGAGGTACAGTAAATAAAGTTTTGAACAAATGTCAAGGTACACCTAAAGACATTGCTTTCTCTTCAAACGTCACATTTTTTCAGTATTTTGTAGGATGTCCTCTAGTTCTTATTACTGATCTAAACGAATTTTTTGGTGAACTCGCTGCTAATGTTGCTCCGTTTCTCTAACATAGCCTCCTTAAGTGCATAAAAGGGTTAGGGTTCCAGGTAGGCGCCGTCGCTCCGGCCTTTTACTGAAAAAAGAAGTATTCGTGTAAAATTATCCTTAGAGTACTTTACTTCATACTATTTCGTAGAAAAAATAAATGCGAATTTCGGTTTATATTATTTTTGACAAAAACACGGTTTCCTACCCCCGCAGCTGCCATGCATCCCAACACCATAACTCCACAGCCTCCATCTTTAACAGTTTCAACCGTATTCTTTGGGTTGAGCGCTTCTCGTGCTTTGCGTCAATTATGCAAAACTTAAACTCATCTGAGAATAAAATTTTGTCCCAAAACTCCAAAGTCTGGTTATTACGCTTTTCTTTGATTATTGAATTCATACTTCTACGACTTATTTTTGGGCTTTCTATATGAAAATCCATTCTTTACGACTATTTTTCGTAAATCCACTAACCTGTTTATCGTCTTAAATAGCATGGTCATCACTAATTACAAATGGGTTTTCTTTTACTGTACGTCACTGTCATTTAGTTTGGGGGCGCGGTTAGTCCTGTGTGTAAACGTGACTAACCGCGCCTATTTTCTCCATTATATTTGTTAGCTTTTTCTGTTGACAATTATAAACCACCAAAAATATAAAATTCCAAAAATTATAGAGCAAGCTACGTAAGCTTCTGGAATAAAATTCGTGACTATTGCTTCGGAGTGCATTCTTCTAGTTAATTTTCGAGCGATGTGTATGGGCCGATAATTTGTAGTAAATATGAAATGTGTTTCCAAATTAACAGTTATCATCGAAGTCAAAAATATATATTTTTCACTCCCTTAAGTGTTTATAACGTGTTGGTTTATAAATTTTTCATGGTCCGTGCAGGTAAAACGAAGTTCACGAGGATATGGAAATTGAAGTGATGATATTAGGACAAAGCTGACAGCAAGCTTTTCTGTAGTCATGTCCAAAGTGTATTCAACAAAGTGAAATTTATTATTTATTGGTATTTATTTTTTGAAGATTATCTCTATCAAATGTTGGACGCGGCTTCGTCTCAGATGGTGTATCTGTTGGGTCCAAATTTCGATGACTCGTTCGTTTCGACTTGTAACTGGCGAATGACACGCATGATGTTTTGCTCCAAAGACTGAATCGAAGCGGGATTATCCGCATAGACAATCGACTTTACATATTCCCACAGTGCGATATCACACGATCTTTATGGCCTATCAACCGGCACAGAAGTTGGAATTATCCGCTTACCTAAGTGTTCTCTCAATAAATCCATTGATTGATTCAATGTGTGTGAAGTAGCGCGATCTTGTTGACTCTTGATCTTCTTGGAACTTTTCAAGAGCCAATAGATGTCGCTTGAAAATGTCGAGCGCCTTCAGTGCTTGCACAAGCTGTATTTTATACGCTTTCAATTTAAGATCTTGGCGTAAAATGCGCCAAGTCCTTCCATACGTCAGTCCAAGTTGCTGCGAACGGCGCCGAATCGACTCTTCACGATCTTCGTGTACACTCTCAGCCACGGCTGCTATATTTTCTTCACTGCGTGTTGGACGTGATTTATTCGGTCGAATATTATCCAATAATGTTTGGGGGCCTCAAGATGAGTGATGGTATTGCGAATAGTATTTTTACAAAGTCGACTATGTTGACCACAAATAGAGCGAAGCCCGCATTTACAGAACGAAAATTGTCGTAATAAAGTTGAACGATTTGTAGAGGTTGTGTTGATACAACTCAGGCGTGATCTGTCAAAAAAAAATACCTCTACCTCTACTTGGATCACCCGCTATTAACCCTTCTATGTTTTTTTCTCGATGAGAAACTGAGTTGCACGCGATAAACTCTTTCCCCATTGCTCTCGTTGCGATTTGTCAGTTGAAGCACAAAACATTGGTAAGTTGCTTCCATGAGTTAACTTGCACAAGCAGCAAGTATTGGATTTTTTTATTTATTTAAAAAATTTGTTCTTTTTCATTTAAAATTTGTTTACTTTTGAATTTCGAAATTTGAATTTTTGGTTAAACGTAAGGGTAAAATCAATGACAATATATGTATGTGTGTATGTAGACTTCAAATCGGCGTAAAGAAAAATTAGATGCCAAATACATAAGTACTTATTTCACTTTGTTGAATACACTTCGGTCATGTCATCATGTTCAATTGCATACGAAATATGATTTCGTATTTCTTTTCAACCAATCTGTCCGTACATAAAATACACTGGGTCCATAACATATGTACATATATACATATCTACATGTGTACGTATATATGAAAATTTAGCGCCCTTTTTTATTAATCGATTGTGATTGTTTCGGTGTTGACATATTCGTTCCTATGTGCAGACGCTTACCCCTAAATTTATGCCTTCACATACTATTTAGTTATAGTTTTACATTGCTGTGACTGTAAGTGCTTATATGTATGTATGTATGTATGTATATTATTTGCTCATTACACTTGCCCCGCAACTCAATCCAAAAGCATTCGGTGCGACTCGGTCGCAGCAGTGAATGAAATTGAGGTTTTCATATGTTGTCTATCATCCTGTGCCCTTCGTGTTGCTTCGATATTATTTCAAGTTCTGTCCTCTCAGCCCCTCTTCATCTACAGCATATAAGGGATTGTTATTGCTGCTGTTGCTTAGTCCTTTTTAATTTGCTCTTTAATTCTACCGACTAAACAAAAATTGAGGTCAAGCTTGGTTACGGATTGTGCTGTGCTGTGCTGAGCTGCAGTGGAGCGAAGTGTGGCACAACTCTTGGTATAAGAGATAAAGGCATATGGCAAGGCCTTTTCAAATGTCTTTTATGTATTAACTTTTCGATTTGCTTTTTTGTTTTGTTTTAGTACAATCTCTCTTTGCATTGTTATTTGTAGTATTATTAAATTCAGACTCAACATTTCTCGCAAGGCTTTTTAGCTCTTGCAGCGAATGGGTGTTTGTAACACTCTCACTGATTTCGAATAAATATAGTCATATTTATGAAAACAATAATTTCCCAAACTATAATATTTTCGAAAATCGTATAAAAGATTAAAATAACTTTTTAAATTTAAAAACAGCTCCCCTTAAGGAAACTAGTTAATACACCATAAACAGTTACCATACTGGGCTACATAAATATTCGACATACGATACATAAATGCTATACTTATGTATGTAAGTATGTATGTGGATACGATATACCCATAAACTGTCTAATCTACCCTATAAAAATCGTAAATCGGTTCGATTTCATATTTTGATATGTAAGGGTAATCTTTTAAAATTTTTTTTTTGCATTTTCTGTGTCTTTATACCCTTAGTATTAATGTAGAAACCCACTTTATCGTTGGAAGGTTTCGAAAAAGGCCCAAAAATAATAATGCCGCTCGACGTTTGGAGCGCTCGGAGTGCACATTTCAAACTTTAAACCCTTTTTTCTCAAAACACCCTTTTTTATGGCTTATTTTTTTTTTAATGTTCACAAAACGCCTGGCTATCGTCCCTACTAGATTCATAATTTATTATAGTTTATTGACAATGTTATGACAAAATTTATGTAAAAAACATGAGAAATCGTGTCCGTCAGTGAAAAAACGCATCTCATTCACCCAGCCATTTCTTTGACAGATGTCATCAAAAAAAAAGTCCGAAAAAATTTCTTTATACATTTCACGATATACCTCATGATATGTGAAAAAAGTTATATTGTAGAATAAAAATTTCTATGAAAAAAAATGTCAAAAAAACAGGCCAGATTACCCTACTGACCCCTTGAGTTTGTTTTCTGGTCTCTTTTAAACAATTTTAAATGTAATCCAGTTGAATTTAATACAAGTGAGTGTTTGAATATTTCTAAGAAATATTTTAATTGGCTCTTCAACTGATTATTTTCTAAGCTTAGCACGTTTTTATATAAAACAATTACGAAGTATAAAAATTAGTTAGTTCAAAATTATTAATCACGAGCAGATCACGATATTGATTCTCGCTCAGTAGCCCAATAACGCCTACAGCAGCTTGTCCGAGCGGGTCGCCGTTCACCACTCGAATTTGTTTCCAATACTTATATTTTTAAATTCGTGATATCTTTCGAATGGAATGTCCGAATCGAATAATTCAAAAAGTTATATAAAAGTATTGAATTAATCTTCTTCCTCTTCGCTGTTTCTTCCAATTGACCTAGACAGCATAGCCACTGTCGCAACTATGCGCTGTGTTCTCGTACAGCTCATCGTTCCATCGACTGCGGTATTTGAAATTTCGTCTACCTTGGAACCAGTATTAACAACAACAACAATGTCACCCTTGAAATCCAGTGCAGAATAACTTTGCAACTGAGTAAAGGATCATAAATCTTCCGCAGAACTTTTCTGTCGAAAACTTGTAACGGAGACACCTCAGATGTTGTCATCGTCCATGCCTCTGCACTATATTGCTATAATTGCCTACTTAGTCCGAATTAGCGCCTGTTGGCAAAAGTTATTCTGCGCTGGATTTCAAGGCTGACATTGTTGTTGTTGTAGACGAAATTATCTACGACTTCGAAGTTATGACTGTCAACAGTGACGTGGGAGCCAAGTCCCGAGTGCGACGACTGTTTGTTTGATAACAGGAGATATTTCGTCTTGCTCTCTTTCACTACCGGACCCATTTGCTTCGCTTCCTTGTCCAACTTGGAGAAAGCAGAACTAACGGCGCGGTTGTTGATTACAATGATATCAATATCATCGGCGTACGGCAGCAGTTGTACACTCTTGTAGAAGATTGTACCTTCTCTGTTTAGTTCTGATCAGTTGTTGATTTTCCAGGACTGAAATGAGGTCCAATTTGTTGAAAGCGTACTTTAATCTTTCACGGTAGTTGGCACAGATTGTGGGTCCCTCTTTTTTGTGAATTGGGCCCAGCACACTTAAATTTCCATCATCGGGCATGCTTTCTTTCGACCATCTTCTACAAAAAAGCTGATGCATGCTCGTTATCAGTTCTTCGCCGCCGTATTTAATTAGCTCAGACGACAATCCATTGGTTCCGCCGTTTTGTTGTTCTTCAGAAAAGTGGTTTTGGGTTATTCTTTGGGGAGTTATGGCACTTAAGTGTTGTTATAAGTAAGGAGGAAGGGGTTATTACCCGATACTCTGAGATCATGTAAGTCTTCAAAAACAATTCGCCTCGATTTTCTGATCATTGTAATATCGTATGTGGCCCTATGGCTATTTTATTTATTGTTGTAATTACAAAACAAAAATGACAACGTGAAAAGTTAAAGCACTAAATTTAATAAAAACAAGAAAAAACATTAACTTCTGCTGCACCGAAGCTAATATACCCTTCACAGGTGTATTTCTTTTAGTAACTATGTGTTCAGTTTGTATGGAAGCTATATGCTATAGTAATCCGATCTGAACAATTTTTTCGGAGATTATATTGGTGCCTTAGAAAATAATCTTTACCAAATTTCGTGAATATATCTTGTCAAATGTGAAATTTTTCCATACAAACCCTTGATTCCGATCGTTCAGTTTGTATGGCAACTGTATGTATAGTGGTCTGATATCGGCAGTTCCGACAAATAAGCAGCTTCTTGAAGAGAAAATGACTTTTGCAAAATTTCAAAATTTCTTAAAAACTGAGGGACTAGTTCGTATATATACAGACAGACGGACAGACAGATAGACGGACATGGCTAAATCGACTCAGCTCAACATACTGATCATTTATATATATACTTTATAGGGTCTCCGACGCTTCCTTCTGGGTGTTACAAACTTCGTAACAAACTTAATATACCCTGTTCAGGGTATAAAAAGTCCCAAGTTTGGCGTAGTTTGAAATGTAATCACTAATTTGAAATGGGTTTACACCATCAAAACGATCAGCAGTTAATATTCAATAAAGAGGTGCCAATAAGAGGCTTGTTCAAAGCTCAATTGCTGAATCCGGTAATGGAGGAAATCAAAGGTAAACTGCGGTGGGGATGGAAATCAATATTCATATGTCTTGGCCTCAATTGAATGTGGTTGAAAAATGCAAAGCACTGCAAGCAATAAAAATGCATCAACGTGTTAACATCTTTTGCATATCAAAATCAGAGACACACGTGTATAAATGTGTGTATGTGTGCTTAATGATGTGAACAAAGTGTGTACCTTAGAACCATTGAAAGTCGTCATTCCGTCGCTTGTTATGCACTTCTGGTCATATGCAGACATATTTATTTTTTCATGTGCCCTCATATATGTACATGTACATATCTAACATAGTACAGGGGTTTCCAATAAGATTGATATGATTTTTACTTTTCCACTAAATCAACCCGGTTCATGAACACCATATTTAATATTGACTTCTAAAGCTTGAAGAGAGTCTGGTTTATTGTTATAGACTAATGACTTCAAATAATCCCACAAGGAGTAGTCCAATGGCGTTAAATCACAACTTTTCGAATGCCATTCAATGTCACAATTTCTTAAAAAATAATCGAAACCGCAAACTTTTCTCGCAATAATTCGGTTGTTGCATGAGCTGTGTGGCACGTAGCCTCGTCGTGTTGAAACCAGATGTTGGCAAGATCAACTTATTCCAATTGCGACCATAAAAAAGTTTGTTATCATCGATTTATTCTATACTGCTCTCCATTGACAGTAACGGTATCAACAGCTGCATTTCGAAAGAAGTACGAAGCGATTATTCCCCAGACCGAAAACCAAACCTTCAATTTGCGCTTAGAAATCATATAATCCCTATTGGAAAACCCGGTATTCATATACTTATGCAGAAGTTAGTTTGAAAATTTGTTTTATAGTCCATCTTTGTGCTGTATTTTATGTTTTAACACTTCCTCATGCTTTTTTACGCACAGCCTCATCTACATATGTATATGCTTACGTATGTAAATAAATATGTATATATGTATAATTCTATAACCCTCGCAGCAAAATTATTTGGCTAGAAAATTCACTGAATTCGTACCGGTTAACTACTGACCACTTCATTGCCTCTATGAAAGCGTGTAAAAGGGGAAGCTGAGTATATTAGAAAATAAGTTCAGACGGTTAGGTGCTCTATGATGTTGAAGTTGGTATTATTTACAATTCAATTTAGTTGTAAATATTGTTGTTCCCGGTTATCCAGACCCTGGGAGGCGCAAGTTAGATGTCATCAAAATCATCTATAGAGAGGTCCAGGCAACGTGCTCTTTCGAGAAAATGATGTTAGATGGATTCGTTTCATAGGGTTTGCAAAGAGGTGGTTAGAGCCATGCGGAGACTCACTGCACGCAGGCATAGATTAGATATTCGGGTTGATTCTGAGTTCAAAACGAAAATGCTTAAGGGTAACTCACAGATCTGCGAGATAATTGGGGATTTTTTTCTACTATAAATGATGGTTTGACTCCCAAAGAACCGTGAAAGACGTTTAATGCATGTCTGAAGTTCGTTGCGTTCGTAGTCTGGTCGGTAACAACAGGCGGTTCTAGGTTACGGGAATTGACAGTCATTTTATCCGGCCAAGGGTTATTTCGGTGATCTAACCCTGTTAGGCTCAATAAATAGTAAGATTTAATTTAGTTGTCGTCGCATTATCTAATGAGAGTTCCAGGTAGAAGCTGTTTCGCGGGGTTGAACTATAGGTATAAGTGTGTTAGATGAATTTGTTTGAGAGCACAGTTTCAGACTTTAGCTTGCGGAACTAGTTGCACACAGGGTGCGGTATTCGAACCAGCGTATTGAAAATTCTAGTATTGCTAGAATTTTACTTCTACTTTGAACTCCAACAGTTGAGATTTCGATAAAAAAATATTGTACACAAAATTCAATTGCAATGTAGTAAGACCCACAGTGTAGTCACTGCTAGCAAACCAATTGGGAAGTAGTTTTCGTTCGGTGTTACAGTTTTGATTGCATAGTGTGGAGACAAACACCACCAATGGACTCATTCAGCCTATCACCTGTCTATTTCATTATGCGCCGACTACTCACCTCTTTGCTTTCCTTCTGTCTGTGCGTGTTGCCTTTTTCTACTGTGTCGGATGCGTGCTTGCAGTCTTCTTTATATTACATTTATTTATTTCACTACGAACATGCTAACGAAGGTGATTTAATTTGGGTCATATTGCTACATTAACATCGCACAGCACTATGTTTGCCGTTGCAAAGACAACAGTCCACAGTGCGCTATAACCTAATTTGCAAGGATATTTGCGGTTGTAAAGACAGAAACAGATTTCTTCAATGCGGAAGCTTTCTTTAGTTTTGATTTTCATATTACAGTGCGAGTGTGATTGTCGCAAAACAGCATTATATTTGTTTAGGCTTTTGTTAACGATGGATTTTAGTGGAATAAAATATTTTTCATTTGACTTGATTTATTTTATGAAGAACATGCATCTACATTTTTAGAATGATTTGCAAAAAGCTGAAAAGTTTCACTCATATGGCCCTATAGATTCTGCTCCTTAATACAGAAGCTTGAAAAAGATAAGATATCAATCGTTGGTATCTTTTAACTTTTTTTCTGCGAAGAAAATTCCCCCTTGTTTGTTTTCATACAATTCTTTTAAATAAATCACAAACATATATGTATGTAAATAAGAGATATGGGGTTCAATTTCGGACATGAGTTAACTTATTGTCTCCAGTAAATACTAAATAAACATTCAAAAAAGGATTCTAGCCTCTAAAAACAACTTTAACCTCTTTCCGTACATTTTCAATTCATTTAAGATCTGACGACTGTGGCGCCCAAGTTAATCAGGATCATTTGGATCCAAAGTATCATCGATCTGACTGAAAGCACTTGTTGGAGCAACACTGAAAAAGCATTAATTTCCCATAGCTATTTGAAATGCGTTTGGTGTAAAAAATTCGGTTTCGAAGGGGTTATCGGATGTAGTAATGAAGTTGACTTTGACTTTCAGACGGGCTATCAGTTGAGTCCAATTTTTGATGACACATTCGAGTATTTCGACTGGTAACTGGCGAATGGCGCGCGTGACGTTTTGCTTCAATGCCTGAATCGAAGCGGGATTGTCCGCTTAGACTTTAGACTTTACATATTCCCACAGTGCGATATTACTTGATTTAGGTGTTCAATCGACCGGCCCAAAACGTGAAATTATCTGCTCACCGAAGTGTTCTCTCAATAAATCTATTCCTTGATACATTCATGATTCCACCGATCCACAAACCACACCAAACCGTTGTTTTTTCTGAATGAAATGGCAGCTCTCGAATCTCTTCAGGTTGCTCGTCGTTCCAAATGCGGCAATTTTGCTTGCACCTATTGAGTCAGAAATGGGCCGCATCGCTGAACAAAATTTGTCCTAAAAACGTTGAATCTTCTTGGAACTTTTCAATAGACCATAGAGCGAAATGATGTCGCTTGAGATGGCCGAGCGGCTTCAGTTTTTGCACAAGCTTTCAACATAAAGTCACATAAAATGCGCCAAGTTGTTCAATACGTCAGTCCGAGTTGCGAACGGCGATGAATCGACTCTCCACGGTCTCAGCTACGGCTGCTATATTTTCTTCACTGCGTGCTGGACGTGGCCTATCCAAAAATAATTGCAGGGTTTGTTTAAATCGGATTACTATAGCATATAGCTTTCGAACAAATTGACCGCTCAAAATTAATAACCTCTAAATTGATATTGAATACTTAAAATAAACCTCCTTTACTAACTTTTTTAAGAATTAATAGAATTAATACTTTTACTGGTGGTGAAAAACTAGAATACCAGCGATCTCAAAAACACTGCTTTATTCAAAAGGGAAGTGACAATTTGCGGGATTCTCATATGCTAATACTAAAACATTCTCTATATGGAATCATATGGGTAAATTGAAAACGGTAATGGCGAAGGCAAGAATATTTATATATGTATACTTCTAAGTCGGCTGTGAGAATCTTTCACAAGGTTGCGAATTTTTTAATTAAAATATTTGGATTGAAAATTATATTTCCAATTTTTTATTCCAACATTTTAGATAAAAAATTAAATTTTTATTATACATACAAGTATGTATACTACCATTAAGTGCTCAGAGTGCCAAGGTAGCCGTGCAACCTGTATCAAGATACCTGAAATCTTACTAGAATTATTACCAGATATATGTACATCCGCAAATAATCCCGATCATTTACTATATACATATGTATAACTCAATATCTTTCTCAATCAGAATTTGGTATGCCAAAACTGTTAGGCTAGCGAAATTATTAAATTTTGCAAAATGTTCCGATGTACATTTCCATTTGCTGGTGTGTTGTAATGCTCCCTTTAGATTTTATGTCATGACTGACAGCCTGTAAATAGACAATTACTTTGTAAAGTCACCACTAATGTGTTTATGAATCTGGAAAATGCCATTTTAAAGAATAATGAATTATGTATTGCCTCACATGTCTATACAAACTTATACACCGAGCAAACAATGCCAACAAACACTACACATCACCCGCCAAGAATGCAAGGGAGTGAAAGGGAGGGTGCCGCTGCAGTGTTGGGCTTTCTGAAAGTGCATAAGCTGGAAGTTTTATTGTGAGGTGGCAATATGTACCTTTGCATTCTTCTTGTGCATATTTAATTTGTAAATGTGTTAATGAGTGTAATATTGTAAGAAGACATATTTACATATACATATAATAATGGTGACTACAAAAAAATGTCAGGCTTTGCGATTTACTTTACATTTGTATGTAAATTGATGTTCTCCATAGATGTATAGGTAAGTTTATATGCAGTGCAGTCCGGTACACTTGATTAGAGACAATAAACTGTTGAACGAAATCCTGATTACAACATCTATATGTGATCTAAAAATGATTAATGATTACTAAAATAATTTATCAGTTAATTTTCAATAATGCCATACCAATCCCATTCTGGACGCATCTTTTAGTGTGGAAAGGCGTATTAACTCATTTAAAAATGCATGGAATAGGCCTAAATATTTCAAGAAACTTAGAAGTAGATGTTGTATCCAAACATAGCCAATAGTATATGTAACCTTCACGGCATTCTTGTCGACTAAAAACATTCTATTTGAACCATTAGTAAGTAGATCAGATATGTATATAGTTGTTGTAATCAGTATTTCCTTTTATAAAAATTATTGCCTCTAATCAACTGCACCGGACTGAATCACTACTTGAATTTTGGGCCCAGTCTTTCATATAAAGAGGTCCTTATTATACGGATAATGTTAATCGGTTGGATATATTCTATACTATGGATGATGGTGTAGAACTTCAAATTTATAGAAGGTGGTTAACTAAGCTACTGAACTGACAGAACGCCATACTTAAGATGGACAATAAACATAACGGGATTTACTTCTTCACTTTTGAAATGATCCCCGAAAACACTTGTTTAAATCAAAATATCCAACGAACCGAATATCACGAGGCTGTCAATCACAGATCAACCTTCGTCCTTGATACCGTAGCATTATAACCCCATTTGTCCAGGCCCCTCATCCATAGTTCATTGGTTCGACCGTGTTTCCTCGTTGTTTCGAGTCTTTCCGGCAGATAGTGTCGATGACAACCCCAATTCCTTACCATATGTTGCTTTTAATACTAGAACCGCAGTCGAAACCCAAATTTTTAGTCCATCTCGGCTTGTTAAATCTTTTTATTTTATTTTGTATATGTACATAGACATATACATACTTGTCTTTTATTGATAACAAAGATAGTTAACATATTCATATGCGCAGTTGAGAGTCGTTGCCATATCCCCGCCTACTTTACTTCTCCAGTGACAACACATCATAAACCGCAGTAATAATGGCCGCGCAACAAACAGGTGACACAAAATGCAACAAACGCAACTACTACTTACATATCTGGTAAATTTCTATATAGGGATACCCACTCACATATGTATGTATGCATATAGATACATATGTATGTCTTTATATGCGTATGTGTTTGGTGGTGTTTATAAGTATAATATTTCTGCTACTCATGGTGTCAACATTAGTGATGCAAGAAAAAAAACTACAAAAACACTAGTTAATGCGGTTGTTGTCGATTTCTGGCTCACTTGACGTGCCAGTGACGTCCGTCATTGCTCGTCACATAAAACGTTTAAAATGCCAGTGGGTATTACGCGTACGAGATTTTGAACCCTGTAAGCAATTGCTGCCAAAACGTTTGTCAAGAATTGCCTATTTGATTCCACATTAGTCGATTCATACCATTATCATTATTTTCATGTTCACGTAAAAATCACAATAATAATACGAAGCTATCACAGTGTGTCCCTTATACCATGTTCCGACCGACACTTAATCACGAAATTTAGGCTGTTGAATGGATAATCTCACTATTCCATTAGATTTAGCAAAATTTCACCGACAAAAATTACACTTGTTAATCTCGTCACCGCGGAGTTCTAAAGCTAAACTGCTCGGAATTTCCCTACGCAGATTTAGCGCCATCTGTTTGTAAGTAGTGAAATTTATCACATCACAGCTGATTTAGACAATGTCTTGAAAAAATAGTAAACAAACAAATAAATTAAAATAATGCATCTGAATTCACCTGGAAATCAACTTCCTAAATCAAAGACTGTGTCCATTATTTCCATTAAATGGAAAAAAAATTAAAACAAGACGACTTTTATAACAATGTAAAATATTGCAATATTTTCTTTCAATAAATATTAAACGATGTGAATTTTTGAGTGTTTAAACCAGCTGTTTTATAAATCTCCAATAAAAGTGAGAAAAGTCTAGATTAGTGAATAGATTAAACGTAATTTAATAACTTCATATGTATGTATGTATTTGTGGTCGGCGAATTGGTGAAATAAATTAATTATAAATCAAAGAAACATGCAGTTTAAGTTGTTGAATATCTCAAAAATAAAAAGTCAATTAATCTGGAGAACCTTCTCTATCCGTACATAGCCATTTTAAACCCGAAATCCCACTCAAAATTGGTTTTGTGCACTATTATCCTCGGTAGGTGTATTATACTACTGTAAATCTTTCCACGAGTCTGTGGAATCAATACTTTGGTACTTATGGCACTTCCTCAGTTGATTCACATTGTCGTTTGTCTACTGTCGCATTTACAAACGCATTAGGATATAATGCATTTAACTATTTAGGAGGACATATGTAACTACACTAGGCGCCAAATAAAAGTATAAATATATTACATACTGGCAATCTCAGAGCATTTATTTACTTCCTACATTTCCGCTTGAGAAAATATTCATAACTCATATCATATAGATAAAAGTATCTGAAAATATTCCATTTTGATGAGAGGAGCAAGAAAAATTTTTGAAAACTTCAAGAAAATGAAGACTCTGAACTTTGGAGGTCTAAATCCCAAATTCCCATACATGCTGAGCAACGTATACGAGAAAATTTGCTAAAAACCCTGAAATTTCGTCGAGGGAGTTGATCACAAGTCTTGGTTTGGATGTTTCCATTGGTACAATGCAAAGGAAACTACGAGAGCATTTGGTTTGCAAAAAATGAAACAATATCTAAATATGCCAACCACGTTTTGAGATAATGCAATTTGGTCCAATGAATCCAAATTCGAGCTAAGAAGTACACAAGTAAACCTTCTGATCGCTTAAAACCGCATACAATTATAAGTGAAGCATGGAGAAGGTTTGGGGCTAGGTAATTTAGTTAAAATCGATGGCCAAACGACAGGCGCTTCATATGTTAAAATTTGACAATATTATTAATTATTATTATTTTTATTAATTTAATAATATTATTGAATGAAATACTCATGTATTTTTTTAAAGATCTGCTTTGAAATCATGTCTGTGAAATTGATACTTTCATTTGATGCCTAGTGTACCTAAAAACAAATCCACACATTACACATGTACATATGTATGTTACATTCATCTGTGTGCGTGCATATGTGAGCAGGCGAAGGAGCTGTGTTTATGTGCAACTGAATCAATTTGCAAATGTCGTACGAATTTGAATATATTAGTAATTTCATTTGGGTATTCTATTTTAATTTGTAATGCGTTTACTGTCAGTGTAACAAGTATGACGTTGACAATTACATAATCGTTTCCATCGCACACAGAACGCTGTAATAATGCATGCATGCATGTTTATAAATACCACAATTATGCGACAGGGGAATAGTGTCACGTGAAAAAAACATATACTTATACATACAGAGATTATTAGAAGGGTATTAGGTTGATTCGACCTAAGTATATGTGCATTTAGAGCCCAATCAAAACACCCTATCTACTAATACTCGTTCTTATTAAGAACTTAAGAATTAAAAAATACAAACTTCAAATTTAATGAAGAATTCATTTATTTTCTGAAGATTATCTCTTTCAAATGTTGGCCGCTGCTATGTCTCTGATGGATTCGAATGACAAGCGTGATGTTTTGCTCCAAAATCTGAAACGAAGCGGGATTATCCTCATGGACTTTAGATCTAGCATGTCCTCACAGGAAAAAGGCTGACGGTGTGATATCACACGATCTTGGTGACCAATCGACCGGCCCAAAACGTTCTCTCAATAAATCCATTGATAGATGCGATGTGTGGGAAATGGCGATGTGTGGGATGAAACCAAATGTAGCACAGATCACGAGTTTCAATTTCAAGCATCAAATAGACGGTTATCATGGCGTGATAATGCTCTAAATTGACGGTTACAATCTCAGTGGTATCATTTTTGAAGAAATACGGACCGATGATTCCACCGGCCCCGCAGCCACATCAAACCGATCTTTTTAGGTTGCTTATTTACAGAAATGGGCCTCATCGCTGAACAAAATTTGGTCGAAAACGTCGGATATTTTTGGAACTTTTTAAGAGCTTTTAGAGCGAAGCGATGTCGCTTGGGAATATCGATCGGCTTCACTTCTTCTACAAGCTGTACTTTGTGCGCTTTCAATTTAAGATCTCGAAGTAAAATGCGCCAAGTTGTTCAATACGTCAGTCCCAGTTGCGCACGGCGCCGAATAGACTATCCACGGTCTCAGCTACGGCTGCTATATTTTCATCACTGCGTGCTGAATGTGATCTATTCGGTCGAATATTATCCAATAATGAATGCTTGAAGCAGCGAAACAGAACGTAAATTTTCGTAATAAAGTTGAACGATTTGAAAGTCTTTCCATGATAAAATCCCAAACAATACTAAACCAAAATAACACGACAGCTTGACACGACTCACGCTATTGAAAAAGTACCTCTACTTGGATCACTACCTATTAAAAGGTATTCCACCATATTGAGTTTTTATTGTATAAGGATGCTATCTAGGGTTCAGCAGCAAGCCTGCCATAATAAAAGGGGATCTGTTTTTGATTCGTCAAAGAGAGTGACGAATTGAATAAATTTCTTCTAAATACAGACGACTATAATAAAATAGATATCGAAAGTAGTAAGCAATTATACCACTTGAATGAGGTATTCACCTGAGCAGAAGAGTGGCAATTCGAAGACAACAATTAATGCATTGTCACTGTAGTTCATATTAGTGCTTCAATTGGAGTCACAGGCCCGCTCTCGCCCTCCTTCTATTTCGCTCTGTGTGGCGTTCTGCTCACCTTTACATTTCGAACTAAATATTTCGCGAGACAAAGAAGTCCGCGACATGTTGCCAGTGTCCTTCATCGCCTTTGTTGTCATCATTGGACCTTTATTAACCCCCACATCCCCTACATAGCTATACCGTGCGGCACACGAGGCCAAACATAAGCGCTGCTACTCATACCGCCATATGTATCAATTTGCATTTGTATGTGTGCACGTGTTGAGTCCGCTTTATAATGAGTGCTTGGGCGCGTAATTCGCCTCTTGCCCCATCTTTAATTTGTAAAGCACATAATTTAATTTAGTCGCCATTATGTACTTCACATTTTAAAGTCATCACATTCCATTGTTAAGTTGTTATTTGTTTCTGTTTCTGCTCACACATTATCTACATACACACATACATACACACCATATTCTTTTTATACTTCTTTGTTTCACCAAAAGTGAAAAAATGTGGGAATTCTTTTTTTTATTTTTTTCTTCTTCTTTTTATTTAGCTGGTTGTTTCCGTTGTTTCTTACATATTTATAAAGTAAATAAAAAGAAAATGGAAGCTGCCATGTTTGTTGCGGTATATCTCCCTTGCATTTGCGCTGTTATTGTCTGTGTTTGTCGTGTGTGTGTGTGTGTGTGTAAGAGTGGCTTGGTTTAGTTACCTTGCTAATGTCCTTTGGCGTTGTTGGTACACCTGTTAATAGTGGCTATAACGGTTGTTTAGTTGCTTATGGCGTGACTGTTATTGCTTATGCTATTTTTGCTTTTGTTTTTCATGCATATTCATTGCTGCAAGTACATACCCTACTGTATGTACATACAGTCATGTGAAAAACTATAGGGAAACCAACATTAAAATATTTCAAAACCCTACATTTCTTTTTCCATACAAGAACTTTATACCGACCGTTCGCTTTGTATGATAGCTATATGCTAAAGTGGTCTGATATCGCCGATTCCGACAAATGAGCAGCTTCTTGATGAGGAAATGACGTTTGCAAAATTTCAGATCGATATCTCAAAAACTAGTTCAGGTTTTAGTGAAGTGAGTTCAGTTAGGTTAGGTAAGGTTTATGTTGGCCGGCTATCACGCCATGCATAGACCTACTGGCCCTTAGTAATGTCAGATGAAGGTTCAGTTTAATTTGAGGTGGAGAATTCGTTATATAGGACGTCAAAAATTTTTGCGAACTTTAAGAGCGACTTGACGTCTACGTTTCATATTTCGTCCAGTCCTTTGAACTTCGTAGCTTCTTTATACTTGAGTCGAGTACTTGATAGTGTTGGAAAATGTATAAGAGATGTTTCAGCGTCTATGTCATGTTAACTTTTCTGAACTTTCTGCATGTATAGGTTGTGCCCTTTCGAGGGCTAAGGTATTCCATCCCGCCCTGATCCGTCTATCAGCCTTTTCGTGAATTTCGTTGTATATCGGACTTAGACTTTCATATTTCTTGTACTGTTTTGGCAGGTAGATGGGTGGTCCTTTTAGCTATCTCCTCTCGTGCTTCGTTTCGAACTTTGTGGCCTGGAACCCAGTACATATGGAGCCGCTTTCGCGCAGCCGCCACATCTACTGCTTCCAAGGAAATTCTTTGATTAATTTTACTTGCTATAGACATCAATATTTATCCATATAAAAAGTTATTTCCTGCGTTGTTAGCTATCTCGGCAACTTTCCCAACCTCCGGCTGGAAGATACTGCAGTAATCCGGATTATTGAATGGTCGCCTGAAGTCCAGCTCCGAACAATAGACTCCAGCCAAACCCAAAACTATTTCCAACTATTGAAAGTGATATAGTCGTGAGAATTGTGAAAACCCCCTTTGCATCTTCAAAAAATACAAAGCCTGGAATTTTCTTTAAACGTTGAGACCTTCACCATTTGAAAAGGCTCAATGCAAAGGATTTAAAATCAAAAAGCCGAAGAAATTACCTTATCTGACAAAATAAAATGTTTCTAAAAAGCTCATGAGCATGCCAACTGGCCAGTGGAGGAATGGCGTAATATGCAATGGTCAGAGGAGTCTTAATGTAACAGTGACTGGGATACTCAACAGCTCTGGTAGAGTAGGTCGGATATATCGGATTGAGAAGACAATGCCAGCGGCTAGGCGCTGAAGTGATGTTAGCAAGACAATGGACCAGAGCACACATCGAAGCTGGTAAAAAAATCGTTCTCAGAAAATAAAATTAGCTGGCCTGCTCTGTTGCCGGATTTCAATCCAATTGAAAACTTGTGGCGAGAGTTGAAAGTAGCTTAGAGCAGTAAGAAATCCACCAATAAAACGAACCTCCTGCGGTCACTGGTAACGGAAGCATGTCTCGTCAATGTCGGCAAATAAATAAATAAAATATTAAAGAATCAAAATATCGCAGCAATAATAATTATTTTTTTTTAAATAGAATTTTAATTTTCGAAATCTACGTATTTTTTCACAGTATAAAACGAGATGAGCGATTGAAACTGTTTTTTTTTTTGATTACATAAATCCCATCAAATTCTTTGATTATTGATTAAAAAAAAAACAAAAAATAAAAAAAAATATATGGATATGTATGACATGCCAAAATATGTTCCTGTTATTTTCCATATGACTGTATATGCCTCGACATATTTACAAGTATATTTTCTCCACTTTTTGCCGCGTTACTGCTGTCCCATTATAGTAGCTCTTATTAATGTTTGTATTGGTGTTGTTGCTGTGCTGTTGTCGCCGGCGTCATCATTGTGTCTCAGTTTTTGCATATTTTCACACAAGTCATTTTATTTCTTTCTTTCATGTTTTACACACTACCCCAACGGCCCGCCCCTCCCCACCACCACTTCAACCGTTTACACGCCGCAATCGCAATGCTCGTTTCACCAACATTTGCATACCCCCATTCGCCTATTTAAAGAAGATTCATACTGCAGTAGCTTCTTACTGCGGCATGCCGCATAACCAGCCGACTCGCACGCGTCGGTGTGTCTGACATTCTTTATGAACTGTGCGTTATAATTAAAGTTTCCACCGTTTAAACAATTAATTGTATAAATTAAAAAGCATTTCAGTATTTGCCCGTTTGTATGTCGGTATATATTTATGTGTTTGGCATGTAACGTGTTGCCTTCTTGTAGGTGTGGTGTACAACGCGCTCCTCCAAAGATTCATATCGTTGTTGCAACTTCCTTCTGGTTGGAATGATAAACACTTTCATTAGTATCACGCCGGTATAAATCGTAGTTACGAGCCATTAAATTATTAATTGGCATTTCGAGATTTTGAAAGAATCTCTAATCGCTTAATATACGCAAGACAAGAAGCGGAAAAAACATATGGACTTCAGTTTCGTAATGCGAAGTCAATAGCGTGCGTACCACTTCGCTGTAGAAGCTTTAAAGTGAAAAAAATATTTTTAAAGAATTATTCTAGTTTCTGCTCAACAAATCAAACTTAACCGCAAGGTCCGAACATCAACTGTTCATACGATTGTATAGTATTATTATATTTAACAAAGTCAAGGTGTTACGTGGGTTAAAAATTGTTGTAACACCTTGGCCTAACTTTTTCCTCGGTATCCATCAGAAACAATAACCAGTAAGCCCATGAAAATTAAGGTATTATAAGTAGGGTAAGTTCGTGCAAAAGTTGTCACATATGTAGCAGCAATTATTCGAACGAAAATTTTTGGAAATTTAAATTTTTATTTTATTTTTCGGAATATTTTAAAGGAAAAGACGCAATTTTTTGCGAAAAATCAACTAATTATATTTATATTATAGAATATTTTTTTTTTTAACAAATTTGAAAATAACTTTCCGGTATTACCTCGTAAATTCTGTACAGAAATAGCGAAAAAATATTGTTATTAGAAAATTTGAAAAGGATCGGTGGAGTAGTTTTGAAGTTATGGGGAGCAACAACTTATAGCTTCAATTCAATTTTGCACTAATCGACTTGAAATTTGGACACAACAGTATTTGAAATATTACGCACTAATTTAAGGATTTTAAAACCGCACCCCACCTGTAATATATGTATTTAGTTGCCAAGAAAAGCGATACACCTGTTAAAAAGATTTTTCAACATATCGATACAAATTTCTTATTATCATTTGTCTTTTGCTGTAAAATAGATCTCAGTCGTGGCGATTACCTTGAGATTTTCTCCATTGTTCTTTCGAACAATCATTATTTTAAGGTCTACGAACAAAAAGAAGTCTCCGTTCCAGATCCGCCGTATAGAGTGGATTCGGAAGCTATTAAATCTAATTTATATTGACATTTTGATATAAAATGGCTGCTATTGAGCCAATTATAGAAATAAGTGCTATCTGAGAGAAAAAAGCGGGATCTTAATCTAGGAAAGTACGTACATTCTTAACTTGATATAATTTTTTCGCAAAATGGTGGGCTTGTATAAAAATGTTCAGCCTTATCGTGCCATTGCCCAGGGAGAAATTCACAAATTTGTAATTAACAAAGTACATTTGAGGTTGCTACTCAATGTGAGTAAAAAATTTTTTTAATCCATTATTGCTTAAAATATACTAATACATTCGAAAATTAAAAATTGAAATTGTAATACCGACTCGATCAAAAAAATATGTAAATACGAGGTATAATTGTATAAAATGAAAACAATGCCATTAAATCAAAACAAACCCATATGTGCGAAGTTCACAATAGCATAATCGTAGTTCGGACACTTCATACGAAATTTGCTAGCTGTACCTTTGAGCTTTTCTACAGTTTACTTGGATGATGATGATTCCAAATTTTCAAATAGTGTCCAAAATCATCAAAATCCACGTTGCACTGAGATTTTTAATGCCTGAATATTCATGAATGATACATCCAACACGATCCTTTGATATTTTTTGTGTTTCAGTTATCTCGATGTACTAATTTTCATTGTCTTTGGTGTTCATATTAAGAATATTGTGAAGTGAAGGAATAGTGGAAAAAATTTTAAATTCCATATTATGTATGGAAAATAGGCTATTTTTAAACTATCGTCATAAGGATATCAAGATAACGTTACGCGCAAAATGTGGTTCGGATCAATCGAAGAGTTGCCAAGAAATGAAATTTAACTAAAAGTGGACGAGGCACCAGCCACTTAAATTTTTACGTCGGCCCTTCTGTATCATTACCTTTGAATTTCCTAAGTAGTTTGGAACATTAAACTAATCTGAGGACGTGGCCATGCTCCCTGTTGAAAAATATTGGAATCAAAAAAGCCTAACCTACTATCGTCCCTGGAGGGGAATTTAAGTTTTCTACCTTCGTTAGTGTTTCATACCGATTTTGTGGGCGCGTCAATGGTTCGATACCAATTTGTTTCGTCATCTTGACAATTTTGATATTTATATTTAATTCTAAATCTATTTAGATTAGTTTTAACTGCAGTTAGTTGAACAAAACAATTATTCTCTTTGTGAATAAATCAGTAACAAGAGCATAGATACTTTTATTTTATTTAAATGTTGTAACAAAAACTTGTGAAATGTGGAATTGTTTCGTAAAATAACAGTTTTTTTCTTTTTTGATTACAGTCCTTCACACATCCGCGAGTTTGGCGTTAAATGAGAGTTGGGATCCAGACGTCAGGTAATATAAAACCAATTATTCTATTCCTTATGTTTAAACCAAATTGATTTCTTTATAATTGGCTAATTTAAACTTAATATGTGTGATATATAGAGACGACATGGAAATGATGTTAAATAAAATAGTTCCCGAAGGTCTACCGTACAGGCACTCGTGCGAAGGACCCGATGATATGGTGGGTACAAATAAATTTGTGAAGTGTTGAATTGCAATACCGTTAATTATCGTAATAATTGTGTTTATTTTAATTTCATGCTTTCAGCCGGCGCACGTGAAAGCCTGCTTCCTCGGCAGCTCATTGACAATCCCCATAACTGATGGTAAATTATCGCTTGGTACATGGCAGGGCGTTTGGCTATGCGAGCATCGCGATCAAGCGGGTTCACGCAAGCTAGTTATAACACTGTCTGGGTGTCCGCGTGAGACAGCGCGCAGTCCGCTGTCGCCAGTATCGCCAATCGCTTCGACATCCAGTTAGGGAAGGCCTCGCTCCACCCGCGATAGTCGGTAATCGCGGGGGAGCGACAATAATGGCATCATTTCGTCGAGGAAATTAATTTTTAATAGAAATTTAGCTAATACCAAAATCAGTGCGACAGCAACAGCAACAACAACAACAGCGGCCGCCGCATCAGCTGTGGCAGCCGCAGCAGCTGCGAGCACTACAACTACTACTTGTGCGAAAAATACGACTAATTTAACTAATATAACTACGAACGCGTTATTAAGTAATAGTAGAAGATTGTTCATGAAAAACCAATTACATTTAAATTTAAATGTAACGGGAACATTGAATGTTGATAATGATGGTAATGCGAGTGATTCGATGGAAGCAGCAGCAGCAGTAGCAGTATCTAAGTTAAAATGGGATGGTGTTAATGTAGAAACCGTCACAACAGTGCCTCAAGAACAACAACAACAACTACAACCACACGAACAAAAACAACATCAACAACAAATACTAGAAGCAGAACAACAACAACTTAGGAAAGCATATAGCAAAATCGAAGCAATTGCAGTGGGACAGTCGTCTACAACTACAACAACAACCACAATTAGAGGAGACGTGGAAACAGTAGCAGCAGCAACAAAACGAGTAGCGACATCGTTATCATCATCACCGTCATTGTTGAATTCATCATCAACGGCATTAGCTAAATTTAACCGAATCATCGACAGTACAATGCCGGCAACTAACTATTATCAGCATCATTTGCAACAACAGCAGCAAGCGCAAGAGAGCATGCAACATGCCATATGCGTCGGTGCAGCACCACCAGCAACGCTGAGTGATGCACTACAGCAGCGCTTAGCGCTCGTCTATCCCGACATTGTCTCGACCGATTCGCAAACGAAAAAAATTAATTTCACAACAGCAGCAGCAGCGGCGGCAACAGCGAAGACAACAGCAGCAACAACCACACAAACAGCAAAACCGAAAGCGAAAGTGAAAGGAAAATCCGGTGCAACGCATGATCGTTCGCGTACAACGCGAGCGGAAATAGCAACGGAAGTAGAAGCGGCAGCCTTGACGGCCGCAGCTGCTGCAACAGCGCCATCAAACGACGATAATCAAATGAAACGAAATGATGTGCATTATTTGTTGAAACAATTAAATAGTTTTAGTGATATAGAAGAAATAGAAATTGTTGATATGGAGCAAAGACAGCGACAGCTGGATGAACAACAGCAGCTAACACAGCAGCAACAACAACAGCAACAGCATATGGGCCACGGCGTGGACAAGGCACACTCACCGACAGCGCAATCGCTTGTGATAACCTCGCCATCGTCGCTGTCACACAAAGGCATACGACGGTACGCCTCACTGCACCAACAGCAGTGCACGCAATATCCGCTCGACAGCGACGAGGCGATCGACAGCGTCGATCAACAGCAATATTTGCTGCAACAATTCGACGACTACCTTTTTCAGTCCTGCCACTATTTGGAGACAAATTATTTTGCCGCCAACTATCGCACTGCCATGGTTGAGAGCAGCTCACACGAGTTCCGACCGTCGACGACGACGACAACGGGCACATCGGCCGCATCTGTCTCATCGGAGCAATCCCTCGAGCTGCACGAGACCGAGCCGCCGAGCGTAATCTGCAAGGCACCACCGCCACCAGCGCCTGCCACACCAACACCATCTTCAAGCGGCGTCGATGTGCCGACAACACCCAGACGCTACGGCATGCAAGCGCGTCTGACTAGCAGCGGCGTACAAACCGAACTCACCGCCACCTCACTAACCGAGGCGTCGCTAGCAAAGAGCAGCAGTAGTTCCGCCAGCTCTGAAGAGCAGCGACGGCGTGCGCCATTCTTCAAGTGCTGCTACACGCCTATAGATCGCTGGCGTGAAAAGCGTAGCGCAGCACATTCAGCGGCGGCAGCGCAAAAGCGTGGCAGTCGACAAAGTGAGCGACCAAGTGTCACTGCAGCTGCAGCGTCGGTTAGCAAGCGCGGTGGCGCCTCCGCCAGTGCCAGAGCGAGTAAAGCCAGCGTCGCACAGCAACATACGCGCAAAAATGGCCATGCAGTCTGACATTTCGCGTACGCATTGGAGTGTGTAGGCGTGGGTGTGAGCGTGAGCATGGAATTACTAACAAAACAGAGCAAATTGAGAATCCATCAGCGTCGCTGTCTATTTGCGATATCAACAATTACTTCTATTTCAAAATTATACTTGGAATATTTACGCTAATACTTTTGTATACATGAAGATATTCCAAGTAGATTATTTGTTTGAAAGCGCAAACTTAGATGATAAACTAGGAGGAGCAGCAGGAAGAGTTATTTTCTGCAGCGCATTGAAGGCGCGTCAATGCGTGGCAAAAAGTGAAAGAGATTTTGAATATTGACAGTTGTAGTAAAGCATAAAATAGAAGTCTTAAAAAGTGTTCTAAATGTTAAAGCTTTTTTAAAAAGCCTTTTAGTTGTATGCATGCATGCAGGAAGTGAACCAGTCGTGTACCAGTGTCAGTTGGTACCAGTTAAATTAGTAAGCCACACACGCTAACCTCAAAGATAATAAAGAGCCACAAATACGCCGCACTAAACAAGAGATTTGCATTGGAAATAAGCGCTTTTAAATTAACTTTTTTGTTATGAATTAATGTTAGACTAATAAGTTCTTTAACACGCCGCGTAAAAGAAGAAACGCGAGCGAAAAATTTGCTTTTGAGCATTCCAAAGGTAGCTATAGTTTTCAAAAACAAGTTTAAGTTATAAAATAACGATATTGATTCTAAGCTATTGCTTTTTATTATTTTTATGACTTTTTAATTTTCAGCATTTTTTTAATTTTTTACATTTTATTTACCTTTTTTAGTTTTTTAATGTTTTTAGTTTTAATTTATTTTTTAATTAAATTATTATTTTTTTTTTAATTTTTTTTCAATTTCAATTTTAATCTTTTATTTTAGTTTTTATTTATTTTTTTGTATTTATTTTACTCTTTTAAATATTTTTAATTATTATTTTTTATTTTTATTTATTTTATTTTTACTTTTAATTAAATTTTTCTTTTTTTATTTAATTTTTCTTTTTTTTTAATTTAATTTTTCTTTTTTTTTTTTATTTAATTTTTCTTTTTTTTTAATTTAATTTTTTTTATTTTTATTTTTAATTTAATTTTTTTATTTTTATTTTTAATTTAATTTTTTTTATTTTTATTTTTAATTTAATTTATTTTTTTTTATAATTTTAAAAAAATTTTAATGTCATATTTTTGGTGTCGTTTTTGTTTTTTTATATTCCCTACCTAAAAACTATTGGATTTCACTGAATTGACTTCAATTAAACCAAGTGTTACAATTACCACATTTTACGTCCTTGGCTTTGTCTTATTTTTGATATTAGTGTGTACCGATTGCAGTGTAGTGAATTCCGAATGCTTTTGTTTTCAAATTTGATAGAAGCATCTAAATAATCACCTATTGTAAGAACACCGAATGTCATCTTATTGCCTACACACACACACTCACACAGCGACTTAAGTGACTGCAGCACACCGAACGAAAACTGCACATGATACATACATACATACGTACATACATGCATACACATACAACTTTGTTTGCGAGCTTCACCAAACTGCATAGAAGAAGCGTAAACCTAAACCTAATAAAATAAGGCAGTGCAAGCATGGAAACGTAAATAATAATAGCTTAATATATAATATATATGAACAAAAAAACAAAATTAAAGAACAAATGCCGTCGGTAGGTAAAATTGCAAAAGAAAGTAAATATAGCAGCAGCAGCACATAGCATATTTCACGAATGTTTACGAAAAATACTTTACAAAATTAAAATAATTGTAACGCGAGCGTTTAGTCTTAACATAATTAATTATAATTAATGCAAATACTAAGGATAAGTAACTTTTTCTAAAACACAAAGAAGTAAAACATAACAGTAGAAACGCATACAAAAACAAAACAAAAAACTTAAAAAAAAACATTTGCAAAATAAGTGAATAAAATGCAGAAAATATATTGTTAATGCATTGAAACGCTAAAAATATAGAAGCTATATGAACATAAACCAAAAACAAAAACAAAAAGAAAAAACACAATACCACATGCAATGCATATTAACTATATATGCTATGAACTATAAAAAGCGCATCAAATACCAGTAATTAATTTAATTAGAGAGCTTGTATAGAAAAAGAGTGAAATCGAAAAAGAAAAATAAAAGTCAGCAAGCAAAAACAAAAAAAAATATTGAAACATAATAAATGAATTTAAATTCAAAAAAAGAAAAGCAAAAAGCGTAGAAGTGAAATTTTTAAGCGCTAATTTTTAATTTTCAAAACATTCTAGCAATAACTTAATAGGTAATTCATATAAATATACATACAAGCAAATAAGAAGTAAAACAAAGCAAGAAAAAAACCAAAAAAAGAAAACACAAAATACACCATGTCATGTGACAGCGCAATAAGCGTGCAGGAACTGTTATCATTAACGGAGTCATTGAAATAAAATTGAAAAAGAAAAACTAAAAAAAGTGGATATAATAAAAAATTTGTCTAAATTCTACATATAGCATAATAAATTAATCCAAGTACCAGTTGTTAAGTTTGGGTTTTGATTATTCGAGTCTCGAAATGTTACGTACGATGCTGTTAATTTTGTTCGTTGATTTTTATATACATACATACCTACATATAGTACATTTAAAAAGCAAAGAAGCAATGAATGTAAGTGCGCACGCACACCGCAACTTTGAGGTTATGCACATACATACATACAAAGAACATATTTAAAAACTTTAACTCCGAGGAATTGTTAAGCCGTCTTCTACTTACCTTAATTTCGTCAAGCATCATTAAAAAGAAAAAACAAAACTAAATTTCGTAGCTATTTAGAATTACTGTTACGCTTGGCGCAGTAGCTTAGTCATTACATTTGATTTCCTGTTTTGTTTTCGTTTATTTTTTGCTTAAACTTATACTTCAATCCTTATCGGCGTTGTAAACACTTACATACATACATTCAATTTGTATACGTAGAGACGCATACATACACACACATGCAAGCATTAATACAAAGAAACACAAAGCAAAACATATATATACAAATATATATATACATGAATATATATCAAAAGCAAACTTGTCAATTTTGTTATGAACATTATTATTATATATGAAATACTTATATTGTACTACAATAACAACATTTTTCTTATGGCGTTTAAGTGGAGATGAGATACATATTTGGGGAACTTTTACAATTTTTTTCTTATTATTATAACGCATTCTCTTCTATGGATTAATTATTCTTATATTATCACTAGTACCAAATAAAACACGCATACACATATATATACTCACAAAATGGGCAATTGAAAAATGCGAAGAAATTATACACAATAAAACATAAAAAAATATTACAAAAAACGTAACCAAAAACAGCGCTTTTTTCTAATTCCATGTATTCAAGGACTAAACTATATTTTCTAAGGATAAGTGCAACTAAGCATTTACTTGCTCTTCGTCGCATTACGTTTTTTAACCTCGTATTTTAATTTTAATAAACGGACGGGTGGTCACCGGCAGTTGAGTACATCTACAGTTATTGCAACGGAGCCTTCGTAAACGTCAATCGAAGGATAACGCTTTTTAGCAAATAATTTAAATATTGCCTTTATTTATATTGCCGTTTAGTTTTAATCAGTTATTGCACTTATAGCGCAAGTAAACCAACCTCAATCAATTTCGGTTTTTTTCTTAATTTCTTGAAGTCATATGTGCTTGATTTTTTAATTCCACATACTAGTTATTTAGTTGCAAGAGTTTTGGCCCAAGTGACTATCAAGCTAACAGTGCTTGGTCCCATAGAGTGTCGGACAAAACAAATGGAACTGATGACTATGAATGCTAAAAACATGTCGTATACTCCAAATTACAATTTTGGATATAAAAAAAGTAACTACTTCAATATAAAGGTATATTTAGTGAAACAATGAAAATGTTTTTTCAAAAATGTTTACATTTTATAAGAAAGAAATTACAAGTACCCAATATTCACTGCGACAAAACATATTGAACTATTCGCAGCTATTCGCGATAAGGGTCGAAAATCGCGTTGTTTTCTGATGATTTTGAATTCTCTACACAATTTGAACAACGGCATAAAAAATCAGCATCATTTAGTTTAACCAAGTTTCTTTATATAAAAAGTTGTGATGCGATTAAAGTTCTACTTATTTCGAAAAAAATAAGAGCAAAAAGTGGCCATGGCTGGAAACAAACATTCAATTTAAATAAAACAATTAATTATTAAATACTATAAGATTATCACAAAAAGACATTTGTAACAAATTTTATGTCAATAAATCAACAGTGAACATTATTATGAAGAAATTTAGGGAGAGTAGATCTGTGAAAACTCATCATCGTGAAGGACGACCTAAAGCTACAATACGTTATGACGATTCAAAAATACTTAGAGAACTAAAAAAGTTTCCAGATAAGTCGGCAGTGTGCACGGTTAAAGCCGTAAATTTGAAAGTTAACAGCCGTACTGTACAAAGAAGAGCGTGAGCAGGTGGGCTAACAAGTTATAGCGCAGCTATAATATACTTTAACCTCAAAAAAAAATCTTTAAAGACTATTACAGTTTGTCCGGAACACATCAATTAGTCAGTGAAACGATGAAAAATAATAATTTTTTCTGATGAATTGAAATTTATGTAATTTTAAATATTCAGACAGAATGATAAGAGTTCGCCAATCAAAAAATAAGAATCCCGATCTTGTTAGATCGTTAGATCGCCGAAAAAACAGCCCTTGGTCGGATAAAATCCGAGTCAATTCGGGTGCGTAGAACCGGCTGTCGTTGGAATTGAGAATCTTCTCTTCTTCCTTAAGAATCCCGATACTCTTAAGGTACGGTTAAGCATGGTGGAGGTGGTATTGTGATATGAGGATCTTTTTCCGGGTTTGGTGTTGGACTTCTTCATCGAAACAATGGCATTATGGATCGATTGATATACAAGGATATTCTCGAAAACGTTATGCTTCCCCATGCCGAGTGGAATATGCCACTTTCGTAGTCATTTAAACACGACAACGACCTGAAGCACACGCCGAAACTTGTGACAAACTGGGTCAGAGCTCAAAATATTAATGTCCTAAAGTGGCCAGCTCAATCGTTGGATCTCAATCCTATTGAGAATCTTTGAGATATAATAAATTGAAGGATGGAGCCTGGTAAAACAATCCACAAGAAATTATTAACAATCTTATAGCTTCTATGCCAAATAATTGTTAAGCTATAAAATACTAAATAACAATCATTAGTCCAATGTGTTTTGTCGCTCTGAATATTGAATATGTTAAATTTTTTCGTATAAAATGGCAAGGAGTCAAGTAATTTCTAAGTTTTTGTATGTTTTCATAAAATAAATCATTATTCTTCAAATCTGAATGATTTGGTTATATTTAAAATGATAATTGGGAGAATAGGAGATGGTAACGTAACTCCTATGTATGGGTCTAATATGTTTTGTCTGACATTCGGCGAAAAGAAATTTACTTTGTATTTAGCTTCGTTAAAGTTCTTTGTTTTTTTTTCTTATTTTTTGTATGTTTCTTTTTATTTTTTTTATTTTTATTTTTATTCTAATTTTTTTTTAATTTGTATTTTTTATTTTTTATTTATTTTTATATTTTTTTTTACATATTTTGTTTTTTTTAATTTTTATTTTTTTTTTATTTTATATTTATATTTTTATTTTATATTTTTATTTAAATTTTTTTTTTAATTTTTTAAATCTACTTCACACGTGGAGATTTTAAAGCTTATTCAGCTCGAGCGAATAGTCGCTGAATAAGGCTCTGAAAGCCGCATCAAAAGCAAGTTCGTCGGCGCATAACGCTACCATCGGATCCTAACTGCTTTGCGACGCAAACTTTAAAAATTAGCCGTCAACTTTGTTATATTTCTGCAGAACTAATATATTGCAACATTTTCAGATTATCAGCTAAATTTGATTAATCTTAGAGGTAAGTGCAATTCAGCAGATGTGGAGAATTCACTATACTTGAAAATTGGAAAAACTTTCGCGGAGCACAGTTTAAAATATGGCATATCCCTGTGTAATTGCGGTGAAAAACGTAAAGGGTCTCGATTTAACGCGTCTGTGGCAGCTTCTTACAGCATGCGTCTAGCCGGTACATGTACATACATATACTATATCATATATATATGTATATATGCCCACAAATTAATATTTTTTTGCATAGACTGCTGAATTTAATTTCAATGGGTATCTCTTTAAGCAATTCATCAACGCAGTTCTTCCAAGTCATAATAAAAATTACACTTTGTTGAATATTAATATTATATTTGTAATAAAATTAAAAAGGTAAAAAATATAAGAATATGAAATTTAAATTATGCTTGTATGAACGCGAGTAGCTAAATTTTATTGTATAATTAAGAGCAGTGAGATGACGTTGCAAGAAAGTTGCTGAATGCCATTATAAAGTACATAGTGAATTAATTAAATAATAAATATATTTAAATTAAAACCAAACAAATGCCTTTTACACACATACACACATATTTGCGTACATTATCCACAGTTTGAAACGTACATACATACATGCAAATATACACAAACACTACCGCCATAACAGTAAATAAGTAGCTTATAAATATCGAACGTTTTTTTTGTTACTTCACAGATTGACTTTAATTGTGTGAAAACTAAAACTGCAACTCAGCTGACTTTGGCTTGCACTGAATGATAGTTGATACCCAAAAATATGAAGAACCTATTTATATGGCTTATGGCTTATTTTCTCTTCAGCTGAATAGGTGCTGAATGTGAAAATGCAATATGTTTGAAGCTGAAGTTTTAAGTAAGTTGCAGAGGCTACTTCTCAACAGGCTTTCTATGCGCTTTCATTATTGAACACTTAATTCAGCTATCGTTATCTTTAGCTGAATAAGTGTTTAAAGCTAAATTCCTAAAATGACTGTATTAAGCAGTTTCCTCAAGCGCTGAAAGTCAAAATATCTGCAGAACCTGGTATGGAGTTGCAGTTTTAATTTTTTTTTTAATTTTAGTAAACAGTTTTCCTTTTATTAAGGAAAAAAAAATATTTTTTAAAGTTTCATACAATTGATTTTTGTTGGTGAAAAATTCAAATTACTTCTATTTAAGCAAGAAAAATTATTTTCCAGTTTATATTTTTATTTTTTTTATATATTTTTATTTTTTTTTATATATTTTTATTTTTTTTTTTTTTATATATTTTAAATACTTTTATTTTTATGCAGTTTTTACTAACTCTTCATATTTACATTAATAATAAGCGGTGTCTACTTTTCGTTAAGGCCTTAACAATCGGTCTAAAGCTGAGAGGGTTTGATTTTTGGTTAACTATTATTATAATATATATTTACAAAATATATAAGTACATACATAAGTATATATGTACATATGTATGTATAAATTTTTGCAGCATTTCATTCTCGTATGTTATTAAGTAATGATTACGTTAAATAGCTGAATTATCGTTTACTTATCCGCTGCTCGTAAGCACTTAAAAAATAATTTAACTCTCGTTCGTATTATATTTGCTTATTAATTATTTGATGTTTATATATTCTTATCTATGTACATAAGTAAGTACGTGGATTCCATTATTATCCTAGTTGGTTTTTGTTTGTCAACGCCCCTGAAAATTTCAGTTTTTGATCAAAACCTTTGTACACGCAATTAAAGGTACATATGTAAACATGATTTTGCTTGCGCATTCATGCAAGTGATTTGTACATTCTGTGTTGCTCATACGCCATGGTGTACGCCATGAGTACAATGCAGTTGATGCATGATTTAAGTTGTGTATAACATTTAAAGGAATATGTTTATGAAAAAATCAAGAAAACTTGTTTGTAGAGAGAAAAATTTTGTGTTCGAATAATATTTTTTCAAAGCTGTAGGTATATTTTCTTCGCAATTAGTAGTTTTAAAATTTTAATTTTTAATTTAGTTATAGAAATTTTAGTAAATATAAAAACCAAATTTAAAAATTTCCATTGGTTCCTTTGTTTAGATCAAAAACTGAAACTTCATGGATTCAAGATGCGTTTGCAAAAAAAAACGAAAAAAAATAAATTTCAACTTGGTAAATAACGGTTTATTAATGACTTTATTATTTTTCGGTTTTTATGTACTTATATTCAACTTCTACTGTTTTTTGATAATAGAAAATTGTACATTCATTACCAACTATAAAACTAAGTGTAAAAAGTAAAAACAAGCTTTAATTAATTTAATTAACCGTTAATTCGATGTCATTGTCAGTAGTCTAGTGTTAAATAGTTAATTTGTAAATTAAAAGAATTTCAATAATTGAAATTTGTAGATAAATAAAATAAAATACGCATTATACTTGAATATATACAAACATACATACATACATACATACATGCCTATAATAAATCAATGTAATATCTAATAATGATCAACATAAACAATTTTAGCACCTAAGTAAATGTCGCCTAACTGTGTATTTTGCTATATTAAATCATAATAAACATAAAATGAATAATGAACAAACAAACTAGCTGTTGAACTAATCTACTTGATTGAGTACGAGCAAAGCCATTAAAGCAAGTTTTATGACCAAACACGATGCAAATGTTGTTCACGACCACTTGCTGGCAGCGTTTGCATCGACAACAAAAGGGCTCTCACAACTGCAGCACACACTTATACCACTGTGTACAACGCCTTAACACATGCACACACACACACACACAAACACATGCAAATATTATTCATATATGTATACAGCTCACACACATGCGCCAGCAACCACTCGTACCACACACATACACACTCATAGCCGAATGCAACTACTTCAACTTACGCACAGTGAGCGACCGCCGCTGCTAAATAAAAGCGCATTTTCTTACCAAACTCTTTTGCATTTTCAATCTTTTTAAAATAAACTAAGTTTTTAACGCTAATAACAAACAAAGTACTATATTTAATATGTAACAATTAATTAAACAAATAATAATACTAAAGAAATAAAACTTAAATTAAAAATGTAATCCTGCCAAGAAACAATTGACCTGCTTGAAGAAAAAACCCGCTTTTTGCTAAATGATAAATTAATATAAAAGACAAATTATAATTATATATAAATATATGAAAAAAGCATTACTTCGACACGATTTTGAGAGAAAAAAACCGAAATTCCGTAGCAATGCGATTACGCTGTACTAAATATACATTTATAAAAGGATATAGGAAATCGAAATCAGCAAAAGTTAGACGCAATTATTACATACATACACACATACAACTAAATGCAGAGCAAAGCTAATCACCATACCAGTAAAGACTTTTTGCATGTTTGATAAACCTTATACCAGTATACATACATACATACATACATACATATATATACAATATCACTTGCATACATATATTTAAGAATACTTACTAAAATTAAATGAAAAAATTTAGACCAAAAACGAAAACCAACAAAAGGCAGCAAGACTTATAAATCATACCAAGCCATAAAAAGGGGTTAAAATTTGTTTTCTAAAACGAACATTTCAATATTTTGCAAAAGGCGTAAAAATATAAAAAGATACTAAAATTTATTTTATTATTATTATTTACTATTATTTGAAGTATACAAATCGACTCTCAAACAAGTAAAAATATTTGTATTAAGTAATTTTCCTTAGTTAAAAAAAAACAGTATAAAATAAAATATATATTTTTTTAATTAAAATACAATGGCAATACAGTAGCTAATTTTCGAAAATAATATTTAATTTTGTTGCAATACATATATGTATGTATATTTGAGTTATTCCGAAAAATTTGTAAATTTGAAAAAATTTGTTTCAAAGCGCAAAACAAAAAAAAAAACTATAAAATAAACTTAAACCCAAAAAAACAACACAAAAACAAAAAAAAAATATTTATATCTAAAATATACACCCACACTTGCTTCAAGCCGATTATTGAAAAATCTGCTATAAGTATTACAATGGTTATTACATTTCCGATCCAGATCACAAGCTCACTTATATTCGGTCAAAATAAGAAAGCACTGGTTTCAAAGCCAATGAACGGAATTTATGCAACCAGGAAAATTCTTTGTGATTGCAAAGAAGAAAAAAAAACAGTTAAAAATAAACAAAATACGAAATAAGTAAAATAAAAATGTAATAATGTCGAGGAATGCTTTGCGAAACGACTGAGAAGTTATTATTTGAAAAAAAATATTATTTATTAAAAATTATTGAATTTGAACTAAAATATTAAATAATCATTATTATTTGCTACGAAGTTCGTAAAACCCAGTAGGAAACGTCGGAGATTCTATAAAATTTATACTTATAAAAGAACAGTCATACAAACTGAATGCTCAAAATCAAGTTCTTGTATAGAAATCTTTTTATCATTTAATGAGATATCTTTACGAAATTTGGCATAGATTATTTTTCTAGACAATGCAACAATATTTAAAGAATTTTCTGAGATCGAACCAATATAGCATATAGTTGTCATACAAACTGAACGGTCAAAGCAAGTTCTTGTATGGAAAACTTTTTTGTTTGATCAGATATCACAGTATTTTGACATGGCTTATTGTCCAAAGCAACGCTATAATATTTCAAAAAATTTTTCAGATCATACCACTATATCATATAGGTGCCATACAAACTGAACGCTCAAAATCAAGTTCTTGTATGGAATCATCTTTAATTGTGCAGGGTATTCAGTTTTGTTGCAACCGTAGTTAATGCTTTTTCTCGTTATACATATTATATCGTTATATCTACATTTCGTTATCGTTATATTTACATTTTATTATTATAATTTACATAGGCATACATACTTGTATATACTTAAAGTAATATTCTTTTATTCCTCCTTGTTATATGTTAAAATCTTAAAAATTATTCAATTAAAGATATTTGCTTGAGCCTGTGTGGGTGATTAATAATCCTACTTGTAAAAGGGAAGCACAAATTTATTAAATACAATATATAAATCAATACAAATTTTACAAAGTCGTCAATCATTTAACATTACATCATTACTACCCAGTTTTAGATGCTTATATATAAAATAAAACGAACGATAAATACTAAACATAACTTATTAAGATACATTTTTAATAATCTACGCAAATATTTTAAAACACAGCCGATTGCAAAAATCATTCACATACACACACATCAATAATTAATATTACTTTCTTCAAATTTTGTTTAACCAAAGTGGTTATATCAAATTGTGATTTCAAAGAGGGTGCCATATTAGAGAAATGTGTGGATTATAATTATATATATATTAAATTTTACAAGAAAAGTGAAGATTTTGTTGAATATTGCGTGAGAACGGTTAAATACTTTTTTTATAGCAAAACTTCAACATAAAAACTCGTGTGTAAAAAATATGCAGCTCACCCAACACATATGCAAACAACACGCTTACATTTATACACACATTTGAAACACCTCCAAATAGATGGGAATTATGAATATAAAAAAAAATAAAGTCAATGTGCATCCAAAGGTTAAGGAGATCTATGAAACATTATATAAATAGAAATATGTATATATATACGTATATAACTACATGCATATATATAGTAATAATGTAAATAAGAGTAATAATTTATGTACAGTAACATTTTGCATAAACACGCTTATGCACACCGCCAAGTCCACGAATATACTTACAAACATACATACAGATGGTATGCGTTTGCGTGCAGCACATTTATATACGAAACATTTGTACTATATATACATACATACATACTCGTACATGTATGTATGCAAAGAAAAGCTTGAATAATCACATAAATAACAAAAAAATCAATAACATAGTGAATTAATAATAAAAATTATTGAATTTTAAATAAAAATAATACATACATACATGCATTAATAAAGAAAATTTCGATTTTGCCGCATCCTACGAATCCATATGCCTAACACACATTTGTTAATAATATAATACATACATACTGGTACATACATACATATGGTTATGCTATTTGTACTTCCACACATACGAAAAAGCAGTGTGCGGGTGGCAAATGGTCGCATACCATCATTAAACATTTAGTAAAAACAAAGAAAAAAGACAAAAAAAAATTTAAACGGATATGAAATTAATAAAACCTTGCATACATACAGAACTTTGTCAGTAACATGCTAAGTATGTAATAGTAACCAATTTTGGATCAAAACGTAAAATCTTAAAGATATAAAATTGAAGTATGTATACACTAAATCGTATAAAACGGCATACACTCAAGAAAATAATAATAAATAAAATAACATAAAAACGAGAAGCGAAAAAACACAATGTATAAGCGAAGAAGAAAATAAGATAATAATGATAATGAAATAAAATAGTGAATAGATTATCTTAAAAATAAAATTATTAAAAATATTAACGAATAATTTCACAAAATGGTGATTTGACTTTCATTTGTAGCTTTGTGTTGGGGGAAAATGTTTTATTCAATCTATTTAAATTGTTAGAGAAATCTACAAAAAAAATTCATTCCCATAACAGCGCTTCACATAGGGTTGCGAATTTGTTAATTAAAAAATTTGGGTTACAAATTCCAAAATCGGTACAAAAAATGGAAAATCTAATTTTTAATCCAAGTTGTTGGGGTTAAAAAGTAGATTTTTAAAGATGGGGACTAAAGATTAGATTCTTAATGGTGAATTAAAATTTAATTTAAGATGTTAAAAATTAAATTTTAATTTTTTACTCTTACATAAAAAAAAAAAAATTTACTATTAAATTAAAAAAAATAGAATTTTTAGTCCCGTATTTGGGAATAATTTTGTTTTTCACTACGGTATCTTGGATTAAAAGTTTTAAGAATTATTTTTAATTAATAATCAGAATTTCAGTATCAATAAACTTTATTCATATGTTAATAAAATTAATTTAATTTATGCATTATTTCTAATCTTAACTATACTTAACAGGAAAAGCGTCGTATTTATATCCACCTGAATGGAATTATTCCACTAAAGCAAAATAAAAATACCCTCAAGTTTAACAGTTACAAATTGGTAAATACTATCGTAATTATTGTTATCAATGTATCTTTTAAATGGGTCAGTAAGAAAGATACATCAATAGTTTTGCAATATATAACATTTTATTTCAAATTTCAATTGTATCAAAAAAGCGTTAAATAATTTAGTTTTACATTTTGCAATTCAATTAAACCACTTTATCACTGTATTGTACGGTTAACTCCATCGAAGGCCTCATTTTTGTGGTCGCTTACATTTGGCCGCGCTTCATAGGTGCAAATTGTTACGCCATGGTAATGTGACTCGCTGAACTCACCACGTAGGCCTTTGTATAAGAAATGTGAAAAGTCAAAATTTTTTCATTATAATTAAATTCAATTATCATAACCTCACCAATATAGTAAATTCGTGTCGCATCGTCGCCGAAATTGGAAGGAAAATGCAATGATAAATGATGCACCGAAGAGAATGTGACCACTCTGAGGATACACGGAAAAATTATCAATCAATGAAATGCAAATAACGTAAAATAAAGTGTATTGTAATATTATTAACTACGTTTCTCATCAATTTGTTGTTTTATATATTGCAATTTATTTTTCCAATATTGTACAGCAAAGGCCTTTTAAAACGATAATGAGCAAAACCCTGTTATCTCCATAAGCAGATTTTATTTCGTAAATATAACTAAAAATCGGACACCTTTAAATTTTTAATGGCAAATAAAGTTTGTTTAATACTTTTCTTTCTTAATAAATCTTATTTTATAAAAAAAAATTATAAATGAATATATATATATAACATATGTACTTTCCACTTACTTTGGCGAATATTCAATTTCTCCTCGGGGATCTCTAGTCAGCTCAAATTCTTGGTCAGCCTTGGCTCGTGCATCATCAAATGTCATTTTAGGACGATTTTTAAAACTAATAACATATTTTGTTGTGCTTATTCGATAATATAACATTATAAATTTCGTTTGCTTACAGTCTCACTTTGTTCGGATGTGTATTGTCATTAGCGCCCACAATTATAATGCCTTTCAGCTTTATGTTACCGGTAAATGGTATGTTGAAGAGTAACTCTTCATCAGCATCACTTTGTACGAACTGCGTTTGATGTAATAAAATTGACCTTTTAGTTACAACCACGTAAAAAATTTAAAGACTTACATCCGCATGATTCAAGCGATTTTCATAAGCTTTGAACACTTTCTTTCCGCTTCCTTCGAGTTCTTCGTTCAGACACTCCAAATTGTCCATATCAATTTTTTTGAATAGTGAATACTCGATACCCATTTCCAGAGCATGGTCGACATCAGTGGCTTCATGACCACAATCCTGTCCGTGGTTGTGCGAGTGACCGTGTGGCATTGTGTCTTCTTTTATTAACGAGTTTAAATAATTTTAAAAATTACTAATCACTTTTTCTTATAAATAAACAGTGCTTCTTAAATGCAATGTTCATTCACAATAGAGCAATCACAGCTGATTTAGCTTCCTGCTTAGTGATGTGCTTCAAACGGGTACTTTAAAAACTTGTAAAATGCTAAAAAGCTTGTACACGTTTCGCAGCATCACTGTTTTTTTTAATTTACTTTTTAATTAACCAGATTTTGCCATGAAAATATTTTTAGAATACTTGTATAATAAGAAACGCTTGGTTTATTATCATGATTCAATTATATAAGGTTGTCTCCATAGAGCAAAATCAACAACTTGTCAAACGTTTTTATCATGATCGATAAATCCGGGAAAGACTTAACGCAACTGTCTTTTTACAGACCAGTACTGTCAAAGATGTCTCTTTTTCTTTATCTTTTAATACAAATCCGACCAATACGGGTTTCCTTAAAATGCTGCTAGCCCAGCGGGTCGCTGCTGACCAGACGACTTTTTTATTACTTAAATTTCTAAATTTGTGATATTTTTCGAATGGAAAGACGGATTCGATTAATTAAAAAAGTTATATAAAGGTATGCAGCAGTTTTGAATATGAAGAAATCAGTTTTGATAAGCATAAATATTAAGGTACAAATAAAGAGCTTTTACAGAGGCGACATTTTAATTTTCTTTTTATAATAGAAGAATACTTTTTGTGAAGTAAAAGAGGTTTTAGCCATGTGTGGAAGTTTACGCAAGTGAAAAAAGTTCTCTGAGCGTCATTTACTTGGGAGTGGTCAGAAACGATTCTTTTACATATAGCTAAAGCAGCTCACAACTTCCGGTCTTAGACCAAGAAAATACCCTCTGGGTAGCCAAGAGGCATCCGTTTGAAGGCGAGATAAATTGAGAAAGCGAAACATTCCCTCCGCAGAGTTGTGCACAGGATTAGGGATCCGGCACCTAAAAAACACTACCAATGAAATGAAGAAAACAGCCTTGGATGAGAGACCCGCCTTTGATGACGACCATTGCAAGCGCATGTACTTTGAATGTCCGGTACCCTAATTGAGAAGTTGCCGCAGCCCAACTGGTTAATTCCAGCGTAAGAGTAAATGCTGACATCATGCGACGACAAGGACTGCGGCGCGTAGGTCCTTGTGACAATTGCTACAGTGACCATATAAAGGAGCGGAAATTCGGTGTGGAATTTGTAGTGGGAGAGTGACTCCGTTGCCGAATCCTGGCATTTACCCAGGTGGATGAACGTCTTCTAGCCACAATTCGTAATAAAGATAAGTTTTTCACCATATCGTCCACGCCCCGACGGAAGAGATGAACGTTGTGACCAGATATGTCTTCTAAGAGCGCTTGGGGCGCACCTATGAGAGCTGCCCCCGCCATGATGTCCAATTCGTGCTTGGCGATTTAAGGGTGGTAAAAGAAGGTATCTTTGGCACTACGGTCGGTGAATTCAATCTTAATGACGAAACTTTCCCAAGTGGATTGAGGTTGATCGACTTCGCCGAGGCCAGAAATATGGTTGTCTGTAGTACTAGTTTCTAGCATAGAAAAATTCATCACGCTACCTGGCTGTCTCCGGATCGAAAAGCCACCAATCGGATCGATCATGCTGTGAGAGACGCAAGACAAGTCTCCAGTGTTTTAGACGTGCGTGTGCTCCGAGGTCCTAGCATGATGTGGATTATTATCTTGTTGCAGCGAAGATATGCACCTGTCTCTTTGCAACAAAAAAAGCACGTTAACAAACACAAGGAAGGTTCGGTGTTGTGAAGCTGCAATCACAACAGACAGCCGAACTATTTTCTACTCGACTTACTTTCCTCCAGGGAACTGTGTGGCGGCATTTTAAGCTCATTACGAGCAGCTGCAAACGAAGCTATTGGTTTTTGGAAAAGACAAAAGAAAAGCTGGTACGATGAGGACCCTTATCAAAATGTAAACAAGAGTTTATGTGAAATTTCAATTAAGGGATCGTTTCAGTGTGATCCTCATTGATTTTTGAGATTTTTTTATGTTGAAATTAACTAATCGGTCCGTTTTTCATAAATACATATATTCATGACGAATACAAAATAGTTAAATAAATTGTTGAAATTACATGTAAAGGAAAAGGTCCTGTACGATGTCCATGATCGCGGCCGCAGTTTTGGTCTAAAATAAAAATTTAAAAAGGACGATTAATCTGCAGGAAATCGCGCATGCTCTCAAGAAATACAACTTTATTTATTTGAATCTTGGTGTACAAGGGGCTTTCCAAAGTAAACAGGACTTAAAAAAAAGCATGTCGAACGAGTGTTTTAGCTCGTTGGCCGGTGTGGCCGCCAGTATGCCGGTGCAAGTTTTTTGAGTGGCCTAACGCTTTCCTTTCATGGGCAAATGCATTTTTTCGAAAAGGAAGAAGTCGCACGGTCCCATATCAGGTAAATACGGGGAGTGGTTAATGGCTAAAATGTGATTTTTGGTCAAATAATCGGTCACAAGCATCGATCGATGAGACGGCACATTATCGTACAACAAACGACAACTTTCATCAACCGTGCACACACCTCTCGTAAGCCCAAATGTTCGGTCAAAATGCGATAAATCGATGTTTTGAAGATGTTGAATTCCATTTCCATAAATTTCAATGATGATTTCGGCTGGTAAAAGTTCCACCAATTTTAAAACAAAATTTAATGTTGGCTCTTTGTTCGAAGCTCATTTTCGTACCGATAACACAAACATACTGACACTTAAAATGCAATAACTTTACTTCCAATCCATGAAATGTCATGAAATTTTCACTAGACAATCGATAAAGATAGCAGATTCTAACGCACCAGTCGACATATAGATGGCGCCACCAGGGGGCGCTAAATTCATAAAGCCCTGTTTGCTTTGGAACGCATCTTGTATGTACGTACTTATATTTTTACCGACGTCAAACTAAAAATTGTCACCATTTTGTGCGCTTTTGGGTTGACTTTTAAGTACGGAAATAAAGGACCTATTTCATGGGACCTGGTTTCATGCTAAAAACAAGTATCAGCGTGGTTTTATCTTCTTTATTGTTTTATTATTTATATTATGTTTTGTTTTATTGTTAACAAACTATCGAATTTCGTGTTAATATAAAATTGTTTACTTAATATTGCTACAGTTATAAATTCATGTCACAATTGGAGATACTCTCTCTCGCACATTTTCAGTTTGCCGTTTGACATTTTCAGCACATTTTTTGTTCGAGATATTACGTAATTGAGTTTTGGAATATTTTTGTTTATTTGCCATTTTTACTTTCACAATTTTTGTTCTAATTTTGCATCAATCAATTTTATGTATATGACGATATGTTAATGTTGTTGCCTAAAGTTTTTAGCAGAATGTTTTCTAGCCTTTCGTCTTCATGCCCTCTCAAGTACTACTACTATAGTTATATAACATGTGTTTGTGTATGCTAGGACATAATATTAGAGAAATCCATTGAATCACTAATGCGAAGCACAAGGAAAGTTTCCACACTACTGAATGAATTTTTAGCAGATTTCCTAATTTTTACTTGCTTTTAATTGATTATTTCTTATTAGATTTACACGATTAGCTTGCTTATGAGTTCAAAAATTTCAAGTTCATGCTATCGAATTTCTAATAGTTTCCTCATATAAATATGTATGTATCTATGGACCGTGAATTATCTGTTTTAATATAGTCTGTTGTGGTATACTCTTAAATTTCACTCTTCGTTAATTTGCTTTAGCATCTCTCTCCATCCAGTATGTTTTAATTAAATACGCACTTCACTTCACAAGATTTCGATTGAAAATTTACAAACTTATATTAAAAAAGGTTCGAGCGATAACATAAAATTAACAAAATACAAATCAATCTATACACAGTGGCGTTGATGGGGCCTGCTCCTTCTCCTCCTCCTCCTACTTGGCGCCACATTTACGCAAGTAATATGTGTGTACGCATATTTGCTTCCCGAAAATATAACCTCAAATACTACGTATTATTGGAATACTCCTTATTTTATATATGTTTTAACCAATGTAAATAATTTGAATTTCATTCAAATTAGCATCTATTGTGGAAGTTCAAAAATCTGGACGGGTAGTGCCTTCGGCGTTATAATCTCGTCATCGAACTCATCATCCTGATCACCAATAATGTAGTCGCCATTTCGTTCTGCCGGGAAAAGAAAATAAGAAGAAATATAATCTCATAAAAGCACTTTGCTCTGAACACTGTAGACTTACGTCCACCACCGCCACCACTACCGTTGGGGTCAGATCTCGTTTTCGTCGGCTTCGAGACGTATTCACGTAGCAAATGAGCGTAAAGTATGTCGTCGATATAGAACATTGTTCCTAAATTATAGACGAATACTTCGCTTTCGGTAATTTTAGCGTTATTGACGCTAGTTGCATTGCTTCCTGGATTACGGGTGATCTTAATGTGGCCACCACCAATTGTTTCGAACACCTCGTTATCACGTAAATCACGATCATACAGACGTCCGCGTACAAAGTGATTGAGTAACATCTTGATGCCACGTGGAGACGCCTATTAGGGTTAATGGGTAAAGGTTTGTGTTAATACTTACAAATGATAATTGATTTATACCTACCATTACATCGTCGGATAGTCTGTCGAAACCAAGTCGTTCAAAAGCTTTGTCCTCGGGCACGAAGAAGGTGTAATTGGCACCAGAGACATGTGGCGCTATTTCGGCGTTGTTCAAGTATCTGTAAAGAAATGTGATAAAAAGTCAACTATTGCTACGAACACACACGACAAATAAGCAGGTATAACACTTTCGTCCCCTTAACGGTAGTTTATAAGGGTATTAAATATTGTTTAGTATTTGAGTATATAGTAAATGCTTTTACTTATTTTTATCATCAAGATAGTTTGACTGGAGCCTGTGGCCTCAACTTTAAGAGGTCGTCATAATCGTCGAGTCAGATGAACAATTGAGCGTCGAGTGGAAAAATTTCAATCCACAGGCACAGTACAAAATGTACCCGTGCCAGTGGGACAAAGAAGTGCCTATAGTGCCGAGAATATTGCTGTCGCTAGTGTATCAATTGAGGAAGACCCAAATCAGTCTCTCACTCGTCGTTCTCAAGCTTTGGGCATCTCTGCGATGTCGTTTTGGCGAGTTTCGCGAAAAAAGGCCTAAATTCTTACAAGATCAAATTGACGCAAGGATTGAGACCGCTTGACCACAAGCATCGTCGTATGTTCGTGAATTGGCCTGAGCAAAAACTTGGAAATGATCCGGATTTTTCCAGAAAAATCGATTTCAGCGATGAGGCTCATTTATGGCTGAATGGTTTCGTCAATAAGCAAAATATGCGTTTTTGGTTAGTCAGCAATCCACACGTACTCAATGAGTCACCATTGCATCCCGAAAATATTACGGTTTGCTGCGGTTTATGGGCCGGCGGTGTTATTAGGCCGTACTTCTTCCCGTTGCTGTTAATGGGAATCGCTACCGCTCAATAATACCCGAATATTTTTGGCTCGATTTAAGTGACATGGATTTGGACAATATGTGGTTCCAATAGAATGGCGGTCCAGTTAATTTGCCCCTCGGTTGTGCGATTTGACCCTGTTAGACTATTTTCTGTGGCTTACGTCAAGTCTATGGTCTATGCCAACAAGCCAGTGACGATTGATAAACTTCTTACGAATATCGAACGTAAAATTGCAGCAGTATCGGCCGATTTATGCTTGAAAACCGTTAAAAATTGAGTTCAGCGTCTGGACTTCTGCAAGAGTGCCCGTGGTAGCCATGCAAAGGAAATCAAATTCTATACATAATGGCATCGAATGTACTTCACAGAAATAAATAACTTTTGTAGAGTTCTTATTGAAAAACTCGGTATAAGCTGCTGGGTTAAGAACAAAGCGATTGAGAATCTCCTGAATCCAATTGACTGAGAGGAACTTTTATATTAGGCAAGTCATTGTTTATTTAGTAGTAGACCTTCCTCACAGTGACTCAGACAATGAAACAGTTGCTGCCCATCTTTGTGGGAGAGTTCTGTAGAAGACACAAGGACCCGTTCAGAAGCAGTGAGTTCCCATACACTACATGTTCTTTGTACTATAAATCAGACCGTTTGATTCTGACACAACGTTAAGCCAAAATTATATGATATTTGAACCTTCAAATAAATCTTTATACCTCTGACTATATTTTATTGGTAATCCTCAACAGTTCGCGTTAAGAAAGTAGATAGAGGTTCATTCATAATCGTGAACTTTGGGGGCAGGCTATCTTAGCTACACATATATACCTCCAGTTTAAATGTTTGCGACTGTGCTCAACATTAAAGAACAACAGCGCCATTACCTTGTGATTTGAGTAAATCTAGGGTCGCGCTCCAATGCCAAAAATGAGTGCGATAAAAACTGCGCGCCAAACCATGGGAAGGCCAGAAGTGGTGGTGTCTCTTTGTCCTTGTGCATCTGCATGAATATATATGTAAATTAATACACGCACACACTCCGTTAATGATTTTGCTGCTTTACTTTACCTGATGCAATTTGGAGACCACAGCTTCTGACACAAACAAAACCTCGGAGATTAGGAACACTTGATTGCCATTTACCAGTGCATAGTCCGACATAATAGATACATTGTTCACAGTTGGACTAGCTGAAAGAGAAGCGAGAGATGTTACATTTCAGCAAACTGATGCCAGCCAAAAAAAGGAAGAACACAAACTGTGTAATTGCACTTACGATGTCCGCGGAAGACCACATTCTCGCCGCCCATAGTTCGCACCACCATCTGGTCGGCGTTCTTCACTTCGGCCATGCGCAACGGATGTTGTGTGGGCAGGAAGTGGTTACGCAACACACTCTCGGTAAACTCATGCACGCTGAATGGATAGAAGCCCCAGTCGATGGGATGCCAACGTTGAAAAGCATTGTCGGACGGTATGAGTATCGTGTAGGAACCGTCGTCCATTATCTGTGTGAGATTGCTTTTGGAGAGGAAATGCTGAAAAACTTTGGTGCCACTTTTCATGCTGTTGAGGAAGGACATCAGTGGGCTGGACTTGGACTCTTTTAGTATGGGCTCGATTTTGGCGTGCGTTGTGGTGGTGTTGCGCATCTCCAAACGTTGTGGTTCATTGTAACGACTACAGATTGAAAGTTCAAGTGTGTATGTGAGAAAAGTTTTGCGAACTTTTAGTTTATTTTAGTGAAATTGGTATTTCGTTTTCAAGCACTCGTAAACAAGTTTGCACTTACCTATTCGATTCTTGTATGTTGCGTTTGGAATAGGGCGATTTCCGGTCACCAAGGTAGCCATCAATTGCAATAGCCATTAAGTTATCGTTCAAGCGAATTTTGTACAAAACGAGATAACCATTTAGTAACCACAAACTATTTTGTGACTTTTCCACTTTATATAAGTGGATTTTATGACCGTTGCCATTGCCGTAGACATCTTCATCGGCAAAGTTATCATAGACTTTTCCAGGCACTAAATGCTCCAACATGAATTCTTTAAGTCGTGGCTTTTCGATGGTACGTACATCGATTTTGGGTATAATCATGGTAAACTGAGTGTCTGTTGAGTAAATGAGTTTTTTTAAGTATTGATTTTAAAAAATAGATATTCGTATAAGATAGGTTATACTGGCCGGTGGCCACGTCATACATTGACAAACTGGTCCTTCGTAATAAGATATTCATATAAGGTTTCAGTGTTACGATACAGAAAATAAATGTTTTTGTACCATCAAAATTAGTATAATATTTAACTAATTCATAGGAATGTATTTAAATATGCCCATTCGTCCTTCCGTTTTGTATTGAGAAACTTATAAGCTTTAAGTGCGCAATTTGTGCACTAAAACCATTTTTACAATCTGGATGTAACCAAAAGTTCCACTAAGAATACAAGGAGCTTTCCAAAGTAAACAGGACTTAAAAAAGAAGAAATGGTTCTTTTGGCAAAATCAATTTATTTTGTACAAAATAGTCCCCTTCTGCTTCAATACAGCACGGTCCAAAAGCATGTCGAAAGAGTGTTTTAGCTCGTTGGCCGGTGTGGCCGCCAGTATGCCGGTGCAAGTTTTTTGAGTGGCCTAACGCTTTCCTTTCATGGGTAAATTCTATTTTCCGAAAAACAAGAAGTCGGACGATGCCATATCAGGTGAATACAGGGAGTGGTTAGTGGTTAAAATGTGATTTTTCGAGAAATAATCGCCCTTCGAATGTTGGATTCTGAGCAATTTTTGGTCGTCAGTCACTTTTTTTCCAGGTTGGTATGACTGTCAGTGACATCTGTGGGAAATGTCACCTCAAAATAATCATAAGTGTTTAGTATACGTTTGTTTTTCTGAAGTACATAAACTTCATTCGTCGATTTTTGCGATGAGTGAAATTATTCAATTTCATTAAATTGTGCGTGCGAATCAAATTTCTTGTACTGAAACCTTCAGACTGTTGGAAAAGGTCTTTGGTGATAATTATTTGTCGGGAGCAAGTGTTTCTGATTGATATAAATTATTCAAAGAAGGCTGAGAACGTGTTGATGACGAACCACGTCCAGGACGACCATCTACATCAAATGATACTCAACACGTCAATAAAAAAAGAAGTAGAACTCGAGAATCGACGATTAGCTGTTAAAGATTTAACTGGCATCGTTGAAATATCGGAAGGATCAGTGAAAACCATTTTGAAAGGTTTAGGCCTAAGGTGTAAGTAAGCACGATTGGTTCCAAAATTACTAAATGTTTTCGAAAAACAGCGCCGCTTTAACGTCTGTGAAATAATGCTTTCCAACTACCAGTGTGTCAGGAAATATATTATTACTGGCGATGAGTCTTGGATGTACGCTTACGATTCGGAAACAGACGATCTATCGTGACAAAGGTGAGGCGAAGCCGAAAACCACGTCAAAAGTCAGGATTATGTTGTCAGTTTTCTTATACAATATTATCTCCGCTAAAAATGTTTTAGAGTCTATTGAAGACATTAAACGTTAATCGTTATGTGTATCGAACGATAGTCCGAAAATTGACTTTAACACCTGTTTTGAGGAAAGGAAAAAATGTTGGGTTAAGTGATTTGGCGCCAAGGTAGATGATTTTGAGGGGTACGACATTATGAATAAAGTTTTACTATTTTTTGATCATAGTAGTAAGCCCTGTTTCACAGAAGTGTCCCTTGTATTCGTACAACTTAAAAAGGGTTCGTCAAGTGATGTATATTTTATGACAATAATTTTCAATAGCTGACCTTTATTGCCACACTGTTTTTAATTTTTGACATTATTACGAAAGAAATGTTTAATTATCGTCCCAGGACTTCGGGAATAAAATGATGAAAATAAATTCGGGAAGAAGAAATTTAATAAAGGTAAGGTTAAAAATATACAATATTAGGTAATTACTTATATATTTTTCTCATTTTAGGCAGGAGGGTGGAAGGTCACTGGGTGTTGGGGATGATTGAGGATGGGAGCGACGATCTGCGGCTGGAGGTATGCCCAGGAAATGTTAGGTCTGTGGAGGTGCTCATACTCCTGATTAAGAAGCATGTTGCGCCAGGAACAATAATAAGCACGGATTGCTGGAAGGCGTACGATGGTTTGGCGAATCACGGGTATGAGCACAGAAGAGTAAATCATAGCGATCCGGACAATCCATTTGTGGCGGTAGATGGAACACATACGCAGAGAATAGAATCCCAGTGGCGCGTAATTAAAAGATGTTTTGCGAGGGACAGCTACAACAATCCCGAAAACTCCACGGATTTAATTTTGGAATATGTTTGGTGGAAAAATGTGGCAAACAAGCACGATGACCCATTTGTAAAGCTATTAGAGGCAATAAAATTTATATACAAGCCTTAATACATGTTTGGTAATTAAAATGGTAGTAATTTTCAACTTTAAACGCGAATATCTCGAAGACTATGGAGATGTACTTTGAAACCTATCCATCTATTTTATAAATCGACTACAGGGACGTCGAGGTTCTCTTTATTTTTGAAAAAAAGTCATTCGAGGTTATGTTTGACGAATATGAAGGCTGGGGCATCACTACATTACAGGTCTAGGGTCTATGGTAACTATCTTTCATTCTTAATCTCTTCTTGAAATATTCACAACTTCTGCCTGTATTTGTAATCTAACTGCGGATAGTATTTATCGAACAGTTTACTATACTATATGCTCACCTCTTTTAGGTTTATAACCATAGAGCTCCAGTACGGGCATGCCGTCCTCCATGAAACGCTGCACCTGCTGCCATTTTTCCGCGTCGACGCCCTCGGCCCTTGGACGCTCATTGGCCAATGACTTGACATCTGGTATAACTTTGTTCTCGATATATTTGATATTCTTCAATGCTGGATCCAATTGTGCGGCAGTACCGACGTCGGCACCATCGGCAGACACGCCGCCAATCGCTGCTGCACAGATCAGCACCATTACGGTGACGCTCGTCGCCGACGGGCGCCCGTAAATTTGATTGCTCATTTTCTATAACTCACACGCGTTGGAATTATTTCCTCAACCGATTTGTGCGTATTGAGAATCTTTTTGTTTTATTTTGTTATGTTAATTTAATTCACCGTTTTTGACAAGCGAAATTGTTAATGGAAACACATGTACTTGTTGTTGCCTTTTGCAGTTATTTTATTGTTATGGCACTACTAATTTGTTCATTATTGCGCAGGCGTTGCAATTGCTGAGCTGAAGAATGGGCGCGCGCTTCTGTCGCCTTACATCGCTATATTTGCTGTGAAGACAAAACAATGACAAATGTTTTAGCTGATTTTATTGTCTGCATATATTTAGCGCTTGACGCTAGAATACTTAAATCAAACCATCAAGTGGTGTTGGGTATTAGTATGCCGCGCAGGCAGGCGTTTGTGCTGGCACGCGGTTGGGAAGCCGAAAACGTTTTGTAGCGAGCGACTTTCAAATCGCAAACTGTTGTGATCACATCAAGAAAATATTTTGTATAGTGGCACACGACGCAACAACACAAAACAACAATAAAATTAGCACAAAATAACTACTGAAAATTTTCCGGAGTTTTTGCCAGCCGCCAACCGGTTTAGTTGGCAGTCTTTCGCTTTTGTCTAGCAAAGTTTTCCCAAATTGCGCACTCGCCACACAGTGTGCTTGGTGCGCTTTCCCACTTTAGACCGAGTTGCCGTCATTAACGGAGTTGTCGTTTCGGCTTCTGCGGCTTTTTGTGTGTCGATCGGCGAGCACTTGCAATAGAAGTACGACTCACTCGTTACCAATAACGTTTGTCTCCAGAGTGTGCTACTTGGTTCATATGTTTTTCTGCGCAGCACTCATGTGTTGTGTAAGACTTGTCACCGACGCACGCGAATGGTATTTGAAAAGCTTTGTTATGTCAATCACGTACATATATAAATGACAATTACAATAATAGACAAAAATGCAATATTTGAGCGCGTAAATAGCGAGCTGCTCAAATGTACAGGTGGTAAGAATTTATGGCGCGAATATCATGAAAGATCTCTTGCGGTTAGTAGACAAGTTGTTAACAAAAATTAATAAGTAGTAAGAGAGCTGTTACCTAACGAATATTTTTCAATAATAGTTTGTAGCTTGCCGAGATAGAGTCCGCCATTACAACATGGAGATGTACTCTACTAATAATTGTTCAGATTAACATAAATAGGAATTCCTCAGTTGTACTGCCGATTCTACTGTGGTCACTTGTAGGAAACGAGCATCTGAAAGAAGAGCACGCAAACTGAGAGCGTATGCAGGCAACATAGCTATAAGTTCCTAAACGAGTAGCGTGATGAATAGCCTCCAAAAATTCGAACACCTGCAATCCGGTTATGAACTCTTTACTAAGTGGACCAAGATCTCAACCTCCAAGGGTATAGCTAACTACTAGGGATCATAACAAGTACCTGGGAGTAATTTTGAATAGTAAACTGACGTGGAAACTGAATGTGGAAGAGAGGGTGAAAAAGACCTGTGGAGATCTCTAACCCTGTTCTAAGACGCTAGGATCATCATGAGGTACGTTACCTGTCCTTATGAATTGGCAGCATCTTGATTTGTGGTGGACCGCTGTCAGTATAAATCATATAGGAAACCGTTGGAACAAACACAGCTCGCCAGCGAAATCAGCTGCAGGTTTGACGGCGTTAAGTGGATTTTTTAAAAGACCCTTTGAGCATAACTCGATAAATACGGAGTAGGTGGATGAATCCTTTATCAGAGAGAGAATATTATAAGTCACTCTAAACGAAGGTGGACGGCAAAGTAGCGGTGCTTTGAACATCAAAAATGGCTGATGAATTGGACGCTGGGTTCTATTGCGCGGAGCTAGATCTCAGGCGATCATTTAAGTTGCCGGAAAACTGCAATATCTTCCAGGCAGAAGCCTGTGCGTCCAGGAAAACTGTTGAGATAGCTGATAACGCTGAACACGATATAAAGAAGCGGCAGATAATTTACTTAGAATTAGGGAGTTAGTAGATAAAGTGGCTGGCAGAAGCGGCTGCATATATGTATACTGTGTTCCAGCCCACAAGGGGTTTCGAGAAATGAAGTAGCTGGTGATATTGCCAAAAGTACCATTCGCTTGGAAGTCACAACCTACTGGCATTAACGATGACACATGAAGAAAGTGAAAGGAAGTAGATATGAGCGAGATGCTGGAACACGACGAAGGAACTGGAGAAAGCATCAGAATTAGATACCTAGTCACAATTATAAAAATATTATATGGAAATTCATACTTAATTTTACATTCATTTTCTCTTTACATTTGTATCGACTCCCGGAAGTCGATTGAGGACCACTCAAAAATCGATGAACTTAATAAAATTCACAAACTCACTAGAGCTGTCCAATTTCTTTTTAATTTGAACACTGGAACACCGGGTGAAAACAATCCAATCGCAGTAGAAATTTAAAATTTTTTTCATTATCCTCCTCCATGCTTGGCATTCTGTTTCTGTTTCTGAAGGCACAATCTCATGAGTCCTTACCATGCTACTTAATTTCCTTTTCAATTAAAGTAGAAGCATTTTCGTTTTTGTCATATTATCTCAAAATAGTTTTCAGGTCCTATCACGATGTAGTGTTCCAGAACCCGAGCTGCTCCTCTAACAACCATTGAGTCAAAAAATCATTGAAGGAACTGAATCTTCTTTTCAGAGATCAAGTCGTCCACTATTTCAATTATTTCTATACCTACATAAGTATGTACTTATTTGGCTAGGTATGGGTACCTCTTATTAAGAGTTCCAATAAAATGGTTGAAAGTTTCGAACAGTAGAACTCAGCGAAAACTCGGCTAAACATCTAACAAAAAATTCTTTTTTGGCAATGTTGACGAAGCGTCTACGTTTTGGCTAGGCAGCACGTCAACAAAAAACTTGAGTCGTCAAACAATGAAAGCTATGTACTATATGTAAGTACGAGTACACGCAACGAGCTTGATCACATAAAACTAGAAATAAAATAGTATGCAAACGGGATTAATGAAAGAGAATAGTAAATAGAAGAAGAGCAAAACACTTTACGAGATAAACAAATAATCACAATGCCGGACGGCAGAGTACAAAAAGTGGGGTCGGAGATGGCTGCTGCACGGGCAGACGTCACGTTGAGCAGAATGGTTGAGTGGCCACTTAAATTTGATCGCATACAAGGCTGTTCGGGGACAGTTGGGCCAGCGCCGCAGCGCAGGTCATGTCGTCCATTTGTTAGATGTGTGCTGGATGTATTTCAGGCACACATACTCGTATGTACATACCGTTAGTTTTCGAGCGTAGTTTAGTAAGAGCGTCATGTGCATATAGTTACTTATGGACCATATTAGATGTGTGGGTGTTGGTGCTGTTATATGAGTAAAGTCTGCACCAAAGTGCTGTCTTATTTAGTTGTACATATATTTATATATTTGTGCACTAGTTGTTCGTGCTTGTGATTATAGCGGAACAGCGATAAATTAAATGGATTTAAATTGAAGATGATGCCACAATGAAATTAACTGCGTAAATATTTTGATAAAATCGCAATTAGCAGCGCGGAGCACTCTTCGTGATAGACATTAAGATTCGATTTCAACAAGATTTTTGAATTTTGGATTAATCCGTTTTATTTCACTGCAAAGTGCACTTCAAGCACAATTAAAGCTTTCGGAAACCGCGTTCACTTCCGCAACTTGCATGTGCAACGGTAAATTGCCACTGAAATCACGGTCTGTCCGTTGCCTACAGTCGCAGTAATCAAATCGAAAGCCTGCCTGCCACTGCAATGCACTCCTTCACTCTAACGGATGCACTCGCCCGCACCCGCCGTTGGGCATACCTACGTGGAGTAAACATTCAACTGTCGGTCGGACAGAAGGTGGTGCGCCTTTTTACACCAATTACACCCAATTTTAATTTTAATTTCAATTCGCCTTTCACAATTCAACATCCAATTTAAATGTTCAATTGAATTCTATTTGCACTGCTTCTTTTTCTTGCGCCTCGGTTCTGCTTCTTCCTGCACTTCCACTTCAATTCACTTAATAACACTGCTTTCGTTTGCGTTTTGTGTCCGCCGTTCAGATTTTTTCGTCGTCCGCGCTCAGCAAATTCTCAATTTGTACTGGCCGCGCGTCAGTTGCGCTGCCGTTGTAGCGGCTCACGGCTGGCGGCTACCGTGCGTTCCAAATTATGTCCATATGTAGATACTTGTGGGTACAAGTTTTGCTTATGGGGCTGTGGCGGTGGCGGTGACGGCGACGATGAAGGTGTTGTGGCAGCGCTGGTCAGCGCTCATTATTCATGATTATGCCTTTGCGAAATTGTGTAACCGAAAAAAGTCGCGCTTCTATGCAAGTTCGCCAGTGACTGTCAGCATGCCTGCTTTGTCTGTATGACGGTCTGTCAGTGTAGTTGTCTACGCGGACGATCCCACAAGTACGTGGCTTACAAAAGAACGAACCTCCTCATTCTTGGTCTAGAGAACACGGTAGATGGGGTTTCGAACTGATGTTCGAAGCCTTATACGACTATGGTGCCTGAATCTAAAAAGTGCTCTTACGGTTACGCTTGTTGTCCAAATTGAGATGCCTACTACCTCAGATGTCTCTTCTACCTTTGATCGGCATGCTTGTAATATTAGATCGTAGACTCTTTCACGTTATCTTTCGTTATAATCGTGGTTTATCTAAAACTAACGTGACCACGTTAAAATTGGTGATATTAGAAGTTGACTCACCGTCTATAGCACCCAAGCGCTCTTTGATTTCCCTACACGTTTTTTTTCCAAAAGCAGGAATCGAATTGCCGAACAGTATTGGATCTTTCTTGCGCGGCCAAAATTAAGCTACGATTCCGATTCACCTTAAATTTTGTAACCGTCGAATACGAGTATTTATCGGTGTGTTTCAGAGAAGCTTTCATCATTTATCAACGCAAAATAACGTAACTGACGTCGCCTGTCCGGCCGGTGTTGACTGCTTCGCTTGCTGGTCTGTGGGCGCTGCTGTTCAGCGGTCCGCCGTCCCACCTCTACTGATTTATTGTTGGCAATCTTCAATTATGGCATATCAGGTTTTTCAGCGTTCGCTTGTAGCAATCAGCATCATAGCATAGCGGATAAAAATACCGCAACTGCGTTGCAACATCAACTGTGAACACTGACTGAAGGAGAGATTGTTATCACTCCACCGTTTATCAACGCGTTGTATAATAATAGAGTGCGTCTGCATTCCCGTTCTTATGTGACAAGTGCTGCAGCCGCACTGCTGGCCGTCGCCGCTGTTTAAAATGCAGTTCACGTTCGCACATTTTTCGACGTCTATTTTTAGTGAAGTTGTGCGCTGGAGTCCGGTTGGGCGCTCAGTATGTTGGACCACACTTAAGCCACTGTTTCATTCTAGACAATCGCCCTTGCCTTCTCGCGTCCACAATCTAGAGTAGCTCACAAACGCACCGTGTTCTTTGCCTAATCGCCCGCTCATCATCGTGGCAGGGTCGAAATGTGCGGAAAGTTCGTTGTATATTAAAAGTATTGTGTGAGGAATAGACGCTTAGTGAATCATAATGATGATGAATGTGGCGGTAATAAACAAACTTTTATAGTCCTATGATCTCATTTTCGTATAAGGCATAATATTGTATACTCGTATTAATGAGCTTATGGAACTTTCAAAATATTTATGTGTGCATTGGTGCGTATTTTACTGTGTGGTGAATAAAAAATAGCGAAAATATAGTAATAAAGGGCTTAGCTTTGGATGGAAGCTAGTAAATACTTAAAAATGCATCTTTTTCGTTATCGTTTTGAAATTTTGTAAACGTCATTTTCTCTTCAAAAAGCTGCTAATTTTTCGGAACTGCAAATATCGGACCACTATAACTTATAGCTGCCATACAAACTGTATGGAACACACTGTATTCACATTTGACAATGTATCTTCACAAAAGTTGGCACAGGTTATTTTCTAAGATAAGAACGTAATATACGAAGTAATTGTTCAGATCGGCTCCCTATAGCATATAGCTTCCATACAAACTGGGCACATAGTTACTAAAAGAAATACCACTGTGAAGGGTATATTAGCTTCGGTGCAGCAGAAGTTACAGTTTTTTCTTGTTTTAAGATACGTTTGGGATTAGAGAACAAAAACAAATTTTAAAAATCGAAAATCGCTTTATTGTTGATCAAAATATTTTCTATTTGAACGTTTGAACCAATTTTCGAAACCCTTTTGACACTCTGATTAAGGGGTTTATAAAATATGAGATTTGAACGCATCAACTGTCCTTCAGGTGTCGAAAAACCTTAACCTCTTTGTTTATCTTCAACATAAGGGAATAAAAAGAAGTCATTCGGTGCCAAGTCAAGACCATGTGGTGGATTACTTCAACAAATTAGCTGCAGTTGTTTCAGTCGATGTGTGAGCGTTTACATTGTCGTGGTAAAGAGTGATCTTGCGCACAGCATCAGTAATTTCCGGAACAATAACTAATTTTGGAAAACCTTTACAAAATCCCGCTTGGAGTGACCTGCGTCCTCGTATGGATTCACCATACCATCGATAAACACTGGTTTGAATTAGGTTAATTTGTGTACTCTTGTTGAGTTAATCCACGTTGAAAGTTGTAAAAAATAATCTTGCGAAAATGTTCAAGACTTAATACCATTTTTTGGTCAAAAAGAATATTTTAAGTTACTGTAAAGAACACAAATAGCACTTCTATGTCAAAACGTTCTCAGAATGCATACCATCAAAAATATCAAACTTTACTATAAAATTGTGAGTTTCCAGATTGCCACCTGCCTGCCCTAGTGTTGATCCCGAATAAAAAATGCAACCAGTATATACATATGGTATAAAGTCAACTGGAAGTTCGAAAGTCTTTCTGGTATATATGTACATATATGAGAGCTGAGGAAAATAATGAACCGATGTAATCGATTTTCACGATATATCATTTAAAAAAATGCTCTCTGTCTAAAGTTATATTTCGATAACGTAATGTGCCCTTGATTTATATACTGTAAGGTGAAGGATTGTGATCAATTTTGTCCTTTTCACAATGTCTTTGACTAGGTTGAGTTGTTACAAACTACTGTTGGGTGAATATAATCGAAGGTATTTAAATGTCAGTCAGTCAAAAACCTTTGCTTCTTTCATTGCATTTCATGTTAAGTTGCGATAATTTTGTCTTTTTGAAACTCATCATTTTAACAACAATCATCGTTTAAAACACCGAAGTAGAATAATAATTTCAGTACTATCAGTTGATGATTTAGGTGTTAACTTCACTAAGGACTGATTCTGGTATTTCATACTACTAAGTATAAAGGGTGATCCATTTCGAGGTTCGCTATTTTTATAAAGAAAAAACACAGAAATTTAAATTTAATGGGAAATGTTTATTATCATTCAATTTTGAAGATGTTGGCAGCGGCTTCGTCTCAGATAGTCTATCCATTGAGTCCGATTTACGATGACTCGTTCGTGCATTTCGACTGGTAACTGGCGAATGAGACACGTGAAGTTTTGCTCCAAGGCCTGAATCGAAGCCGGATTGTCCGCATAGACTTTAGACTTTGCATATCGCCAAACGAAAAAGTCAAACGATGTGATATCACACGATCCTAATGGTCTATCGGCCGGCTCAAAACGCGAAATTATTTGTTCACCGAAGTGTTTTCTCAATAAATCCGTTGATTGATGCGATGTATCCACTTCCCATACATCGCATCAATCAACGCCTTGTTGAAAACAAATGTCGTCGACGATGGCCCTTAACAGTTATGTTATCACCGGCATAATTTTTGACGAAATATGGACTGATGATTCCACCGGCCCATAAGCCACACCAAACCGTTTTTTCTAGATAAAATGGCAGTCCTTGAATTTCTTCAGGCTGCTCTTCGCCCCAAATGCCGCCATTTTGCTTGGTTACATACCCATTGGGTAGGTTGAGCGGCTTCAGGTCTTGCACAATATGTATTTTGTATGCTTTTAATTAAAGATTTCAACGTAAAATGCATCATGTCGTTCCATACGTTAGTCTAAGTTGCTGCGAACTTCGCCGAATCGACTCTCCAAGGTCTTCGTCTACACTCTCAGCAACGGTTGCTATATTTTCTTCACTGCGTGCTGGAGTGGTCTATTTGGTCGAATATTATCCAATAATGAATGCTGGGTCTCAAGATGCGTGATGGTGTTGCGAATAGTAGTTATGTTCAGTAGGTCGGTTATGGTGACCATAATTTGAGCTAAGGGCGCGAAACACATTTACAGAACGTGAATTTTCATAATAAAGTTGAACGTTTTGTAAACGTTGTTCAGGCTTAATACTTTCCATGATGAAATGCCACACAATACTGAATAAAACAAGTAAGGAAGGGCTAAGTTCGGGTGTCACCGAACATTTTATACTCTCGCATGATAAAGTGATAATCGAGATTTCATTATCCGTCATTTACATATTTTTCTATTTTGGTTCCTAATGTATATATTGTACTATACAGAGAAGGCATCAGATAGAATTCAAAATAGCGCTATATTGGAAGAAGACCATCCCTCCATATTTCGTACATGTCATTTCATTGAAATCGGTCGAGTAGTTCCTGAGATACGGTTTTTGGGCCATAAGTGGGCGACGCCACGCCCATTTTCAATTTTTAAAAGAAGCCTGAGTGCAGCTTCCTTTTGCCATTTCTTCGGTAAAATTTAGTGTTTCTAAGGTTTTTTGTTAGTCGGTTAACGCACTTTTAGTGACTTTCAACATAACTTTTGTATGGGAGGTGGGCGTGGTTATTATCCGATTTCTTCCATTTTTGAATTGTATATGGAAATGCCTGAAAGAAACAACCCTATAGAGTTTGGTTGACATAGCTATAGTAGTTTCCGAGATATATACAAAAAACTTATTAGGGGGCAGGGCCACGCCCACTTTCCAAAAAAAATTACGTCCAAATATGCCCCTCCCTAACGCGATCCTTCGTGCCAAATTTCACTTTAATACCTTTATTTATGACTTCGTTATGACACTTTATAGGTTTTCGGCTTCCGCCATTTTGTGGGCGTGGCAGTGGGCCGATTTTGCCCATCTTCGAACTTAACCTTCCTATGGAGCCAAGAAATACGTGTACCAAGTTTCATCACGATATCTCAATTTTTACTCAAGTTACAGCTTGCACGGACGGACGGACGGACAGACGGACGGACAGACAGACATCCGGATTTCAACTCTACTCGTCACCCTGATCACTTTGGTATATATAACCCTATACCTGACTCTTTTAGTTTTAGGACTTACAAACAACCGTTATGTAAACAAAACTATAATACTCTCTTTAGCAACTTTGTTGCGAGAGTATAAAAATACAACAGTTTGAGACGACTCGCGCGTGATCTGTCAAAAAAGACTATAGAAAAGAATACCTTTATTTGGATCACCCATTACTTACACTATACAGGAGGTTATGAAAATGTCTACAAGTCGTGAGCCCCAGTGTTAGAAGACTGGTATATTTATTACGAGAAACAGGTAACTTAAGACGGCTCATAGTAGTACTGGCAAAACATCTCTAGTTCACAAGCTGCAAAGAATGACGGTGATAGTTTTTATACTCTCGCAACAAAGTTGCTAAAGAGAGTATTATAGTTTTGTTCACATAACGGTTGTTTATAAGTCCTAAAACTAAAAGAGTAAGATATAGGGTTATATATACCAAAGTGATCAGGGTGACGAGTAGAGTTGAAATCCGGATGTCTGTCTGTCCGTCCGTGCAAGCTGTAACTTGAGTAAAAATTGAGATATCATGATGAAACTTAATACACTTATTTCTTGGCTCCATAAGAAGGTTAAGTTCGAAGATGGGCAAAATCGGCCCACTACCACGCCCACAAAATGGCGGAAACCGAAAACCTATAAAGTGTCATAACTAAGCCATAAATAAAGATATTAAAGTGAAATTTGGCACAAAGGATCACATTAGGGAGGAGCATATTTGGAAGTATTTTTTTTGGAAAAGTGGGCGTGGCCCCGCCCCCTATTAAGTTTTTTGTACATATCTCGGAAACTACTATAGCTATGTCAACCAAACTCTATAGAGTCGTTTCCTTCCGGCATTTCCATATAGAGTTCAAAAATGGAAGAAATCGGATAATAACCACGCCCATCTCCCATACAAAGGTTATGTTGAAAAACACTAAAAGTGCGTTAACCGACTAACAAAAAACGTCAGAAACACTAAATTTTACAGAAGGAATGGCAGAAGGAAGCTGTACCCAGGCTTTTTTTTAAAAATTGAAAATGGGCGTGGCGTCGCCCACTTATGGACCAAAAACCATATCTCAGGAACTACTAGACCGATTTCAGTGAAACTCGGTTTATAAAATTTTTTTTAACACCCTGATGACATGTACGAAATATGGGCGAAATCGGTTCACAACCACGCCTTCTTCCAATATAACGTTATTTTGAAATCCATCTGATGTCTTCTCTGTATAATACGAGTAGGTATATACATTAGGAACCAAAATAAAAAAATATGTAAATGACGGATAATGAAATCTCGATTATCACCTTATCATGCGAGAGTATAAAATGTTCGGTGACACCCGAACTTACCCCTTCTTTACTTGTTTGATATGGGACTGTACTGCGTCATTTGGAGTGAGGTCTGCTGTTAAAATAGTTGGTATTATGAATAAAGGCTAAGACCGTAAAATAGTACTGCATCATTTGTCTATTACTGTGAAAACGTTCCGCCTCCTCGGGAGACAAATCATTTTCTAACAAGATCTTATTATTCACACAGCGAAAATCGGGTAAATATTTGTATGGTTTATCAGAAACTTCTTTAGCTATGTAATCAAATGTTTATAAAAACTATTGTACGGCTACGATTGTATGTTTGCTGTCATATTTCGTATAATTAGTACGATCCTATTGCAATTTTGAAAAATTGTGTATACAAAAAGTTCAATAATGATGGAGGAATTGACAAAGCCATTTAAACTCTGCTTAGGTATTTTGTTTCTATTCTTGATGGTTCATCTAGATTACCATTGCACAACTGTTAAAATCCCTACAATTGAGGAAACGCTAACCTTTTGGCAGGGCGAAGGGGTCACTAGATCTTTTCCAATTTACTTCGGACCGGAATGTTTTTGCGAGTGTGAGTGTTAGTTGCAGAGCAGAGCTCGCCAAGCTCTCGTGGGGTCCATCCGTCCAGTAGTAAACACCAGGTATACAGCGGAGCCCCGACTTTATCTCCTGATGATACTGGGACAGAAATAACTTTTGATAAGCTCATAAGTTTTATATTTTAAGTAAACCATAGGAACCCATAGTCTTATCAGGAAGTAACTTAAAGTCATTGATAAGTTTGAAGTACAAATCCTTCTAAATGAAGATTTGCCTTTATTACATACACTAAAAAGTTTATAACAAAAGAGAAATATGTTGATAAATTCTTACGGTTCTCCTTAATAAGTTTTATGATTTTGGAAAGTTATTCAAGTCAGCCAGTAAGGAATTGAGCGAGTTTTTTTTACCTGCTCCGAGCGCACAGCAAACGGCACTGGCAGGTGTTCAAATTTCTTGAGTTTAACCATTTTTAGGTTATAAATAATGTAGGTCATTATTTCCAAGGCCATTTTTTTTATATAGGGCAAATGAAGAGCAAATGTTACATATTAAATAGGTTCCCCTTGCTACTGCGATCCTCTATACTAAATTACAGCTTTATGTCTTAATTTAGTTTAGTTATGGCACTTTGTATGTTTTCGGTTAATGGCTATTTGTGGGCGTGGCAGTGATCTTATTACGCCCATCTGCAAACTCGTATTTTTTTGTACTACGGAACCCACAACGTTTCATCGAGATATCTCAAATTTTACTCAAGTTACAGCTTGCACGGACGGACAGTCAGACAGTCAACCGGATTTCAACTTTTCTCGTCATCCTGATAATTTATAAATATGTATGTATGTATGTAACCCTATATCTGACTCTTTTAGTTTTAGGACTTACAAACAACCGTTATGTGAACAAAACTATAATACTCTCCTTAGCAACTTTGTTGCGAGAGTATAAAAATGGCAACTATGATCCGTTATATATATATTTTCCCGTAGTTCCTAGGTGGAACATAGGGCTGTTATATAACCAGTTAATGTTTATAGCCTTTAATTTGCAAATTAGATTTTAAAATCGATTTTTGTTGTGTAAGTCCATAAATACTTCGTAAGTAATTTTCATCATTGTAATCAATTGATTTGCTTTGTAACATTTTCACTACAATTCCACTGGCTCGAGCTCGTAAAAAAGCCGGCACATTAAATTACTCGAACAAATTCGTGTTTACATAAATACGCAGCTGCTTCGGCTGCGTTCGTTCGAGGCTTTTTTGCACAGCATATCTCAAGTAATTTTACTACGATTTTTCGAAGCACATTCATGACTACTCGTACATACAAATGCACGTGTGTATGCGCGTGGATGTGCGGATGTGCGGGTGCGGTGAGTGGAAGCACTGGCCGAGTGAATGGCAGCTGAAATGTGTATCCGGTGCGATAGCAGTGGGCAGCTGGGCGCACAGGTGGCCAGCATTGACCAGTGTTTACTGCGAGCTACTTGCCACCACAATCAATCGCAGCGCCACGACGAGCATATTTCGGCGCCATATGAGTGAGTAACTGTAAATGCACGAGCACTACAGAATATAGTGAATATATGCAGCGCTAGTATGTAGCTTGGGAAAATGTATCTGTTTGTGCAGCTCAAATCGTAAAAGCTATACATATGAACATATGTATATGTGTGTATCGAATATCAAATTTTCCGCAATTAAGTAACGCGTTTTTAGTTGGAAGCGATTGTGGTTGGCTGCAATCTAACGGCATGTTACACTAATTAGCACAAATTCCTTTTTGAAACCAAACAATTTTCACTGCCCGATCGATACACTTGTAACGTGTGTGCGATTTTTCGGTGCTACGCAGCACCACTTGCCACCAACATTGCTGCCACATTACGCAAACACAGCACAATTAATTGCAAAACCACAAGAGTGGAAAATATTAACAACAAAACACATACGCACAGCTAATAAGGAGCGTTTTATTTGCTTTTTCAGCGTTTGTTTGCAAGCGATTGCAAAAATTTCGTACGCGTTGTGCGGAAAGTCGCGTCTGTTATGCCGGAAAATTTACAACGAATTGAAGCTATCAACTCAGCGCTGTTCGGTCCCTGCACGAATTTAGCTGGCTGGCTGACCCTTCCCTCCGCCAAACGATAAGATAGTAAGCGCTCTGCAAAATGACTGCAATGTTGCTGTTATTGTTGTGATCATTGTTGTTGTTGTTGATTTGTTTTTGTAGCCGCCTTCATTCGTAGTAACAATGGCACAAAAGAGCGGCTGTCTGTGTTGGCTACAAATGTTATTATTGCTATCGCACTGTGTTTGTTGTCGCACGTAGGGGTTGCTGCCACTTCGGGAGCCTACAAATCAATCCGTCTCCGAAGAGAGCAATGTTGTTTCTTTTCTGAGTTTTACCCTTCTGGTTTTCTAATATTACCATTTTTAATATATATAAGCGAATAAAGTGCAAAGAAATTGTGTTGTCGTAAATGTAATTATTCCTGGTCTATTGTCAGCGACTCTCCAAAAAAGTAACGGGACGAAATTTTGGTACTACACATAAAATTTCTATTATTCGTGCTACGTGTTTAATGTTCATACTAATATTGCTTTTAGTAAGCTTCTTCAAAACTTTACTTTCCACGTTTACTCGCAGTGGTTACTCGTAAGTTTAGTGCTTTACTGTTGTTGAGTGGTGGCTGTCTATGCTACTGTGTATTTGTAAAGCTTTCCAAGCTTTAATGTTACGCGTTCACGCAAGTTGGCAGCACTAACTTAATGAATTTTAGTTGCGTATACGGCACGGCGTTTGATGTTTTGCGGTATCTCTTATAAATAGTATCTTATACGGACTTATCTAAAGCTTAAAGTTAGGGGACGAACGGAAATTATTAGGTTTAGTATATGAGGTAAAAGCGTAACTGGTATTATCATACAATACCTATAACTTTTCATTTTCGGAACTAAATCTTTTTATTAATAAATTTGTTTAAGATTTCTCAACTATTAACCGATATTTAAACGGAGAGTTGGAGGAAAGGCCATTTGTAGAAGTTCACGCAAGTAAGGAAAGTTCTCTAAACGCCATTCATATGGGAGTGGTCAGAAACGATTCTTTTATATATGTATGTATGGCTCAAGCAGCTCACGACTTTCAGTCTTAGACCAAGTATCCTCTGGGTTCCCAAAAAACATCTGTTTGAAGGCGAGCTAAAGTGAAAAGGCACAATCCGCCACGTAAAAAACATCCACAGTATAAAACCAGAAAACGACCTAGGATGAGAGACCTCCCTTTTAATGACGACCACTGCAGATGTCTCCAGGATTACGATTAAGGGCATGCATGCATGGGGTCCTTAATTGGGAAGGTGCGGGCGGGTTGATGTAGTCCTGAGAGTAAGGGCTGATATCACCGTGGGATGGACGGAACAAGGATTGAGAGGAATAGATCCTTGTGGCATTTACTACAGTGGCCATATAAAGGAGCGAAAATTCGGTGTGTGATTCGTGCTGGGACAGAGTCCGTCCCCGAGTACTATCATTCACCTCGCAGGATGAACGTCTAGTCACAATCCGCATCAAAGTAAAGTTCTTCAACATATCGTTGATATGCGCCCACGCCCCGGAGGTCGAAGGACGATGTGACCAAAGATGCCTTCTATGAGAGTTTGGAGTAAGCTACCTGGCTGACTCCAGTTCGAAGAGCCAACAACCAAATCGAACATGTTTTACAGACAGAAGACACGTCGCTAGTGTTTTAGACGTGCGTACGCTCTGAGGTCCTAGTACTGACTCGGACCACTATCTTGTTGCAGTCAAGATGTGCAACCGCTTCTGTGTAGAAAAAACGCACGTCACCAAACACAAGCATAATTTGATGTCGAGAAGCTGCAATCATAACAGACAGCCGAACGATTTCTGTTCTCTGAGAACATTCATCAGAAACTGGGTATAAGGGACGATGCGACTATGCTCTTTAGGTACAGTTGAAAATTGCCTACATCGCGACGTTATAATCGACCACAATACGTGAGGGATGGCATAGATGCCGAGAGTTGAAGAAAGAAGCGAGATGCATGTGCAGACAAAAGAGAGAGAGAGAAATGCGTGGGTATGAAGAGCTTGACAAGCTGGCCGAGGTGATCTAGTGATTGATGTCCATGTGCCCCTGATTGGACCTTATCGGTGTGGCTTTGGACATGGAAAATCAACAAATTGCCAGATATTCACCATGCGCCAAATCTTGGAAAAGGCTCGTGATCACCTTTTTTGTCGATTTCAAAGCTGCTTTCGACAGCACGAAAAGCAGCTGCCTTTATGCTGCTATGTCTGAATTTAGTATCCCCGAAAAACTTGTACGGCTGTGCAAACTGACGTTGAGCAATACCAAAAGCTCCGTCAGGATCGGGTAGGACTTCTCCAAGCCGTTCGATACCAAACGAGGTTTCAGACAAGGCGACTTCTTTTCGTACGACTTCTTCAATCTGCTTCGAGCTGCAGAACTTAATCGAGCAGGTACAATCTTTTATAAGAGTGTACAGCTGCTGGCGTAGGCCGATGATATAGATATGATATTCATTGGCCTCAACACTCCCGCCGTAAGTTCTGTTTTTTCCAAACTGGAAAGGAAGTGAAGCAGATGGGTCTGGGAGGGCAAGACGAAATATCTCCTATCATTAAACAAACAGTCGTCGCACTCGCGACTAGGTCACTGTTGACAGTCATAACTTCGAAGTTGTAGATAATTTCGTCTAACTTGGAACTAGCGAAATCCAACGCAGAATAACTCTAGACAACAGGTGCTACTTCGGACTGAGTATGCAATTGAGAAGTAAAGTCCTCTCTTGACTAACAAAGACCAAATTCTATAAGTCTCTCATCATCCCCGTTTTGCTATATGGTGCAGATGCTATTGATCATGTCGTCCAAATTGATGAAAACACTCCAGCGCTGAGAGTATTCGACCCAGTACCCGCCGGGGAACCAGAGAAGAGTAAGATAGCGCCTGACGCGCTATTGTAAACTCGGCTTTAACCACGTAAGCCTACAGAGTATTATTGCTTTATTCCACTAATGGTCTTGATACATTTTTAAGAAAGAATCATTAGACATATTGCGCATGCGTCAGAAGACATGTTGAGCATCTGGTATAGTTGGTTCGCTTCGCTGGGGAGTAACGGTTGGCAAATCGAAGACGGCCGTTATAAAAAATCTTACCAAATTTTTGAAATTTACTTTTTAACCAGAAAAACTAAAAGTTTGGTGTCCAGTGAAGTAGAGTATAATCAACAAGAAGCCTGTAGTCTGAAATTCTTATATTAGGTATAAAGGCTTTTACAATGTAGTGATCTTTACTCGTTGACGGGTTTTTACAGAAGAAGGCATAAACTCAAAGTTGCAGGGTTTGATGCCTTGCCTTTTCAAAAACGAATGTAAGTGTAAAGCGACGATGCGATTAAAGGCAACATCAGGATAGCATACGGTTGCATTTTAAAAGTAATAGATCATGGTGTTGCCACAGTACTCCCCTCCTAGTGAGTCGTTGGAGGTGTGATGAAAGCTAGCTTCAAGCGGTCAACAGAAACCTTGGTTTTGCCTGCGTTAACCTCTACTATGAATATTTCGGTGTGCGCTGGACGACCTTGTATGGGCCTCGGTATGGTGGTGACAACGATGGTTTAACAGAATCATCTCGAATGAAGACGTGCTCGCATGTCTTGAGGCCACTGTGAACAAATGGTGTCTTTGTAGAGTGCCAGGCTGTATCTACAGGGCGAATATCCTGCATAATGCGCCGTAACTCTCGCACGCTTTCTGATTCGTTGGCTGGTCCACGCTGCTCGATGAAGAAGTCGAAGGAAGTCGTAGCGATGTACCATACACCAGCTCTGCGGGCGTACAGCCAATGTCGACTTTGAAGGCAGAGCGAAGACCTAGTAGGATAAGCGGCAGACATATACGTTCTACAAGTCCGTTACCTTGTGGGTGGTACGGTGTTGTCCTCAAGTGCGACACGCCGAGCTATTGGAGTAGCTGCTGAAACAGGGCGCTCTCAAATTGTCGGCCAAGGTCCGACGTAATATCCGAAGGCACTCCAAGCGTGCGATCCAGCCGTTTAGCAAAGCCCTAGCCACGATCAGTGCTGTCATGTTCGGAACAAGGAATGCCTCTGGCCATCGGGTAAAGCGGTCGATCACGGTTAGTCAGTACCTGTTGCCCTCCGACAGTGGAAACTGTCCAACGATGTCGATGTGCAAGTGTCCAAAACGTTGGTTGAGCATGCTTCGACGTTGCAGAATACTCGAATTGTGTCGGAAGACCTTGTTTCGCTGACATTGTAAACAAGTTTTTGCATAAGCCCTGCTGTCACGTTGAATTCCTGGCCACACAAATCGCTCCACCATGAGCCTGACGGTGGCTCGTGTGCCAGGGTGTGATAGGTTGTGCGTAGATTGCAGAAATACTTGACGAAATTTTGATGTTACAAAGGAACGAAATCGACCTGTAGACACATCACAAACCACTTTCTTGATGCTGAAAGGTAATGGAAAACTTTTAAGTTTCAGTGAATGATGAACTTTACCGGATAAGTATGACTGCAATTCGTTATCTTTTTGTTGATCATCCGCAAGTGCATCGTAATTGATAGTAGCAGCCGTGATTGACTGTATCCGCGAAAGTAGATCGGCTGCGACATTCTCTTCTCCTTTAACATGCCGAATATCAGTTGTGATTTGAGAAATGAAGTCCAACTGTCTGACTTGGTGATCTGATGCTTTGTGTAACTGCTGACGAAATGCGAAAGTAAGCGGCTTGTGGTCGGTATACACATGGCAGAGTCGACCTTCCACCATGTAACGAAAGTAGCGCATAGCCAAGTAGAGTGCGGTGAGTTCGCGATCGTAGGTACTGTAGCGTGTTTCTGCTGGAGAGAATTTGCGCGAAAAAAATCCAAGAGGTTGGAGGTCCCCGTTGACTACTTGATTTAAAACTGCCCCAGCTGCGAAGTCGGATGCGTCTACGCAAAGCGACAGCTCTGCGTTGGGTAGAGGGTGTGCTAGAACAGCGCAGTTCGCAAGTTGGTTTTTGCAGGCCTCAAAATGGCGTACGGCGTCTTCTGTCCAAATGAGGATGCGATTATCGTTTTCTTGTTGCCGGGCACCATCGCAAAAAGAAAGCTTTGATGCTGTAACGCATTGGGCAAAAATCTGCGGTAGAAGTTAAGTGTGGAGAAAGCGTTTTAAGCTCCTTTGCTACAGTCCCGGTAGTCCGAATCCGGGAAATCGATGATCTAAGCTGCACTGTTCACGCCTTTGCACGTGCTACGTGATGAAAAAGGAAGATGACACAGGATCGCGATCGCGTTGAGCACTGGAGTACTGGATGAACTAAGGCGTTGATTCCTTTCAAGTGATGGATTACGTTGAACACCAGATTAAACCTGGGCGCTGAATTACCCTTGTGCTAGATCATCACGTCGGGGTCACCAATTAAAGGCTTTTACAATGTAGTGATCCTTACTCGTTGACGGGTTTTTACAGAAGAAGGCATAAACTCAAAGTTGCAGTATTTGATGCCTTGCCTTTTCAAAAACGAATGTAAGTGTAAAGCAACGATACGATTAAAGGCAACATCAGGATAGCATACGGTTGCATTTTAAAAATAATAGATCATGGTGTTGCCACAGGTAACATATATAGGAGCTACCACCCATTCACTTGATTATTTTCCATTTTTGGTATTAGGACATATTATTACCAGAAAAGATGTTCTCTGAATTTTTATAAGAGGACGTCGTAACTCCTAGGTTGGAGAGCGACGTCTTAGAACTTTGGATAGTCTCGGCCTTTATGTCGCCATAGGATGAGATGGAGCTGACTTCAGCACTACTGAAAACAAAATCGAGAGAAGTCAGGTAAAGGAGAACCGGTTTTATAATTAGATCGAAGTCAAACTCAAGACACACCGTCTGGGGATGTTTGGATATAAACGCTAGAGGTGAATCTCTGTTAATTTCATTGATAGCGAAGTCCTATTTATATGTAATAGGGGAAACTATCGTGCTTTCGTACCTTCGGCAAGGAAAAAGTCCTTGACCTCATTTTGGCATCAAAGAAAATTACACCTTTGACCTATGAGTTTAAGGTTCTCAATAAACATTTTTTCTCTGATCAAATGACATTCGCTGTAACTTCCGTAATAAACCATGTATACACTTTAGAAGAAAGAATTGAGACGTTTATTGTGTAGGAAGCTTCAATCAGCTTTCCACGTTGTCCCTGGTAGAAAACTCCTTTGGTGGCTTTTCGACATTGGAGCATCTGGACGTCAAGCATTGAGGAGTCGCTTTAGTTACTCGCGGATGCTTACTTTTCACGAATCCAATTTAGTGAAGTCCGTTGTAGAGCTTCGAGACGGCTGCACAACCGTCTTAGACCTTTTAGTTGAGCGTCAACTCACATGGATTTTATACTCATTACAACCTTTTAATCAACTAGGACTGGATGGTATCATACCTGCGCTACTTCAGCGAGTGGAAAAATTGTCATACATCTATTTGGGTCCCATCGACGCGAACTGTATTAAATGAGGAGTTCTTTAATAACGTATGGCCGTAAATTGGAGTTCTCACTCATGCTCTTGATCTCGGTGGTGAACGACTTACATACATACATGAATCACTAACTATGTGCTCAAGATTTATTAAGGCTCGATGAGCTATGAGAGGGCACTCTTACCTCGATTTCATCAATTTGGCAGGTGTTGGTTAACAACCAAAATTTGTGCGACTGTGAGAGCCAAAGTGTAACGCGGAAGATTTCTTATATTAAGATTAATCTTGCCGACATGATAGGTTTCCTGACTGGACCCAGTTCAATAACCTCGCACGCGGTGAGGTTACATATCTGGTCGGACGCAAATTGCCAAAGCTGCGTGGAAGAATGCGAATTGGTATTATCTAGACACTTTATTTTCAACGCTCCAGCTTTTGTCATTTCGGTAGAAACTCTTTCGCCGAACCTGGCGAAGTTCTAAATTTGTGTTGGGTTTTGATCAATAAAAGTCTTGTGATCCATATCTAATCGTGTTGGCTGTCCAAGTGGGATCTTGCTAAATTTCTCTAAGATACCTCACATATACTTATATGTATATGATATAAGGTCTACCGCAAATTCAAAAATTATTGAGATATGTACTATATATGCTGCAGGGGAAGTATAGACCGGATTTCACCCATCTGCATTTGACTTGACCAACGCTTTTGTTGCTTTTATTGAAATGCATTCAGCGAGCTTTTTATACCAAATTTTTTCAAAATCTCAAGCTCACAGCTTTAAATCGTCCAATATGCAATCTGCCTTGTTGAAGTCCCAATTTTCGCACATTACGACTGTACACGTATTTGAATTCGTATATCAAGATCTCCATAAACAACATGCAATTACTTGGTCAGTGCGTGCCGGCTCCCATCTTTGATCTTTGCCGCTACTCAAGTGTTGTTTGTATGTTGTGTGCGTAAGCGCCATTTCAAAGCGCACATAACGGTGTCTGCAGCCACATCCGCAGCTAATTCCTCCTAATAAGGAATCCGAACCGCAATCAGTGCTGCATGGCTACTCCAGCCCTCACGGCGTGTCAAGCGGCGCCTACCCATCTTCCGGGCTTCTTCGACTAACGGTTAACTTATAAGCACACACTGGCTGCGCTGGGGCGAACAGTCCGTACGCGGCGCCGGCTAATTGTGATGCAGTTGCGTCTGCGGTTGCCAGCTGTTCCACTTAATCCTCGCTTGTTTGTGTGTGTGTGTGTGCGCTTGTACTTTGTTATTAGTGGATTTGCAGTTGTGTTTGTGGCTTAGTGCATCTGCAATGTATTTATATAAGTTGTGTGCTTGTCTGTCTGTGCGCTCGCTTTGTTTTTGCCTGTGTCTTTATGCGCTCTTAATGCACTTCATTGGCAAGTTGAAGTTTCCAACGGTTGCACTTAATTAATTCTCAACTTTTTTCCTCACAAGCCCCCCCTCCCCTTCTTTCGACTTTTCATTTGTTTGCTCTTTGTTGTTGTTATTGTTGTTGTTACCTGCAAACGGTATGCACTGTTGCAATTGCGGCACTCACTGCATTAGCCGTTTATTTGCCAAGGCAGCGCTGTTGTTTGTGTTGTTGCTGCGGTTCAGTGTTTGTTTTGTTAGTTGGCAACTAGCGGAAGATCTCAAAAATGTTATTGTTTGTTTTTATCATTCCCACTGCACGTTTTTGCCCAGCTCTCACGACTCTATCTATTCGAATTCACTTTGCAGGTAATTTACCTGATGGCACAATTCGCACCAACTCACGTACTAACACACCACACCCTCACCACCCCTTGCGCATCGCAAAGCGGCCGTTAGAGTACTTATGCAGTAATGTTCAATTGCATTAATTAATTTCGCTTGGTTTACTTTGTGGTGAAATTACTCGTCGTGCGTTCCCACCCCTTTAAATACCAGAGCGCATTTGTAGGAATATTACCAGGAACCAGGGTATGCAAATGTTATATTATTTATGTTCAAACTATGTTATGCCGCTCTTTATGGAATTTATTATAAGTTAAGAAGAGATGAGTTAAAAATCAAAAAATATTGAAGCGTCTAAAATAACCCGATACCAGCTTTACTAGATACTTTTCTAACAAGATGTTTCACTTTTACTCTTTCAGGGATTTCAACTATTTTGGTGAAACTCCCAAAGTCTAAATCTGAGTAGTGCGAGTACACTTCAATTAAGTAAGGGGTGTTTTTTTAGACCTGTGATTTTCAGTGCGGCAATACTTTTATCACAATTCAAATTTATTCCAGAACAACGTTTGCAAATCGTGCAAATTCTTAATCAAAATCGGTTCGAGCGACGCATCGTGCGTTGCGTTCAATATTTAAGACATTGGATCGGGTTCGCACCACTCTTACTCTAGTAGATGAAGAGCGTCCTCACGTTCAATGTGCACCAAAGACGCTAATGCCAAGGTATCGAACGAATCCATTCTCCTACGCGAGCAACAATTGGAGCTGTACTCAATCCGTTTATGGAAGATTTTGCAGAATTGAGGCCGAAGCTCAAAACAACATGGCCACCGATCCCGATTACCTCAAGAAAATTTTGTAAAGCGATGAAGCTCATTTTGGGTTGAATGGGTATGCCGCATTTGGAAAGATGATAATCCACAACCCTTTATAAGTACACCGTTACATACTCGAAAGTCAATGTTTGGTGTACTCTATGGGCGGAAGAAATCATTGGTTAAATTTTCTTAGAAATTCAATGCAATTCTTTTTATTATTTGAAAGTACTTTTAATATTCAATATTATTTTAAGAAAATAAAACATCTGGAGATGTTTGTGACTTTGTCGATACATGGAATCCACCTAAAGGAATTTTCTGGTTACAAGTAGCTATTTTTAGATACCCCTCTTAGACTCATTAGATGATGTCATTGCCTAAGCCTCCGCACCATATAGCAAGACGGGAGTTATGATGAACTTGTAGAGTTTGATCTTTGTTTGTCGTTTGTCGGGAGAGGACATTACTTTTCAATTGCTTACTCAGTCCAAAGTAGTAACTGTTGGTAAGAGTGATTCTGTGTTGAATTTGAAGGCTGATATTACTTTGTTGTTGATGCTGGTTCCAAGATAGACGAAATTATCTATGACTTCAATTATGATTGTCAACAATGACGTGTGACCCAAGTCGCGAATGCAATGACTGTTTGTTTGATGACAGGAGATATTTCGTCTTGTTCTCGTTCACAAACAGACCTATACGTTTCGCTTCCGTATTCAGCTTGAAGAAAGCAGCAGCAAAATGGCGAGGTTGTTTAGGCTATGACATCAATAACATTGGCGTACGACAGCAGCGTGTTTCTTTTAATGGAATGAGCAATTTTCTTTGGTCACCTTTATATAGTGAGCCCCTTGCGCTAAGACAGATGCCCTAATGCGGCCGCGCCTCTTGGTCCCCATCAAGGCTCACTCTCTTTTAGTCATGATACTGAATTCCACAAGAGTTGGTTACCGCATTTCACTCAAAGTTAATTGAGTTGCCTATGGCGATCGACGCAGATGTAAATGGTTTATACATCTTTAAGGTTTCTCTTCGGAGAAAGTCTTTGTAGACAAGACCCTGGCTGCATACCCTTGGTGTCTAAAGTTCTGTAAATGATAGAGGGTATAAATACGATTAACGATCTGTAATAATTATGACTTAAGGTAAGGCCTTACCATCCTCTGTTATCAAAGAAATGAAAAAGAGTATTTTTCAGCGAGAAGATATCTTTTGAGTTTGAATGAATAATTTCATATTGCGAAGTTTATTGTTGAAAACGGTCAGTCAGGCAATTATACATTTTCTCATACAACACAATTTACGTACTTAATCAAAACTCTGAATCAGTTTAGTTCCAAACAAATACACCTCCAACATTCTTACTGACCAATGCATCTAGTGTGACGCCATGAATAAATTTAACAGTTGGTTGTAAATATAGATGTCTTGAATTAAATTAGAAGTCCAGGCGGTGGACAACTGTGCACCGTATTTTTTCGCACATCTAACTTCATTCACCGACTCCTCTCCTCCGGTCGATTGCCCTTCATTCTTCATTCAATTTCCTTTTATACTTCAAGTTTATCACTCTCACGTCCATTGAGTGCACTTTAGTAAAGTTAAATTTCTCTTGTACTCTGTTAAATTACTTGCCTTTCCTACTTTGCTAGCTGGTATTTGGTCAACTCACCGCTCGCCGGTTGTGGCCATTTTGCTGGCTTAATAAATTTGGCGCAGGTCATGGCAGGATGGTAAGAGTCTGCCAGGTAAGACGACAGTCAACATTTGTTGCTTGTCCTTATTTTGCCACTGGTTACTGTTATGACAGTCCATGTTTTTACTTTTGTTTTGGCTGTTGTTGTGTACTTTAAGTTTTGCTTGTGTTAAAATTGAATTTTTAAATGAGTTTCAGTGATTTCTCTTTTAAACTGGAGAAAGTGTAAATTTATGTAAATCGATTCTCTCGCCCTCAAGTAGCCAATCTAAAGCTAAAAGTGAACCAGAAGGCGTGCTGAACTCTGCAGCTGAGGAGCAAACCTGCGAGCATGCAGTCATTTAAAGAAATAAACAATGCATATAAAAATGCTAATGAAGGCTATGCAAATTAGATTCATAAGGCGTAACTGGGTGGAATCAAAGATGTGATAAAAAGCTCACAAAACATCGAGATACGTCAAAATATAAGTTTTTCTTGCATGAATTATATACGTGAATTGCTTGAGTTGGAAGGTATTTGAATGTATAGATTACAAGGGATTGGAAAATGGGCCTACCTTAACTCAACTCAGGTTTAAAATGAAAAATTGTTTGTCTCTCTGGCATATATCATATATAGGTTTAGTGATTAGACGTAATATGCATTATTTGGGTTCTATCACATTTCTACGGTTATAAATACCCTTTAAAACCAGTTTTTTTTACGCTGCAGCACACTTTTGAGTTGAAAAGGTTTCTTATAAACTCTATCAGCTGTTCGGGGTCAAACTTTTGAATTACGAAAACACACTTGTAACATATAAGGGTATTTTCTTGCTCTTCCAAAACCCTTGCACGGTGCACGAATTGCAGAATTTTCCACTTGGTGCAACGACAAACAACAAATACAAGCAATTAGCAATGGTTGTAAAATATGTCAGACCAAAACTCATGTTTATTTTCGTGCAATGACATGTAAAAATAGAATTGCAATTCTGCTTAAGCTGTCATTTTACATAAAGACATATTACGGCGTTAAATTATTAAGGAAGGTGAGTTTTAAATAGATTTTATAATTTCTATTTCCAGATTCTGCAATGGTGCTCTCGTGCCCTTGCATATTTCGGTATAGGACTTTTGTATTATGTAACTGAAGTATGAAGAGCGAAATTCACTATTGAAATGGTAAATAGTACATAGTAGGACTCTTTAGAAAGTCGGCAAGTGTTAGAGGCTTTAGATGTTTTTTGAACTCTCACTTTTCACGTTTTAAAAAGAGTTTTGTATATAATATATATGATTTCTGTAAAATTACAAGAAATATTTCTCTAAATGCATTTGATGTAGTTATTTTGGCTCTCTAAGTAGAAGGATTTAGTTTCATATCGTGCTATTTACGTAGCGTTAATGAAAAGAGGGTCTAAGCTACTAATAAAGATGAAGATATACATAAATAGCCACAAAGAAAAATCGATATATGCTTTTACCTTTGATTTCGTCCGCATAAGTTTTTTCGTTTTCTCCCGGCTGTAAGTCCCCTACTACAATGTCCCACTATCGTGTTCCGGCCCTCAACTTCACATCAAAATTTTTTCAAAAGCAACCTAAGCACATAATGGATAGCTCCGAATGTTTCCTTAGTAAATATAAAAAGTAAATATCGGTTTAAATTACTACTAACTACCTACCTGCTAACCCCCGATGTTAGACAGTGTGACATCCGCAACATCGTCTGCGTAGGAAGTACTAACTTAATGTAAGTAGTACTTATAATAATGTAGGAAGCTAAAACTAAGAGGCCTTATTACTGAAGTACATTTTTGTAAACTATGTTCTTTGTTTTTCCCTCTCTAGCCAACACATGGAGATACTGTGGACTTGAAACACGTGAGCAAGCCACGTATAATTGTCCGTTTGCATCTGAGCTTTATTTATCGTCATAGCGAATGCGATTTTCAGCGGAAACTGTAATCTCTTAAACTGGAATGGCAAATATGTCGGAATTATGGGTATACGGGGGATTAAAGCATTCTCTCATTTTGCCATTCCAGTCATAATGATTGCTCTTACAATATTGCGACCGAGGTGTGTAACTTGCGCCTTCTTTCTGCCTGCCGTTGAGCATTTAAAAGACGTCGTCTTTGTCGACGTGTCTGAGTCTGTTCCACTGTCTCAGAAGCTCTTTGAGATGCGTCGTGTTCAGCATCGTTGATGAAAAAAAACTATCCATCCAAATCACTTGAAATTTTAATATGATGTTTATAAGATCAATATCTATCGCGGGGACTACGATCAAATTTTAATTTTAAGAACTTCGACTTTTTTTTCGTTCTAAAACTGGTCCAAAAATAGCTGTTTTCAGAATCTGAACTTCAAAAGCGCGAAATTTTTTTAATTTTCAATTTTATTTTTTGGTTGTAGTACCAGCGATAGCTGTACTCCTACTGATTGATAATTTATTTGGTTTTTATGTTTTAGATGTTCAGAAGAGTCAAAATCAACAACGGCACCGGGAATAATTTTTTAAGATAGCACTTTTTGGACGCTACTTTTAATGTCGTTAAAAAAAATTTTTTATTTAAGAAAGAAATATTATTGTACTTTTCATAAGTGTATAAATAAACTGTAAAAATTTTAAATTGATTGCTCTTTTTTTAAACCTTAAAAAAAATTCAGAAAACACATTCAGACATCGCGGCCGCTTTTCTTGTGAACAGCTACCTAACTAAGGCCGGCATCCCAACGCTTTCGCAGCCGCCCTACAGCTAAGATGTGACCCCCGGGCTGTTTTTGTTTCCTTGCCTGAAAAGGTCGATGAAAGGCAATAATTTTGAGACGACAGAGTGGATCCAAGCAGCAAGCACCTCGGTTTCCAAGCCTATTCCGGAGAATGCCTTCCGTGACGCCTTTAACGCATGGAAATCGCGTTGGCAGCGCTGCATTGACGCAGAAGGAGTCTATTTTGAACGGTTTTAAAGAATTGTAACGATTAGCTCAATAATTTTTTTTAAATCGACACAGTCCTGTTACTTTCCGGACAAACCCTATATATTGTACAAAGCAGCGATGAAATCTCCGAATAAATTATTCATATTGTGTCGCTATTGTATGGAATTTGAAGAACATTATAGCTTTGGTGCAAACGAAGTTGATGGTTCTTTTTTATTTTTTTGTAGAATTTGTATTTGGTTCGTCCAAGGGTTTTCAGCTAACTGTCTAAAACGTAAAGATCATTTATGCTCGCTCTTAATTTCTTATGACAAGAACGTTAAACTTTAGTGCCTTTAGTGTTGAGCTGTTTAGACGTCTTCCTCGGACTTCGACTCGTCCTTTTTGTCTTCTTCTTTCTTCTCTACAGCGACCAGCAGCTGGGGCAGAGACAAAACTCCTTGACTGTCAACTTAATGTGGAGCCGAAGCAATAGTCGGGTAACCAATCTGTAACGATACGGGAGCCACATTGGCAACACCAGCTTGGAATTTCGCACGCAGATCTTTGAAAGCCTCAGTTAAATTTTATTTAGCTTGATTAAATCGTTGTCAACAACTAAACATAAATGGCAAATATTCATAATGCTACGAAATTTCCAAATCTCAAAACTGCCAATTCCAAACCCACACACTTGGACCGTCTCCGCATTCAGCTTAGACAAACTATTATGATAACTGGAACTGCTGCTTTTATGTGACTCACTTGCGTTAACTTTGCGCTTGAAACTTTTCCAAGGTGCAAACTTATCGCAGCGAGTATTTAATTCATTTGCAATGCCAAAAGCGACAACAACAAAACCACCAACAGCAGCAGTGGCGGCAGCAAAGGGAGTCTAAGCGGCCACCATTGATACAGCAGCAACATCAACGGCATCATAACCATCAGTAACAAACAATAATCATTATACTGGAGATTATCTAAGTCGTCTACTGCGTTGTCTCTGCGCAGATACCAACAATTGTTTCTACTGCCTGCTAAAGCTGTTGTTGTTGCAGTGCGAGTTTTGCAAGTTGGCAAGTACGTGGCAAGCGTAACTGAAACCATTAAAATTTTAATCGCAAATGCTTGAGGGCAAAAGAGTGTTGCCAACTGTGCTTATTTCACAAGTTTTTGAGGCTGCCGACACAAAGGCATTTTTTGGAGCACAAACACGGACGTTGCCATGCGGTGAGGGCAAACGACTGGCTGATTGTTAGAAAAGGCACAGACGTACTGTAAATTAAAAGTGACTGAGCGTAAAGGTGAGTTGCCAAAGTGGGAGCGTAAGGGTTGCCGTGTGTTTTGACTGCGTGCGATAAGTGTACCGGAGATGTATATGTGCGTACTATGAGTATGTGGCACGAGCTGTCTGGGAAAGAGAGCGTGGCACGTCTAATGTGGATTATTATTCTGGCGCACACACGCACACTTGAGCTCGTTAGTAATAATAATAATAATTTTTGCTGCAAAAGTTTTAAGTTGAATTTATTTAAAGCAACAGTCGTTGCCACAACTGAAATTGTTGCAGCAAAAAATACTCAGCGAGCGTGTTACCAAAACAGAAAGGCACAAAAAGCACCAAAAGCTGCCACATGGCAAATATACTGCGTAGCGCTGAGCGCCTGTGGCAACACGGCGTTTATTTTATGCGAATATGGTGCGCCAAGCAACGGAAGTGGCTGCTCAATTAAAGCAAAGCATTTCAATTCAAATTCAACCTAAATTTTATAGAGGAAATAATTGCGCCGAAATTGAGTTGTGGTGCCACGCCGACACGCTTCTTATCTGCCGGCATATTTGCGTGGAATAAATAAGCGTGGCAGCAATGAAACGATGTTCAAGTTGCGTCCCATTTAATGCTTAAAATTCAAACTCAGGCATTTATGTCGTAAATTTCACATTTTGAGGACATTAGCCTTTTGCCGACTACCAACTTAGTGGCACCCGCTCGCTGTCCGCTTCAATTAAGCAACGCTGACTGCATTACCATGGGGACATAGTAGCCGCAAATGCCATGACCATTGTGGAGGCGCACTAAGCATTCTGACTCCCACTAATTTATGTGTAATTTGAATTAATTCAGGAGCGGTCATGCATTTTTGGCATGAAAACATCTCGCACTCATGCAAAAACACTGCGAACCTGACTGCCACTAAATTATACTATGTTATATACCATACATACATATTATACCCTCATTTGTGGTTGTAAATCTTAGACGCTCGCATATCTCGCCAGTGCTTTGACTGCTGATTTGTGGTGGTATTTAGCAATGTCGTGGTGTGCCGGCATATCGTAGTTAATTTACATATGAAAATATTTACGCTGCGCAATTCCACGAAGCGCCACGCTGATGATTAGCGTGTTTTTGTAATTACCCAAGAGCAACATTGGCAATGATTGAGATGAGACAGTTAGTGCCTTTGTAAATTTGTAAAAGGACAAAATACTTTTACATACACATTATATACAATTTGACTATATAACTGTACATTGCTAGTAATTTATAATCGGTTCAGACTATGCTTAAGTGGCTGACACAAAGATAATGAATATACATAGTAAAAGTATATCTTTACACACTCAATGTCTACTCAGATGCCTCTTCGATTCAAATATTTTCAATCAATTCGAATCAATATACAAAAGAACTTTACTAGCTGATGTACAATGTCAAGTGTTTGCAGTAGTTTCCCTTTGCGAGCGGCTAAATTTTCACTGATTATATGCCAAAGGAGTCCTCTGTCTGAATGCGCGATGTAAGTCCGTTGGTATAGAGTATGTTTAGCACTTCTGTCAGCTGGCAACGAATGAGATAAAGTCTAAAATTATATAAATATTAAAATCTCCATTTTAATTCTCATTTTAAATTTCCACCTTCAGAGCTGTTAAAGATGTCTGCAGAAAGACTTGCTTCAACAGATTTGTGGAAAGATCTAAGGGCTCTGTTGCCATATGTATGAGATTTTTTTCATCCATTCCTAAGAGCTTTTGGTGTATCAAAGGTCAGGCATTCTTTCAAGTGGGAATCATACACGGAGATCAATGCCGGAACCGAACCAAACTTAATCAAGGCTACTTCGCTTTTTAAGATGATTAAAATATTATCTTCCTGATCAACGCTCAATATACTTAAGAAAGTTCTCGCTAATATTATAAATATTATAAAACTTAAATGTTTAGCCGTATTAACACAGAAAATTCCACGAAATATTTTTAATAGAAACCTTTGCCAGAAGATAAACTGTAATCAAATATTCCAGGTTCATATTTTCAAGATCTAAAAGCCCTTCAATGTCAGGTTCATATCTTTTTTAGAATTGTTTAAAGATATACCAATGGAAATGTACCGCTATTTACGAGGACAAGTCACGCATTCAAGATATTCAATGCCTATTCCTTTAGGAAGACAGAAACAAGTTACCTAAGTGAGAATGATGTTATCCAATTTCAATACTGGATTAGGTTGGGTTAAACACTTCCACATATCTCGCTCAGCTTTAATATCAAATTGATCAATCATAGCGAAATGGAAATCCTCAACTCGACGGAGGCATTGTTCTAGGATATTCTTATGTTTAATCGCTATTTATAATAATTATTTTAAGAACGTAACAGAACAATTATGTAAATTACAGTACCATGAGAAACCGAACTTTAACCCTATTTTCCTTTAGAAAAATTAATATAATAGTGAACAAATTTTTCTTGTTCAATCCGTTTAGTGTTGAACGTTGTTGGGTGTCACCGAACATTTTGTACTCTCGCATGAGATAGTGATAATCGAGATTTCATTATCCGTCATTTACATATTATTTTGCTGTAAAATTAATTAGAATTAAATTCTGAGAGATTTACCGATATTTTCGGTGAAAAATTAGGTTAGGTTAGGTTAGGTTAGGCACTGAGTTCTTCGTGTTCGAAATCAGGGACCTTGAAAAGTTATAGTCCGATCACGACAATTTTTCCACAAGGGATACCTCAGCTCAAATTGCGTATTTGTGTAAAGTTTTATTCCGCTATGATCATTGGTTTCTAATGTATATATTATACAGAGAAGACATCAGATGGAATTCAAAATAGCGTTATATTGGAAGAAGGCGTGGTTGTGAGCCGATTTCACCCATATTTCGTACATATAATCAGAGTGTTAAGAAAACATTATATACCGAATTTCATTGAAATCGGTCGAGTAGTTCCTGAGATATGGTTTTCGGTCCAAAAGTGGGTGACGCCACGCCCATTTTAAATTTTTGAAAAAAGTCTGGGTGCAGCTTCCTTCTGCCATTTCTTCCGTAAAATTTAGTGTTTCTGACGTTTTTTGTTAGTCGGTTAACACACTTTTAGTGATTTTCAACATAACCTTTATATGGGAGGTGGGCGTGGTTATTATCCGATATCTTCCATGGAATCTTATATGGAAATGCTTAAAGGAAACGCCTCTGTAGAGTTTGGTTGACTTAGCTATAGTAGTTTCCGAGATATGTACAAAAAACTTAGTAGAGGGCGGGGCCACGCCCACTTTTTCAAAAAAATTAGCTCCAAATATGCCCCTCCCTAATGTGATCCTTTGTGCCAAATTTCATTTTAATATCTTTATTTATGGCTTAGTTATGACACTTTATAGGTTTTCGGTTTCCGCCATTTTGTGGGCGTGGCAGTGTGCCAATTTCGCCCATCTTCGAACTTAACCTTCCTATGGAGCCAAGAAATACGTGTACCAAGTTTCATCATGATATCTCAATTTTTACTCAAGTTACAGCTTGCACGGATGGACGGTCGGACAGACGGACGGACGGACGGATTTCAACTCTACTCGTCACCCTGATCACTTTGGTATATATAACCCTATATCTGACTCTTTTAATTTAGGACTTACAAATAACCGTTATGTGAACAAAACTATAATACTCTCCTTAGCAACTTTGTTGCGAGAGTATAAAAAATAGGCGAAATGCACTGGCTTCGCATATTTGATGACTCGGCCCCTAAAAAGATATAGTCCGATTTCGACAACATTTAAATGTGTGATCAAATACGTATGTATACCTCGAGAACACTGATACCTTCATTGATGTTTGATTTATACACTCTAAAGAGTAATAATCAGATGGAATTTGAAATTGTCTTTCATGAGAAGTAAGTGTAGTTTGGATAATTTCACACTACTTCTTCTTTATTGGCGTAGACACCGTTACGAGACTATAACCGAGCTTAAAACAGCGCGCCAATCGTTCTTCTTTTTCGTTGTTTAGGGCCAATTGGAGATTCGAATTGTAGAAAGGTCCTTCTTCTCCTGATATTTCCCGAAGTGGAGGTCTTCCTCTTCCTCTACTTCCCTCGGCTGGTACTGTGTCCAATGCTCTCAGAGCGTAGCCGCTGTTTTTTAATTCGCTGAACTATGTTAATGTCATCGTATATCTCGTACAGCTCATCGTTTGCGTTATTCGCTGGTGCTAATGCGTAACGTAGACTCATCAGATGTTGTCATCGTCCGTGCTTATGAACCGTATAGCAGGACGGAGATGTTGAGTGACTTGTAGCATTTAGTTTTTGCTAGTCAAGGGAGGACTTTACTTCTCAATTGTCTACTCAGTCCGAAGTAGCACCTGTTGTCAAGAGTTATTCTGCGTTGGATTTCGATGCTGACGTTATTGTTGGTGTTAATGCTAGATCTACGAAATTATCTACGACTTCGAAGTTATGATTGTCAAAATCGACGAAGAGGTGGTGTGTGTCGGTCTTTTCCAAGATTTGATGTATGGTGAATATCTGGTCAGTTGTTGATTTTCTAGCCCTGATAAGGTCTAATCAGTTTGTTGAGGGTGGGCTTTAATATTTCACACAATACGCTCGATAGAACCTTATGTGAGATGTTGAGGAGGTTTTTCCCACGGTGGTTGGTGCAGATCATCGCCAACAAACAAATTGGTTTTTAAGGGCGTGGCAGTGATCTGACTGCGTCCATATGTTATGTAATGATCCTTTTGAATTGTACATAATTATTTTCTTATTTCGATAAAATTATGCTGTGAAAACAATCTCTAAAATAATCAAAAATTTCTACGACATCCACAAAAAGCCACATGCAAGTATTGAAAGTTTCTAAAGGAACTCCAACTCTGCTCTGATAATCATTATTTAAGTTTTAACAGTTGCAGTTATTTAAATAAAATAAGTATTTTGAGCTTCAAGCCAAAATCTTCTTCATTAAAAACGCAAATTTATCAAAAAAATTTGGCTGCGCTCAATTTAATTTGACAAAATCTAAACTAAAAACTTCAAAGTTCGCTTAAAGGAAAAGTTTGAAATTTAAACCCAAAATTTAGAATTTTTGCAAGTATTCGCAGACCGCTCCATTTTAAGCTAAACATATAAGGGTGACACTAAATTATCGGTGTTTATGCAAATTTAATGATATATCTGCAACAACTTAAGCGGCTATTAAGTCGAGAAGGCAACCGAGCAAGACTATCGTATGAAAGCGGAAAGATGAGAAAGAAGCGAACATCAAATGCATACATATATGTACAATACACACATACACGTATCGTTTGTCGGGCATTTAAAGTGATTCAATCCAACTTTTGTGCGCCAACTTTAAACACACTAAATTATATATTTAAATTTATGCCAATGCTCTACAACCGAAGAATGAAAGCACACACTTTTACACACATACCGACACCTTCGTGTGGTGTTCATTCCTTGCATTTCGATTCTGCTTGCTGCGGCATCGTGTAGTGCAATAATTTCAAAAGTGGAAGAAGAAGTTTCAATTTGGTTTGGGGGGACAGCAAGAAAATGTGTCTGTTCCCTTGCTGCTTGACTCGTCTCTTCATTTTTGCAAAAGTGAGCATGTCCAGTGGATACAGTTGGCGGCGAATAGGTGGTACTGCTTAATACTGTAATGTACTTGAATACAATTTATCACTCTAGTTATGTTAGGTATATTGTAGAAGGACCGCGATCCTTCACACTTTTATAAATAAGTACCCATTTACAGAGGAAAGTCGAAGAACATGAATGATTTATAATTTTCAAGATGCATACCTAAGTCATATCCCTTTAAAGGAATGACAAAAATCACTCTACAGGGTTGCAATAATAACAATAACATACTAATCTATCATCTCGACGGATTCTTGCTCTGAAACTTTTTTTCTTCTTTATTGGCGGTTATAGCCGAGTTTATCGTTCTTCCTTATTTTACGCTCTTTGGCGCGATTTCAAGTGTAGCCAGGTACTTCTCCACCTGTTCCATCCAACGGGGTGGAGGTCTTCCTCTTTCTCTGCTTTCCGCGGCGGGTACTACATCGAATACTCTCAGAACTGGAGTGTTTTCATCCATTTGACGACATGACCTAGCCAGCGTAGCCGCTGTCTCTTAATTCGTTGAACTATGTATGTCAATGTCGTTGAATATATCGTACAGCTCATCGTTCCATCGGCTGCGGTATTCGCGGTTACTAGTGCGTCAAAGGACCATAAATCTTCCGCAGACCCTTTATCTCGAAAATTCGTAACGTCGACTCATCAGTTGTTGTCATCGTCCAGGCCTCTGTACCATATAGCGGGCGGAAATAATGAGTGACCTATAGAGTTTGGTCTTTGTTCGCGGAGAGAGGACTTTACTTCTACGAGTAATTTGCCTACTTACTCCGAAGTAGTACTTGTTGGCAACATTTATTCTGCGTTCCATTTCGAGGCTGGCGTTGCTGCTGGTGTTAATGCTGGTTCCAAGATAGATAAAATTATCTACGACTTCGAAGTAATGACTGTCAATAGTGACGTGGCAGCCAAGTCCTGAGTGCGACGACTGTTTGTTTGATGACAGAAGTTATTTCATCTTGCTCTCGTTCACTACCAGACCCAATTGCTTCGCTTTCTTATGAAATCTGGGGAAAACAGAACTAACGGCGCGGATGTTGAAGCCAATGCTCGATTAAGCTCTGCGGCTCGAATTATTTTCTCCAGCAGTAGATTGAAGAAGTGGTAAAGAACGATTCAGATAGGTCCTTCTCGATCCTAAATCGACCGTAATAGTTTTGCGGGGATACCAAAACAAAATCCTTTGCGTGCTGTCAAAAGTAGCTTTAAAATCGACGAAGAGGTGGTGTGTGTCAATCTTTCTTTCACGAGTCTTTTCCAAGATTTGGCTCATGGTGAATATCTTGCCAGTTCTCGATTTTCTAGGACTGAAGCCACACTGATGAGGTCAAATCAGTTCGCTGACGGTTTTTCATACAATACGCTCTATAGAATTTTATATGTGATGTTGAGAAGGGGAATCCCATGGTAGTTGGCGCAGAAGTGTGGGGTCTCCTTTTTTGTAGATTGGGCAGAGTAGACTTAAATTCCAATCGTCGTCCAACCATATGCTACAAAGAAGCTGAGGCGTACTCCTTATCACAAATGTAGATTTTCCGTCATAATATCCAAAAATCGGTAAACAAAAAGTTGTACAAAACTTTATTCACACATAAAACCATCTCTTTGCCGCAGACTGTATATGTCTGTCCACGAATGTATGTTCCATGGCTGTTGCTTATAATTTTATTTTTTTCTGAGCAATATTTCTTGTCCCAATTTTTCTACGTTCGTTTTGTGTTTTTCTTTCTTCTGACACTTGAAGGTGCTCGCCGGAAAATTTTTGCACCGTTGTCAGTTTTGCCCTAAAGAAGCTGAAGTAAGCAAGGAGCTGTGGCATCACTTCCAGCACCAGAGGCAATGCTCGCATTCTACATTTGCTTGCTGCGGAAGAGAGGGATTGTTGCAACCAGTTGATGTGGAATGTCGGCGTTGAAGTGCGTTAATGTAAATGCGGGTATTTCAATCTCAGTAATATAATAACGTAACACACCCATACACAGGTACATATAGACACATATATCCTGTGAAAAGTTTAAGCCGGTAAACAAACAGTCGAAAAAGATAAATTTTGTTGCAAGTGTGATTGCCGGAAGAAGGGAGTTGATGTGTGATGCTTTGCGGCAGAACATACTTTGGGTTTGCTAAGAGAATTCCGCACATTATTTTTCATTGAGCTACTTAGCATAGACATACATATGTACATATGTTAGAGCAAGCGCGCTAGTGATGGTAGTCCTGTAACCATCAATGTTTAAAGGTGGATGTAAACCCTAACTTTCCTTCATAACATTCTTATTTCTAAATTAAATTCTATTCAGTTATATGTATACTACAGTACAATATACAATATAATAGCTATGGTGGAAAGTATATTTATATCTAAAATTCAAGTAAGATCTCTCAATTCGTAAAAATCTTGAAAACAGTTGTGTCACCGGTAACGGAGGCAGTCGATGAAACGATGAACTGTGCGAGATATCCGACAACATTAACTTAGTTCAGCGAATCCAAAAGTCAGCGATTATGCTGGTTGGGATATGTTATCCAGATGGAACAGAACAATCGAGCTTTTTGTGTTTTTGATTCAGTTCCCGCCGGTGGAAACAGAGGAAGAGGAAGACCTCTAATCCGTTGCAAAGATCAGGTGGAGTAGAACCTGGCTGCACTTAGTATCTCGAATTGACCCCAAATAGCGAAAGGAAGGAACGACAGTTGCGCTGTTGAAAACTCGGCTATAACCGCGTAAGTGGTGCCTACGCCAATAAAGAAGAAAAAGAAGGTATGGAAAATAAATCTAAAACGATATTAATAGAAGAATTAGGGACACATGAGTTTCATCGGGTAAAAAACTTGTTTAAACAATTTTTTTTCTCATATAAATATGAAATATTTTATTAGAATTTTTTGTTGTTATAAACAATTTTTTTTCAAGAAGTTGCATAAAAAAACCTTTCGCTCAAGTCTTTAAGAATTGGACCTCAAAGACCTGTGCAAAATGTAATGATCGGTTGAATAGTTCTCGATAAATCTTGCCAACTGACTTCAAAAACACAGTTTCGAGAAAAACGCGCTTAAGGACGGCGCCTTTAGCCTGGCTGCATTTCCGAAAAAATTTCTCGGCTCAATTTGAAAAAAATCTTTTCTTGAAACCCGTAAATCCATGTAACCCCTTAAAAAGATGTCAAGGAACGCATAATCATAACACTTTCTGTAGAGTTATCGAACAGTCGGTACCTATGTTTTACTACTTCATTTACTTTAAATGTGTTTCGGATCTATGGAATAACATTGTAAGGAAGAAATAATGGAAAATATTGAACATTTTATTTTTGCCTCCAAAATGGGGAAATGATATGGTACCAAGCTTTACATCTCTAACACAAAATGGTACATATTACTACATTCATATACAACAAGTGTATGTAAAGGGTGTTTTTTGGATGTTAGCTTCTTAGAATTAAGACTAACTAATCCAAAATAAGGTATAATATTTTAGAAATTTATGGTCATTTTCAGTTTAAAAGACCCACGGATCAACGCTTAAAAGTAGCAAATTATTTTCCAAAATTAGGATCTGAGCAGAATATTTAAATTTAAATTTTTAGCGTCAAGTTTTTTCCAACGTTTAGCAGCATTGCTCTATTTGGATTGCGAAGAATTCTGAATGGACTCTATAGGGCCTTCTTCATCCAAAAAAGCTACTGTTTACTGCAGTTTGCGTGTCGGCAGCCGATACTTTTCCAAAACAAAAGATGGAGTCAGACTAATTCGTTCTTGAATTTTTGGTTCAATTAGAATCACATAAGTGCCAGAGAATTCCAGCAGAAATTTGCAATGAACCATACAGCATCTTAAACAGTGATTTTATAATAATATTAACTATTGTTAATTGACATCGTAACCAAACCAGCAACTACCAATCTACGAGGTATGACAATTAAGTAATGAGACTGATTCCATAAAAACCGTATATTTGAAAATTATTCTACAACTCTGCCATCTCCTTCAAAGTAGTCCCCTTGGGCAGCTATACAGCGATTCCAGCGCGTTTTCCATGCTTCGTAACATTTCTGGAACGCTTCGACTGGGATGTCCGTAATCGACTCAAAATGGGTTCCTTTGACCACCGATTTTGTTTTAGGAAACAAAAAAAGTCACAGGGTGACATGTCGGGCGAATAAGGCGGCTGTTGCAACACGGCGATCTCTTTAGAGGCCAAATACTGGGACACGCTGAGGGCGGTGTGGCACGGCGCGTTGTCGTGATGAAGGATCCAGTTACGAGCGATGTCTGGGCGCACCCTGTTGACTCGTTTTCGCAATCTTTCGAGTACTTGGCAATAGTAGACTTGATTCACAGTTTTCCCCGGTGGAACGAATTCTTTGTGGACGATTCCACGGCTATCAAAAAAGGCAATAATCATCGTTTTCACCTTCGACTTGCTCATGCGAGTTTTTTTCGGGCGGGGGACGCGCGGAGACAACCATTGTAAGCTTTGGCACGACTAAGAGCACTATCACCATACACTCTTACAATTTTAGCGTACGTTTCCGAAGCTGTTTCGCCCAATCTGGCGCAAAATTTTATCGCGACGCGTTGCTCTTGATTTCGTTTTTCCATTTTCGTGACGAGCACTACAAACACTCGTCTACTCAACTTGACGCAGCAGGCGAACTAAATAAGCTAGAGCGATGGTACATATATCAATGGAGAGGGGAGGGATGCCGGAAAAAGAGAATTTCAAGGTCACAGGTTTACCACAAGCGCGGCAATAAAATCAGTCTCATTACTTAATTGTCAAACCTCGTATTGGATATCAAAATAATTGCTTTTATGAAATTTACAGCCGGTTTCACGAAACTGATTGAAGTGAAAATTAATTTGTTTTCAGTTTCACCATTTGACATAATTTGTATTTAAATGGTCACCCTTTGCCATTTAAATATTAATTAAATACTGTCATATGCAACTATGTTAACGTTTTCCAATCAGCTGATTTGCAAGTAGCAGAAGATAAATACTTATATTGTAAAAAATGGAATCTGACGACGAAAGTGATATGGAGTGCGAGGTTTTAATAAATATATTTATAAATCGTCGCTCTCGTATAATGAGGGAAAGAAAAAATGCACTAGGCTTAGCAAAGTAGAAATGTCACTTGATGAAAAATTCTTGCTTCGAGCTACACTCTCCATTTTTATTAATCAGTACAATTTATTTGTTTACATAAATCAGCTGTTATTCTTACTAACATCCCTGCTTTGACATTTTTGGGTTGCCAATTATGAATAATGGTGAAACGCCGCAAACTTAAGTGCAAAGTTAAATAAAAATCAAAATTAAAATTAAATGAAACTTAATTTTCAATTAGAAAATTTCGTGAAACCGGCTGTTAGTCTCGGTGATTATGTGTCTGAAATGTTTGCACTAATTTTTCGTGTTTTACTTGAAAAAAAAATACTAACGCTCTAAAAAAGCACCCTATTAACAAATCTGTATATCCTTTGAATGACATAATGTTGAAATTGTTTATATATACAAGGTATGTTCAAAAAAGTTCAAAAAATAACGTATCTATGTTTGCTTCGTTGTTGATAGAAGCTTAACAGCTGCATAAGACATATGCATGGTAAATGTAAGAAGTAAATATTTCACTCGCTAAATTTTCTGAAAACATACCCTGCAGGAAAGTAATCTTTTTGGATCAATGCTAAGCCTGGGCCTGAGATTTTCTACGTTCTGATGAGCAAAAAATAGTAAGATTTAATTTTAAAACTCCTAATTTATTCTTCTAGAACTATGTCGTCCCCTTCAAAGTAGTTCCTGTTGGCCCCAACACACTTGTGCCAACACACTTGTGCCAACGTTTTTTCCAACCCTCGAAACAGTCGTTAAAATCAATTTCCGGAATAGCCATTAAAGCGCATACCGATTCACGTTTAATGTCTTCAATGACTTCCCCGGAGCGGTCGTTTGGGTTGCCGAATACCAGTAAGTTCTCAGACTGTTAATCGTCAATTCGCAAGCACCCATTTCTCTCCTTTATTGACGTTTTGATTATCTGTTGATATTGTTGCTTGTCCTGGACGTGGTTCTTCGTCAACGCATTCTCGATCCTCTTTGACAAATTTGTACCAATCCAAATCACTTGCTCGTGACAAACAACTATCACCGAATGCTTTTCCCAACAGTCTGAACATTTCGTCACCAGAAACTAGTTTATGACGAATACACATAAAACTCAGATGTTTGACATTTTTGGGCACCGTTTCGTATGCATATTAAAGTCAGCGAATGTCAAGTATTATTTGATGTTCTCTGGTATAGTTACATATATAAAATACTTAATGAAGTGTCTTCTTAGTTGTTAGTGGTCGCTGTGGTTCCTGACTTCTATACTTCTCCTCTTCCTTCAATTAAATTAGCCGTCAGCGTAATCAATATATGACGTATGCTGTTGAGTTGACGGTCCTTGGCAAGAAGAAACTTCATGTTGTGGGAACAAACAACACTTCTTCCATTATAAGCAAATTTTGAGCACAAATTTCACTAGATTGGATGGATTTTGTCAATAATTGATCAGTAAGCTCTTTCCGAAGGATCTTTCTTACCAGGCAATCAGTTTTACAAGCGTTTTTACATATAATCTGATCACATATGCATAAATAAGAAAGTCTTTACGTACGCTTCGCCGACTTTTGCTTCGTTTCGTTGTCTTCATTCACTTAACTTTATTTTTGGTTTTCGTATTTGATTTTATTTTGTTTTGTGGCAGGTGAGTGCATAGTCTTTATTTGTGCAGATGCAGCTTTAAATTTATTTATTAAATAGAATTAGGATGCGCACACACACACGCACGTACGTACGAGTGTGTATTGTAAAAAGAAAACACATAACTGTGAAATATGCAGAATGTTGTCAAATATTTACAGTTGCACACTCACAGCCGAGGCCACGCACAAAGAGACGAAGAGGCGAAGAAAGATTTTGTCATTTTATCACTTGGCCATCTTCACTTGGTTGGCTTTTTAATCGCTTTAATTTTGTGTTTGTCTTAGCTGTGCTTATGTAAACATGTTGCAAACAAATGTTGCGTACACATGTATGCAAAGGTTGAAATTATTTTATTGCAATTAAGCAAAACAAATTTTGGCCCGGAGCGCAATAATTTTGTGCATTTTGGTTGAGCGTGTTTTTTCTGCCATTTTGAGCATTTCAATTCGAGCAATGTGGCATTTTATGCAAACGAGGTAATTTAAGATTTGCTTTTCAAATTCAATAACGAACTCCATGGACAGACATGCATATTAACAGCCAATTAAATGGCTACAATCTTCGGTGACCTACATATGTATGTATATACAAACATTACCTATACATATATAATTTTACTCGTATGTAAACAAAGATACAGAAATGCATAAATTTCAAGGCGATTTCCTTTATCTATCGGCTTTAAGCGCATGAAAAGAAATAATTGTTTAACACCAAAAAGTAATTTGAGGGGATTTGTCAACTTGATTGATGCAAGAAGTGTTTTCGCACTCACATTGTGATGGACATTTGTTATTAACCAGCACATATCGTAAATCCTTGGAATGATCTTTAACTTTTGAATAGAATTCTTTAAAGAATGTAGTTCTTCTTTATTGGCGTAGAAACTGCTTATACGGATATAGCCGAGTTTACAACAGCGCGGCAGTCATTCTTCGTTTTCGCTGTTTGGCGCTAACTGGGTATTCCATGTGTAACCAGGTCTTTCTCTACTAGGTCTTTCCAACGGAATGGAGGTCTTCGTCCTCCTCTGCTTCCCCCGGCGGGTACTGCGTCGAATACTCTCAGAGCTGGATTGTTTTCATCCATTCGGACAACATGACCTAGCCAGCGTAGCCGCTGTCTTTTAATTTGCTGAATTATGGCAATCCGTCGTATATCTCATACACCTAATCGTTCCATCGAATGCGATATTCGCCGTGGCCAACAAGCAAAAGACCTTAAATCTTCCGCAGAACCTCTGTCTCGAAAACTCGTAACGTCGACTTATCATCGTCCATGCCTCTGCATCATATAGCAGGTCTTTGTTTGGACATACAAAGTCAAAAAAAGCACCTGTTGGGAAGAGATATTCTGCGTTGGATTTCGAGGCGTATTATTTTTTCCAGCAATATATTAAAAAAGTCACTTGCTAACGAGTCCCGATTGGTATTGAACGGCTCGGAGAGGTTCTTTCCGATCCTGACGTAGATTTTGGTTTTGCTCAACGTCAACTTACTCAGCCGTATTAGCTTTGCGCGGATACCAAGTTCAGACATAGCGGCATAGGGCAGTACCATAGGTATTTAGTTTTGTCAAAATCGAATTTAAAGATTGGTAAATACTACTCAAATCGGTTAGTGTACACGAAAAATTGGTAAACATTATGTTAGTTTGGTTTTGCTTGTTTGAAAAACTTGTGTAGCTGTTCAAGTGGGATAAAGATGTTCCCCCCCCGCGGAATCTGAACTGAATTTAACATAACCAGGCCCAAAGTTGATAATTGTTCTAGAGAATATTCGAACACTCATAACTTTCCCAGCGATTAGGCGTTTTTAAATGTGGAATACTTAGCTATGCATCTCTTTTGCGACCTTTACCTGACGCCTGTTTTGAAAAAGATTCAGGACTTTTGTTGCGAATCTCGCATTGATATGCTTCGTAACCAAAACAGTAACTAAAATATGTTGAGTCGATTCATAAAAGATTTTGAGATCTTATGCTATCTCTCTGATGCCAACGTGACGATTTCTAACCAAAGTTTCTTGGTTTGTTTTTTATTTTTTTGATATGATAGCCATTAACTGAGGTGGTTGGACGCTTCGCATGACGTAAGTTTTTTTGATAAAGCAGACTTTTCAAAACATTTCTGCAATATTTTCAACGATTTCGTAGCTGTGATTCAATTGCGAACACAAAGTTATAAGTAAATTTGTTGTCAAATTTTTTTCCTTGGTAGAAATCGCGATACGAACGCGAACGGCAGATTTATTGACATATGGAGATTAAACATCACACGAACATAACAAAAGGATACATCAATCTAAATAAATTTTTACAGTCCGAGTTCGAGTCAAATTTGATTAGATAGATAAAGAACGAGAAATGTCAAAATAAGCCTCTAACTCATCATTGTCGAAGGTAAAACAAACAAGAAAAAACGCTAAGGGGTCAGTACAAATTTTTATTCTACAATAGAACTTTTTTCACATATTGTATCATGATGTATATCGAGGAGTGTATAAACAAATTTTTTCGGAATTTTTTGATAATATCTGTTGAAGGAATGGCTGGGTGAATGAGATGCGTTTTTTCACTGGCGGACACGATTTCTCATGTTTGAACCATGTGAAACACAAATCCCCAATTTATTCTTAAAAATACGTGAATGGTTATCGTCCCTACTAGAATCATGAAAAATTTTTGATAAATAAAAAAGTAATTAATATTTCTTTTTTTAATTTTTCCCCATGTTTTTTTACATCACTTTTGTCATAACATTGTCAATAAATTATAAAAAATATAGAAACGATAGCCATGCGTTTTGTGAATATTTAAAAAAAAAAAAATAAGCAAATCGGATGAGTAGTTGACCGGAATCATGTCAGCCAGTTTAAAAAGTGTGTTTTGAGAAAAACGGCTTTAAAGTTATAGGTGCTGTAAAAGCATACAAAGATGGACATGAACATTGAAAAATTGGCATACCCTTAATTATTATTTTTGGGCCTTTTTCGAAACCTTCCAACATTAAGGGTATAAGGGAACAGAAAAAGCAAAAAAAAAAAAATTTTTGAAAAAACATTACTCTACTGACCACTTAACACATTTTTTTGTTTCAATATCTCTTTATTTATTGAATCTGCTTTTTATTTTAAAAGCCTAACAATAAGTTATAAAATCTTAAATCTATTTAAAAACTAGACACGCTCAAGCAAGTGATTGAGCTGTTTTGGTGATACATTGCTCCTCAGTACGCGGGCATATCTCTTAACACATTTGGCTGCCAGGCTTAGTAGCTGTAATTAATACCGCCACTTGTAGTAATGAGTTGACTAAGTGCGTAGAAGAAACCGTTGCGAGACAAAGTGAAAGTGAAGCGTCCGCTAATCAAACAAACTTCATCCATAAGTTATGGTTTCTATCTGCGATAAATCTGATACTTACAAACATAATTTCTAGTTTCACTTCTTCATAACTAAACTAAACTCGATAACAACAACAACTTTCAATCTTCATAATGGCGAGTTTGGTTGTTGTCTAGTCGCGCAGCTTTTGGTGTGAAAAAATTGCTTCTGCTCCAGCAGCTTCTCAATATTTCACTTTAATCTTATAGTTTCCGTCTCATAAATCTTTCAAAGCACCTTTACTTGTATACGCGCGCAATGGCCTCATCCCTGGCACCTATAGTCTTAAGAACTCCAGCCACTTGCTATTACCTGGCCGACGCAGGTTATCGGACGACACTAAAGCCGGCCAATGAGTGGCGGGGTTTGCCAGCCGCTGTGTTGGCAGCAACGTGCACGCATCAAATTTCTTTCACCTCCAACTTCGTATTCTCACAGGGTGGGAAACAAGTAAGGAAGCAGTCTTTGTCGCTCCCGGACGCGGAATGCGCGCAAACTTTTCCCATCAAAAGTTTTTGGTGCAAACGCTGTGGCAAGCAACTCAACAAGCTGTCTAGCGAGAATACGAGTGCTACATATCCATTGCCAACACCGTATCACTTTCTCCTCGGATGGAAGTGGGCACAAAGCACAGAAGATACAAATCGCACGAAGCCGATCAGCCAGCGGAAAGTAGAGTAAATAAGATTCATTTAAATAAGTTTAAAAGACAGTTGTAAAGTTATTATTCTAATACGACCTAAAGACCATAATCGCATTGGTTGGGAGCCATTGTATAACCGATTTAAAGTTAAAACAAGAAAAAAACGTTTACTTCGTTTGTAACGAAGCTATAATACCCTTCACAAATAAAAAAGTTTCTATACAAGAATTTGTTTTTGATTGTTTCGGCTGTGTGGCAGCTTATGCTATAGTGGTGGGATATCGGTAGACTAAATATCGGATATAATGGTCGTTTATATATGTATATATACAAGTACATCGGGTCGTTTACTAAGTAACTTAATTTTTTTAAATACCAGTTTTTATTGTGTAAAAGATTTTTAGAAATTTTATATTCTCCATTTTGATTTAATATCTTTCAGGCAAGATACTGAATCCATGTTCATTAAATGTTTGATCCTTGCAGGCAAAAACTGGTTCAAGTGGTTTCCACGCATTGATTTCAGGTTGAGGTTCTGCCATCCAGAAAATTTTCCCGAGACTGGTAGAAGTAATAGTCCGAAGGTGCCAAGTCTGGTGGATGTGGTAACACATCTTATTCAATCTGCGAAAGCTTTCGGAGAGTCATGAAATTTGTATGAGGACTCGCATTATCCTGGATTAACTTTTCTATGGATTCTGGCCTCTTCTTCTATTTGAGTGCATTACTCAATTTTTCCAGCTGATCACAGAATTAACAACGAAACCCTATTTTGGCATTTGCGTTCGGTCAACACATCATTTACGTATATATCACATTATCTTCGCCTTGTCTGAACTGCATTTTTACCCTTTTGATAATAAAATAGTAAAATATGTCGAAAATGCTGTTTTTGATCTTCCATCTTCGATACGGTACCAAACAAAAACCATTCCAGCAACCATTCTGGAAATTTCGAAATTTCGATTTACATTGATGCAAGTATTAGACTGATGGAATAATGTCTCTAGCGGAAAAATGGCAAAAAGTGGTCGACCAAAATGGTACAAATATTTGTGTATTTATTTTTTAGTAAAAAGAAATAAGTTGAAGTTTGATTAGAAATAAGAAAAGACTTTTTCGACTACCCAATATAAATGATCAGGATGACAAGAAAAGTTTTAATCCGGTTGACTGTCTGTCCGTCTGTCCGTGCAAGTTTGAGTAAAAATTTAGATATCTTAATGAAACTTAGTACGCGGGGTTTTCTGGGCACCTGTGGGCGAAAAATGTTGAAAAAGTAGGCGTGCGCCCGCCCTCTAATAAGTTCAATGTACATATCTCCTAAACTACTAAAGCTACAGTAACCAAATTCACGCAGAACAAATATTATATGAACTATCGACTTACTTACTTGTATATGTGTATACATATACATATAATATATAACTACATATAGTATATCTCGATTAGTATTATGTGTTACAAAAAACTGATAGATGAACAAAACAATTATAATCTGAAGCGGCATGTTGCGGTAGTATAAAAGGCAAGAGGCGATAAGCGTTTTATATCAAGCGTTTGAAGTGCACATAATATACACAATGTCCAAATGTACATACATACTGTATATACGGACACACAATGAAACATATTTATGAATTTAAAGATCGTTATTGATTTACTGTTGCGACATGTTAAACAATTCTGATAAGACAGCTGCGCTTGCTTCGACAATTCAATTACGTTTAAACACGACTAAATCTATTTATTTTATCTTTTTGGGCATTTTACCTTTTAATTCCACTATTCCGAAAATAAAACCAGTTGAGCGATGCGACAGGTATTGAACAATTTGTGCCCAATAAGACGCCACTACCTGAGTCATTGGGTTTAACTCGGAATATGTGTGATTCTTGGCATATCTATCAGGTTCAAATAATTTAACAATATTTATATATAATTTCGAATTTTTACTCACATATTAATGATTATTTATATTACCAGATCTTCGTTTGTTCTAAATTTAAGTCACATTATTCGTCGTACATATTTACATAGTCGTAGTTGTTTAATTAACACATCGAATTAGTTGAATAAACAAAAGGAAGAAAGTGAGAAATCGTAAAACTAATTTTAGATTGCCAATAAAATAAAAGCTTTAACCTCAAAAGAATAATAAACAAATATTATTCGAAATTAATATTTAAGTATACTGCTGGGGGTCACTAACTTCGATATACGTATGTATTTAGAATATACGGGGTTTTCCAATAAGAGCGATATGATTTCTTTAACCCTCGTCGAGACCAACGGTCTGATACACTTAGTCGAGACCAATGGTGCTTGGCTAGGCCCCTATGTGTTTACATACATTTGTATGGAAATACGTGTTGTATTTACGCTCATATATGTACAATATAGATAGATTTTTGAAATTTCTTACCTCTCAATTTGATTGAAATCAAATTTACCGCTTTGTTCACGCTTGGCGTAGCAAAAGCGTTCACAAAAAATGTAACATTTTGAGAAAAAATACATTTTTTCTTAACCTTTTAAAGCGCTCTAGCGGCTAAAGTATTTGACTTAGGTTGGTCAAATAAATTGCACCGGTTGGGTAATTTAAAGAGCTTTCAGGAAATGTATAATTTCAAGGCCCAATTGCCCCCAAGGCCCCACCGGGGGCGTGGCAATAAGCGAAAATGGGTTTTCACCATGTCCCCCCCTTTGTTTCACTACAGTTGGGGAGGTATGGGGCCGGGGGAGATCAACACCATTTTGCGAGTTAGTTCGCCCCTGGGGCTTTCAGGGAAGCCCTCAACCTTCCCTCTATCTCTACCAGGGGCGTCGCAATAGCGTTCACAAAAAATGTAACATTTTGAGAAAAAATACATTTTTTCTTAACCTTTAAAACGCTCTAGCGGCTAAAGTATTTGACCTAGATAAACATACAAACCAATTTGGACATGCAATGAACATGAAAACAGATAAATTAACCGTGCGAAGTGATAGAAACATTCCAAAGTTCATATATTTTCATACAAAACATATGGGGTCTAGCCAAGCACCATTGGTCTCGACTAAGGTGTAATATTATAATATCCTTTTTTCGTCCTTTTCGATACGATATCCTTGAGTTTTTTTTTCTGAATTCTATAGACAATAAAATTCTAGGAAGCTACCTGGAAGCGCAAGTCGTTTGCTACACTCTAAATATATTTAAATAACATTTAAAAACAAAATATGCCTGGCCAGACCCGTTGGTCTCGACGAGGGTTAAAAAAAAAAGAAAACACGCTAATTGTTAAGGAAATTGAAATGTATTTAATTTAGTGTTCGACATAGTCGATACATGTAAATTCTCAATGCAACATCATTCAAATTGCCTCTACGACTTCTTTTGCAGGAGCTAATACAATGAACTTAATATTGGAATACCCCTTTTAGTAACGTACAATATTGGCTTCTAAAGCTTGAAGAGAGTCTGGTTTACTGCTAAAGACCAATATCTTCAAATAACCCCACAGAAATAGTCTAATGGTGTTAAATCACATCTTTTTGGAGGCCATTCAATTCCACAATTTCTTGAAATAATCGAATCTCTAAACTTTTCTCACAATAATTCGGTTGGTGCAATCAGATGCTGAAACCAGATGTTGTCAACATCATCTTTTTCCAATTGCGGTCATAAAGATTGTGATATCGTTACATTAACATTGTATACCGCTCTCCATTGACAGTCGCCAGCATCAGTTCGAAAGAAGTACGGACCGACTATTCCACCAGGCCATAAACCACATAAGTTTTAGGTGAATGTGAAATTTGCTAATGAATAATTTATGGATTTTCTTCGTACTAGAGTCGACAGTTTTGTTTATTTACCGCACCACTCAGATGAAAGTGAGACTCATCGGTGAAATCGATCTTCAACAATCGTTATTGTTTTCAAGTTGTTCGAAGGCAAAATCAGTGAACTCACGTCGTTTACGGTAGTCCAATGTCTTCAGTTCTTGAGTAAGAGCAAATTTATACGGATACAAGCCCAAATCCTTTCTTAAAATCCGTCAGGTTTTGATTTGAGAAATTTTCAATTCTTGAGAACGTCTTCAAATCGAAAAAATTACGGTCCTCAGCAACACTTGCCTGAACGACAGCAATATTTTCATTACTTTCAGCGGTTCTTTGTCCTCTTAGCACTTAAACATTATGTAAAAGAAATGCACGCAACAATTCGAGCAATATCGGGCACAGGTATTTATACGAATATTACGACCATAAAAGGCAAAAGAGCACCAACAGTTGCAATTTTCGAACGATTATTTTGAAAAAAATATTGAATAATTTGTAAACGTTGTTCTTGCGTACGAGTATATCTTTCTACGATGAATTTGTAAACATTACTGAATGCAATGAAAAAAAGATTACAGATCCTGACATATTAAAAATGGTCAAAAAGAAATTTAGAAATCATATCATTCCTATTGGGAAAACCGGTACTGTATTTACTATCGTAATAGTCTACCTTATTTACAATATCTTTAGTGTATCCGAAATGAATACTATCTATGAATGTGCTTTTATTGCAGTAAACAAATATAGAGGGCGTTTTTAGACTTGTTGTTTCAATGAGGCACTACTTCTCTCAGAGTTGTTCTTTTTAAGAGCTGTTACTTGGTTTATACTCAGTGTGACTTGCCATTTCATAATGAACAAGGTGTGTAAATCGTAAATGCTTATTACCAAAATAATAGTTGACTGAATTTGGTTTAACAAGCAAAATTTTAGCATTTGGAACGATGATAATCCAAAAGCCTAAACTGAGATACCGTTATATTCTCGAAAAGTCACTGTTTGGTGTAATCTATGAGCAGAGGTAATCCCATATTTCATCAAAAATTAAGGCGGCCATAAAGTTAATGTCAATGAGGAATACTATAGACCCTAAATAGGAGAATGTTGATTTGGACGATCGTCGGTTCCAACAAGACTGCTCTACATGCCATGTCCCCAACAGAATAACCAATTATTGAAGAAAACATTTTGTGAACGTATTACCTCGTGTCGTCGATCTGTGGTGTTCTCTAAGATCGTACGATTTAAAACATTTGGGCTATTTTTTGTGCGGTCATCGAAAGCCTCTTGACGTCTTGGAAGAAAATACTCTTCTTTTTTGCTGCCGTACGCCCCAAATCGTTAAAAATTAGACCTTTCGGCTAGAATTTATTTGAGCCAGCCGCGGCGGTAATTTTATTGAAATCATATACATACATATACATATGTATATAAAACATAAAAGGCAAACCCTTATTTTTATAATTGAGCTGACTTTTGCGTTTCATTTTTAATTTTTATAAATTTAGTAAACACAGATATAATACATTGTTGAGGGAAATTATGGCATCTATAAAATATTATATTATAACAATGAAATATGAGGATTTATGAAATAAGCTAAAATTCAAACTTCGAAAGCAAATATTTCAAATGCGAACCTTAGCTTCGAAAAATGAAGAAATATCACTTTCTTAGTTAAGAATCAATCTCCCAGAAAACTGTTTGGTATAATACCTTGTCGAATATAGTAATGTTATTGAAAAAAAGACAGTAGAAATAATAAGTGGACATGAGAGCAACAGGCGTTCGGATGAATATTCTAAGTTTAATCACCCGACGTAATTTACTCCTTAGTTAATACTTAATGAAATATTTATTTAATATTTAAAGTTGCTTATAAAATGTCAGCTGTCAAATGCACATTTTCTAAATGCTATGCAACCTACTACATAATATATTAAAAGCAAATAAAGGGTGATTTTTTTAAGAGCTTGATAACTTTTTTTTTTAAAAAAAAACGCATAAAATTTGCAAAATCTCATCGGTTCTTTATTTGAAACGTTAGATTGGTTCATGACATTTACTTTTTGAAGATAATTTCATTTAAATGTTGACCGCGGCTGCGTCTTAGGTGGTCCATTCGGAAAGTCCAATTTTGGGCAACTTTTTCGAGCATTTCGGCCGGAATAGCCCGAATTTCTTCGGAAATGTTGTCTTCCAAAGCTGGAATAGTTGCTGGCTTATTTCTGTAGACTTTAGACTTGACGTAGCCCCACAAAAAATAGTCTAAAGGCGTTAAATCGCATGATCTTGGTGGCCAACTTACGGGTCCATTTCTTGAGATGAATTGTTGTCCGAAGTTTTCCCTCAAAATGGCCATAGAATCGCGAGCTGTGTGGCATGTAGCGCCATCTTGTTGAAACCACATGTCAACCAAGTTCAGTTCTTCCATTTTTGGCAACAAAAAGTTTGTTAGCATCGAACGATAGCGATCGCCATTCACCGTAACGTTGCGTCCAACAGCATCTTTGAAAAAATACGGTCCAATGATTCCACCAGCGTACAAACCACACCAAACAGTGCATTTTTCGGGATGCATGGGCAGTTCTTGAACGGCTTCTGGTTGCTCTTCACCCCAAATGCGGCAATTTTGCTTATTTACGTAGCCATTCAACCAGAAATGAGCCTCATCGCTGAACAAAACACGCGCGCGAAACACATTTCGAACCGAACACTGATTTTGGTAATAAAATTCAATGATTTGCAAGCGTTGCTCGTTAGTAAGTCTATTCATGATGAAATGTCAAAGCATACTGAGCATCTTTCTCTTTGACACCATGTCTGAAATCCCACGTGATCTGTCAAATACTAATGCATGAAAATCCTAACCTCAAAAAAATCACCCGTTAGATGAGAAAAAAATTTTTGTTTACTCGTTAATTCTTTTTTAATCACTACAACTATGACTCTAACTCTATACAGCTGTTCAAAGAGTGTACTCAACTACGGTACAGTAGCATTAGCTAAAGTAAAGTAGATTCAGTGCACGATAAGCACTCGGTGAGCTGCGGATTCAAATCCCATAACGAAAAGTATACAAATGCACACATAAATAGGCGCTTAAATTAACACTCAGAAAACATTAAGCTCTGCCAAATTTTGGGATTTTCTGATGTAAAACTTGAATTACTGGGATTCGAAAGTAGCGGGCTAAGTAGTGAGAGAGGAACTTGGCCAAACATCTTGTAAATCATAATTACGTGCATTTTTAGTGCAAGTGCCACCATCTCAGTATATGGGAGCACTATACCGCACTATCTTATCAGAACGTTTATGAACACAAACGCAATGAATCGATAGCGAAGTGTTCAGATAACTGTGAAAACGTTTTTACTAAATACAAAAGTTATTGTTTGTTGTAGCTGTACTAAGTTTACTATTAGAAATGTAGGCTAATTGTGGCTCTCAACTGTAATACTTATCACCTTGAATTAACTATTGTTGTGGAAAGCACAGCTGCCACCTTCAAAATCGATCAATTGAGGTGCTGATAGGCAGTATACTAAGTGACCGCATAGACGTGGAAATAGTGACGGAAGGCATCGGTCATAATCGGCTTCACCGATTCCCAGAATATTAGTCACAGTAACTGGAGTTCATAGCAAAACAAATTAAATTGCATTTCATTGTTGGAAGTCAATAATAATTAAATATGTCCGTGGACGTGGATGCGGAGAAAGCCAAGAAGACGCCGGCGTTCGATGATGTCGATTTTAGCAGCGGTTTCGAGACGCAATACCTGCAGGAATATCGCCCTTCGAAGGTGGTGCGCCCGGCACCGCCCGATCCAAGTTTGGCTTGGTATCGAGATACTGCAACGGTGATGATGGTCTGCTTTCTCTTCGTGGTGCTCATGACTGGTTCCGTGGCGCTGATCCATTCGATTTTCTCCGCTGATCCTACAACCGTAGTGCTGCTATTGTTGGGATATTTTGTTATGGCGCTCATCTTCATTTGGTTCGAAGTCTTCAGCAAGAATTTGCGTTGAATGTTGAATTAGTAAAAATGGAGAACTTATAAAGGAGTGTTATGTGAAAACAAGTACCGAGTGCTAAATTGTGTAAATACCAAATATAAGTGTATATATGTATGTGTATATATTTAATCGTTTAATATGGCCTTATAATACTATATGGATATGATGTAAAATTAAAGTTTTCGTTACATTGGAAAAAATTTATGGAATGTGATTTTAAATTAGACAATTTATTCCGCTTCAGCTTTGGCGGAACTTGAAGAATCCCATAACTAGGAGTAGAACTATGGTCAAATTATAGATCACACAAAGCACGATGCCAGCGGTTGTCCAATTGCGATACCAAGGCGGCGGTGGATGGCGGAAAATCGATGGTTCATTTGCTATATCAGCGAGTGTTTTATTCGCTCTCTCGCCTGAAAGCGGAAGTTCAATGTCGAGCCTTGTGTCTGGACTTTGCGTTTTAATGGCGGTTGTGTTATTGTTGTCAAGGAGATTCGTGGCTGCGGAGATCTCGCTGGGTAACATTGTGCCTGAATCGTCAATGTGTACATTTTCACAATTATCCAGGAGAACTTCGGTAGATTTGCTGAAATGGAATATTTTTAGAATGAGTAAAATACTTAAAAAATCCATTATTATAAAAAATTTATTGCGATTATCCTTTCCCTACTCTGATCCCTTCGACATACATACATTCAGATAAAAAAAAACCCACGCAGTCGAAAATTTTCGAATATTCAATTTATAAATATTCACTATTCGCTCAAAATACAATATTTATCATGTTTGACTTTCTTGTTATGTAACTACATTAGTTTACGTCATAGACGAGTAACACTCTTATTATGCTTCTTTTTGGAACCACAGCAAGCCGTCTATATCCAAGTTAATTTCAAAATTTGGATACCTCATTACCTTTGGCATCAGAAAATATAGGGATGTTCGAAATATAACTTAGCACATTGCGTACTGAGAGTATAGAACAATTCGCATCTTCTTTGAATCCGTTATATATCCTCCATATTCCGAATATGAGAATATAATATGATCACCACTTTGATGTCTTAAAAAAGTACGGTGACCGCTTACCGTAATAAGTGACTAATCAACCCCCAAACCCACAAAAATGCTTTTATGTATAATAATTTGCGAACGAATATCACTTTGGCCAGATTTCTTTGCCTAACACTGACGGTGTTCGCAAAAAATATGATCGGAATGCACATCTGCAGTAAGCTTTTGAGATTTTGTATATCTTGAACACTTTTTTCTTTTTTCTTTGTTTTTTATTTCTTATTTACCGATGATTTAAATATAATGTATATAAATGTATAATATGTATAAATGTAAGGTGATTAAGTAAGATTGCCGTGTTTTATTTTATGGGATAACTTTTATAATAATTTATTGCTGAAACATTTATTATTTTAACTTAAAATTTCTTCACGAGCACTCTGGTTATCTTTGAAGATTTTGAATGTATTATAATTCTTGCTTACTCCATCAATAGATCTTTCTTCTGAATCACAATGCTGCGCTTTTATTTCGTTATTTGGAGAACACTATGTTGTTATAACTTGTATATAATAGTTATATTTAATTCAGTTGAAAGCAAGTCTGCCTTTGCCATAGTTAAATCACAAATTTTCTTGTTTTTTTTTACTGTTTTTTTTTTTTTATAATTCTTGACAACTTTCGTCTACTCTCTTTTAAATTTAACTCTTATTTTTGTATTTCTGATATCTTTTTCAAAACTCGATAGCACAAATTTCAGCAACAGGAATTCACGTATTATTTTAATATACTATTTTGTTTAAATTTCTTAATCTCGCTTTGAATATGAGTTAATTCCGCCACAATTCTTATTTGGCGTGTTTGCTTTTGCAATAAATGTATTTCAAATTTATTTACCTGCTTTTCTTTTTCATTTTTGTGAAATATGCTAATTGGGACTCCGAACTACTCTGCGTCTCTTAAGAAACTGTTGTGGCAGCGGTGAAATGTAAACTTAAGTCCTGTGTGGCCAGTATCTGAAACGGGAAGTCAAGCCAGTTCAAAATGTGTGTATGTGAGTACGTAGTATATCAAAGTGGCACATCAAGTGCTAATTGAGCCCGATAGGGCTGCACTCATACCTATGTAATATACATACATACATATATGTATGTACAATATGTAGTACCCCCAGCAAAAATAGTGTGAGAAGTCTTTAAGAAGATTACTCTCTATAAGGTACAAATGGGAATACATTAGTCTCGAACACATACCTTTAGGATACAATTACGTTCTAGAAGAAAATATGGATGATTTAATTGGAGATTGATTTACTGTTACATGTTGGTACAGTTGAAAACGATTGGTCTACATTTGTAGTCTTTTGGGTATACATACGAGATGCCTGCTATTAGCCTCTTCATGGGACTTGCTCGAATGAACTGTTGATTCCCCACAAAGAGATCCAAAGAATGATTAGTCAAATGTTCCTTTCCGACTAATCATGAATTCATTCTGAGCTTGCCACATTTTTCACATGGCACATATGGTTACAAATACATTATGTGAACTATGCGAATGGTCACATATAAACAGAAAAAATAAATATGCTGATCAAAACAAAGCTCGAATAATAAATAAACAAATCTTAAAATTGTTTACGCGGCGTATTTTGATAGCAAGAATGTTCGCTACACTACTGGTCATGTGGCCTTGTGTGCCTTCAGTTGCAACGGGCTGCAGTGTGGCCGCCGACAAGTGTCCCTTGTATAGAAGCACTTGACATTTAGAGAATTATTGAGCTGTACGAAACTGGAGATGTGAAATATGGGATGATGCTTTAGAAAAAATTGGAATGTAGTCATATTCTGAAAATCATATACATGTACTCACAGTGAAGGGCCAAAAAATAAGAACAGACGTTGTTAAAAACAAAAACCCATAAAAAAGTTCTATGAAAAACAGTAAACGTTTAAAATAATATTATTGGCTACAAATAATAAAATCAAAGAAATTTCATTGTGCCGAATCACATTGGGAGAGAGCGGAAAATAAGAAAATTTCAATTAATTAATTAATAAATATGATTGAAATGGAAGCTAAGATTGTTAGTAAATAAATGTGCCCATAGTTTATTTTATCCAGTGCAGAGGACCCACATAGCACCAGGACTCCTTATAGAATGATGCTTTCTCTCAATTACTTCGCTTTCATCCGTCCATAGTACGTTACGCCATTTTTTCACATTTATTCGGACATTTTATAAGACATGAGTTTCAGCGAACTCTTTGCGACAATAAAGTTTATTTTTAAGCAGACTTTTCCAACTGACCGAGCACAAATTTGAACTCCAGTCTCCTACCTAATCATCTGCGCTTGTAGGTAGTTTTGTCTTCATCGAGTTTGAGGCATGAATGTGGCAGAGTGTTATTAGAAATAAGAGATGCAATTCTTCGAATACTTTAGCCTTCATTTCTCCGTTTTTTTCTTTTCCCACTCTTGCAATGCTTCGCCCTACTCATTTTTTTCTAAAGTGTGAAACTATTTGCAACGAGCTTTAGTTCGGCTCTATTAATGCTTACCGAGACAAAAACAAATAATGGCTTGTGACTTTATACAAAATATACAAATTTTTCTTCTATTCATATTTTTTTGTCTTCCTTCACACGTTTCACATTGGCAGTATTGGGGGAATTCCCAAAAATCGATTAACTGCGGAGTTGTCAACCATATTTTTTATGCGAATGAAGGGTCACCCGATCCTCATACAAAAAATTATAACAACTCAACAAAAACGACACCGTTAAAATAATTTGCAATTGAGTACTTCTTGCTTGAGTGTACTTTTTTTTGTTGGACACTGTGTCACAAGACTGCATATGTGTACAAATATTTACAGTTTTTCATATGACATACGAATTTACAGTTGTAGAGAAATATTTACAGGGTGGTCCACAGCACTCTGATTCTACTGTTGCTGTGGTTCATAACACTAGTTAACAGTTATATTATGGTGTTTTTTGCTAACCTCGAATACCCCATAGACCTCTTAGCACATCAGTCGCAAATCTTTCCTTCCTCCAGATTTATGGGGTAGTATAATTGCAACATTTTGTTGCATTTTCAAAAACGATGTGGAAATAAATGATATTTCTTTTAATTCACTGAATAATTCAGCCTTCGAAAGATTATAGTCTAGTAGTTGCTCTCAGTTATACATAGGTAGAGAGATAGTTAATCTTTTTTTGTTAAGCTGTCTCTTGTACTTATACTATATCTTAAGCCCATCTTGATCTCCAAAAGAGAGTAGTTTAAGTTTGCAAAGAAGTTTGTTACACTGAGAACGAAACGTCGGAGACCCAATAAAATGTGTATATAAACGATCTGTTTGACCGTCTGACTGTCCATCAGTTTTTGATGTATTAATTTGAAAATTTTATGCTCGTCCTTTTCTTGCCCAAGAAGTTGCTCAATTCTCGCAAATCGCTGAAATTGTATCACAAATACAAATTACCGATCAAACTTTATTTTAAACTTTTTATTTGTAAAGAATATTATAGGTTAGCTTAGGTACAACTGAAAATATTTTTTTCTCTACCGTTGTTTTCGATTCACAAGAGGGAATGAAGTTTGCATTCATTTTTGTGTTAACAATGGATTTAGGACAAAGACTTCGGAAATATTTTTGGGGTGTTTCAGCTACTATACTCTACCTTCTTCTTACCATAAGATGAGACTATAATCAGTTCATACAATAGATACATACGAGTATGTATCTTTTCTGTTATATTAGCTGGGAGGCGGTAATAAAGCCGACATGGATGCATTATATTTAACTGTGGAGTACGACCTGTGAAACTAATATTGATATAATACAGAGGTTCTTGCCTAAAATCCTTAGAGGTTTAACGAGTTCCCCGTGCTATTTACCCTAGATATGAAGAATCCATTCAACTCAGGAAAGTGGGCAATATAATCAGAAGTATCTCAAAACTATTCGAAAATATGTTTTATAATGAGCTATTTTGAAAATGGTAGATTGTTATTTGACACGGACGAGGGCACTCAGTGAAGTTCAATAAGGTGCATTCTTAGGCCCTCTCCTGTGGATGAGACATTATTGCACACCCGCAGCTGAAGTATCTGAGAATAATATTGGATTCCAATTTAAAATGTAAGGAACACCTGGCGTATACTTAGGGTAAAGCAAACCAAATACATATATAATGTTCTATCAAGAATAATGACCAATGGTGCGTTCCAACCGGCGACCTTTAATTGCAAAAGCAATGAGTTCCGTAATATTGTATGCAGCACTGATATAAATACAGGCACTAGATATAAAATCATATGCAAAACAAATAAATGCTGTGCAAAGGGTCATTACTACACGGGTAACAAGTATTTTCAGAACGATATCAAGCGACGGTGCTAAAGTTCTAGCTTGTCATCCAGGGAGAGCCATCTGTAGACGAAAAAAAAGAGGACAGAATCAAAAACATCACAATGTAGTAGCAACGGTGGCACACCTCAACCAAAAGACGATGGACCCACAGACTAATTCCGAATATATATTCGTGGATAGGTAGACAGCATGGATACCTAGATTTCCACCTAACCCAAATACTGAGTGGACATAGATGCTTTAAAAGCTATCTATTCCGATTCCATATTGACCTTAGTCTGTACTGTCCGACGTATACGGAGTGAAAAGAAGACTCTGAGCACGTATTCTTTCAATTTTCTCGTTTTTCAAATGTAAGGAAAAAGAAAAAAATTCACTTGAAAGAAGTTTTCCGGTGGAAAATTTGACAGTACTTATCTGTCAGTCCTCTGGTAAAAGGCTGAAAGGAAGTCCGAGCGTGAGCTCTGATTACGAAAAAACTATATTAGAGTATACATATATCAGTATATTATGCTTTCTCTATCCCATCAAGTAGTACTTAATCCGAGGAGGAGGCGTAGGTTGGGATTAGGTTAGGTTTAGGGGTTTAAAGTTCCGCACATCGGCTTTCGATGTTTCCTCTTACTATAACATAAAACTAAAAGACATGTAGTCAACCCCACTTCGGAACTACCAGATTTTTAAAGAGCAACCCAACAGGCTCCACTAGAACCCTGAGCTTGCATAGTATTAAATATAGTATATTTAAGATTTTATTACTTATTGTTAGGCTTTGAACAAGCAAATGCAATAAAAAACCGGTCTACTTGATTAAACGTCTCTATCATTTAATTTTTTTCATATATAAAAAATTGCTTTGTTTACTCAAAATATTGATGATATTGAAAGTATAAAGCAAAGATGAGTTTGATGATTTGGGAATCCAATTCTAAATACATTGCACAGAAAGCGCAAGAACGGATACCACTAGCTGTAAGTTTTACAGCAGATTAATCATGTTCTGGCAAGTCTTTACCAGGATTTCCAGTGTCAAAATTTCTTTTTCACTTAGGAAGAAATAAAGCAGCACAATCAATTTCACCTTTTATGTATGAATTTGGAACAATTACTTTTGAAATTTTTTTTTTATACCTAAAACGCATTCAAAAAAAAGGATTTTTCATGAAACCAAAGGAAATGCGCAGCTTCACTTGGCGTATAGTTCATTGATAAAGCCACTTCATCCCGAAATAACCACAATAATTTATTATCACTTGCGGCTTGAGCTTTACCTTTTAGTTTTTAGTTTTAGTTTCGACTCAGATTCAGCGGAAACGAATAATTTCACGAAAAATACAACTCGGTTTATTAAGTGCGCAAGTTTTCATATTTCCTTGACATTTAAAATTATTATTGACACATTTTAATTATTTTAAGACATACAAGTATAAGATTCTATACAACCGTTTCGTGAAGGTGCGCGTTGGAAACTGAGACTGAGATGAGAAACTAATCAAAGCTGAGCAGAGTAGCGTGAAAAAAGATTATCCAGATAATAAAAGTGTGAGCCAAAACCGCAAAAGCCTCACTTTTTATAAACCTTTTAAGCCCGTCTTGTTTTACAATTCACTTTTCACAAAAGAAGTGATAATTGAAGGCAGCGATTGCCACAAACATGTTAAAAATTGGGTTTGAACATGTATAGTATATAATATTATATATGTACATATGTGCATATATATTTATATAGCTTTATATATGTCAATATTTGTATGTATAATATTACTACGTAGTTTCAAGCTGTAGGTATGTATGTACTACATACATATGTATGTGTACAATACTTGGTAAACATCATAGGAGAACATGAAATCAAGTGTGAATATGTGAAAAGCCAACATCAGTAGGTGAATAAACACCAAATTACGTGCCCATAAATACGTAAATATTTATAAAAATACATATTTACATACTCAAAAATGCTATGAAAGAATTTGATGTCCCATATTTGTATGTTCTATCCAGTTTGAATTATTTTAAGTGATTCATTGCATTTACAAACTATATTATTCAGTATTTGTTATTGTAGGTTAAATACAGGGTGAACTTAAAGTTAACAAACTGCGAAATAGGTTTAGAAATTCGACGAGAACAGATCATGTATAACTTAAACTTTAGTCTAAATCCAAATATCATATTCTTGGCAGTTACTTAAGATTATCTTATATATGAGTGGTTCTGTCTACAGAGGGCGATATAAGTTAATCGCTCCTGATGAATCAAAATAATGTATTCGGCATTCCTCTCGGTTTCCTTTACTGCCTTTATCATCATTACGGCAGCAAATACTGTAGTATGACTAAAATATAAGATGTTTGGCATACCTGAAAAATCGGATATCCTTACGGTTATCCTGGGATATATAATCCCAATAACATTGAGGTGGGACGCATAAGTCCCAATAATACCAAAAGGAACAAAAAATGAAATATCAACTTTTAATAAAAAATAATGGATTTCACTGTGTATTAATTTTTCCTTTTACAAATTTAAGTCACTTGTGAAAAGAAGCAAAACATTTAAAACATAAAGCGTTGTTGCATCCAGAACAGACGTATTTGGTTCTGGTTTCCTTATTTTGTGAAGTGCAATGAACGCATCGGCGACGAGAAGGCTGTTCAATAGGAAGATGATCGCCAACATTTAGACGTTCAGTTCGTGATCGCTTTGCTGGTCTTCCCCCACATTGACGTGTTGTGAGCTTTTTGTGCTTTATTCCTTCAACTATCATTGACTCGGTTAATGGCACAATAAATTGAATGAGCGAAATTTTACGGCGTTGACGTTGTGTAAATATAATCCAAGCGTTAACCACAGCTAGCATAAAAATCTTGTAAAAACCTTTTCCCACCATTTTTGCGACTTACGATTAATGTCGTATATTGCAGCCTTCTGATCTGCTAAGTCTACGCCCCCCATTATACGGTTGTAGTCTGCAATAGCTAGTGGACAATCAACTTCTAATTTAGAACCATCTTTTTGTTTTCGGCTAACTTTAGTTATATAGGGTGATTTTTTAAGAGCTTGATAACTTTTTTTTAAAAAAAAACGCATAAAATTTGCAAAATCTCATCGGTTCTTTATTTGAAACGTTAGATTGGTTCATGACATTTACTTTTTGAAGATAATTTCATTTAAATGTTGACCGCGGCTGCGTCTTAGGTGGTCCATTCGGAAAGTCCAATTTTGGGCAACTTTTTCGAGCATTTCGGCCGGAATAGCCCGAATTCCTTCGGAAATGTTGTCTTCCAAAGCTGGAATAGTTGCTGGCTTATTTCTGTAGACTTTAGACTTGACGTAGCCCCACAAAAAATAGTCTAAAGGCGTTAAATCGCATGATCTTGGTGGCCAACTTACGGGTCCATTTCTTGAGATGAATTGTTGTCCGAAGTTTTCCCTCAAAATGGCCATAGAATCGCGAGCTGTGTGGCATGTAGCGCCATCTTGTTGAAACCACATGTCAACCAAGTTCAGTTCTTCCATTTTTGGCAACAAAAAGTTTGTTAGCATCGAACGATAGCGATCGCCATTCACCGTAGCGTTGCGTCCAACAGCATCTTTGAAAAAATACGGTCCAATGATTCCACCAGCGTACAAACCACACCAAACAGTGCATTTTTCGGGATGCATGGGCAGTTCTTGAACGGCTTCTGGTTGCTCTTCACCCCAAATGCGGCAATTTTGCTTATTTACGTAGCCATTCAACCAGAAATGAGCCTCATCGCTGAACAAAATTTGTCGATAAAAAAGCGGATTTTCACATTTCGAACCGAACACTGATTTTGGTAATAAAATTCAATGATTTGCAAGCGTTGCTCGTTAGTAAGTCTATTCATGATGAAATGTCAAAGCATACTGAGCATCTTTCTCTTTGACACCATGTCTGAAATCCCACGTGATCTGTCAAATACTAATGCATGAAAATCCTAACCTCAAAAAAATCACCCGTTAGTAGGCATATGACAGTTAGAAGCAAGCAGGACTTCTTTCGAAGCCATCCATCGAGCAGCCATTATACCATAGCAATTTATTTGGAATTGACTTTCTGATCGTTGTAGACGTCCACTAAATACAGGAGTCTCTTTACGCGTTCGTATATATGTACCAATCGCAGGGAATGGTACGGTCTTTAGCAAATTCATTGAGGTGAAAAACCTATCAAACACTAAAACAACATTTTGCTCACGAATGCCTGCTGTCAAGTTTTCTACAATCCGTTCTCCCAGAGTTCCATTCAGATTAGAGGATGTGTCTTTTCCAGTATATACATTCAAGTCATAAGTGTAGCCTGTTTTGGCATCACAGCGCAGCCATAATTTTATCCCTCTCTTCATTGGCTTCAAAGACATATACTGTTTCAAACTTGAGCGACCCTTGAATTTTGCCATACACTCGTCTATGGATTGCGCACTACTTTCACTTCGCGCTGCTGGGAATGTTTTTTTATGCATGATACAACTTCCGATATATAATAATCCTTAGCTGCATTATCGGGCTTATTACAATCATTAAAATACATCTTGGCCATCAGTAAAGTGAAACGATCGCGAGAAATACTCTTTTTTATCATATAGTTTCCCACAGATTCATTTTTACTCCAATAATCAGCAATTGAGAGTAGGTAGTTGTAGTGCATTACTAAAGCGACTCCTAAAAAAAGCATAATTTCGTACTCGTCGGTAAGAGCGCGCTTTGCAGATTTTTCTCTGTTTAGCATTTGAATCCTTTGATTTGTGCACTCTGCAATACGTATATATAAACTTTTTGGAAAGAGTTTCCGAAAAACGTCGAGCTCGGAAGCACCATGAGGAAAGTCAACAAGAACTTCAGCCGGTTTTTCTACGGGCATTATATACTTCGGTTCGAAAATGACGCCGGCGTCAAACTTTGTCCAGCTACGTTTATTGCCTAATGGCTGATCCTCACTGTTCTCTAAAGAATTAAGATGATCGCCTAAAACTTGACCGTCATCGTCATCCAACTCCGAATCAGAAGAAGACTCATCACCTGATTTGCTTACATATTTAGCGTTTGCTACAGGAGCTTCCGCATCTTCGTCATCGTCATCCGATGGTTCATAGCTAGACTCAGAGGCACTAAAATCATCGTCCATATCGTCGCTATCCTCTTGCAAAAAATAATCAGCAATTTCGTTCTCACCCAATTTTTTCCTTGTAGACATCTAATGGTATAAACAAATATTGGGATATTATTATCCCAAACAAATGCATTATTGGGATTATATGTCCCAATGTAATTACAAATATAAAAAACTTACCTTTTTCAATCCAATTTGTTTCCAATTTTGAAGGAATTATCTTTATTCACACCTAAACCGTAAAGCAAGCGGAATAGTACGAATAAAAACTGAAGCAGATAGACGTTTCACATTGAAATACAACGCGTGACTGATGAAATTTTGCGAAATGTTTGTGCAAAATATTCGGTAACGGAAAATTTATGTCAATAATAACGAAATGCGGTTACTGATCATCAAAGAAGACTTCAAGGCTTTATTGGAAATATTTCAATGCGTAATTGGATCAAAATTAAAAGTTATACACATGTTTGAAGTTTGCTGGGACATATTGTCCCAGTAGGGGCGAAAGGGTTAAGACCACTTACAGAGGAAATGTTGGGAGTGTCGTTCTGAATCTGCGATGAAATGCTGCCACGATACGGTGAAATAAGTGTTGGCAGTAAATCATATGAAAATACGATGAACCCGATCATCTAACCAAAAATCAGGGACTTTTAATAAGAATTTTCTTCTTCTTAATTTCCGTAGACACCGCTTACGTGGTTACGGGTATAGACGAGTTTACAACAACGCGCTAGTTGTTATTCCTATTCACTATTTGACGCCAATTGGAGACTCCAAGGTCTTTCCAACGGAGTGGAGGTTTTCCCCGAAGACACGGCGTCGAATACTTTCAGAGCTGGAATGTTTTCATCCATCGAAACCGCTGTTTCTTGATTCGCTGAACTATGTCAATGCCGTCGTATATCTCGTACAGCTTATCGCTCCATCACCTGCGGTATTCGCCGTTGCCAAGCCAATGCGCAAAGGACCATGAGTTTGCCGTAGAACCGAAAGTTTTCTTTCGAAAACTTGTAACGCCGACTCATCAGACGTTGACATCGTCCATGCCTCTGTACCATATGGCTGGACGAGAATAATAAGTGACTTATAGAGTCTGATCTTTCAGTCGTCGCACGATAGAGAGTAGTCTTGTCTGAAACCTCGTTTGGTAACGAACGGCTCGGAGAGGTCCTTTTCGGGTTCTCACGGAGCTATCAGTTTACACAGACACTCATATATGGTAGTATTTCGATTCCATCTATAATGTGGAGTAAACAATCCTGTCTTGGTATCTTGGAAGTTAGCGGTCTTCTGCTAACTGAGTTTCGTTAATATATTTCGCTTGGTTTCTGAGCCACTTCTTGTGAAGTCTTTCGAAAAGCTGGAGCTATAGTGCGTATTTACGCTATATGAGAGTGATCGCTCTCATATTGTTACAATTTTTACAAATATTCGTTATATGAGCAAAAATATCGGATATTTACTTTTTAAATCGATATTTCCCATTTTTTCATTCGAAAGTATTCTGGAGAGTCCTCATTTTAAGAAAACTCATCTGGTCCCAATATTATAGTATTTTTATTTTTGAGTGGTAAAAAACTGAAAAGTCCCGTTCCGTTCTAAAATCTAACTATTGACTTACCCATTCTGCATAGTGTTAAAAACAAACTTGTGACCCTCTATTTATTTATAGCCTCAGTTCGCAGCTTATGTGTACATATGCTATTATTTTTCGAATTAACATCAATATCCATGGGTATAAATAAAAATAAATACGCATTCCTTGCTCACTGCATTTGCATGAAGAGATTAATAACAACAGCGAACATAATTACTTTCAATGTGGCATTAGCGGAAAATTAATTGAAAACTATACTCAAACTAAATTAGGATTTGAGAATTTATGTGCTTTCCTAAAATGAGATAATTTATTGGCAATGAAGCGGCTCAGTTAGCAATGGCTTGATTTGGACAATATGGAGCACAATTAACCAGGTCAAATTCCAAAATATTACTAAAGTTGAATAATTCAGTATTATATTGAGGAAAATTTACCATATTAAAGGTATTAATATATTATATTAAAAAAAACAATAGAAAATCAAGATTTAAAAGTGTTTGGAAATTTGTCTTGACATCGTACAAAATTCAGAAAACTCTATATTTTACAAAATTGCTAGTGATGTGATAGAAAAAATTGTCTTTGAAAGTGATGCCGAATATGAATGAATGTTGTCATACAGACTCTTAGAAATACCAGTACAATTTTAGTAATTTCCAAAGTAGAGGGAATTTTTTCAATAGCCTTTTTTTTGACAGACCACGTGTGTCGTTATTTATTCTCAGTATTGTTTGAAATTTCATTATGGAAATACCTCCGCTTGAAAAACGTTCACAAATCATTCACCTTTATTACAAAATTCCCGAATACCAGAATGAGTTTCACCGCTATCATGCGCAACAATTAGTACAGTGCCCATTCACTTTATGGAAGATTTTCCAAATTAATCTTTTTCGCGGGCTTACAAAATCTAACTCGTACAAAACTGAAGATGAATGACTATCAAGGGTGTGGCATGTTCGGTGAATGGGTCCGTAACGAGATGGCCACCGATCACGGTTTTCAGAAGAAATTTTGTTCAGCGTTCATGTAAATGTGATTGAAAGTTAGGCCTTTCGGTTGGAATTTATTCGAGCTAGTCGCGACTGTCATTTGCCCGAAATCATTCTTAAAATATTATGACAATCCCTTATCCTCGTAATTAAGCCGAATTCTTGGCCAATACATTAAACTGTATGCCGTTTGTTTCTTCTTGAAAACCACTTGTCTAAAAAACGCCTTCATACCCAAATAAATGATAAAAATGACAAGACGACTTGGAATTCGGGTAACTGTCTGTCCATCTGTCTGTGGAAGATTGTTTTTTGGTACTATAAAAAGATTGCATTACATTTGGTAGTCGAAAAGGGATTTCGTATTTTGTCGATGCAGCTGTATATCTCCAGTACTACCCAACATATTGTGTCATACCATATAGTGTTGGAAATGTGGGATTTTAAACTTCATTTAACATAAAAAATTATTTCGGGGAAGTTGAAAAAAGTGACATCTGTTCAAAAATGAGTTACATTAATGAAAAAATTCGCTATAATTTTAGGAGCTCATGTTATACCACACTTTTCTGATGCCACCAAACACAGGTCATTGCCTCTGTTCCATTCGATCTGTTTTTGCTGTCGATGTTGATGATTGTTCTGTATTAACTCCTATTTCCTCCATTTAGAACTCTTAAAATAAATCCATTTTTCATCGCCAGTGACAATTCGATGCAATTCTGATATTCTTTCGTGTTTTTGAAGCAACATTTCACAGGTGTTTTTTTGGTTTTCCATTTGTCTTTCCCTTATTTCATGTGGCACCCATTTTTCACACTCTTAGATCTTTCCCATAGCTTTCATACGGTCTGATATAGTTTTGTTGTGCAACATTTAAAACGATTGCGATTGGTTTTTGACTCAAAGTATAATTTTCAACCAATATTGCTTGCAGTTCGGCGTCTTCATTGGTCATTGTTTCATTTTTCACATCAAAACCATTATCTATCTTTTTCCGTAAGTTGTTTCTCATAAAGCATGATCCGCCTTGACATTCATTGCGACCCTGTAGCACTTTTCTTCAAATTGGAACAAAAAATTACATTTGACAATTTCAACGCAATGAAATATTGTGTGATGTTGTTTATTAAATGACTTTAAATAGAAAAAAAATGATGGCTCCTTCACAACAAATGTTCCCTGCCAACACATTTGTATCTTAGCGCTCATTTTAGACCGATACAACCGATATAGACAGTAGATGGTACTTTTGTCAATAACCTTTTTTTGACAGATTATATGTGAGTCGTGTCAAGCTGTCATGTTATTTTTGTCCTGTATTGTTTGGCATTTCATCATGGAAAGACTTATAACAACACTTACAAATCATTCAACTCAATATTCTGGTGAGTCAACAATACAAAGCATGATGGTTAACCTTTCGCGCTTTCGTCGAATGATGAATATTGAAAACTTTTATAATTCCTCAATATAAAGTTTTGCCTTTGGTCATTGCGAGAGTAAAATGAGGTTATATCCGAACTTAGCCTTCCTTAGTAGTCGTTTAGTAAAATTTGCAATGACATGTAATTTGTATATGTACCTACATATGTATGTGTGTTTAAATATTGTCAATTATTCTAAGTACTAATCACATTGATCAATAAAATTCAGCAATATTAAATGTAATTGTAATATTATGTTATTGTAATAATATATATAATATTCCAATGCAAATTATCATTAATATTATATAATTACAATTACATTTAATATTGTTGATTTTATTGATTAATGCGATAAGTACTTATATTATTAAGAAATTACTAAATTGCACTCAAAACGGTCATTGAACAAATCGCCCAAAAAAGTTGATTTGTAACAATGTAAATTATCATTAATTAAAATCCGACGCGTTCGATGGCGTCAAGGCCTAATTGAATCAAGCTGCCGCCAAATTGCTGCATTGATGACGGCACTTCAAAGAAAAAACTGAAAAGTTGAAAACGAAAACCGCAATTAAATGCGAAATTTGTTAATAAATGTCGAGCTTAGCATTTGCTTGCCATAAGGCGAGCACTTCGGCAATAAATAGTTTGTACACAGTGTCACCACACCGCAGTTCACCTGCGAGACTAATTCGTGTACATAAGTCACTACTAGAACACACACACATGCAAAGGTTAACGCTTCCATATTCATGCAATTTAAGTTCAGCGGACTGCATTGGACTAGTTGGGCTAGTTTCAGTTGCAGCGAACCAGGAAATTTTGGCTCAGTCCGGTGTTTGTCGTTTTTCCAATTTGTCGCACTCGAAATTAAATTGAAACGAAGTTTGTCGCCGGCAGCGCAGCGGCTCGTAAATTATCCTGCTGATATGAGCGAGTGAAATGGCGGAAGAGTGACGCTCAGCCAACGGAGGCTACTGGCCTTCAGTCGATGGCTTTACGCTTGTATGCACGTATGTATGTGTGTGGTTGTTTATGAATGCTATTGCGTGGTCAGTGGATTCAATATTGTTAGCCAGGCAGAGCTAAACGCTCGGCCAAAATATGTGCGACTAGGTAGTCCATTTGCACCTTATTTGAGAAGTTATGAAATCCACATTTGCCTCTAGAACAAAAATTAGTTTGATAAGTAGTCTACGTTCTCGTGTAAGTGCTTCTAGTACCAATGCGCTACCTCTTGCAAAGTTGGATTATTTTATCCTGCTCGAAAATATCAAATATTTTCTAAAAATTGTGGTTAATTTTGGAGTGCTCTATATCCCATTTAGTGTACTTTTGACATTTAGACACACATTTTTTGTGATTCTTGCAGGGTGTGCCAGACATTCAGCTAGATATATGTATATAAGGTGGTTTTTAGGTGAACTGTGTGAGTTTCCAGAGAGATAGCTGTCAAATCATCTGGTAAATTGAGCTAGAGGTGTTTGACATTTGCACACTTTGTGACATTTGTACGAGGCAATTGTAAATAGAACGCAAACTATTTAATTATTTATAAATATTTATTTTGCCGCCTTCAAAGTAATCCCGATCTGTAATACACTTATGCCAACGATCTTTCCAGTCCTCGAAAAGTTTTTCATAAGCGCTTTTTGCGGTGGCCGTCAGTTGCTTCAGCGAACTTTTCTTTATCTCCTCAATCGACTGAAAAAGGGCTCCCTTCCGATGATTGTTGACTTGCTTGCACGTTAAACTATGTCTAAACCCATGTCTCATCGGGAGGATTTCGCACGATCAAGCATGTCCTAATAGAACTGTTTACGATACACTTTTTGAAAAAATTCATCTTTATCGGACAGCTTATTCGAACAAGAACGCGTTTCATACTCAACATATCCATCTAAATAATTTGAACGGACTCGCGAAAGATGTCGAGCTCTCTTTTCATCTCTCTAACACTTGCCTGACGATGTGGACGAAAACACTTACGTGCCAGGGGAAGCAGAGGAAGACCTTCACTGGGTTGAAGGGACCAGGTGAAGAAGGACCTGACTTCGCTTTGAATCTCCAATTGGCGCTACCTTGCAAAAAGAAGAACAACTGGCGCGCTGTTGTTAATTCGGCTATAACCGCGTAAGCGGTTTCTACGCCATTTAAGAAGAAGATTTGATCGGTCTTTACTATCCTATCGAGACAACAAGCAAGGGAATTGGGTAAACCCAAAAGGTTGATCGAGCGTCAAATATTCATAAATCACCGCACATTTGCGGTATATTTTAATTTGCAAAGAGTCATTTCCATGTTTTTATAGGCTTCCGTGAGGAGTACGGAACAATCGACAGAATTGCTTTAAGGCTTCTCTTGAATACAGTTGAACCTTTAAAAACAGTAATTGTGTCTCTTCATGTCTGACTTCTGGTTAGTTCATAACCCCCCATTTTTTTTAATAAAATGTTGCGTTTTCTAAATATTACTTTTTGTATTAAGGTGTCAGTAGGGTAATATGGCCTGTTTTTTGACATTTTTTTATAGAAATGTTTATTCTACAATAGAACTTTGTTCACATATCATGAGGTATATCAAGGAGTATTAAAAATTTTTTTTCTGAATATTTTGATGACATCTGTCGGAGAAATAGAAATGAATGAGATGCGTTTTTTCACTGGCGGACAGGATTTCCCATGTTTCGATCATCTGAAACACAAAAACCCAATTTATTCCTAAAAAGTACGTGAATGGTTATCATCCCTACTAGAATCGTAAAAAAATTCTGATAAAGAAAAAAGTAATTAACGTTTTGTTTTATTTTTCCCATGTTTTTTTTTACATAAATTTTGTCATAACATTGTCAATAAATTATAAAAAATATAGGGACGATAGCCAGGCGTTTTGTGAACATTAAAAAAAAATTAAGCAAATCGGTTGAGTAGTTCGACCGGAATCATGTTCGCCAGTTTAAAAAAGTGTGTTTTGAGAAAAACTCGTTTAAAGTTTGAGCTGTGCACTCTGAGCGCTCCGAACGTCGAGCGGTATTATTATTTTTGGACCTTTTTCGAAACATTCCAATGGTAAAGAGGGTTTCTACATTAATCTCAGGATATAAGGGAACAGAAAATGCAAACATAAATTTTTTTTTTTAAGATTATCCTACTGACCCCTTCAAAGCAATTAAGTACATACAAATTACATATTTTTTGCAGACTTATTATTTATTTACTTTTGATTTATTTTTACTCCACATTTTAGATTTTAGTTCGCAAAAATTAGGTGACTCGTCTTTGCCTTATGGGGATAGAAACTTCGTACTTAGTTAAATAGCGGCGACTAATTGGGATGAAAAGCTGTTCAAAAATGTACGTGGACCTAATATGTATATGGTCCTTATAAGACGCATTCGGGGTAGTTAAGTGCCGTTTAATTTCCAAAATAATTACTCTCAAATATTAAATATGTAATCATTGTTTCTGCATTTAAATTGAAGTACAATGTTTAAGACTTAGGACCCCTTCACTCACCCTTTATTCAGACAATGCCGAGAATCTTGTTTGCGTTGTTGGTTTGGCGTATGTCCATGTGCTGGCGCTGCATTTTTCGAGAGTTATGGTCAAATAATGACATTTTTTAATCATTGTCGTAAATTTTAAGAGCTGCACGTGACCCAAATCAAAGTGCAGTTCTAGTTCGCGTTCTCGAATAGCACTTCTTTCGTGCACATGTACATATGTACATATATGTACATACATATATGCACATGTGGAATATGTTTATACATATAGAGCAAAAGCGTCGATGGGATATGAATAAACAGTCATGGCTGTCATTTTGTATATTTTATCTTTTAATTAACTTCATCCTCAGTGTGGATTTTTTCACAGTTATTGTCAACATTTGCTAGTAAAAACAATTGCTATACAAAAGACGGTTTATTGAGTTCATGATGATGATGATGAAAAAATTGTGGCTTCTATCATTTTATTTTGATTAACACTTTAAAAACGCTTATCCCCTTTCGCTGAAGTTTTTTATGTCAATGTCCCCACTGACTTTGAAATTTTAATGCAATTTTTACCTATTCAAACTCGACCTTGCAATATCAGAACTTGATATATATCACTTATGTTAGGTAGAATACTGAGAATTTCCTTTCGATATACAAATATATAAAGTAAATAAGGAACAAACAAAATAAAATTAATTTGTTTTCTTCATTTCGTAGTAATGAAACTTCAGCATTTTAAATGTCCATATATGGTGACTTGCCTCCATTATTTACATAAATATGGTTTACTCAAGACTGATTTGTTATGTGTTATATTCTGAACTACACGATTCATGAACAGCGTATACTAAGTTTGTAAAAACCGATCAGAAATTTTTACACGTTCTTTTTTTCCCCTAGAAACTGGCTATTTGTCGGAACCGCAGTTCAGTCTAGGATATATGCTTGAAAGCAGACGATAAATCGGTCGAATATCGTGGCAAAAGTGATTTGAAGTCGAAAAAAAACGTTATAGCGGTCAAAAATCAAGGCTATGTTGACAGTTTCCTTAGATTATCGAGATATGGTGCACTCCGAATGCCTTCCGACCGACCAAACTGTCAAGAAGGAATATTATTTGAGTGTTAAACGTCGTTTGCGCAAAGCTGTTCGTAAAAAGAAGCCAGAATTATGTACCATAAACTTGGCTTTTGCACTACGATAATACACCGTCTCGTACTGCATTCTTTCTTTGTGATTTTTTTGCCAAATTTTCAATCAATATTGTGTCGCAACTGTCGTATTTACCTGATTTTGCTCCATGTGACTCTGGCTATTTAGTCAAACGATCCCTCCGGGAAATCCGTTTTGATTCAATTAAAGATATTAAAGGTGAATCGCTTCTAGCATTAGAGGCTATTTCAGAATTGGACTTTAATAACTATTTTGTTCACAGTAGTAAAGTCAGAGATTTATAATCCGTCTGCTTTTTTTTATATTTTCGAAATCTTCTACTGAAGAATCTCACTACCTACCTAGCTGGTATGAAAACTAAGAAAGCTTGTACTCATCTTTATAAATATGTTGAAACGACTAATGACAGTTTCTGGCTCGACAAATGTAAGACAGCCGAGATGTTTTAAAAAGAGCGCTAGTATTGTCGCTCTATTGGTGAAGTGAACGCTCACTTCACTGAAAGAGGCTGCACTTCGTAGCTTACTGTACTTTTGCCTGCATTAGAGCGGCCTGGTAGACTAAACCTAAGCTTCAGCTTCATAGTACGTCTAACCTCTGCAGCGCAGGGATCCTGTGTAAACTGACGTTGAGCAATAACAAAAGCTCCTTCAGAATCGGAAAGAAACGAGGTTTCAGACAAGGCGACTCCCTGTCGTGCGATTTCTTCAATTTACTCCTGGATAAACTGCAGTCGCGACTTGACTCACTATTGACGGTCATAATTTCGTCTATCTTGGAACCTGCATTGACACCAGAAACAACGTCAGCCTCGAGATCCATCGCAGAATACCTTTTTCCAAAAGATGCTACTTCGGACTAAGTAGCCAATTAAAAAGTAAAGTCCTCTCTCGACGAACAAAGACCAAATGCTACAATGCAGAGGCAATGACGATGATAACGCCTGATGAGTCGACGTTACGAGTTTTTGAGGGAAAGGTTCTCCGGCTGCGTCAAGTAGCGAAAAGGGAGAATGGCTGGCGCGCAAGCGAATGTCATTATTAGACGAATACTTTTTTACTAAAACACTGCGACGTATCCGTTTAAAGACTGAATTGTCTTTTTGAAATGAGTTCTTAACATTGAAACATGTCATCCGGGGAAAAGTAGCGTGGGTTACATTACTCAATTTAAAAGTATAGTATCAGGTACTTAACATGATTCATGTAACAATCATTTTTAAACACACTTCATAAACTCCTCTTTATAGTGGCTTAATGAGGTATGTTATTTGGGATCATCCGGGGCACCCATGCATGCCCTATTTATTTTCGCTTATTTAGCGGAAAACTGGAAGTTCTATTGTGGTCAAATCTGTAAAAAAACACAAAGCTATCTACATAGTGATTAATATCTAAAATATTTCCATTTGAGCAAATGAAATACGTCAGATTCCTTAAAAAAAGCCACTGGAATGTTGCAAATAGGCCAAACGAAGTGTTTTTCGTTGTTTAACGACCACAACTTTAAATGCCTAAATACCTGAGAGCTTTTCAATGCATTCCTTGTGAATACAAAAGGTTTTTTGTGCGGCATTTAATTACACGCAATTAATTAATGGAATTTTAATTGAAATTTCCTTGCAATTTATGAGCATTCAACTAAAAAAAAAATTCTCTGCGGCGCATAAACAAACAGTATATTACTCCCACACATATATGAAACTGTTTGGGTAACCCCTGTAGTGAAAGGAACTAGTTGCAGTCTACCTTGAAACTAGTTTGAAACGCAAGGGCTGCTGGTTATCGTTTTCCTACACAATTGGTAACTGTCACATAGCGATCTCCTACAGAGTGTGAGTGTCAATCGTTAGATTTCTGTCAAAATGAAAAATATATTGTTCCAGAAAAGAAATATGGATAATACATATTCTTAACAGATATTTATTAAGTTTTTTGATACTGTTTATATCAATTAAAAAGTAAGTTGCTAAAAGATTTTATATTAACTTTATGTATATACATATATCTCGTATTGGTTTTCTTAGTCCTATATATAGTAGTTTAGTTGGAAGAATTAGTTTCTTGAGCAGTTTGCTTTGAGGCTAGTTCGTTTCAAAGTAGCTCTGGATTGTATCGTTCATTATTTTTTTATGCATACGAGCGTGGATCAATAAGTACAAGCCAACCGCCCGATGGGGTAGATGTTTAATTTTGATCGTCTGTTTGGCAATTAATAGCCTCTTAATTTTTGAAGTGGAAACAAGGATTAATTGCATAATACTCGTACACGTATACGGAGACTCTCTTTTTTCTTTGGCGAACGTCAACAATTAATATTATAATTAGTTTAACGGATTTCAAAGCTGTCCTATCACAGCTTTGATGACACAAACGCAGGTGCTTCAAAAACGGCTACTATAGAAGGAGATATCAAGGAACAGTGGACTTGTACCAGACAACCTGTTTCGAAGAAAGCGAAGGCTGCGCTATCGGCCAGTAAAGAGAGTGAGATCACAGTTTTCTGCTGTTTGGAAGGTTAGTTTTACATTGATCGCCTGGAGAAAGACAAATTGGTTGCAGTGCTCGATTCTTACATTTGATGCTGAATTGCAGTAATAATGAAGCACAAAGCACTGGTGCACACCCCCGCCGTCGTCACAGCTAACTTACTCGAAATAAACTACAAAGTGCTGTCCCTTCCATTGCATTTTCCTTATTTGGCCCGGTGCAACTTTTGCTTGTTTTCAAACTCGAAAATGTCATTCGCAGATCCGAAATTTGAGTCGGCCGCTATGAAGGCTTACTTTACAGAACTTCAGAAAACGTATTTCTCAGATATCCTTACAAAGTTTAAGCATCGCTGGTGTCAAGTGCATCAAGCTATTTTCAGTTTCAAGCTCTTTATAGCCTGAGTACTTAGCGGGCTGCCCTCGTAGCAACAATTTCGAAATCATTTTCAAAAAATATATTATTGTTTTGCTTTGTTATTAATGTGTTTGTATGTGGTTTCTCCGAAATTAATGTTACTGTTAATGTGCATATTTGTCTTTTCAAAGAGTTGCGGTTATTTAGTTGCATGCAAGTACATATGTAGGTATGTAGATACATATGTACTATATATATGAATGTGAGTGAGTATGGAATGGTGTTGGCTTCTATAGCGTATGCATATTTAATTATTTAATTATTATCATTAATTTGCCAATAATTTTTACGCATTTTCACACTTATGTATATACAAACATGTATGTATAGTATATAGTTACCGTTCGTGTATTAGCATATGAAAGTCAGCGCTCAACAATTCCAATTTGTGATGTGAACTCTAATTAATAACTGGGAATAGTTGAATGGTAAAATACGCGAATGCTGTTATGTATTTAGCAGCTGCTAATTAACGGCTTCAGAACGTGTACTTTACAAGCTCGCTGATAGTGGTAAAATATATGCTATGATTTGCTTTGTAGGCACATATAATAAAAACAGCTTTCTCTTCTTAGAACTCGCTGAATGTAAACTAAACAACCGAATATTTATTAAAAATTAAGTTATCATGATGGAACTTGGTATACATTAACCTTAACCATGCACCTTAAGAACCTTGTTTGGTATTGTAGATAGGCGTATTGGGACAAGACGCCATTAAGCGAAAATCTATAAAGTGACATAACTAAGTATTGAGTTAAGGGATATTACTGTAATTTGAAACAGAGGATCGCAGTAACAAAAGGTATCTCTGGGCTAAAAATTTTGAAAAAATGTTGAAGAATCCCTCAATCAAATTCTTTAAATATCCCCTCCGACACTGCAAAAAGGATGATATCAGAAAATAACCCAATCCGCTCCCCATATAGCGGTACTTTTAAAAGCTGCTAAAAGTGCGATGACTCATTAACACAATTTTAAATTCCCTTTGATTCTTCCAGTTTCCAGTTCAAAAGGTAATATCATAAAAATAATACAGGAGTTTAGTTTTAGTACATTTTCAAAAGACAGCCTAAAGTTTCCAAAAAAAAAAAAACGGCGGAAGCAAAGTAGTAGACCTACACTGTTTACTTCTGGAGTTGTGCAATCGGTAGAGTTGTTGATAATTTTTAAATTCTTAATTTCTTTTTCAAAATTTATATTCTCCCCCTCAAAGCAATCCTCTTTGACCCCAATACCCTTCTGCCAACGTTTTTTCCAATCCTCGTGTATAAATGAGCATCCTTCCCCGGCATCCACACATACACCACCCTATTACACCACATCACCTCAACCTCCCAACACTGACACTCAGCTTCACCATACCCACCATCAGCGCTATAACCCACATCTAACACTATACACATACGACACCCACATACACGTACACCAACCAACCATATCACACCATCTGATCGCACACACCACAGGGAGAAAAGGAACAAACAAGGAGATCGCAACTTCACTTCGTTTGCGACCTTCACCGCGACTTGTACGCCTGTGCGATAACCTTTTTTTCGGCCTCTTCGATCAGTGTGCATTTTGTTTTATTCGCGAGTTATTCACTCCATGCTCGACCGGAGTTTTTACGTCATACCTTATATAAATTAAACGTATAGATTATTTTATATTGTTCTTGAGGCGGAGAAGTGTTTTTACACCTCGAAACACTTGTTAAAGTCAATTTCCATAATAGCCTTCAATGATTCATGTTTAATGTCTTCAATTTACATAAAACGGTTTCTTCAGAGCGGCCGTTTGAGTTTGCTGAATAGCCAGAAGTCACACGGAGTTAAATCAGGCAAATAACGTTGCAGCACGATGGTGGTTGAAATTTGGCGAAAAACTCACGAAGAATAAAAAACTAAGTTGTTCGCCGATGATTCTGGTCTACTTTTACGAATAGCTTCGCGAAAACGACGCATAATACTCAAATAGTATTCTTGTTGACAGCTTGGTGGTCGGAAGGACCACCACATTCATGACATGTTTTTTTCGACTTCGGCTCACCTTTGCCACGACATTCGGCCGATTGATCGTCTATTTCCGGGTCGTAAGCATAGATACAAGACTCATCGCCATTTCCTCGTAGTCGGAAAGCTTTCACAGACGTTAAAGCGACGCTGTTCTTGAAAAAAAATGAGTGATTTTGGAAGCAATCGTGCTTTCACTTTTCTTGGGCTCAAATGATCTTTCAAAATGGCTTTCACAGATCGTACCGATATCCCAACAATACCAGTAAGCCACCTAAAAAAAATATTTCATTGAATGGGCTTTCGCGCGAAATGTAAAATAAAAAGGCTTAGTATTTTTTGCCCACTGTTAAAATCAAAGTACGGCTTTTAAGCTAAAAGACCAACTGAAGGAGGTGAAATCCTTTTATAAAGAAGAATAAAAATTGTCTTAACTGTTTCATTTTGTCTGTGCAGATTTCAATCTTATGGCTTTCTTTGTACCCAGATCTTTGAAGCGAAATAGAAAACCAAAAGGTAGAAACAGTTTTTCCATTTTCGGTACCATTCTTTTAATGAAAATTTTGGGAAGTTTTCAATTTAATATCTATCTTAGAAACAAAATTATCTTCAGATGTTAAAAAATTTTGCTTTTGGATTCTTTCCGTTATATGGTAAACCTTTTGTTAGGCTATGTAACTTCTAAGATCCTACTGTGGTGAGTTCAAAAAGTTGAGAAATCCACAATATCGGAATATGTATATCTATTTTTTGGTTCTAGGTTTAATTATATCCAGCCTACCGTAACTTATTAAGATCAGAAACATCACATTGAAACACTTTAATTGAGTGGAAAAAATTCAACCCTTTACTAGCTATATTGCTAAGTTGAATCTGCTTGTGCTTCGTTCTCTTCCCTTTCTTTCCTACCTTTTCTCACATAATCACCTCTCATACGTCCCACCGTGCAAGGTGCCGCATGGCAAGTGTCCATAAACATTGTCGTTGTTGTCAAGTGTGTTTAATTGACGCCTTGTCCTTGTCCGGTTAAGTAGATTAGCTGATTAAGTAAGAGCTATAAATTAAACGCGCGCCTAGTGGGTGCTGCCCTTTTATTTCACTACGCTTGGTGAAATTTATGTTTGTATGTATGTGTGCATATAGATGTAGTAGAAGCAGTGAGCAAACACATTGAGAGAAGTGCTGGCGCAAGCGGTGTCCTTTCATGCACAAATGGCTGCCGATAAAGCTATTTGAGTCATATGAGTGGGAAATATTCATACAATAAACACATATGTTTGAATGTGTGTATTTTTGCATGTGTAAGTAGTTAGGATTGGCTATTATAATTCTCTAGTATGAATTACAACGTCAATATATTTACAGCCATATGTGACAGCCGAAACAATGATTGAAATGACAACGACGACAGTGACAATCACCGATGTTATTATGTCCCCAGCAACAGCAACAGAATTAACAATAACACAATTGGCGATCAGTGACAGGCGTCAGTCGACATGCCGTTGACTTTGGGCTAAATACTCGACATCCTTTTTCTAAACCGAGTGAAGGGGACGGAGGGAGGGTGAACAAAAGGACGGACTGTGTTGGAAAATTTCGTGGAATAGACGAATATAATTGTTTGGGTGTGTTGTCTGTAAGTGTCACATTAATTTGGTATTGTCAACTCATTAATTAATTGTCTAAATCGTCAGGTTCAACAGCCGCTTCGTTTGTGCCTTAAATTTATAGGACTTTCTATTTTAAAAATTTGTGCATTTAAATAATTTTTTTTTAAACCACATGTCTAAACAAGTAAGGTGAGACAAAGTTCGGGTATAACCGATCATTTCATACTTTTGCAAAATGCAAGTATTAAATCCGGGGAAATACCTAGAGCAAGTTTTCATAAATTTTATTCATTCTAAACACAAATATGCACCATTATTAAAAAACATGCTCTCTCAAATTTATTACAGTTCTTATGTCTTAATTTGATGCTTAGTTATGGCTCTTTGTGATCCGATAAATAATATAAAATATCTTAATTTTCACTCAAGCTACAGCAGGCATGGACAAACGGGCAGACAGGCAGTCACCAGGATTTCAACTCGCCTTATCAGTCTTATATTATTTATTATTTTTAAACACCATTTTCTTTGCACCTATTGCGAAGAAAACGAGTGACTGATCCAATTTGTCGCTTTGAGCTAAGACCTGAATTCTATTTGCGGCCGGTTTTTTAGATCCTTGGTAAAAAATAAGTTGAAATCAAGACAATCCGAAGCAGCTTGAGAAACTAATAGCGGTAGTGTGGTACAAGCATGCCAACGCTTAATCAAATTTACCATACACTTGTTATAAGCCTTGGTTGGAATAGATTTCGGGGTCTTCAGCGAATTTTGATTTTGGCTAATTTTCGGAGCACCATTCACTAAATTTTGACCAGTTTGACATATTATTCATAAACCTACGTCTTCAGTAATGATGAGTTTGATGAATTAAGGGTATCTTTTGCAAGGTTCACTTGACGTCGGTATTGTAAAGGTTCCGGCCTTTTGGCATTGACACGCTTCACACAAAAACATTATCCAAAATGTGTTGAGAGGATCTATAAGAGCTGCTAAGATCTTCTGACAGTTCTCTGATGCCAACAAGATGATTATCAAGCTATGTTTCAAACTTATTTGATATTTTCGTCACTAATGGTGAACGGAAGACTTACATGGCAGACATTGACGCTAGACATTTGGCAACGTAAACAAACAGCTGCCAAACGCATTCTAAGTGACATAAGGAGATCAAAATGTGGTAATCTAAGAAATATCGATTATCGATTCTGGAGAAGATCATTATGTTATTGCAAAATTTCAATTTTTTTATCCTGGGGTTTAGACCGATACACAATTTTCATATAAATAGGATTAGTAACATATTGGTTGTCAAATATCTCCCGTCTTCCGTTTTTTTGCTCTTTATTGAACTTTTTATAGAGTGTTACAGTGATCGGATTTAGTTCAAATATGCACCGTTTCGTTCTTTAATCTTTTTCCATCTAGACGGCAACTTCATAATACCCCTCTCGTAGAAGCCTCCCCCCTTATTTGCGAAGAACTCGGACAGCCACTTTTCACAAACCTCTTTTGAGTTCAACTTTAAACCAACAAGGGCGTTCGCAATGGACAGGAACATGTAGTAATCACTTGGCCCTAAGTCCTCCCATCCGAGCTCCCGTAACTTCGGACGAGCGTTCAACGAAGTGTGTGTCTGGCGTTGTCCTGGTGGAACACTATACCTTATCTGTTGGCCAATTCTGGACGCTACTGGTCGAACGCCTGCTTCAAGTGGTCCAGTTGTTTGCAGTAGCTGGTAGAATTAAGCGTCTGCCCATATGGAAGCAGTTCATAGTGGATGATTCCCTTCCAATCACACCAAACACACAGCAAAACATTCCTGGCCGTCAATCCCGGCTTCGCCACTGTTTGTAACGATTCACCGGCCTTCGATCACTACAATTTTTACTTGATATTATCGTATGGGATCCATTTTCCGCTTCAAAAATGGGTCGAGTTCGTATCGTTTCAGCAGCATATCTTAGGCGTTGATTCGGTCCAGAAATTTTTTTGCGTCAAATCATGCGGCACCCAAACACCAAGCTTTTTTGTGTATCCAGCCTTCTGCTGATGGTTTCAAATGGTTTGGTGACTAACTTCCATCTTCTGGGCGATGTCACGAGATGCCACATGCCGGTCTAACACGGTGTTTTCCATGATTTGATCGGTATTCGTCGTCACAGGTCTTCCGCCGGGTGGCTTATCCATGATGTCGATTTCACCTGCTCTGAATAGTCGAAACCATTCGTTCGCAATTCGAAGTGATAAAGTACCATCCCCCAAAACAACATTAATCTCATGGAATGTTTCTCTAGCGTATTTGCCTTTAACGAAAGAAAACTTTAAAATAGCGCGAATTTTGGCGTTAGTGAACTCCATGTTTACGCGTCTATATCTGTTGAACGCAATATCCAAACCAATAATGCATAGCGTCGTTTTGTAGGTTATGTCAAGACCTTTCAAAGATGTATAGTATTGCCACATACGAGCTCTGTAGCGCTTTATACATAGCCGCGCAATTCAAAAAAACAAAAAGGCGGAAGGGAGATATTTGACAACCCAATATCTAGAAAATGTTGTATATTTACCGTTAATTTGATTCTTTAACTATTTCTACAGTACTCGGGTACAGCGTTTTAAGCAAGAGGTAAGCAGAAAGAAATTAAACGAAGACAAGAAATTTATCGAGACATTCTCATTCAGGTGTCCGTTTTTTCCCAAATTAACTTTATATAAACACCTCAGCTTTTGCTTTTTAAATTTTATTCATTCTAAACACAAGAATCTAACTTAAATACGCATTTTATCTTCAATATTAACCGTGCCTAAGTTATACTTCGTTTCCCATGTATACTATTTTTCTTTGGATGTTTTTATATTGCATTTTGCATTAAACATGTAAATCTATAACTTTGAAAAAGTGATATTCTATTACAAAATGTTCCTTTCTACAAACATTGCTATTATTTTTATACTCTTGCAACCAATCACTACAATGGATTATAGTTTTGTTCACCTAAGGGTTGTAAGTAGCACAGTGGCGTATCTACAACTTCAGGCGCCCGGGGCCAGGGATGTTCTGCCGCCCTCCTTTATCTACCTACCTACAAGTTTCATGAGGTGGTTCGAACGAAAGTGAATTTTTACAAAATATCTTCGATATTAAGTATATAAAATTTAGGAACTAGAAACCACGCAAATACTCACTATACTTGTATCAATTGTATCTTGTGAAAGAAATTTAGCAAACTTAAATTGATCAAAGCTTACTTGAGATCGACCATGAGTCTCTCAATAGAATGTGAAACTGCTTCAACTTTAAATTACAATGATATGATATGTGATTTTGCAGCGATCAAAGCTACAAAAGTGCATCTTTAAGTTTTATCACTATTTTTAAGAAAGATATAAGACAAATTCAAAGACTGAAGAAAATTCGTAAAAATTAATATTTTTCATTGTTATTCAGATTATTACATTGCGAGTGTACAACTCTTTTATAATAAATTTTGTAAAAAAAATTTGTTGAAGTATTTTTCTGAACATTAAAAAACAGCGAAGATCGTTTTGCCGCCCACAAGATGTTGCGCCCGGGGAGAGAAAAAAATAAATAAATGGGAAAACTAAACTGATTTAGGTACGATTTCAATTGAAAATATCTTATTTAGTAAAGAATAACCATATTTTTGTTGACTTTGTTTATAAGCTCTTTATGTACGCTCAGAGAAAGTCTTCAACCAGTCCAAAATTATCTAATACTCAATTTAAAAACTGTCATTATTCGCTCAAAATACACTATTTTCAACTATGTACATTAGTTTACCGTTATTTCTGAAAACGGAATACTTGCGGTACTTTCTTTTGAGTCAGTTGTAAAAATGGAAAAAAAAATTGAACATGTTGTTGTCAATAGAGAAGAAAGCAGAAATCTTAGTTTTATATATAAAATAAATTATCCTAACGTCAAATAGGTAAAAAACTACTTCTTATTACCCGAATGAAGAAAAAGCAGCTGCATTGGGCAAAATCATAAAAAACTTTAACTGCATACTGGGCAAATGTTATTTTTTCCATCGAATTGAAATTTAATTTGCTCGGATCCGATGGAAATACCACAGTGTATCGTAGAAAAGAAGAGCGTGTTTTGGAAACCGGTGTTTTACCCACCGTAAATCATTTACCCTTTTTATTGGTGTAGGAGCTGGAACCAAGTTTGATGTTGGGCAGCTTTTTATTCTTAAATGATTTGTGAATGGCAAAATATACATTAGAATTTTGAAAGAACACGTTTTTATCAACTATTGAACAGAAGTTCTAACACTCTCGAAAAATTTATTTTCAGGATGGTTCATTATTTTGCCATAGAGCCGATACGGTAACTACAGCATAAAAATATTGAAATACATAGATTTTTCTATAATTCTTTACGGACAGTTACGGGTTACAAACCAATACGATTTTTATGGAATTGAGTCTCTGAGATGGCCAGAAAACAGTCCAGATCACAATTCAATTGAGAACTGATGGTACTACATGGGCAAAAGGATAAGAGAAAAGTCTGAAAGAAATGGAAAATATTATTGGAGCTGTGTGGAATGAAGAAATTAAAAAAAAAATTATCTTCAAAGCTTGTTTAAAATGATGCCTAAACGAAAAACCGAAGTTATTAGGAGGACCTTTTCCTAACAAATAATTTTATTTTGCTTCGTTATGTTTTCTATTGTTATATACTGAGTATACTCGTATAAAACGTAAAATACGTAAATAACTTGTATAAAAATTATTTTATTGTTCACAACAATATTGTTGTTTGTTATATGTGTAACTGTTAAACAATACGTTTATTATATGAATTATATGAAATTGCTTCAAGCATGAAGTAAATAAAAGTGGTTGACGCTCGAGAAAACTGTATAACTTAAGAAAACATGACCTTAGTTTTGTGCTATATACAAGTAAATATGTATAGCCACTCTCCTGCGTGGATTTTTTTCGCTGAGTGCACATATACTTATATTTATATATACATTATATACGCACACGTGGTGCCTTTGATCCAATGTAAAGCACTATTTTAACATTCTTGAATTAAATCGTTGTTTTCCGCAATAAAACCCAGTGTGCGGTGGCTCTGTCACTACATGCTAACGTCGAGCGAAAATATCACGAATTCTCGCACGTTTGCAGCTTTCATATTACCGCTTACCTCCTGTTAACGCCTTCTGCTTTCAACAAAATGAAAATGTAAACAATAACTGTTTCAAAGTAAAATCAAAAATAAACAATTTAATGAGAATGAGAATGTTTCTGGAGACAGAAGTGAAATAAGACGAAAGGTGACAAATCCGTAAGAGAAAAGAGGGCGCTGTAAAACAAAATCTTCTCAAAATCCCATTAAAGGGATTACTTAGCGTAAAATTGTTATTTAGTATACGTAAGAATAAGAAAAATGCGTGTGCCTGTTTATATGTTTAGGTACAGATTTACAGATTTACAGATTTACAGATGTACATATGAATATTTGTGCTCGTACGAGACTTAAATATGTATGTATATGCTGCTAAGCCAGCAAGGTTTCTGTTTAAACTTAAGCCTCAGCCTCAGGTATACTTACTTATGTATATGCATGTGTGTGTGTTTATAAGTATTTATATACATATGTGTGTGCTAGTTTATTAGTCGCGCTACCGGTGCGTATGAGTAACATTTTTGTCCAACCGCAAAGAGCATACGCCCTGCTACATGTTTGCCATACATTTACAGTTACAATGTTACATAAGTGGCACGCATTGTTTGGCGTCATGCTTTCTAAGGGGAGGTTGACGTGAAAACTGACGGCTGAAAACAGTTATATTCAGTTTAAAAGTATTAAGCGCAGTGCTGAGCCAATTCTACTTATGTAGGCCTGAGTCCACATGCTGCAGTAATCTTATTACAAACCTCTTGTTACTTGGAGAAAATATGTTGATATCTGCAAAAAGTTTTTTATCTGGAAACTGCATGTAAAAGGTGTGGAAAAGTGGTTTAATCATTTCCGGAAGCTTTATTTTTTGTTAATATTAATATGAATTTTGTTTCCTAATTTTAAATGGAAGCAAGGTACTACGGTGATAATAATTTTTGTTGTTGTTTTAACAGATTTCTACCAACCATGAGTTATGACGACGTTTCTTATATCTGTGGGTTGACACTTTTCACTATTAGCTGTGCTAATACCTGATACCGCCTTCAATAACTTCAGGCCGAATAGTTCATCGGGTATCGGCGCTTTATAATTTTTCTTATTAGAACTGTTTCACATTCGGCTGAAAGGCTTTCTGTTTCGGGATTTATTAAAAATTTTCTCTCTCATATTAGCCATTATCGATTCGCCAATTCTCGTGCCGTATGTGAAAATTTTTAAATTTAAAGCAATAACAAAGCTAGCGAGTTGAAGAGAGTGTGCGATACCTCTCACAATCGACATAAGTGCTTTCTTCGATGATGATCATATTTGAAAGTGTCCTTAATAGCGCCCATGATAGAAACGCGGTGTCAAACGAGTTCCAATCCGAACTTAGTCATTGTGTACCAACGTGTTTATCTACGTGTGTCCCAAACATAACCGAACTTTTTGGATATTTAACAAAATTTACTTTACATTATATCATTGAAAGTTATTATTTTTTCAAAATATGTTCCACTACACTCAATACAACGTAATTAAATAGAGCGGGAATATATTTCTTTATTCTATGTAGTTTAATTTTACTTACAAGTGTACTCTCCCCAATCCAAAAAACGCAGACCTCGCATTATCTGCGCGAACTACCGTGGAGTAAGTCTCCTCAACATCGTGCTTATTATACAAAAGACTGATGTCCACCTTCAACAAACTGACTGGACCTTATCACTATGATTTTAGACCTGGAAAATCAACAACTGACCAGATATTCACCATGCGCCATATCTTGGATATCATCATAAAAACTTCCTTACATGTTGGTATGATAGTTGGATAGTCAGGCCTATCAGCAACAACTCTTTGCTACAAACGGCATAAAACGCCTTAACAGTAGTCTCCGTTAACAGTTCGACTTTCTGGAATAAATTCTAGTGGACAATATATAATCATTGAACGGAATCAATAAGTAATCTTGATTGTAGACTTCTGAAAATGCCATTTTTACGATGTTGTTCTTGCACTTCCATTCAGCATTTTTAAAACACTTATGATCACCATGATCGAATCAAGAAAGTCGGAATCTGTTTTAGCAGTTTCAACAAAGCTGTTGCAATGCTCTATACAAGCATGTTGGAACGATACGCGCACAGATCTTTCGTTTGCCGAAACCTTCAGTTGAAATTTTCCAAATAATGTTTTTCTTCTTCTTCACTGGCGTAGCCACCGCTTACGCGATTATAGCCGAGTTAACAACAGCGCGCCAGTCGTTTCTTCTTTTCGCTACGTGGTGCCAATTGGATATTCCAAGCGAAGCCAGGGCCTTATCCACCTGGTCCTTCCAACGGAGTGGAGGTCTTCCTCATCCTATGCTTCTCCCAGCGGGTACTGCGTCGAATACCTTCAGAGCTGGAGTGTTTTCGTCCATTCGGACAACATGACCTAGCGTCAGCCGTTGTCTTTTAATTCGCTGAACTATGTCAATGTCGTCGTATATCTCATCAGCTCATCGTTCCATCGAATGCGATATTGGCCGTGATCAACGCGCAAAGGACCATAAATCTTTCGCAGAACCTTTCTCTCGAAAACTCGCAACGTCGACTCATCGGTTGTTGACATCGTCCAGGCCTCTGCACCATATAGCAGGACGGGAATTATGAGCGACTTATAAAGTTTGGTTTTTGTTCGTCGAGAGAGGACTTTGCTTCTTAATTGCCTACTCAGTCCGAAGTAGCATCAGTTGGCAAGAGTTATCCTGCGTTGGATTTCCAGGCTGACATTGTTGGTGGTGTTTATGCTGGTTCCTAAATATACGAAACTATGTACAACTTCAAAGTGATGACTGTCAACAGAGACGTGAGAGCCAAGTTGCGAGTGCGACGACTCTTGTTCACTGCAAGACCCATTTGCTTGGCTTCCTTGTCCAGTCTGGAGAAAGCATAACTAACGGCGCGGCTGTTAAGGCCGATGTCAACATAGGTCGATACCAATAGTCCCTTGCCACTATATAAATACAATAATGGCGTGTGTTGGTCATTAAAAGTCTGAGTACCATTTTTAAATACTGTAAACCAAGTAACTACAAACTTGAGTACGACTCATAAAACCATCACCATAAACTTTTTCCATCAACTTGTACATACATACATATGTTGTCGCCAATATTTCTATTTCTTTTATTGAAATGGTCTGTCATCCGATCTACAAGAAGGAAGGTGCGTTTGAAAGAGGATGAATGTATATTTTCAACTCTGCACACTTTAGATCTTTTCACTTTGTTAGGTAATCTAGATGATTAGCGACCTTTTCCATTGGAGCAAAGTGATAATTTGTTAAAAAGTTAATCCTCCAATGACCGCTATTTAGATGGAGAGAAAAAAGATCGAACATTTTAGACCAAATAGAATTTTAGACCTGTGTAATTGTTAACTTCATTGCACCGAAGTTATAATAATTTTCACAAATACGAAAGGCTCCTTACAAGAACTTAATTTGGAAGAGTTATTTGGTATGGTGCAACTACATATCGCTCATTTGCTGCAAGACCGGCATAAGTCAAAAAAATCGATTCGCCAGAACACGCGTTTAAAGTTTTCAACTTACTACAACCTTACACCTCTTCTCAAGCGGAGCATATAAGAAGTATTCATATGAATTTTTCACTCAACATGAAGTATGATAAAACGAACAATTCTGCAGGATTAACTCAAAAATCACGTTTTTTGAATTATGCCAGTCTTGCAGCAAATGAGCGATATGTGCTATAGTGGTCAGATATCGGCGTGAAAGAGAAATTATTTCATGTATATACCTACAGACGCACGGCTAGACGGACAAGCAGATGGATAATGCTGATCATTTAATTAAATAAATATTTTCTAGGCGTTCAGACGTTTTCTTTTAGGTGTTATAAACATTGTGGCAAACTTAATATATGTACATACCCTGTTGCGGGTATAATTAAAACACAGTGTTTCATAATTTTTCAGTTTTTATCGTCATGGAACCAAAGAAAGTGAGAAGGTCATATATTTACTTGGAAGGATAATGAAAGTTTTGTAGGCTTTCCACTCAAGAGGTAATTAAAATTACAAATTTCTTAAGATAAGTTTTAACTTTATTATACAGTAAATATCTTAGTAATCCAATCAGAAAATACACGCAGCGACCAGTTTTCAATCAAACATGGTTGGCAATTTATTTGATGGCGAAATAATATTGTGAATGTAAAAGCATTTAAAAAAGCACAAAAAAGACGGTATTATAGACAAATAAATGGCGTTTATTGCGATTATTCGCATGAATTTAAGACTGCCTTCAAAGAAGCCTTAAAAGTGAAAAATGTAATTTAAATATTAGCCAAACTTTTTTCGAGTGTATTCTCTTAAAACGTAACTTAAATAATTTATTTCTGTTTGCCACAGCACGTCTGCGGCTGCCAGCAATTCAAGGTAAGCCAATTCGCTGGTTATGCGGAAACGGATGTGGCTGAGATTGGCTGGCGTGAGGGGCTATATTCGCAGCAGCCATACCGGAGACATTTGGTGACGTCGCAGCGGCATAATGGCAATCTCACGGCTGTCGGCTGTCTCCATTCTTAGCGGCTGTCACGCACATGTGGCAAGCCTATAACACAATGTACATAAGCTTAAGGAAAAACTGTTTGTGCACGCATACATATTTACATTTGTTGCGCTCAGTCGCTTGCCTGCCTATTGCCATATTGTGCGTGTCCCCTTTCATATTTCAAACGTCAACAAAAGTCGCGTCACGCTGCGCACTTTTAAGCCGCTGCCAGCTGAAATGGCAGGCACTTGCAAAAGCGTACAGGGAGGGGCACAGACATACAAACGCAGAATACTTATTATGCAAGCGAAAAAGTGCGTTGATGAAGTTGGCAATATTGTTGAGCCCGCTCGGCGAGATTTCACCGGAAGTTGTGCGAAAAGTCAAAGCGACGTCGTTTGGTGTTACATATGTGTGTATCTTGTGTATGTCTCCCCCTAGAAGTGCCACCACATATGCATGGTGCGCATAACCACCTTAGCAGGAAGCTCAAATCACTGCTAAAATAATGACATTAACTCAGCGGCAGCAGAGGCAACTGAAGCGAGCACACACACACACACACACACATCAAATTTAGAAATATTCTAAAGCGCAGCGGCAACTCAAGATAAACTCAAAGTACAGACAAGCAGCCGGCAATGTGCACTAAGTACAGTTGAAGCAAAATTAAAAGCACTTTATCATTTTGACTTTTATGTGTGTGTGAGTGCGTGGTGTATGCGGCGACTGTGGCGCGCAGCTTGCGGCGACTATACGCCGCTTGACAAATTTCGTAGCACTGACACACCCACTCACACATATGTACATATAGAATTCTGTGGAACAGAGATTTTTTGTGTTGGCAATGCAACATGCGGCATGTGCAGTCTGTACGTACGAGGCAAGCGTGTGGCAGCTCATGTCGCGCCTAATATATTCGAGAATTGGGTGGTGGTGATGCCATCTGGAATTCTATTACACTTATTTACACCTATTTACCGCTACTTTCTTGGTGTTGTGTCATGCCGCCAAGTGATGAAAGATCGCTGCTCAACAAATGGCGCGCTTGATGAATATTTTCGCGCGGCGCGGCGCTAGCTCGCGTAATGCTCTTTATTATTTCTTTATATTCTTGTTAATGGTTTTCATTTGAACGACCAGAAAATGCTTATTTTATGTTACTTTGAGCTTTAATGAAGAATATGAAGACCAATTTTTGGAATTTTATTAACATTATGGTAGCAAGGAACTGTGAGATAACAAAACTTCTCTTCAAAGTATATTTTGAAAAAAAAAAAATTAAAATATAAAATAGTAATAAAGTTTTATTTAATATCACAGAGCGGTCACAAATATCCAAACGATGTGTAGGAGTCAAAAATGTAATTAAAAGCACCTTGAATTCTGCACTCTGACTTGCCATATACTCGTACTGTATAAAGGCAACTGGAGTCTTTGTTGTCGGGAGCTCTCCATCAGCTCTAGTTTCAGGTGTGATTAATATAGCGCCTTAAAGCAGATGTGGCTGTCATAAAGAAGCATTAAAAGTTCTGCTTCGAAGTGTCGCCATCATCCGAGCGCTGAAAATTAGATCGCTGACTGCATCTGATAAAAATACACCCTTACTGTCTGTTATTCTGATAGTCCACATTCTACGACAAATCTTTTACCACCACCTCCTACGGCTTCGATATAATGGTTACGTTGAAAACAATTAAAATTTTAATAACTCCCTAAATAAATTTTTAAGAAAAACATTATGTGATGGCTATTATGGTACTTAAAGGTTCCAATGGGTGTTCAATTCATGTACAGTTTATAAGACAAGTATCAATAACGAAATTGGCAAAATGCATAAAATGGATAAAATCGGGACAATTCTTCCTCTACACCTAATTAACCCAACTTCGTCAATATGTAATGAATTTTAATAAAAGCATCTTTTTTAGTAATAATATGTGGTGAAGCCAAGAATTGATAATACCAGGAAACACCTTAATAATTCATACTATATAACATTAGCTTCATATGACATACCTCAACTTATGTATAACGGTTGATCACAGTAAAGGTTATTTTTTCAATAGTCTTATTTTGACCGATCATGCGTGAGTCATGTCAAGCTGCCATGTGATTTTTGTTCAGTATTGTTTGGCATTAATTCATGGAAAGACTTACATCTGAACAAATTTTACAAATCGGTCTACTTTATTACGAAAATTCCAATATATTTCGTGCGCTTGGTTAAACTTCTCTTCTTCTTAAGCATTTATTATGAATAATATTTGATTGAATATACCACGTCCATCACGCAGTGAAGGAAATATAGCAGCCGTGGCTGAGAGGCGTCGTTAGCAGCAATTCGAATTGGTTTATGGAATGACTTGGTGCATTTTAAGTCGAGATCTTGAATTGAAAGTGTACAAAATGCAGCTTGTGCGAGAACTAAGGCCGCTCAACCATTCCATCCTTTCGCTATATGGGCTTTTAAAAATTCCAAGAAGATTCGACGTTTTTGAGCTAAATTTTGTTCAGCGATGGTGCCCATTTCTGGTTCGATGGGTATGTAACTTATATTAGTATTACATACTGATGTAAACGACTATTGGATACCTGAAATTAAAGCTCGTGATCTCGGCGACATTTGGTTTCAACAAGACGGCGCCTCTTCCCACACATCGCATCAATCAATGCATTTACTAACACTTCGTTGAAAAGATAATTTCACTTTTTGGGCCGGTCGATTTGCTACCAAGAACGTGTGATGTCACACCGCTAGACTTTTTATTATGGCGATATGTAAAGTCTAAAGTTTATGCGAACAATCCTGCTTCGATTCAGGTCTTAGAGCAAAACATCTCCAGTCGAAAAGCTCGAACGAGTCATAGAAAATTAGACTCAACGGATGGACCATCTGAGACGTAGCCACTGTTTTCGTTTGATAATATATTGGGTTGTCAAAAAAGTCTTGCGGTATTTTTATTGAATCAATTCGTGTGGCACCCATACATCGAGCTTCTTAGTGACTCCAAGCTTCTTCAAATGGTTTATAACGGTTTGATGACTACTATGCCGGTCTCTTTGGACCAATTCAGCAATTTTCGACGACAGGCCTTCCGAAACGTGGCGCAGCTTCGACCACCTCTACACCAGAATGAAAATGTTGAAACCATCGTTGTGCGGGGGAAATGGAAACCGTATCGGGTTCATAAACTGCACAAATTTTATTGGCGGCTTGAGATGCATTTTTGCCTTTATCGTAGTAGTACTGTAAAATATGCCGTATTTTCTCTTTATTTTGCTCCATGTTTGCGACGCTATAACTCACGAGCGACTTAAAAGAAACGACAATCAATCAAACACGGGTTAGCGCGTGAAATGAGCTTTCCAAAAAGGTATAGCATGACCCGATGCGACGAATAAAACTAGAACTACCCGCTTTCAGCGCCAACTAGCGAAAATACCGCAAGACAACCCAATACATTTCACCTTAAATTTGAAGTTTTTGTATTTTTACTTTAAAAAAGTAGGTAAGCTCGAAATGGATCACCCTATATATGTATTTTTTTGTATATATGTATATAATATATAAATTGAACATCCATAACGAAGTTCTCCATAACTCGAACTCTTGAATTGACAACAGAAGCCAAATTTGATACAGATTTTCTTACATAACTCTCTAACTCGAAGTTTTTTAGTGGTTTATGGTGATTCGGTTTGCACCTTAAGCTATTTCCCTGGCTTTGATCTTGCAAGTTGCAAAAGTATAAAATGCTTGGTTGCACCCGAACTTAGTCCTTACTTACTGGTTTAGGTATATATTTTATTTTGCCATTGTCTATTTCACATTGATAATTTTATGCCGTGATATCATTGCAAGGAAAACAAAAAAAAAGTTGGCTTCGTCTGGATCGTAATTCTTATTTTAGTTTTAATAACAGAAAAGGGATCTTCTCTATCGTGATTTTGAACGGTCAGTATGTATTTCAGCTATTTGCTATATTGATCTGAACTGTACAATAATGCTGGTTGACAGCTGACCTATGCTATACAAGAAAAATAAATGCCGTTCTGGGCATCGGTTACTAGATCACATCCTTGGGTTCTAATTTGGCGCGTGGTGAATATCTGGTCAGGTTTTGATTTTCCAGGCCTAAAGCCACTCTGATAAGGTCCAATCAGTTTGTTGAGCTTTAATCTTTCACACAATACACTCGATAGAATCATATACGCGATGTTAAGGAGGCTTATCCCACGGTAGTTGGCGCAGGCTGTGGGGTCTCCCTTTTTGTGGATTGGGCAGAGCACACTTAAATTCTAATCGTTAAGCACGCTTTCATCCGACAATATTTTACAAAGAAGCTGCTGCATGCTCCTTATCAGTTCTTCGCCGCCGCGCTTGAGTAGCTCGTCCGGCAATCCATCGGCCCCCGCTGCTTTGTTGTTCTTCAGACGGGCAATTGCTATTCGAACTTCTTCATGGCCGGGCAATGGAACTTCATCGTCATCGATTGGGGAATCGGGTTCGCATTCTCCTGGCGTTGTACTTTTACTGCCATTCAGCAGGCTGGAGAAGTGTTCCCTCCATAATAGATCACCTTTAGGGGTTCTAAAAGAGTATGCTCCGGTCTTGAAAATTTCTGTTAGTCGCCGCATTTTGTCATAGAATTTTCGAGCATTGCTCCTGTCGACCAGCTTGCTCTGCAAATGCGTCCCGTTTTCCTCTTCAACTCTCGGTAACTATCCCATCCCGCACGTGTTATGGTCGATCGTAACGTTGCGAGATAGGCAGCCTGTTTTCTCTCCGCTGCGACACGACACTCCTTGTCGTAACAGCTGTTCTATTGCTTTTTCCGAAAACCAATGGTTTCGGTTGCAGTTATAGGTAAGGAGTTCGAAATGCCGTCCCACAGTTCCCTTATACCGAGTTGTTGACGAGTGCTCTCAAAGAGCAGGAGTTCAAGCCGAGTACAAAATCCTTCGGAAGTCTGTTGTGATTGCAGCTTCTCGTGATTTTTGACGTGCGTTTTTTGCTGCACAGAGGCGGGTGCGAACCTTGGCTGCAACAATTGGGCAATAACCCATGTCATATTGCGACTAATTCGACTCATAATGCTGTTTATGTATACTTTATAGGGGCTCCGACGTTTTCTTTTGTGTCATTTCGTTAGTTGACTTTCGACGCGGATAGACGTGCGTGCGCATCGTTGCTATTTTTTCCAAGTGTTTTTTCGGTGATTTTTTCGAGTTTCTTTTGTGCGGTCGTTTGTTTACGTAGCTTAGCTGGCACCGTTATTGCCTGGCGCGTGTGCGTAGCGGTTCGGTGCAATTGTTGGTGCGATCGTTCGGTGCGAGGTTTATTGACCGCGAGTGTTTTTGTGCGGGTACACAATTTTGTGCGTTTTTTGGCAATTTTGTGTACAAAATCGTCGCGAGGTTACGGTAAGTAATTTAATTATTACTGTATTATATACGGACAACGTGGTCATCCACGTTGTTGTTATTGGCGGAGGCTTCGCACGGTTTCAGTGTAGCTCCGTGTTGTTGGCATTCTTGCTGACCAGACTGCCTGCCAGTGGTTCTGTGCTGTGCATCTGGCGTTTAGTTGGCTCGGTGTCAGGAGAGTCTGGACAGGATTGCCCAAAGGGTGCAAGCGTCTGTCCTGCGTTGGAATTGCGACTCCTGTGTGGACCAACGGTCGTAACAGCGCTACCGTTTAAGCCCACGGTGCGATTCGGTTCAGTGCCACATCGGTCGACTCCGGACCGTTACGGGGACATTGTCCGTCCGGCGGCCCATTGAGTGGCCTTTATCCGACCACTGGTTGGGGTTGTGGGCTGTTCCACTGCGAGCTCGCGATAATCGACCGCTTGGGTGGTCGCTGTTACAGAGCGGGCCTGCGCGCGTGTCGCATTTTTCAGCGCGTTCAGACGTTAACACCTGGAGAGCAGCTGCTCCAGTATCTTTCTGTCCGTGAGCCTTCTGCGCTAGTGGTACGCCCAGCGGATCAGTTCAACTGAGTGGTTGTTTGGGTAGGGAGATGCCTCCGGGACGTAAGAGGAGGACGAAGGTTCTCGCTGGAAGCGGAGAATCCGCGGCTTCAACAGTCGTGGATGATTCCACGTCGGGCGGTGAGGTTGAAACGACGGGAGCGGGAGCGGTAAGGTCTCCACCGCGGAGTAAAGCGCGTTTGGGGTCGCCGCGAAAAGAGGGCGGAAGCGAGGGAGGGGAGCGAGGAGTGTGGTGGGAGCGCCAACGTGGCCTCCACTGAGAAGGCGGTTACGTGTGCGGGGTCGCCGCGTAACGTTGGGGGAAATGCGGGAGGGAGCGGGAGTGCCATCGTGGCCTCCACCGAGAAGGCGGAAGCGCGTGAAGGGGTAGTCGAGGGAAGTCGTGGTGGAAAGGCCAGCGTGGCCACCACAGTCAAAACGGTTGCCCAACCGTCAAAGACGGCTGGCAAAGACACGGGTGCCGGGCGTGCCAAAGAGGCCGCAAAAAAGCGTGAGTATTCGCGGGGGGCAGCTGTTGTTGGGGGTGGGGCAGTCAGCCATGTTGCTGCTGCGAAAAGGATTACGGGGGAGCTTAACGAGCTTGTGTTCGAATCGAGGAATTTCGAGGCAGGGACTGCGAAGGGGCTGTTGGAGCTTGCCTCAAAGTATGAGGCGCTCCTAATGACGGTAATAACCGAGAATGCCCATCTTCGCGGTCAAGTCGATGCCCTTAGGGGGAGTTGTGGGGGTCACTCCTCGGCGCCGAGCAGGTCAATGCCGGCTCCGTCGTACCGATGCCTGCGCTCCAGCACCTGTGCTTGAGGCAATCGCACCGGTGACGCCGAAGCCTGTGGAGACCTGGTCGGTCGTGGTCAGAGTAAGGGGCCCGCAACTTCCTCTAAGGAAGTTATTCAGAAGGTTGTGAAGGAGGTGGGTCCCTCACTTGGGCGTGAGGGTCCACGAGGTTAGGCCTATCAAGGGTGGTGGGGCGGTTATTCGCACTCCCTCCGTCCTAGAGAGGAGAGAGTGGCGAGTAACAAAAAGTTCGGGGAGGTGGGGTTGGACGTCTCTGTCAACCGGAGTTGGGACGTCGGGTGGTAGTCCAGGGGGTCCATACGGAGATCCCCCATGAAGAATTCATGGAGGAACTACTCCGGCTGAACCTCCAGGACTTCAGCCCGGCATCCCAGAGGACTGACGTGAGGATGGTCAGTCTCGTCCCCTGGAAGTTGGCCGCTGATGGTAGCACCAATGTTGTCCTTGAAGGTACGGACAAATTGATGTCCGCCCTCTTGGAGGCAGGTCGGTGCTACATTAAGTGGTTTTCTTTCAGGGTGCGACCGGACAGCCCCGTCGCTGGATGCTTCCGGTGTATGGGATTCGATACTAGGGTGGCGGAGAGTAGGTCTAGGTCAGATGTCTGCCGGAGGTGCGGTCAAGAAGGCCACAAAGCTGCCGGTTGCGTCAATGCTCCGCATTGTCGCAACTGTGAGTTTAAGGGTAGGCCAGCTGGGCATCTGATGATGTCAGCTGTCTGCCCTATCTACTGTTGAGACTGTTGAGCGCGCCCTCGGCAGACATTGATGGGTGGGATCATCCAGCTTAACTGTCAGGGCTCCTATGCCGTGATGTCTGAGTTGGGGGGTTGTATGGTAGAGGGGGGGTGCGGTATTGCTCTACTCCAGGAGCCCTACGCCACCAATGGTGTGGTTCGCGGTCTTCCTGGGGGTTTTAGGGTCTTCACTGACCTTAGAGCTAACGCCGCAATAGTTGTGAATAATCCACGCTACGATTGTGTAGTTGTGGATTCTTCACAACTGGGTATATGTGTAGCGATAGATGGGGAGTTCGGTAGGATGATTGTCGCTAGGTTATACTGTAAATATAGCGAGCCCCTAGATCCCTACCTGGGCTACATGGATAAGCTACTACTACTTGCGAGTAGTAGCCCATTTATCCTAGGGTTGGATGCGAATGCCTCGTCCTCGATGTGGTTTAGTAAGGTATCCCGGCATTCGTCTGGATACCAAAGCCACAGTCGAGGCGAGGCATTAAGCGAATGGGTGGTGGCTAATAGCCTCTACGTCTTGAATGAGCCGAGCGAGTGGTATACGTTCGATGGGCCTGGGGGCGTGAGCGACATTGACGTGACGCTTATGAACGAGGCAGCAAGTAGGGCTTTTAGTGTTAGTTGGGCGGTTAGGGGAGGGTGGGGATTGAGTGACCATAATTTGCTTCAAATTGTGGTTACCCCTCGATCTCCTCCCTCACCTTATGAGAGTCCATTGCGGCGATGGCGTACCGCTGGTACCGACTGGAACCAATATGGGCTCTCGGTTAGGGAAGCGGTACTTAGTATACCGCTTAGCGTGTTTGAGGAGCTGGGGTCGACGAGCAAATTGCTCGTCTCTATGAGGTTGTTTGGGGGACAAATGATAGGGTCTTTGGTAGGTATGAGTGTTCCAAGATTATAAAATTAAATGGTGGACGCATGAGTTAACCTTGAAGAGGAGGACTGTCAGGCGTTTGAGGCGAAAGTTTCAACGTGCTCGACGGTCCAATTCGGATAGGCTGTCCCAGCTTAGGCGGGAATTTAGTTGTGCGGATAGGGAATACAAGGAGATGTTAGTTAAGGTTAAGGAAGATGAGTGGAGGAGCTTCGTTAGGGAAAATAGGAACGACCCCTGGGGTCAGGTCTATAGGATCTGCAGGGGTCGTAGGAGGGAGGATATCACCTCTCTTCGCGTCGGTGACACTCTGTTATCGTCCGTGGAGAGAGTGTGCGGGGGTTTTGTTAGGTGCGTTCTTTCCTAGGTCGGAGGTGCAGGTTCCTCACGCACAAGAGGTGCCTGTCCCTCCATTAGATGATGGGGAGTTGGGGTACGCCTTTGGCCTGGTTAGGTCTAAAACGGTCCCCAGGTTTTGATGGTTTGAACGGAGAGATGTGTAAAAGCTTATGGAAGTTCATTCCGGAATACCTGGAGGGCCATTTATAATAAGTGCGTCTGGGAGGGATACTTTTCCACGCGAGTGGAAAAAGTGCTAGGGTTGTTCCTCTCCTGAAGTCCCCTGATAAGGTCAGGAAGCGATCCTCGATCTTATCGGGGCATCAGTCTCCTTCCAGTACTTGGAAAAGTGCTGGAAAGGGTCATGGTGGAACGGCTTCAGGAGCTAACGCGGGGTATGTGGTCGGATAGGCAGTTTGGGTTTAGGAAAGGACGCAGTATAGAGGATGCGTGGTTTTTTGTTCAGAATGTCGTTAGGGAGAATGTCAACAAGTATGTCCTTGGCATATTTGTTGACTTCAAGGGGGCATTAGACTACCTAAGCTGGGATCGAGTGTTGCAACGGCTGGAGGAGCTTGGCTGTCCGGAAGTTACTCTTTGGCGGAGTTATTTTTCGGACAGAAAGGCCTCTCTTGTCGGCATGAATGGGAGTGTGGAGATTGGAGTTGTTCGAGGCTGCCCGCAGGGTTCCATGTGTGGTCCATATATTTGGAACCTTATGATGGACACTCTGCTTGGGCAGCTCGAGCCACTCTGTAAATGTTGCGCGTATGCGGACGACCTTCTTCTTATGGTTTGAAGTCGCTCGAGGTTGGATTTAGAACGGGCGGGAGGAGATCTCTTAGAGATCGTTAATTCTTGGGGCTTAGGTGTGGGGGTTGACATATCGATGGAAAAGACGGTGGCAATGCTGCTGAAAGGTAGATTGTCGCCGTCTCGTCCACCGATTGTCCGTGTGAACGGGGTCAGCATCAGATATGTGACGCAAGTCAAATATCTGGGGTTGACCATAAGTGAAAGGTTGTGTTTTACTACACACTTTGCGAGCATGAAGGAGCGACTGCAGGCAACCGTAGGCAAAATACGACGTATTTTGAGGAGCGATTGGGGTCTCGGACGTCGTGCTGTCCGCACCATATATCGTGGCTTGTTTGTGGCCTGTGCCACATATGGAGCCCCTGTATGGTGGGAGGCAGCCACGACTGTCATGGGGTCTCAAAAACTCCTCTCAATACAGCGTTGTATGATGCTTGCTTGCTTGCCTGTATGTCGCACCGTCTCAACGGATGCGATGCAGGTTTTGTTAGGTGCACCCCCTCTTGACCTGATTGTCATACAGCTGTTGCATTCAGGTTAAGAAGGGGTTTGAGTGTGTCATTGCTGCGGGTTCGTTGAGGATAACCCAGATTTTAGATTCTGTCTAAGTCTGGGTTTCTTGTTTACGGGGCATGTGCCTCTGAATGCATTTTTGCATCAGAGGCACCTATCAGATACGTCAGGGTGTTTTTGTGGGGCGGAGTTTGAGAATTGGTCGCATTTAATTGCGGAGTGCCCGATGTACTCGGACATTAGGGATCTGGGTGGTATGGGGATTAGCTGGACTGATAGACGATTAGATGTTAGTGGTGTGATCTCCACTAGTCGGAATATCGAACAGGTTAGGGTTGTTTGCGCGCGTGAGTTATTTAAGCGGCGAAGGCGGTTAGCTGGAAATTAGGGTTTTAGTTTTTTGTATGAGTGTTAGGTGTTTGCGTTGTGGGTATTTTATGTGTTAGTGGGGTCCAACCTCACCTTCTTTTTTGGCCACCAGTCCGGAGCAGTATGGAAGCTCAACTGGTAGTAGTTTCGGCTACGAAGTCTGACCGGAGACTTAATTCTGGTACCACGGGGAGCAGGAGCCCTTGGAGGTAACTCCAACCTGCTCATGCGGACTGGCCCCTCGGGGAGTATCGTGGTGGTTGTGGTTGAAACCCAAATCGCGGGAAGAACTGACTTTGTCAGTTGAATGTGGAGTTGCATTGCAACCGGGTGCCGGACCCAAAGCACGGCAGAGGTTTTAGATGGGCCTCGAACCCTACCAAGGTGGTAAGTGTGTCCATTCCACACTGCCAATTGGTACTGAAAATGCTTAGCATTCTCAGGGCGCTGATCAACGCATTGATTTGATCCGCTGTGCTTTTGAGCGCCGTGGAGTAAGGTTGTCGACAACAGGTACCCACGTAAAACACACCGGACGTTTTCTTTTGTGTATTAAAAACTTCGTGGCAAACTTAATACACCTTGTTCAAGCTATAAAAATCACAATGCACAGCGGATCCGGTATCGTTTCCTAGAATTTATAATGATGCCTCGTCTACAACTACCAATTGCTGGAGAGAAAAGGGTGAGGTTAAGAAATCGTCAAAAAATAGTAGTTAGTTAATTACATAACTTCCCGAAGAAACAATTTGTTTGTTCTAGAATAGTTCGTTACTATAGGAATCATTATGTTGTTTCAGCTTTTTGTTTCATTGAACGACGTTGGGATAAAATATGTACCAGTCTTTTAATAACAGATCATTTCTCTTATCGCAAACCATATGAGTAACAGTTTTATATAATATATTTAATTAAGGCGGAATGTGTATTGTTAATAATGAGCCATGCCCTTTGTTTAAGACTCCCACAGTTGGAATCCCAATTAGAAGCAAACGCTAAAGCAACCCATTCGCTAAATAGAGATATATCTGATATACATATGTATTTACATTCCTGTACGTCACGCCTGTGGTATATTGCATTTGTGACTACATAAATTTCTGTGTGCAGCCCAGCAGCCAACTTGCAAATAACACCACGAATCAATTAGTGCTTTTCGTAATTTCAACAATTTTTGCTCTTCGGATAATTTATTAAATATGTATGATTTTCCAACCGCATACCAAATGTGCAACATCGGCACCATTTAACACAACACTACCGTTAATAAACTGGCCGAAAGCCGCATTGTTGTGGTCGAATAGCAATTCTACTACCAACCGAAGCGCTGCTGTCCTTTACGAGTATGTGGCAGCCTGACATGGGCGTGAAATTGTGCGTGCAATAATGACTACACGCATCTATCAGTGTGCGTGTGTGTGTGTATGTGTGCACATGCATGTACAATATGTATGTGTATATGTAGTGGTGTCAGGGAAAATTTCAGCATTTCGCAGTAAATCAGTAACAATTCCATAATTAAATCGCACTAAGAGGAAAACATCACATCTAATTACAACAACACCAGCAAAGGGTTTCGGTTGTGATAAACCTGTAACAGATTATGGTTTATTATGATTATCGCTTCATATTGCGGGTAATTTGTTGCAGCAATGGTGTGTGGACACATTGTCTGTGGCACGTTTGAACTCGTAGCTGAGCCGCTTGTGGTGAACAACAACAACAACCAAACAGACGACAAGCTGAGTGGTTGCAAAGTTTACCAACATCCTGGTGTGTGCTGGTTAGAAACAAATGCATGCAAAACCCTGTAGGATCAGAAGTAATAGTTGATTAAGTAGAACTTTGGAAGGGAACTTAGTGGAGCATGAACTATTTTTGAATGACTCGACATGAGTGTACTGAAGCATTATATTTAATTTTGAAAAGTTCTTGTTCTAACCTGAGGATGGAAACATCTTTATATACTTTATTCAAATTTCCAGTTCAGCGTTCAGCAGCGTTCGTTAGAGTAGAGATATGCTATTAAATTATGTGTAGTACTTGGTAAATATACGAGAGACCTTTGATATGATAAGATAGGCTTAGACAGATGTTGCTTTAGCAAGAAGTGGTGTGTTTTGGTGGCACCAGGTCTTTTTGCAGGGCTGGGAAGAGGTCGCTGAAGAAGACCGTGCTGGGAGACCAAAAAAGGGGAGAATGAGCAAACCCAAAGTGTAAACAATGCTCATTGTCTTTTTAGACATCAAATGCTTGAATTTGTTCCTCCTGGACAAACTGTCAACGCCAAGTTTTACGTGGAAGTTGCACCACGACAACGCCCCAGCTCATACCGCCGTTCTTGTGAACGGCTACCTAACCAAGGGCGGCATCCCAACGGCCTACGGACCTTTTTGTTTCCTTGCCGGAAAAGGCGGATGAAAGGCAAGCATTTTGAGATGACAGAGGGGATCCGAGCAGTATGCGCCTCGGCTCTCATGGCTATTTCGGAGAATGCCTTTTATGACGCCTGCAATGCTTGGAAATCGCGCTGGCAGTTTTGCGTCGACGTAGAAGCAGAATATTATGAAAGTTTTTAAAGAAATAAAACTGCAAGTATTATATACAAAAGTACCCGGAAATTGTAAATAAAACGCAAAATGTTTAATCATTCATCAATATTTATTTTGTCGCCTTCGAAGTCATCTCGACCAGGTGTAATACACTTATGTCAACGACTTTTCCAGTCCTTGAAACACTTTTCACAAGCAGTTTTTATATGGTCTTCATTTCTTTCTGCCAATTTTGTTTTATCTCTTCGATCCACTAGAAACGGAGCGACGATTTCAGTTTGGAAAACACGAAAGAATCACACTGAGCCAAATATGGTGAAACGATAGTTGATCGATGTATTCATTGCGTTTTCGGCCTTAAATTCGGTCAGAATCGTGACTCTATGCCATGGTGCATTATCATCGTGTAAAATCCATGAAATGTTCTTCCACAATTCCGATCGTTTTCGACGGATTTCCTCACGTAAATGTCTCAATACCGCTAAATAGAACTTCTTATTAACCGTTTGTCCCTCAGGATCAAATTCATCAAGCACCAAACCAAGAATACGGAAAAAAGCAATAAGCATCACCTTGATTCTTGAGCGGCTTTGACGTGGTTTTTTGGTTTCGGTTCGTTTTTGCCTCCATTCAGATAATTGTGGACTTGTTTACATGTCAAACCCATAAACCCATGTTTCGTCGGCATTTATAATGCTCCAATGAATGTGGGATCGGAATTCGCACGATCAAGCATGTCCAAAGAAACCTGTTTACGGTACTCTTTTTGAATGGAATGGAATCTTTGGAATGCGTAAAGCAAGGACGCATTTAATACCCAAAATAGCCATCAAAATTATTCAAACGGACTCGCTAGGGATGTCGAGCTCTCTTGCTATCTCTCTAACACCTGACGATTTTGAAGCACTTTATCTTTCACTTTTTTAATTATTTTCATCAGTTGAAGATGTCGAAGGATTTGAAGGATTTGTACCACCTGTAGACTTGCGGTTTTGATAACACTGTCTTTTCCAACATTCGAAATGATTTCGCGCTTAAAATTTTGATCGCGCTCATATTTGACATAATATTTAGGACACAGTCATTTAATATACAATTTCCTGGTGCTTTTTTGTCACAATGTATGTTTCAATTCTGTTGGATTCTGTTAATAAGTGATTTAAAATCATCTATATGTTATGCAAAAAACTATGTGGTTAATTAGGTACGAGAAATCTAAGCTTAATGAAACCAAAAACTACAAAAATTAAAAATTCTATTTTTAAATATTCCTTGGAGAGTACATACTATTCAGCCATTGACTACATTCCGAGTACCTCCAACAATGCGTCGAATTTTTAACCTGAAGAGAATGAATTACATGAAGCATACGAGTAATTGGATTGGATATTTGCTTGAGTCATCCTTTTTACTTTTGAAACGGCAAGAAGATTTTTAATTAATTGGAGATATTAATTTATTAATGTTCCTCTTCAAATATTGTAAATATATCAAGAGTCGCAGTGAAGTGGGCTGAGAACTTTTTAGCAAGAGAAAAACATCAATTTAATAAGAATGTTGTTCATAGAGCGAAAATTCTCAATGACGTTCGAATAACTTCTTTGAAAGGGCCGAGTTGTTTATTTTTGCCTATATTTGTAAATTTATTTCAGTTTAGGTATATCAATTTTTAGTAATAAGTCTTAGTATAGATAGACAGTCAGTGTCTTGTTATTCAAGGATAACCATAATATCACCTAGGAATGCACATAGCAAAATATTTTGTAGCTGGACGGTGTGTTCACGACTATACCATGTCGAATTTAATCCTGACTGAAGTACGCACCAATAATGTCTTATATTTAAAATCCCTTTGGATGAAAGTGATAAATTAATTTTAACACTAGGTTCACTCAAATACCAGAACTATTATATAAGACAAAAGTCTGACAAGATCTCTATAATTTCCTTTCGTTTTAAACTTACTTGTATATCTTCGTAAAGTTGTTGCTTAAGACGATGCTAGTACCTTTAAATTTTTCTAATTTACTGTTGTCTACTGGATAATTTTTATTAAAAACCACGTAAATTTCAACATATCATTATAAGAACAGCTAATGAAAAAGACATACTCAAAATTATTTGACTTTGAATATTTTAGTTTTATTATTTTAAAATTTTATAATTATCAAAAAACAAATTTATACTTACAAAAAAAATAATATGTTGAGGTAAGGTCTTTATCAACTAATCTTTGTTCTTTAGTTTTTCAACCAAATTTTATAGAACTATAGAACTTTTCCTCTCACCCTTGGTGCAATATACATATACATAAAACTAAATTTGTGTGAGTGCTAAAGTCCATATGTGGATCCACATGTGGTGGCAATAAGCAATTTCGCAATCAACGAGCAAAATATTTGTGGCCGCAAGGGCATCATGCGGCGTGGTGACAATGCGTTGTTGCATGCATAGCTAAGTGAGTGAATGCGTTAATGCGTGAGTGGGGAAATAGCGGCGACTAAGTGTGAAATGTAAGGTGCAACTTGGCTGGATGCGTGTTGTGGTCGGCGAAATGGCGCTGAGCCCACTCTCACACAAGTTTGTGGGTAAAAGCAGTGTACCGTTGCATTCAAAAATATATGAGCAGGTGCATAAATGCACAGAACATAGAACAAAAGTGAAAGTTCCTAAACTTTTTAAGATTTTGGAATTAAAAATAAGCACAATAGCTTACAAAGCCTTGTCACTCCAGCCATATTGCTAAAGTCAGAAATTTCGAATACCCACTTTCGAAGTAATAATTTATTGATATTGGGAAATTATAATGAAATAATATTAATTTTTCTTAGCTGATTATAAGTAAAGTATGATTAATATTAATTTTTGGCACCTAAATTTAGTCAGCCTCCGCCCGGATTGTAAGCCTATCCACATCATACTTCTTATCAAGGCTTATAGCCTTACAGATTATTTTATGTCGATATTCACTCGTTAATATCAAAACTAGTATGCAGCTTAAGTTCAACATTCAATGTAGCAGATGGTATAAAAGTTGGCGTTAACTTATAGAAAAATGCTAATTATATTATGAGGATTTATGAAAGGGAAAGGCAAAAAGTGAAGAACAGAAGGAGCAGCTTAACTGCCCTCTTTCACTAACTATATTTCCTTCTAAGTATCTATAAATTGTTTTCTATTATTATTTTCCCCACAAAATATTCATTTCAGCGACACTGTGCTTCCTGTTCTATCAATGTGTGTGTGTGCAGTAATTACAGTTGAATGCGGTCTGCGAACTGATCATTTATATGAAATAGGTTATTACAGCTCTTAATAATTATTTATGTTTGCACCGAACCGAATATCAAGCACCAAATAACAAACATAGCCTCGAATGGCAGAACGACAGGCAACACGGCGTATACGCAACATTGCGAACTGTGCCGGTATCTATGGCAGCGCACAATTATTCTCCACTGCCCTAAATTGTAGCCAATCCCGTGCACCCGCATTTGCCAGCTCGAAACCCCTTCACTTCTTAATTGCAATTATAAATAATTTATGTGCAAATTTAATTAAATTATACACTATAATGCATTTTAAATTGCTGACCTCGAATATGAATTTGTAATCTGCGAGAATTTGGGAATTCATTACTGAGTTTCGTGGTGCTGGAATAGAACGACTGTTGAGGTGTACTTTTTGAAGGACAGCCAGTGGCAGCGCTTTTTTCATTAAAGAACTCGGTGAGATTTTGTTGTTTGTTGTGCTCGCTTGGCGATTTGATTTACATATGTGAGTGGTTAAGAAGAAATAATAAAATTAAATTTAATTAATATTTTATGCTACAGGGATATAATAGTATTGTTCATCTAACGGTTGTTAGTAAGCAATCAAAAAAATTAGGATAGCTATGGAATTGTATACGTAATGGTGACCAGGAGGTTCTAAGCTACCTCATCATCAATTTTCAGCTACATACAAAAAAGGCGTTTCATTTTTATGTACAGTCTGTCAAGTAAGAGCGTGGTCGCGTGAATATATAAAAAAATTACTTTATGAAACTTTATATTTACATATATGTATATGCATTGTACACATTACAAACAATGATGCAATTTGGTCAATAATATGTCCAGTCACCACCGGCGTCAATAATTGCCTGGCATCTCCGAGGCATACTTTCTACTAATTTGACGACGTATTCTAGTGGCACATGTGACTCAAGCAGCTCACGACTTCCGGTCTTTGACCAAGTATCCTCTGGGTAGCCTAAGAACATCCGTTTGAAGGCGAGCTAACGTGAGAAGGCGAAACATCCCCTGCATAGGGTTGTGCGCTGGGTTTGGGACCCGCCACGTAAAAAAACACCCCCAGTGAATAGTCATGACCAGCCTCGGATGAGAGACCCCCCTTTTGATGACGACCATTGCAAACGAAATAAGGACTACGAATTGAGGGCATGCACCTGGAATGTCCGGTCCCTTAACTGGGAAGGTGCCACTGCCCAGCTGGTTGATGTCCTCGTGAAAACAAAGGCTGACATCACCGCCGTCCAAGAAATGCGATGGACGGGACAAGGACAGAGACGAGTAGGTCCTTGTGACATTTACTACAGTGGCCATATAAAGGAGCGCAAGTTTGGTGTTGGATTCGTGGTGGGAGAGAGACTCCGTCGCCGAATACTATCATGCACTCCGGAGAATGAACGTCTAGCCACAATCCGCATCAAAGCGAGGTTCTTCAACATATCGCTGATTTGCGCCCACGCCCCGACGGAAGAGAAGGACGATGTGACCAAAGATGCTTTTTATGAGTGCTTGGAGCGCACTTATGAGAGATGCCCCCGCCACGATGTTAAAATCGTGCTTGGCGACTTTAACGCCAGGGTGGGCAAAGAAGGTATCTTTGGCACTACGGTCGGTAAATTCAGCCTCCACGAGGAAACACCCCCAAATGGGTTGAGGCTGATCGACTTCGCCGGGGCCCGAAATATGGTTATCTGTAGTACTAGATTCCAGCATAAGAATATTCATCAAGCTACCTGGCTGTCTCCGGATCGAAAAACCACCAACCAGATCGATCATGTTGTGATAGACGGAAGACACGTCTCCAGTGTTTTAGATGTGCGTGCGCTCCGAGGTCCTAACATCGACTCGGACCACTATATTGTTGCAGCCAAAATTCGCACCCGCCTCTGTGCAGCAAAAAACGCACGCCAACAAACACAAGGAAGGTTCGACGTCGAGAAGCTGCAATCACAACATACAGCCGAACGATTCTCTACTCGGCTTGCACTCCTGCTCTCTGAGAGCACTCGTCAACAACTCGGTATAAGGGAACTGTGGGACGGCATTTCAAACTCCTTACGTACAGCTGCAACCGAAACCATTGGTTGGTGAAAAATGACAAAAAACAGCTGGTACGACGAGGAGTGCCGTGTCGCAGCGGAGAGAAAACAGGCTGCCTACCTCGCAACGTTATGATCGAGCACAACACGTGCGGGATGGGATAGATACCGAGAGTTGAAGAGGGAAGCGAGACGCATTTGCAGACAGAAGAAGAAAGAAGCCGAAATGCGTGAGTACGAACAGCTCGACAAGGTGATCTAGTTACCGATGCCCAGAGCATACTTAAATTATGGAGGGAACACTTCTCCAACCTGCTGAATGGCAGTGATAGCACAACACCGGGAGAAGGCGAACCCGATTCCCCAATCGATGACGATGGAGCAGACGTTCCATTGTGCGATCATGAAGAAGTTCGAATAGCAATTGCCCGCCTGAAAAACAACAAAGCGGCAGGGGCCGATGGATTGCCGGCCGAGCTATTCAAACACGGCGGCGAAGAACTGATAAGGAGCATGCATCAACTTCTTTGTAAAATATGGTCGGACGAAAGCATGCCCAACGATTGGAATCTAAGTGTGCTCTGCCCAATCCATAAAAAAGGAGACCCCACAATCTGCGCCAACTACCGTGGGATTAGCCTCCTCAACATCGCATATAAGGTTCTGTCGAGCGTATTGTGTGAAAGATTAAAGCCCACCGTCAACAAACTGATTGGACCTTATCAGTGTGGCTTCAGACCTGGTAAATCAACAACCGACCAGATATTCACCATGCGCCAAATCTTGGAAAAGACCCGTGAAAGGAGAATCGACACTCACCACCTATTCGTCGATTTCAAAGCTGCTTTCGACAGCACGAAAAGGAGCTGCCTTTATGCCGCGATGTCTGAATTTGGTATCCCCGCAAAACTAATACGGCTGTGTAAACTGACGTTGAGCAACACGAAAAGCTCCGTCAGGATCGGGTAGGGCCTCTCCGAGCCGTTCGATACCAAACGAGGTTTCAGACAAGGTGATTCCCTATCGTGCGACTTTTTCAACCTGCTTCTGGAGAAAATAGTTCGAGCTGCAGAACTCAACAGGGAAGGTACCATTTCTATAAGAGTGTACAACTGCTGGCGTATGCCGATGATATTGATATCATCGGCCTCAACACCCGCGCCGTTAGTTCTGCTTTCTCCAGACTGGATAAGGAAGCAAAAGAAATGGGTCTGGCAGTGAACGGGGGCAAGACGAAATATCTCCTGTCATCAAACAAACAGTCGTCGCACTCGCGACTTGGCACTCACGTCACTGTTGACAGTCATAACTTTGAAGTTGTAGATAATTTCGTCTATTTAGGAACCAGCATTAACACCACCAACAATGTCAGCCTAGATATCCAACGCAGGATTACTCTTGCCAAGAGGTGCTACTTCGGACTGAGTAGGCAATTGAAAAGTAAAGTCCTCTCTCAACGAACAAAAGCCAAACTTTATAAGTCGCTCATAATTCCCGTCCTGCTATATGGTGCAGAGGCTTGGACGATGACAACAACCGATGAGTCGACGTTGCGAGTTTTCGAGAGAAAAGTTCTGCGGAAGATTTATGGTCCTTTGCGCGTTGGCCACGGCGAATACCGCATCCGATGGAACGATGAGCTGTACGAGATATACGACGACATCGACATAGTTCAGCGAATTAAAAGACAGCGGCTACGCTGGCTAGGTCATGTTGTCCGGTTGGACGAAAACACTCCAGCTCTGAAAGTATTCGACGCAGTACCCGCCGCGGGAAGCAGAGGAAGAGGAAGACCTCAACTCCGTTGGAAGGACCAAGTGGAAAAGGACCTGGCCTTGCTTGGAATATCCAATTGGCGCCACGTAGCGAAAAGGAGAAACGATTGGCGCGCTGTTTTTGACTCGGCTATATCGCATAAGCGGTGTCTACGCCAATTAAGAAGAAGAAGATTCTAGTGGCAAGGATCTCCAGATCCTTCGAATATCGTAAGACAACTGCTTCATAGTGTATGTGCGTCTTCCACGAAGTTTCTGTTTAATATATGCCCACACATTTTCAATAAGGTTTGCATCGGGCGACTGCGACGGCCAACCCAATGTAACGATGCCCGATTGAGTTTTCCACTGAGTATAGAGCTTGCTGCGGTATTTAGGATCGTTATCATCCTGCAGAATCCAAACTTCATTTTTATCATTTTCTCGGTATTTAGGTTGGCAGTAAAGAGGTACAAACTGCCGAGTCCCTGCTTTGAGAAGCAGCCCCAAAGATGCACCTTTATTCCATGTTTTACGGACCGCTGAAGAAGCTTATTGGTAAAAGTTGACCAGGCTCACGTGAGGACAATATCAATATTCTCATGCGCCCAAGCGAGTCGCTTTGTCACAAGTTTTTCAGTCAACAGAAGGTTCTTCATTGTGTTGCGCCATTTCAGATCATGAATATAAAGAAGCGTTCGGATAGTTTCGTTGTATACATCTAAATATTTTGCTATTACTTTTGCTTGTCCTTGCCGCAGTGTTAGCGTAGGATTCCGCGAAAACATATTCACTATTATTTTTTCATCTTTTTTGTTCACTTCTCCTATCGAACCATGTTTTGGTAAATCATCGACATTTTTATCCACAATATATCGACTTTCGCATATAAATTTATTTAACAGCCGCTGATAGCGACATTTTGGAACCTTTCGGGTGGATGCAAAGGAACACGCCTTCGTTAATGAGTTTACGCCAATATATGTAGACAAAATCATCACAAAACTCGTATAACAAAAACTGTGTTATTGACTAAGAAACAAACGGGAAAATCCAATCATACATAAACATTTTTTCAATATATTTAAAATTTTTATTTTGTTGATAATTTCATTAGAAGCGCTGAGTTCGGGTGTAAACTGAACATTTCATACTCTTGCAACTTGAGAGGATCACAGCCGGGGAAATATCTTCAGGTGCACACGGTTTACTAACTATGTGGGGTCCGTTATTAGAAAAGAACGTTCCCTCAATCTTATTAAAATAACGTAAACATTTGCCAAGATATGCGGTATAAAGTCAACTAGAAGTTCTAAAATCATTCTGTTAAGTATATGGGGGCTAAGGGAAGTATTGACCCGATTCAACTTATTTCCGAAACAAAGGTACACTATTATTAGAAGACAACTCTCTTCGAAGTTAAAATATATTTGTCATAGATTGATCGATATTTTGATCGAAATTGGAACATTAATACATTCCATAGATGGGGGCTAGAACAGTTTTGTTTTGATTTGAACAAATTTCGGTCATGAGATGGCCTATTTTAAGCGCATTATTTGAGCAAAGTTTCATTCTCGTACACTAATTGGTGCTTGATGGGTTATATAAGAAACAGGCGTGGTTTGTAGTCCGATTTCGTTTATTTTCGCATTGGAATATAGGCATCCAAGATAATGTTATATACCGAATTTAGTTGATATTGTTAAAGTAAGTCTTGAAATCTGGCTTTTCACCGCAATATAGGCGTTGTTACCCCCATAGTCCATTTTTGACCTCAGAGAGTGGAGAGTGGGCGGAGTTATCATCCGATTTTGGAATTGTCCCAAGCGAATCTGTTTATTTTAGCTTTAGTGGTTTACGAGATATGTATATTAAACATATTAGAGGACGAAGTCGCCCAATATTGTCCAAAAATGTTTTCTTCAGCTACTTTAGAGGAAAAATAGAGTAACTATTCAAATTGTAAATTATACCTAAGTTTCTTATGGCTATTTCATTAATTTCGCTCTCAATTGGTGCTGAAAATTTCCACTTTTTAATTAAATGTATTAACATTAGCAGCGGTTGTCAACTTTATAAAGCTGTTGCGAATTTTTGCACAATATTATCAGGATAACTAAAGCGGATGCGTAAGATTATAGCCAATAAAAATCTAGTAAAGGATTGTGCGATTTGTTTCCGATTTGGAGATTTTAAGACCCACTCATTGAGGGTCGTGAAGTCAAGTCTTAATGAACAAATCTATTAAAACGAGTTATGAGAGAGAGTGAGAGTTTGATTATATTCATTCAGAATAAGTCAATGAATATCCAAATTACTTTAAAGACACCAGCATAACAGTATCTATTCAATCTTTCTTTATATGTAATTTTATTGTTTCAAATATAATATTTGAATTGTTGAAAGCACTTAACTTCAAGTCGCAATTATTTAAATGTTTGTACAGACATATACATATATATGTATATTAGTATACTCGTCATCACTATGCAATTTCAGGAAAGCAACATTCTGGCTATCGTTGTTCGGAACTTCGCTACAACTTTATAGGATAACTGTAAAAGTTTGGGTACATCAAACCGGAATAGCCGAAACATGTTGCGCTCAACTGACGATGATGAATTTTGCATTCAATAACCAATTGCTCCGCCATGCAACGCTACACAGGAAGACCAATGTCACACACATACGCCAGTACATTTGCATAAATATTAGCTTCATCTGCACTGACATGCAAGTGTATGTGTGTTTTTGCTTATAGGAGACGTATTCATGAATAAAGAATCGATTGCCATAAAAACCTTATTGATTACTCTGCAGCAGCAACAGTGGCAAAGAAAGGCGCCACAGCAAACACTGGATCCATTGGTTGGTAGAGATGTCAGTGGAAGGAAGGACAACAGTGACACCGGAAAACGGAAGCGTTTGCATAAAGGCACACCTATTCTTATGAGCACAATGGGCAACACATATATGTTTGTACATCGGTAAATATGTTCAGCTTCATGTGGTTTTCAAGTGTGTGTGTGTTGGAGTAGCTAATGAGCAATTTTTAGTACTTTTGAAGGGAAATTCGTCAATTGTCGGTTGTTGCAGAGAATTCGAGAAAACGGCGTTGGTTGAAGTATAGTATGCTGAAAGTATTAAAAATTCGAAATTTCATTTGATCTCTCAATAACTATTATTTGAAAAAATGTGTTTTAAAATTTGAGCGTAAAATATCCACCACAATGCGACCATTGCTGAAAGTTAAAATAGATACAGCACTCTTTTAGCGACAGAAAGAATATAGTCTACCATACGCAAAAAAGAATAATACTAATGTTCTAATACGACACTAAAGCTATAAGCTAGTTCACCTGTCATTAGAAAGATCGAACTTGGACAGTTGAAACCCTGTTCTATTGCAGTGGCCTAGAAGTGTATCAAGAGATCATTGTGAATTCAGGTTGAACTGAAAGCTATCATAGTTCTCATTGCCAAAGGTGTGACGCTCAGTTGATTGCACTTAAAGCATTCGTTTTTATCTTCTCTATTGATTGCTGTTTGGTTAATAAGGGAGACTTAGGAACGCCATAGCCCAGTCGACTATTTAGGTCTTTTAGGATTAGGCCCATTGTATTGCCGGGTGGTAACCACATTTAGGCACCTCCAGTAACTCAGTGAATTTGGTAAAAAATCTTAATTTTTTTCCAACCAACCAGCGTAATTTCTCTTAAGTCGGAGCATTGAGAAGATATCCCGTCTCACCCTTCTAAGGGAAGAGTATTCACAAAGATAATGTTCCAGTGTCTCATCATTCTCGACATATGTTTCACATTTTTCTTTTAGAGTTTTCAATATTACCATTTTCCTTTTTGATCTGTCAGCTATTAACATTACCCCACAGCAACTTTGTGGTATGCCGACTATTGCTAATGTTTCAAAACCTGATGTGTTTCTCTTGAATCTATTGCTTCAAACAACGCTTGAAGGGCTGTGTTTCTGGCTATCTCCGAGCGGGAAAACTAGTTTGCATTTTCGTTTTCTTCCCCTAAAAGTACCGTGAGCCATTGAGAGGCACTGAAAAGCTGAGGGGGTGAGTCACTGAGAACTTCGAGAGCTACTGAGAGCTTGTATAACTAGAGAGAACCACTAAAAACCACCAGAGTGAAACCAGAGTCAGCAGAACCAATGAGAAACAGGGCAAATTATTGAGAATCAGGACGAGCGAGTGAGAATCAGTGAGAACTTCTGAGAACTAGGCAGGGACCTGAGAACCATTGAAAGCCAGTGAAAGTCAGTGATAACTACTTACAGTCTGTGAGAATCAGGGAGAGTCACTGAGAACTAATGAAAACCACTGAGAAATACAGAGAGTCATTGAGAGACACTGAAAAGCAGAGGGTGCTGATTAAAACCAGTATGAGCCTCTGAGACTAGTGAAAGCCAGTGAGAACCTGTTATGATATAAGGAATACTGTCTGCAATAAAGAACACTTTAATATACCTATCAAATTCCCGTTTCTATTCAATGCTACAGATATAGGTAATCCTTGGGAAGTTAACTTAAATTACGCCCCAAATATTGTTTTCCCCTCCAGAAAGGAGTAGGATTCATAGGTTATAGAGGTTGTGGCTGTTCAGCAAAACTGGATAATAGAATCGTCTTCCGACTACCAGAACACAATAAGAAATGTATTTATATTCTCAGATAGCCAAGCGAATAGCTTATGTCTCTTCATTGAAAAAATTTGTTTACATTCGGTATTCAAATAACGGGTGATTTTTTTGAGGTTAGGATTTTCATGCATTAGTATTTGACAGATCACGTGGGATTTCAGACATGGTGTCAAAGAGAAAGATGCTCAGTATGCTTTGACATTTCATCATGAATAGACTTACTAACGAGCAACGCTTGCAAATCATTGAATTTTATTACCAAAATCAGTGTTCGGTTCGAAATGTGAAAATCCGCTTTTTTATCGACAAATTTTGTTCAGCGATGACGCTCATTTCTGGTTGAATGGCTACGTAAATAAGCAAAATTGCCGCATTTGGGGTGAAGAGCAACCAGAAGCCGTTCAAGAACTGCCCATGCATCCCGAAAAATGCACTGTTTGGTGTGGTTTGTACGCTGGTGGAATCATTGGACCGTATTTTTTCAAAGATGCTGTTGGACGCAACGTTGCGGTGAATGGCGATCGCTATCGTTCGATGCTAACAAACTTTTTGTTGCCAAAAATGGAAGAACTGAACTTGGTTGACATGTGGTTTCAACAAGATGGCGCTACATGCCACACAGCTCGCGATTCTATGGCCATTTTGAGGGAAAACTTCGGACAACAATTCATCTCAAGAAATGGACCCGTAAGTTGGCCACCAAGATCATGCGATTTAACGCCTTTAGACTATTTTTTGTGGGGCTACGTCAAGTCTAAAGTCTACAGAAATAAGCCAGCAACTATTCCAGCTTTGGAAGACAACATTTCCGAAGAAATTCGGGCTATTCCGGCCGAAATGCTCGAAAAAGTTGCTCAAAATTGGACTTTCCGAATGGACCACCTAAGACGCAGCCGCGGTCAACATTTAAATGAAATTATCTTCAAAAAGTAAATGTCATGAACCAATCTAACGTTTCAAATAAAGAACCGATGAGATTTTGCAAATTTTATGCGTTTTTTTTTTTAAAAAAGTTATCAAGCTCTTAAAAAATCACCCTTTAGAAGAAACCTACACATCATTTTTTCCAACAAAACTGTTAAGGAAATTGAAATGTTTTTCATTTAATGCGAAGTACAATCGACACAATTAAGTTCCGAATATAACGTCATTCAAATGGCCTCCAGGACTTCTTTCGTAAGAATGAATTCGATGAACCCAATTTCCGACTTCTTTTTCCACTAAATCAAGCCATATGTCATGAATGGCACGTTCATTATTGGCCTCTAAAGCTTGAAGGGAGTCCGGAGTCTATTTATGGAATAAGCATCCTATTTTATGATAAACCAGCCTATGCCGGTAGGCTGAGGACATTCTACATTGACTATTATAAAAGCTGTTAGGAAGCAGAAGAAGAAGAGACTGTAGCACATCTTCTGTGCGGATGCTAGGCTTTGTATAGGAATTGACTAGAGGCCTTCGGTAGCGGGTTTCATGACGATGTCTTGAAAGTTGCACATATACAACTTGCTTTTCCAATTGCTGCTTTCATCAAGACCACAGGTTGGTTCAGAGAGTCTGAGGAAATTTTAGTCCAGTTGGTCTCACAACGAGCCTCCTAAAGGCTTATGTACGCCGATTAATTAATATGGGAAATCACGGACACCCTAACGCACGTATACTGTGTTGTTGGCTCTAAAAGCGAGTCTCAAAAGAACTTCAAACTCATCTCGTATTCCTATATGTATCACAGGAGAAACGCATACCTCTTGGCTACTTATGTATATTATGTGCCACACTAGGAGTCGCTGTCAAAAGTTTCCGTTTTATATACGCACTTTCATTTCATTGTGTGTACTTAATATATGTTTATCGGTATTTCAAAGCCTTCCAACCTACTTAAGTCAAAGTTATGGTCGCCAAAAAGTTTAGTCTAAAATATTTGATATGTGTGAATGCGAGCTTGCGAATATTTCGTTGAATAAAGTTTTTATGTCCGGGAAAATTTTCATAAAAACTACTTTTTGCACAACAAGTTTGAGCAGCTAACGGTTTGTATAATATTTCATAATACAGAAAAATTCAGATTTAGATCAAGTACTATTTTTTGAAAGTTTGTGTTGAAATTTTATTGCTAATACTAGACGTCTGTTCAGTGTTGCCATTATAAAACAATACTATGATTGACGTGACGAGAAAACTTAAATTGAAAACTTAAAGCTTACAAAATACTGCTTGTGTAAGGACTGAAGCCGCTAGACCTTCTCAAGAGGCATCGCTTTGCTCTATGGGCTCCTGAAAAGTTCCAAGAAGATTCGACGTTTTCGAGCCGAATTTTGTTCACCGATGAGTCCCATTTGTGGCTCAATGGGTACATAAGCAAGCGAAATTGCCCCATTTGAGACGAAGCGCAACCTGAAGAAATTCAAGAGCTGCCATTTCATCCGGCAAAAATCACGATTTGGTGTTGTTTGTATGCCGGTGGAATCATCACTCCATGTTTCTTTAAAAATGATGCCGGTGAGAACGTTACCGCGTTATCGTGCCATAATGATCAACTATTTGATGCCTGAAACTGAAACTCAAGATCTCGGCGTCATTTGGTTTCAACAACACGGCGTCACTTCCATCGCTTCAATCAAGGGTTTTATTAAGAGACCACTTCGGCCAGCAAATAATTTCACAATTGGCCACCAAGATCATGTGGTATCACACCGTTAGACTTTTTCCTGTGTGGATATGTAAAGTCTAAAGTCTATGCAGAGGATCCCGCTTCAATTCAGGCTTTGGAGCAACACATCATTCGTATCATTCACCAGTTACCAGCCGAAATCCTCGAACGAGCCAACGAAATTTGGACTCAATGGATGGACCATCTGAGATGTAGCCACGGTCAACATGTGAAAGAGATAGTCTTTAAAAACGCCAAAGAACGTTTCTTCGAATTATAATAAGCATTCCCCATTAAATTTGAAGTTATTGTGTTTTTTTTCTCTTAAAAAATAATAGGGAACCTCGAAATGGATCATCCTGTGCATACTTATTACTGAAGCCGGTACCATCATCATCTTTGAGGATGGAATTTCCGGAGCCAAACTTTTTTTTGACTGACTATTAATATAGTTTTTGGTTTTCCCAGAATTTAGTTCTTCCTTACTGTTTTTGTTGTTATTCGGGTTTATGCGCACTCCACTGTAGTTGCACAATAATGCCACCATACAGGGCTGCATGCACCAATTCATCCATTAGTTTGCGCATACGTTTTAGTGTGTTTGTTGTACTCGTGTACACACATTTAAACTCTGTCGACAAGTTTTTGCGAACTGCAACTAAAGCAGCGCCGTTCTCTGAAAGCACTACTTAGTTAGTGATGCGATAAGCATCGTTTAACATGCATAGCAACAACAAAAGCGAGCAAAACACAATGCCATGCATGGATCCATATGTTTATATACACAATATATACTTGATGTTTAGAAATTCCAAGTTAGTATGTTTGTATGTATGTGTAACATACTCTGAATAACTCTACTAAGCTTTGCCTGGGTGCTAGTTAGCGAATTTCAACATTGGGTGCGTCATTTTAAGTGATGTTTAGATTAGAGATTGTTTAGCAAGAAGGTTAGAAGCGGTCAAGATACTTTCAGAAGTGAGCTGAGAACTTCACAAATAACGTCAGGGGTTGTTAAAAATAGTTTTGCAATAAATCAAGATGATCATGATATGAGTATTCGACCTCCTACAATATCGATTAGCTAAATCAAAGATGAGTGTTTTAGGAAGATAAGTAGTACCACTGACAGATGTTCCTAACCTTACATAATTATGCGAAATTCCTTTGTTCCATAAAATTTTAAAATTACGTTATTTTCTCTACGGAAGTGTGCATTTGCCTGGTACTATTGCCATCAACTTCTCTACTGGGTCATTATGCCGACCTAACCTCACGGAAATGTGCACCTCAGTGTCGCTGTGGCAATTTGAGTGACAGGCAATTCACACTGCATTACCGTCATTTGTTGTTAAGTGCTCTGTATTTAAAATTAAGCATCATCATTACTGTCTCCGTTGCATCCCTGCAATGCCACAGCCTATTGTTGTTATTGCAATCAATATTTGTATGCACTTGCCGGTTTAGTTAATGTCGCAGTTATTAGTGTGACTGTTTTTGCCATTAACAGTAAATTGTGGTACAAGTCTGGCATATTCATGCTGCTACACATTCGTTTGTCGTTGGGGTTAGCAGTGATATTTGTGGTCACGTGCATGTGATCTTATATTCATACTTACCAAATGAGTTCACTGGATTAGTGCTTTGGCTTATATTCGAGTTTGAGTTTTTATTGACCGCCTTCGATTCACTTTTCAGCTCACAGTAATTGAAACAAATTCATATTAATAACGTCATTAAAGAAAATATCCATACAATAGAAAGGAAGGACGGTCTTTGGAAGGTAATGATACTGATAAAGTTCAAAGTTTACTTAAACGTGTGGCTTCAGAGCTGCAAAATCAAACACTGACCAGATATTCACCATGACAAATCTTGAAATAGACCCTGGAAAAAAGGATCGACACACAACACCTCTTCGTCCATTTCAAAGCTGCTTTTGACAACAAGAAAAGGATCTGCCTTTAAGCCGCTGTGTCTGAATTTGATATCGCTGCAAAACAGGATCTCAGGAAGGACCTCTCCGAGCAGTTCGATACCAAAAGTGGTTTCAGAAAAAGCGACTCCCTATCGTGCGACTTCTGCAATCTACTGCTGGAGAAAATTATTAGAGGTGCAGAGCTGAATAGAGAAGGTACAATCTTCTATAAGAGTGTACAGTTGCTGGCGTATCATCGACATACGATATGATATCATGGGCCTTAGCAACCGCGTAACAAGTTATCAAACAAACAACCGTTGCACACGAAACTTGGCTTCCACGTCACATAACTGAAAATTTGAGTTCCGTGAAACATCGTTCTAGGCTAAAGCATCAAGTTTACCTGAATTTTTCTACAATATGTTTTAAGTATTCTGAGGCAATATAGGTAATTCAATGATAACTTATTTATTACTTTTAACGATACTTATTTCTCACTGTGGTCTGCGCAGCACTTATTATTATCATATTATTTAATAGAGCTTTCCAGGGCATACATGTATATGGTACATTTGAATTTCTTGTTGCCTCAATTTTTCCAGGAGTGATATTAAAAATGATTTTTTCGTATAATAACTTCTTTATTAAAAAATAATAAGTAATTAATCTTAAATATATTTAAAACTATACCACAGCTCTATGTTGAAGTTGAGTTTTTTTTTGATAATATTGGGTAGTCGAAAAAGTCGTTTGACCGACCACTTTTTGCAATTTTTCCGCTAGAAACATTATTTCATCAGCGTAAAACTTCCGCCAGTGTGAATTGAAATTTCCAGAACGGAAGAGCGAGCGAAGTAAATTCGTGCTACACGTACTGATACAACATCGTTTTCGTAAACTTCATAAATTTCATTGGTGGCTTGCGCGGCGCTCTTCCCTTTTTTATTGAAAAATTCAAAAATTTCAAAATGTCTTCATTACTTTCACTCATTTTTGAACAACTGTAACTTTTTTTCAACTTCCTCGAATTTAATTTTTTTTGGTTAAATTAAGCTTAAAATCTCACCTTTTCAACACTGTATGGTATGACACAATGTGATTGGTAGCACTGGAGATATACGCCTGCAACGGCATCTATTGACAAAATACGAAAGACTTTTTGACTACCCAATATGTTGTTTTTTAGACGGCTGGTGAATCTCTTCTCTTCAATCGGGTTTAACTACAGAACTGGAGCAAGGCATTAGCTAATGGATTTTGATGTTTCCGAAGTTTTCTTTTTCTTTCTATTGTCCTCTTCACTTTAACTTTAATTAATTTTAAGAAATTCTTGGTATGTTGAATTTTTGAATGGTTATTAAGCGGTAGAAATATTAGGGGTATTCAGACCAGCCTTGTTAATTCGTTAGTCGTTAGTTCGGTAGTTTTTACATGTATTTTGTTTTTGTAAAATTAACAGACTATCGTTTTACCGAGTAACGAACTATCCAGCTGGCAAGCTTGATAATTGTTTCGTTACTCGGTAATATCACATCAGCTGTTTGTTTGTTGTTCGTTGCTTTATTCATTTTCAACGGAAAAATAAGTCTGGCGTTCGTTGCTTATTTTTAAAGGGAAAAATTAATTTGGTGCACACACGTGAGTTTGAAAAAATTTTGCAAAAGTAAGTATATCTTTAACAAATAGTTGCTTTTTATTTCATTAAATACTTATTTTCAGTGGAACCTCAAAAGAAGATACGTAAGAGGGCAATGCCTCAAAAAAAATGGAGTGAGGAGGAAAACGATTTAATTCTAGAATATTTACTAGAAAATGTGGAAATTGAGGTAGTTCTTTATATTATACAATTAGCTTTAACTAAACACCTTAATACATTTTTTATAGAAACCAAACGCCAAACTATAAAACATTAGTTGAAATAACAAATATTGATGCGACTACGGACATGTTGCGCTGCAAGGTCCGGTACTGGAAGCAGATGTATTTATAACAAAGCTGAGGAGTGGCGCAAATCGACTGGTGCTGGAATAGACGTTGGCGATGATGTTTCCTCAATAAAAGGTAAATACGGCTTTAATGTTAAGTGAAACTTTTTTGGTTTTGGAAGATTTTGCGCCAAATAGAGGACTACATCCGAAGATAGTCCCAATCCATAAGACGGGCAGGTACCTTCACCAATATACAATGTAAAATCAAATACCATTCCAGATGTTCCAGCTCTGGTGAACATTTTGAAACCCCATTTGTGGGGCTTCGCCGGGTTATATTGTTTGAAAGTAGACCGACCTATAAGCAAGAGTTAAACCTAACATAAATTTATAAATTTATTTAAATTTTTACTGATACATACCTTTGAACGCAATTATCTGTTCATCAACGCTTTGATGCTCTTCCTGCGGTAGCTTATTAAAGTTTTCCTTGAGGATGTTTAGTAATGCGCGTATCTTGTACAACTTGTCATAATTTGAGTCTCCCTTTTTAGGTTGTTTGCTTTTATCGCTGAAATGTAAGCATTGCTTAATTTTCATAAACCTATCGCGTGACATTGAGTCTGCAACTGCTGTAAGCTTTATATTTTGGGCCCATGCCATTCTAAACTGAGGGATTTTGAAAACACCCAAGTATAACAAAACACCAATATACCGTCTTATTTCCGCCTTAGTACATTTGAGCTCAATGCCGAGCTCTTGCAATGCAAAAATATCACTTTGCTGGGCAATCAAATCAAAAGCTTCAGTATCAAAAAGTTCACCGAAATATTGTACTGGTGCTAGAACGATATCGACCTTTAAGATATCATCCTCTTTCCAAACAGTCTCTGGGTCTTCAAATGGCCTCGATCTCCATTTAAGAGACTTCGCATCAATTTTTTCAAAGCACATATTTACAGCACTACAAGATTGTTCATCATATTCTTCCGCAACTACATTTTCAATTAGGCCGATCTCAATGCTTTCTCCTCTTTCCAAGATCCCTTCCAAATTCTTCTCTAGCACTGCAGAAATATCTTCCAACTCATCACCACTTTCTTCGTCACTAGAGGCATCCCAATCAAAGTTTAAAATTCTTTCTACATCATCATTTGTTAAGCCTTTTTGTTCAGGTCTCATGTCTGTAAGTAAGTAAAATAATTACCACTATTGCCGAAACTTGCCCACAAGCAACTTGGTCATCTTGAAAATTACGTACTTGATGTTTGTTTACAAATTATAAATTTAAATTTTTTTAGTGTTTTATTTATACTTTGTTAAAAAACACTGCAATTAAAAATGATCACTTTTTGTTATTGCTTTGAAAAAAAACGGCAGGTAAAAACAGCTCTTATCAAATACGTAAAATTTTTTTGCACGTCACGCTTGAGTTCAAATGCAAATAACTTTACCAGATCGCCAACAAATCAGCTGTTCTTTAATTGAGCTTAAAGCACACACATAAAGCTTTCGTTACAGATGCATTTTAGCAAATAAGAACAAATGAAAAGCTCACAGTCAGCCGTTAAACATTTGAAATTGCTCACAAGCAACTTCAGGTCCGAAAGGGTTAATAATTCTCCGTTCTTTCAGCAAAACTTTCACAAATGTGTCCGAATTATGAACGGTTTTCGGTTCTATTTGGGAGTAAATCCGAAGCCAATTGTGTTGTAGAGACGTACAACCCTGAAGTGTCACAATACTGCAGCGATTTTGCAGACCTTGTAGAGGTAGTGGAAATTCCAGCCGAATCATCACAATCATCTGCGGAACCATCGGGTTCACTTAACGACAATGCAGAACAGACAACAGTAGGAGCAGAGGTAGCAACAGATCTTCCTACCACTCCGTCGTTCCTCGAAAAAGTGAAAAAACGTGCTCCAAAAACTATTCTTAGTGAACTTAAAGATATACAAAAGAAAAGAGAACAGTTTTTTGAGCAACGAATAGAAATTGAAAAAGAAAAGTTAAATTTGGAAAAGTTAAAGCTAGAATTGGACAGAGAAAAGATAAATAAAGATTTTGAAATAAAAAAAATTGGAGTTAGAGCAAAAAGAAAGACTGGCGATGATTGAACTAAAGTGTAAATATAATATGTAACAATTTTATATGTATGTTTTGTAAAATAATTCTTAAGAATGTACAAATATATCTAAATGTGATAACTTGAAGTACAACTTTTTATATGCAACAACTTTTTATATGTAAAAATGAAAAATGAATTTTTGATGTGATCATAATTTTTAATTTAATAAAACAGCATTTGGAAACATAAGATGATATAACGATTGTCTTTTTAATTCAAAGCTACTTGAGGTCGTTTCTTCCACTTCTTCTTCATAAATGTCTTCTTTGTACTCTCATTAAAATTCTTATTTTCACCGTTATCAAGTAGTATATTGTGAAGAATGCAGCATACTAGTATCCATTCGTTACAGTATTTTTGACTACTTTTATTTTGAATTCGAATCCTGAGCTCTTTTAAACTGCAAAATCGCTCTTTTAATAAGCCGAAACAGTGTTCAATTCTTACACGGTATTTGCTATGCTGTTTGTTGAATTTTTTTCTTTTAAGTAGTTCAAATTGTTGAGAGTTGCTTCTGTAGGGCGTTATAATAATGTTACTGAGGGGGTAAGCAGAGTCTCCAGCAATCCACTCCTGTCCTGAAAAAAATCTTGGCTGATATTTGTTTAGTGAACAGTTTTTAAATATTTTTGCATCGTGAGTAGAGCTACTGTAGCCAACGACAACATCGCGAATTTTGAGCTTGTAGTCGCAAACCATTTGAGCTTTAATTGCATATATATGATTTCTGGAAAAGAACGCTTCATGATTTTTTATTGGGGATTCGGCGAGTTTTATTTCAGTGCCATCCACGTAACCTACACAAAATGGTAGTTCGTTGAACGTTTCTCGTACTATTAAAGAGCGCTCAGTATTATCTGGCCAATATATATATAAACGGAGTTGTTTTAAAAATGCCTTGAATACTCTGCGAGTAATATTTGTTAACGTTCCTCCGTCACCAATCCCAAAAGTTGACGCAATTTTTCGTATCGATGCACTTTCTCCAGAAGAGCCCAATCTATATAGAACGACAGCTAGCTGTATATCAATCGGGAATTGCTTGCCACTACATTTTTTAAAAACTTCGTCACTTGATATGAGGGTCAATAAGTGAGTAAATTGAGTTCGGTCTACACGCAGCATTTGACGGAACCGATTGTCATCTATTGTGGTTAAAATATCATCGCGCCAGTGAATTGACTTTGGAACAATATTTTCTATACCTCTACGACAGTTTAGTGTAATGAGCAAATCCTCATACACCTCGTCAATGGTATCCTCTACCAAATCTTCATCTTCACTAAATATGTCTTGAAATAATTTGAAAGTTAGTTCCATGCTCCTCTGTACATCAATTTAAAGTACTTACCAGTAATAAATTTGATCTGATCCACATAATTTTCAATTAAATTATTGAAAATTTTTGATTTTGCACTTTGTTGAGGCATTTTAACTCTTTAATAAAATTGAATCAGCTGTTTCGGAATAAAATTTACCATACTACCAAGGTAGAGCAAAAAGTATGTTCACAGTTAAGCCTTTTAACGAAGTATCAACTAACGAATTACCAAATTAACAGGCTTCGGTCTGAATACCCCTATTCTTTATCTGTTATGTGGTCCACAAAGTCGCAGGAGCATAATCTTCAATAATATTTTGCCCAAAGTTCTAAATGTAATGTAATCGTTTGAAGTTCGTGAGAGTACATTCATGAATAAAAAAAATTTAATGACGACATGTACAAAAGTAATTAAAATATGTTATTAAGAATTTTGAAGAAGTTCGGTTCTAAGCTCTTCTTTTTTTCTAATGTTGGACTTAACATATACTTTAAAGCTGTACATTAGCCGTTTAGGGGCGAGTGTTGATCTTATTTTAAATTTTGATTCAGAGTGTGTTTGTACCTCCACCCTTGTTAAACAAAACCGGATATTGTGGACAGATAGGTAGGAGTGCTTCCACCTTGGGCTCAATTAGCGCGATTTTGTTGTACTATTGTCGGATCACTATAAACCTTCTATCTCGTTTCTTCAAAACAATGGTGATCTCAATGAAATTACTTATACCCCTTATACTGCTTGTGGACAGCCATTCAAGGTTTGGTCTCTGATGGATTCCAATATAAATGAATAATATATTTTTTTTCTATGAGTTCACAGAGGCAGTGGATAACGATATACTTATTCCAATTTTGCTTTTACCTGTGACAAATAATGACTAATTTTTAACGCATGTTATCCAAAATGCCAATGCTTCGTTATAGTAACAGCAAGTCTGTATGTAAATACTAGACTTGAACCTAATTAGTAGGTCCTCAGTTCTGTTCCTGTCATATTTGGGCAATCGCGCACCTTGTTTTTGTTTTCGATCTGCACCGAGCAATTTGTTCAAAATGAATATAACATAAGGCTCTCGGGTGACTTTCTAAGCGAGAATGATATTAACTTCGCCGTAGATTCGTCTAAAGAGGTTCCTAGCTTGGCCAACTGGCTTGCTCGGAAACCCAAATTATGAACAAGGAGAGAGTTTACCAGCTAGTTAGCTTATAACCTTACTTTATTACACTGAGATTAATCTGCGGTGCCGACAAATCCAGCAAAGTCGCCTGGCTATTAGTAATGAGCGATATTTCACTACCGGTGATTTTTTCACTGTGATTGAAAAATCGCAAATCGCAACTGCGATCACTTTTTATAAATAGCAGTTCGCTTCTATGAACTGCGATTGCGATCGCAGTTCGAACCAGTGATTGCGATCGCAGTTCGAAACTGTGAATTACGATCACAATAGCAAATAGCAGAAAAGTAACAACTTTCTTCAGAGTATTGTAAAGGGTGATTTTTTAAGAGCTTGATAACTTTTTAAAAAAAAAAAACGCATAAAATTTGCAAAATCTCATCGGTTCTTTATTTGAAACGTTAGATTGGTTCATGACATTTACTTTTTGAAGATAATTTCATTTAAATGTTGACCGCGGCTGCGTCTTAGGTGGTCCATTCGGAAAGTCCAATTTTGGGCAACTTTTTCGAGCATTTCGGCCGGAATAGCCCGAATTTCTTCGGAAATGTTGTCTTCCAAAGCTGGAATAGTTGCTGGCTTATTTCTGTAGACTTTAGACTTGACGTAGCCCCACAAAAAATAGTCTAAAGGCGTTAAATCGCATGATCTTGGTGGCCAACTTACGGGTCCATTTCTTGAGATGAATTGTTGTCCGAAGTTTTCCCTCAAAATGGCCATAGAATCGCGAGCTGTGTGGCATGTAGCGCCATCTTGTTGAAACCACATGTCAACCAAGTTCAGTTCTTCCATTTTTGGCAACAAAAAGTTTGTTAGCATCGAACGATAGCGATCGCCATTCACCGTAACGTTGCGTCCAACAGCATCTTTGAAAAAATACGGTCCAATGATTCCACCAGCGTACAAACCACACCAAACAGTGCATTTTTCGGGATGCATGGGCAGTTCTTGAACGGCTTCTGGTTGCTCTTCACCCCAAATGCGGCAATTTTGCTTATTTACGTAGCCATTCAACCAGAAATGAGCCTCATCGCTGAACAAAACACGCGCGCGAAACACATTTCGAACCGAACACTGATTTTGGTAATAAAATTCAATGATTTGCAAGCGTTGCTCGTTAGTAAGTCTATTCATGATGAAATGTCAAAGCATACTGAGCATCTTTCTCTTTGACACCATGTCTGAAATCCCACGTGATCTGTCAAATACTAATGCATGAAAATCCTAACCTCAAAAAAATCACCCGTTATATATCGTATATGCTATTTTGCGTCATAGCGGTTTGAAGTTTTGAGTGTAACGTTCTTATAATTTTTAATAATGGCAGGAAATGTATCAAGGAAAAGAAGTGAAGTGTGATTTTTGAAGTGGTAGATGAAATATAATCAAAATGGAATATTTTAATTTGTTTTAATAAAATTTTTAATTTTACTTATTGTTAAAACCAAATTTGAAAGCTTTTTGTCTTGAAAACAAGAATTGTAACTAATTAATTTCAGAAAAAATATGGAATAAAAAAATTACGGGGTTTTAATATTTTCCCAAAAATTAGGAAACTCCCGTTATTAATTTGGTCTTGAAAATATTATTAGCGGGTATTCAAAACATTCTGATGGATTATGGAGTTTATAGTTTTTCTTTGAAAATATTAAAAGCGAATCATACCAACATACAAATGAACTATGCAATAAGCTCTAAGTTTCAGGTAGCCGAACCGCTCCAACATTTGCGAAAATGTAGTGAAAAGAAAGGCGTAAAAACTTGACTCGAATTACAGGAACCAAAAGAGAATTTACCGCCAATACCGACAAAAGGTTCAGTCGTTCCCACGACCGTCGGGTGTACGTAACTGGACGGGACCCGGACTTGTATTCGGCCAAACACTGTCAAATCGGCAGAATCTGCCGCTACAACAACAACAACAAAAGGTCTCCGTTTTAACGTCGACTTAGTTGCGATCGCAATAGCAATATAAAAATAGCAATCACTGAAATCACAGAGATTTAAAAATCGCAATATCGCTCTTCCCTACTGGCTATACGTGTATATGGTTACTTTCTCTATACTCCCGAATGATTCAAAAGAGCGCAACAGGCCTTAACTATATCGAGTACTTCGGTTTGCAAGATGCCGATTGAATTTGGTAGCCTGATAGAAAGAAATAGAGAGAGAGATAAGATAAGGTAAGTATGTATATAGCCCTACTCGGCAGTTCCTTTTGAACCCGTCGATATAGATAAAGATTATTCATCTCTACTAAACCTCTGCTCAATTCAGGTCTATAGAGAGTATCCTCACCTGAAAGTGGCTATTGAAATCTAACATTGGGAAAATATAGACTAACTTTCTCTCTGTATTGGGCAGAGTTATTATATGTGTATATAATATACTTATATATTCTTAAAAAAATTGAAAATTATAAATATGTATTAATAAACAAGGAAACTACTTCCAACTAGGTGTGTACTTTCTTTTGACGCTAGCTGTATTCACATATGTACTTTGTTTGAAATTCTTTCGTCTCATAATTAATTCCATTCGCACAGCAGGTGGCTGCCACCTATGTGTAATAAAATTTTGAATATTTCAAATATTTATTTAGCTCTACGTCAATAACGAATGCATAGACATTTACTATACATATGTATAGGAGTTTCAGCATGTCCTGCAGAGAAAATATAAAAGAAAAATGTGTTCGGTGCAGTGCTAGTACCTCAAGCATTATATCGCGGTCCAGTTTCAAGTCATACACATGTTTCTTTTGTAATTTAATATTGCAATTTGCTATGAATTGTCAATTGGCAGTATATCTCGTCTATTGTACGAAAAAATTCAGTCAATAAATGAAGCAATTAGCTCTGCGATTATCTAACGAAGCGGCTAAAAGGTGGGACTCGAATATGCGTCCTTGAAATACGAATAATTGGTCTTTTCATATTCTCAAACTCAATCTATATGCGATCAGACATTTTGCATAAACTTTTCAGACTTCTAATCTATTTAACTGTCACTTTTACTATTTCTATTTTAGGCTATCGTTTTCCTATAGGGTACCTATCTGCCATATACGAGGTTCTTATATGCATATGATGAGAGCAAATAACACACAATTAGAATTTTCATATGTTTGCATACAAAATAGCATTCTATAAGCATAAAATAGGTGAATATATTTTGTACCACTTTCTCGCACAAATACTCTCGTCTATATACCTATGGTATTTACTCGTCTATGCACATCCTTTCAAACCCGAAAACCGTATTTTTGCCAACTTCAGGTAGTAATGGAAAATATTACAGAATCAAAATCGTATAAAGCGCATGAAAGGAGCGAGAAGAAGAAGCAGAAATTCATTAAAATTTCAAAACTTCAGTGCAAAGCCTGCTGGCTGTCTGAAGGTGCAAACGGTACATGAAGCAGAGCAAATTCGTCTGTTCGGAGAAATGAAGCGCACAGACAGCTCAGCAGCGCCAACAACAACAGCAACAGGTTTGCTTTAAATTGGCTCGAAGCAGACGATGGCCGCGCACAGCTTTCGGGGCTTAAGCAGCCAGACGAGGTGAGCCAGGTGCGAGCGCCGTTAGGTGAACATGACTGCTGGAGCCGTCGTGAAGGTGTCTGGCTGCATGCTAAACATTAATCTTCGTAGTTGCTCGCTTGTAGCAGGCAACATCTTACAGATGTATTTTAACGCCTTGGCCCGCTCGCTAAGGCGTTTCAGCTCGACGGTGGCAATTCTGCGACATGGATTTGTTGCAGCATTTGTTCTTACTCCCACTTAGTGCTAAAGATGTTTTATCGGAGCTGCAACTTGTTTCCGGTGGGTGCGTGTGTGTGTGCGTATGCTTTTCAGTTATGAATGGGCCGTAATTCATCGGCATTAAGTGAGAAGCCGAAGCCTGCACTCCGTCGCTTGAAATCTATAGCGGTAATCATTTTATTAGAAGCATGGGAATGAATATAAACAAGTTGTTCTTGTTAATATGTGTACGAGTATATAAGTATGTAGTTATATCTGTGATATATGTGTGAAAGTAATACTTTTACGTTACAAATCTCATTAAAATTTGTTTCAGTTGGTTGAACGTACTCGAAGGGAAATAACTGTTCAACTATTTTTGTTGGGATTACAAATTTAATAATCAGACTTGTTCTCTATGTGGACGTTCTCTGATGGTTGATTGTGATTACAGTTAATAGTCAGTTTAACTCGACCTCTCGAAGATGACCATCGTACCGTTTGCGAGACGCAAGTCCTTGCCCAGGGGACAGCATTACTAAAAGGGTAAACTTCATTAAGAATTAAATGTTACCCTTAGCAGCAAGACTGAATGGAATGATTCCGCTTTCGAGCTACTGCTTAGGGATAGTACAATTAAGTGGTACACCAACGGCTCGAAAACGTCGGAGGGAATTGTTACAGGAGTCGCAGAACCACGCACCAAACTCTCCATATCTGGGAAAAGATTTCCGACCATATTCCAAGCAGAGGTCTTAGCTATAAGTCGGTGAGTAGAGATAAACCTCCAACGCAACTATTCCGGCGACAGTCAAGCGGCACTTAAAGTGATCTCTACGTATGATAAAATCGCTACTGGTGCAGGAGTGTATAGAAAATCTTAACGGTTTATCAGATCACAACCTAGTGTACCTTATCTGGGTGCCCAGTCACAAAGGTATAACCGGGAATGAAGTGTCTAATGAGCTCGTCGGCTCCGCAGCATCCACCAACATGGTAGGACCTGAATTTTTCATTATGGTTGGTCCACATACAATAAAGCAGGTGCTTTGGGAGAAGGTAGGGACAACAACTCCAAGGCATGCAAGACATGCCCCATGCCAAGTTGTCAAGTAGTCAGTAGCCAAAGAAACAAACTCAATATACTTGTCGCTTTCTACACTAGTCTTTGCAAGTTTAAGAAGCACTTATATAACATGGACCTAGCTTGTCGTGTAAATTGCCTATACTACGACAGGAAGCCTGAAATTTCAAAACACCTACCAATTGACTGCATAACAGTGTGCAGACTTCGGATAAAGGCCCTTGGATTCACGTTTACAAATAGGGATTACATCGCCTCAATAGTAGGGGAAGGTGGGGAATGTTGGGCCACGTTTTGATTTCGGTTAAAAAGTCACATAAAAGTTATTTTTTGTGAAAATTTCAAAGCATGGATTTGTAGTGCGAGTCGTAACCTTCCTTTTGATAACATTGGTTTGATAAAATTCTACAAAAATTTAAAAGTTATAGCCATTGGCGCAAAAAACCTGATTTTGCGATTTTGAATAAAGGTGGGGAATGTCGGGCCAGTCTGTAAATCGATTAAAACATGATTGTTACCGATGAAAAACGTTTATTTATCAATGGAAATGAAAGAGAGATTCATAATAAGAAAAATAGGAATTGGCGAAAAAAATTATTCCGACTCGCAGTGGATGCAGGTGTAAGTGTTCGGGTTCGGTCCGGCACATTTCAAGTGAACCCCTCGATCACAAACGATGCAATGGGCCGTGTTTTGACGATTCTCGTGCTTCGGCATCTTTTTCTTGCAAATCGTGCAAAAATCGAAGTCCTCTTCGATGTCGGTTTCGGTCGGAGACGGGCTTCTCTTCCGTGGCGTCTTCGATTTGCCACGGCCTTTTTGCTTCTTGGCTGCTGGTTCATCGGCCTTCGTCAATTTTTGCCGCTTTTTTTCGGCCTTGTCACGCAGATCTGCGACAACCTCAGGCGATGTCAAAATCGTTGACTCCATTGTCTTGCGGCCACGTTTTGATTTCGGCGCAGGTGTGCCCAATTTCAACGGGCCAACCGATTTCAATGCATCACGGAGCTGTGGAGCCGAAGCAAGAGACAACGACGATGATGCAACACCACTTGTTGAAGCTGGGGCACTTGTCGATGCCTCCGACGTTGACACCTCCTCATTCGCAGCAGTCACAATGGCATCACCAGAGGCAAGAACTCGACGTTGATTGTCGGCGTCTTTCTCTTCGTCACCGAACAAATTTTCGCCGCTCAGTTCCGAAGCGACAAAGTCAATTTCAGTGAAAATTTGCGGGTTGAACGGGTAGATGCCAGTTGTTCGGAAGCCGGATTTGATGGTTTTCGGCGTTAACATAACATCGAGGCACTGATCGACAAGGAGCGGCACATGATGCAGATCGAAAGTGACACCAATGTTGGACTTTTTCCATGCATCATGCTTCACGGTCATCATGCGTTTAAATGGTGCAAATACCGCAACATCTAGCGGCTGCATTTTGTGCGTGCATTTCGGCGGAAAAGACAGCAACGTGATGCCATGATCCAACGCCAAATCTATCGCCTCGATCGATAAATGCGAACCGTGGTTGTCCAGCAGCAACATGGTTGGCGAATCGGCATTAGCACCGGTGTGCTTGATGAAATGACGCATGAATTGAGGGAATATGTCAGAGTTCATGTAACCAGAACCGTTCGCAACACCAACAGCGCCATGACTCGCATGAGTCATAAAAATCTCTTTCATGTTGACTCGGGGAAAGAGGAAGAATTGCGGTATAGACTGGCCACTAGCGCTGACGGCCAAAGCCAAAGACACATTGGTGCCTTTTTCGACAGATGTTGATGAGCCGACCTGCTTTTGTCCTTTGCTCGCGATGGTTTTGACAGGTCTGGTTGGCACGGTCGGGCACCCGGTTTCATCCATGTTCCATATTCCGTGAGGTTCAAACGGCGTCTTACCGAGAACGGATGAAAGGTTGGCAAAGAATGCATCGACATTCTCTTTGTTGAATCGCTTCGCACGGCTCTGGCTTACTTGCTCTGGTGTTCGCAGTGACAAATTTTTGTGGCGTTTCATGAACGCCAACTGCCAATCCTTACTCGCCTGTTGATTGTCGTTCCATGGATCCGGATACGACGCGCCAACTTTCCGAGCAAATTCATACGCGAGCTTACGAAGCTCCATCAAACTAATTCCATAGTTGATGTCGCTGGCCTGGAGAATGTAGCTTATCAGCGCCTTCTCTTGTTCGATGTTGAAGATCTGAAATAAAAAAAAATTATTTATTATTCGATGAAAGAAAAAGAAAGAAACCAGCAGAACTCACTGTTTTTGTGCCCATCGTCGTGCTTTCAGCCAGCAAATTCTTCATTACATCGGCATTGGCAGTAGTAACGTCGATGCTCGCACCATCAAATGCTGCAATATAACGCATCAGGTTGGTCCTCGGAATTTTGTGTGCCGTCGCAGATTGTCGAACGCTGTTGTGATGTATTTTCACCGACTTGATCGCCTCCAAAATGTTGTCGAAATCAACAATTTTCTCTTGTTTGGGATAGTACCGCGGCATAATGACTAAAAAAATTTTTTCGGAGCACGAAACTATCAGGAAATGTTGAAAAACTATTGTGTTGTTGAAATTCTGCACGAAAAATCACTTATACACGTCAAATATATGAAGTTAGCATGTCAAATGTAAAAAACTATGTGGCCCGACATTCCCCGTAATAAGCCCGAGATTCCCCAAACGCTCATATTTGCAAAATGGCGGTGGATAATGAACACAATGTAAATTCGTGCAAAATTTCTTTTGTGTGTCGAAGACTAAAGGCTCAACTAATATTATAAACATATTTACCTGGATGAATTTATTGAAAAATGTGAAAAAAATCAACTGTACACAGAGTTGAAAAAAAACTTTCAGAGTGTCGAATTTCTTTTTGTTGTCGCAGAGAGGTTATAACACGTGTTCACAGCTCGAGTGCTATATAGAAACTGAGCTTAGTATGAGACGAGCCGATGACAGTTGGTTGCAGCTGTCAACCTATACTAGGGAAAAAAATATCGCGCTGGCCCAACATTCCCCACCTTCCCCTATCTAGCACCAAATTGTAATTTATCAATATGCTGAGGCTATGATGGCCGTTGTGATTTAGAAGAGGGCACAATAGACCGTGGGTTGCGGTGCAATTCTCATCTCATTACAAATTACGATACAAGCAAATGGAAAAACTGTATTAGTGAAGAAAATAAATTTAACCATGAAGGCCCAACCACATATGTAGTATTATAATTTTCATCGTTATTCGTATCTCACATTGGAGCGTAGGGCCCCATATAATTAAAATTACCACTTAGCCATGTTAAAGATTAAGTTGCAAATGTCAAGTCACGGAAGCAGAAACAAGCTACCGCAGGATATTTCTTTTTCGAAGATCATATGCAAATCTATATCTCCGAAAATGAGGGACTAGTTCGCCTATATACGGATACACGGCCAGACAGAACGACATGACTAAATCGACTCAGATTACACTAGTAGACACATAATTTGTAACATGAAAATTCTTAGATGTTTCTAATGCAGTTTGACATCCTGAAGACAAATCTGAAAACAGAATTTTTCTATCACCCACCTTACGAATATTAAAGGTATTGGACCAAAGTCTAAACATATGGTTAATTACTATAATTTACCATCAGTTTTAAGACCTGTCAAACACACTGAACGACTTCCTATTCCAAAAGCACCAGCATCTTGGAGTCTCGATGAGAAACTATCGATGACAATCGATCCTTTATTTGATTTACCAAGATGTTCAACAGTGCCGCATCTAATTTCACAGAACTAATTAGTTCGAGATCTAAGTCTTTCAAAATCGCAATTCGAACTTTTAGCATCCAGAATAAAAGGTTGGAACCTTCTCCGAATTGATGTAAATGTTACTTTTTATAGAAAAAGGCAGAAAGACCTCACAAATTGCTTTCTTCAAGAAGGGGATCTAGTATACTGTTCAGAAGTTAACCTTTTGTTTAACGCACTAGGACAGAAACATGATCCACGTGATTGGCGTCTATTCATTGATTCCTCTAAACTTAGTTTAAAGGCGGTATTGGTTCATAACGGTAACAAATATCCATCTGTGCCCTTAGCTCATGCGGTTCATGTGAAGGAATCATATGAGAATATGAAAGCCTTTTAGAGCACATCCGTTATATTGAGTATGGTTGGCAAATATGTGGAGACCATAAAGTAATAGCCCTTCTTCTTGGAATGCAACTAGGATATCCGAATTATGTTTGCTTCCTTTGCAAATGGGAGAGCCGTGCGAGAGATGTCATTATGTACAAAAGAAGTGGCCACTCCGGAACAAAAAAACTTTACTAGTGAACCACTAGTTGATCCCAAAAAGGTATTACTAACACCTTTGCATATTAAATTGGGTTTAATAAAGAATTTTGTCAAGGCAATGGACAAAAATGGAAAAGGGTTCTTTTATCTGAAACAAAAATTTTGAAGAGTTAGTGAAGCAAAAATTAAGGAGGGCATATTTGTGGGTCCACAAATAAGAGAACTAACTAAAGATAAAACATTTGAGGAAATGCTAAATGAAACTGAGAATCTCCGACGTTTCTTTCTGGGTGTTAGAAGCTCTAGGCAAGCTTAATATGCCCTGTTTACGAATATAAATGTAGTTCGATTACTCTCCATTGAATGTTTGGACACATAAATTTTCGCGGATAATAATCACGTCTAGCTTCTAGTAATGTCTTTTTTAGTCTCTATATATCAAATATATATATATATTTCTGTTCTATTGGGGAGAAAGCTATTTAATTTAACGAAGCAAGCCCTTTAATTGGCTCTTTCTACAACACTTAGCTTTTACGGGAAGTGCATTAAAAGCAAGTTAAACTGTAAAAACGTGTGCCAATTAAAAACATAATTTTAATATCCGTGAACGATTATAACCGATAGATATACTTGTATGCAATAATCAAGTTGGAATTCATTTAGCTCATTTTATTGATTGCAAGACACAAAACATTCCTCGGCAATAAATTAAGACCGCTTTAGAGCTGAAGCCATCTTCGACATCACATCAAACTTTGCATCCATGAAGATGAATTCGATGCTCATGTGTGCTTACAATCATGATGTTCTACTTGCTCTAATTGCTGTTTGATGCTTCTAACTGTATTTGAGTCGTTCGATTGACGAGTGCAGCCGCTGCGTTGAACTAAACAATGGAAGTGAAATATCAACGGCGAAATAGCACCACGCATAGCAGCGCTCAAAAAGGTCCTTAACACAGCTCGACGGATGCCGAATATGCATAAACAGCAAACGGTTTACGATGAACTCATGTGTGTACGTGCGGCATCCTCGCTTATTCCTTTAAGCCACGTCATGCGGCGCGTCAAGACGAAATGAAGTGAATGGTTGAGTATTTACGTGGCGAGTCGAGTCGAGAAGCGTGTGTGGCACACACTCACGGGCACTAACAGATCAGCCAAATCGGTTCACAACAGCAGCAAGCAACATCTAGCTACACTCTCGCTTGCTTGTTTGTATGCTTGCACATAATTCACATTGCAGCACGTCACTCATACGCCACGGTAATACATTATGCGTGGTGTGCCACTACGGTTACCACCGCTGCTGCTGCTGTCGTTGTTGTTGTTGTTGTTACTTCAGCCGCTCTTCCGTCTTCATTTGTCTTACACTATTCCGTTGTGTATCGAATCTACGCCAAACTGACAAGAGTTTCTTCTTTCCCTTCCACCACATTGCCCTCTGCTGCCCTGTGTGGCGTTGCAAATCCACGCATCCACGCTTCAAATCCAAGTTTAGCGCGCATTTTGCTCAGTGATTTCTTTATGCGTGCAGAATTTCGGTGCTCTTGACATGTTGCCGTGCCTGTGTTGATGTAGCTGCTCGTGAAAATTGGGTCCAGCGCAGCTTGCCGTGGAGCTTTTAAAATTTGTGATAAGCGTAAAATTTGAAAAATGAGTATCAAGGGGTCTAACGGAACTTTGCGTCAAATGTTTCATTACTCAAACAACAAGAGTGCAGTTTCTTTCTTTTGAATATTAAATTCAGATTCTTCCATAAGCATTTTTAGAAAATTGTGTTCGGATTCAGTTTGTTAATCTTCATTAAACGCCAATCTCGTCTTGAACTGTTGCGCAGGGATGGCTTGGCTTTAATTTTATAATTGAGCCCTTCAAAAATCAGCCCATAGTTTGGTGGTTTCGATTGTCCCTAAACTCCCAATAATGAGTATGAATTTATTTGAGCATCGCAAAAGAACTCAGTGCTAATTCACTGTTAATTCCGTGTAATTGGATCAGTGTAAGCCAAACCTACTTAAGCCCTCCACTATCACTATTTCACTGTAACTACGAGTATTTTAGACCAATTGGAATTCGGTACATAATTTAGATACGCTTCCATTCACGCATCATTATACACAGTTCAAATGCGCTGGTGTTGCTTGTTCTTACTCCACTTTACTGTCACTTTAATGAAATTTCGCCGTTATTGCGCTCCTTTGTGCGCTCACTATGCTTGCTCTCACATGTCCTCAGCACGCCGCTGTTTCAATGCAGCGTTTCCTATTATTTGTTGGTATTTGTTATACATTCGCCTATAATCTGGCAGCCACGTATATCAACACTGAATGCATTTGAACTTGGAACACTAAAGCTCAAGCATATGCAACGTGCAACATGTTCTGTTTTCATGATTGCACAGTGCAATCTAATCTAATTTATGAGCATACAATGGAGATATTAGCCGTTTTCGATTCATCACACTTATATAGATATGCGCACGACGCTTCAGCTCTGCTTCTTCATCCCAACATAATTATGACGTTGAATTCAAAACAAGAGATTATAACTCTTGATATAATAGCGATACACACGTTATCAAATTATTTTGATCCAGCGCCATTCTGGTTACATGAGCTCTATTGTCGTGGGAACGGGCTATTTAAGGTTTATTGATTTATTAAGCAAATTTATGAGGTTTCTATCAGTTGTTCGTTCAATTTGCCATTCTCTAAGATATGACAAGTATCACATACATTTTTTTTTGATAATAATCAGCAGTAAGTGTCTGAGTGAAACTTGTTGTTCACTTCGAGTTGAACTACGATATTCTTGCTTTCTTAGAAACTCGGTGCGTCATTAATGATATACTAGATTTAATAAGTATAATGACTAAAATTAGACAATAACTCCAATATCTATCCTTTTTTGAAAGCAATTATTTTCAAAATCAATATTTTCAATATTTAGATTATTGCATACAGTCAGAAGGAAAGAAATGTACTTGTTCGTTCCTTGATGGAAACCATGTCTATGAAACCAACAGATGGGGTAGAAGGTAAATACTACTGATAAATTTGGAAAATGTTAAAATACTATTACCCTTAAGAATTATGTTAAATCTTTTGCAAAAGTAGTCGATTTTAAGCTATGTGTCATAATCGTTTAAATTTGTTTTGTAATTAAAATGCTCCCATTTTACATTGGCGGCATCATTTATGCACTAAACGCTTCATTTGATTTTTAGGGTCTTGTAGTATCCCTAATATTGTGACTTATTCCCATTAGGGTAATAGCTTTTCCAAGCAAATTTTTTATTGTACTTGTCAAATACAGTGACATAAGTTATCAAACAAGTTTGCCAAACAAATGGAAACGTTTTGTCATTTCATTCATGACAAATTGGTTAAATAATGAAACAAGTGAAATTTATTCCGGTTAATCAAGTTAATGTGAAAAGTCACTACAATTGAAATTGACAGCCTTTTCCATTTAAATAATTTTCTATTCGTTATAGTAACGAAAATAATTACATCAGGTATTATATGGAAATTTGGGTAATTAGTAGATTAATTTCACATATTTGTGGCTTTGACTTATAGTGTGCCAAATATTATAAGCGCAGCTAATTTTGACGAAAGATCAATGATATACAGTATAGTCAGCCGGGTGTTCAAAAATCTTAATATTAGTTATATGGAGGCTAGCTCAAATTTTCGCACAATTCTATATATTTCTCATATATTTTATTTAGTATAAATTCACCTGGAAGTTCGAAAATCTTTATACAATATTTATTAAAGGAAGTATTCATCTCATTCAATCCATTTTTGATACACAGACATAATATTATCAGGAAAGGATTTTCTCTGTATTTAATTATACATCTCACACATTGACCGATACTTTCTGTTAAAAGTCAACTATAGGTACTGGGGCTCTCATATTGGTATCTAGGGCCTTGAACGGTTTTGGTTGGATTTGGTCTTAAGAAACTATTCATGCACATGCCCATTTTTACACTGAGGGATTGAAATATCAAAATAATGTCATTTGGTTGAAATCGAGATATGTGTTTTTACCTAAAAGAGGACGGGGGTACGCCCATTGTCCAATTTTGACTCTGGGTCTTATAAAGCTGTCTAATACCATCTTTTTGGTAAATGTTAACTTCTCTGCAGTTTTTATTTTTTGACTTATCGCGCTTTTAGTAACTTTTATCAGCACCGATCTATGGGGAATGTGATATAATTTCATTAATTTTCACACTGTCAGTAGGAGTTCTCACAGGATTTATCATGTCTTGAGAGAATTTGGTTATTTTCGCTGGTACGGTTTGAGAGTTATATTCATTAAATATGTTAGAGGGTGGGCCCGCTTCTTTTTTCAAACTTTTAATGTAACATTTTGCTCAAATTACAGCTGGCATGGGCGGGCGGACGGTGCAATATACATATATATAATACGTCAGAAGCATAAAATTGTATACCCGAATGCAGAAGGTTTTACAGGTCCCGCTGTCAAAACTTGATGTTGGTCGTGGTACCGGCCACAATTAGATTTCAACCAAATCCGTAACATTATACTTTTTTTTTTTTTTGTTATTGAAACGTAACAAGGCTGTAGTTTTACATTTCATTCAAATTGCAACTAGTGACTAACTTAAACTAACAAGCAATATTTTTCGTAATTTATAAGGTACAACATAAAAGCTCTTTTAAAAACTTTATTCAAAAACTAAACTTTGTGTTAAAAACTAAATATTATAATATTTGTTACTTGCTTAAAAGGTCACAAAACGTTGTCCTTTTCGGTCTGAGCCTGCTATTTCGAGTTTCTCCCAGTTGTCGGGCTTCAGCGTTAACGTGATTTTGTAACCTTGTAGCATGTTTCGATGCCGTTTCGTGAATGACTTCCCGAACCATTTTTATGCGGAGATCACGATGTAGATCGGAATTGCGTATGTACCACGGGACATTTACAATTTTTCGCAGGACTTTGTTTTGGAATCTTTGCACCGCTTCGATGTATAACGGTGCAGCGCATCCCCATAGTTGGATTCCGTATGTCCAAATGGGCTTTAATGTTTGGTTGTAGACTAGGATTTTATTTGAGGTAGTTAATGGTGATTTCCTGCCGATTAACCAGTTTATTTTGTTATTTTTTAGTTTTAGTTCTGCAACTTTCCTTTGTATATGCTCCCTCCACTTTAATTTTGCATCCGACGTCAAACCAAGATATTTCGCTGAGGTGGAGTACGGGATTACCTCATTACCAATATGTAAGGGGATTTACGTAGCACTTTTGTTAGTGAAGTTTATATGTACAGACTTCAACTCGTTTAGAGTAATGTTCCATTTTTGTGTCCATTCTACAATCTGGTTGATTGAAGACTGCATTCTGTTCGACGATTCGGATTGATTTTTACCGGTAGTAATTATGCAGGTATCACCTGCAAATGTGGCGATTGTGCAGTTTGGCGGCGTAGGCATATCGCTGGTAAATAGAATATATAGAAGGGGTCCCAAGACACTTTCTTGGGGTTCACCCGTTTTTATTGGCTGTAACGTAGTATACGATTGTCCTTGTTTGATTCGGAAGTAGCGGTTGCTCAGGTAGGAGGCAAGTATCTCAGTTAGTTGCTGTGGAAAAAGACGTCTTAATTTATAAAGTAAGCCCTGGTGCCATACTCTATCGAACGCCAGAGATACATCAAGAAAAACAGCTGTGTAATTTTCTTTTTTTTCCATCGCATTTTCTATTACATCTGTTATTCGATGAACTTGATCGATTGTGGAATGTTGCGATCTAAATCCAAATTGATGAGTTGGTATGAGGCCATTCTCTTCAATTATGTTCTGAAGTCTTCCTGCAATTACGGCTTCAAGTATTTTGGACGAAATGGGCAACAGTGAGATTGGACGATATGACCAGGCCTCCTGGGCGCTTCTTCTGGGTTTTTGTACCATAATGATTTCAGATACCTTCCCTGACAATGGGACGTATCTGATATCTAAGCAAGCGTTTATTATCGATGTAAGTTTTTCTAATGCTTTTCGCGTTAGATTTTTTATTACATCAGCAGTCAACAAGTCGAAGCCGGGAGCTTTTTTTGGCTTAAATCTAGTTTTAACGATATTTTCCACTTCTTTAATTGATGCTCGTTGGATTTCTCCTACGTATTGTGATCCTTCCAGCTGCGGTAAAGTTCCATGGGTCACAGAGGGACTAAAAGTTTTCGTTAGTTTCTCTGAAAAAACTTCCGCTTTTTCCTCGTCAGTTTTGGCCCAGGATCCGTTTGGCTTTCTGAGGGGTGTATTAGGCAATATTGGTTTTCTTGCATTTTTTACTGCTTTCCAAAGGGAATAATCGGAATTTTTGTTTGGCGTTAATTTCTCAATATAATTAGAAATATTTTGATTTGTGAATAGCTTTATTTTGGTACTGAGAAACTTGGTTAAATTGTTCAACTCTGTTTTGTATTGAGGAAAACGCGTTATTTGCCATTTTTTACGTAATTTTCTCTTTTTCTTTATGAGATCTAAAATGTCTGATGGATATTTAGTATAAACTCTTTTTTGTTTTGGAACCATGCTGATTCTTGAATCATTTTCGTAAATATATGAACTTCATCTTCTAAAATGTCTTGAGTTGTTATATTTACTTTAACATCAAATTGTCGAGCATTACTTTGAAATACTCCCAATCCGTAAGTCTATTAGAGAGATAAGGCGGTATGTCGATTTCTTTTAGATGGCCATTTAGGGTTAGATATACTGGCGATAGATTTCAACCAAATCCGTAGCATTATACTGACCGTACGGCAATGGGCCAAATCGGACTACAAACACTTCTCATATAACAAATATTTGAATTCCATTTGATTCTTTCACTTCCCAGACCGTCCAATCAAGCACCAATGAATCAGAACTACACGGAGGATGACACATCAAATCGATGTTTTTAGTGCTTAAATATGATGTTGTTTTAGTCAATGTGTAAGGGCACGCACTGTCGGGATGAAGTGTGATCCGTTTTCGGCGGTTGTCTTCCTGATTTCGTTAGCCTTTTTGTGACCGACTGACAAATTGTGTGGAATCCAACGTGAACATTTTATTTTGCAGTCAAATGTTCATGCAATATTGAATGTATGTTAGCTCCACTAATGTCCATAGTTGTCTCAATCTCAAGATAGATCACATGGCGATTTTGCAATATCAGCTTGCGCACTGAATCAATAGCTGCCGGAATAAAATCTTCGCCTTTCGTGAAATTCATCTTGGGGTGATCTTCGACCTCGATACGATAAACGCTAGTCCATGAGTGAGCTTCATCGTCAAAAATATAACTAAGTTCATCAATGCACTCTTGATGAGTTAATCCACGTCCAAAGTTGTAAAAAGAAAGTGCGGAAATGTTTGTGATCTAATTACATTTTTTGGTCGAGAAGAATATTTTAAAGTACTGTAAGCAACACAAATTGTGCTCGTATGTCAAAACGTTGTTAGCATGCATACCGTCAAAAATATCGTACTTTACGATAAAATTGCGAGTTTCCAGATTGCAATACTAGTGTTACCAATACCGAAATATAAACGGCAATCACGAGTAATAATAATAGTATGCCTGTATGCCAAAAATAGATGATTAATAATTTCTTTAACCCCTTATAGCTAATAGAAAGATTTTCTTCCAGTTGACTTAACCCCGCATATAGTATACCGCTAAAAATCGGATGAAAAATGGCCTTCAACCTCATATAACTTACCAATCTTTGTAGGCAAGTTTCTTTGGCTTTAACTCCAGCATCTTGTAAGAGTATGAAATGTTCGGTTATTCCCGAACGGACCGAAGGAGTTCCTTACTTGTTATTAAATCACAGCGGTATTCCAACTTTATACAAAAAATCCAACTGGATTTTCTAAGCATTCCGATTCTATCGCAATTCGCAATTTTTAATATTTAATTTTTTTTAATTAGTTCTAAGTACTTTGAGCTGCGTGAACAATTCGCTTTGCATTCGCGTATCCTTCAGTAATTAGTTAAGTGATTTCAATACAACTTACAACTACAACGGCACAGTATTGTAGAAGCTGAAGCAATAAATTTGCATTACTATTGAATGAAATAATATTGGTTCTACGGGTAAGGATTCACCCCCCACATAGTCGCATTACGTTAACCATTGTTAAATAATTATTTTAACTTGTAGAATGACGTTATGACAGCACAAAATAATAAAACCAACAACAATATTTATGTGCTTACGAGTGTGTGTATATGCATTGCCAGGACACCTTCCGCCGGCTGGAGTACCTGAGTGTACACAGAAGCCCGCAGAATGCCCGTCAACACGCTGTAGCTTGTTCATCTTGTTTGCAGCCAGCCACCAGCTACCAGCTGCTGGGAGCTTCAACAGCTTCCGTCAAGTGACAGCACACACTTTGGCTTTTTGTACTCCATGTTTTTTGTAATTCTTGTGTATTTTGATGTTATTGTTTTCGCGCAGTTCTTCGCGCCACTGTCGCTTTTCGTTGGTTCTTTTTTTGTTTTTGTTTTTTTTTTTTTTACTCACGCTGCATTGTGGTGAAGAGACGCAGCGGCGCGGCACGTCACGGTGTTGAGTGACATAACTGACAGTTGTCGGCTGGCAAGCGAAGTGCCACGGTCGCGTTTGGTTGCGTTGAGTACTGGTGCTCGAGTAGGCGTATAAATACAAATAAAACCAATGAAAACACTCTCGGCCACTTTTCCATTAACTTGTAGGAAAATTAAATTAAAATTTAATTGCTAGCAACAATAGCAATAAAACTAAATTTGACTGCTCGGCTCTAAGCAAAGTTATGGTGTGTTTGTGCCATTTCATGGCAACCACAAATGAATTTGCGATAAATAAATGACATTTTGACGTTGGCTAGCAGCGAAGGACGCTCTAAATTATGGCATAATAATAAAAAGTAAACATTATTTGACAAGCATAAACAATTATGAAGGCAGCAGAGAAATATTTGGATACAGAGGAGAAGAGAGAAAGTTTGCGAGGCACAAGAGTGACTTCCGCAAGCAAATGGTTTGCTTTAGTTCGTATAAAAGTGACAGTTTTCCTACTCAAATGTTTTTATGTGTTTAGACCGTGGTAATACTTCTTCGCTTCGAAGCCTTGGTTAGTTGTTCACCATTATCGCCTCATTTCTATCGTTAATGGGATGTGAAATTGTCGGCTGTGTTCGTAGAAGTGTGCGTGGCAGTTCTTCAATCGTACGATTAAGTATTATTAATTCGTGGCTCCATCATACATCACATACATTTCCGCTATCTCCCTCGGTATATCGAGATGTGATTAAGGCTGCATTAGTCATGTGAAGTGTGGCTTTGGGTTCTGCGATATTTGTGTTAGTAGAACCTAGAGAAAAAAATATTCTTTAAAACAATAAGTATTGTAGAATGGGGAAATAAAATACACATCTCTTGGTAGGTTGTATGATATACGGTCTAGTAAACATACAAGGTCGAAAGAAGTTACAGTCGGTTGGATAGCCTGAAAGTAACCAGTTTAAAACTACATTACTTGTTCGTTATTAATCCGCCCTTTGTAGCATCACAAACTTTTTGAAAACTAAGTGTGGGCTCTTGTTAGAGCGAGGAAATGTTTGTTTCGTTAAAAGGATGGGTCGAAAAAACTCCTGACTCTAAGCGATCAGATTTAAACCATTTAAAGAAAATCCATGAAGATTTTATAAATGAAAAAACTTTATATTCTAATTACGTTTTCCAGATTACATTTTATTAACGATGTTGAACAGAGCTCGAGAGTTTATCAGTTTTATATTATAACATGATAAGATTTTTTATCTTCTTTGAGATAGATAGACTTCTTACTTTTGTATGTTAATAATAAAATCGTGTTTAGTTCTTCTTCTTCTTTACTGGCATAGACACCACTTACGCGGTTATAACCGAGTTAACAACAGCGCGCCAATCGTTTCTTCTTTTTACAATGTGGCACCAATTGAAGATTCAAAGTGAAGCCACGTCCTTCTACACCTCTCCACCTGCTCTTCCCAACAGAGTGGAGGTTTTCCTCTTCCTCTGTTTCCCCCAGCGGGTATTGCGTCGAATACTTTCAGAGCTGGCGTGTTTTCGTCCATTCGGAGGACATGACCAAGCCAGTGTAGCCGCTGTCTTTTAATTCGCTGAACTATGTCAATGTCGTCGTATATCTCATACAGCGCATTGTTCCATCGAATGCGATATTCGCTGTTGCCAATGCGAAGTGGCATCTGTAGGCAAAAGTTATTCTGCGTTGGATTTCGGGGTTGACGTAGTTGGTGGTGTTTACGCTGGTTCCAAGACAGACGAAATTATCTTCGTTTATTATGATTATCTTCGAACTTATGACTGTCAACAGTGACGTGGGAGCCCAGCCGTGAGCGCGACGTGTTTGTCTGATGACAGGAGATATTTCGTCTTGCCCTCGTTCTTTGCTTCGCTTCTTTATCCTTTCTGGGGAAAGCAGAATTAACAGCGTGGTTGCTGAGGCCAGTGGTGTCGGTATCATCGGCGTATGCCAGCAGCAATACACTGTTATAGTGGATGGTACTTTCTTTATTTAATTCTACAGCTGGAATTATTTTTTCCAGCAGCAGATTGAAGAGCTGTACGTTAGGGAATCACATTGTCTAAAATCTCGTTTGATATCGAACGTCTCGGAGAGGACCTCCCGATCCTGACCGAGCTTTTGGTATTGCTCAACACCGCCGTATTAATTTTGCGGGGATCCATGTTCAGACATAGCAGCATGGAGCAGATCCTTTACGTACTATCAAACTCAGCTTTGAAGTCGACGAAGAGGTGGTGTGTGTCGAACATCTGTACACGGTTATTTTCCAAAATTTGGTGTATGGTGAATATCAAGTCAGTTGTTTATTTTCCGACCCTGAAGTCACACGGATAAGGTCCAATCAGTTTTTTTGCGGTTTGCCTTAATCTTTCACACAATTCGTTCGATAGAACCATATACAAGTATGCGATGCAGAGGATTCTTGTCCCACGGTAGCTGACGCAGATTGTGGGGTCTCCTTTTTTGTGGATTGGGCAGAACACACTTAAATACCAATCGTCGGGTATGTTTTCGTCCGACCATATTCTAAAAAGAAGCTGATGCATGTTACTTGTAAGGTCTTCGCCGCTGTATCCATTGGCACTTGCCGCTCTGTTGCTCTTGAGGCGGGTAATTGGAACCTAGTCATAGTCGGGTAATGGAACATCTATTCCAGGGTCAAGATTTTAGTTTTTAAAATTGATAGAAAATACATTATCTTGTATACTCGAGCAATGTAAAAAATTAGTGCAACAAGCTCACACCTTTCTCTCCCCAATTTACCATTTATTTCTCTTTTATCGACTGTCCATTCCTAAAAATTATGCATTTAGTGCATTCAAGGTGCATGAATATAAAATGTTTGATTACACCCGAATTCATCCGTTCTTTTCTTCTTTCCATTCGAATTTTTATCTGAATATTTATTGCTTATAACAGCGGTTCAATAGTCAAAGGTTCTCAAGATTCTCTTGATCGCTATTCTATATACAATATACTCTATCATACATATTAAATAATTTTAACGCTTCAACTACAATTACAATTCTAGCCAGCTTATTCGCAACACAACCTAGATTGCTAGGTTTCCACTCCAGCTCGTTCAAATTGAAGTTTGTTTTGCGCTTATGGCCGAAGTCGTTATCCTTATCTTTATTTCCTGCTTTTTATCGCACACAAGTCTTATCTCCCACTACCAAGGTGATAGCATCCGCGGCGGCAAACCGAAAAATAAGCATAATAATGACAAAAGTGATGTAACTAAAATAACAGCAAATCGCAATGATAACGGCAATAACTGTGCCATAGCAATGACAGTTGGAGAGCGACAGCAAGCAGAGAGCTTAAATAAGCGCAACCGCAGCGAAATTCGAAATGAACCTTCGCTTTAGCCTGGATAAAAAGGCGGCGGCGGCAGTGGCAGCGAAGTAACGGCACAATGCCACAATACCGTTGCGTTGCGTAGCTGCGCCTGAAGTGTCATTGCCGCAACATTTACGAGCGATCTTTACGATTGTCGGCGGAGTGATTATGATTATTTGCGCTGCGTGTATTTGCTGCTGTTGTTGCCCACGCTGCCATTTGCTGATTCAAATTTAACAATAGTCAAGTAGCGACGTACAAGCAAGATTATCTTTGATAAAATTGTGAAAGTTGAGCCCTTATTACCACGAAATAATGGCAATTTAATTTGTGCGCCGAGCGCTGACATGTCCAGACGCGGGTGTGGGCGTGTGTATGTGAGAGAGAGCGAATGTGCAGCTGACAGGTCGATTGCCAATAAAGATAGATAATGATGCTGGTTTTGATTAGCTGGCAACGTTGCTGTGCCACAATGCTTTTCAAATTTACAACAAATATGCAAATATTGAAGCTTTAAAGTAATGTCGTAAAATTTAAATGCTTGAAGTTATGTATGTGTGTGTGCGTGTGACATGTCTATTTGTAAATTAATAATTATGTGTTATTTATGCGCCCGTTATGACAACTTAAATAAATACACGTATTTTTAATTAGGAATTCGCACATAATTAATATTCCCATTTCATTTTAAATGCACGCACACACACACACACACATACATATATGTTATATGTGTATGAGTATGTGTGCTTTGAGGGTTTGACGGTACGTGCTGCCTAAAATTTTGATTACAATGAATTACACTTAAACGTAATTGATATTCCCGCGAGTTTTGGTGGCGGAACGCGCGTTGTTGTTGCTTTCGTTTGCCAAAAATTATTGGCCACGCGTATGGTTTTTGTTGCTGCCATTGTTTTTGTATTATAAAAGCTCCTTAATGCCCGCGGGATTGCCAGTGCGCGCTGAGCGCATGAAAAGTGAAATTATTAATTTCGGCATTTCGATTTCCAGGCACGTTTAGCAGGAGCGTGCAAGCGATATTTAACGCACACACGCACGCACACATTCGTAAGGCGAAATTAACTTGCCTCAGCAGCCGACACGCACAAGTTGAAATTACACAAAAATCACATACAATTACAAATGAAAATTCGCGCAAATTGGGGTAAATGCGAAATTTCAAAACAAAAGGGAATTTTAATCACTTTACGAACCCAATAGGACATCGGCGGTTATAATTATTAAAAACACGCAGACTGAGAAATCAATAGGTGAAAAATTGTTCCTAATCTTTCCATACTTCCGCCCCTTCGGGTTAGGTTATGCAGGCCAACTATCACGCTCTATGTTCCATCAGTGATCTTTAGCAATGCCAGTTGGAGACTCAGTTTAATTTGAGCTGAAGTATTCGTCATACAAGACGCGAACGATTTTTGCGAACTTTAAGAGCGAATTGGTATCTATTTTTGCTATTCCTTCTCGTTCCTTAAACAGCGAAGCTTCTACATATCTGCTCAGCCTTATCTAGAACTGAAGACCTGAAGGAAGTTATTAGCTCAAAACCTCAACTGTTCGCCAGAATATACAACGCTTGTATAAAGGTAGAGGTGTTCCCAAGACTCGTGGAAAATACACCATTTGGCTCTACTCCCAAAACTAAAAAAAAAAATACCTGAAGAACCATCATCGTGCCGATCTCTATTTTTGCTCGATACAATGAACAAAGTGTACGAAAATATAATACGAAACCGCTTGGAGCCAGCGATCCAAGAAGGCGGCGGATTATTAGAGAGATATTATGACTTTATAAAACAGAGTTTCATTATTGACACACTACGAGAAGTCGTCGATACTGCAAAATATGCAGTAAGTGGCAAAAGATGGAACAAAAAAGTACTGCACGGTGATTACCCTGGATGCCAAGAATGCGTTCAACACAGCCAAATGTTCACATATTGCCCCTGAATACTTCATAAATATTATAACTAATTATTTCAAAAACAGAAGGCTGCCCATTGACATCCAAAGAGATGAACTGGAGCGATTATATGTGCACCAAAGATGTGGCAGCAGCGGTGGCGTTCCTCATCCATAAGGCGCTGGATCCACAGACTTATACCGGATATCCCCTCGAAATAAACGTTAGACCCAAATACTAAGTGCACATGGGTACTTTAGAAGCTACCTTTACAGATTCCACAATGACATTAGTACGAAGTGTTCGAAGTGTACAGAGTAAATGAAGACTCTGAACATGTATTATTTTATTGCCCTCGCTTTTCAAATAATAGGGAAAAACCAAAAACCACACTCAGTGATAGTTTTACGGTCAATAATTTAACGACACTCAGTCGACCGAGAAATGGCCAAACTGAGACTTTTTCATCAGATTAGAAGTACGTAAGTCCACACAATAGAGGAGACCTTCATATTATGAAGAAGTAATTCTCTGCCGAAAGTCTTGAGTTGGAAGGTGGTTTGGTTTAGTGGATTAAAATTCCGCATTTCGGCTTACGATGCTTTCCCTTACTATAAAAAACATCCAGAATTCGTCTTAGATATTTCGGAAGAGCTCCAGTGACTTTCTTATGTTTACTACCCTGCAGTTACTGCACGTAACGTAGTTACTTATGCCCATCCGGCTTGTTACTAATGACTCTAAGTTGTGACCTATCGTTAGGCCAACAACCGCCGAGACCGTGTTAATAAAAAGTATGCGTGCTTTACTTTGGCGCTCTTGCACATCATTTTATCGATCATGCATGCCTTTAAAGTATTCCGTCTGACCCCGACCGATAATATTTTTGAGCTAAGGACATTTTCTGAAGTAATACGATGTGAGATAATTGCTTTGATTGCCTGTCCATCGACGTATACATTGATGCTATCTTCTGTTATTTCCTTTATTTCTAGCTATCTCAGCAGCTTTCCTAAGAGCAAAGACTTTCGCGTAAAAGATACTGCAGTATTCCTAGTCGGTTGAGGGGTCGCCTGAAATCCAGCTCTGAACAATAGATTATAGATTCCCTTGAAACCTTCTTTTCCAAAAAAAAAGCGTAAAGGTATGTGTTCTATTTTATCTACCAATCCCCTGCTTATGGATCTGTGTTCGAACCTCCTTGAGGATATTTTACCTAACGTCACCAATCTTGCTTCTGTTGTGCTGCAGAGCTTTTCAATGCAAATCAACCATTGTATCCGTTCAAACGGTTTTCTGTAGAAACACTTATTCGCACGACGGTCGAGAACACTTAACAAGAATGGACCCGGATTTATAACCGGACATACATTGTCAAGTCGACAGTAATGCTCTAACAATAAATTTTTTGGTTTTGTAATTTGATTTATCATGATTTAGACGATGGAGTTAGTTTCTGTTTAGTAAATATTAGAAATCATTAGAAAGTCTAAAAAATGGAGAACGTCAACTGCTTGCAGTGATCGAAGTCGATCGACATATTATAGCTGACACTATAATACGAATAAATGTAATTAAGAGTAAAACCCGAAAGGGAATCTTTGAACAAACTTAGAGTCACGTGAGCTGAGAAAAAAAACACCGATAAGTGGAAGTAATATTTGGGCCTCTTCATTTGTAGTAAATTCGAAATTTTGCACCGATATATAAGAATGAATGAATCAGGGCTACATCCTTTCACTCTGGTGTTCAATCGCAGTAGTCAGAGTGAAATAACCATTGTTGCCGAATCGAATTTTCGACGATGCGCGCTTTTGAGATTACCTCGTATATACATGAAGAAAAACCGAAACCGATTTCCAATTGAGCAAATTTTCCAATTGTTTGCCTGCGTCTTTCCCCTCACCGTTTAATAGTTCACCTCATCGTTGGAGCTGTTCGGTCCATGCGTCAGTCAGTAGTCGTGCAATTGTCGGTGGCAATAATAGTGTTGCTACCTACTAGCGCAGCGCCGCTGTGACCACTTTCACAAATCGACTTCTTGCCTCTGTTTAAAGCGAGACTCGCGCATTTCGGCCAGTGGCACGTACACAAAGTGCAAATGGAAAACACAAATGTGAAACTACTAATTTTTGATTTTGTGCCATTAGAAAGCATTGATTGCAGCGTAGTGAGTGTTTCTTTTCGGTGCACGGAGGGGGGAGTTCATATTCAACTGAAAATGATAAAATTTGACGTGAGCAGCCTAAGTAACAGCTTATTTAGCGCAGATGATTTGCAGACATAAACAGCAGATAAATGAGAAAATTTGGTAAAATTTTGATGGCGAATTTCTCGTCTAGTTTTGACTACTTAGTAAAATGTAAAATTCCATCCGATTCGTGCACAGCGCAGAAGTAAAAACCAATGAATATTCGTATATGAGAATAGAATTTAGCGATAAATGGTGTTTTCAAAGTATTCCATCTCACTCCTAAAATTGTCAATTAGAAAAGTATTTTTTTTTATCTCCAGCTACCGTGAACCTCAATGCCTATGGCTGAATTTTTATCGAATATATAGATCAGTCTGATTAAAATTGAAATTGAAGCATTTCTTGATAATAATGTGCTCTTGTACTAGGATTGCCTTTTCGGAACTAGAGAATCATTAAACATTTTATTAAGTACTATGATGTGCTATTGCTGAGTTAATCCACATTGTCAAAAATATTGACGCGATAATTTTCGGAATTTAGTTAGTGAGAGAGCGAAGCGTTACCTTCTTAGCGTTGTGCGCTGGGTTTGGGAACCGCCACGTAAAACACTCTACCAATGACAAGGATATAACAGCCTCGGACGAAGAGGGAACGGACGTTCCATTGCCCGACCATGAAGAAGTTTGAATAGCAATTACCCGTCTGAAGAACATCAAAGCGGCGGAAGCCGATGGATTGCCAGCCGACCTATTCCAATATGGCGGCGACGAACTGATAAGGAGTATTCATCAGCCAAAAGCCCTTCAGAATCAGGAAAGACCTCTCCTAGACGTTCGATACCAAACGACTTCATAGCGTGCGACTTGGTTTGTTAAAACTTAAAAATATTTCTGTGCTTTTGAACCTCAAAAATTGGGAAGGTATTAAACTTACAGTTACACCAAACTTAGCTCTTTCTTTCTAGTTATTCCATTGATCTCGATAACAACTTTTAACGATTTCTCTGACCAAAGCGGCAGTAAGTAACTTCATTCACTTTTATTGGATTTAAATTATTATTTTTCAAGATAAGTCGTTTAAAACTCTATGTATTCTCTAAAATGTATACATATGTACATAAGTATGTATGTCTTCCCTTAGTGCAGATTTTACAGCTTTAGTTTCATGCTTCTTCGTGAGTTATCTAACTGTGTGAGTAACCTTTTATGTAACACATATTGGGTATCTGTGAATGTTTGTTTTCGTTACTGGCATTGATTTATAATCTTTCAATGCACTCACGGATGATTTACGTTTGCCATTTGGAGTTCATGCGCACACTCCCACACAGACATATCAATATTTGTACACAATACTTGTACACATACACACATACATGCATATATGAACGAATGCGAGTGCGCTTTTGTGTGCTGCAGCGGCGAAATAAACGCACCTGTCAATGAGCTCATTAAATTGCAATTCATACAAAAAGCGCGAACGAAAGCGAAATGCCAATAAAGAACACTACTCTTGAACTCTTATTGCTATTCTCGCCCACTTTCCACATTTATGCTTCTGTTTGGTTTGTTGTTATCCATTGTTATTTCCTTTTCACATTCTTTAACGATGCGCAATGAATAAAATACTATTTATGGATATTTTTTATGAGCTAAGGAACCTAAAAAGTGGTGATCAACTTGAAGAATTACTCACTTCCTTTTAGTTGAATATGGAGCAGTCTTTTTTCGAATGACTTCCGTATAAACGGAATGACTCAACAGAAAGTTTATTGTTTCCTTACAAGGCAAGGAAAATTGAATTATTTTCAGCTAAATTAAGAATAGGTATGTGGAGCAGAAGTTTAAACCAACTGATAATATATGGTACAGAGTAGCTTTAAATTTTATTTCAAATCAATATTCAATACCAAAAACTCAAAATCGTAGGCAATTTTATACTTGTATGAATGTCAAGTAATAGGGACGTAGGTAAGAAACGTTGCAAAATCGGTCCGATCCGCATCTGATCGGGTGTCAAACATCTATCTGGTCCTTAAGATTGTCGTTGCCTTTTTGAGAGCGTCGACAACGAAGAAATTTGTTCAAGAACTTACAAGAATAGAATATATTAGGTTAGATTGGGTCGTAGGGTTGATCCTAATCGATGGATCTCTAAAAGGGGATAACTACATCTTCATAGAGCGATGACGGTCATCAAGACAGTTAATATTAATTGCAGCCACTTTGCCAATTTCGCCAAAAGCTGGGCAGTCGATAAGAAAGGGACTAGATGATTTCACCTCACCTTACTCCATACAGCTTTGGCATAGAGCGTCTGACAAATATTTAGCCGCAACACACGTGAACTTGTTGGACAGTCTCCAGTCAGAACATTTACATTTGCGACGGCATTGACTTTGCTAAGAGAAAGTAGTTCGGAGGACCTCACGGTTTACTCTGGGTCAGAAGCATTTCATAGTCGCACAAGTTCTAGTTATTTCTCAGCTCACTGATGGTCCAAGGGTCCAGTACTCTCTAGTAAGCTCATCCACTTTGCAATTGCTGGCGATTCCGCTGTGACCGGCCATCAATACAAGTTTAATATGGAAGAAGCTTGAATTTATTGCTAACGGGGTCATGCACTCCTTGACTAGTTTTGAGCCCACAGTCGATAAGTTCAAAGCTTGTATAGCTACTCGGCTATAGTAGCAAATGCACACCTCTATGAAAGAAGTTGGCAGCCGTCTCCGCTTTAAAGACGATAAAGTGGTCTGGTTGTCTGAAACTTGAGTTGTAGAGTTGAAGGAGAGCTCCCGATGGAAGACTCTATCTCTTACCCTTCTTCTTAGCTTCGATTAATACGTGAAGCAGCTTACTGCGCATTAATTTTCAAAAAATTCCCCGAAGGTGTGTGATCACAGAATAAACAGCCAAAATTGTGTTCCGCGATGCTTTAGATGCTTTAGTAAGAGATGAAATTGAACTAGTGTCGAATTAAATTCGTTAAAGCACCTACCACACTAGGTTTTTCCCTCCACCAGACAACGACCCCAAAGAATAACTATGGTTTCATAGAGCCAGAATATCAAATTTGGTGGGAGCCCTATCTCTTCCCAATTGATTCTTTACAACAGTATAAGTCGGCCAATGTTTTGTACACCCTCCCGATGTCTGGCATCCAAGAGGGCATCCTATCAAGGGTAACCCCGGAGTTTTTCACCCTATTAACAGCATGTAGAGACAGCCTCCAACAATTTCTGGACTTTAAATTATGAATTATTTATGATGTCTCTGTACATATGTATGTCTGAATTTGATATTCTTACAAAACTGCCAATGCAGGTACCTCTGCGTTTGAAACTAAACAGGAATTCCTTCTGAAATAGTAGTAATTTAACGACGCTTGGTAGTGTGCTTAGTCAAATGGATGTATGCATGTAATGTGGTCAGCTCTTGCAAGTAGAAGGACCAAATTCGAAATGGGTAAGCCTCACACCGTATTTCGCTTTAGCCACAACCATTACCGTCATGAAGATATTATGCTAACTAACAATTAGTAATTTAAGAGGACAGAGTCCGCATTTGTCGACCCAATTTAAAAACGCTTATGTGGGTGCTTATGCAACATTGTGCAGTATGCCTGAAGTAAAGCAAAATATCTGGAGTAACGGATATAAGTGTATGAGTTTCCGACTGCCTGCACGTCAACTGACGAACAGTCACGCAATAGTTTTAATGTTTTTATAGAAACAGCGACTAAACGTGGAAAATAAGTGGCAATAACAAAGAAGTTTCGAAATAGCAATGCCAGCGAAATGTTTATGACAGCTATGTAGACGGTCGTTCTCTTATCTTGGCAATAATACCTAAGTGAAATTGCCAAGGAAGTAGGCGATGAATTTGAACGATGATAGTGAAAATAAAACAATCTTTAAACGGAAGAGAGTAATTGTACTTTCCGTTAGAACACTCCTGTGATGAGGCCATAAAAATCTAGTAAATTAAATTCTTTAAAAGATTTTATGAGAAATTCTTTCTCTTTTGCATAAAAATTTAAAGTTAGCTATACTTTTTCCAGCGCTGGTAAAAATACAATTACAGAATTTCAATACAATTTGATTTATCCTTGGCTCATTACCAAATAAATCTATCAATAGTATACATTTGCAATTCAATTGTTAAATACAGACCCTTGTAATACATGTATTAAGTGTTTAATCCTGTTTTTGATAATTGAATCTTATATGGTGTCCTCCCGAATGGATCCCTCCAAAATTTATGAAATCCATGCTTTTCTTTTCCAACGCTTAGAAGATCTCTTCTTTCTCTTAATGCCAAGAATGTTGTTTCTTGGAATTCAGTGTGAGTCAAGGCGTCGCTACACTGACTGCTTTTGTAGTCGTCGTACAGTATGTTTCTTTTGACAAGTTTTCAAAAAGAAATAAAACCCATATAGTTTAATGTTATGGCCAAGAACTTAGCTTTATTATGAAGACAAATTTCAGGCAATCTATCGCAGCGGCTGGTTCGAATAAACAACAGTCTAGAGGCCCAACTTCCAATCAATTTTTGCAGCCATCGGGGCCGTAGGCCAGCAACAACGCGCCCAATATTCTCCACCAAGACTTCAATCGTTTAAAGTTTCTTTTCGTAAATAAGCGACATCACATAATCTCACAAAGAATAGTTCACCGGTGTAAATCGCAATATCTCACACGGGCGATAATGCGTTCACCAAAAGTTTCCTTCAATAAATTGATTGTTTCGTTAGTTGATTGGCAACAAAAGTCGTCCACATCAACATCCTCCAGCTCAAGTGTGAAAAAGTCATTCGTAATCAAAACCGTGTTTAATGTGCACTTTTGTGAATGCGCATTATCCACTATATTAAGCGTAGTGTGAAACCGATCCATGGGTAACCGAATTACCAATTCTGTTGGGCGATTATGTCGACAAAATATTAGACATTAAACTGATTATAAATCAATTAACAGTTGTCAAAAATGTCAACTCCGAAAAAAGTATTGCCTCATTGAAAATCACACGTCAAAAAGAAAAACACTGGATTTATCGTTCAATACTATGCTCAGTAGTCAGTGCCTCTTGGCACTTTACTGAGAACTTACGGTTTATCCACAGAGTGCTCATTTGCAGCCAAAATTTTAGCGTTTTAAAGTTAGCGTTTGTTTCTATCTTGACGTCCTGAATGCAATCTTTGCCAGCGAGCCACTTTTTGAGTTTTCGGAAAAGTCAATATGAACTAAATCGGGCAAATAAGGTGGGTACGGTGTATATCAAGCATAGTTTTTTAGATGTATTACAAGCTCCGGAACATTCAACGATGTTCTAAAAACTCAGCACCCATTGAGACCAACGTTTGTTTATTTGCTCAAATTCGTTAAGAATATGACCAGCGTTCTCTATTATTTCTTTTCTTGCTTTATTGTTTCGTGTGGTCTTTTTGAATAAAGTGCATTATTGCACTGGTACTGGTTCAATTGCAATCTTTCTTAGCATTCTCATTGTTTACTGTATATACAGGGGTATATAGTGCCTATTTTTTGTTTTGCTTCTTCTAGAGGTCCGTTTTTGGTGTGAAACACTATCAAGAAGTGGGTTCGCTGTTATCGCTTTAGTTGCTCTTGTTTTTCTAACTATATTGTAAATATTACATAATGCTATGAGCAAAAAATTGTAATATTTTGTTCATAATTTTAAAATTCTTAATTTATTTTTAAAAATCTATGTTGTTCTCCTCAAAGTAATCCCCGGTTGCCTCAATACACTTGTGCCAACGTTATTTTCCAAACCTCGAAACAGTTGTTCATCAAAACGGTTTCCCCGGAACAGTCGTCTGAGTTTGTTGAATAACCAGAAGTCACATGGAGCTAAATGAGGTGAATACGGTGGTTGCGGTACGATATTGGTTTAAAACTTGGCGAAAAACTCACGAAGAATCATGCACTATGGAGTAGCCGGCATATAATTCCGGCTTCTTCTACGAATAGCTTGCGCAAATGACGCATAACACTCAAACATTATTCCTTGTTGGCAGTTTGACTGGTCGAAAGGAATTCGGAGTGTACCACGTGTCGATAATCGAAGAAAATTGTCAACATAACCTTGATTTTTTACCTGATTTGAGTTGGTTTTTTCGGCTACGGGTGAGGTTTGGCCAAATTCACCAATTGTTCGTCTTTTTCTGGGTCGTAAGCATAGATCTAAGTATAATTCGTTTCATGGCATCCTGGTAGTCGGTAAGTATTGTTTCACAGACGTTAACGTGACTTTGTTTTTCGAAAAAATTGTAACCAGCCGTGCTCTCACTTTTCTCAGGCTCAAATGATCTTTCAAGATGATTTTCACTGATCCTTCCGACATTCCAAAGATGGCAGTAAGATCTTTGACTGTTAATCATCGATTCTCAAGCACCAATTTCTTTATTTTATTGACATGTTGATCATCAGTTGATGTTGATGGCCCTCCTGTACGTGGTTTATTTTCAAAACGTTGTCGACACTCTTTGAATAATTTGTACCAATCAAATCATACACTTGCAAGCGACAAACAATTATCACCGAAGGCCTTTTCCAACACTCTGGACGTTTCGGTACAAGAAATTTTATTCTGCAGACAAAATTTAATGGAAATTCTTTGTTGAATAATTTCACTCATCGCAAAACTCACCAACTGCACTTTATGTATTTTGTTTTTCAGAAAGACAAACGCATACTAAAGACTAATTACTATTTTGATGATTTTGATTTGGCATTGATGTCACTGGCAGTCATACCAACCTAGGTAAAAAATATTTCAACAAATGTATTTTCGTGCGAAATTTGAATGAAAAAGTCTTACGATTTTTTGCCCACAGAGATTTAAATATAATATGTTTGTGGAAACTGCTACTGGAAGTTTCGGCTTTGGTTCTTTTCGTAATCTTGGTTTAAGAAATTTTGCTGTTGTGGATTGCATGTTGATAGATTAGAGAAATTCTGAAGAAATTCATGTAATGCGAGTTCTTTCTTTTAAGTAAAAAAATTGGCATTGCCTGTGCCATTAGGTAGTAACTTATTTTATTATTTTGAATTAAATTAGAGAAAATTTAACTAATATTACATAATTTGAGCGGCAAGTTTCTTTAAATTTCTCCTTGTTAACCCTTAAAAGCTGGCGTGTAGTTTCCTAACTCTGAAGATGCTGCCACACAAGTAAACATTGGCAGCCGTTCAAAAATGCTTTCAAATATTTCACTTTTCGCAAACAAAAATACGATTATGCCGTTAGAAGAATGTGGTTTACATATGTCACTTGGAGATATGTGAGTATAAAGACGTCAAGTGCAACCAGATTTTGGCCACAAACACATAAATACACATCAACCAAGCATTGCATTGCGGTGACCCGAATTTGGGAATGTTTATTTTTAATTCTACTTACCGAAATTCAATTATGCAGAAACTTAATGGACGCCTTTTTTGGGTTCATGTGAGTGAAAATACTTTTTTGCTTAAAAGCTGGTGAAATATACCAATTTTTATACCTTTATGAGTGAATTTAAAGGTTGAAGAAGAACACTCCTTCTCCCGCCTTCTTCGCTCTAATATGACACTTTCGAGGCGGAACTTGTATGGCATATCTCTATATTTGTGCAAAAAGTGGCCGCTTCCAATGAAGCACGACGGAAATCAACCCTGCCACTTGCCGTTTACAACGTTGACCGCAACAGTTTGTCGCGCACTGCATCGCATCCATCAAAACTTACGCTGCTCTTGGCATCATTTTTCCGCCATCACGCGACGTCCGCGCGCAGCTGCCAACTTTGCCAAAGTATAAAAGTAGTTAAGTGCTATTGCTAAGGTGAGGATTACACGTTGTAATGCAAACCTAAAGCCGTCAGCTGAACTTGTTTGCTCTGAATATTAAAATGTTTGCAGCGCAACGTCAACAACGTTAGCGGTAACGGTACATGGGGAGAAGCTATGGGACGAGTTCGCTGGCGTGTGAGTGGAGTTGAGCAAATTTAAGCGGTCAGCTCAGTTTATTTACAACTAGAGATAGGTGAGTGTGTGTATGTGTGTGTGATAAGCGCCTGTTGCTGCAGCACGGCTTTATTCCCGTTTGGCAACTCAAGCGACTTAATGATGTTAACTAAACGTGAGTCAAGTTTGGTGTCAGCGCCAATGCTCATAGCCGCTTGGGGCGAAGGTTTATTAGTCTCTACATCAACTTTATTTGTGTAAGTATGTAAAAGTGAATGCTCTGTTAGCTTTAGGACCGTGTTGGAAAATGCGATTAGGCGCCGAGGCGTCTGCTGCGAATCCCCAATGAAATACTAGGGCAGTTCGTTATAATATAATGCAGATTCTCTATTTGCGTTTTTTACATTAGAGTCATGCGAAATACATATATGGAATGAAATAGTACTGAGTTTAAAGCAAATCAGAAATTTCTTTACTAGTACTTAGAAAGAGTCATGTTATGTCTAACACTATGGTATAATTATATTAGGTTGGAAAATATCTCCCTTCCGTCTTTTTGTCTTTTGAATTTCGCGGCTATGTATACAGCGCTACAGAGCTCGTATCTGGCAATAATATTTGAAAGGTCTTGACATAACCTACAAAACGACGCTATGTATCTAAGATGAGTTTGGATATTGCGTTCAACAGTTATAGAAGTGTAAACATGGAGTTCACTAATGCCGAAATATCATCATCTATCAACCTAATAAATTGCTTCTCAAATGTCCCCCTTCCGCTTTTTTGCTCTTTAATCAATGCTTTCTAAGTTTAGTGTAATAGTGATCGGATTTAGTTCAAATATGCGCCGTTTCGTTCGATAATCTGTTTCCATCTAGATGGCAACTTCATAATACCCCCCTCAGCGGATTTGCCTTTAACGAAGAAATACTTTAAAATAGCGAGAATTTCAAGTGTTCACATGGTATTCATTACACCTCTTCACTTCTATGAAAACGTGATTAAAATTAGAGCAAAGTGTACCAGCGGGATGTTTTATAAGGCGTGGTTAAGCAGTTAAGCGAACTTCCCTTCGATGGAGAACATTGTATCTCCCAACAAGATTCTGCTCGAACATACAAGGCAAAAACCACGAAGCAGTGACTTAAAAGCAATATTCCGGTTTTCATAAGATGATGAGACCATCCAAAAGCTCAGATTTGAATCCATTGGAATACACTTTGTTACCAGAGTTGGAGGACATGGCCTGTCAAATATTATACAGAAATTTTAAAAGTCTCAAAACATCTTTAGTTCGTGAAACGTCCTCAATACCAATAGAAACTGTGAGTGCTGATATTGATCAATGGCTGAGTCGTCTGAAGACTTGTTGACAACAAACGGTGACCATTTCGAATGCATTTTTTTACATCGAACATCTAACATACGCATTAATAAATATAACGAACTTTACTAGAAAATGTATTACGGTTTAATTTGTATAATGAACTGAACTTTTAACCGAGCTTATGGCACGACGCCGTATATCGTATACTAAAATATTGGAAATAAAGCAGTTAAGTATTTAAGGTATCTCAAAATTCGAGATGAACGATTAACATGGAACTAACTAACTGGGAATGAAAAGCTAAATCAATTTTTAAGGATGACCTTTAATCTTTCAGCAGTACGCCCGATAGAATCTTATACATATATGCGATGTTAAGGAGATTTATTCCACGGTAGTTGGCGCAGGTTGTAGGGTTTCCCTTTTTGTGGATTGGGCAGAGCACACTTGAATTCTTATCGTCGTACATGCTTTCATCCGACCATATTCTACAAAGAAGCTTATGCATGCTCCTTATCAGTTCTTCGTCACCTTGGCCCCCGCCGCTTTGTTGTTTTTCCGACGGATAATTGCTATTCGAACTTCTTCATGGTTGGAATAAGGGAACGTCTGCTCCGTTGTCATCGATTCGGGAATTGGGTTCGCCTTCTCCTGGCGTTATACTTTTACTGCCATTAAGCAGGCTGAAAAAGTGTTCCCTCCATAATTTCAGTATGCTCTGAGCTTAAGTCACTAGATCACTTCAGGGGGTTCTACAAGAATATGTCAGTTTTGAAACCTTCTGCTAGTCTCCGCATCTGTTCGTAAAATTTTCAAGCATTACTTCTGTCGACCAGCTTATCAAGCTATTCGTTCTCGAGCATTTCTTTTTTTTTGTTTGCAAATGCGCTTCCCTACCAACTTCAACTCTCTCCTCTGAGATACGGCACTCCCCATTGTAACGGGTGGGCCATCTGACGTTTTAAATTTGAATTATCTACATATATTTCGACAATAGAAACGTCAAACACCATTCGGAAAGTGACAGATATTCAGTAAATCTGTCTGTAGTCTGTAGTCTAAAATTTACAAAAAGGGGTCGCTATTCACTAGAAGAAAACTGGGAAATATTGACAGATTGGGCAGAAGATCGTTTGACCGAGGATGGTCAATTTTGGAAAAATCATCTTTTCGGACGAGGCTCATTTCCACCTCGATGGTTACGTTAAAAAGCAGAATTGTCGCATTTGGGGCACAGAAAACTCCCACGTAATCGTCAAGAAGTCAATGCACCCAGCACGAATCACTACATGGCGCGAATTTTGGTCTGGTGGAATCATCGATCCATTTTTCTTCGAAAATGAAGAAGGAACCGCCGTAACCATCAATGGTGAGCGATATCGCGAACCGAACCGAATTTTTCTTCAAGCAAATTGAAGAGGAAGACTTGGACAACATTTGGTTCCAGCAGGATGGCGCTACGGGCCATACAGCAAACGCTACACTCAATCTTTTACGCCCTTTCTTTAAATTTAAAATTTTATATGGCCCACCATATACCAGCTGTTCTTTTGCATTTTCCGAAAACCAATGGTATCGGTTGCAGCTGTACGTTGGTAGCATGAAATGCCGTCCCACTGTACCATTATACCGGGTTGATCTCAGAGAGAAGAAGTGCAAGTCAAGTGGAAACTCATTCGGCGGTCTGTTGTGATTTCAGCTTCTCGACGCCGAACCTGCTTTGTGTTTGTTGAGGCGAATGGGTATCTTGGCTGTAACAAGATAGTGGCCCGAGTCGATGTTAGGACCTTAGTGCGAAGGCATGTCTGTAACACTGGAGAGGTGTCTTCCATCACAACATGATCGATCTGGTTGCTGGTTTTCCAAACCGGAATCAACCAGGTACCGTGATGAATTTTTCTATGCTGGAATCTAGAACTACATATAACCATATTTCGGTACCCGGCGAAGTCTATCGGCCTCAACCCATTTAAGGATGTTTCATCATGGGGCTGAATTTACTGATCGTTGTGCCAAAGATACCTTCTTTTCCCACCCTGGAGTTAAAGTCATCATCACAGTGGCAGGGGCAGCTCTCATAGAAAACATCCTACCACGAATCCCACACCGAACATAATCATCTTAGTCCTTGGATAGGACATTCCAGGTACATGTCCTTTACCTGGGGATGGATGTTTTGTTTCCTCACTTTAGCTCTCCTTCAAACGGATGTTCTTTGGCTACCTAGAGGATACTTGGTCTAAGACCGGAGGTCGTGAGCTGCTTGAGCCATAAGTAAAAGAATAATTTCTGGTCACTCCCAAGTGAATGGCGCTTAGAGAACTCTCCTTACTTACGCGAACTTTTACACATGGATCCATTCTCAATATCAAATCTCTGTGATAATTAAGGTGTTAATGTGCCATCTTAAATAATTATTTATATAATTGTAATTACTAATAGACAGACGTTTAAAAATTACATTGATTTTATTGTGAAAACTCCCCTGAAAAATATATATGTATAATATATCTTCTTCAAATTTGTATTCATAACATTCTGATGGTAAAATTAATTTAGATTTTATTGTAATACGTCTTATAGGATAATCTTAATGTTATTTAAAATTTAATAAAGCCACAGTGCTTGTCTTTTGGAATTTATTTTGATGTATTTATTTTCTTATTGAATACATTTTACTGGGTTATGCTAAATTGATGACAATAAGAAATTAAATTGCATAATTAGTTAATTGTTTCAATGTGTGATAGATCAAGAATAATAAGCTTACACTTCTGCAATTATTTTAATTGCTTTAATTATGAGTTCACTTGAATATTGTATAAAGGTTCTTTGTAGAAACAGAAGGTAATAGGAATATATATTAAATAACATGTACATATACATAAGAATGAGTAAATACTGCTTTATATACATCAATAAATTCTGCAAAGCTTTAAAATCGAGATTATCCCAAAAATATAAAAAAATTGTATACCCTGAACAACTTACCGCGATGTTTGTAACACCCAAAAGTAAACGTTTGAGACTCTTTAATATACTCGTAATATTAGGTTGTCAAAAAAGTCTGAAAGCGCGTAGTTCTAGTTTTATTCGTCGCATTGGGTCATGCTATACCTTTTTGGAAAGCTCATTTCACGCGTTAACACGTGTTTCATTGATTGTCGTTTCTTTTAAGTCGTTCGTGGGTTATAGCGTTGCAAACATGGAGCAAAATAAAGAGAAAATACGGGATATTTTGCAGTACTACTAGGATAAAGGCAAAAATGCATCTCAAGCCGCCAATAAAATTTGTGCAGTTTATGGACCCGATACAGTTTCCATTTCCACCGCACAACGATGGTTTCAACATTTTCGTTCTGGTGTAGAGGTGGTCGAAGATGCGCCACGCTCCGGAAGGTCTGTCGTCGAAAAGTGCGATAAAATCGCTGAATTGGTCGAAAGAGATCGGCATGAGTCATCAAAAATTCATTTCAATTTCAATAGAACAAAAAAAAAAACATTCACTAAAAATGCCGCAAGACTTTTTTGACAACCAATATATATGGCATACATATATTTAAAATTAACCCTCAAGTACAATCCCTTGGATTCTTATCGACAAAAACGTTTTCGCCTTTATTCGTAGATAAGATTTTCACTGTATTGAATAGTTTATTATATGAAAAATAATATAAAATGTACGCCACACTAACGTGTAGCCGGATCCACTAGTAACTATGTATATACAATAAATCATTAGCCTGGAGTGCTGTGGCGATATAGCCATGTGCATCTGTATACAGATGAACTAGTCCGTTAGTTTTTGGGAAATCTACATGAAATTTTGAACACGTTCTTATCTACTTAAGAAGCTACTAATTTGTCAGAACCATTGATATCGGCCAACTATAGTGTATAGCTGACACACAAACTCAACGATAAAACTCAAATCTTTGTATGGAAAACTTATTTATTTGAATTTTGAATTTGATATTATGTGAATAAAACTTCGGTGCAGCCGGTGTTAACGTTTTTTATTGGTAATTTAAAATTTTTTTACTTCTTTTCCTTAAAGTAATTCGCTTGTTAAATATTTTTAGAAAACTAACTACAAGTGTAAGGAACTAAATTATTCTGAAAGGTGAGTAGAGACAAGGATATCATTTAAGCAGAAAGAAATCCGACTAGCAAGTTTGTCGCATTAACATTTCGTGCGAGCTTCATTTATTGCCACACACATTCAGTTGTTTGCTGCTTTACTCCGCTTAACTGCGTCATTGTCATTGCCCAAGCACCGCCGTGGCCTCTGCCGCTGCAGCTTATCAGCACAAACTGTTTTTTGTGGACATCCTAATCTACTACTCGTCTTGCATACTAATTTTCAAATTTCATAGCAGCAACAACAACAGCGCAAGCGTAATCATACGGCAGTCATACTTGCCACACTCGCGGCCTTTGTGCCGTCCGTTCACCGTTGACAATCCGCAAATAATGTTGTTATTCCGGTGTTGCCGTTAGAGGATGCTTATGCTTGATGTCACTTTGCAGTTGTTGTTTTTTTTTATACTTATGTATCCAGAAATATGTGCGCACAAAGTTTGAACTGTGGGTGTACGCCGAATATTTGTTGTGTACCGTTTTGAAAACATTTTTCTATGACTCTCGGTCTCTTCTTCGTATTTATTTTCATTGCTAGTGTTGAATTTGATATTGCCGTTGACAGCTCTAGCTTCGTTTGTCACAATAAGAAAACAAAAACAAAATAAATAAAAATATCAAAGAGACTACCCATACCGTTAAGGAGCGAGAGTGAGAGAGGGAGAGCGTGAGTTCATGAGCACGTGCTGCATTTTGTTATGTAAGCGGCGTAGTTGTTTTTATTGAAATTTAAGTGAGTGTTTAAATGTGTCAATTTTGCTTTATGCTCGGATGCTTCTTTGGTTAAATAAAGGTTTACGTAACGGCCTTTGTTCGGCGGCTACTAAAGTGAGTAGTTTGGAAGGGTTGAATACAGTTCACATTAAAGAAAGGTAATTTAAGTTCAGAGTTGAGAAAATATTAAGATAACAGCTCATTCTATGAAATGTTTTTGTGGTTTTTAAAAGAACTTGTATAAAGTGGAAAGAGGAAAATTCTTTGATTGCCATTCACTTGGGAGTGGCCAGAAACGATTCTTTTAAATTTGGCTCAAGCCCCTCATGACTTCCGGTCTTAGACCAATTATCCTCTGGTTAGACAAAGAAAATCCGTTTGAAAGCGAGCCAAAGTGAGAAGTCGAACCATCCCTACTAAGGGTTGTGCGCTGAGTTTGGGACCCGCCAAATAAAATAGCGCCCAAATGAAAACTAAGCTATCGAGCGTATTGTGTGAAAGATTGAAGCTCACCGTCAAAAAGCCGATTGGACCTTATCAGTGTTGGTTTAGACCTGAAAAAAAAAATCGTTACGCTCCACCTCTTCGTCGATTTCAAAGCTCCTTTGACTGCACGTAAAGGAACTGACTTTATGCCGCGATGTCTGAATTTGATATCCCTGCAAAACTAATATGACTGTGTAAGCTGACGTTGAACAACACCAAAAGGTCCGTCAGGATCGGGAAAGACCTCTCCGAGTCGTTTGATGCCACACGAGGTGTCCCTATCATGCGAGTTCTTCAATCAGCTCCTGGAGAAAATAATTCGAGCTGAAGAACTAAACAGAGAAGATACCATCTTCTGGTGGTAAAAATCTCCTGCCATCAAACAAATAGTCGTCGCACTTTAGACTTGGCTCCAACGTCACTGTTGACAGTCATAACTTTTAAGTCGGAAATAATTTCGTCTCTTCTATCTCAATAATCTCTTTTGTCTCGAATTCCAACGCAGAGTTTCTCTTACCAACAGGTGCTACTTCGGACTGATAAGGCAATTGAGAAGTATGTAAAGTCCTCTCTGGACAAACAAAAACCAATCCCTCTACGTCACTCATTATTCCCATCCTGCTATATGGTGCAGAGGCTTGGACGATGACAACATCTGATGAGTCGGCGGTACGAGTTTTCTAGAAAGGTTCTGCGGAAGATTGATGGTCCTTTGTGAATGAATAACGGCGAATTTCCCATTCGATGGAATAATTAGTTGTATGAGATACACCACGGCATTGAGTTCAGTGAGCCTAGATCATGTTATCCGAATGGATGTAATGGCTCCAGCTCGGAGAGTATTCCACGTAGTGCCTGCCGGGGTAGCAGAGGAAGAGCAAGACCTCTACTCCGGTGGATAGATCAGGTGGAGAATGACCTAGCTATACTTGGTATCCCCGATTGACGGCAAATTGAGAAATGAAGAAACGACTGGCGCGCTTTTGTCAATTCGGCTAGCGGTTTCTACGTCAGTAAAGAAGACGAAGAGTCCATTAGATTTTGAAATATCGATCTGAAAGTGCTTATATGAAAAACTATTTAATTTGACGAGATTTCTTCACGTAATCAATGGTGAAATCTCCAAAGAAAGTGTTCAGATCGGATCAAAATAACACATACCTTAGCTGCCATACAAACTGACCGTTTAAAATCAAGTTGTTTTAAGGAATTTTCTTGCACATGTAAAGGGTATTATAGCTAGCTTCATAGCATTTAATATTTCTCCTGGCTTATCGATTTAAATGACCCATTTGACATATTATTGTAAAGGAAATTGTTGTAATGAGTACAAATTTGTGAATATTGAAAATATGGAATTCTCGAACACAAACAGCAGCGCAACGAAATCTGCTTAAATGCTTACTGCAGCCGTACAAACGCACAGCGACACCAAAACAGCCTTTTTACTAATGTTCGCACTAAGCTGTTGCAATCTTTTGCGATTTTGCATTTAGGAAATATTATAATTTTCGTCGCTACAAATGCGTTGGCTGTTTGTTACGTATACGCACCGCTGTCCCACCATGCGGTATGGTATAGCTGTGTGTGTGCAGCTGCGGAAAATAGAAATAAATACGAGCAAATAGTGCAAATAAAGCGCAACAAAGCGGCCACATAGGAAGAAGATCGTAACAGCTGGCTAAATTATTTTCAAATTTTCCAGCTCCAGCTCCAGCCGCAGCGAGGACGCGTTAGAATTTGTGAGCGTGCACAATGTGGCCGCTATAAATTCTGAATGTGTGGTTGCCGCTACACGTATGTTGCCGCTAAATACATTTGCTGTTTGTTGTTGTATTTATATGCGCACATTCGTAATGGAAAATGAAAATCCAGCAGCCACTTTGGAAACGATACACATACACATGCATACAGAAATGCATGCATATGCACCGTTATGCAGCTATGCTGGGAGAATTGTAGCAAAAAGTGAGCAGCTAGTATCAAACCTTTTATAAATTTGGCAACGCCTAAATGATTTTGAGTGCTGCCACTCGTGCTTGACGCTTATATTAAATTTTTGCAGCTCGAAAAACCGAAAAAGAGAAGAGAAACAGTAATAATGCAAAGTGACACAGTCGCTCTAATATGCTGAATGGCGTAAGTATTTTTCATCTGTGCAAATTTTAATGAAATTTCCAATGAAAATCCGCCCTGTGTTCAATTTGCAGCGCTTAACGCATGTACACACACACACACACTCGCACACACATGCATTTTTCAGCGTTTTGTGGCATAAACGAGTTGTTGTTGTGTGGCACCATGCTTCGCTCCTACTTCAACACACAGCCAGACACGAGCATTTTGTGTTATGAAATTTTTACACCGACACTATTTTGACACTCGGAAAAATTCGATTTGCAGCAAAGGGTAAATAGCTCTTGACGAACTGCTGCGAAGGAGCGAAATGAAAAAAAAGGGAAATGGAATACAAAACAGTGTTATGAATAAAATGGGTCACCCTATTGCTAATAACAGCAAATCTCTAGATTCCCTTTGCCGTCCAGCGCAACCATGATTGCAACATGCCAAAGTTAGCAATTGGTGGCACAAAAGGGCCGAGCGTGTGGCTGGTGCAGCGTGGTGGTTGAGCGCGCCAAACATTTCTTGCCAGCGAAATATTAATTTAGAATTTTTACTGGCGAAAGTTTTCATGTATTCTGCATGCAGTCGAATTGTTTGGCCGATGTTGGCGTATATTTGACAACAACACAAACAAACAATGTTATAAATACAATACATCGTAGATTATGGATGTTGGAATTATTTTTAGGCGTGTGTGTGGTTGCATTGGGGCGATAGCTCACCGTTGTGCGGGGCTTTTGTTTTGTATAGGTACAGTAAAGCCTGCTTAAAGACCACCTGCTAATATATTTGACCAACTTTTATAGACCGACTGAAAATCGTGGCGTTGCTTTATGCGGTTGGCACTAAAATTTAATTCTCATGCTTTGTAGTTCTATTTGATTTTAATAAATTTGTCAACATTTACGAGTAATCGGACAATTGATTCATGAGATGTAACAATTTGGTTATTTAAAAAACTGGTTTAAGGGAATTTCGTGTGCAAATTACTTTTTCTAGCTGAAAACTGCTACAGGTACCGAAATCTCTTTTGCCGAGTGTTACCCTGGCTCTTCACCAAACGAAGCAACCATTCGGAAGTGGCAAATTTCTTACAGGTTATATGAAAGTGACGAAGGTATGTACGTCCAACAGAGGGCTGCTACGGATGAAAGTATCAATAAAATGCAGAAAATCGTTTTAGAAAACTGAATGGTAGCTGATGATTGAAGCAGTTTATGAAATATGTATAGTTGTTCCATAATTTTCTCTTTAGTTTGGCATTCGTATTGAATGCATGTGTGTTTTAAAGAAATGCAGCGACGATGACAATGAAAAAAAAAACAATGTAACGTGTAATCCAAAAAGAGGTACTCTTTTCAGAAGCCTTCTTTTGTCAGATCACACGGGAGTCGTGTCAAGCTATACTTTTTTTTCAGTATCGTTTGGTATTTCATCGTGGAAGGACACCTGAACAACGTTTAAAAATCATTAAACTTTATTACGAAAATTCACATTCTGTAAAGAATGCGTTTCGCGCGCTTTGCTCAACTTATGGCTTGGCTTACTGAGCGTACTATTTACAACTACATCACCCATTTTGAGACTCAGCATTCATTATTGGATAATATTCGACCGAAGAGACCGCGTCCAGCACGCAGGGAAAAAATTATAGCAGCCATAGCTGAGAGTGTACACGAAGATCGTAGAGAGTAGTTTTAGCGCGGTTCGCAGCTACTCGGATTGACATATGGAATGACTTGTCACATTTTACGTCAAAATCTTCCGTTGAGAGCATACAAAATGCAACTTGTGCTAGAACTCCCTCGACCTTTCCAAGCAACATCGCTTTGATCTATGGGTTCCAAAAAGATCCGACGTTTTCGAGCCAAATTTCGTTCAGCGATGAGATTCAATGGGTATGCAAACAAGCACAAACTCAGTTGAAAACTACTAAGACTTTTATACTCTAACACTCCTGTCTAGATAACCGTTATAACTACTTAAATTGCCATAACTGACTCAATAAATATGTCAGAAGTATAAAGTAGGTACCGAAAAAAAAAATCTAATCCACATAAGTTATGTCAAATGTTAGGGCGATCCCTCCAGATCTTCCGTTAGCCCCAATATACGTGGTATAGTAATTTACACCTATTTTCACTTGCCATCTTAGCCTTACCTCACTTGTTTAATTTAAAGTTTTTCCAGGCCGGAAAGCATTCCCTCTGCTTTGGTCCTGACAAATAGCGAGAGTATAAAATTAGATTTCACTGTATAGCGCCACAAAGGGTATATAGATTTATACTGAACTGAGTTTTCGTGTAAATAGTTGCTAGCTTCCGCCTGAGAGAGAAAAATGTGCGAAATTGTCCATCCTCGGCTCGTATTTTCAATAAACATGATGAGTGGATCTTGATCTACTTGCTAAATACTTACCTGACAAAAGTTATGTTCAAATACCGCCATTAAACTGACCAAACTTTGACTTCTGTTAAAATTAAACTATTTCGGTGGTTTTACTGTTTTCATAAGTTTCATAATTCCTAACGGTTTATGAACCATTATACATGACAAAATACGAAAGTTTTTCAGTGTTGAGATATTTCTAATTCTCTGCAGAATGCTTTCACACTGTTATGTGTTGTTTATTACGTAATATATTGTATTTGCAAAAATATGAATATGTGTAAAAAGGGAAAAAAATTAGCTCAAATGAGGAAGAAACATATTTAATATTTGTAAAAAATTTTTTACGTTAAGAGAAGTATTCACTCAAAATGAGCTTGTAAATCTGGAAGCTGAAATATTCTAATGAATAACTTGTGCAGTGATATGATAAATATGTAATGCGCTCTTTTGATAAATGCTCGCCATTTACTAAGAACTTTAACTGTAGGGTTAGTATGGGTTTTTTTTGGAAAACAAAGTTCCCATTTTTAACCCAAAGTTATTGGAGTTGGAGGCGAGATTGCAGTATAATATTTCGAATTCATCGTCCCAACTACTTTTGAAACCAAAACCTTAGGTCATCATGCAACGCCACACCATTTTGGTAGGAGTGGCTTTTTTTTACTTGTTTTCTTCTTTTCAAACCGGCAGATCTTAATGTATCAACTCATCTGAAAATATTATGCATACTTAGAGATAGTACATTTTTTCAGCCGCCTTTATTAACATTTGGTAGGTAAGCCAATTTATATTTTCTCGCAAAAGACGTACCATTTAAATGAATTGTGGAAGAAACTGGGTTGGTAATCTTACAACTTATATAAAAATTAAACGCTATTTCGTTATGTGCCCGCATAACGTTCGTACCACAGCACGGAAATATTTGAAAATTTGCACAGGTATTACTTTAGTCCCGATGAAGAGCCGTCAATGAATTAGAAAAAATTAAAACGAAATTGCAAGAATAGTTGTCAAAAAAAGAGGAGGTTAACGCAAGAAATTCCGGGATAGTCGTCACTTCGAAGGAATTAAGGCGACTGGTTATGATGTAAAATTGCACCTTGCTTCCTCTGATGAAGAGTCAAAAGACGACATAGGAATTAAAGTCGCTGACGATGGAGGTTTGATAGCAGAAGATTGTTCCACAATCAAAAAGAAACGTTTTCAATCTGGTGGTATGGTAGACGAGATAAACGTAATGCAAGGACCGCCGCCGCATTGGATATTAATATCCGCGATTATAAGAATGCAAAAAGTTCACTAATCATAAATGTGTATGTTCAGATATAGTGAACATGCATATATATATAATGCATTTATATGCAGTACACGTGCACTCAATAAATAAAAAATACAACAACAGAAATATATTTCCTTGGGTTAAGATGCGTGCATATGATAAATTATTTACTTAAGACATACATTTAAGCAACTGATGACAAATGCACATGTGCACTTGGAAACAAACCCATACCATGAAGTATAAACAATAAGCTACATACATCCAAACCTACACTTATATTTAGTTATTAAAGATAGTTTGAAAACTTGTATATAAAGTTCAAGGTATAAAAATAGAATGAAAGTATTCTCAGCTCAATGAAGATTTTTATTTTTCCCCTATCAGAGGTAAGAGTTTAAAAATTCTTCATTGAGTTAAATCAATAATAATAACAACCCATAGGCACTGGAAGAGTACAGTAATTTTCGTATACGAGGGCCGCTATATATATTTCTGGCCTAATAATGAAAATAGGAATATTTATCAAAGAAAATGGTTTTATTATTTTTCAAAATATTCTCCATCAAGACTTATACACTTTTGCATGCGCTCAAACCAATTTTTGAAGCACTTTTTCCACTCCGATTGAGACACCTCCAAAACATGGTTTTTGAATGCTTCAACAGCATCTTCTGGCGACGAAAATCGTTGAATATTTTCTTGATGTGTGGGAAGTCATTGGGTGCCAAGTCAGGGCTGTACGGCGGATGACCCATCAATTCGACGTTTTGGCCGGTCAAAAAGGCGCTGGTTTGAGCCGATGTGTGAGAGCTCGCATTGTCATGGTGCACAATGATTCGTCTTCTCTTGTTCGTTTTTCGAATTTCTCCGAAGACTTCAGGCAAACAAATGGTGGTGTACCACTCAGAATTGACCGTCCTCCGTTGCTCGAGCGGAACAGTCGCCACATGACCAGTTTTGCCGAAGAAACAGGCGACCATTTGCTTCGAAGTGCTTCTTCCACGAACAACTTTCGTTGGATTTGGCTCGTCTTGGAAGACCCACACGGTCGATTGCTGTTTTGTTTCGGGCTCATACGCATAGATCCATGATTCGTCACCTGTGACGATCTTATAAACGTCTTCTGAAGCACGGCGATCGTATTTTTTCAGCATTTCTTTACACCAATCCACACGAGCCTTTTTTTAAGCGATTGTCAAATTGTGCGGGATCCAACGAGAACAAACCTTTTTTACGGCCAGGTGTTCATGCAATATCGAATGTATGCTGGTGGAAGAAATGCATAGGCATGTCTCTATCCGAAGGTATGTTACATGACGGTCTTGCATTATCAGTTCACGTACGGCATCGATGTTATCTGGCACAACGGCTGTTTTTGAACGACCTTCACGGAATTCGTCTTTGAGCGAGCGTCGGCCACGATTGAATTCGTTGTAACAGTTTTTCACAGTGCTATAGGATGGTGCTTCATAGCCATACAAAGATTTAGTTCATCGATGCACTCTTGTCGTGATAATCCACGTCGAAAGTTGTGAAAAATGATCGCACGAAAATGTTCACGAGTTAATTCCATTCCATTTTTGGCCGAGATGAATTTTTTAATTCCCTGTAAATAAAACAATTCACGATTAAATGACAAAACTTTCTGAGTGATGTTTTGCTAAAAAATGTCAAACTTTCCGATGGAAATGTCAGATTGCACCTGCCAATACTTAGTGTTGCCTAGGCCAGAAATATATATAGCATCCCTGGTACGTAATACTCGGTGCTCGTAAGTACTGATTGTACTGCTATTGAACAAGGCGGTTGTTTTCAGGACGCACCATGTGGAACCGGTAAGACATTTTTAATATCGTAATAGAAAGTTGCAGTGACAGAACTGTAAAGAAAAATGCAACATTTAAACGGTAACAATGAACCTTTCGGTTGTACTGTTATCCCACTGTCTGGTGTTTGTCGACAGCACCGTTATTTTTCGTTTTTCTTAAGGTAATGAGCTTAACGAATCTTCAAGCAATCGTTCTTATGGTGAAGTGTTGAAACATATCATAAATTTGTGCAAGCAATTGACAATTGCAAAATGATTCACTCCCAGAAATACTACAATTTCTAGATATTGGAAATGGTAGAATAAAACTGTATCTAAATATATGCAGAAAATTCCTGTACGGCTTTTCATGACAAAAATTTATTCATTGAAAGTATATTAATAGGTTGGATCATAACTGGCTCAGTAATCGGCCTACATAGTGGGCAAAAATCAAGATTCTGACGAAATTAGTTTCCAGATACAACAGTTGGTACCAGACATTCAGATGTATTTTAAATCATTCGCTGCAGTTATTGATGAAAATGAAAACATTCCTTAGATATACCCGAAATTACATCACATAATCTTCGCTTGAAAATTGGTACACCTTTGTTTAAGATATGTCTGTTTGTCTGTCTTTACAACCAACTGTCCTTCTATGTAATCATATTTGGACACCTTTAAGAAGCTTGGTAAGAAAATTTACCATGCGACTCAAGCGGTTCGAGCCAGAGTGGTTGACATCTGTAGACAACTTCTCGAAACAATCTTAGTTCGAGTATAATACAAGCACTCATCGTTTCCCTTTATGTTGGTTAATTCCGAAAGATTAATTACATGTCCCGCATATTTTTGAATTCTGCGTGTGTTTCGTTCGCTTGAACTTAAGCCGAAACTAAATGCGGACATAGAAGGAAACACAGAAACCTGCTTACCGACTTCACTGAAGTTTATGTTCCAAATTTGTATAATTCTCTGCAGAGAGTTCACTTAACTAAACGAGTATTGCAGTAAGACAAGTCAAAATGAAACTTCCAACGTATTAAAAATTACAAAAGTAATACAGACTTACACACATAAGTCTGCTTAAAGAACGAATGGAGACAGTGATGGTAGAGTGCCGAGGAGAGCCTAAATATTAAATGCTGCCTTTCAACATGCAACACATGGCACAAAGACAACTATTACCATGTCTGAGCATGAATCAGTTTACGTGCTTTCCCTGACGCCTGCTTTGTTGTTGGGTGTTGATGCGGCTGGTCAACACTTGCAAGTGTCTACTAAAGTGGCCATTCTACAGAAGCTTTAGTTTTTCTTTTTTATGCAGTATTAAAGTGAAATTGCGCACACTGAGACACATATTTACACGCAATCACTGTCCACAGAAACTTATATTCTATTACGTCCGAGCATTTCTGAAAGCTGTCTGCAGTGGAAAAATTGTCACTGCCGCATATCGAAAAGGCGGTAGAGGGCAGGATGAAAGGCGAGCATGAATTCAATTTCTTCCAGATTGAAACATTAAAAGCCGTTGCAGCAGCAACAAAAAATATTGCTACAACAACAAGAAAAAACTTGCTGCAAAGCGTTCAGTCAAGTGTGGCACTCACCCAAAAGTCCAGCAAGCAATATCTACGAGTACAACAAACACTACATATCCGTACAACGTAGTGGGTAAATCTTTGAAGAAGGGGGATTGAATGGTAAGCGGCCTGTTGTCACATTTGCAGCTGCTTTAAATGGAGTAATAAGCGCTCCGAACATGCTAGCAGTTCTTTGCCACAGTGAAGAAGTCCGCAACAAAAACTAAAATTTAGTCGTTAGACTCTATAAATAGAAATGCCTATAGTCATTGCTGATAGATTACATTTATAAATGAAGTGGAAATTAAAACATCCATACACTGGTATTTAATATCGAAAGAGTTCTTGAATATAAGGAATACGCTCTTGGAGCATTCCTGAACTTTTCTGGAGCACTCAACAACGCCTGTTCGGAATCTATTCTGAACAATTTTCAGCCAACAGGTGTTGATCCTGCTATAGAACTCTGGATCAGAAGCCTTTTAACCTTTAGATAACGGATAAGAGCAGCATGGAACGATGCTAAAAAGACCAAGGAAGTCTGATAGGTACTTCCTAAGGTGGAGTGCTATATCTGCTTCTATGGACATTAGTGGTAAATAAACTACTGAGTAAACATTTAACAGAAAATTTCCCGCCTAAAAATGGGACATAATTCCCTCTCAAGGACCGCACCAAGTACTTTGAAGTAGTCTTGGACATCAAATTGTGGTGGAAGTACAACTTGGAAGAAAGAGTGAGGAAAGCCAGCAATGCTTTATAAGCGTGTAGGCTACAAAGGCATCGAGGACAATGAAATAGTGGACGAGATTGCCAAGAATGGTGTAAGGCTGACATCCGAAAATGTGATCAACGTTAGGAAACTCATGGATTGTCTATACGATGACTTCGACAAAAGCATGGTAAAGAAAATTAATACCCGATGGTATGAGCTACCAGAGTGAAAAATTCCAGAAATTCAAGCGCAGGCGTTCTAAATGAAATAAAAAATAAAATGTATCGCAAAGAGCCGAGCTGGTCCATGCGTGGCTTATTGGCCTACCAGATAATTCGAACCTAACTTAAGTGGAAATTATTCAATTATACGAGTATATTGGCTCTAAAAGCCTGGAAGTAGATATGGGTTCAACGTGACCATCATCCAGCTGCTTTAATATCCCGTCTGGAAGTCCAGATTTGAATCTATTGGACTACACAAACTTTCTCTTAAAAATCCAAAACTGAAAAAAAAACAGAACACAAACATTTTCAAACACCACTGTACTCCTACGAGTCCAAGACAGCACCAGTGTCTGGCCTGCAGGAAGAGTAATGCTGGCACGCCGCCTTACAAAACGGTTGCATGCTGCATAAAAGCACACATACACGCACATTCTTATACACATGAATGACATATTTTCAATTTCCTTGCATGGCTTGGGCGAAAATCAATTTAAAAGCAGCAACACAACCGAGAAGCGAATGCCGTGTCTCTACGCATACAATCGCCACAAAGTAATCGCAGAAATGAGCTCTTTATGGCGAAATGTAAAGTATTGTGGCATTCTTTCTGCGAAATGGCTCGCATTCAAATTGAATTCAAGATGCCAGAAGAGTTTAAACGCACGCCTCCTTCACACGCTCTTCTCATGTGGTGTCGTGCTTATTGGCGGCAGTTGCATGTGGCATACTGCCTGGCGCTTGACAGCCCAAACTGCGGTCACTGCCTCCGCTCGAAGCCGCTGCATTGCCGATTGACCTCAGCACGCGCAGCAGGTGTGCGCGACCGCACGGCGCAGAGACAAGACATGTATTGAGGAAAACATGAAATTATGACAACAGCAGCGGCGACAGCTGCTGCCGCGTGTCGTTGCTGTGTTGTCAGTTGTCGGAGTGCAAAAATAAATAAATAAGTAATTAAAAAAGCATGACATGCACGACATTCTGTTTGCGTCTGCTGCGTGAAAGAAAAAAGTCACACACGCTTTAAGCATAGCAATGCGTGGCTGTAATGAAGGCTTCCGCACTTGTTTGTGCGCTTTCGCACGCGCTCGGCATCACTTTACAATTTCAATTATTTTCACAAAATTCACATTCACTTCCGCTTACATGTCCGCTCTCAGCTGCTGGGCATCCGGCGTACACACTTCTGCCATTGCGTGAGCAGCCTTTAGTCTGCTGGCGCTTGAGCTTGTGTGTGTGCGGCTTTCGCACGCTGATTTTCACAATCACTCGTAATTAAGTGCGTCCAACACGCCCACACATAAGTACAGCATTAACACGTTTGGAGTGTTCAATGTGTAAAGCGATATTGCTGAGTTGCTGTCGGTGCTGTCGGTACTTTCGTGCGAATTGGCGCTTCAACTGCCCCGACGCTTATTGACATGTGACTGCTATATTTATGGCCTTAATACAGTCAATTGAACGATGACAGTGGGGATAGTATTACAAGCTGAAAATAAAAATGTGGGGACAACTTTAAAGTCTCCTGTTTAACTTTTTTTGTGATTCCTTAGCTTACAATTATTTTTTCTAGTCGTATCTTCGGCAAACTTGAAGACATAGCCAAATTTCACATTAGTCGTCTCAAAAAATTTATGAGATGCTTAAAGCGCTTGGTCTTATGATCCCGTATATACGAGTGTTTTTAGGTACCACAACGGATCGGCATTTTTAGGTGTCTAAGTACGGTCCCTGTTGGGATCGACCTCTTAATCTACCTAAACCAACGTGACCTTTTTTCTCAATGATTTAGTCTTCTCACCACAATTTTTGAAAGAAAAAAATACATTTCTTGGCATATGCTTTGATAAGAAAGTGAGTGATATCGAGTAATAGCCACATTCCATTAAATGATATTTCGTCGTTGCGCTCAAGCTATTTGGTTTTCTCAGGAGACTACTTATCTTCGTTATGCTGTTTAGGTTGGTTGCCTAATGGTTCCCATATTATGTGTCTGGTTTGTGATAGAGCTGGGCATTCACAGAGAAGATGGTTTCCTTATTCCCTGGGAGTCTGTATATAGGTACTTTTTTTGGTACAATGTAATAAGTCTTAGTTTTTGTCTTGTCATATCATGGTTATATATGTATGCTTCGTTATTCTGCATTTGGTTGTAGATTCCAACGGTAACACGGTATAATCTCGGCCTTGGATTCGTCCAGAGAGTTTTCGGACATGGCAAACTCGTCTGCTTCTTCATTGCAGAAAATTTTTCGACTGAGAATGAAAATTATGGAGAAGTGAAGTTGACCTGTCAGTGAGCATAAAACCTCCTTACGTTTGTTTACTACGCTGGAATTGATATTTGGCGACGACAAGGCTGTTGCTGTTTTAGCGGTAGAATTCTGACGAGTTCTTGACCGGATAAATGAATTGAAGAAGTATCCTCTTCCCTTATTAAACCTCTTCTCCATTCTTGCCTAGAGGGTATTCTCATCTGCAAATAACTATGGAAACCCAAACTTGGTCGAAAAGTTCAATAATTAATATTACTTTAGTGATTGGATCGACTGGACGTGAATTCGTTTAGAAGCCAAATTTTTCGCAGCTCATATATAAAAAGACTACAGTGGCCTTGCTTTATGCTTCCACAAAACCTGTTAGTTAGTTAGTCATTTTCAACCATTTTAAGTTTACAAAATGCTTAATTGTTTTCTAATGTAATGTGACTAAGTTATCATTTTGCATTTTTCGTATAATAATTTAATTTTATTGAACTTCTAAATATCACAAATTGGAACAAACAAATTAATTAGAATATAACTTGCATTCGAAATGATCGAGATAGTGATTATTTTCCATTCTACAACAGCTTACCGAATCCGTTGCAGTTAATCAATTAAATTCTGAAAGTATTTGGCTTCATTGAAATTAATTATCACAAAATTTGGTAATTGATTTTGCTAGTAAATTCATAATATCGCCACTTTATCTAAATATTAGAATGCAGCAAAACAAGTAGCATGTTTGTGCAACTCCACATACATATGTATATGTATGGATATGTTAATCAATTATGCAAATATTGTTCACCTACCATGTGTACTGGAATGTAGCGCTATTAATTTACTGATAATCTTCATGTAATGATATTCCGCGCACATAATGTTTTCGCTGTGCACTATTTTATAAAAACAAGAAAAAAAAGTTGCCTTCGGCTGCACCGAAGATTTAATACCCTTCACAAATAAACAAGCTTCCATGCAAGAACTTAATATTGATCGTTCAGTTTGTATGTATGTATGTCAGCTATATACCGCGGTTGCCCGATATCGACGGTTCGGCAAATAAGCAGTTTTTTGGTGAGAAAAAAACTGTGGAAAATTTCAGATCGATATCTTAAAAGGCTAGGGACCAGTTTGCGCATATCAAAAAGGGGGCTGTTGTGTCCTTTTTTTACATGGCAGGTCCTAAATCTAGTGCGCAAACCTTTATGATTCGTTTTCTTACTTTAGCTCGCCTTCAAACAGATGTTTTTTTGACTCCAGAGGCTACGCTAAGTCATGTCGTCTGAATGGACGAAAATACTCTGGAAGCTCTGAAAGTTTTCGAAACAGTATCCGCCGCAGGAAGCAGAGGAAGGGGAAGACCTCCACTCCGTTGAAAAGACCAGATGGAGAAGGACCTGGCTACTCTTGGAATCTTCAATTGACAGCAAAGAGCGAAAAGGGCGACTGGCGTGCTGTTGTAAAATCGGCTATAACCGCGTCAACGTTGTCTACGACAATAATATCGAATATCATTTCTATACGAGTATATATTTTGAACAGTCTCCGACATATCCTTCTGGGTGTTACAGACTTCGTGACATACTTAATATACCTTGTTCAGGGTATAAAGAAATTTATAAGTAGATGAGTGTGATTCATATGCCTTTACAGCATACTATGTTTTATTCTAAGAGAACTGTTGGTTTTGTGAATTAAATTCTAAAAGAATACCCAGCAGAAAATGAAAGAACGAATGGCTGTTGACATAACAAATCATAATGGAACATAAAACGGCATAATATATTCTCACATAATGTACCTTAAGTTAACATAATATTATTGTGCATTGCATAGCGTAACACAATACATAGCACCATATAATACAGCTTGACCCAAAGTAATTTAACATTCTGCACATAACATAAGATGAAATGGCAGAGAATAACATAAACTTATCGAAATGTTTAATAGGCAGTAATTTAGTTTATTTTTTTTCCAAACCTCTCATTTTAGCGGTTTGTTTGCTGGGAGTAATTGCTTTCATACATTTTACTATTTGTACGTGGGCGTTCGACCTCAGCCACGCATATCAATATCATTTTATTATGTGTAAATTGTAATTGCCCCTTAATGCAGAGTGTTTGCGTTTAATTAAATGAGCATCGAATCTGCGTTGACATTCAGGGGCGTAACTATAGGGTGGCAAGTCGGCAAAATGCCACGGGCCCCAGCCCGAAGGGGCCCCCGGTCAGAGGAAATCTCAATTCCCAACATTTATTATTACACATACACATTACTTAAGTAAAAAAAAAGTTTTGTCTTTAATTTATTTGTTACCTTCTTAGTTGCATACACAACTAAAAAAAATATACCTAGGTATTAAACTTTCAATGCATTAGTAAAAAAAATTTAACCCAGTTTTAGAAAGAATAGTCAAAATCCAATTACTCGTAATAATTTCGGAAACATGTGTGGACAAACATACCTCAAAAATGTGTATATTGGTTTACATTTATATTCACTGGACATGTCTCAGGGTGTCTCGCTGAGACTAGGTATACTGCCGGCATTAAAATCAGTGTTGCCGTTTTAGCGCATTTCGCGCTAGATAGCGCAATTCAGCAACTCTTCAGCCCTTTTTTTCTCAATACAATGCGCTAAAAAATATTTTTCGGAATCTAGTAGAAAATTGTAAAAATTATTGACGATCGTAAATTTAAGCCAATAAGCTAATTGCCAGAGCAGTAAAACGTTAGGAAAATAACGAGCTGGGAATTCCCCAAAGGATTTAGTATTCCCCGACCACATTAAAGTGTTATGTTATGACTGTCTCTGATTTTACTAACAGAGTTCAATTATAATGATACGTCATCAGTTGAAAGTTCTTAAGAAAAATTGCCACACTTTTATGTTGCCTGAACACGGTTTGAAGAAAATAACTAAAACTGTAAAAAAAAGAAACGGTATCTGGTGAAGGCACACCAACCGCACCCGAACGTAATGATGACCTGAAAGATATTCAGTTATTTAATTTAGTTGATTTTGATAAATGTAATAATGGTTAAATAAATTCACATAAAAACACATCTTCTCTTATTGCCATTAAGAATTCACAGCTAAAATTTAGCGCAATTTTGAAATGAGTTTGGTGTATTTTTTTTTTTTCTCAAACGGCAACACTGCTTAAAATTTATGTTGGTAATACTTGCTGATGCTTGGGGAATCCCCGATTCGAGTTTGTATATATGAAAAACTCCACTATTGTATTAAGCGGCCCACTCACGACAAATTTGTTTGACAAATCTGTTTGAAGACGGTTGAGCACTCACGACAAACCGATTTGACAAACTTTATTTCCATTGTGTGCTTCGCGGAGTTAACATGTCTGATAATAACGCGAATGATGTAATTGCGCTACTAGTAATACACCAGTGCATGAAGCGAAAAAAGCCAAATGCAAAAGAAAAAAAATAATGAAGAAAGAATGGATGAAAGAGTGGTTATGTGAGAGATATAAATTCAATGGAGCTGAATTTTTCCACGACTTATCTTTTTGGCATTTATTCTTATAATTTTCACTTTTGCATTGCCATAAGGTCGGTTCATTTTTAAATAATTCAATAAACTCTTCCAAAAAATGTTTGCTCACGCTTGCCATTTTTGTATCCGCTGATGTTTACTCTGCAAAAATTTCAAGCAACTGACCAAATGTTTGCAAACCACGCCACTCACGACAAACGAATCCACAAATCGGTTGTTAGTTTTTGAAATTTGTCGCAAACCTTCAATCCGTTTGACAACATGCCCACTCACGACAAAAACCACCTCAAACTCAAACAAATTTGTCGTGAGTGGGCCGCTTTACGCACGAACTCACCAAGCTGTTAGCAGTTTATTGTTGTAAGAATTGGTTGTTTGTTGCAAGTGAGGATATATTTAATTAGTTAATTGTGAAAATAGGTTGACGATGTCTACTCGGTAAGAATTTTATTCTAATATTTAAAATAATTTATACTATTACAATTATTTTAATTTTTAATCTACCCATAAAATTAATCATTTACATCGGCGGTAGGTGTCGGTAGTAAAGTTTGAAATCACAAGTTACGAAATTATTATTTAAAATAATGATTCTCATCGCGCATTTCAAAATCAATTCACTATTTTGACATTCGTAACCACCAAAACTATTTCGGTACCTATGTTCATCGTTCTTTCAAAACTTACAAAATTTGACACTTGAATTGAACTTTGAACAATCGGTGGACTTTCGTTATAAACATTTTTACGGTCGCTTTTTTGGCATTTGTTAGCAATTAAGTAGATTTTTCAATAAATAAAAACTATAGTATTATTACAAACTTTATGCGGTTTTGTTCTAGAAAGTATCAGAGTGGAAGCGAAAAACGAAAGCGAAAGGAGTGTGAAGAACAAAATAAAAAGTTACCTAAAATAAGTCAGTACTTTAATAATCAAGATAGTATACAAGAAGAATCAACGCGCGACGGAAAGACAGAAAATGATGACATAAGTGGCAATATCGCAGGGCCCGATAACAGTGAATATTTAGATTCAGAGCAACCACAACCAGGTACGAGCAAATCTTTAAATGAATCATGTTTGGCCATAGAAAAATTAAAATCTTTACCGCATGTTACTGATAAAGGTAACTTTAAAGAACTCAATGATCAAGTAAAACGGTTTGTGATCGAAAACGGACACTGTAAACCAAAAGGCCCCTTTTTAAGGGATAGTAACAATAGATCTTTCTTAGATAAATATTATTACACTGTTTCTAAATCTGGCGTAAAGTTAGAACGTACATGGCTGTCCTATTCTCTATTGCTTCAAAAAGCATATTGTGAACCAGGTTGGTTATTCGCAAATAGGGCATCTTAAAATATACAAAATATTTGGATGGAAGGCTATGATGATTGGAAACATATTGTGGAAGCCATAGAAAGACATGAGACATTGAAAGAACATTTGCATTCATGTTTTGTACATCGACAGTGGCAGTTACATGGAACACTAGATGAAGAGCAAGAGTCCATTATCAAGAGAGAAAAAGTTTTTTGGCGCCAGGTACTCACTAGATTCCTTGATGTTACTCTGACACTTTTAACCTGTAATTTAGCTTTTCGTGGCCATAAAGAAACGGTATATGGCAACGATTCTGGTCCAAAAGGAAATTTTTTGAGTATTGTTGAGTTATTAACCAAATACGATCCTATTTTACAAGAGTTACTAACAAACCTAAGTGCCAGATTATATACTTAAGTCCAAAAATACAAAATGAGCTCATTGCTGTTCTGGTTCAAAAAGTGGAAAATGCTCTGGTAAATGAAATAGTCACCGCACCGTTTTATTACATTTTGTTTGATACTACTCAAGATATTTCCGAAACATATCAATTGTGTGAACTTTACCGTTACTGTGTAATCGAGAAAGATGAAAATGGAACTCCAAAGGCGCTAGTAATTAAAGTCATTTTTAGGATTTTATGAGGTTAAGGATCAAACTGCCTTAGCAATGCCCAAGCAGATAATAAAATCCATAAATGACAAAAGTATTTCTCTGAATAAGTGCCGTGGACAAGAGTACGATGGAGCTAATACCATGAAAGGTACTTATGGCGGAGCTCAAAAACTCATAAGAAATATAGAGCCAAATGCAGTGTATGTCCATTGTGCTGCTCATAATTTAAACTTGGTAGTAAATGATGCAGTAAAAGAGGTCATAGAAATACAAACATTATTCGAAACTGTGCAACAAATTTATAATTTTTTTGGCCATAGTATTAGACGATGGAATATATTATCTAGTTTTATATCTGACAACAAAAAAGGAGAAACCGTTGTATCATCAAATTCAGTAACATTAAAAACAATGAATCCAACTAGATGGGCAGGACGCTTTGATGCCATGTTTGCTTTAAAGGTTCGATTTGTTGATGTTCAAAAAGCGCTAACAAAAAGCATTTTATCAAATTCCAAATCAGATGAGAGAAATGAAGCTATCTTGCTAAAGAAGAAGGTAGAGAACTACAATTTTATTATGTTGCTGGTTTTCCATTGCAAAGTCTTACAAACCATAGACGCGGCTTCTAAAGCACTTCAATCTAAAGCCATCGATCTTTCAAATGCTTCAAAGCGTTTGCAAGTCTGTCTAGAAGAACTTGAAAAGTATCGACATGAATTTGAAGATTTAAAAACGTAAGCAAATAGTATTGCAGTTAAATGGTCTATAACCCCTGAATTTCCTAAAACTCGTCAGAGAAAAGTGAAACGTCATTTTGATAAAATTTGTGAGGATGAACGTCTCCAAGATCCTGAAAGCTTGTTTAAAGTGAACGTATTCTATCGTGTATTAGACATCATCATTAATCAACTTAGATCGCGTTTCCTTGGAATGAATGAAATTGTTTCCAATTTTAGTGTCTTGCAGCCTGCCACTTTGCAAAACTTGAATGATACTAATTTATTGGAAAAGGCTTTAGCATTTGTCCATTTATATAAAAAAGATATATCTATGTCGTTTTCCAAAGAAATTCTCAGTTTTCGATCCTCTTTTAAACACGAAATAGAAAGGTCATCTTCTATAGGAGAACTTGTTGACTTTTAATAATAAAGGATCATTTTATATCTTCGAGCTTTCCTGAAGTGTGCACTGCATTTCTGTTATTTCTCACCATTCCTGTAACTACGGCTAGTGCCGAGCGATCATTTTCCAAACTGATAAAAACTCATTTAAGAAATTCTATGGGACAAGAAAAGTTAAGCAATTTGGCTATTCTATCCATTGAAAATTCTATGGCCCGAAATTTGAACTTTGATGATGTCATTAACACTTTTGCTGAACAGAAAGTCCGAAGAAAAGAATTTTAATAATTAAAATTGTGTACTTAAAATAAAATTGTGATTTCAGTTCAATATGTACTTTAAATTAGGTACCTTTAATTAAAAGTGAATAATTAGAAAATCAAGAAATTATAATTATAAAGTTTGTATGTACCTACTTCACGTAGTGATTTATTAGTTAGTTAACTCTTACAAATAAAAGTGTATAAATAAATATTATAAAATAAAAAATACTATTGTTGTTGGTTCAGCTTTTTTATATATTGGGGAAGTGGGAGGGCAGGGGGCCCATTCGATGAATTTGCCACGGGCCTCGAACGGTATAGTTACGCCACTGTTGACATTGCAGCGCAGGTGTTGGTTGTGAGTTAAGCGCTTTAAGTGCCAAATAAACAGAGCTGCTATCGTATGCTGAGAGTTCTCTGAGTTTTATGGTTGTTAATTTTCGCTACACGCTTGTTAAAAAGAATAAGCGTTTTATGACACTGATTGTGGAGGATGGAGTCATGTGTAGAAGTTCACGCAAGTGAGGAAAGTTCTCTGATCGCCATTCACTTGGGAGTGGCCAGAAACGATTCTTTTACATATGACTCAAGCAGCTCACGACTTCCGGTCTTTGACCAAGTATCCTCTGGGTAGCCTAAGAACATCCGTTTGAAGGCGAGCTAAAGTGAGAAGGCGAAAAATCCCCTGCATAGGGTTGTGCGCTGGGTTTGGGACCCGCCACGTAAAAAACACCCCCCAATGAAAAGAAAAAAACAGCTTCGGACGAGAGACCCCCCTTTTGATGACGACCACGGCAAACGAAATAAGGACTATGATTTGAGGGCATGCACCTGGAATGTCCGGTCCCTTAATTGGGAAGGTGCCGCTGCCCAGCTGGTAGATGTCCTCGTAAAGATAAAGGCTGACATCACCGCCGTCCAAGAAATGCGATGGACGGGACAAGGACAGAGACGAGTAGGTCCTTGTGACATTTACTACAGTGGCCATATAAAGGAGCGCAAGTTTGGTGTTGGATTCGTGGTGGGAGAGAGACTCCGTCGCCGAGTACTATCATTCACTCCGGAGAATGAACGTCTAGCCACAATCCGCATCAAAGCGAGGTTCTTCAACATATCGCTGATTTGCGCCCACGCCCCGACGGAAGAGAAGGACGATGTGACCAAAGATGCTTTTTATGAGTGCTTGGAGCGCACTTATGAGAGATGCCCCCGCCACGATGTTAAAATCGTGCTTGGCGCCTTCAACGCCAGGGTGGGCAAAGAAGGTATCTTTGGCACTACGGTCGGTAAATTCAGCCTCCACGAGGAAACATCCCCAAATGGGTTGAGGCTGATCGACTTCGCCGGGGCCCGAAATATGGTTATCTGTAGTACTAGATTCCAGCATAAGAAGATTCATCAAGCTACCTGGCTGTCTCCGGATCGAAAAACCACCAACCAGATCGATCACGTTGTGATAGACGGAAGACACGTCTCCAGTGTTTTAGATGTGCATGCGCTTCGAGGTCCTAACATCGACTCGGACCACTATATTGTTGCAGCCAAAATTCGCACCCGCCTCTGTGCAGCAAAAAACGCACGCCAACAAACACAAGGAAGGTTCGACGTCGATAAGCTGCAATCACAACAGACAGCCGAAAGATTTTCTACTCGGCTTGCACTCCTGCTCTCTGAGAGCACTCGTCAACAACTCGGTATAAGGGAACTGTGGGACGGCATTTCAAACTCCTTACGTACAGCTGCAATCGAAACCATTGGTTTTCGGAAAGTGCAAAAGAACAGCTGGTACGACGAGGAGTGCCGTGTCGCAGCGGAAAGAAAACAGGCTGCCTACCTCGCAACGTTACGATCGACCACAACACGTGCGGGATGGGATAGATACCGAGAGTTGAAGAGGGAAGCGAGACGCATTTGCAGACAGAAGAAGAAAGAGGCCGAAATGCGTGAGTACAAACAGCTTGATAAGCTGGCCGACAGGGGTAATGCTCGAAAATTCTATGAAAAAATGCGGCGGCTTACAGAAGGTTTCAAGACCGGAGCATACTCTTGTAGAACCCCCAAGGGTGATCTAGTTACCGATGCCCAGAGCATACTTAGATTATGGAGGGAACACTTCTCCAGCCTGCTGAATGGCAGTGAACGCATAACACCAGGAGAAGGCGAACCCGATACCCCAATCGATGACGATGGAGCAGACGTTCCATTACCCGGCCATGAAGAAGTTCGAATAGCAATTGCCCGCCTGAAGAACAACAAGGCGGCAGGGGCCGACGGATTGCCGGCCGAGCTATTCAAACACGGCGGCGAAGAGCTGATAAGGAGCATGCATCAGCTTCTTTGTAAAATATGGTCGGACGAAAGCATGCCCAACGATTGGAATCTAAGTGTGCTCTGCCCAATCCATAAAAAAGGAGACCCCACAATCTGCGCCAACTACCGTGGGATTAGCCTCCTCAACATCGCATATAAGGTTCTATCGAGCGTATTGTGTGAAAGATTAAAGCCCACCGTCAACAAACTGATTGGACCTTATCAGTGTGGCTTCAGACCTGGTAAATCAACAACCGACCAGATATTCACCATGCGCCAAATCTTGGAAAAGACTCGTGAAAGGAGAATCGACACTCACCACCTATTCGTCGATTTCAAAGCGGCTTTCGACAGCACGAAAAGGAGCTGCCTTTATGCCGCGATGTCTGAATTTGGTATCCCCGCAAAACTAATACGGCTATGTAAGCTGACGTTGAGCAACACCAAAAGCTCCGTCAGAATCGGGAAGGACCTCTCCGAACCGTTCGATACCAAACGAGGTTTCAGACAAGGCGACTCCCTATCGTGCGACTTCTTCAATCTGCTGCTGGAGAAAATTATTCGAGCTGCAGAACTGAATCGAGCAGGTACAATCTTTTATAAGAGTGTACAGCTGCTGGCGTATGCCGATGATATTGATATCATCGGTCTTAACACCCGCGCCGTTAGTTCTGCTTTCTCCAGACTGAACAAGGAAGCAACGCAAATGGGTCTGGCAGTGAACGAGGGCAAGACGAAATATCTCCTGTCATCAAACAAACAGTCGTCGCACTCGCGACTTGGCCCCCACGTCACTGTTGACAGTCATAACTTTGAAGTTGTAGATAATTTCGTCTATTTAGGAACCAGCGTTGACACCACCAACAATGTCAGCCTTGAAATCCAACGCAGGATTACTCTTGCCAACAGGTGCTACTTCGGACTGAGTAGGCAATTGAAAAGTAAAGTCCTCTCTCGACGAACAAAAACCAAACTCTATAAGACGCTCATAATTCCCGTCCTGCTATATGGTGCAGAGGCTTGGACGATGACAACAACCGATGAGTCGACGTTGCGAGTTTTCGAGAGAAAAGTTCTGCGAAAGATTTATGGTCCTTTGCGCGTTGGCCACGGCGAATATCGCATTCGATGGAACGATGAGCTGTACGAGATATACGACGACATTGACATAGTTCAGCGAATTAAAAGACAGCGGCTACGCTGGCTAGGTCATGTTGTCCGGATGGATGAAAACACTCCAGCTCTGAAAGTATTCGACGCAGTACCCGCCGCGGGAAGCAGAGGAAGAGGAAGACCTCCACTCCGTTGGAAGGACCAAGTGGAGAAGGACCTGGCCTCGCTTGGAATATCCAATTGGCGCCACGTAGCGAAGAGAAGAAACGACTGGCGCGCTGTTGTTGACTTGGCTATAATCGCGTAAGCGGTGTCTACGCCAGTAAAGAAGAAGAAGAAGATGTATTTTTTGAATTGAAAATTAAATGTGGCTCTTCACCAAAAAATTGTACAAACGTAGTCAAGTCGCAGTTTTCAAGATGATAAACTACTGAATGGAAAATGTTACATGTACTTTGAAAATCTATAAGAGTTGCATTATTTTCAGCTCAGAATTGTAGACTATTATATTGCGTGATTATGGCACTGAAAGTTAGTTTAGTTTACAAGCGTTGAGATGCCGGCCTTGGTTAGGTAGCTATTCACAAGAAAGGCGGTGAGAGCCGGGGCGTTGTCGTGGTGCAACTTTCCAATCGCCTGCGATGTCTTATCGGACTCGATTGACCCTTCGTTTGAGTCTCTTGAGAACTTCCACGTAAAACTTGGCGTTGACGGTTTGTCTAGGAGGAACAAATTCATGGTGGACGATGCCTTTGATGTCAAAGAAGACAATGAGCATCGTTTTCACTTTAGATTTGCTCATTCATCAGCGACCTCTTCTCGGCCGGTGTCATCGAAATACATCACTTCAAATAAACATCTGGGTAAGCCTGCTTGTTCATATCAAACGCCTCTGTAGCAGATTTTTATTGCGTACCTCTGCTCTAGCGAACTTTGTATTTTCGGCTTTTACCACTCACAGAAACACGTCGCGCGAAAATGTTTGTCCTGACTCTCCATGTGCACGGAGACAACTGACCCGCCGCTCGTTCTTTTGCTAGGAACGCCATCTACCGAATTCAGTCCTATTGCTTTCCGAACAAACCCTGCATTCCTCGCACCCAATTAACGTTAGAAACTCATTTTGATACACTGTACCGTGTCAAATTGCTTGGTTCCATATTTATTAATATGGCGATAAGGCTTATTCTTGATAGAAAGCTTTCGGCCAAATATTGAAGAGAGTAAGGAAGGCATCGGTAGCTATATATTATAGGAGCTGTAGGGATGTAGATAGAATTATTCGTCTGATGAACTACTCTAAAAAGCCTACATTCGCTAAGAATGTTCAAGCACGAGTTCAAAGAGGGGCACCCTTTGGGGAGTTGGCATTAGCGGCTGTATTCGTTAGGTCTAAGTGGAATACAGAAAATTTATCTTGGCACAGTTCATTTTGCCACAATCTTGTCAATGTTCAGTACATTATCTAATAACATATGCAGGTTTAGGGTAAAAATCTTCGGAAGCTAGTTTTCAAAGTTATGTAGACGAAGGTAAGTTGGAAATATCCAAGCACTTTCTCCTCACTTGTTCACAAATTTATGATAGGCTCAAAGCGTTTTGTCGATTTGTGAGAGTCTTATGATCAATTTATTTAGGAGTTTTTAGGTAACCCAAAGGATCGGTGTTCTGAGCCGTCCAAGTGAGATCCCTGTTAAGATCTATTTCTCAACATAAACTAACCTAACCTAACTATTATCTTATAATTGATTAGAGGCAACCATTAACTTGATTCACTGGTCTCCATCATAATAACTTTTAGTATATGTTCTATTCATTAAGGCATTTTGCTTAATATAACGGGTGGGCCATATAAAATTTTAAATTTAAAAGTCAATAAAAAAATGATTTGATATTTCTCAAAGGTATAACATTTAATTAAAAGGTTGCTTTATGAAATTTAGTTGTGGAAAACATTTTCGGACAAATGACCACCACGGCTGAGTTTACAGTAGCTGATCCGATCCACCCAATTTTGGAGTACTTTCTTGATGGTTTCAGGCCTTATGGCAGCTACAGCAGCTTGAATCTCGTACTTTAGATCTTGAATTGTTTCTAGATGGTTGGCGTAACATTTATCTTTAACAGCTCCCCACAGAAAATAGTTCAACGGAGTTAAATCGCAGCTTCTGGGAGGCCAATTCACATTACCTCTTTTGCTGATTATGCCAATTTTGAACATAGGGCGTAAAAGATTGAGTGAAGCGTTTTGTGTATGGCACGCAGCGCCATCCTGCTGGAACCAAATGTTGTCCAAGTCTTCCTCTTCAATTTGTTTGAAGAAAAATTCGGTTAACATTGCGCGATATCGCTCGCCATTGATGGTTACGGCGGTTCCTTCTTCATTTTCGAAGAAAAATGAGCCGATGATTCCACCAGACCAAAATCCGCACCATACAGTGATTCGTGCTGGGTGCATTGGCATCTCGACGATTACGTGCGGGTTTTCCGTGCCCCAAATGCGACAATTCTGCTTTTTAACGTAACCATCGAGGTGAAAATGAGTCTCGTACGAAAAGATGATTTTTCGGTAAAATTGACCATCCTCGGTTTTTTTTTTTTCAAGTTTTCAATATTTCCCAGTTTTCTCCTAGTGAATAACGACCCATTTCGTAAATTTTAGACTTTTTACTGAATATCTGTCACTTTCCGAATAGTATTTAACGTTTCCAATGTCGAAATATAGATAATTCAAATGTAAAACATTAGATGGCCCACCCTGTATAATACATGTGTATATCAGTTTTCGGCACTTATTCGTAATACGTCTACAAGTTTAACCTTCCTAAGATATCTAAACGATGAGGATAGAGTGGGTGCTCCACTGGCCGACCATGAAGAATTTCGAATAGGAATTATCCGTCTGAAGAACAACAAAGCGGTGGGCCGATGGGTCGCCGGCGAGCTATTCAAATACCACGGCGAAGATCTGATTAGGAGCATGCATAAGCTTCTTTGTAGAATATGGTCGGATGAAAGCATGCCCAACGATTGGACTTTAAGTGTGCTCTGCTTAACCCACGAAAAGGGAAACTCCAAAATCTGCCTTTATGTCGTGATGCCTGAATTTGGTATCCCCCCAAAACTAATACGTCGAAAATCGACGAAATATTTCCTGTCATCATACAAACAGTCGTCGCACTCGCGATGTGACTCCCATGCCACTGTTGACAGTCATAACTTCAAAGTCGTAGACAATTTCGTCTATCTTAAAACCAGTAGCAACAACAACGTCATCCTCGAAATGCAACGCAGAATATCTCTTCGGACTGAGTAGGCAATTGAGAAGTAAAGTCCTCTCTCGACGAATAAAGACCAAACTCTACGAGTCACTCATCATCCCGGCCATGCTATACGGTACAGAGGCATGCACGATGACAACATCTGATGAGTAGGTGTCACGAGTTTTCAAGAGAAAGGTTCTGTGGAAGATTCATGATCCTTTGCGCATTGGCCACGGCGAATATTGCTTTCTATGGGACGATGAGATGTACAAGATATATGACGATATTGGCACAGTTCAGCGGTTACACTCCAGCTCTAAGAGTGGGAAGTAGGGGAAGTAGGAAGGTAGGGGGAAGTAGGGGAAGAGGAAGACCTCCACTCCTTTGGAAAGACTAGGTGGAGAAAGATGTGGCCTCGCTTGGAATCTCCAATTAGCGCCACCTTGCGAAGAGAAGAAAGGACCGGTGCGCTGTTGTTAACTCGGCTATAACTGCGTAAGCGGTGTCTACTCCAAGTATACTAAATATACAAATATACCTAATGTACATGTATATTTCAATTTATACAATGTAATGTCAATCATTACTAATTAAATTGTATCTTTATATGTATTATACAGTTATTCTGTCATATCGCATTTATCCAACTGAAGATTGGTTCAACATCCAATCAGCGCCGTAGGTAAAAAACCATGGTCATGGATGATTGAAGTGAATTGTTGGAGTAAAAAATGCAAACCTTTGTTGCATAGCATCGGGTCCTATGCGAACTGTAGGTGCGGAAATAATTGTTCTTAATCTCTCTTTCTCTCAACTTCACTGCACCCATCTTAACTAAATAAATTATTACGTCAATGGAATTTGCTTTAAATTCCTTCATGCTGAAGACGCTAGTAAAGTTGCAGTTGAATTTAATGTCATTTCTTCTAATCCTATTTGTGTCAATTGTCCGCTTTTTGCAATATCCGAAGACACTCCCGCTTGTTCTACGTGTTAGTGCGCTTTCAATGGGCGTGCAAATTTTCTATTGCGTGTCAATACGCAATAAAAAGCATCATCAGGTTGTCATTTGCCACGCAATGCAATGTGCAGCCGAAAGAAGTGCTCATATTTTGCAAAACACGAATATTTCTTTAAAAAACAAATCAGCAAGATGAACGAGAACGAATAAAATGCAGAGTATAACAACTTCATTGCCAAGGAATGAACTGCCTTGGAATCCACCCGCACATTCTTTTGCGCTCTGAACGAGTGCAAGCGGTTCCTTACAACTCAGCAATGTCAGCCATTCTTAGTTTGCATGTGTGTGTAAGTGTACTATGGTATATCTATACTCGTATATAAATAAATATGTGTATATGGGAAAACATTGCTTGGTGGGAATGGGAAAAAGCGCTGGCATCGAAAAAGCAGCATTTTCTCACAAAGCCAGACGCGGCAACATGAGCAACCAGTCGGCAGGAGCAGCAGTTGCAGCCACAGCAAAAAGCACAAAACCGGCATGAAAAGGCGAAATCGGCACATTAATACTTTTTTATATCTTTCTATATTACTTTTGTATTACGAGCAACAGGAGCATTGCCTCGCTGCACTTTTTCAGAGCTCAGGCTCTTCGTAGGAAGGATGTGAGCTTGCAATAAATTTAAGCGAAAGTAAACAACAGTTTTTGTTTATCTTCATATTTTACTTACTTTACAAATATTGTGCGGAAATGAACTAGGAGAAAAGTTTATTTGTGTACTGCTAGTATTTACTTCTATGCATAGCTTGTCTTTCCCCATGTCTGCATTCTTTTAGTTATGGGTTTTTTTGTTTAGCAAATTTGCTAGTTTTTCTACTTCAATTACTCGCAACAACAGCTTTAAATGTATTTGTAATTGTACGTTGGTTTTGCTATGCTGTTTTTGCTATAAATATTTATGAATGTTGCACTGCAATTGGCACACAATCATAATAAAGTGTTGACACTGGTTGCAGCGGCGAGTAATCACTCTTTTTGCTTAGCTTAGCCTCGCTGGGGATGTGATTTTGTGAAAACGCAATTTTCTCTTAAAATTAAATTTTTGCAATGTCCTCACCAGAGATGCGAATTTTTCTATTAAACAATTTTGGTTTAAAAATTTGATTTGAAATTTGAGTTTAAATTTTAATTGCGTCCTTAGCATAAAAAAATTCCGGTTCGTCGGATCGGTAATTGGAAGTACACAAACAAATATTCAAATGTTAATTCAATCCTTTTTTATTTATTATTAATGATTGTCTTTGATTGATTTATTCTATGCAGTGTTATACAATAAAACGGGGTTTTCAATAAGAGTGCTATAATTTTTTTTAGATTATGCATGGAATTTGACTTTGCATGGCCACCACGGGCACGCTTGCAGAAGTCCGGACGTTGATCCCAATTTTCGACGGTTTTCAAGCATAAATCGGTCGATACCACTGCAATCCTACTTTCGACATTGGCACGATGTTTATCAATCGTCGCTGGCTTCTTGGCATGGACCACAGACTTCACGCAGTCCCACAGGAAAAAGTTTAACGGTGTCAAATCACACAACCGAAGCGACCAATTGACTGGCCACTTGGTGAGTTAACATGCTCACCGAACTTGATTTTCAATAAATCGACTGTGATATTCACGGTGTAGCTTGTTTCGCCGTCCTGTTGGAACCACACATTATCCAGGTCCACTTCATCCATTTCGGTCCAACAGGATTTGGTTATCATTGAGCGGTAGCGAATCCCATTCACATTACCGTGCCGGTCTTGATCATCACGAACGAAGTACAGCCCAATGACACCGTACCGTACCGAAACGTAATTTTTTCGTGATTTAGTGGTGACTCATGAAGTACGTGTGGTTTGCTGCCTGACTAATAACGTATATTTTGCTTATTGACGAAACTATTCACCCAGAAATTAATCGCATCGCTAAAGCTTAAGTTTCGATGAAAATCCGGGGAATTTTCAAGTTGTTGCTCAGCCCAATTCACGAAATAAGGACAGTTCTGACTTCATCTTGTGTCAATTTGGTCTTGTAAAGATGACGTCACAGAGATGCCTAAAGCTTGAGAAGGACGAGTGAGAGACTGATTTCGCTCTTCCTTAATTGATGCGCTAGCGGCAGCTATATTCTCGACACTACGGGCACTTCTTTGCCTCACTGGCACGGGAACATTTTATACAGTGAATGTACTATAGATTCAAATTGTTTCATAAGAGGCTCAATTGTTGATCTGACAGAACGATTATGACGACCATAAATTATACGTAGCGCTCCTAAAGTTGAGGCAACTGATTCCAAATTTCAATAGTACATTTTAATAATTTCGATTCGCTGTTGGACCGTACATCTTTCCAAGAGGAAATGGCAAATCTTACTGTAGAATATTAGAAGAGCTCGAAAAAATGGCTTCGCACATATGTACATAGGAGCATTTGGTCTCAAAAGCCTGACAAAATTATTTAAAGCGATTTTATGAATGAAAATTAATAAAAATGCATGATTGAATATAATAATGCAATACACTCAAATAAAACAAGTGAGGAAGGGCTAAGTTCGGGTGTAACCGAGCATTTTATATTGAATATATTTGAGTACAGGGTAGTATCGAGCAGATTTTATCTATTTTTGCTTATCTCACATACTACTAATATGCCACATACTCAAAAAATGTTCCCTAGGTTTCATTAAGATACCTTACATACAACCACCAATCATATGGAGCAAGGTCGAGTGGATGTTCGAAAATCTTAGTAATAGTTATATGGGGGAGGGTCAAGTTTTCACCCAGTTGTATATATTTTAGCCGCAAAAATACACTGTTATGAATAAAACATTTTCTGAAATTTTTATTCAGATGACTCAAGTATTGACGGACGTATCCAGCATAAAATGACCTAGACGTTCGAAAATCTTTATATTACGTTTATAGGGACTCAGAAAAGACCCGATTTAACCCATTTTTGATACAAAGAAATTCTTTTCTCCGGAAAGGATTCTGTTTGAATTTAAATTTCATATCTCACACATCGAACGATATTTTCGGCCAACTATTGGTACCGGGGTTCACATATTCGGTACCTAGGGGCTTTAACAGTTTTGGTTGGATTTGAATAATTTTTGGTCAAAAGATGGCATACTTAATGGAGATTATTACCTCAAAATTTTATTCCGTTATGTTAATGTTTTCTGTATTTACGTTCTGGAAAATGAAGGAATCAATTGGAATTTTAAATTGAGTTATATGGGAAGTAGGCGTGATTGTAGTCTGCTCATTTTCACACTGTGACATAAGAATATTAAAAGAATATGACATACTAAATTTAGTCGGAATTGGTTGGACGGGTTCCGAAATATGGGATTTCATCAAAAAGTGGGCGGTGCCACGCCCATTGTCCAATTTTAACACCGGTTCCGATAGAGTTTCCTTATACCAATTACTAATAATTTTATACAAGTGACCAACCTAATTCAACAAGCTTTTTTTAAGCGGGGGAAAGATGGGGAAAATGTTAAAGTTTATATGATAAGTAGAAACCCTGAACCCTGAGAATTAATTTGTAACTCAGCCTCACCCGACACTATAACAAAAACACTAATTTCTAAAAATAAAAAAAATATTTTTTCGTTTTTTTGATATTATTTTCCTGAAAAAAAAAAAACAAAATAATACATTAACTAAATTGATATTTCTATTATTAAAATTAAATACATACCATGTTGTCCAGAATCCATAACAACTATTTTCCAGAATGCACTTCACGCAACACAAAACACCAGTTGCCATTTCGAGAGATAGTACCGAGAATAAGGACTTGCGTACTGAACGAAGTCTAGCTTCCGACTACTTGTGTGGCAATATTGTGGGCTGAAGGTCAATAATTTAATCGGTTTATTGTACTAAGGTTACTTATTTTTACATGTAATTTCTTTTACAAGAGAGTGGAAGAGAGCAAAGAAATATGAATCAAAGACAGCTATTTTTAATTTATAACTATTGAAGAAAAGTGGATTACTACTCCCACAGTTTAACAATGGCTCAAGAGCAACTTCAGGAAACAATGAATACTCAATTCAATTACCCACACACAATTAAATCCATTGTTTGTATTTAGTATGGAAATCAATAACGGCACTTACATTTGTTTGACGTGAGTATTTTCACACAGCATAGTTCCTTAATGTGAAAAAATTTGGGGCCATGAAAAAAGTGCCGCCTGTACATCGATCAAACCGCTTTACGCTGACAAGTTTTAAGTTAGCAAAAACTTTTGATTGGATTTCTTTTGAACCTCGAAATAAAGTGTTCGCACAGATTGACGTTACATTTTCAGAATCACGAAAAAACGAAGTTTACCTCGCAACTCGCTCTGAAGTATATATGTAGAAATATAAATCTCATACCGATTGGTAAATATATCTGTAATCTGTTATTGACGTTTTGCGGTTTCATTGGCAATAAAGGTAAATTAAAAATTCTGCCGCACATAAAAAGCTATGAATTTATTATATAAACCGGAAATGTGTCACAACACAAATGTGGAAAGTGGGAAAACACGATTTAACCTACACTTAGCAACATAATTGAGTAGACAGTGAGAGATAAATATTTTAAAAATTTCTATTTCGCAATTCAGTACTTAATTCGTTGAGTAGATAACAGCAAAGAGCCTGAGGGCTGAGGCACAATATTCTATCAATCTGATTTCTAGAACACAGAGCCCGTCGATTTATAAATGAATTTTCCAAAAATAACTATTAGTTCAGATAACTTGATTAGCGTATGAGTGAATGAGTTTACATATAACGTTAATTGAAAATCGCTACAATGAGAAGCTAATTTGGTAGCCAAAATTTTATTAGACCGCTCTATAATGGCAAATCCTGGTCTTCAGAATGTATCTCGAGCATTTTATGACAAAAAAGTACTCGACATTGTATTTTAAATTTCTCGGCTAAATGATATTTCAAAAAGTTTGTCCTTAATTACCATGCCAAATATGAGCGCGATCTGTCAAAAGCCTTTAAAGACGGTCGAGAGATCGTTGAATGACCTTCGACCTCTTCAAGTGATGAAAATATTAAAAAGTTAAAGATATGGTAGTTGAAAATCAAGTCAACAATCATCAGGATGAAAGGGAAGAAACGAGCCGAAGAAAAACAACCATATTAAAGCCGCTCAAAACTCAAGGTGATGCATCAATATTCGGGTTTGGTGCATAATGAGCTTATTCCGGAAGGGCAGTCGGTCAATAAAGAGTTCTGTTTTGGTCGGCATTTGTTTGAGAAAATCTGTGGAAAACTGCCAGAATTGTAGAAGAACAATTCATGTATTACACGATGCACGGCTACATCGAGCCACGATTGTGACCGAACTTATATTAAATAACCGAAATATTGTATATATTAAAGTCAAAAAACGCAATTGAATACCATCGATCAACCACCGCATGCAACAGATTTGGCTCCGTGTGATTTTTTCTTGATCCCAAAACGTAAATTGCCACTCTGTGGAACTCGTTTTCAGTGGATAGAAGAGATAAAACAAAATTCGCTGCAGGATAAAGTCCATCCCAAAAAGTGCTTATGAAAATCTAATATCTAAATATGTTTCGAGGATTGATAAAATCGTTGGCATAAGTGTATTACATATGGTTGGGATTACTTTGAAGGGGACAAAATAAATAGGTGAGTGGTAAAATATATATTCAATAGCTGGTAGTCATCAGGTGATACTCCTACTTTGTTTGAAAGATTAAACTCTTTCATCGAGAACTCCTTTGATTGGTATTTTTGTCATACAAATTTGAAGAACTCGGTCAACTTCTTCTCTCAAATGACGCGTATGGATTTTATTAAAAATTTACTGCTATATACAGCTAATACCATCTGATACCATTATTGAAGGCGTCAAATCGTAAGGTTTCGATATCGACAAACCATATTAAATATTAAAAATATCTTTAACAAGTAAGGAAGGGCTAAGTTCGGGTGTCACCGAACATTTTATACTCTCGCATGATAAAGTGATAATCGAGATTTCATCATCCGTCATTTACATATTTTTTTATTTTGCTGTAAAATTAATTAGAATTAAATTCTGAGAGATTTACCGATATTTTCGGTGGAAAATTAGGTTAGGTTAGGTTGGGCACTGAGTTCTTCGTGTTCGATATCAGGGACCTTGAAAAGTTATATACCGATCACGACAATTTTTCCACAAGGGATACCTCAGCTCAAATACCATATTTTTGTAAAGTTTTATTCCGCTATCATCATTTGTTCCTAATGTACATATATATTATACAGAAAAGGCATCAGATGGAATTCAAAATAGCGTTATATTGGAAGAAGGCGTGGTTGTGAACCGATTTCGCCCATATTTTGTACATGTCATCAGGGTGTTAAGGAAATATTATATACTGAAATCGGCCGAGTAGTTCCTGAGATATGGTTTTTGGTCCATAAGTGGGCGACGCCACGCCCATTTTCAATTTTTAAAAATAGGCTCGGTGCAGCTTCCTTCTGCCATTTCTTCCGTAAAATTTTGTGTTTCTGACTTTTTTTGTTAGTCGGTTTAACGCACTTTTAGTGATTTTCAACATAACCTTGTATGGGAGGTGGGCGTGGTTATTATCCGATTTCTTCCATTTTTAAACTGTATATGGAAATGCCTGAAGGAAACGATTCTGTAGAGTTTCGTTGACATAGCTATAGTAGTTTTTGAGATATATACAAAAAAACTTTAGTAGGGGGCGGGGCCACGCCCACTTTCCAAAAAATTACGACCAAACATGCCCCTCTTCAATGCGATCCTTTGTGCCAAATTTCACTTTAATATCTTTATTTATGGCTTAGTTATGACACTTTATAGGTTTTCGGTTTCCGCCATTTTGTGGGCGTGGCAGTGGGCCGATTTTGCCCATCTTCGAACTTGACCTTCTTATGGAGCCAAGAAATACATGTACCAAGTTTCATCATGGTAGCTCAATTTTTACTCAAGTTACAGCTTGCACGGACGGACGGACGGACAGACGGACGGACGGACAGACGGACGGACAGACAGACATCCGGATTTCAACTCTACTCGTCAGCCTGATCACTTTGGTATATACAACCCTATATCTAACTCTTTTAGTTTTAGGACTTACAAACAACCGTTATGTGAACAAAACTATAATACTCTCTTTAGCAACTTTGTTGCGAGAGTATAAAAATATATTAATTTGTCGAAAATATTTTTCTTCTTGTTGTTTTATATTTGCATGCGGAGTTTATGCTGAGTGTACTGATGCGTGGTTATTGCACGGGTATAATTGATTGCATTTATAATCACAGGTGCGCCGACAAGAGAGCAATTGTAACTGCATTTGTTGCATTTCCTGCGTGTTAAAGGATTTGCAATATGCAACATACGGGTTTATCACGTCACTGCTGTTGTTGCTCTGTTTTTTTGGTTTACAACAATTTTAAATGCACACTTTTTTGTATTCACTAAAGTGGCTGCTTATCCTTTACATCCTGATTCAAATTGTAATTTTTTTATTAAACATTATATTCATATTAATCCAAAAACTAATAGAGAGGTTGGTTCAATATTAATAAATTCTTGGCGTTTATTAATGCAAAAGTTTTAAAGCTCTAATTTTATATAGCAAACAAGCAATTTTTTGGTTTTTATTGATTGGCAGAGTCATGGATGACTCAGATAACTGTTTCTTTTGAAGAAATCTAATTTTGTACTATTTTCTCAGCACTACAGGTTCTATCTCTCACATAACGCGATGAGTGTTGCTTTGCTACTAGCCAGCACTAACCAATTTCTTATTAGTTCATATACTCTACGAGTACAAATAGTAGTCTAATAGAGTGAAATCACTTACACAAAGTAACTAATTTCCTGGTATGATTTGACGTATTAAAGTTTATAATTTCGACAACCTGTTAGATCTATCTAGCACTTCGATGATTGATATTGACGTGTGAAGCTAAGAACTTATAAACTATTTACCAATGGAGCTCACCCCAGAATCTTTTATTTTCAGTTAGAAAAATAATACGAATAAAAATGTAAACTGTGACCATTTCTGTATTCAAAGTAGCTTAAGAAGTCTTCGCGGTTCCAAATGCAGAAATTCCGGTCTTTATGTATACGCTAAGTCCAAAATGTTTCTATTAATTGAAGATGATTTGCCCAGTAAAAGTGTGAATTTGTTTATGAAAATATGAATTTTGAACATTTTTATTTCATCATTTTATCTTTAATAAGAAACTTACTTAGTTAATTTATTAGTCGGATCATAAGATAACTTAATCTTGTATTTTGTTCCTTAACTTCGAAAATGTGTCTCCGTCAATACTTTCATCCGAAGAATAGTTTTAGTAAACATTGGAATAATCTCATGAAAGGTAGATGTATATTATATGTATGTACCAACTACATTAGTAATAAGTAAACAAGACACAATCTAAATCATCTAAAATAATTAGAGTTTAATTTTATAAAAATAATAGCTTACCCCGCAGGCGTTGCTTGCGTGAAATGATGTGTTTGAAATGAAAAACACAATTAGTCGGGTTCCATTACACAGTTTCGGCGCATAAAGATTGCGAAACATAATAATGACAGATTCAACTCTGAGACGCAAATGATGCGGCAGCATACTAAGCCTCTCCAAAGAATGTAGAAATTTTACTGGATAATTCACGGCTACGTCTTCATTGTCAAGACAATCCGAATTTGCGCATTTCCAATTGTTAGTGAATACGATGTAAAATGTCTTCGGCAATGTAATTTTTGTTCGTATCCCATAACTGACGCAGATTTGAAGGCTGATATGTTGAAAGGATCATCGCGAAAAGTGTGCGAGCTTCAGTGGCAGTAGCTATCGCATCGTCCATCGTTTGATTCCAGTGATTATCATGTTTCAGCAATTGTAATTGCTGGCGTGCTTCTCAAAAGGGTTGCACACATTACCGTACCATTCACAGAACACAATGACTCAAATGAAGTTGAACCGCGTACATCAATAGCATCCTTATGCATTAGTTGAGAACACACCTGGATGTCCATCTACTGGTTGGCTTTGTTTTCTGTGTAAACATTTCTTCGACGATGCATCCCATGTAAAATATCGAGGCATTTCCGAAAAGAGTAATTTTCTCGCAAACGGATCCCTGACTCAAGTCGAGAAAATACTCATCAATGCCAATTTTGTTGTTGACGGTGTTTCCGTTGGCTGTACTGAATTCTCTGGGTTGAAATACACACTTTGGCCTTCTCCAAATGAACTGCGAGATGCACAACAGTCGGAAAATGTTCATGAATTGAAAAAGTAAATATCTTACAAACCGCTGCATTGCAGTACACGTATCGACCCATTTGATATTTGCTGATCTCATCTCATTCCAAGCCTTTCTTCTTTCTTTGGTGACGTACTTGCAAACGTATTTTATCGATTTCCCCAAACTGCAATACTCAACATTGATTGATATAAAGTGGGTTTGTGGTGTCCGCAGGGTCCATGAACCATATTGGTTTTCATCACTTTGTATAATACTGGATCTTTCTCTGCATTAGGAATTTCCGCGAAAATGATGTCATCAATTTGCTATGGTGTAACAACCATCCACCATCCAAAGAAGAATATGTGCGTGTGGCAAACCTCTCTTTTGCCACTCAACAGAGTACATATAGTATCTAACAGCACCATAATTATTTTTTTCAGATTATCTCTTTCAAATGTTGGCCGTGGCTACGTCTCAGTCGGTACATTCGTTGAGCGCAATTTTCGATGACTCGTTCGAGCATTTCGACTGGTAACTGGAAAATGACAGGCATGATGTTTTGCTCAAAGGGCTGAACCGAAGAGGGACGTGAAATTATCTGCTCACCGAAGTCTTCTCTCAATCCATTTATTGATGCGATGTGTGGAAAGTGGCGCCGTTTTGTTGAAACGAAACTTCGCCGAGATCACGAGCTTCAGTTTCAGGCATAAAGTATTCGGATACCATGGCGCGATAACGTTCGCCATTCCACCGACCCACAAACCACACCAAATCGATATTTTTACTGGATGATATAGCAGATTTTGAATCTCTGCAGGTTGTTCCTCGCCCCAATTCCGGCAATTTTGGTTGTTACATACCCGTTGAGCCAGAAATGGGACTCATCTTTAAACAAAAATTGGCTCGAAAACATTGGATTTTCTTGGAACTTTTCGAGAACCCGTAGAGCCAAGCGATGTTGCCTAAGAAGATCGAGGGGTTTCAGTTCTTGCACAAGCTGGATTTTGTACGATTTCAATTTAAGATCTCGACGTAAAATGCACCAAGTCGTCTTATACGTCAGTCCGAGTTGCTGCGAACAACGCCGAATCGTCTCTCTACGGTCTTTGTGTACAGTTTCAGCCATGGCTGCTATATTTTCTTCATTGCGTGCTAGACGTGATCTATTCGGTCGATTATAATCCAAGAATGAATGCTGCGTCTCAAGATGGGTGATGGTGTTGCGAATACTACGCTCAGTAGACCGATTATGTTGACCATAAGTTGAGCGAGGTGCGCCAAATACATTTTTTTAGAGAACGTAAATTACCGTTATAAAGTAGAACGATTTGTAAGCGTTGTTCAGTCGTAAGTTTCTCCATAATAAAATGCCAAACAATACTGAACAAAAAAAAAACATGACAGTGACTTACGCGTGATCTGTAAAACAAAAGGCTGTTGAAAAAAGTACCTCTACTTGGATCACCCTTACTCTGTACAGAACTTCTTCTGGAAGTAAAATTTTAATATTGCTTTTCCATGTTGTAGATAAACGAATGAGAAGAAAACATATGTATGTATATGAGTATCACATCAAGAAAAACCAGGCATTCTACAAAATCGGAACTAAACTATATGCATTGAAAGCGGAGAACACCAAACATAAGCGAGCTTCCAAATTGTATTTAATCATTCAATATTCGATTTGCGCTTTTTCGTAGCTACAAATTTTGCCATTGCTTTTCGGCATCAAATAACAATTTAATCAAAATATGGCAAACAACCACAGCACAATTTTACTCACATACAGCGATGAATACATAAATACATGCCTTTTAACTAATATACATACATACCTTTATGTCTGTGCAATGGTCCACACTATTTTGTAAGTTTTCTATATTTATTTTTTTACAATGTGCTAGTCTGCCTAATCAATAATGAAAATTTTATTCAATTAAACAGCTGAAAAGCAAGTTAAAGAAAAAATATGCCGACAAAGCCAATGCTTGAGAGAACACTCAAACTTGGTTGATAGTGCGACAAACATAATGGCAACAACAATAATAAAGCTAACAAGTAGTTGCATATTTCGTTGGCGTGAAAAATGATAAATGCACCACAATGGAGCATAACGGTTCAACCGACAACTGCAATACAATGCCGCTTTTTCGCTTTACCAACAACACTGCGATTATATGTGTACTTACATACATAGCAGAGCTTTTTGCTGAGCCTACTTCTGGCAAATAGTTATATAAGTCCCTTTTACAACCTCGGTACGAGTAAGCACACGCACACTCCAGCATAAATTCACATGTATTTGCGTCTGCTCTCATCCCGCTTTTTAGGCCGTGTTACTCATACGCTCCGGCGTACTGCACAAAACAACACACCGACTTGTATAAATTCACTATGTCGGCTGCGTTTTTGTATTTGTTGAGAAAAACAACAACACACATACACACACACAAATTTCATTAGCGACAGTCTGCTGTTGACAGCAACAACAACAAAAAATGCGACCACAGTTGCATAAACATTGCCTTAACCCGCTGCTCTTAACACAAATAAATACACATAAACATATATTGATATGTATATATGTATGTATGTATGTACATAAATATATAAGATTTCGTACATCTGTATGTAGATGAGTAGGCGCAGTCTACAATTCAGTAAAGTTAAAAATACTTGAATTTTCTCCTCTTCTCATAGTGTGGCAAGTATGGCTGAGTGTGTGTGCGTGTGTGTGCATGTCACTGTCATTCAAATTTATTTAAATGCACTTAGGCAACAAATGTTGGCAACATAAGCCAAATTACGACGCGGCTGTGCTGTGAAAGGCCTGCCCAAGTAGTTGGGGCAAGGCGGGCCGCAAGCCACAGTCGACAGGTCAACAAAGTCACTTGGTCCAGCTGCTAAATGCGGTACGTCAGCCGTATGTACGAGTGTGTAAGCTTATTTAAAATTTCACAGACATACAAATACACTGCGCTTTTATGGGAAATAACCACAATAACAACAGCAAGGGCCGCAACAGCGTTCTAGAAAAGGCGCATTGTTGCTCTATTGAATTGATATTGCCCTGACCTCGTTTTCCATCATTTCACAAATATGCGAGCGTAAAGACCTATAAATAAGTAAACGATACGGATCAATGCAAAATGTATTAAGCATTTTTTAATCACAATGGCACTGCCGTTGCAATGCGCCGCATTGAATGAGGTAAGGGGTCAATATAAGCTATGGCTATTCCACTTTTGTATATAAATATGTTGCACGCACACACTTACACTGTAAATGCATATATATTTATTTGCGCAGATTGCGGCTTAATGCGAGATAATTCTACCGTTTAAATTAGGTCAGCATTTTGCTGCAGCAATTTTTCCATAACTTAAGTTAATACAATCGTCATTCGCATTACAACTTGCATTCACTAAAGGAAAAGTAGAAAAGGACGAAGGAAAAAATGTCCTCTAGCTCATGTTTTGGCGAAGGTAGAAGGTCTAAATTTCTAAGAAGTTTCTTGGGGCGGAATTTTGAAGTGGAAAAGGAATGATGATGAAGGACTACTTCCTGTTAGCTTAAAAAGAACTGTATGTCGTAGCAAATTAATATTCACATTGAGTTTGATACTTGCGCCATTGAACAATTAAGCAACCTATTGCGACCGCTTAAAAAATTGAGTTTTGTGATTTAAAACATAACTACAGATTTTTTTTTTTTAGATTTTTTAGCATTTTTTATGGATACATATATGAACCAATATACCGAAAATATTAATAAAACAAGTAAGGAAGGGCTAAGTTCGGGTGTCACCGAACATTTTATACTCTCGCATGATAAAGTGATAATCGAGATTTCATTATCCGTCATTTACATATTTTTTTATTTTGCTGTAAAATTAATTAGAATTAAATTCTGAGAGATTTACCGATATTTTCGATGAAAAATTAGGTTACGTTAGGTTAGGCACTGAGTTCTTCGTGTTCGATATAAGGGACCTTGAAAAGTTATAGTCCGATCACGACAATTTTTCCACAAGGGATACCTCAGCTCAAATACCGTATTTTTGTAAAGTTTTATTCCGCTATCATCATTTGTTCCTAATGTGTATATTATATAGGGAAGGCATCAGATGGAATTCAAAATAGCGTTATATTGGAAGAAGGCGTGGTTGTGAACCGATTTCACCCATATTTCGTACATGTCATCAGGGTGTTAAGAAATATTATAAACCGAATTTCATTGAAATCGGTCGAGTAGTTCCTGAGATATGGTTTTTGGTCCATAAGTGGGCGACGCCACGCCCATTTTCAATTTTTAAAAAAAGTCTGGATGCAGCTTCTTTCTGTCATTTCTTTCGTAAAATTTTGTGTTTCTGACGTTTTTTGTTAGTCGCTTAACGCACTTTTAGTGATTTTCAACACAACTTTTGTATGGGAGGTGGGCGTGGTTATTATCCGATTTCTTCCATTTTTGAACTGTATATGGAAATGCCTGAAGGAAACTGCTCTATAGAGTTTGGTTAAGATAGCTATAGTAGTTTCCGAGATTTGTACAAAAAACTTAGTAGGGGGCGGGGCCACGCCCACTTTTCCAAAAAAATTACTTCCAAATATGCTCCTCCCTAATGCGATCCTTTGTGCCAAATTTCACTTTAATATCTTTATTTATGGCTTAGTTAAGACACTTTATAGGTTTTCGGTTTCCGCCATTTTGTGGGCGTGGCAGTGGACCGATTTTGCCCATCTTCGAACTTGACCTTCTTATGGAGCCAAGAAATACGTGTACCAAGTTTCATCATGATATCTCAATTTTTACTCAAGTTACAGCTTGCACAGACGGACGGACAGACGGACGGACGGACAGACAGACATCCGGATTTCAACTCTACTCGTCACCCTGATCACTTTGGTATATATAACCCTATATCTGACTCTTTTAGTTTTAGGACTTACAAACAACCGTTATGTGAACAAAACTATAATACTCTCTTTAGCAACTTTGTTGCGAGAGTATAAAAAGGTATTTTCTTATCGTTTTTGTTCATAATTAATCAGAAAATCATTTTTTAGGACAAAGAACGAAAATTTTTTTGTAGGGTCGTGTACTCTGTACATATATATGGGTACTTGGCGAGTCCAATGGCGACTATATTGTTTCTGAGTAGTCCATGCGAATTGTTTAAAAAAATATATATTTTTCCTTGAGTAAAACAGGACATTTTTACTGACTGTTTGGTGGTCAGCACCAGAAATTCTTTTTGAAGTTAATTTTTGAAATCACAATTTAAGTGATAAGAATGTAGAAAAGTCCTGCAGGAATGGCAGGAAGGAATGAGTTAGCCGTGGATCAAGTCGACAATGGAGAATTAAACTCGTGTCTTTATGGTATAATCCATCATTCTCTTAAGCTAAAGAAATTTGCTTTACCACGATGTCTCCACGGGTCGCCTACGCCCATTTGCAACAACGTAATTTTGCTCAGTATTCCTTCAAGCAACACACAAAACGTTGCACACACGCTACTGTAAGGCTGATGGTCCAGCGATTTGTTTGGCCCATGACTCAAAGTGAGAGTAAGTTATTTGCCAAGAATTGCATTAGGAATCAATGAAATAAAATCATCCAACACAACATGAGTGTACTGCCAACAGCTTCCCAGTCAACGATTTGGGCACGTGCGCATCGACATAGTGGGCCTGTTACAACAATTGAAAGATTCACCCGAAGGCCAGAGGTTTTATCAATACTAAAAATAGCGGCACCAGTAGTTTTTAAGGCCTTGCTAAGTGCCTGGATTGCGCGTTCGGCATTCTCATCGACATAGCCGTCAATTTGAGAGGGCGTTGTTCCAGAAATTGTTCCAATATATCGGTGTTTCACATTTACGAATAACAGCGCAATGCAACGGCCTAACTGCGCGTTGACACTGCACATTAAAATCTTCGATTCTGTGTCACAATGCAGACAAGTGGACGGCCTATCTACCAATTATTTCATTCGGGTTAAATGCAATCTTTAAGGAGGACAAGCAGCGTACGCCTTCGGAGCTCGTTTACGGTACCACGCTCCGCCTGCCTGTGGATTTTTTTATCGAATGCCACCGCAAGTCAAGCGAGGTAGTGGCAGTGAAAGAAGTACTTTATGGAAGAGTTGTGACCCTACAGTGTCCGATTAATTACTTCGTTTTCTAAGTCAACGTTAGGTCAAAGTTTCCATGTATAGCCTAAAGCCCGTCTTCATCGCAACATCTACGGCTCTCTAAAGGAGGGGTACTGTGGCGGAGTCACCTTGTGCGCAGTGCAACCCTGGCAGAGCCTTAATATTGCCACTCTAAATTAAAAACTTTATTTGTCCTGGCAACCCTTATTTCCTCTTTCTGTTTTACAAAGCTAATAAAATTTCATTTCTGGTTCTAATCACTAACGATATCTCTTTGTTTCATTTTCAGTAGATCCTTAAACCCTTTCCCATATTCTCCGTAAGGATTCTGAGAGTTGAGATCATTTAATGTTTGTAGGCGTGAAAAAGGTGCACAAAACATTCATCGTGACTGGAAAACTTAATTATACCCTAAACAGGGTATACCTCTCCTCAAGTTACTAAACAAAAGTTATCCAGTGCGGCAGTGATTGCGCCCTTCACCATAGTTGAAAAATTTAAACAGAAATATTAGATTGGATTGAATTTAGATAATTGTAACTCAAATTATACCTACATATGATCTCATTCATATCTTCCTCCAGACCTATCGGGCAGATGGAAAAGTGAAAGCAAGAACAACTATCGAAAGCATTAAAACAAGCTCGTCCAAACCAAAAATTTGTTAGCACCAATAAATGTATAAAAAACATGCTGATGAACCTTGAGTAAATAATGGAACGTGGCGTATGAAACACGACAATTGCTGGTCTCATTAATTTATGCCAACCCTCCTACTGCCCCAATGTCGCTCTCATTCAACTCAATATTCTGGCCCTATGCCACAGTCGAGGCTCAGAATTGACTTAATGCCCGAACACTTGCGTGCTAAAATCCCATAAATACATAACTAGTAGCTTTGCAACAAAAACAATAAATCCCGTAAAATAATTTTGCTGTAAAAGTATTTCTAGTTGAAAGTGTATGGTGTATGGTGTTTGCTGTTGCATGTGCTTGGTGCATGTTACACACAATTATTAACATATTAATAAATTTTAGCATTTTGAGAGGCTATACTTAACCAGTTACCGCCAAGTATGCAACGCTTGATTACGGTAAGTTTGTTTACTAATTTTCGATTTTTTCTCTCCGGTTGCCCTGTGCTGCACGAAGCGTGCAACATATGCGTTTTGCATCTTGACAGCCATTTTAACTTTCTGTTAGCGCAATTTCAACACGTTACAAGTGGAGAGCGGGCATTTACCCCGGTTAGGCACAATAGGGTGGTGAAACCACTACACCAACAACAACCGGTGTGTACGTGGGCAGTTGTGAAAAACACCTAGGCGCCGTTGGCTGGTGGCCGGTGGCATGCAATTTAATGGGCTAAAGTCAACACCTACATGGAAGCTCACACGGGTTAGTGGTTTGCGGTCGCGTTTACGGTTAGCGTGAGCTGTGCTTCGTACCAGAAAATATTACCCGAAATTATCGCTAAAAATAACAGCAAACTAGTAGCAGTTTGTACATGATTACACACTTCATAAATATTTATTTATGCACCTAACGGTTGTTCTAACCAAAAATAAATGTAATTTCAGGTTTAAAGTATTATAAAGCACCACGATGGTCTTTAGTCAAAGTGACAAGTCAAAATGGAAACACGAAATATTTCAAACCATAAAATGAGTGCTTTTGTACATGCATAAAGGGTGCTTTTTAGAGCTAGTAAGTACTTACGAAAACGAATGATATGAAGAATATTTTGACTTTACTACGTCAGAAGTTTTACTAGCAGGTAAGGCTTCTAGTAATAATAACCCAACAGAGGATAATCACAAGAACACAAACAAATAATAAATTAAATAACAGTAACTTAAAATATTCATGTCAGAGCAAAATGTTTAAGTTGCGAACATTTTCGTGCGAATTTTTTTAAATCTCGACGTGGATTAACTCAGCAACAGCACATTGACTACACACTTTTTTGGCGATGAAGCTCCCTCAAGGACCAGTGTTTATCGATGTTATGGTGAATCCAATCAAGATCGTAGATTATTCCAAGACGAATTTTGTAAAGGTCGTCGAAAATCAGTTGTTGCTTTAGAAATTACTGCTACTGAGCGCGAACCACTACCACAAGATCGTCATGTGACCTATCGTAAGATTTACCTATTGGGCCAGTCGATTGGCCACCAAGAACGAGCGATATCATACCGTTAAACTTTTTACTGTGGGGATATATAAGATCTAAAGTCCATAAGGACAAACCCGCATTAATTCAGGCCTTGTAACAAAATATCACGTGTGCCATTTGCCAGTTACTAGTCAAAATGCTCAAGCGTGCCACGGAGAAGTGGACTCAATGGACGTCCCATCTGAGGCCTAGCCACGGCCAACATTTGAAAGAGATAATCTTCAAAAACTAAATGCCAACAAATGTTCTTTAAAATGACAATAAACTTTCCCCAACAAATTTGAAGTTTCTGTGTTTTTTCCAGCAAAGTAGGGAACCTCGAAATTGATCTCCCTTTAGTCGTAATATATAGTAAGACACCATGTATGGGGTATATTAAGTTTGCCACAATGCTTGTAAAACCCTAAGAGAAAAGTCGGAGAACCTATAATATTTCTGGTATATTTAAGTGATTAGCTAATTTTGAGATATCGATGTGATATTTTTTATGTGGGAACCGAGAATATGGAACCATTATGGTTACAATGCCAAACTGACCCATCCGTATGTGGAAAACTTTTTTATTTGAAAAACTATCTTCAGGAACTTTGGCATAGATTAATACACTGGTCCACAGTGTTTTTGTTGCTCTTGATATATGATAAGTTTTTGATATTTATCTGAAAAACAAGAGCATATTCAATATTTTCATGAATAGGGCCTTTATCTGGACACTTGAAGTCACCGAAATTTTGCTAAGACATTCAAGCAACAAAAAAAAAATTGTTTTTATAGAGCTGTGTTGTTCCAAACAGCGATACAATATCTGAAAAAATCGTTCATATGGACAGCTGCTTTTCAAACTGAGCGATCAAAATCAGAATAAATTTATTTTATACCCTCATATGCTAAAAAAATGCATCTGTGAAGGGTATTATAGCTTTGGTGCAACCGAAGTTAACGTGTTCTTAGTAGCTTGCTACTAAAGATTTATTACCAAAATGGTATATACTATGTATGTTGCAGCTATTTCACCGAGCTGTAAGCAATCTAACCCACTGACCAAGTAATCTCACATATAATCCATATCAATATGATGTGATAAGCACAGTACAAGTATTGTAAAATTTGTGTGTATATATACATACAAAACCACTTGGAAACTTGTTAGTATATTGTAATTATTATTGCCTCCAACAATGCATTTCGCTGCCGTAAATATTTGTATCACTTTAATGACAATAATAAAAGGGTTAATTTTTCCCACTAGGTAACCTAAATGTAAGTTAAAGTGTTTGCTTATCGCAATGCCCTGCCATAATGCTAAATAAATTGTTGTCTGATTTTATATGTGACATTATTAAGAGGAGTTGTATTAAATAAAGCGGCGCAAAAAGCAATCAAAAAACGAGTAGTTATGGCAAAGGAGCTGAGAAGGTATTCATAAGACAGAAGAATTTATTAACTCCGAGAGCCAAACAATATAGGTGAATATATTTATAATGTTAAATGATACCCGATGAGGCCGTGGAGGTTACCAAAGCAATAAGCGAGAAAAAAAGTTTAAACAAATATAAACGTTTCTGTTTTATAATTAGAATTATACGATTAAAATAAAAGAAAAAAACTTACTTTATTGTTTCAAGAAATTCACGTAGCTATCACATATGGCTATTCCTATGTGGTGCAGAGTGTAAACACCTTATCAGCATATAAATATCAGCCAACATACAATTATTTTGTCTGATTGACTCTAGTTTACGTATGCATACGTATAGCGATAAAGATAATGTGATATACAAAGATAAGGCGGGGACCTTGAAGGTGTTAAACCAAACAAACCGTTTGATTGGGATTAATTATAATGTGATTCAATACTATATATGTATATGTACTACGAATACTTTAAGTTTGGTAGGGTTCAGTTACAGAAAAAGCTATAACAGTGAGAGCTTCTAGCAAAAAATAGTTTATCAGACTCTCTCCCATTATCTGGGAACCCAAATAATGTTAACTGTGTTCTACTGTTATTTTTTTCTCTGAATATTCTTAAAGCATGACCAAACAAACCATATATTCAAACCTTCTAGTCAGTTGATTTGCTCATTCCGATTGAGAGAATATATTATGTTGCTTGCAATATGCATACATTAACCACGTTTTCTGGCGCTAGACAATATTGAAAGTTTTCGTGGTCAGACACCTAATCCAGTCAGAAAAATTTATCTAAATATTATGTGCTTTATGTATGAAATTTTATATGTATTACTATATTTGCGTCTCGATTGAGAGAGAGAAAGAGAGAGCATAAGCAATCTTCATGAATCGCTACCTACAACTAGAGACCGTCTAAAATCGGTTTTCGATATAGATATTACAGAGGGATGTGTTTCATTAGATCCCACTTGCTGAGATCCAAATTGCTTATATATGGAAAAGTGGAAAAATGTAACAAAAGAAAGTAACTATTGTGAGTACTAAATTTGGTTTGATTTCGAAATCTAGGAAAATTCGGGTCACAAACATCATTGGTATAACAAGTGGCCACTAGCTACATGGTGGTAGTAATAATATGATTTTATTTACCGAATTCATCAAATAGTATAATTCTCAAACAAAGCATTCCGTAAAAAATTGATTTCGCCTGGCAAAGAAACGAATGTGCTTGCAAGTACTTACCGTCCCTGTTTTATGGAATGCGGGACCAACAGACCATATATCATTGAAGAACAAAAAGTGAAAACATAGCTCATGAAGGTTATAATAAAATTCACTTTAATATCTACATTTGCTGGAAGCTATACAATTTTTTTAAACATTTATTTTTTAGATTCGCCATACCAGTTATGAGTAACGGTCAGATATATGCCAACAGTTCCAATAATAGCGCCTATAATTATAGACGCTAATCCGCAATAAAATCCAATCGCGGGCAGATTCAAAGCGAGCTGTAGATGGTAAAAATAATGTAGAAGTTATAAACAGTTAAGTAAAATGAATTTGAGTCAAGCATATCTCACCTTAATTTCCTTTGCAAGCTCCTTACTGATAACAGCCTTACTTGAGGTCACAAAAAGCGGCGCATAAAACTCCGGTAAGTCACGCAAAATGCTAAAGATCACAAAAATAATAAATATTCCTTAACACATTGTCCAAAAAAATGCGTCACTCACGTTATATCACTGTCGTTCCTTATGTGTAAGCTGACCATGACATTGGCATTCACCTGCAACGGTACACCCAGTTTTCGCTCCATAACTATGAAAAAATTGTGTTTGTCATAATCGGGCTCGAGACCAGTTGTCGTGTTTGCGAAACTCTCATCGGCGTACATGAAATGTGGGTGCGACAAGTACATGGGTACGCCTTCAGCGCATGGACCGAGGTCGGTCACACCAGTCGCCGGACAATTGTCGGGTTGTTTATCACTTGGGCAATAACACTTCATATCGGCATTACGTTGACCGTTGTCGAATGTGTCCGGTTTGGTTTCATACATGGTCGCTTTGATGCCTTCAATTTCAACTTCACCGGTTGGTACCAGATTGATAATGCGACATGTGTCGGTAATATAGACCGTGATGTATTCTTCGGGACCAATATTCGGTACCCACAGATCGGCAGTACTGCCATTCAGGCGACCGCACTCACCCTCATAGAAGCCAGTGTGATTTACACCGTTCCAAAATTTAATTTCACCCATTTGGGTCAAATCGCCTTGGCCAGTGTGTACGGTGAAGAGGCCCTCGAACTCTTTAGAGCCGTTGCGATTAAGAAACCAAGCAAAATGATTCGATTCCACAGGGCCAGTCATGGAACTATTTAGTTTCATAGCATAGTCCAGAAACTCATCGTAAAAACCATCGAAAAGCCATTCACCGGCCGTGTGTGTCTGATAGAGCGCGCCACCATTATTATTGAGCGCGATATTGAAGCCTAATTTGAGGATTTTTGATTCATCCCGCATCACGTTTGCTGCGGCCTGCAATAATGAAAGCGTTTTACAAATACTATAAGTCAGATTTTTTGCCACGTTACTTACCAAAGAGGGCAGATGCGGACAAGTTACTAGGTCATCCAGCGAGGCTCCCGACATCTCGGGTTCAAAGTACCATGTACGCTGCCCATAGTAAGATACAGTTTTGTTTGAGTGCCAGGTTATATCTTCTTTGAGCTTTTCCTCTCTATAAACAAATGGACCCACTTGCTGGAAATTCGGCTTGACACCAATTGTGCGCACCTGGTCCGGATTTGTCCAATTGAAGAGATACATATACATGTAGACCGGTATGGGTGTCTGCACCCATTTGTCGTATGTGTTCGAGCAAGGACCAAGGGGCAGCATCTGCGAAGCAAAAACGTATTAATAAAAGGTAGTTGCGAGTCTTCAAAAATTTGCCTTTTGAAGTTCTTTTATTTAAAGTTCTTCGAGAAAGTGATAAACTGAATTGTGAAACACTTACATCGTATATTTTATCGTTTATAAAGTCTGTCCACAAAATGACTAAGAGCAATCCTGGCACAAGGAACAAAACGGCTATTAGAAACACCCATATTTTCTGCTGAGTTACGCCACAACAACTGCAACACATTTTAACACCTTGGCAGCTGCAAATGAAGTGAGGCCAAAATGTTCTTTGAGATTAGTAGCCGATCGGCAGTACCCGACATGGTAAAAATAATGTGTAGTAGATAATTCAATCTTATCAATCCAACGAATTTATTAAGGAACTTAAGTAATGATATTCCAATACACAGCTGATTGGATTAGGGGCAATAAACTAATTAGCTACTTGTATGGCAGTCCAGCAATGTCTTACGCAGTATTTGCCGGTTTCAAGTAGCACTGCTTACTGTTCTTATAAAATAGATCACTGACCTTTGTAACGTAAATGTTTCCTCGCTAAGAAATCTTGTACTATTTTAGTGAACAATCTTTATCGCCTTTTTATGCCTGACCAGGGCAAATTAAGTTTGCTACGATGTTAGTAACAACTAAAAGGAAATGCCATAAACTCGATAAAGTACATTGACATACATTGTGACAAAAAAGTACCCCTCAAATTTTCTATTTCTAACCAATTCTCCTGTGCGGAATCCTTGCGTATGTTGGAAAAACTTACGGAGATTCAGTTTTATAAAAAACACAAGCCTACGAGTGGTACTAAGCCTTCGCACGACAAAAGAGCTCGTCATCTCTCTGGAGTCTGTTCGAATGTTTTTGGTGGTGGTTGGAAATGAAACGCGTTCTTGCTCGACTTGTTAGGATAAAGCCGAAATTTTATTGAAGAGTTCAGCAAACAGGGCTCTTTGGACATGTTTAACCGTCGAATTACGATCCCTAATTCATGGAGAGCATTGTAATTGCTGACGGGACATGGATTTATAAGATTGATATGTAAACAAGTCAACAAGCATCGGAATGAGAAAAAAACGAGTCGAAACCAAAAAAACCACGCCAAAGCCGCATAAAAATCAAGGTTATTCTCATTGACTTTTTCGATATTGGTGGTTTGGTGCATCATGAATTTATACCAGACGGACAGACGGCTAATAAGCAGTTCTATTTGGCAGTATTGAGGCGTTTGCGTGATTGCGAGAACATCCGTAGAGATGGCCGAAATTGTGGAAGAACTATTCATGGATTTTACACGATGACAATGCACCATCGCATCGAGTCATGATTTCGACCGAATTTAAAGCCAATAACGCAATGAAAGCCATAGATTCCACCGTATTCGCCAGATTTGGCTCCGATTTTTTCCCAAAAAGTGCTTATGAAAAGTGTTTCGAGGACTGAAAAAATCGTTGGCATTACATCTGATGGAGATTACTTTGAAGGCGACAAAATAAGTATGGATAATTAATAAAATACTTTGTGTTTTATTTACAATTTCCGGAACCTTTTTTGTCACAATGTATATATAAATCATCTATGGAACAAGCTAAGTCTGCTTAACATTGTCCGTCTGTACATAACGTTACATACGTGAACTAGTAATTTTTTGGGATATTGGTCTGAACATTCAAACTGAAGTCTTTGCGTGAAAAACTTTGTTTTTGGCCAGCTATCTTTATAAAATTTGGCAAAGATTATTATTTTAGACATCGATACAAATCAGAATATATTGGACCGAACATACAGCTGCCTTACAAACTTACCGCTCAAAATTAGATTAAAGATTGTGGTATAAAATTAATCTGTAAAGGGTATTATAGCCTCGGTGCAGCAGCAGTCAACGTTCTTTCTCGTTGAAGTCTCAAATTAACATAATAACTCAGTATATATTGAAGAATATATCTGGTGCATGGAAGTAAGAGTTTTTAAATTCTAAAATTCTATTATTAAGGCAACTTACTCACTAGTCGATATCTCGGATGTAAAAATGACTAACCAACGATTAAGTTCTGTAACCAACGATCTGTAAAGTAGGTTTCCATGTCGGTAGTGAAACCTGCTTTTGCCTCACATTCGCCATCGAATATACTCAATAATTCACCATACAAGGTCATATGACTTGTGAATTCCTGAAAATATGACCTTCAATTTCTTGCCCGATAAAATAATCTTCACCTTGTTTGTGGTAGGTTCGAAGGGGAAAGTCCGCCTTTTCGATTTTCCCTAGGCTTCTGGGGAGTATCAAATCGTTGGTGCGTATCAATGGATAGTTGTATATCCGATACCTAGTGGTAAATTCTGCAACGGTTTTCCTTCATAGGTTTCTAGAATAGGATTCATGCTCTTACGACTGGGTATAAGAAAAGTACTTATTATTTATAAGTGCAAAAACATTAAGCAGCTGCATGAGGTACATATAATCCTATTGAGATAAAAATTATTGAATCCAGGTGTTTTTGATATTTTTAAACTTCTAATAACTTCCTGTCTGTCCAAAAACGATGACCTTATCAAACATTTTTGTTAAGCAAAAATTTAGACGGCGCGGTGAAACTTGGTACACGTGCCGATTATCGAAAAACTATGAAGGGCTTTGACACAGCCAAAAGTTAAATTACAGATCTAAGAAACAACTAAGTTTGGGTGTAAGAAAAAACTATATACACTTGCAATTTGCAAGTAACCAAACCGCGGAAATACATTGAGGTGTTGCAAACCTTTGTATTAAAAAATATTGTGAAAGTACTCAAAATTGATTCTTCGATGAAGCCGAGTGGTTTTTAAAGAAAGTTGTGTCCCAATATTGTATATATTTATTATTTATTTCACTTCTTGTCAGCGAAAACTATATTAGAATCATCTTCAAATAAGATATATTTGACACAAACTCAACCGAAGAAGCGAAATTGATTATGATTTGAGGCTTAGACCAATGCCTAGACCGCTTCCTTTCATATTCAGCGCCAAAATTTTAATGTAATTTTATAATTTTTAAGAATCCGTGTTCACTTTATTTTATTAAAATATCTCGCACCCTGACACACATATTCGGCATAAGGGTTGTTAGAATAACAAAAATCATTAGTGTAAATAATTTCAGATATTCTTGAATAAACTAAAGCACTATATATACAATATTATACCTTTAGTTAATTTTGATAAGATATCTTACATAATGACCGGTATGTACAGTCTAAAGCCAGCCGGAAGTTTTTAAATCTCGTATTAGGTGTATATTAAATAGGGATAGATTGACGCAATTTTATCTACTATATTTTTGTTGTTACTGCAAATTACTAACAGAAAAAGGTGCTCTCTTAGTTTCATTAAGGTACCTTAAATATCATCACTAATAATCTATTAGGTATAGGTAAATAAAAAACAGGAATTATCTCCTTACCTTTGAAAATGATTCTCTCCGATTTAACGGCGCCTGGCTATAACTTATCTCAGACATTGTACTATGGTTCACATACTATACTCAAAGCTTGATTTATTTTGGTTCCATTTGGACAATTTTTGGTTATAATGGGGAGTACATAGTAATATCAGGGTAATGATGCACGCCGGATCTTGTGCTTTTCTCGAAACTGAATATTTGAAAAATATTTCTTTCATAAAAAGTAGTCACATAAAATCATGAAATTTGGGGTTTTAATGTTTAAAAGCATTTAAAAATTGATAGCCATTTGCCTACGAATTAACATGCAATTTTTTTATTTTATTTTAGCCAGTCTGCTGGAATCATGGACGTCGCTTGTCTACCTTTCCTTTATGGGTGCTTTTGGTTTGAGAAAACCTACATTTAACATTTTTTTTTTTACAATACAAACTCAAAATTACAGCTAAAAGCTTAATAAATATTTAGTAAAAATTTTAAAGCTCCGTGTGCACTATAAAGAATTCCGAAAAGAACCCTTAAAAAACGGAGTCAGTGTATGAGTCTTATAATAAATATACATATTTATCAACGAAAATGTTTTTTTTTCGTTGGATTTGGCTCGTCTTGGAAGACCCACACGGTCGATTGCTGTTTTGTTTCGGGCTCATACGCATAGATCCATGATTCGTCACCTGTGACGATCTTATAAACGTCTTTTGAAGCACCGCGATCGTATTTTTTCAGCATTTCTTTACACCAATCCACACGAGCCTTTTTTTGAGCGATTGTCAAATTGTGCGGGATCCAACGAGAACAAACCTTTTTTAAGGCCAGGTGTTCATGCAATATCGAATGCATGCTGGTGGGAGAAAAGTGGTGGGAGAGGCATGCCTCTATCTGAAAGTATGTTACATGACGGTCTTGCATTATCAGTTCACGTACGGCATCGATGTTTTCTGGCACAACGGCTGTTTTTGGACGACCTTCACGGAATTCGTCTTTGAGCGAGCGTCGGCCACGATTGAATTCGTTGTAACAGGTTTTCACAGTGCTATAGGATGGTGCTTCATAGCCATACAAAGATTTTAGTTCATCGATGTACTCTTGTCGTGATAATCCACGTCGAAAGTTGTGAAAAATGATCGCACGAAAATGTTCACGAGTTAATTCCATTTTTTGGCCGAGATGAATTTTTTAATTCCCTGTAAATAAAACAATTCACGATTAAATGACAAAACTTTCTGAGTGATGTTATGCTAAAAATGTCAAACTTTCCAATGGAATTGTGAGATTGTACCTGGCAACACTTAGTGTTGCCTACGTCAGAGATATATGTATATAGCAGCCTACGTATCGAGTTCAATGCAATCAGTCCAGATCTTCCCTTAGCCCTTATATACACGACTCTCGTTCATGTCTATAATACGAAAAAGTAGGGAATAGTATTTTTCCGAAACTACGGGTCTTTTTCAAGATGGACAAGCAGTGGTAGAGTAAGAATCTAAAAATAATTTGAAAATTCATCTCTGATGTCTACTATGGTTACATGCTATAGTTAAAAATTCCGAGCTTGCCAGGAACCAGTTTCAAGTGATCAGCACAAGTTGGTGCGCTTATCTGAACATGTGGATCTAACCAAACTTTCAACTTTCACATAAAACGTAGAGAGGTAGTATTTATATAATTTTTTTATTATTTTTTTAGGATTTATTGCTTATTTTATAAAAATTTATAATCATTATATAATAAGCTAGAGTGAACTTACGAATGCATAAATTCTCTTTCCATCTCACAAAACTTCAATGCCAGAAATTTCATTAAATAAATTACGTAAATGTTCGCGAAATTGGAGAGCCAAAATGGCAAAATGGCGAAAGCTTTGCCAGCGCAAAATATTAAAATTGCGCTTTTCACAGCGTGGCATACGGCAGTGGGACAGCGGCGGTGGGTGGAGATGGCGAATACTTCGTGAAATATTTGACAAAGCGGATTCACTTTGTGGCAAATTGACATTTGTTTAATGAATTTGTAATCCAAAAAAGAAGTTCACATTTTTCAAAGACACTTCACGGAGAATAATTGTCCATTCTGTGAGCGGGAAAAGTTTTGAGAATAGAGGGTGTTGATGGATAAGAAACTCTGTAGGTGATTTTTAAAGCTTTAATTCTTTGTCGGCTTTACTTATTATTTTAAATTGTTATAGTTAAATGTGAATAGAATGGATTTTTCTTTTTGACTTTTCGCTACATTTTTTCAGGTGAAAACTCATAGCTTGTGCGCCACTCAACCAACTGCTTAAAGTTTAGTTTGTAGAAATTTAGTATAAAGGTTGAAGCCGGAACAATTGGAAAATAACTACACCTACATACTCCTACGGATGGTTTGAGTAATAAGTAGAAACATCTATAGGAAATTTAGCAAATACTAATGCCTCAGATATGAGATAACTTTTATTTCAAAAAAATAGATTTGAACATAGACAACTCTTCCCACTGGTTGATTACCTTGTTTATTTATGTATCAATAAGAGATTACTTATGGAAATAAACAGCACAGTGTAATTAGCTTAAAATTGGTCCCGACCTTCAGATCAAGTTCTAGTCCATATATTCCTATTATAAAGACTTCCAACTTTCTGGTTGATTTTTAACATCGGTAAAAATGTAGTCTAGCCTAGTGAAATCACGAAAGTATTATTTAGCAAATGATCACTGAATTACTATTTAAAAATCTACTCGAACAGCTCTTACTACATAAAACATGTGATTAAAACTTTCACAATAACTCAAAAATTCAAAAATGAGAATATTTTCCTTATTGACGTGTACTTTAGGGTAGGTAAGTAGGTAAGAATACACAATAGGCTTATGTGCCATTTTGATGTACTATCGTCGGATCTTATAATCGTGCTACCCCGCTTCATCGTTGCGCTACAACCATTTGGTGCACTCAATGAAACTGCTTATATCCGTTATGCTTTGTAAATGTTTGATGCCTGATGGTTCCAAGTATTTGATTTGGTTTATTATATAGTAGAGCTGGACATTCACAGATAAAGTGGAAAACTGTTGCCGTCTTCCTTCCTAGCTTGCAGCCAAAAAACCAGTGCCCCGTTGTAGTAACTGTAAGTTTGTATATACAACGGGCCTGGGCCTAATTAGTAGGTTCTTGGTTCTATTCCTGTCATATTTGGGCCATAACTGCTTTGCTATCTTGCAGTTTGTTATTTAGTTCCATCTACTCTAATCTATTTTTTCCAAAAAGCTTATAAAACTCTCTTTTAACCGTTCCCTGCAGGCATAATATTGACTCGGCTTCGGATTCGTCTGCAGAGGCTTCTAGCTTTATCAACTCTCTGCCTCTTCGTTACCGAAAATATTGCTGTAACTGGGAACCCAAATTATGGACAATATAAATCCAGTAACTTGAAATACGCTAGCAAAACCAAAAAATAAATTCATAAACATCAAAGAATTCAGTACAAAAAAATGTTTTCTGAGAAGCTCAAAGTGCGAACAATTTTGGCCCTTAACTCATAATTTTCCAAATAAAATTTAATATTTAAGTCTTCACGATACTATTTTACTGCATGTAAATATATTGGCATACTTTTAGCAGGATTTTATAAAATATTTTGGCATGCTATAAGGACTGGTTCTCATAGTTCTATGGTGGTCTTCTTCTGGAAATATTTTCGTTTTAAAATAGTCCACAAATGTTCTATCGGTTTTAAGTCTGTGGACTATATACATATCACTTAAATTTGCACAGGACAAATTGTTTCGATACGTTTTACGACTGTGAAAATTGGATGATAACCTCCCACTCATCAGTCAACGGTTTTATTAAAAATTAATAAAAGTCCAAAATAATCAGTAGCTAATGAGGTCAGAGCTATGCAATATTACATCCATGGTGGTACAAGAATGGTATCAAGGATGTCAAAGGTGTCAAATTTGGACGATGGGGACCCACATTTGGGGCAAATTACGTATCTCCCAGACCAACTTCAACCAAATTCATTAGGTAACATAACTCTAACATTCTTATGTTTCAGTGATAATTTCTATCAGATTCCAGTATATCTCCAGTATATAAATTAAGCTTCAAAGAACATATTGGTATAGAAATTTGCACAAATAGTACCTTAAGATATGCCATATCATGTTAAAAAATTATCAAAAATTGGATCATAACTGCTCAAACCTCCACACACCGAATGTGTGAAGTCGAGTAGCCATAGCACTTTCTATTGAAAATATCGATTAGTGTGAATTACATATAACTGAAATTAAAGATAATTACGCTTCAGATAATAGTAATTCTGTATATCAAAAATGGTTTGAATCGGACTAAGACTTCTCTTATATATTTTTAAGTTTTGGTCAATCGATGTTGAATCTTATCAGTAACTTGAAATTTCTCTTACAAACACCTTTGTTTTATTTTGTTCATTTCTGTCCTTATGCATACATTTTTAAATATAATTTATAAATATTTTTGAAGAATGGTTATCCTTTCCGATTTTCATGGTTTATTTTTGTTTTTGTTGAAGTAAATTCGATACTTATGCACTTTGTTGCGTACATACATACAAATATACTAATTGCAGCTAACAAATTGTAACAACATGGGATTAAATGTAACAAGCTTCAAGTTTCCTCTTCTCTCAACAAGCCAAGTACAGTAAATAAATCACATTGATAAATAATTATTCGGGTAAATATACATATACGAGTACACATATATATATGTATATATAATATGCCAGTATATATAATATATAAATAAGTAATGCACTTTGTAGTTGTGACTAGTGGATTAATACGGATTTGTCAAAGTCCATTTGTAAGTAGTTGTGGAGTATAATTAGCAACATCATCAAAAACTCTTTATCGCAATATTTATTTTTCAAGTAGATCAAGTGTACAGCAGGGCTTAAGCTTCGGCTTCTGCCTCGGCGTCCTGGGCTTTGCGGCTGGGCTGTGGAAACATAACAGTGAGAGAAATTAAAATCGATAGGTTGCTGAAATATGTGTGTATATGTACTTATATATATAAATATATACTCGTATAAGAGCAGATGACATAGTAAAGTGCGGTTAAGAGCAAAATTTGGAAACTTGGTCAATCAATTCTTTGAGCGCTCTGTATTATAAATATTACTAATATTGACAGTCTTTAAAATCATTAGATTAGTAAATGTTGAAAATTATCGGAAAAGATGAATTGAATTACTAATCGATCGTGAAATTTCATTAAAACCCATAGCTGAAATCATTACCTTGGGATGCATCAAAATAAATGGTAACTCAGCACATAGTTCGCCTCCCAAAGCGCCCAAGAATAGCTTGACCTTTACGGCGTACGAAACGATGATGCCGAAAGCATCGCGCGCATCTTGACTGGCGATCCTGAAAAGATTCATATAAAATGAAGAACAAAGTCTATGCTATGTGCTTTGATTTTACTCACAGAGTAGTCGATGCCAGTGACGTCTCCTTGCGCTTAACATCACCCTCAACGGCGATGCCAGCACGGTCACAATTGGCTACCAATGTCGGCACCAAGTACATAACCTTTTGCAAGCTGGAACCCGGATTGAGCGGACAACCCTCACTAGTCTCCACAAATGCAATCGTATTGCGGAATTGTCCATTCTGGAAGAGCACCACATCGACACCTTGCTGTACCATGGTCTTGATCTTCTTCACAACCTTATTCGAATTATTACGCACACAGATATTCACAGCGATTTTCTCACTGTGATGATACAGTTGCTTATCCAGCGTCACTTCCAGCTCCAGTTCACCGGGTGAGAGTAGAAAATCTTTGCGTACCACCGTGCAAGGCTGTATGCCCTGCTTATTGGGTGCATACTGTACTTTGCGTATACCCAAATTGATGGTGCTGCGGCGATGTGAGCGATCACATTCGCTATCGCCGGTAAAGACTTTCACGAAATATTGCACACCGCAAGGTTGCGTCTCATCGTTGGCCTTCTGCTGCAGCACAACCGAAGCTGGTGAACTGGGTGGCAACTCCATAACGAAGGGGAAAGCATTGGAGCCGAGTTTCTTTAATAAGCGCTCCTGCATTTTGGTCAACTGTATGTCGACCTTCTGCTGTGGATACACCTGCTGCGAGACGAGCGTTAGTTCCTTTTGGAAACGCAAGCCGATCATTTCATCGTCTTCGCGTCCATAACGGAAGTTGCAGATGAGTTGCACGTAGATTTTGCGGTTTTGCCGCAAATATTCGTCATCCAGAACGATAATACCATCTGCAAGAAAAATAATTATTTATATAGATGATATTACGACTTTCCAGTTATATTTCTGGACTGATCTGAATGAGATTTATTTTTTTAAACTTTGCTAATAAAAAAATCTGTAATGAACCAAGTGAGAGAAGATTTATAGAATGATGAGCTATTCGAGATATACGGTGACATTGACATAGTTCAACGAATCAAGAGACGGGACTGCGCTGGCTATGTCTCATTTTCGGAAGAGAACACTCCAGCTTTGAAGGTTTTCGATTCAGTATCTGCCGGTGGAAGCAGAGTAAGAGGAAGATTTGGAAAAGGACCTGGCTGCTCTTGGTATCTCCAAAAAATAACACTCTCAAAGAATTAATAGAGACGGGATCATAAGCAGCTTGTACTAAGTTCGAAGCAGCGCAAGGTACAGTTTAGTGCTAAATTTTAAGAGCTCCGTCTAATGAGCTTCCTAGCAACGAAACGATCCTATCTGTGGCCAGATAGATAGTAAAATTGAGGTTTTGCAACCCGTCCTTCGGTCTATTCTGTCCTCGCCTATATCACATATGGTCACAAAAGTCCAGCAGCCTGTACAATTCCAGGAGCCTGCTGGGCCCGACTGAGGTGATGTAATACTTGTCGACTTAGATGGAATCTAGAGCCTTCCGCCTGCTTCTGCAAATTGCTGGGCAATCCAGAATCAAGTGTTCTGGGTTTTCCTGTTCTAGTCGCAGAACCGGCAGTTTGCGCAAGAGACTATGCCTAACTTTCCAAAAATGAGTTAGAACTTAGTATGAAATTTAAGGTTACCAAAACCGTTAGATAGCTTGAGACATACTTCAGAGTAATTCGTTTTCTAGATGCCTAGAGCTTTAAAATTTTATTACGTAATTTACATAAGATTGGCTTTCAATGTTCTTCGATGGTCTTTTTAAAGCTTTTGAGAGCTCGTTGAGTCATTGAAGCTTGTCAGCCTCAAAAAAACTAATGTATTCTATTTTTGGTAGACGAAACTTCACAAATATTAAGAAAAGCGTTTAGGTATCACGGCCAGACGACATTTTATTCTTCCCTTACTGCGCCTACATTTATCTTTAAACATTAATTTTTCATTTCTACGCCATATTCAGACTGTTGTAATTTTATACTATCCGTCAGTATAATTTAAATTCATAGTCAAACGAAAAGCTCCGATGATTAATGACTTTGTGGCCCAAAAATGAAAATTTATTTACACATCCACACGCTCACTCACCGACTGGCTCCACCACCGTTATGGAGTCGACGAATTCACGCTTGTTCATGTACAAGGTGATCATGTTGTTGGGTGAGACCTTTTTAAAGACCTTAAAGTTGACAACCATCTTGCCGACTGCCTTCTACTGCTTTGATTTAAAATAAAATTTATTAAATCGGACTCGGACGCGTAAAACACGCAAGAATCGCTGACCGAACGTTCGCGAATTCGAAAAATTATTTCACAAAATTCTGTTATTTGGAGAACGCGGAACACGGCGCGTACGCGTGCACACAGTTAGCTTCCTAAGCGCTGGCGGTTTGTGGGTCTAATGGACGCTTCGGACGGTTCTCTAGTGGCGCGTTGCACGTCTGCGGCGATTTTAAATTAACTACCGTTTGTCGAGCGACCTTTATAGCGGGCGAAAGCAGCTGACAAGCTTTGACTCTTATTGAATTAGCGAACGTATGCGTGTGGCTGTGTGCGTGCGCGCATGTGTGTGTGGGTGTTTGGCAAATACGAAAATGTCGTGTTATTTACATACGCACAAGCAAGCGCACCCTCATATTAGCAGACAGGCTAAAGCGCACCCACACACTTACTCACAAGTGCACATGTGACTGCACTGCGCTGGGCACAATTTCTACGGCTTCGGCGACTAGCCTGACTACCACAATTGCTGGCGCTGCAGCCGGGTCAGTTTGACCGAAATTGATTTCGACGCATACACACGCGTGCAAACATATTGCAGCATACACACATACACGCATACATGAGTGGGTGCAATGGGCTGCGCCACTGTGTGGGCGGGAAATGCGCTGTGTGGCCTCTGGTTTGCGGTGCCGTTGGAGAATTTGAGCCTCTGTTTGTATGTAACGGGTGATTTTTTTGAGGTTAGGATTTTCATGCATTAGTATTTGACAGATCACGTGGGATTTCAGACATGGTGTCAAAGAGAAAGATGCTCAGTATGCTTTGACATTTCATCATGAATAGACTTACTAACGAGCAACGCTTGCAAATCATTGAATTTTATTACCAAAATCAGTGTTCGGTTCGAAATGTGAAAATCCGCTTTTTTATCGACAAATTTTGTTCAGCGATGAGGCTCATTTCTGGTTGAATGGCTACGTAAATAAGCAAAATTGCCGCATTTGGGGTGAAGAGCAACCAGAAGCCGTTCAAGAACTGCCCATGCATCCCGAAAAATGCACTGTTTGGTGTGGTTTGTACGCTGGTGGAATCATTGGACCGTATTTTTTCAAAGATGCTGTTGGACGCAACGTTACGGTGAATGGCGATCGCTATCGTTCGATGCTAACAAACTTTTTGTTGCCAAAAATGGAAGAACTGAACTTGGTTGACATGTGGTTTCAACAAGATGGCGCTACATGCCACACAGCTCGCGATTCTATGGCCATTTTGAGGGAAAACTTCGGACAACAATTCATCTCAAGAAATGGACCCGTAAGTTGGCCACCAAGATCATGCGATTTAACGCCTTTAGACTATTTTTTGTGGGGCTACGTCAAGTCTAAAGTCTACAGAAATAAGCCAGCAACTATTCCAGCTTTGGAAGACAACATTTCCGAAGAAATTCGGGCTATTCCGGCCGAAATGCTCGAAAAAGTTGCCCAAAATTGGACTTTCCGAATGGACCACCTAAGACGCAGCCGCGGTCAACATTTAAATGAAATTATCTTCAAAAAGTAAATGTCATGAATCAATCTAACGTTTCAAATAAAGAACCGATGAGATTTTGCAAAGTTTATGCGTTTTTTTTTAAAAAAAAGTTATCAATCTCTTAAAAAATCACCCTTTATGTATGTACAGCTCTGGGTGCTTATGCTTGTTCTTCCATATAGTTATATGACTACTTTGAGCTCTCAAATTGTGTTTGTTTGCGTGTATCTAACTACGCAATACCTTTGGTAATGACATTCAACACTCTGGTAACAGAAAATCAATGAAATTTAATAAAATCTCATAGAAACACTCACACGTATTGGTTGTAATTATATGTCAACAGAAAACTAAATGTAAACCATTGGAATTGGCGGTATGCATCTTATAGGTGTCACTTGTTATATTTCCTCAAATCCACTTTATTCTAATAGATTTTTATTTGCATGAGTGCGTAACTCGGCACGCATATTTTTGACACTTCATTGGAATCGTAGGTGTTGACTTTATATAATTGTCCCTCAATAATTACGATCTTGATTTAAAACTCATTATTTAATAGAGAAAACAATTGCATAGATAAACATTTTACTAAGACTTGTCACCTCTTGAGAAGTGATTGAACTTTCTGGTTCTAAAGACACTTCTTCGCATTTTCTGAAACCTCGTTTGGTATAGAACGGCTCGGAGAGGTCCTTCCCGATCCTGACGGAGCTTTTGGTGTTGCTCAACGTCAGCTTACATAGCCGTATTAGTTTTTTCGTGCTGTCAAAGGCACTGTGAATGAGGTGGTGTGTGTCAATTCTCCTTTCACGGGAATTTTCCAAGATTTGGCGCATAGTGAATATCTGGTCAGTTATTGAATTTCCAGGTCTAAAGCCATACTGATAAGGTCCAATCAGTTTGTTGACGGTGGGCTTTAATCTTTCACACAATACGCTCAATAAAACCTTATACGCGACGTTGAGGAGGCTTATCCCACGGTAGTTGGCGCAGATTGTGGGGTCTCCCTCATTTGTGGATCGGGCAGAACACACTTAAATTCGAATCGTTGGGCATGCTTTTGCTATGCGAACTTCTTCTTGGTCGGGCAATGGAGCGTCTTCTCCATCGTCATCGATTGGGGAATCAGGTTCGTCTTCTCCTGACGTTGTGTGGTCACTGCCATTCAGCAGGCTGGAGAAGTGTCCCCTATATAATTTAAGTATGCTCTGGGCATCGGTGACCAGATCACCTTTGGGGGTTCTACAGGAGTCTGCTCCGGTCGTAAAACCTTCAGTTAGTCGCCGCATCTTTTCGAAGAATTTTCGAGCGTTAGCCCTGTCGGCCAGCTTATCAAGTTCTTTATACTCACGCATTTCGGCCTCTTTCTTTTTCTGTCTGCAAATGCGTCTCGCTTCCCTCTTCAACTTTCGGTATCTATCCCATCCCGCACGTGTTGTGGTCGATCGTAATGTTGCGAGATAGGCTGCCTGTTTTTTCTCCGCTGCAACACGACACTCCTCGTCGTTCCAGCTATTTTTTTTGCATTTTCCGTAAACCACTGGTTTTGGTTGCAGCTGTACGTAAGGAGTTTGAAATGCCGTCCCACAGTTCCTTTATACCGAGTTGTTGACGAATGCTCTCAGAGAGCACGAGTGCAAGCCGTGTAGAAAATCGTTTGGCTGTCTGTTGTGATTGCAGCTTCTCGACGTCGAATCTTCCTTGTGTTTGTTGCCGTGCGTTTTTTGCTGCACAGAGGCGGGTGCGTATATTGGCTACAACAATATAGTGGTCCGAGTCGATGTTAGGACTTCAGAGCGCACTCACATCTAAAACACTGGAGACGTGATGTCAACATGATCGATCTGGTTTGTGGCTTTTCGATCCGAAGACAGCCAGGTAGCTTGATGAATCTTCTTGTGCTGGAATCTAGTACTACAGATAACCATATTTCGGGCCCCGTCGAAGTCGATCAGCCTCAGCCCATTCGGGGATGCTTCCTTGTGGAGGTTGACCGACCGTCGTGCCAAAGATACCTTTTTTGCCCACCCTGGCGTTAAAGTCGCCAAGCACGTTTTTGACACCGCGACGGGGGCAGCTCTCATAGGTGTGCTCCAAGCGCTCATAGAAGGCATCTTTGGTCACATCGTCCTTCTCTTCCGTCGGGGCGTGGGCGCTAATCAGCGATATGTTGAAGAACCCCGCTTTGATGCGGATTGTGATTAGACGTTCATTCATTGGAGTGAATGATAGTGCTCGGCGACGGAGTCTCTTTCACACCACGACTGCCACTTGCGCTACTTTATATATCAGTCCTTATCCAGTCCATCGCATTTCTTGGACTTGATGTCAGCCTTTATTTTCACGAGGACATCAACCAACTGGGCAGCGACATCTTCCAAATTAAGGGACCGAACATTCTAGATGCATTCCTTCAATTCATAGTCCTTATTTCGTTTGCCATGGTCATCATCAAAAAGGGGGTCACTCATCCGAGGCTTGTTGTTTCTTTCCATTAGCGGTGTTTTTTTACGTGGCGTGTCCCAAACCCAGCGCACAACCCTACGGAGGGAAGGTTTCGCCTTCTCACTTTAGCTCGCCTTCAAATGGATGTTCTTCTGCTACCCAGAGGATACTTGGTCAAAGACCGGAAGTCGTGAGCTGCTTGAGCTATATGTAAAAGAATCGTTTCTGGTCACCCAAGTGAATGGCGATCAGGGAACTTCCCTCACTTGCGTGAACTTCTATACATGACCCCATCCTCCTTTATCGGACTATGAAGCAATTTGAGCATCAATAGCAACGAAAACACAAGCAGCCAATTTGCGCCATCAATTGGTGGATGTTTTTATTTTTTTGCAAATTGCCAATTGACTATTAAAAATCATTTAAATTTAACTCTTTGGTTACTCCAAAACACCTGGAGGTCGCTTCCTGTAGAATAAGCGGAAAATTTACTTGCAAGTTGCGATCAAAGATCCCGGTGGACATCCAAAAGCCTAGTTAGACAGCCACTCTACTTACATATCATAGATCTTATGCTATAATAGACAACGCAAGGGAGTATAGCAAGTATGGAATGGGCCTGAGCTAAAAATAATGTGTTTTATAAAATAAAACCATTTTTCCAATAAATGCTACCTAACCTTTGGAAAACGAAGACGGTATTTTTTGAACACACTGTAAGTGTATGCTCAATTTGGAAAACCGACCGTAAAAGCATATGTACATAAATTGAATATTTATGATTTCACTTTTGTTACGGAGCAAGTGGTCCAATATCTTGAAGAAAAACTTTATTTATGCAACAAATAGATTGCTTTCTAAAAAATTAAGAAAATTTGGAAATACCTTTTTAAACCCTTTTAAGTTAGATAAGGTCTTAGAAAATATTAATCTGTAAGCATACATAAGCAACTTTGCGATGTTCAACTTTACCTGTGTGCTAGGCACGCACTCTTTACAAAATATAATTGCATGTGTATAAATCTTAACAAAACTTTCAAACATCAACGAAGTCGATCAAATCATTGCTTAAAGTTTTGTCTTGATTTTTAAATTTTCCACCTGTTGGAGCAGCATTCATTAAAAAACCTCCGTTTAGTACCTTCCAGGTTCTCATAGGGAAGGCTATGACTTCATCGGGAGTGATATTTATATTCGAACGTGTCAAATGACTTTTACTATCAACTAGTTTGGCTGAGAAAATTTACCAACAAGGACACTCCAGGTAAATCGTTTTAGTCTCCACAACTTTAGCTGGAATTGTAATAAAAATAGTGGTTGAAAATTGGCTACCGCAGAACTTATGGAGTCCGAAATTTAAAGAATGTGTGCGGAGCTTATGAAATTTAATATTTTAAAACAAATTAATGCACAAGCTAAATTAAAACAATGCTAAGTACATACCACAAAACTGGCGAGAATTATAAGGAATGGCTTGCACCTAAACAGTTAGAGCTTTGCGAGCACGTTCAAGCTTTAAGCCGCAGGTATTGGGACGTGACTCACTCCTTCAGCCATTGTCATCCCGACAAGTGCAGTTCATACGCACGCATACATGTACGACACATAATTTAAAATAAATGTGCCAACAATAAGGAACAACTTTTCGACTGCCAAATTATGCGACTCATTTTCCGTAGTAGACGCTTCTTCATAAAGAGAAATATGGTAGGAATTCCCTAACACATAAAAACCTGCACAAATACATATGTACACACATATTTACCGACATACATTGTAACTTTGTACATATGTATGTATGTATATGCTCCGCTATGTCATAAAACTAGGCAACACACGAGTAGCGGTACTCATGTAGCTCTCAAATCGCCATAAATACATTGTGCAATGTGTCGCAGGGCGGTACTGCTGACCCGGAATGGCCGTTCAGAGGCGTGAAGTCGACTTTGTGGCCGAAAGAAGAAGTTTGTGCATATTTTTTATGGCGTTCGCGTAATTATTACGAGTATGTTCATTGAATGGCAGTGTGTTAAGTAGTCATGTTTCATGTAAATTACATTAGTTGGGTGGACATGGCGGAACGAACGCGCTCAGTGTTCAGCTGGTGCGCAGCCATACATATACATATGTGGGAAAAGTTCATAGGTGTGTTTGTCGGCGCACCCATAAAACTTTGTGGCAGTTAATTGAAATAACTTGACCAGAAAGTTGACTTTCAGACCATTTTCAACTGATTTTGCGGTTTAGAAGTTAGCCGTGAAATATGGAATTGTCGCCATACATATGCATATATTATATGATAAAGTTGCAGAGAAGCTTAAAGCTATTTAGACTTATTTATTGTATCATAAGTACCCATCAAATTTGGACTTGAGTTCCGAAGACGAGAAGAACTTCTCATTACCTTGATCTAATGTGAATTCCATAGTCAGTATGTAAGATTCCATCAATATCAATATTGGACAGTTCCTTTTCGTAGGGAGGTCCATAGGTGGTTTCTTTTATCAGCTAAAATTAAATTATTAGGCATCAGGTGCTCAATTAAGCTCCCGCTGTTTGTTAAAATATTATATGTAGATGATTCTAAAATTTAGTGGTTGTCGATTTTGATATATACAGAACGTGGTAAACTTAACCTAGGCATATGAAAAAGAAAGTCGGCGGCTGGAGCGCATAGGGAACTCCAAAAAATTTTCTAAGTGAATCAACGCGCCGTTATTGGTTTTGTCGCTCCAAAGACGGCGATTTCGATAATAACGATCGCCCACGTGAAGAAGGGCCAAAACCCTTCGAACCTTTGAAACCTCAGGTGAATTAGAGACCTTTCTTGATGGGGATCCGTGTCAAGTGCAAGAGCAAAAGCCATTACATGCCCTGGGAATGATTCAGAAAAAGTGAATCTTCTGCATGACAAAATTCGGCCTCACGTTAACAAACCAATTAAAATTACATGGAAACGCTTATATAGGATGTTGGACACCACCCGCACATCGTTTTGTTCGATTGCACATGGTCTGTCTCAGCACCAGTTCCACTTACAACACGACATCGAAAAATACTTAATCCATATTATCCTGATTTCGACAATGTTTGGGTGTAAGATGAAATACTTTGATTGATGTTTAATTTGTATACTGTAAAGTAATAAATTCGGGGAAGTTGAAAAAAAGTTACAACTCTTCAAAAATGAATGAAAATAATGAAAAAATTCGCTATATTTTGAAATTTTTGTATAAAAAAGGGAGGAATGCCACGCAAGCCACCAATGAAATTTGTGAAGTTAAGGAAGATGACGCTGTATCAGTTCGTGGAGCACAACAATGGTTCGCTCGCTCCGTTCTGGAAATTACGATGTAAAAGATGCACCTCGCTCTGGTCGACTTATCTTTGAAAAAGTCGATGAAATTATAGAAAAGATTCTCCAGGACCGTCAAACTCAAAAAATGGTCGCAAAGACTGTATTGACGCCTCCAAAGATTATGCAAAGCGTTTGGTGGGATTGGAAAAGGACTATGACCACTATGTGCTGTTCGAGCCTAGTTGAATGATTGATTCTACATTTTACTGTCAACAACTGATGAGATTGAAGCAATTGATCGAAAAAAAAACGGCCAGAACTGATCAGCAGAAAGGCTTCGTCTTCCATCAGGACAACGCTAGAGCACACACAACTTTGATGACTCGTCGAAAACGGGGAGACATTATAAAGTCCTACAATTCTCGGTTATACAATAGTGTTATATCGGAAGTTGTTGTGCTTACAGTTTGAGAATGTTGAAATATGTAATAGTACGTTAAATATTTGGTCAAATCGATCGAATAAATGATGAAAAAATGTTACCACATTTGAAAAAAGATTAAGTGTGATTCATTTCAAGGTTAGGCATTTGCCTGATTTAAATGTTGGCCACGAGTCCAATTTTCGACAACTCGTTCAAGCAATCTGTCTGGTAACTGGCGAATAACACGCGTGATGTTTCATTGCAAGGCCTGAATTAAAGCGGGATTGTCCGCATAGACTTCAGACTTTACATATCCTTTCAGGTAACAGCCTAACGGTATGATATCACATGACCTTGGTGGCCAATCTACCGGCCCAAAACGTGAAATTATCTACTCACCGAAGTGTTCTCTCAATATATCCACTAATTGATGCGATGTGTGTGAAGTGAAAGATCGCGAGCTTCTATATGCCAGTCCAAATTGCTGCAAACGTCGCTGAATCGACTATTCACGGTCTTCATGTACACTATCATTTTCCTTTTTTCCTTTACTGCGTGCTGAACGAAGCCTTTTCGGTCGAATATATTTCATTAATGAATAATTAAGATGCGATTAGTATGCTTAGTAGACTCGCCTCCATTTGGTGAATAAAATTATAATATTTGCTTTAAATGCGATACGAATTCCTGTCTTAATTAGTACCAATTAACATTTCTCTTACTTATACTGAATTGCAACGATGTTTGTTAGAGACTTTCATCTAAGCTTAAAACTTCACCCAAAAAAGTTTTAAAGTTCGTATGAAGCTCACATGTCCTCGACATATACAGCTATTGTTTTTTTGGAGCCGAAGTCAAGGCCGTTAAATTTAATTACCTTAAAGGGGTTACTGGCTCTCGTACGAAGTTTTACGAGCACAATGCGTGTGCGTGCTTCGAGCGTCCAACACGCGTGAGTACCACAACCACTTACACCTAGCTCACACACTCAAAAGTCATAACATTTATTGCAACACAGGGTTTTAGCATGTAGTTGTTGTGCTTTAAGCAAAACACTAAATTGAATTTGAATCCATTTCAAGTTGATTTCATTTTGCACCAGCGCCACCAAAATTGGTCTGATTATCACTTCCGGCCCGACTGTGCATCCGGTTACTTTGCTGCTGTTGGTTATTTATTCGTTGCCGTTCGCCTGAGTAGGTTAGGTTGGCATAGCGCCTATTTGATGGTGCAGGTCATGTGACCTCTGATTGGATGAAATGCCAAGCACACTTGTTGGTGAACTTCCGCTCCGGTGGAGCAATTCGGCAATGGGAACCTGCGGCGGAAGGTCAGTATCGCTACAAAATTCAATTTCGATGGTCAGTTGACCATCAACAATGCTGAAAATTTTGTATCACGGCTTAGTGCCTTTGTGCGCGCGAATGCAAAAATAGTGAAAATCACGCCCGTTGGCGTAGCAATGCCGCGCGCACCGTTAGCGACGATGGCTGCGGTATTTGGCTTAGGAATATTTATACGCTCGCCAAATGTTGCACAGGGCTTAATAGTTTTGCTCACCTAGTGAGTGCATAATAATCGAGTTAGACATAAAATTGCATAGATAATGTTTTTAGGTATTCAAACCAAACTATATGTACTTTTTTGCAGAAGTAAAATGTTTGAGTGCTTCAGCAAATAGAGAAAATAGTACTTTTGTCCAGGCCATAAAACGAAAATTTATCTAAAATTAACAAAGGGGAGGTTACGGCGGTATTTTAATTTATGTACTTGTAAAAAATCTTCAATATTCAATTTTTTCTTGAAACAATGTTGAATTCCCAACAGCAAAATTGCTATTCCTTCATTCAGTTTCATATTTCGTAAACTACTTACCGTTCGAAGCTACCAAATCTTACTTTGAAAAAGGGTACAAATTTTTAGAAGACGTCGGTTTCCTCTCACCTACACACTAAATGCATATGTCAACAAAATTAAATCCGACACCAGAAGCAGAAAACAAGGATGGACATAAATTGAAAGGCGATCCGATTCCGTAGTCTATCGGTATCCAGTTAGTATGAGAGTTTTCCAAGTCAGCATCTAACAAACCTCAAAATTCCAAATTACGAAGTTTTCCGAATCCGAAATTTCTAGACCCTTGTGAATTTCAAAAAAAAGCGGCTCTACAAACCTCATATACACTATTTTGTCAGCCCGAGCATAGGACTGAATAAATGCAGCATTTTTTTTTTTATTGAAAAAGCTATTAGATTGTTGTCTCAATAGGTAGATCGTTATTTCTCTTCCAGTAGATCATGATTGGCGATGACACGAGGCCATCAGATCCTTAACATTTTCCAAAAATACGAATTTGCAAAGGACTGCAGTTTTCACGCTGGAGTTAAAAATATGAAGTGTCGTTCAGACGGAGATAGAATTAGAGGACCAGTTGATGTTTAGTGAAGGCACCACGCCATGTTTACCCTCTAAGGCTTCTTTCGGTATACCATGAGCAAAAAATAGTAAGACTTTGCTCATAATGTTAAAATTCTGAATATACCAGTATTCTTCGAAATCTATACCGTCCACCTCAGAGTAATTCCTTTTGGCTCCAGTACAGTTGTACCATCATTTCTTCCAATCCTCGAAACAATTGTTAAATTTAATTTCCGGAATAGCTTTCAATACACTTGTTAAAAACGTTCAATTGACTCAATAGGGTTTCGCCGGATCGGTGGTCGCACAAGATTTAATTTAAAAAATCCTATTATTTTTTGCCCAGAGTATCATCTAAATCATCAATGAGAAAAAGCAGCGGTGGCATAACATAGTGCTGAGTTCTACAAAGCAGGCGTGAATATTACCATACCACTCCTTGATTTGCTTCAGTGTAATGACGAAATTGAAGCCTATTTGATACAACAGACCTATCATATTGCTTTATAAAGGTATGGTTATGGTCATGATATGGATATGGAAGATGGCCAAAGGAAGTATCACAAAATGTTACTGAAATTTCACGATTCCTATCCTGGGACTATTCCCAGTCATCTATGCCTTGCTTATTATTAAATTTATTTATTAAAAAAGTGTCAATCTTCGTTTTATTGATAAAATAAGCTCATCAAAATATTGTTATTTACAGCTTGGATACAACTGCTCCACGGTTCACTAGAAACAATGCACAAATTGCATATTTGGCTGTCAAAATCTGTCAAAATATTGTAAGAGCTGAAAAAGCCAACCTAAGCTGTATATGGAGATGTGCAACTTCACACACATAATGCCAATAAAAACAATAAGAGTCCTTCAATTGAACACTGCAACATAACCGTTTTGCCGTCGTCGCTGACTAAAATTACATGCTTCGCTCCGCACGCCCGCGCATTTTCTGCATATTCTTTGTAAACAAAATATCTTCCAGCATGTTTACAGCCGTGATTCGTGTTTTCTTTCTGCTTTGCTTTTATTTGCCGTTAGTCTTATTATTTTCCACTCCCCATAGTACATATGTCCCCTGTATTTCCAGTGCTAACGGTGCGACGTGGGCGCGTGCCTTGGAACTTTGTCATTTTGTTGCTTGAATGTTGGGAGTGGAATTCTCACGTCCCCCATTGCCATGGCTTTTTGACAATGTGCGAACTAGCAAAATGGCAACAAATGAACTGGAAACGCTGTTGACGACTACAACAATAGCAGTAACAGCAAACAATGCTTCCGAACACTCAACAGCCAATTTCACGGTAAATAGTTGCTTGTGTTCTCGTGTCTTTATGTCTTTATTACATTTTTCGTCGATTTCATTCCCTTCTTTGCCAGGTGAAAATGGTGACTGAACATGGAAATTGCTGTGCTTGTTGTGCAATCGAAAATAAATTTGAAACTAATTTTTCTTGGCTTTGTGCTTGACTGAGACTCAACGCGAGGTGGGTTTGGAAGTGAGAGTTTATGAATCCGGTCTGGCTGTGGGATGGGTAAGACCTGATTCTTACTTGTGAAATGTGTATTGTCTGTTATATAATATTATAAAAGTTCAATTCGTTGAGATTTTTCAATTCATAAGTTATACTTTAAAGGCAGTTATGTTCACAATAGTCCACTAAATTTAGTACAAAGGCTTTAAAAAAGTGATTAAAAACTTGTGTGCTAAGATAGGCTCGAGATAATATGATTAGTCAATTCAATATGCAATATCTACCGAGATTTTTCATTTGTGAAACTTTTGAATTTTAATATTTATATACTGAAAACCTATGAGCTTATTATTTTAAGAAACAAATATTTCAACTCTACTACGGCTATAATAGCGTTATGTCAGTTTAAAGTCCAAGAAAACGTCTAACTTTCAGTTCTTACTGTTTCGAGGAAAACCCTCTAAATTTTATGTGCTGCAGCCAACATTGGTTTCTGCGCCGGAACAAAGCGGAAATATTTTTTCACTACCACTTAAGAGGGGCGGGAGGCGGACGGTTTAGTGTTTTAAGGTAAAAAATATTTTTTTTTACGAATTTATTACATAAATATGGATTGAGTAATTTTATTTGGAACTTTTGTACATTATTGAGCACATTTTTAACAACATAGGATAATTTTTTCATGCAGAAATATTAAAGCATAAGACGGTAACAGAGCTTCCCCAAAAACGTCTTTAGAAAAAAAACGCTTTGCGTTGTTCACCACAATTCGGCTGGAAATTATCCGAAAAAAACCTAGGAAAGTTAATGAATTTATAATCAAATCTTCCTAGAAATTGAAGTAGTAACTGTCGAGTAGGAATGTCATTTGGATTTCTACCACCAAACATTTATCAAGTTACTAGCCGATCTGAATAAGGAAACATTGGAGTATGGACTGAGATAAATTATTGAAATTGGCTTAAAGAGTCGAAGAAGTCACAAAGCTCCCGTTTCAACTTACACTTAAAGTACACGGAAATCGTTAATACAACGTAAAATATTTGAACATTTATACATATTTCTTTTGTCCACTTTTTGGAATGGCCTTCAGATCTTTCAGCTAAATTCGTTTTATCTCTTCGATCGACTGAAAGTGGGCAATTTCGGTTCGAAGATAGTATTTTCGATCACAATCGTACTTTTTTTGAAAATGGATTCAGCTTTATCGGAACGAATCGATCAAGTACGAGTTTCGTACCCAAAATAGCCACCAAAATCATTTGAACAGGGTCTGGAGAGATGTCGAGCTCTTTTGTCATCTTTCTAACAGGGGAATGACGATTTTGAAGCACCATATCCTTCTTCTTACTTCTCTTTTTTAATAGTTTCATCACTTGAAGAGGTCGAAGGTCGATCTATCGACCGTCTTTGGAGGCTTTGTACCACTTGTAGACTTGTGCCTTCGAATCACTGCAAGCCTATTCTAACGATTCCGCACATGGAATTTAGTTAGGATCACAAATTCAAAAATTCTTTCTTCGCTATTTTTATCCATTGTAAAAATCGCCAAGCTCTACTGAGGTGTACCGACTTAAGCAGCTGCTGTAAAGAAATTGGAAACTCATATTTGTCAAAGTAATTAAGGACAGTTCTACTAACTTAGTAAAATTTATATATTTTTTGAAATATCATTTACCTAGGGAATTTAATTACAATTTTCCTGTGCTTTTTTGCCCCAATGAGTATCGACTGAACTGATAGAAAGAAATGCATATGTCTCTTCTAGAAATAAATTGCTTAAATCGGATCACTATAGCTTAAAATCAAGTTTGGGTATAGAAAGTAAAGAATTAAAAAAACATTTCTAAGCGTATAATTAAGAATTAAAAAAAAAATATTTTGTTTTAGAATATTTTTATAATTTTTTTTAATTGATTCTTGGTCTGCAGCCAAAAATGAATCTAATCGGTTCAGTGCTTATCCTAGCCTTGTACACCTAATACAGTAAAGAAGACTCATTGCTATAAAAAATCGAAATTTGAGGCGTTTTGATCAATAGAAGATGACTCCATGCGTTTAGATATGCTCAGTGTACTCTATAAATTTCAAGTCATTTGGGCTATCCGATTTTGAAATACGATGAAAGCGAATTTGAAAAACATTGAAAAACGCGCTTAAAGTCTGATGTCCGCAACTAAGCGCTTCTTCTTCTAACTGCTGCTTCTTTAAACGGTTTGGAATTTTCCAAAATCACTTTGCTACCGCATTCTATGCATGTTAAGATAGCAATTTATGAAAAAAAGTACATCGATTGTTGAGCCCATCACATATCGCTCACTTGCTGCAAGACCGGCATAAGTCAAAAAAATCGATTCGCCAGAAAACGCGTTTAAAGTTTTCAACTTACTACAACCTTACACGGTGACTCCAACCTTACACCTCTTCTCAAGCGGAGCATATAAGAGGTATTCATATGAATTTTTCACTCAACATGAAGTATGATATAACGAACAATTCTGCAGCATTAACTCAAAAATCACGTTTTTTGAATTATGCCGGTCTTGCAGCAAATGAGCGATATGTTCTCCATTTTAAAGTGAAACGAATCCAACAGTTGATATGATTGCTGAATCAGTCGCCTGCAGGGTGTTATCGTTCACCTCCCTTGCGGTCGCTTAACATTATTGCGCTTTATTGCCCGTTATATTTGAATACAAAAGTTACGAAAATTGACTTGCAAGTTACACTTAAACGTCGATAACTCAAACACTTTACGCGAAAAGTTTGATTCAACAATTTCAGGGTATGAGCGCGCCAACACGCCTACAGAGTCAATTGAGGCACAGTGGTTGCAAAGTGGTCAATGTTAACTGGTGAAATTTGGTAATTTTTACAGTCATCTCAGTTTTCGTGATGTCGATCTGAAATTTTGCACACATCCTTTTTTCTCAAGGAAGCGGAAATCGGAGATACCTCCACGAAATTTGGCATGGCTTATTGCTTTAAACATTTGTGCAATTTTCGAAAAAATTGTTCAGATCGAGTCTGTATAGCAATTTCGTGTCGGGAATCTTCTTTATTTCGGTGGGATATTACAGCGGCGGTGCAACTGAAATTAACGTTTTTTATTGTTTCCTTTAAATTTCACCAAATTAAACACTGTGCCGGCTGCCGATTTCGGACCTGCTGCAGTCAAACAAAAAAGTTTCGCCATGAAACAATAAAATTATGAAGTACGCAAATAATGAGTGCCATAAAAATATTGAAGCGTTTAGCACGTCGGCGAATACACCCACACATACGCCCACACGCGCGCATATTTAGGCGCAGACCAGAGTCGAATTTTGATTTCTTGCGAGCTGCAGCAAACACCTGCCGCCAACCGAGGCTTGAAAAGCCAACAGGCGAACTTAAATTGCCAAGAAAGTGGTGAAAGCAAGGAAGCGAGAATTGTGGCCAGCTGTGGGGCGCTTCTGTTCGCACACATACATCGCATACATAGATGCGAGTGTGCGCGAGCATGTGTGGGCGCAGAAAATAAATAAAAAACAGCGGAATTTATGCTTTTGCAAAAGTTTGGCGACTGCACCCAAGGGGCTTTTTAGCGATTGCCAGTTTGGTAGGGACGACTAAGCAAAGCGGAGCAAATTAGGCGCCAGTTGGGTGATTAGTGCGAAAGCCAGTTCCCTTGGAAGCGTGGTGGCTGATGCGGATAAAATTTCATGCACAAACTTGCTGCAGTCAGTGAGCACTGATTGTTAGGTTAGCTGAAGTTAGCTTTAAGTTAGATTTAGTTTTTATTCGTGAAAAGTGAATTTTACTTTTCATTTCTCTCCTGTCAATAATTATTCTCCTTATATTCGCATAAAGCTGTCATTGTAAATGTATACACTTTCGATTTTTCTCAGCAGAGCTTAATTATTTGAAATTGTACACAAGTATATTGAGAACGGAAGGAAACTAGTCGGTACCAATTCCAAACATCTATACATATGAAAAAGTAGTTCTCAAATCCAAACAAGCATGCATACATATGTGAAAATAATAAATTCTACATAAATTTTAATTGCATATTTTGGATCAAATGGAATTAGGTGAGCGTTATCTTTATAATTATTTAATGAGTACAGTTACATTGGGAAGGGACATCTATACTTTCAAACTTGCTGGAAGTAATTTTCTCTAGAACTTAGTTGTACAGCGTAGTAATGATGGAATCGGGCAATAATCCCTCATAAAAAGACTAGGTTGAAGGTACCTAAACTGGAAACACGTCAGAAACATTAAATTCTCTAAAGTAGGGCACCTCGAAATAAATGACTCTTAATAGTATATACAACTACCAGCATAAAATATGAATAGTGGGCACGGGAAGTGCTCTCTCGACGAACAGAGGCCAAACTCTACAAGTCATTCATCATCTGATGAGTCGGTGTTACGAATTTTCGAGAGAAAGGTTCTGCGGAAGATTTATGGTCCTTTGCGCATCAGCCACGGCAATGGATTCGATGGAACGATGAGTTGTATGCGATATACGACGGCATTCACATAGTTCAGTGAATTAAAAGACAGTGTCCACACTAGTTAAGAACCTGGAATCTCCAAATGGCGCCACTTAACAAAAAGAAAAACGATTGGCGCGCTGTTGTTAATCCGGCTATAATAGCGTAAGCCCTACCTAATAGAGAAGAAGAAGAATATGAAGTGGTGCTGAAAATTGATACCATAAGGTTTATTCTTCTTCGCTCTCATGTATCTAATAAGTCGTGCAAGTTAATGAATTTTTTTCACGAATCCATCACCCATATACTTACCTAGAAAGAAATAGTTATTCTAGTATACTTTATGCCGACTACATTGGTCAAATCTTTTTCCAATCAGGATTTCGTATTTCGAATAATGAACTGAATTCTTAAGCAGCGTTTTTAATATAGTATAGTATATAAAAGAGAGCAAAATTTTTTCAGCTACACCAGAACTTAGCCCCACTTGTTATACCCTGTATAGTGCATATTAAGTTTGGCACGAAGTGTGTTACGCCCAATAGAAATCATCGAGATCATTTGAAAAACCATATATGCATATCAATGAACAGCATTACAAGTTGAGTCGAATTAGCCATACTAGTCTGTTGGTTTAAAATTTTGCACATGTTTTTTTCTCCCCAAGAAATTTTTCGGAATCAAATTCTTGGAAAGACACTTTTGTATTTGCTTCTTGGTGGTTGGTAATAGCGGAATCGTCAAAAACTGTAAATCTGATGAGCTCACTAGAAAGGGTATCCTTACCCCAATCTCATTAAGATGGGAACAAGAAAGTGTTCTCTTGTTGTCGTGCACTCGTACGCTGGATCTATGGGCCCTTCAAGCGGTCGTTAGCACTTGAAAGGTTGCGGGAGCCATCTTTTTCTCAGCACGTAGGTCTTAGCAAGGTTCGTATGACCGCAATGATAGTTGTCCTAACTGGACGGTGAGGCTACAGATTTTTGAAAAACGAAACTTGTAAAAATTGCAGGGAGAAAGATGATTTCTCCGTCACTGTTCAGATTTCGTCAGACTAAGGCTGTAGCATCTCGATTGTCTACTTCTATTCGCGGTCTAACGAATATTATCTTATTTAATTAACCTAATCTATCCTGGTACCTACTCCGCGGTTTGCCTCCTATACATATATTCGGCAACTTCTTCTCAGACCACAGTTCTTTGATGGGTTTTAGACTTGTTTCGACACTGATTAATGGTTAAATGCTTAAAGCAGGTCTTCTTTAAAGAAGGAAGGACCAAACTTTACTTTAATTTTTGCATAATGCCATTTTTATTTTAAAAGTCCACAATATTAGTCACTGTTGATCTTACTATTGCTGTAGTGACTTGCTTAACCGCCACTGCGTATTAGTAACATAAATGCACACAATCCTGCAACAATCGGAATTGATTCGTTTCCATATTTAAATGTGCATCTATTGATTTTGAATACGGTGTAAAGTATATATATTTACTGGTGGCAGCAAAGCATAGACAACACGGATTGTGTGGACCACTTTAGTAAACCAGTACACGAGAAGATTTTCTGCAATTTGAGAAATGCCACGCGATGGAAATATCCTGCACTCAACTTTGATATACTGCAAATGGATATGGCAAACCAAATCCAATTCCATTGTGGACAGCCTCCGGCTAAAAAAGTACTCCACAAATACTGATGTTGTTTTTATTGCAATGCCAAGCAGTAGTGGCGTAATAAATGGCACAATCGGAAGAAAATCACGCTTGTGTGTACACCAATACACAAATACACCTAAACGCTTCAACTCGAACGAACCACACAAATCGTCTGTCACAAGCGCCATTTACTTTGCGAATGCAAACGCCGCTGCAGTGGAATATCAAAATTCATCAGCGACCACAAACATGTGCACATATTTACCGGGTTTTCCAATAGGGATGATTTGTAAGTGTTCTTTCGGCCTTTTTTAAAATGTTATGATTTTAATAATCATCCGGTGCTATTTGTCGAATTGTTAAAATTTTTCCATAAGTGTCAATAAGACAAAGAACCGCTCGAAGAAATGAAAATATTGTTGCCCTTCAGGCAGGTGTTGTTGTCGATTCCAAAGCGATCTCAAGAATTGTGCGTCTCAAACCACAACCTGCAGGATTTTGAGAACGGATTTGGGTGGGTATCTGTATACAATTTTTCTGATTAAGGACTGAGGCCATGGAGCAACAGGAAAACAACAACCGTTTTTTAAGAAAATCACCTTCTCTGATGAGGCTCACTTTCATCTGAGTGGTGAGGTAAATAAACAATACTGTCAATTCTGCTGCGAAGAAAATCCACAAATTATTCATGAACAATCATTACATTCACCTAAATTGTCAGTTTGGTTTGGTAATTCTTTCGAAATGAAGCCGGTGACATCGTTACTGTCTATGGAGAGCGATATAAATCGATCATTACCAACTTTTTATGGTCGCAATTGGAAGAAGTACAACAACTGGTTCCAACAAGACGGATCAACGTGCCAGACAGCAGATGCAAAAAACCGAATTATTCCGTGAAATTTTAGATATTCCATCATATCAAAGAATTGTTACATTGAATGTCCTCCAAAAAGTTGTGATTTAACACTATTAGACTATTTCTTGTCGGATAATTTTAAGTTATTGGTCTTAAGCAATAAATCAGACTATCATCAAGCTTTAGAAGTCAATATGGAATATGGTATTTATGGCGTACATCTTGATTTAGTGATAAAAGTACTCGAAATTCATCAAATTTGTTCCTGCAAAAGAAGTCGTGGATGCCATTTGAATGATGTTATATTTAAAACTTGATTACATCAATCGTTCTTCTTCTTTTTCATACTTCACATTAAATAAAAAGGATTTGAGTTTCCTTAACAATTTGTTAATTTTTTTTTAAGAAATCGTATCACTCTTATTGTGAACCCTATATAACGTAAATAACTATAAATTAAGATTATGCTTTGGTGGATGGTGAAAAATTTTATATAAGTATTCATTTATTCTTGGTTGGAATAAAACCTTATATAATTAATCCGTTGTTAGGGAGTAGTTTTAGAAATATTTGAAAGTCTTTCTTTCTACTAAATATCCTTTAAATATGTGGTCTTTAGACTCTCTAGGCGCATCTAAATAGTGTCTCGATAACCCACACTATGCAGATTCTAAATTAGAAAAGGTTTCACGGCTTTGAAAACCTGAAACTTTTTATTTGCAGTCGACAAATCAACCATTAACAAACTTTCGTTAAAAATGTTCGGTATTGCGTAAAATATAGGTTAGGTTAAGCCAGATGGAGATTCAGTTTAATTTGTGATGAAGAATTCTTCCCACAGGACGTCAATTTTTTTAAGAACTTTAAGAGCGACTAGATAGCGACGTTTTATACTTCGTCCAGTTCTTTGAACACCGAAGCTCCTAGAGACTTGAGTCGAGTTCTTGATAGTGCTGGACTGCTGGAAAAGGCTTGGAGGTGTTCAAGCGTCTCTCTCATGTTAACTTTTCTGCATTTTCTACATGTATCGCTATCACTTACGCCCATTCGGCTCGCATGTGATGCCAGTAGGTGACCTGTCAAGAGGCGACCGTGTGAGTAAGAAGCAAGCACGTTTTTTTAGGATCTTTTGCGCATGATCTTGGAGATGCTGCATGTACTTAAGGCATTCGTTCTTAGTGACTTCCCTATTTGCTGTACTTGTTCGGTAGCCAAACAGATGGCATTTTCGTCAACCTCATCAGCGGTTTCGTTTCCTGGAACTCCTTTTTGGCCTGTAACGCAATATATATGCAGCTGCTTTCCGACATCCGCTATATCTACTGCTTTCTTGCTTCTAAAAGCATCTCTGACATTAACGCGATGAGAAGTCATTGCCTTAATTGCTGGGTATGGACGTATTTATTTATCCTTTTTATGTTTTTTCCTGCGTTTCTAGCTATTGCGGTCGCTTTCCCAGCTGCAAATACCTTCGCCTGGAAGATACTGCAATAATCCGGAAGCTTGAAGGGTCGCCTACGATCCAGCTCCGAGCAACAGAATCCGGCTCCCACTCAATTGGCCATTTTGGAATCATCTAAGTAGATGTTATAAGCTTCGCTGACGTTTCGCAGGCTTCTGAGCCATTCATCTTCCTTTAATATGACTTAGAACCTTTTCTCTAAAAATTAAACGTATGGGTATGCGGTCTAATTTGTCCATCAGCTCCATGCTTATTGAGCTATATCCGAAGGTCCTTGTAGAGAACTCACCTAATGCCGCTATGTGTCGATTGGTGGAGGTTGAGCAACCTTTCTATAATCGCTGTTGTGGATTTTAGCGTTCCCGTTATGCAAGAATAGCGAATCCTTGTATTCGTTCCATCTGGTTTCCTGTATGAAATTTTTTTCATAGCAGTCCATTTATGCATACCCATGCATGAGACCATTTGATAGTTCCCACGCGTTTCTTGCACGCGTTTTTCAGTCTCTCCTCCACACTGAGTACATCAACTTGCTATCCAAAATTTCTCTCAGGTACTTGGTATGCTCCTTAATTGTCAATACAACTCCACTGAGTCTCGGAAGTTTTCATGGCGGGATTTTGTAGCTAGAGTATCATATCCGTTTTATCAGCATTTACTTCTAGGTCATCCGAGAACGCCTATCGGTATCTGGCCCCTAGAGCCCTCTCAATAACATTACTGATGGTACATACGTATAGAAATTTCCCCGTCACGTGTATAGCTATGACGTCTGCATATGCTATTAGTTTTGATGCTTTCCTTTCAAATTTTTCCGAAAGCTCATTAGCTACAAGTTACCATAGGAGTGATGACAATGCACTCCGATGTTGAGTTCCCATTTGGGCTAATCTATTCAATCTGGCTTCGTTTCATTCCGCGTTAATTTTTCTGCTGCTCACTAGAACTCTTATTCATGCTATGATGGCCGGCTCTATTCGGGCTACTATCAAACTATTGAAGATTGAGTTATCGGTGACATTGCTGAATGCTCCACTAATGTCAAGAAATACACCAAGAGCATATTCCTTATGTTGGCAAATGAAGTGCTGTCTCCGTGTATCCCCAGAATGGAAGTTTAAAAGTATATTACAAGCAGTTTAAAGTTTGAAGCTGAAACTTTCCCTTGATCCCATTCACCACAGGGTATTCATTTAAATTTTCCTTCTCTTCTCAATATTTCCAGCTTCGAAGTATACCTATGATAAAGTATATAACGGGTGATTTTTTTGAGGTTAGGATTTTCATGCATTAGTATTTGACAGATCACGTGGGATTTCAGACATGGTGTCAAAGAGAAAGATGCTCAGTATGCTTTGACATTTCATCATGAATAGACTTACTAACGAGCAACGCTTGCAAATCATTGAATTTTATTACCAAAATCAGTGTTCGGTTCGAATATTTTTTATCGACAAATTTTGTTCAGCGATGAGGCTCATTTCTGGTTGAATGGCTACGTAAATAAGCAAAATTGCCGCATTTGGGGTGAAGAGCAACCAGAAGCCGTTCAAGAACTGCCCATGCATCCCGAAAAATGCACTGTTTGGTGTGGTTTGTACGCTGGTGGAATCATTGGACCGTATTTTTTCAAAGATGCTGTTGGACGCAACGTTACGGTGAATGGCGATCGCTATCGTTCGATGCTAACAAACTTTTTGTTGCCAAAAATGGAAGAACTGAACTTGGTTGACATGTGGTTTCAACAAGATGGCGCTACATGCCACACAGCTCGCGATTCTATGGCCATTTTGAGGGAAAACTTCGGAGAACAATTCATCTCAAGAAATGGACCCGTAAGTTGGCCACCAAGATCATGCGATTTAACGCCTTTAGACTATTTTTTGTGGGGCTACGTCAAGTCTAAAGTCTACAGAAATAAGCCAGCAACTATTCCAGCTTTGGAAGACAACATTTCCGAAGAAATTCGGGCTATTCCGGCCGAAATGCTCGAAAAAGTTGCCCAAAATTGGACTTTCCGAATGGACCACCTAAGACGCAGCCGCGGTCAACATTTAAATGAAATTATCTTCAAAAAGTAAATGTCATGAACCAATCTAACGTTTCAAATAAAGAACCGATGAGATTTTGCAAATTTTATGCGTTTTTTTTTAAAAAAAGTTATCAAGCTCTTAAAAAATCACCCTTTATTAGAGGTATTCTCGACTATCGACTGCAGAAATTTTAGCATTAAGTATAGATGCAAAAACATAATAACTGTATAATTCTAGCACAGTATTTTCATATGTGCTTAGTTGGAAAAATATGTGTTTGTGTGCATATCGAATAAGCGCTGCAATGTAAAAGTTCCAGCACCCAGCAGCAATCCGGCAAATTAGTCGAAAAGAGGACTACATAGATTGCTACCGGGAAGTTTACAGAGAAATCGAAAAGGTTGAGATTCCAGTTTATAGAAGTTGTAAGGCTATGTAGAGTTATACATTATATATTTTATGATATTTTGTTTCATTGCTGAAATATGTCCGCTGGTTTGCCATTTGAAGTCAAAGTGCGACCGCTCTTAGATGAATGTACAGCGGCGGATAATCAGACAGAAAATGAAAAATAAAAAAAGCTTTTTTTGGGTGCATGATTTCATTGAAAAAGACAGAGTGAGTCAACTATCTACGTCATCATATTTTGAAAACAATTCAAAACTAGTTCGTATTACTGCGGTTTCTCTACAAACGTACAAACGATTATATACACCCACATACGCTCCCATAAACAAACGGATAGACGAATCCTAACATTTTCATTTTACTTAAATTGCAATTCCAATCACCGGCCGTGTGATATATGCTCGCGCTGCCTCTCTTTTCCCCCACACTCCCTGTTTGCGAATATGTTGGTATTGGAGCGGGTGTTGCTTTGGATCGAGGTACTGCGAAGTAATCGGAATGCATTTTCCAGTGCTGTGCAATAAACTACCATCAAATCAAATACATTTGTTTGCATCATACCAACAACAGTCTCCAATAAGAGCAATTTACTAAGAGGCAAGTGAAAAAAATTGAGATTGAAAGTGAAAGTTTTGAAGGTAAGAGAATATTCGAAATTTGTTCGCTTATTTATATAGGGCATCAAATACCGTTAACTTGAAAACAGCAGAAGGCTGCGAATTTCTGCTAATATAACATAAGAAAGCGTTTACAGCACAAAACTACGAAGCACAATGGAAGAATCAGAATAGAAAAAGAATTGGTGATGAATATAAGTGTAATAATGCGATGGTAAGTTAGAGGATATTTTACTCATGAAAAAAGAACTAAATGAGAAGAAAAAATTTGAGTCACCAAATTTTGAGAATTTCAATATTATTATTTATATTTATTATGTTTCATTTTAATATTGAATATACCACAATAAACATTAAGTTAATTGAATTTTAAACTTGTCTCCGCCAGAGACTTTAAATTTTACCCTCAATATGGTATCGGAGAGCTTTAAGGAAGCCGGGGACAAAATTGGACTATGGGCGTGGCACTGTCCCTTTTAGGTGAAAACACATATCTGGAGACCCGCCAGACCGATTTCAATCAAATTTGGCAAGTGTCATTGACATATTATATTGTGTAAAAGGACGTCATTGACCACGTCTACTTCCCATGTGATACAATTTTAAATTCCATTTGGAACCTCAACTTCTGTATAAAAATCAAGAATGTATTAATATATCAGGATTAAACTTAGCACAAAATGTGAATTTGAATTTTATGACTAAAAATTGCCTGAACCGAACCTGTTCAAGCTCCTAGGTACTGAATGTGTAGACTCACTGCTTATAGGTGACTTTTTACCGAAATTATCGGTCAATGTGTGACATATATTATATAGTATGTTACAACTACCAAGGGATAAGCTTCCTCAACATCAACTAAAGCCCACCGCCAACAAAGTGATTGGACCCTATCAGTGTGGCGTCAGGCCTGGAAAATCTACAATTGACCAGATAGCCACTTGCTTTTGCCCCAGTTTATTAAGAACCTAAAACTTCCAGCAATAATAGCAACAACAACGTCAGTCACGAAATCCAAAGCGGAATAACTCTTGCCAACAGGTGCTACTTTGGCAATTAAAGGGTAAGATCCCCTCTTGACGAACAAAGAATGAGTGAAGAGGCTAGCTAGTGCTGAGGCTAACATTTGAAAGATATAATCTTCAAAAAATAAATGCCAAAGAATTATTTCGAATAATAATAAACATTCCCATTATATATTCGAAATATAAAAACTTTTTATTTCCCGCCGCAATTCGGGCCATAAATAGGTTTATGCTTGGCTGTTAAATTTCTTAAATTTCGTGGTCACCGAGATGACTCCAGCTTATTCAGTTGAACCCCGTAGCTACACCAACAATTCCCAATTGTGCCCTGAGCATGTTGAGTATGCGCATTAATGTTTTCCTTGAATTTCTATATTTAACACACATCCATCTAGGAGGGCAAGGTCATAACGAGTCCTAAATACACGTGTGTACTTACTTCTTTATGCGTCATCCATTTATTACATGCTCGCCACCATTTTAGTACCTTGTAAAGGGTGATTTTTTAAGAGCTTGATAACTTTTTTTAAAAAAAAACGCATAAAATTTGCAAAATCTCATCGGTTCTTTATTTGAAACGTTAGATTGGTTCATGACATTTACTTTTTGAAGATAATTTCATTTAAATGTTGACCGCGGCTGCGTCTTAGGTGGTCCATTCGGAAAGTCCAATTTTGGGCAACTTTTTCGAGCATTTCGGCTGGAATAGCCCGAATTTCTTCGGAAATGTTGTCTTCCAAAGCTGGAATAGTTGCTGGCTTATTTCTGTAGACTTTAGACTTGACGTAGCCCCACAAAAAATAGTCTAAAGGCGTTAAATCGCATGATCTTGGTGGCCAACTTACGGGTCCATTTCTTGAGATGAATTGTTGTCCGAAGTTTTCCCTCAAAATGGCCATAGAATCGCGAGCTGTGTGGCATGTAGCGCCATCTTGTTGAAACCACATGTCAACCAAGTTCAGTTCTTCCATTTTTGGCAACAAAAAGTTTGTTAGCATCGAACGATAGCGATCGCCATTCACCGTAACGTTGCGTCCAACAGCATCTTTGGAAAAATACGGTCCAATGATTCCACCAGCGTACAAACCACACCAAACAGTGCATTTTTCGGGATGCATGGGCAGTTCTTGAACGGCTTCTGGTTGCTCTTCACCCCAAATGCGGCAATTTTGCTTATTTATGTAGCCATTCAACCAGAAATGAGCCTCATCGCTCATCGGACGTAAAGCGCGAAACACATTTCGAACCGAACACTGATTTTGGTAATAAAATTCAATGATTTGCAAGCGTTGCTCGTTAGTAAGTCTATTCATGATGAAATGTCAAAGCATACTGAGCATCTTTCTCTTTGACACGTGATCTGTCAAATACTAATGCATGAAAATCCTAACCTCAAAAAAATCACCCGTTATAACCTTTTATTTTGTTTTTACCATAAATATGTAGCGTTGCTTAGCGAGGCTGTTTTTGCTTAAATACGCAAATGTCATTCCGGGCACTTAAGTGATGCCCAAATGCGCAACGCAGCCACAAACTGTGAGCATGTGTACGTATTTGCCTCCCTACAGGCCATACCCACAAGTTTAGTAATTTCTTAACTCGACGTGTGAATCTCCATTTGTATGCACATAATTATGTACTTCCCAACAGCTGTGTAAGCTGGCATCCCCCGGCAACGCTCTGATCGTCGCTAATGCCAACGGCCGATGCCGCAGCAAGACCAGCCATTAACAGCCGCAAGTAAGATTTGCCTTTGCTTAGCAATGTGCGTGCAGTGGTCACTATGCCACACACACGCACACACACAAGTAAGGATACAAACATTCGTGGAATCAGCAACACCAGCTCCTTTGCTCTTGACTTTGCTGCGGCTGCTGCGTGCGTGTGGCGTACGGTTGTTATTGTTGCCGTGGCGGTTCATCAATCGGTGTGCGGCTCGTAGCATATATGCTCTCAATTTCTTAGTTCGTTAAGTCACAAACGTTTGATAAATTGCTAGGCATTATGCTGTCCATTGCCCCGTTGGCCACATTGGCCGCCGTCTGGCATATGTCTCGAGGCGTTACTTGCAGCCACAGCCACTGTGGGTCAACATATGCAAAAATTAGCTAAAATTGTCATAAATTAAAAGTGAGCGTTGAGAGAGAGGATGAAAGAGGCTTCTGTTGGCAGACTTCATATTCGATTCAATATGAAAAACAAAATAATTTTTGAAGGAACTTTCTAATTAGCTGTTTATGTGCTCACTTGTTTAGACGTTGTTATCTTCTCTTGTCAAAAATTTTACAAACAGCAACAAAGCTAACGAGTTTATTTCGATAATGGGGGGTAAGCGGTTTCATTACACTGTTATAATTCTTTCGTTCAATGTTACTAAGTTTGTTTTACATCTTTTAAACAAGTTTTCACTGTTGTGAATGCGAGAAGACTAGACTGTGAGAAATGACAATGCAACTTTTTTCTATTCGATAAGATAAGATGTAATCTCTCTTAAGTCACAACGACCCAACTACACCAGCTAGTGAGGCGATGTGATTCCTATATGCCTATATGGAAACATGGATCCAAGGTCCTTTATCCTGCGTCTGGAGACTGCTGTGCAGTCAATTAGTAGGTGTTCTGGAGTTTCGGGCACCCTGTCTTAGAACCGGCAATTTCCACAAGAAGCTAGGCCTATGTTATAAAAGTGCTTCTTGAGCTTACAATGGCCAGTGTAGAAGGCGAAAAGTAGCCTGAGTTTGTCCTTATGGAGGTTGATTACATATTTAAACATTTTAAGGTTGTAACCCCCCATTAGTAACTTGGCATGGCGCATGCCTACTCATTTTTTCTTGCGGACCAGCTCCTTTATGGTATGAAGATCCACCGCGATGAAGGGTTCAGATCCTACCATGTTAGTGGATTCTGCGGAGCGTGCGGGCTCTAGTTTATTCCCGGCTATAATGTGCGCAAGAGAAATTTACTGCAATCAATTGATGGACTTTTACCAAACATGTGCGAATTTAGAACAAAAAGGTACCGTGAAGCGAAAAAATCATCACCGTTAAAAGCTAGCAACTATCATTCAAGAATATTCGGAAAAGCTTCATTGTATAAGTAGAATCCTAATAGAGGGGTAACTTATAGCAAATTCAAATGGAAAGGTTTGATTTGCTATTTCCATATACAGAAACTAGCAATTGAGTGAACATGGCAAAAATCGCTAATTGGTTATAACTCAGAATAAGAGGTGATAAACATCTCAGCAGGACTCTCTGCAATATATTTATATATGCAATGGTCGACATATGAAAAAGGGCCACCTATCTTTTTGTTATCTTGGCGTCATAAAGGATACTCAGAAAACAACAGAAACTCAATAACGAACGGCTGCATACTTTGTTATCACGGTTCAGGAGTCCTTTTCCTATTTTGAGTGTGCTCATTAGAACTGAATGAATTTCAACAGTAACGTGTGTTGAAACAAGTAAGGATGGGCTAAGTTCGGGTGTCACCGAACATTTTATACTCTCGCATGATAAAGTGATAATCGAGATTTCATTATCCGTCATTTATATATTTTTTTATTTTGCTGTAAAATTAATTCGATTAGTAGTTCCTGAGATATGGTTTTTGGTCCATAAGTGGGCGACGCCACGCCCATTTTCAATTTTTAAAAAAAGTCTGAGTGCAGCTTCCTTCTGCCATTTCTTCCGTAAAATTTAGTGTTTCTGACGTTTTTTGTTAGTCGGTTAACGCACTTTTAGTGATTTTCAACATAACCTTTGTACGGGAGGTGGGCGTGGTTATTATCCGATTTCTTCCATTTTTGAACTGTATATGGAAATGCTTGAAGGAAACGACTCTATAGAGTTTGGTTGACATAGCTATACTAGTTTCCGAGATATGTCCAAAAAACTTAGTAGGGCTCGGCGCCACGCCCACTTTTCCAAAAAAATTACGTCCAAATATGCCCCTCCCTAATGCAATTCTTTGTGCCAAATATCACTTTAATATCTTTATCTATGGCTTGGTTATGACACTTTATAAGTTTTCGGTTTTGCCATTTTGTGGGCGTGGCAGTTTTACTCAAGTTACAGCTTGCACGGACGGACGGACAGACTTCACTTTGGTATATACTCGTATAACCCTATATCTGACTTTTTTAGTTTTAGGACTTACAAACAACCGTTATGTGAACAAAACTATAATACTCTCCTAGCAACTTTGTTGCGAGAGTATAAAAAATCACGAGACTTCTAGTCGGCGAACATAGAAATCGAGAATACGGAGGGGTTGTTTGCAGTGCTCATTGACTCATGGACGATTTTTATCATGATATACGGTCTCACTTTCATCTACTGGGAATATTAAATAATATCCTGAGTGACCCATTGACGTCTGCACAAATCCGAGCTCGAAGATCTGTGACGGTTGACTTTGGCTTTTAAACCTAGCGAGTAACCCGAGCCTTGTATTATTAGTGATTTTTCGTTCAGTCATACCAAGAACATATTTATATCAGACGAGTATGGTCATACGGCAAATTTATTTGTCTAATTATTTGTTAAACCTGAAACTGTCCTATGTTGAGGGTAGGTTATGTTATGAGGTCAATCTGTGGGGAGATCTAACTTGGACAGCTTATAACGTCGGTCCGTTATACTACCTCCTGAGGAATAGATTAGAAGATTTCTAACGGGTGATTTTTTTGAGGTTAGGATTTTCATGCATTAGTATTTGACAGATCACGTGGGATTTCAGACATGGTGTCAAAGAGAAAGATGCTCAGTATGCTTTGACATTTCATCATGAATAGACTTACTAACGAGCAACGCTTGCAAATCATTGAATTTTATTACCAAAATCAGTGTTCGGTTCGATATTTTTTTATCGACAAATTTTGTTCAGCGATGAGGCTCATTTCTGGTTGAATGGCTACGTAAATAAGCAAAATTGCCGCATTTGGGGTGAAGAGCAACCAGAAGCCGTTCAAGAACTGCCCATGCATCCCGAAAAATGCACTGTTTGGTGTGGTTTGTACGCTGGTGGAATCATTGGACCGTATTTTTTCAAAGATGCTGTTGGACGCAACGTTACGGTGAATGGCGATCGCTATCGTTCGATGCTAACAAACTTTTTGTTGCCAAAAATGGAAGAACTGAACTTGGTTGACATGTGGTTTCAACAAGATGGCGCTACATGCCACACAGCTCGCGATTCTATGGCCATTTTGAGGGAAAACTTCGGACAACAATTCATCTCAAGAAATGGACCCGTAAGTTGGCCACCAAGATCATGCGATTTAACGCCTTTAGACTCTTTTTTGTGGGGCTACGTCAAGTCTAAAGTCTACAGAAATAAGCCAGCAACTATTCCAGCTTTGGAAGACAACATTTCCGAAGAAATTCGGGCTATTCCGGCCGAAATGCTCGAAAAAGTTGCCCAAAATTGGACTTTCCGAATGGACCACCTAAGACGCAGCCGCGGTCAACATTTAAATGAAATTATCTTCAAAAAGTAAATGTCATGAACCAATCTAACGTTTCAAATAAAGAACCGATGAGATTTTGCAAATTTTATGCGTTTTTTTTTAAAAAAAAGTTATCAAGCTCTTAAAAAATCACCCTTTACAAATAGACAAAGCACCTTCCTATCATAAATTTGTTGAAATGATCGATCGATATATAAAAACTGAAGAAGTAGTTCGTGTATATGTATACCACACATGCGAACAGACGGACGTTTCTTTAAGGTTGTTCAAAACTTCAATCTAAATGAAATATATTCTACTCAGGGCAAAAAAGCATTGCCGAAATAATTTTGAGGAACCTCACCTATCGCCAAGCTAACTTGCCTTCAGTTTCTCCATTGCAGAATTTGTAAGGCAACTAAGCTTTTGACATGATATTAGGATGAACTGATAAAGCTATCAGTTTCAGTATTTTCAATATATTACGCACCTAATTAAAACACTGTTGGGCCAAAGAAACGCTCGTGAAGTCTTCGTAATTATATCCAAGCGCTTAACACATAAGCACATAAGCGCCTCATACACAAGCCGGCGCACCAACACACGCACAAAGATAAAGTGAAGCCGCAATTGTTTGCCTGAGCGCCAAATTGAGCTATGGAACTTAACGGTTGTTGGTGTGAATAAGCAACTAACTGCGGCGTAAGTGCGAGCAAATTAATCATCGCTTTGATTTAGTGCCACTTAGATGATAGACCTGCATGTATGCATATAAATACATGCACGCGTGTTTGTGTGTGTGTTTTGCATGCGGATTTGTCTGCTGTTTGTGGCATAAGCATTGAAGTGAATGCAACACCTCGCCACGCATCAAGCACCGCTAAGATTTGTTAATTGCCAACATTCACGACCAGCCGCAGATAATCAAACGGCCGAACCGGGCAGATAGCCAGACCGAGCGGCAAGGAAATTGAATAAATTAATGGAATTCATATGCTGGTCATTAGCATTCCACTCCACACACGCACACACACACACCAAGCCACAAATTACTCACTGTAATTGGGCGCAATGCGATTCATTAGACGCACACATATACACATGCGCGCGCACACACATGCAATTATATACACTTGAGAGAAATATTTGCTGCCTTTCAAACATTTTCTGTACACCGCTTCATGTTCGCTGCCTGCTGCAGCAGCCGACTTCAGGTCAATAAATAAAGCCAGCCAATACCACTTAACGTTGCAGCAACACAGGCTACTGAGGAATTTTCTCAAAAGACTTCTTAACTCTTGCAACGCATTTAACCGCAGCCCCAACGGATGCCCGTTAGTCTTTGCTGCAACTTTTCATGCCTTGCCACATGCCAAGCGTCGGTTGCCCTACTACTGCTGCTGTGCTTCTTTTGTTGTTGTTGTTACTTTTGCTTGTTGTTGTTGTTGTCATAGCTTTTACAGAATACTAACGAGTTATGCCATTGCCAATACCAAAAACTGCCAGACAAACAAAACGTTCGACCGCCGTTGCTACTAGTGAGATTACAAATCACCAACAGATGAACATACACTTGCCACACACACACACAGAGAAAGAAAAAAGGAAATACGAGCAGAATATTTATGTGCACTCGAGTGCTGCTGGTAAGAAAAATTGTGAATGAAAACAGAAATTTTGTCCAGAAAGAGAATTTGCCAAGATTGCCATGCACCGTTGCCTACATACAGGCGCGCACGGCAGCACAGCCTCAAGTGCAGCTGGCCATAGGTGGCGCATGAAGTCGGTGCTTAGAAGCAAGCTATTAGGACAAATGACCACACCGGGCGCTCGCTTGTAATAACCGCAGTTGCAGCAATGCAATTTGTTCCTTGTCTGGGCATTGTCCGTGCGCTAAGCCACGCCAAGTACAGGGACGCCCACCTACTTAGAGATGTATATACAGTTAGCAGCGCCAACCCACGCACTCACAATACACACGCTATTCCTACTTCGACTTGCGTGAATTTAATACTTTTTCCTGCCTTCCGCAAGCCATTACAATCCTGCTTAGTTATTGTAGAATTGAAAAAAGACTCAACAACAATAACAACAACGCAGCGACCAACTTAACATGCCAGTGAAATACATTTTCAACGTTATTGTGGCCGGAACGCAAACAAAATGGACAGTTAGTGAAATTGAACCGCCGGCCAGCTCAAAGGAAGAACGCACGTTAAATGGGTCGAAATGGAATCCGCTTCGGAACCGCAGCAGTAAAAAGAGTTGCAAACTCGGTCAGCTTACAGTTTACTACTAATGCAAGATTAAAGATAGTTGCATAAAGAAGAAACAAAACGAAGAGCTGCCGAAGTGGCGCGCAAACGAAAATGAGAGGAAAGCTGGCAGACTTAACTCGGAGAGTACGTGACAAAAATACCGCATCGTAAAGCCCACAGTCGACGACCAACTAACGGACTCAACTGTTGCAGAACGTAGCAAAAGTGAAACTGCATAAAGTGCGGTCGAATTGTTGGGGAAAGTGATTGGAAAATCACAAAAGTGTTTTCCAAGAAAATGGTGCTTTGAGCAGAAGTTCGGGCTGTTATTAAAGTGCTACCCCTTATTAGTGCGCTTATTACAGCGCGCTGCTTAAATCTTCAAATTTAAAGTTGTAAATGGAGTAATAAATGTGAATCACGCACACAAGTCCAATCATTTTCCAATCTTGGTTGTAATTGAGTACCGGATTGTAACGGGTGATTTTTTTGAGGTTAGGATTTTCATGCATTAGTATTTGACAGATCACGTGGGATTTCAGACATGGTGTCAAAGAGAAAGATGCTCAGTATGCTTTGACATTTCATCATGAATAGACTTACTAACGAGCAACGCTTGCAAATCATTGAATTTTATTACCAAAATCAGTGTTCGGTTCGAAATGTGTTTCGCGCTTTACGTCCGATTTATGGTCTACATAATCGACCAAGTGAGCAAACAATTAATGCGATTGTGACCAAGTTTCGCACTCAGTTTACTTTATTGGACATTAAACCAACCACACGAATGCGTACAGTGCGTACAGAAGAGAATATTGCGTCTGTTTCTGAGAGTGTGGCTGAAGACCGTGAAATGTCGATTCGTCGCCGTTCGCAGCAATTGGGTTTGTGTTATTCGACCACATGGAAGATTTTACGCAAAGATCTTGGTGTAAAACCGTATAAAATACAGCTCGTGCAAGAACTGAAGCCGAACGATCTGCCACAACGTCGAATTTTCAGTGAATGGGCCCTAGAAAAGTTGGCAGAAAATCCGCTTTTTTATCGACAAATTTTGTTCAGCGATGAGGCTCATTTCTGGTTGAATGGCTACGTAAATAAGCAAAATTGCCGCTTTTGGGGTGAAGAGCAACCAGAAGCCGTTCAAGAACTGCCCATGCATCCCGAAAAATGCACTGTTTGGTGTGGTTTGTACGCTGGTGGAATCATTGGACCGTATTTTTTCAAAGATGCTGTTGGACGCAACGTTACGGTGAATGGCGATCGCTATCGTTCGATGCTAACAAACTTTTTGTTGCCAAAAATGGAAGAACTGAACTTGGTTGACATGTGGTTTCAACAAGATGGCGCTACATGCCACACAGCTCGCGATTCTATGGCCATTTTGAGGGAAAACTTCGGACAACAATTCATCTCAAGAAATGGACCCGTAAGTTGGCCACCAAGATCATGCGATTTAACGCCTTTAGACTCTTTTTTGTGGGGCTACGTCAAGTCTAAAGTCTACAGAAATAAGCCAGCAACTATTCCAGCTTTGGAAGACAACATTTCCGAAGAAATTCGGGCTATTCCGGCCGAAATGCTCGAAAAAGTTGCCCAAAATTGGACTTTCCGAATGGACCACCTAAGACGCAGCCGCGGTCAACATTTTAAAAAAAAGTTATCAAGCTCTTAAAAAATCACCCTTTAGTACCGGATTGTGGTGCCGTTAAGGAACCTGATAAGCGCGAAGTACGTGGTTACTGGTTTACAGTGGATGGGTTTCTTTGTGAAATGCTTTTGAAAGAGTAGCTAGAAGAAGAGCTTGAAAATGTAGATTAAGTACAAAAAAAAAAAACAATTGAAAGGTAACTATCATAAGTTGTTCCAGATCACCTTTTGTTGTTGTCGTAGCAGTGAGAGAAGTACCCAAATAATTCTGAAAAATGCTGTCGAGTTGGAGTTCGTATCGATTCTTGTTATGTACATAGGTATAACAAATAAAATTTCTCGGTGTGATCCCAGACCAAAAACTTGGGTGGAAAGAACACATTGCGAGCAGGATTTCGAAAGCCATTCGAATCTTCTTCAGATGAGCAACGGACGGTCTATTGGCAATAACCATCTGTCCCAGTCAGGTGCAACGGGCCTACTTGACAGTGAATACGCTCGAATGAAAATTACATTAATAATACATATTCAAGTGAAATATGGGGAAATATTTATGCCAGCCGACCTTTGGAGTTAGACTCACCGTCTCTACCAATACGGTTATACTCGTATGCTTGACCTTCTTATTACACTTGGTCTACGAAGGAGAATAGGAGATCCGAAAGGAATTAAACAAAATGATTTCATTTCACAGTTCCAATGGCGGAATCTACAAATTCACCGTCGGATCAAAGGAGAAATAGGAAAAGTAGCGAGCTTCTCTGTACTAATCCATACATTGATTACGACTATCTGTGGGGCCAATACTAAGTTTCAATGTGTTGGGTTATGCAAGCTAGCAATAATTAATATAATCTGGGTACCCAGTCATATAGGAAAAAAAGGAAATGATATGGCAGACGAGTTGTCCCGCTAGGAATACTGTTTCCTTAAGTTACCTCCGCCATTTAGCCCTTTCAGGGGTTGTTTGAAGCAATGGACTCTCGAAGACCATCTCAGGCCTTGGAACTAGCAATACAGGGTATAGCAAAAAATTAAAAAAATAATTGGGCTAATAATGTAAAGATAATCACAGGGCTCCTACTATAAAGATACCATTTTCAGAAAATTGGAAAAGAGCTTGCGCGGAAGATGATGAAACGCTGAAATATTATCCATCCAGCCCATCCCTTAGTTGGGTGAGACGGGATATCTCCTACGGCTACTAATGCTCTATATTAATAGATATTGCGAAAACCATGTTTTTTACCAAATCCACTAAGTTTCTGGTTCCTAGCCGGTTGCAAAATGAATCTAATGATGGTCTAAATGCAGCGCATGCCGTCTGGTGCTTCTGCGCCTCCCTTTCCAACCAATCATAGCTACTTACAGGGTATGTCCGGAAAGTAATAAGACTGATTTTCATCCGCCGCGACTGTACTTCGGAGCGTGCGCGCACCGACTGGATTCGGTAGCTAACGAACGAGCGGCTGGTCAGTTGTATCCGAGCACCTGGAGAGTCAGGTCAAACATTTTCGCGCGACGTGTTTCTGTGAGGTACGCGATTAAATTCTGTGGGAAACTGGGTAAATCTGCAACAGAGACGTTTGATATGATCAAGCAGGCTTACCCAGATATTGCTTTAGCAAGAAGTGGTGTTATCGGTGGCAGCCAGGATGCCTTCAATTTTGCAAACATTGCACAATAGAGAGGAAGGTTCCTGGATATTTCCACCTCACCTTCTTCTATACTTTGCGATCGAATGGATTTTTAGCCTTACAGCATAAAAGCCTAAAATGCAATAAAAGAAATCGTACTCGTTCCCTTTACGTTGTAACCGGCTAGGGATGCCTTCCCTTCTTGTTCATCCGCTTGCACTTTTCAGATATGGCTATGACCAGGTACCCCAATGAGTCTGATACTGAAGTAGCTTGGTGATATATCTAGTGATTATAATCAGTCGTTAAGTTACTTTGAACAGTGATAACAGTTTGCGGTCTTAACCTCAGTATTTCTGCTCTACTATTGGAGTGAATGTTCACCTTTCCGAAAGTAGCTGCACTTCGGAGCAATAAGTTTACATCCATAGCAGTAACTTCTGCCTGAAAAACACTACAGTAGTACTTACAGAAGACTTCCCTTCCACACCTCCAACAAGCACCGACCAATTCGTTAAACGGCTCACTGCTACTCTTCTATAGCAACTTCTCGTAAATCGTGTCGTTGTTGAAGTGAAAGATTTTAAAATAGAGCTCAATTTCAGCAATTACGATTTGTCTATAACAAGAAACAATCAATTCTAGTGAAATCTCGTATATACATATATATCTATCCAATACCGTAAAAACTTCCTTTGAATGTTCTCTGCATTTATAGTCTTCGTGCTTACACATATATGTATATAGACCGTACGGAATTTACATTCGTCAAGCCATTGTGTGACCATATGTTCCATATTGCGCTCATCATCCTAACGATGTCAAACTTGAATAAGAAATAGTTTTAAGAAAATATACTTATATTTAAATACTAAGTTTCAATAGCTCACTTATGCTCTTCATAATAAAAATATGCTTGTCGGACAACATTCAAGCAATCAAGTCGTCAAATAGCACGAAGAAATGGTTATTTAAATGAGCAAACTGGCCCCAGATGCGCAACTTTAACTGGAAGTGTGCGAGAGTAAAGCGTTGCAGCCACCGGCAACAAAAACTTTAAAAAACAACGACGCGTCTAAGGCGACGTTCGCGTCAGTAAACAGCGCTGCTGCGGCTTAGCACACACTGTGACGCAGCAAATGTCCACGCATACTCCGCCACATAAACAGACGAGTGCTGGCAAGTTGGTCATGGCGTCGGTAAATGAAGGATAATTTTGCGCGCATTGTCTGAAAGTGTCTGAAAGTGCGCGCGGACTGCAGCTAACTGCCCGACGCTCCGTCACTCACTCATAGCGAATTTGTCTTCGCTGCAAACGCCACTTTCTGAATACGTAATCTTCGACATGCCACGTTTCTACTTCGTTGCGACGACACTTCAACAATGGTCGCTTACATTAGTTCGACGGAAATTACTTCCGTTTCCGAAGCGTGGCTGCGCAATTGCAGTTGTGTGGGCCGGTATTGGATAGAGAGAGACGCGGATGGTGGTAACGCCACTTTGGCTAAGTGAATGCAGCGTGAATGTCGCTTCCCAACTGCGCGCCACGCTGTCGCCACATCCCTGCTTCTCAGCCGTTGCCAACCGCAAACATTGTTGGCAATATGCTCGCTATGATGAAAGCTGCAACAAAGCAATGTTGCAAGTCGCCATTTGTGCGGCCGTGGTGTCTGCTTCACATTGCAGCAAGATATACTATTCAAGTTGTTATTGTTGCTGCCAATGCATGCAATGCTCAGCATGATTACCGAAGTTGCGCTGCTCGGCGGAAGCAAACAAAAATGTGGAAATTCACTGTTGACGATAGTCAGGAAAGAGCGGTCGCAAGCGTGTGTGCCACAGTATGCTGTGGCAGGCAATGAAGTTTGTAAATTTAGCCCAGAGCTTACAATCTATTTTTCTTTTAAGTTGCAACGAGGTACTGAAGCATTTACTTCAACATGGATACATGGTATATCTGCGTAACAATGCTCAAGTTGATCTCTTCGAAAAATAAAAGTTCCATTCTTTTTTTATAAAAGAGTCTAGACACTTTGTACCACTGTGCCTTATTGCAAGCGTCGCGGCATATCGGCTAAAGTATGTTGATTGAGTCGTATTGTCTTGGTTACCCAGTATAATCGAACAAGTCCGCGTCCTACATTGCTGTTATGTGCAGGTTTATTGAGGGGAGGAAAAAACTTCTCACCACTTCAGTCTAAGCACGTATAGTATTGTCATCTAGCAGGTTAGCAATTGTTATAATAGTTTGGTTAGTCGTCAGTACTTTCGTTTTCTATACATGATAATTTTAATTGACCTCTCAGTAAGAAACTGCCTCAGCCCAAAAATATTTAAAATTGATATACTGCCGCTAGCTCTTTCCTTGAATGTATCTTCTGTAGTATGGCGTACACATATGATAAACATTAACCGTCTAAGAGATCTTTACATAAAGATGAACGTCTTCGAGCTTCTTATTATTACTGTTCTAAGGTTTAATTAATGTTACTTGTCAGGATAAGTTATAGTTTCCTGCCTATCTTAGATATTGAGCTGTGTAATTTTAGCTTCACCACCTTAAGGGTTTTTGTAATTCTTAGTCCTAGCACTTCTAATGTGAAATTATGTGAATTATGTATGTGAATTCAACAGTAATAGGGGTCAATTGCGTGAAACAATCTATCAAGGAGCTTAATGATATCACACAGCTTGTGTTCCAAGCTAACTCGCCTGCCTTTTCGTCCCAAGAAAACTTAATCGAAACAAAAATTGGTCCTTTTGTTCCTTGCTCAGAATCTCTTTTTGATGAAAATCTACCCACATTTCTGGGGAATAGCTAAATATTCTTTCAGATATCATGCGTAAATTTTCGAACAGAATAATAGCAGATTTTATCATCCTTTTTTATAAAGAATCAAATATATCTTCCACAAAGAATTTGAGATATCGGACTACTATCACGAACACAAAACGCCATTAATCGAAACTTTAAACCATAACTAAGCACTAAATTAAGATATAGTACGAGTATTTGAGTGTTATGAGTCGTGTGCACGAAACGGGTAAAAAGAGGCTGCAATTATAGGCCGACCATCTTTCATTCAACCACTATCATGACCACCATGACTTGATGATGATTTTGAGTCAATTGAAGACATTTAACGTGAATTGAAACGCGCCTTGAAGGCTATTTCGGAAATTGACTTTAACAACTGAAAAAAACGTTGGTTCAAGTATATTGGGACCAAAAAGGATTAGTTTGAGGGGAATGACTTATATTTTGAGAATAAATTAATAATTTTAAAAGTATGAACATAGTCTTACTATTTTTGGTGATACTAGTACGCGTTATAAAGTCACGCTGAAGTTCGAAAGTTTATACAATATATTAGGTATATGGGAGGCTATGGCAAGTATTAATTAGATTATATTCATTTTCGAAACAAGCATATAATATTATCAAGGAAATATTTTCCTCATTTTATTCGGAGACGATTAGTTGTTGATTTGAAAGTGGGAGTATCAGAGGAAATTTAAAATTGTATTATATGGGAAATTGGCGTGGTTTTTGTCTGAGCGCGTCCCGAGTTACAATCCGATTTCATAGTTTCTAAAGGATTCGTCATAAGTGCAGTTAACATTTATAGCCTTAGTTGTTTAGAAGATATATACATTAAAACTATTAGAGGGCGAGACGACGGCCATTATTTCAAACATCTCAGCCAGTTGCACTGGAATCCATTGTACCATAGTACATAATACATAATACGAGGGCTGCTATATATATTTCTAGCCTAATAATGAAATTAGGAATATTTATCAACAAAAATGGTTTTTTTTTGTTTTTTTCGTTGGATTTGGCTCGTCTTTTGGCCAAGATGAATTTTTCAATTCCCTGTAATAAAACAATTCACGATTAAATGACAAAACGTTCTGAGTGATGTTATGCTAAAAAATGTCAAACTTTCCAATGGAAATGTCAGATTGCACCTGGCAACACTGAGTGTTGCCTAGTCCACCTAGTCCAGAAATATACTCGTATATAGCAGCCTATGTATGCTTCACGATATTCTGATCGGAAAGGATTATTTCACAGACGTTAATATATGCTGTTTTTTGAGTAAATTTAGTGATTTTGGAACCAACCGTGCTTTCACTTTTCTGAGGCCTATGTGACCTTTCAAAAATGGTTTTCATCTTTACGATATTCCAATGATGTCAATAGGATCTCTGACTGCTAATCTTCGATTCTAAAGCATCAGTTTTTTTTTTTATTTTTTTACATGTTGATCATCAGTTGATGTTGATGGCCGTCCTCTCAACGCGTTCTGCGCCTTCCTAGAATAATTTGTATCAATCAAAAACATTTGCCCGCGACAAACAAATATTACCGAAGGCCTTTTACAACATTCTGAAATCTTTGGCTCCAAAAACTTGATTCCGTATACAAAATTTAATCAAATTTCTTTGTTGAATAATTTCACTCATCGTAAAAATCGGCTAATACACTTTATGCACACCAGAAGGACAAGCGTATAGTACGAGTAAATACTGAGGATTATTTTGATGACATTTGGCTCAGATGTCACTGACAGTCATACTTCGACTAGAGTTTCTCGCACGAAATATGAATTAAAAAGTCCTACTATATTTTGCCCACAGTAGTATATTGGCCAATTTATGAGTTATCTCAATGAGAGTGATAGATCTTGTTTTACTCATAACAGTCTGTTTTTGTGTCTGGAATGGATAACATAGATGGACAACTTTCCTTACGCCGATATAACAGATATTGAGACATTTGAAACGTCATGTCGCCTCTACTCTATATACACATTTATTTATAACATACATATAGTATACCTGAGCAATGCCAAAAATTATTAGGGGTATTCAGACCGAAGCCTGTTAATTTGGTAATTCGTTAGTTGATACTTTGTTAAAAGGCTTAACTGTGAACATACTTTTAGTTCTACCTCTTTAGTATGGTAAATTTTATTCCGAAACGACTGATTCAATTTTATTAAAAGTTAAAATGCCTCAACAAAGTGCAACATCAAAAATTGTCAGTCATTTAATTGAAAATTATGTGGAGCAGATAAAATTTATTACTGGTAAGTACTTTAAATTGATGTACAGAGGAGCAGGAGAGCAGCTGATGTGATATTACCGAGTAACGAAACAATTATCAAGCTTGCCAGATGAATAGTTCGTTATTTGGTAGAACGATAGTCTGTTAATTTTACAAAAACAAAATACGTGTAAAAAAACTACCGAATAACGAATAACGAATTAACAAGGCTGGTCTGAATACCCCTATTGCTATCAGCTCTTCCATTTTTCAGTCCCCAATATATTTGATATAAGAGTTTTTGACTTCCTACAATTTAAGTTGGTCAAAATTAGTGGAATTTAAATGAAAATTAAGGGAACAAGTCTTTTTTTTTAAGTAATAGAATTGTGTTACTGGTTCGATGGTCAATAAAATTAAATTGGCCTTGTCCAAAACCCCACATCCCTAATATAAAGAATTGCAATACTTTGGTTAACATTTTTCACATCAATTCATTATATTAAAATTGGCTTCTTCTCTTGAGTTTATGGGACATATACGAGTACATATCTCATTTGAAGATAATTTTGGAATAATTTTAGCTGTCGCGACTAAAATATAGTAATACAACTAATATCCTCTATGACTATAGAAAAAAGTTAGCATGATACCAAATTTGATTGTAATCCCTTCGCGATTTCGTCGAACCAAGCAGTTGAACCCTTTAGCTTCAGTTTTTTATTTTGGTATTTAGCCGGCTTTGATCCTTGCATCTTGAAACAATATAAAGTGTGCGATTGCACCCGAACTTAGGTCTTCTTTACTTGTTTTAATAATCTTCTATAATCAATAAAACCAAGAGGATATCAATTGAGTATCGATTTTTATTGCTGGTAAAATTTCTAACTGTCTTACATGTGAAATTCAATAATGTAAATACCGTAATTAATATCTGAAACCGAGCGAATGTAAGTTTATTATAATTATTAATGAAAAATCGTTAATTAAAATTTCTTTTTTTAAAATGTAAATGTACTTAAGATTTATTTTAACATTTTTAATAAACTTATTCAATAACGTATAATAAAACAGGCTTAATGCATGGAGCCACGCTGTTTGAGTAAAAATAAGTTTTGAGCATTTGTTGTGTGAAATATTAGCTAAAGTAATGGGTATAATATTTGTTCAAATTTAATACAAGTTATGGATACTAGTGTTCAATTATGGTAAATGCTGTTGCATTACTAATTACTGTTACAAATTATTTTTAAAATAAGTCTGATTAAAAAAAGTTAAAATTAAAAAAAAACTTAATTAAATTTTTTAATTTAAAATTTTTTTTTTTTTTTTTATAAATTGTAAATTGTGAAATCTTATAAGTAGACTTACTGTGTCTTTTGTCGTTTGTGAAGACTCTTTTCGCTTTGTGCTTAAAATATTAAAACGCTTTAAGCCTAACTAACCAACACTTAGGATAATACTTGTTTAAATTTAAATACAATTAGTTTTACTAAGATTTTTTACTGACAGTTCGGGAGAAAATGTTCGCGGCTTTCGACAGCAAATTTGATTTGCCTGACCTTTGCCGAGTTTGACACGCCACGAATTTCAATGTTTGCCATGCATGTGTGTGAAAAGTGACATTTAACTTTTACGATCCAAATGAGGACCGCAGTGGAACAACTTGCTTATAAAGCAAAGTAGTCTTTGGTCCGACTGACTTGCCAACTTATTTGCCACAAATATATTTAGACACATTTCGTGGCAAAGTTACCGCTTTCAACGCTTTAGCATGAACTCTCTGTGGGATAGAGGTCTGCTTTATAATTTTTGTATTAAAAAAAAGAAATTTTTGATGAAGTTTTAATTAAAAATAATCTCCTTGCATTTTCAATGAATATAGAGGCACATATATTAAAAAAAAACAATTTTAATTTATATGAACACCCCTAATGTGCTTATATGGTAAACGTGTTACATACATTTGAATGTCATTGAGTGCATTTTACACACTATATACACATATATAAATTACATTACTTATATACTTATGCTGTTAGCCCTATAGATCAGTATTCGATTTGTTAGTTCTGCAAATTTATTACATTATTTGCTATAATTTGCTAAACACAATTTCTGTTTTTTTGTTAGTATCACATTTTGAATGTGTCGCCGCTACTTACAGGCTATAATTAGTATAGCTTACACATTATCGCTTAAACTTAGCAAATGCATGTAGTACACACTAAATATTTAATCTTAATCTCTCTTATCAAGTAAATGAAACGTTTGCGGCACGCTTCCGCGCCTAATTTTATGCTTCATTAGGTTTTCGCATTTTTTCGCTATACACACATATTCACCGTTATGTTTTCATAAACAAAAAATGGTTGTCTCATGCGCTTCTTAGCAGAAACGATTGTAATTGGAGCATACTTTTAGGCGCAACAGAAATATGCGAGTATTGAAGTATACATTTATGAGCAAACGAAATATTATCTGTACAGTTCAATTATCGAAATTATTGAATTGAAAATTATTTCGTATTTTTAAATTAGAAATGGAATTTTTGATTAGCGGCGTCGTGATATTTAATTGCACCGGAAATTGGAAATGCATAAATGCAAAGATAGGTGAAGAAGAAGTGCAGTTGAGTGAAATGAAGCAAAAATAGCTTGAAACGATTTTTTCTTTTTGAATTTTGCGAAAACCGCTGTTGTAGCGCACTGCCTGTTGTTATTGGGTATGCTTTTCTGCATTAAATCATTAAAATTCACCGGAGAGAGAACCATATCACATTGAGTGCTCTCGAGTGTTGACTAAATTGCAGCGTATGTGTGCGCTCAGCTGAGGAAGCATTCTTCTGCCAGTACCTATCTGTGTACGCATGTAGCAATATAAAGTGTTTTTTTCCGGTGTCAAGGGGTATCTTCACTTGTGCGTATTCGTGTTGTGGCACAAGCGGAATTGAATCATATCTTGTAATCGCGCAATATCCGCAATTAAATCAATGGAAATGGCTCAATTACATTCAAAAGCTCAGACATTGCATACATATGAAGTAGCGTCATCTAAATGCCGTGCATCAGTAGTAAATGTATACTGAGCATATGTTGGATTCAATGGTAGAATCTGACGCAAAACACGGTATATGTTATATAAGTTGGTGCTCACTTGGGTTGCAAGCATGAAGTCTGTGGTTACTAGAGAAGTTTTCCAATATTAGAAACCAAATGGAGAAGATGGAAGATGAAAGTTGTTTGGTTGGAAACAGAGGCGCAGGCACAGAGAAAACTAAATAGTTTTTAAGTAGATTTTAGACCTTGCTGCTTGTTAACATACTGAGAATAAACATACCTAATTTAGTAACTTTTAAAAAAACCAAAGATAACTATTTGGACCAGCATCTCTCTCATCAACTCTTCGTGCCATGTTTTTTTTAAATACATGGGACATTCAATAGAAATTGTTATCGGTAGTTGATTTGTTATTATTACTGCTTGCTAGCAGGCAAAATGTTTTGAGAATTGCTAGTTTCGATAAGATGGCGAGCCATATCATACTGCGATTCAAAGTAATCTCTGTTCTTCAAATTTGACTGCCATATTGTGAATTTTTGTGGAGGAGGAAGGATTTCTTAGCAGTCCTCGGACCAATCCCAGTTTCGTTGGAAATAATAGTTTGGAAAAACGGGTTATTGGGGTTTAATTTTTATTGGATTGTATCAGAGAACATATGCTTATAAAGGTTTTTTGTTTTATTGTTGTAAAGCGTACCTAATCCCCGTCGGCGTCTATTATAGATAAGTAGAAGTTTAACCAGCTGTAGTAACCAGAATGAAGCTCGCGGAAACTCGAGTTCATGGTCCACCTCATCTGTCCTGGCGGGAGCGTTGTTTATTCGATGTCCTCAAGTAGCGTAGTGTGATTGATTGTGTCAAAGGCTTTTGACATGTCCAACGCTACGACGATCGTTATCTCGCTGGGTTATGGTTAAGGCCATTAACTATCTGGGTGTTTATGAATGCTGTGGTGGTACTGTGCACACTTTGGTGGTTTACTAGGCTCAAGTGGTGTGTGAAGGTGTGAAGAGTCTTTACTACTGGGCAGAGGAGAGTTATCGGACGATAGGGTTATGTATAGTGAAGTTGGAATTATGAATGTAGGCTATGGGAGCTAGAGTACGTCTGTCGAACTATACAAGCCTAAAAATAAACCGGGTATGAACTTACAGAAAACGAGGGAAGATGAGGTTAAGTTGAAAAAAATTTAGCAATTTTGCTTAAAACATCTGAGCTCTTAAAAGAGTTCCACATTTGAACTTACTATATGTTAATAAAAGTATTTACATATAGAAGGGATTTTTTCTAATACTTCTTGTCTTCAACGAAAAAATATCTAATTTTTTCTTCTGTTGCGACCTCAAACTTTAACTCTTATGTAATATGTAAATAATTTCATGTAAGCAAATAAGAGCAAGAGCTCAGCGAAACACCCATCAAAAATTTGAAATTTGATATTTTCCAGTTGTCCAAAGCAGTGGCGGAGTTGAAGGGGGGCTTAGATATGGGTGTCCAAGACCCCACACTGGGAAATTCTGAAGTTTAACCCACAATATTAAAAACTTTTGAAAGAAAAAATACGTTCTGTAACGAATTTATAGATCCGTTACTGGTCCAATATGAGGCTTTAGTGTCGGGTCAGACTGAGTGATAGAGTCAGTACTGGAAATACTCCACACTTCTCAATTCTAATCGTTTCTGCTTACGACGAATTTGTTTCGTTTTACACAATCTTATTTGTAGGTTTCTTAAAAATAGTTATCGTTAAATGTTTTCGAATGATAAAAAATATAACTCCGCTTCGCTACACTTGCAGCTTGTGTACATATTGGTGGCGAGCACTTACGTGTGCGTCGTGGTTGTAAACGCCACTTGCCTTCCCCTTTCTATCGTTTTCCCCGTTTTCGCGGTCAATGGCGAAAACGCCAACGTCGTCGCTGGTGTGTTGACATTTTTATTTGTGGCTGCTGCGGTGGCTGAGGCGCTTGCAACATCAATAGCCATCGGTCAGTTCACGCTGATCAGCGGTTCGATTGTGGTCAGCTGCAGTTGCTGGGGTTGTTGCAGTTGTTGTTCGGTTTTATAATGCGTTGGCGGTGTGGGCAGCACAACAACGATGGCTTCAGATGGTAGATTATTGTGTGCTGGCGACATGGTGGCCGCGGCACCCGCAGCCGATGGCGCACCGGGTGGTATGACGGTGGCCGCTGCAGCTACTGCCGCCAGGGCGGTGGCCGTATTATTGCCGGTACAACTATTATAAGTTAGACTATTCAGTACGCTATTTGCTGTGGCTGGTGGTGGCGGTGGCAGCTGCGATGGCGGTTCTTTGCTAGGTGGTGGTGGTGCGGGTGGCAACACCAGCTCGTCGATGGTGCAAACTCGATCGTCGATGGGAAATTTGAAGTTGATTTCATTAGTGGGAGTGGTAGGCGTCTTAGCGTGCTCAGGAGGGCTACCGCCGTTTACGCCATTTCCGTTACTGGTTTCCAAACCCTTTTCGATGCACTTGCCGCTCTCACCTAAAGAGTGGGTGGAAGAAAAAAATTGACATTAATATATTTTGAAATTAATTTAGGGAAAGTTTTCCTATTTTATGGTTTTACTAATATCTTTTGTTAATTTTGAGTGGAGGCTGAATTTATAGGAACTTTATAGCAACAATTTATTGTAGTATTAAACAACAAATTATGATACAAAATTATCGTTTGCTATAGAGAATGGTACTAAGATGTGGTTTTAGTGACATTTTATTAAATTCAATATATGTAAATATCAAATTTTCGGATATAAAGTCTTAGGAAAACTAGTTTAAAACCAAAAACTTATAAAATCGGTTTAAAAACTACCACGAATCTTATCTCAGACTTAATATTTAATACATCGGTGTATATAAATTATCATTTTTAAATGTTGGTGGCTTGTTCTCGCATGCATAGTATTTTCCGGCTTTCCAGCTGACCTTAAACCGTTATGATGTTTAGGGCTGAATATGATGTCAATTAAATCGGTATCTTTGGCTTCCATATTCCCAATAAAACCATTATGAAATATATCAAACTTAGTCTCTTCGTTTGAGTTTATATTATACTATAACTAAGGTTAATTTTAATGAAAATATATTTATGTTAATATTTTCGACACAAATCAAAAGATAGTCACAAATTAGTTAATTTTATGGCATGTGGTTTAAAAAATAAGATAGGTATAATATTTTATCCTTTCACTGTTCCGAAAAGTGTGGAATTATTATGAAGCATTTTTATACCCTCAACAGCGAATATTAAGTTTGCTGCGAAGTTTGTAACACCCAGAAGTAAACGACAAACTGAGTAGATTTAGCCATGTCCTCAGTTTTTTCGATATCGGTTTAAAATTTTTGACATGCCCTTTGTACAAAATAGGTAGCTGCCTTACAAATTGATCGATCGAAATCAAGTTGTTTTTATTTAAAAAATATTATTGAATTAAAAAGCTTAACATCATCGTCGTACGGATATTCTTAGAGTACAAAAAACAGTAAACTACTTAGACGTACAAATCCAGCACGCCACAGGAAAGTTAGCTCCTAATGTCGATGACTATCAGCGTACTATTTTACGGAGCTAAGATCTGGGCAGATGTGCTTAAAAAGGAAAACCGGTGTAAAGTAGTGGCCAGAGTGCACCACACCGCAGCCCTCAGAGTAGCACCAGTCTACCGAACAGTTTCTGGCGATGCAATATTAGTTATAAGCGATAATGCCCCAATTGACCTTCTGGCATGGGATAGGAAAATGATGTGTGTGCTAAAACTAAACATTCGAAAAAAACAAGAGCGCAATAGAACAAATAAAGAAAGTGCAATAACAACATGACAACGAAGATGGGAGGACAACAGTTGCGGCAGATCGACGGCGAGACTAACAAAGGACCTACACTTATGGACAAGCCATAAATTTGGAAAGGTCGACTTTTAAACAATCCAGCTGTTATCCGGTCACGGATACTTCAAAAAGCTTCTTCACAAAATGGGAAAATTTGAAGAGCCGTCTTGCCTATAGAACGACTCGACAGAAGACGACGAGAAATCTTTGAATGTGTGCGATGGCAATGAGAACGCACCGCGGACAATTTAAACAGCGTCATGCGGGAGAGCGAAGCTAAATGGGGGCTTATCCAGAAATTTGCAGCAAATCTGCTACACAGTAAAAAGCGGGGCCTGGACGCAGTTGCGCGTGTGTAAATCTTGCCTGAAAATCAAGAAGATCAAGTTTTTGCTCGAGAACCGAGTGAAATATGGATAATTTTGAAGTCAGCGTATATATGTAACATCAGTATTCTTCTTGTTCATAAAACTCAATGATATGTACTTGTAGTTCACAAAATCAAGCAAATATTTAGAGTAGATTTCGCTTTAAGAAATTCATACTGAAAGCATGAAATTAAAGAACCCTTCGAAAAGTTATTTGAGCAGTGATAATAGCTGCAAAAAGTTAGGTTTTGCCGATAATTTTGCATTTCCCCTCCAGCTATAAATCGATAATCCACTCTTATGCAATAGTGATTGTTATGTATTGAAATAGTTTGAGAGATGAATTAAATAATACCGTTGTTAAAGGTAATTGCATATATTTCTCAAATTTTTTAAGGAACCATGTAGTAAGAAATCTGGATCAGTATTAGAATATAATTTTAACTTATTTATATCATGCAGGACGATTTCTTTGTAAAAAGTTAGAAAATTACTTAAATTAATCAGACGAAATTAATCGAATAAGTTTACATGCGCTGCATGAACACGAACTGACAAACAGGTTGGTGTACAGGATTGCACTAAATACCAAATAGTGAAATTTGAAGATGGGTCACTGAAAGCTTGCAGTTGTTTTCTGTGAAATGAGCTGGGTGTGTTTCGGCAGATCGATGGTTTAAAGTGTGCCACAGATTATATTGATATTCTGAAAGACTTATATCTACTTAATCTGGCTATAATTGGACTTGGAGTGGAAAAATTACCGAATCGCGAATTTGTAATGCCTGATCAAATTGCTCGACTGGTTCCTTGGGTCCAAATATTTTAGCTGTTGTTAACCTAGTTCAAGTCAAACAAGTAAGGAAGGGCTAAGTTCGGGTGTCACCGAACATTTTATACTCTCGCATGATAAGGTGATAATCGAGATTTCATTATCCGTCATTTACATATTTTTTTATTTTGCTGTAAAATTAATTAGATTAGTAGTTCGTGAAATATGGTTTTAATTGAAAATGGGCGACGCCATGCCCATGGGAGGTGGGCGTGGTTATTATCCGATTTCTTCCATTTTTGAACTGTATATGGAAATGCCTGATGGAAATGACTCTATAGAGTTTGGTTAACATAGCTATAGTAGTTTCCGAGATATGTACAAAAAACGTAGTAGGGGGCGGGGCCACGCCCACTTTTCCAAAAAAATTACGTCCAAATATGACGCTCCCTAATGCGATTCTTTGTGCCAAATTTCACTTTAATATCTTTACTTATGGCTTAGTTATGACAGTTTATAGGTTTTCGGTTTTGGCCATTTTGTGGGAGTGGCAGTGGGCCGATTTTGCCCATCTTCGAACTTAACCTTCTTATGGAGCCAAGAAATACGTTTACCAAGTTTCATTATGATATCTCAATTTTTACTCAAGTTACAGCTTGCACGGACGGACGGACAGATTTCAACTCTACTCGTCACCCTGATCACTTTGGTATATACATATAACCCTATATCTGACTCTTTTAGTTTTAGGACTTACAAAGAACCGTTATGTGAACAAAACTATAATACTCTCCTTTGCAACTTTGTAAAAAAAATACACAATCGATGTCTTGTATTTGTAGTTGACCGATTGCGAAATTCCACCAAAAGAATATTATGTTTGTTCAAAAAATTTAAAAGTTCTAAAGAATTGCATAACATTCAAAATATGATTTAGATGGTACCACTTTGATTGGTTGAGTTTCTTTCGCTGCGAACACTCAGTACTGGCACATTGTGTGGTTACCACAGTTTGTCTAGCCATTAAAACTTCACTACACTCAAATGGAGAAACAAAAGCTGAAGTTTATAATGCTGCAAAATTTGTACAAATTCTAGGGGTTTTAAAACTTCTATTTTATTTGCATATACACAATAAATGTGCGTGTGCATATGTGCGCAACAACAAGCCATTTCCTGGTTTGTAATCTTTTCTGCCACAAACAGTCGAACAAACCGAACTTTCCAGCTGACTAGCACAGCACAGATCACGTTTGCTTTGTAGTTTGCTTGTTTACTTTTAATTTCTTCACAGATCGTCAGGCACGTAGCCAGGGGGGGGGGGGGGGGGGGCTATAGGGCTGAAGCCCCCCCCCAAATAAGGAAATTTTTTAAATAAAACGCAAATAAGAAAGATTTATCACTGACTGAATCTTTTGAAACTCTTATACACAACCCAGCTCAAACCTATAACAGTCGTGCGCAACTACACTAGACGGTGACTGAAAACTTATTAAAAGTCATACTTAAGCGTTGTACAGATCTCCATCTTGATATGGCGAAGTTGGTTGGACAGGGATATGACGGAGCAGCAAACATGTCAGGGCATTTAAGTGGAGTGCAAACCAGGATAAGACAATTGTATCCAAAAGCACGATATGTTCATTGCGCTAGTCACCGATTGAACCTTGCGCTTTCTAATACTATGTCATTACCTTCAATACGGAACTGCCTTGGTATTGTCAATGAAATAGCAAATTTATTTAGAAATCATTCAAATGCAAACACAACTTTCCAGGACGTTATACAGAAGCACGCACCAGAAAGCAAAAAAAGACGACTTGTTCGCCTTTGTGAAACAAGGTTTATAGAAAGGCATGAAAGCATTATAAGCTTTGTGGAGCTTTTCAAATTCATTGCACTAAGTTTGGAAATAATTTCGAGTAAGACATGGTCCATTTCGTCTAAAGCATCAGCCTTCTTAGCAGCGGTAGAGAAAAGCGATTTTTTGCTTAGTCCATACGTCTGTGAGCAATTGTTCAGCTTAACGCTGCCACTGTCTGTGCAACTCTAAGAAAAATCTATGGACTTTGTATCAGCAATGAACCGAGCCAAAGAATTAATAAGAACTCTGCACCAGATAAGAGAAACAGCGGATGGTTTTTTCAACGATATTTTCAAAACAGCATCACAAATGTCTAAAGATCTTTTTGACACAGATCTTATTGTGCCTAGAGTGACTTCGCGTCAAACTACTCGTGCTAATCCACCTTGCACAACCCCTGAAAGCCACTTCAGAGTTACAATATTTATTCCATGCGTTGATGCTCTGATTCAAAACATGACAAAACGTTTATTAGTGAATGAGGACATACTCTCGTCATTTCAAATTCTACTCCCAGGTTTTGCTGCAATTGATAATGCCGAAGAATTAAAAACTTTAACTATTTACTTCGAGGAGCAAATATCAATGACAGCATTAAAATCAGAGTATCGATTGTGGTGTGCCAGCTTATCAACAATAGATCCAAGCATAGAAGTGTTGAAATTACTGCAACATTGCGATGCAACGTACTTTAAACATATTCACTACCTGCTTACAATTTTACCAACTCTTCCAGTGACGACCGCTTCCTTCGAAAGAACTTCTTAAACCTTAAAAAGAATACAAAATTTACCACGCAGTGTGATGGGCAATGAGCGGCTGAGTGCACTTGCTGTCATTGCAGTGCACTGGGATATTAAAATAGGTCCAGATGAAGTAATTAATGATATGGCAAACAACAAGCCATATTACTTTTGTAATCTTTTCTGCCACAAACAGTCGAACAAACCGAACTTTCCAGCTGACTAGCACAGCACAGATCACGTTTGCTTTGTCGTTTGCTTGTTTACTTTTAATTTCTTCACAGATCGTATTTTATGTTTTTGTTTTGCGCTTTTTTTGTTGACTCTGCTTTACACTGCCGAGCACTTCCAACATAACTATCGAACCCCCACCAAAAAGGAAACAAAATGAAAAGAAAGTGTGTTCAAAGTTTTTCAAAAGTTCACTTCCGTTTTTGCCGCTGGCGCTGTGTCCGCCGCAGTTTCCCCACTTTGCTTTGGTGCTGCTGTCGATAATGGTTTGTGTGGCTCCACACACACACACACACACATACATATGCGACCTTTGGCTGTTTTTCTGCGATTCTACAACTATCATTACCGTTAATATTATTATTGGCGCACTGGAGTTTTGGTGTTGTTCTTGTTGTAGTTGTTATTGCTCCTTTATTCATTTCTACTTTTTTATGAGCGGGTAGTAAGTTAGTGCGCGCCGCAGGATTGCTTTTACAGTTTGAAAAATGGCGATAGCTGCTTTCCGACACTCTCTGTGCTGCAACACAGCAGGCCATAAAGGAAAACGACATCGTTAACGTGGCAAAGCGGAAACGCGAAACAACAAGCCAACTTTCCTACACTGTTGCATTGAGTGGCGTGATGCTTTGGAAGTTCGAGCAGCGGAAGAAATTGGATTTTGGCAATTACGAGTGCTTAAATGATTGCTTTGCTTAGATATAAAGGCGGCGAGTAGTAAAATGTTGAGGTGAAATTTCACTTTTAAGAGCTTTTTGTGTTGGTTTATTAATAAACAGTTGCTCACTGTATTTTGTTGCTTTATGAGGCTTTAAATTTTTTGTAGTTTTTATTTATGACTATTGACTGAAATACTTGACTTTGTAACTTTTTTTGAAATTAATGGAGCACATTTATAAGTGCAATATTTGGTAATCGGTTTATAGTAGTCAACACGGTGCTATTAAAAACCAAGAAAAAATGTTAGCTTCGGTTCCACCGGTGTTATAATACTTCTAACGAATACAAAACCTTCCATACAAGCACCTGATTTTGATGGTTCAATTTGTAAGGCAGCTATATGCTATAGTGGTCCGATTTGAGCAATTTCTACGTAGGTTGAAGAGATGCTTTTGTTAATAACCTGTACCAAATTTCGTGAAGGTACTTAACAAATAAGAAAGTTTTCCACACACGACTTGATTACTGTTATTAAAGTCGGATCAAATTCCGTGAAGATATCTCTACAAAAAAGTTTTCCATACAAGGACATATAATTGATAGATCAGAACGTATGTCAGCTATAAGTTATGGTGGTCCGATATTGGCGATTCGGACAAATTCCGGTCTATGAATTCCGTCAGATTGGAAAAAATCGCCAAAAGTGCGACCTAATTTGGGACAAAAGATGAATTTTGGTATGCATGTTGTGTTGAAGATAACTCTGACTGGTGGTTTTCGATGACTTATATGGAAAATAACAAATCGGAATTTTGATAGAAATTTATTTCTTCAAAGGCTGCGAGCTTATTATCATCCCAACTTCGTGTTTCCGTTTAACTTTATATCGTATCGATTATCTAATTACTTTATAACCAGTTATCTGCTTATAAAGGGTGATTCATTTTTAGGTTCCTTTATTTTTTAAAGACAAGACCCAGAAACTTCAAATTTAAAGGGGAATGTTCAATATTATTCAAAAAAACATTCTTTGGCATTTCTCTTTTAAAAATATATTATCTCTATCAAATGTCGGCCACGGCTACGTCTCAGATGGTCTATCCGTTGAGACAAATTTTTGATGATTCGTTCGAGCATTTCGACAGGTAACTGGTGAGTGATACTCCAGATGTCTTGCTTCCTAAATGGAAGCGGTATTGTCTGCATAGACTTTAGACTTTACATATCCGAACAGGAAAAAGTTTAACGAAGGGATCTTGGTGGTTAATCGACCGGCCCAAAACGTGAAATTATCTGCTCACCGAAGTGTTCTCTTAGTAAATCATTTGTTTGATGCGATGTGTGGGAAGTGGCGCCGTTTTGTTAAAACCAAATTCCGCCGAGATCACGAGCTTCAATTGTGGGCATCAAGTAGTCCGTTATCATGGCGCGATAACGATCGCCATAGACGGGTACGTGCTCCACGACATCGTTTTTGAAGATATATGGACCGATGATTCCACCGCTTCAAAAACCACACCTTTTTTTTTTGGATGAAATGGCAGCTCTTGAAGCTCTCCAGGTTGCTTTTTGCCCCAAATGCGGCAAATTTCGACTGGAAAACGTCGGATCTGTTTGGAACTTTTCAAGAGCCAATCGAACGAAGTGATGTCGGTTGGGAAGGTCGATCGGCTTCAGTTCAGTACCTCTACTTAGATCACTTTTTAATAACCATTCTGGTTTCTAACTCTCAGTTACCTTAAATTGGTATTTTGAATAACCAATAAGGAAAGTAATAGACAAAGACGACAGAATCGGTACAAAAGTTGTATCAATAAAGTCAACTTCCGAAAAAATACTTCTGTATCTCTAACTGGAGAAAAATTCTAGAAAGAATTTTATTTTATAAGTGGTCCCTTTCACTAATTGTTCTCAATTTAGTAAAGTCTTTATACCATTACAAACTAACTGATACCAATAAGCAAAATGGGGCTCCAACTGCCTCAGAGAAAAGTAGAGAAATAGGGTTTCCTAAGGCTTGTTTATTATTAAGGGTAATTTGGTGTTCCCTTTTCTCGAGAGTAATAGAGCGTGAGCTTTACTTAATTTGAAGCAACATGAGAAACGCCAACAGCGCGCTACTCGAAGATAAACTTAAACCGCACTCATTATTATAACCGCAGTAGCAGATCAAATAAATATTTGTTAATTTAATAGCTGCATAATTTGATGCCACTTCATTATTTGCGCCATCTTATACAAATATTTACCGACTCTCTCACTTTTTAGCCGAGTTGATTTTAATTCAGCTACTGCTGCATTCAACCTCTATTTTTCATTAAAACTTCACCTTCGTGCGCTGCTGGAAGGGGATCTCACAGCAAGCCGCCGTGGCCCCTCATTAATTAAGTGCAAATTTTTTTTTTCACTTTTTTACTTCCGTTCTCCCAAGTGGCACTCGAGTTCATTTTCGTTTATGTTTTAATTCTGCATTTTCACTTTCTCTTCAATGCATCTTTTTAGCAATTTAAATTTTTTCTTCACACTTTTCGCGGTCTACAGCCTTAAATGCGAGCTTACCCGTCTCTCTGTCTCCCCAGCTACGCAGCGGAGAAAGTTAATAAGCCATGCTGTTTGCAATGACGAAAGCTTGCATACTGCGTGACCCCTTGCGCCTGTGGTTCTATGCCCAAAGGGTTGTGTCAGCGACGGGGTAGGCAGCAGAGGGACATGCTGGGAAGGGGTGGCGTTGCCTGTTCATATTTCTTTCTGAGTTTTCACGTTTCCCCACTTTTTGCTCTCCTTGCTCCTGGCGTTACTGCTCAGACTCCAGGCCGTTTGCCTCAACACCTATTTGGTTTGGAGTAGCGTTGTGAGGTTTAAGCAAAAGTTTTTTTTTCTTGCAACAAGTTAACTTGAACATACTAGGCGGCGTGTTTTTCTGAGTTTTCCAAGAACATTTTCTTAATTTGCACTTTTGGCTTTTCTTGCCTCTTTTCGAGCAACATTTAAATTAATTGGATCTAGTTTATTGCTTGCTCTTGGGGTTACCACTTTCTTAACATCAGGTTTTGCGTCTTCGCACATTTTATGTGCTTTTGATTTATTTATTATTCTTAGAGCATTTTGAAATTAATTTAAAACTGTTTCATTTGTAGGCAATGTGAGCAATTTAATAGGAAACACTGTCGTTCGTAATTCTCTTCGTAGATTCTATGTCATAATCGCTTGCTAATCGCATTAAATGGACAATATTAAGAAGCTTAGTAAACCTAGTAAGCTTTAAAGCTTTGCTCATTACCAGCATAATTCGGGAATGACAAAATACTTTAAATTATCTCTACGCTTGTAATTCGTTTTTCTCGTCATTGTTATTTTCGGGTTAAGGTTTTTGTACAAAACAAAACAGTTAGCCATGTTGCAGGGGTTGCCATGGAAAATGGTCCAGCAGCTGGCTTACAATGGTATAGCCATTATCCCTGCTAAGCCTTTGTTTTCTTACCGGTGTAAAACATTTTGTCCGCGTGCAAATAGTGAAAACTCACCAATTTTTTTACTTCGCTTCTCCGGCTGTTTTAATTATGGTTTTTGCCTCGGCAACAGTTGTGGAGTATGAAATATTCACGGTTAACTCAGTAATTCGTTCACTTCAATTTCACATTTCTCTTGTTTATTACTCGACGAGAAATTTAAACTGTAAATATTAGTATACTCATTCGTACAAATTTGTATAAAATATTTCTGAATATTTTTAAAAATTTTCTCTCTTTTTTCACTAAGTTATAAAGAAATACTTGGTAGCAACTGATATACCGTATATATGTAATAACAGTAGCCTGCTTCTCACTAAAAAATTGGTAAAACAATGCTATATTTATACCCAGAACAGAATATATTAAGTTTGCCATTTATGTACTCGTACTATGTAAATGAGCAGCAATTGAGGCAGTAACCTCGTATCGCATATCGGTCAGAAATGTCTTGGGAAGCAGGGCAGCAGTGAACATGTTGTCAGAAGTAAGCCACTTCACTTCTACTGGCTTCCAGGCCCCAAAGGCATCGAGGACAATGAAATATATACGAGTAGTAGACGAGATTGCCAAGAATGGTGTACTGCTAACATTCCTTAGCAAGTGAACTCATCTGGTATCGCAAAGGACCAAACTGGTTTAAGCGTGACTTATTGGCCTATCAGATTAACCTAACTTAACCTAACCTAAATGATTAGCGTAGCGACCTTAATCGATTTATCCCTCAAATTTTGGGATGTCTATATGAAATTTCGATCATTTTCTTTTCTCCCGAAGAAATTGCTCATTTTTGGGAACCATCGCTAACAAACTACTATACTCGTATCTGCCATTCAAACTGAACTTTTATTTGACGAAATATTTTCAAGAAATTTGGTATTCTAGATTACTGTTTAAGGCAATGGTACAATATCCGAAGAAAATGTTCAGATCGGACCACTATATCATATAGTTCATTAAATCTGAACGGTCGGAATGAAGTACTTTTATGAAAACTTTTCTTAATGAAATATCTTCAGCAAATCCGTCATAGCTTATTGTCCAAGGCAACAGTGAAATCTTTGAAGAAATTATTTAAATTGAGCCACTATAGCAATGAAGTTTTGCGCGAACATTGTTATTAGTTATTAGCATTTTGAGGACTTCGAGATTATTTCAACGAATGAAATAAATGCGATATTGATCTTTCTTATTTTTCATCATTTTTCAAGGCTTCTGCAAAATATATACAAGTACTTCTATCCATGGTGTAAACTTCTCTTTTTATATATAACATAACACTCGACACTACCAAAAATACTCGACAATTATCGTCATTAATCCGTATGGCATAATCACCAATTCGCTTTCACTTTCATTCGCTACTCACCTCCGTTCAGTCGATCCTCACGTGTATAGTAACGTGCTCGTCGCTTGGAAAAACAAACAGCCATAGCCAGTATGATGACAACGATTAAAACCAATATAATGCCACCAAGTATGGCGAGAGTATTAAGGCCACCTAAAAGTAAACAAGTGAAGGGTGAAAATGATGAGTAAATAAAGGAATGGAGAAGGAAAATAGTTGTATTAAGAAAAGTGCAAAACCAAGTGATTATACTCATTATGGTAAGGCAACTAGGTAACAAAAGCCACTGTAAGTTCGTTGTAGGGCAACGGAACCCCTGATTATGCTTGCCAGTTTGCTCTTTACTCAATTACTGCATGATTTTGTAAATTATTAATTGCTGCTTTTTAATCAACTTAGTTTCAATAAGGTTTATACGAGTGCAAAGCGTGTTCGCAAAGTTAAGAAATAAAGTTAATGGCTTTTATTGGGTCCATATCTATATTCGGCTTGGAAACCGAAAATTACCACTTTTAAATCATGATAGCGACTTACCGGTCGTCCTGTGTGGCCAAAATAATTAAAAAATAAATAAGATTGTTACAAAATACAAGAAGAATATTTGAAGTCACTGAAGCAATAATTTTCCACTAGCTTTGCTGGGTAGTTTAGCCTCACCGCTTTAGAACGTGCCTCTCCTTGACGTATTGTGAAAATCTGGTTTATGGTAGACATGCGATTGTAAACCCAAACTGATAACGTCAAATCAGTTTTCTTACAAGGGGCTGAATCTGTATATGCAATGTTAAGAAAGCTGATCCCTTGATAATTAACACAGATTCCGGGATAACCCTTCTTGCAGATGGGACGTAGTAAACTCATATTTCAGTCATTGGGCACATATTCATCTGACCAAATCATGCTTAGCAATTGAAGCATGTGATTTAACAGCTTCTTGCTGCCGGCTTTAAACAGCTCAGTCGATAATTCATCGACCCCTGAGGCTTTGCTATTCTTAAGCTTCTTCAGATTACCACTTGTTTCGGTCATTGCGGAACGCCCTCACTGGAATACGGCTCATATCAGAAGAGGGTTTCAAAAATTGGCCGTCAAGCTAGCGGAGTTCTATTGGAAAGGTATCCACAATTTTGCAGAACGATTGGAAAAAGCTATAGCTTCAGATGAGCAGTTTATTGAATAGTGCCATTCTACATGTTTTTTCTTAAATAAAGCTTTAAATTATAAAAAAGCACGAATATGGCTATAGAAGTTATATCTTTATATATATAAATCTTCTGACCGTGTGTTTGCATTTGAACTGCTCCTAAACGGATGGACCGATTTTGATGAAATTTTGTGTGTATGTTCAAGGGGATATACAGAAATCTTTTCGAAGCATTGCACAGAGCAATACAATATTTAAACGGGAACGATGAATACATATATGCGTACAATTTCAAACTGATCCTTCCTGAAAAATAATAAAATTGCTAAATATTGGGAATGGTAGAATAGAACTGCAATCAAATACACAATGCAATGAATTAAAACTGGCTCATTTATCATTCGATGAATAATATACCACGGGCATCCCAAAAGACTGATGCCATAACCTTGCCAGCCGATTTTTTTCCACGCTTGAGAACCGTTTCTTAATATGCAGTCCACCAGGCTGACAATCGATTGGACTCGATTGATTTCACTGATGCACAGCCCAAATTCAATAGTATTTTTACCCCAAAAACCAATTCTTTCTTAACGCACGACATGCTTTTTGATTAATTTTTGTTGTTTCATCAAAAATGCGATTACTCCTTAACTAATACTTATAATATAACTAATAGAAATCATATAGATGGTATTAGTAGTACTACCTATGTATCAGCCACAGTAAAACGTAGGCGGGTCCTCTAGTATTCATATATTTTCTTTTAAAATGATTTGCAGTTACTGGAACCAAAAACAATTTTTGAAATCAATGGAACGTATTGATGGATTCAAAACCATCAAGATCTCATGTGTGTTTTCATTAACATATTTTAATCATTACTGATATATCGTAATATTGGCATAATCTATGGTAATCATTACCTATTTTATTTCGTAATCATTGCATCTTCTTCTTTATTGACGTAATCATTGAATAATATATTGTAATCATTACTTTCACAAAAACCCGCATAATTATTCTTACCTCGTTCAAGAAAATTGTGCGAAGTACTGGCTGCATTCTGCTCCTCATCGGTTATGTAGTCCAAGCAATCATGCAGCTTCGATATGTCCAAATCAGTGATTTCAGAGCCGCGCAACGGTTTCGGCAAAAAGCAAATCGGATAAGTTTCCCATTTCCACTGGAGCTGCAGCGAAATATTAGTAAATACATAAATATATGCGAAAGCAGCGTTGTTCCGTAAAAAACAAGCGCATAAATTCGGAACGAAACTAGGAATTTGCCACAAATCACAGTTGTGATTGTAACAAATGCAAAAACAAATGCGCTATAATTCTTCTAGCGCACGATTTCGCATTTGCAAGTATTTGCATACAAATGCAAACGAAATTGCGGGTAAATTTATCGAAAGCAAAGCTAAAAAATAACAATAAGTGCAATGCGAAAAGTCGCAACGTCACCAGCAGCGATCATAGTGACTGCGGCAATGCTTGTTGCATGAGCAGAGTTGCGCTGTTTCAGCATTGTCGCTTTTTGCTTTCGCTTTTTGAGGTCAAATTGTCTGGGGTACTCACATGTTGCACGACATTTATTAATTTTCCCATGTGACACTCGTCGCATATCAGCGGATTGTTGTCCAGCCGCACGTTGCGTATGCGCTGGATGCGCACCACTGTGTCCTCGTTGATGCCGTACAATTGGTTGCGCGACAAGTCCAAAAACTGTTGGTGTTCATTAGTTGTGAGCAGATTAGTCGCGAACGGTTTGTGTAATTATGCATATGTACGACGCATGTAATGAAAAGAGAAATATTTTTTAATGAATTAAGTCCAGATGTGCGGCAGAATGTATTTATATGTATATACAAAAATATTCCAATAACATTGTATGTAGGATATATGTAAATTAAGAGGGGTATTTCCCCTCAGTATTTCTATAAAATTACAGAATATCGTTTTTAGTTTATTTCATAGTAAGTTAGTGTTAAAGTTTAGAATATCTTTGTCAAGTGACCAAATAATGCGCCTTTTAAATCAAATCGCACTGTTCCCACCGAATTATTTCGTTGAATCTTCCCATGGCTGCGGTATCATCGATATGTAAACCACTATTAAAGCTTTACTTTACTTGTTTACCTTAGCATATAGTAAATTCTTTGAATTAACGAAAACCACTTAGGCTACTTTAAGTTAGGTTAGAGGGCTGATCCCTCAGCTTAGACTGTTATGTAAAGCCATATCTGAAGTCACTCAAAGTTCGACATCCGCTATCGGCAAACACGTCCTGAACCTAACACAAGTTTGCTTAGGTGCTTGATTTCTGCTTTCACTATTTCACCTCGGTATCTAAAGATCCGAGATACCTTTGTCCTTACCTCAGGCATATTAATCTCCCATTTCTTAGCTAAATGTGTATTTATAACTTTTGATTTGAGTTAAAATGATTGAGAATGGAACTATTTTTGCCATCCAAATCCAATCTTTAAGAAACCGCTTAGAAACTTGAAAAAATTATTTGATTTCAAAGAAAGTCTAACTAAGAGACAGAAGGAGATGTCGGATAAGTAACATAAGTAATCAGGATTATGAGCTGAGCCTATCTGTATAGATGCCATCCTTTTATCTCTAAGAAGCTGCAAATTTGTCGGAACTGCTGAAATCGGGACCCTATATAGTTGTCATACAAAGTTAGTAGTGATCCAAGTAGAGGTGCTTTTTTCAATAGCTTTTTTTGACAGATCAAGCGTGAGTCGTGTTAAGCTATAATAAATATAATTTTTGTTCAGCATTGTTTAGCATTGCGTCATGGAAACACCTGAAAAGGCTTGAACAGTGTTTACAACTCGTTCAACTTTATAACGAAAATTCACGGAGCCTTTTGTACAGCGATGAGGTCCATTTCTGGCTCAATATATGTAAACATTTGAGACGAAGAGCAACCTGAAAGTAGTTTATAGGCCCTTGGAAAAATCGGTTTATATTTCTTAAAAAATGATATCGATGAAAACATAACCGTTAATGGCCATGATAACCGAATATGTGATACGTGAAATTAAAGATCGTGATCTCGGCGATATTTGGTTTCAACAAGACGGCGCCACTTCCCACTCATTGTATCAATCAATGGCTTTATTGAGAGAACACTTCGGTGAGCAGATAATTTCACGTGCCAGATAACTTTTTGGCCGGTCGATTGTCTACAAAAATTGTGTGGTATAACACCTTTAGGCTTTTTCCTATTCGGATATGTAAAGTCTAATATCTACGCAGACAATCTTTCGATTCAACTCGTAAGTTATCAGTCGAAATGCTTGAATGAGTTATAGAAAATCGGATTAATTGGATGGACGATCTGAGACGTAGCCGTAACCAGCATTTGAAAAACATAATCTTCAAAAAATAAATGCCAAAACATGTTCTTTCAAATGAAAATAAACATTCCCCTATTCAATTCTCAGTTTCTAGGTTTTTTTTAAAAAGGAGGTAACCTAGAATGATCACCTTTTACATGAGGTATTACAACATAAATTAAAAAACTGGCTGGTTCATTATGTTTTTTCAGATAACCAATTATTATCGGGAAGAACTGCAGAGCGGAGGGAACAACTCTTACAAACAGTTTAATGAAAAAGCTTAACTGAAATATCTTTTTTTTTGTTAATTTGTACTCTTAAGTCTTCCTCCGTTCTACAACAAACCAACTAGGAAATTGTTCTTGTTAAGAGCCCCTCACAAAGGTCATTTTTACAACTTCTTTCCGTTTTTAAGCACCCCACCATGTAGCGAAACAAATACACTTTGCTGCAAAATTAAGTAGTAACCTCTTGAAATGTTTCCGAAAAATTTCCAACGGTATAAAATACTAATGAAGATAAATATTAGCGTTGCATTATGAAATATGTTAACTGCAAATATTTTACAAAAATGCCGCAAATACAAAAAATATTTGAACATGTTTGTTTGATATTGATTTCGTTGTTCATTTCATTTCAGCCAGCAGCAACCGCAAACACTATTTCCCGGAAGTAGGCGAACGCCTGGAGCGCTGCGGCGAACTATTTGCGTGAAATGCGGAATATGTATGTACACACTTATTACATACTGAGAGATTGAATGCAAATATTTTTTCAAATTTTTATATTTCGTTTTTCATTTACATGTAAATTTATATGATTTAAATATATTTCCCACAAAATGCATGGCTGGGAAATTAATTGATATAATATATATAGATATATTATATTTAGTAATTTGACTGGGATGTTGATTGAGAAATTCTAAATATTTTCCAAACAATATTATTTGCAATTTGATATAACGGTAAATAACTTTGTGAGCAAAGCAACCCGCGTCGGAAGTAAAAATTTCCTAATTTTATGTGCGCTCAAATTTAAGGGGAGGGAAAATTTTAGAAATATTCTGAAGTGATAATATACGATATTAACAATAATAATTATTATTAATTTAATAAGAAAATAATAACATATTCTAAAATGTAATAAAAATTATTTGTGTACATATATTAATTACAAATAAAGCACCAATGAAAATATGGGGACAAAACTTGGCACATAAATTTAATATGTGCCATCTCAAGTCTAAAAGTTATCAAAATCGGATCGCAACTTATAAAGTCCCTAGATGGCAAAAATGTGAACCTCATTTTATCGAAAATATCATTTATCAATTTCAAAAAGCCCGCTGACTTTACACCACATAGATTGGCCAAAAAAGGGGGTTTATTACTGAATCTCAAAAAGCATTTTTTCATTTCGTAATAGCAAAACTGGATAATAACATATCAAAATATTCTTACATATTCAAAATAATATATTAATGAGTTATTTCAATAAAATATAGTGAGAGTATTTTCCTAATGACGGTGCATATTTTTGCTAAAACTGGCTAAAATCGGGTCAATAATACCTCTGACTCCCATATATAAAACATAAGAAGTTTAAACTTTCGTTTGGCTTTATACCAAGCGTAAATATGTAAGGTATCGAGGAAAGTTAAGTCCAACTGTAAGAACTAGATATAATGTAGTATATGTGTAAATTTTGATACATCAATGAATCGAGCTCCCACATATAGTACCTACAATATAGAAATTTTATTATTTCAGCAAACTAAGTACCGAGTATGCCGGTGTGTGTGCGAACTATCTTCATAAAATCCCATAGGAACTTGTCCTTGAGTATACTTTAAAAATGGAAAAATTAAAAAAAATTTTACAAAATTATAAAATAATGGTTTAGGCTTTATATAACTAACGCGAAATAAAATATTGCAAAAAATTAAATAAGTCTGTGACCTGAGGTACATGGAACTTAAGTAAAAAACAAATTTGATTGTAATCCATTTACGATTAGGTCGAATAATGAATGTTCAATTATTTTTAATACAAAGTTTTCATATCGGATCACTTGGATCATGGAGTCGCCAAACCGAACTCTGGCGGCTCTTTCTCTGCCCACATACCGGCGAGGGAGTTGTGGGTGGGAAGAAGCCGTTGAAGGAGAGGAACAGTGAAATTTTTTACTGATGGGTCAAAGCTTGAGGAGAAGGTTGGTGGAGGGGTTTACTGTCAAGAGCTCTCTATCAACTCCACCTTCAGACTCCTTGATTATTGCAGTGCTTTCTAAGCCGAGGTTGCAGCCATTAAAGTAGCAGTAGATTTACTACTCCGGAGTGCAGCCTCCATCAGAGATGTGGACATCCACTCAGTTAGCATGGCAGCGATACCAACCTTGAACTCATTAACAGTGCGTTCAGTATTGGTCAAAGAGTGCATAACCTCTCTATCAATTGCATCGAGTCTCTTTGTGATAAGACTAGTATGGGTGCCAGGTCACAGCTTGGCCACTATCGGTACATGCGCTGGCTCAAAATCTTTTTGGCCCAAGGTCGATCGCAATAGATCTAGCGATCTCTTTGCCCACAGTAAGGCTAGCTCCTCCCTAGTTGTGGGGGTTTCAACAAGCAATTGGCCTTTAGATCAGTAACCTAACCTAATATAAAGTTTTGACAACATCTGAAGGTATTCCCACGATTTTGATTTGGTTACAGGGTCCGACACTCGAAGTGTAACCAACTTCACACCGTTCGCGCATCTGTCGCACTGGAATCAGCTGTTTATAAATTTGCTGAATGGCAGTCCGAAGTATTGTTCACAAGTATACAAAAGCGTTTTGCCAAAAGTGAACGCAAAAAAAGTGATCAGCGATGGAATTCAGAGGTAATAGTCTGATTGCTTTATATTTAGCTGGAAAATCACAGCTAGCAATTGGTCGTGAGCTCAAACACCTTAATGTGAATAAAGTGCCAATCAAATGGCTAAAGAACTGAAAATATCCGACCGCAGCATCCGACACATATTGAAAATGAGCTCAAGGTCAAGCCTTACAAGTTCCAAAAGGCCCATGATCTCACACCGAAGCAGCAACAAGTAAGACTCAAGAGAGCGAAGCAGTTGCTTCGCTTGGCCGAAAGCGCTCAAATTCCGAACATTGTGTTTTAGGACGAAAAAATTTTCCAATTGAGCAATTCGTAAACTCTCAAGACGATACGGTTTACTTGACCGACCGTTCGTATGGGAATCTAAGTCATCGGTTGGCCACCAGAAGGCAGCACCCGCCACAAATAATGGTTTGGGCCGCTGTCACCGCAGATTGGCGCTCTTCAATTGTTTTCATCGAGGCTGGCGTCAAAGTAAATGGAGACTCTTTTGAAGCCGTGGGCAAACAAACATTTCGGGCGCAAACCATGGATGTTTCAACAAGACTCAGCACCGTCTCACAAAGCGCGAGTGAACCAAGAATGGCTGAAAAACAACGTTCCGAACTTCATTACGACCACATAATTGCTCTCGAATTCACCAGATGCGAATCCAATGGATAATTTTCTATGGGCCATTTTGGAGAGCAAGGTTGGAAGTAAAAAATACACCAGTCTCGAGACGCTGAAGAAAGCCATTGTTCATGAGTGGGCCAAAATACCGGCAAGTCACATTCGGGCAGCTTGCGATTCGTTTTTTGACCATCTTAAGGCCATAGTTAAGGCAAAAGGTGGTCATATCGAGCAAAAGTGAATTGGTCCTGAATTTATGATTATTTTCACACATTTTTTGCTTTAAAATTAAGTAAAAATAATTTTCCAAACCGAATTTATGGCTTTTTTAATTGGTTACACAATTTTTAATCTTATTTATCAAAATTATTTTAACTGGAAGATTTCTAATAATTATGTAATTCACCATCTAAATTTCATCTCACAAACAAGAACAGATGGATAAGTAAGGAATACACATTTTACTGTTATGAAAAGGTCCTTCATAACATCCGGCTTGTAATTTGTGACAAAATATGAGACACCCCTGCATATAAAAAAAAAAATGCCCGACGAAACAGCTATAACCGAATTGTTGTTATAATCATAAAGAGGCGAGAGATAATCGAAAGTTCGAAGCAACAACAATAAACGCATTCAAAACTGTACACTTGCAAATGTTCGGACAGATGCCAGCACGCAATGGTGAATGTGTGACAACAATGTAGTTTACACTTGCATGTTGCAAAATTTTGTGGGTGGCATGTTGCAAGCCCGTTATATTATTTTTATATCTCGCCACACTTGTTATTGCCCTTGCATGCATGCAACGACTGTCGCTCACTGCTGCTCGTAATGTAGGTCTGTAGTTTGTTGGGTCGGTCATTGGACGTCCGACTTCGGTCGCCGCTTGCAGGGCAGAGCAATTTGTAGCAGACGAGCGATGACGAATTTTTTCTCGTTTTCTCGAAATTTTTTGCCTTCGGCTTATATTCTTTTCAAGTTTGTTGTTTTTTCAACTTTACTTTTCATTTCTATTCATTTCAAGCGCTAACGCTTTGCACTTGCCAGCTTGCATGCCACACACAAATTTGTGTTCGGTTTTATCGCTGTGCTAACATTTGGACATTGTTGTTGGGAGTGTTATATCGCTTTTTACTGCTATGACAGACATGACGCACACACACTTACCAACACATAAAAATACACACACACACATTCAATTCTATTTCGGTTTAGGCGCCTCCACGCTCAACTAGCCAGTGGCCGCAAAACTTTTGTTTCAACTTATTTCTATAAATTTGTCCGGATTTTCGCTCGCTTCACTCTTCTCATCTCTGTGCACTCACCTCCAGCTCCCGGCACGGATCGATTACTTGCAGTGACATATTGTCCAAATGATTGCCGGATATGTTGAGATAGCGCAGCTGCTTGAACGGCACCAGCAGTCCCATCGGCAGCACTCCCATGTCGGCGACCGAGAGATGTGTCAGCTGTGGTATGACCTGAAAATAGGAGACAACAACAACGAGAGCAGATAAATTAAATTCCGTAAGTGATAGCAATGAGCACAGGGCGGTAATCGAATTTTGAGTAGTTGAGCAGGAAGTTCGGTATGTTTTATTGCTGGTTTTTATTGTTTTTGGTCGTGCAAAAGTTTTTATATTGTAGATTTGGTACTTAAACTGGGCAAACATAATATTTGCACAGAGATAGATTATATAATTGCTAAGAGAGATTAAACGTAATTGCTTTAAGTGATTATGTGGTTTTCAATGTTATCTTAAATTCAAAGTTAGCTCTCTTTTACGTCTGTGAGAATCGTAATAAACCTACATTTCGTTCATGCAACATACATTTTGGTATTCCCAATGTGTGTTATATGTGAATTGAAATCATTTTACATTACATTTGCCGGTGAGCATGTAGCCTATAGTACATGACTATACAAGTATAGCAGCCTCGCAGAAACCTCAGAAGCAGTTTAGTAAGTTGCCTTTCTTATAATGCTGTCCCCAGTAAAGGTGCACTTTTCAGGCTGTAGGGACACGGTAAGTCCTACCTATAAAGGGAGCAATGCGCCAAACTTTACCGAACACATCTTTCAACTTTTTAGGAGCTACGTGCCACACTCATGGAGAGAGGCTAGGGTAGTTTTCATACCGGAGGCAGTAGAAGGATAAGAGCAGAATGGAATGACTTTAAATGGTCAAGGTAGTCTGTAGACTTACTCAGCAAGGTGTCCGCTTCTATGGACATTAGTGGTAAATAAACTGTTAGGGAACTTGGACGGCAAAGCCCCTAAACCATCTTAATAACGTATAGGTGTCTACAGACCACCACATTCAACACAATCTATAATTAGGCAGCGCAGGTGGGTCTGGGGTTGAAATCGGAAAAAATAAATCTACTCGTGCTCACAAGAAAGTACAAAATTCCTCTATGGAGGTTCCTTTCGATAAATGGGACACAAATCTCTCCAAATAATCGCTTCAAGTACCTTGCGGTAGTCTTGGACAGCAAACTGCTGTTGAAGCACAACGTGGAAGGAAGAGTGAGGAAAGCCAGCAAAGCTTTTTATGCCTGAAGGCAGATCCTCGGCACAACCTGAGGGCTCTCTCCCTCTTTCATGCACTGGTACTAGACAGCTAGACCAATTCTGCTTTACGGTGCAGTAGTATAGTGAACAGGTGTAGGGAAACCCACCTTACGGAATTCAGTGGAGACGTTCGCTGAGCTGGACATAACGCGAGCTTTTAAAACAACTCCAATGGCGGCTCCTGAACTTGTTCTAAACCTACCACCTATAGACCTTTTCCCTAATAACTGCGCAACAAAATCGACTACTCATTGCAGGAGAATTTAGATACAGAACCTTCGCCCAAAGCTTGGTGAGTAATGGCGACTAGGCAAACACCGACTACATGATCCCACTTTTCAACTAGGAAAGAAGATTCAAAGTAAACATAGGAAAATATGGGTGGCTTTTTAAGTCGCTGGACTACTGCAGTATATTTCAAGCTGAGGTTTTTGTTATTGCAAAAACATCTATGTAGACAGCCAAGCAGCAATCCAGGCAGTAACCTTGCATCGGATATCGGCCAGAGGTGTCTTGGAAAGCAGGACAGCAGTGGAAAGTGTTGCCAGAAGTAAGCGACTTCACTTTTACTGCGTGTCAGGCCACAAAGGCATCGAGGCCAATGAAATAGTGGACGAGACTGCCAAGAAAGGTGTACATGACCAGAATACTACCTGGTCATTGTCTGGTGGCGATACATGCCCGCATGATGGGGCTGAAAGATCAAGGAGACTGCAGGAAATGTCTAGAGTTAGGCACCAGGAAAACAGTGGAATATGTCGTATGTACTTGTCCCGCATTGGCAAGACTACGCTGTAAGCATCTGGAGTCCCCAAGGTATGATACACTGGAAAAGGTATTGATTGCGAGGCCACAGAGTCTGTTAAAGTTAGCGTCGAGCGCAGGCAACCTAAAGGATGACTACTCCTCAAGGACCTAGTAATTGAACTCTATCTAGTATCGCAAACAACTAGAACTGGTCTATGCGTAGCTCTCTGTTCCTAACTAATGACGATGTCGACATTTAGTTAGAATATATGAAACTAAACTCTATAGCGCCGGCAAATTATAATATTGCACGTATTCAATTAATATGGTTGACTTAATATTTTTTAATAACTTATGTATTATTACTTTCAGTGATCCTTAAATTCGCTCATATTTCATGTAAAACAAAGCATTTAAAGACAGGAAATCACTTTCCAATTTGTATTTCAAGTAACTTCATTAAGTAAATGGTCTCACTCGATTAGGCTTTCCTGCATTCATATGATGTATTTTGAATGGACTAGACTCACCTCGAATGTTTCGCGCATGTCAAGCAAATTCATCTGCACGTTGCCGCTAATATTCAGCGTTTGCAGATTGTTCAGTCGCCGCACTGATTGCGGCTCCAGTCGCACCAGCTTGTTGTACGACAAATCAAGGAACGTCAAATTGCCCAAATGTTTAAACGAGTCATTGGGCACTTTCGCCAGTCGATTGTACGATAAGTCTGTGAATAGCAAAATATGAAGTGCGACAGTAGAGTGTAGCAGGCTTTTAGGCGCATTAAAGCGCAAAGTGTGTGCGGCACTTTGTTGTTAACAAACTTACCCAAGTGTTGCAGAACCTTTTGATTTCGAAACAGCTCATCAACAACGACGGACAGTTGATTGCCATCAAGCAGGACTTTGGTGAGGTTTTTCACATCGCGAAATTCATCCTTGTCGAGGAATTTAAACTGAAATGAGAGCAAAAAGCGCCACAGCAGGGAAATTTCAAATGACGGTTAATTTTTCACAATGAAATGATGTTTGCCAACATTCAAAGAACTCAGTAGAATTCAAGCAAAGAAGAAATAAAGTCAAAAGTCAATAGTCATTGTCTGTGAGGAAGCAAAAATGTTGAAGCAAAAGCGATGACTTGCAAAAATAAACACACCATTGATTTAAGGTGTGGCTTTGTGAGTTCATAAAAATATACAGACGCACACAGACACATGCAAATAATTTCGCTCGTGAATTTGCCATGCTTACCTCATTACGTCCCAGATCCAGCTCCTGCAACATTGGCAATAAGTTATACAACTGCGGATTGATTTTCTTCAATTGACAATTACGGCATTTGAAAATGCGCAGCTCCTGTGGAAGGCATAAAGAAACAACAGTTAAATAGAAGGTGCAGACAGTACAAAAAAAAATATTTGTTTGAATTGGTTTTTCATTTCAATTTCCGTTTGATTATTTCTTCAATCTAAGCTCGTAATGGTAATTTCTCTCCGCTCCACACGCCTCATGTGCGCAATTTAAGGACAGTTAGCGTATGTTTCTGCGAATTTGAATGGCAGCTTACCGGCAAATCGCGAAACACATCGGGTGGCAGGTCTTGCAATGGATTTCCGCTCAGGTCCAGATACCGCAATTTGTTGAGCAGGAAAAATATGCGCGGCACGAGCTCCAATATAGAATTGTCAGCCAAATTGAGTCTTTGAAGTTCCTGAAAAAAAGCAAAATTAGATTTTATTAAAGAAATCGGCAACTACTTTAATAAAGTATCTAACCGTATATATAAAATCTCTTATAGCTAATATGGAACAGTGGTCTGAGAATGTTAGAAAAATCGGCAATGAGATTACAAAGGATGTTTATAATTAGTTTATAAGGTTTAATGTAACTCATAGATCGGTTTAGTACATTTTCGCCCCAAAGCGTTCATTGAATTTCATGAAAATATGTAACATTTCAAAACATGGCATAATGCTAATCAAAAGTGCTGAACTAAAAATATATAATACCAGTCCATATCCAGAAAAGTTAAGCATCACAAATTCGATATAAACTCATAATCGGTTTGGTGTTAGGAAAGGTATTAAAATTCGGTCAAATACGGCCATTCATAGACGATACATTGAATGTACTATTTTTTATTTCGACGTCTTCATTGATGAATATTGATTTTCAAGAAAATCGTATACAGAGAAATTCCTCATAACCGGACACTAGCCGTCGCCGTGTTTTGGTCTGTCTGTGAGAGCTGTCCACATATGAGGGCTTGACAAAAACGTCTGTTTAAAATGCATTCTTGAGTCAGAAGCTGCAACTCAGAACTATATTACTGAACTAATAAGTAGGAGCTAATGTTATGCAGGAGTTCATGCATGACAGTTATCTCATTAGTTTCCGTTAAGTCACCGCGAACCAGACGAAGTCAGAGCAAGTCAATTTGCATATTATTCTTTAAAACTCTACCGCGAACTTCACAAATTAGAAAGGGATTATTAGGGCTGTCCGTGATGCGGAATGTTACCGATATACCGGTATGCGTGCATTGATCTACTAACTGTATGATTTCAGATTTTTAACATATTTTGATTATCTCATAAAACCAAATTTTAAGTTACGTCAAGAAATGCTAAATATAATTGCTTCTACGAGTGCTTGTCTTGTTCATATAAATTTCGTATTTTATGAGTTATACAGATCAAGCTTATGGAATGCGGGTTCAGGTCTACTTTTTATATTATTATACTTATAAAACACATATGCCACGCAGTACTGTAATCGTTAATATCAAATTCAAATAATGTAGTGTGGTTTCTGACTAAGTTCTGGCACATTACATTTTTATGCACTGACTCGAGTATACTCGTACTAAGTTTGCCTCTAGGTTTGTAACACCCAAAAGGAAAAGTCGAAGACCCTATCAAATAAATATATAAATGATGACGAATGATGACGAGCAGAGTCGATTTAGCCATATCCGGTTATCTGTCCACCAGCCTGTTCGTCTATCTGATTATACACAAACTAGTCTCTCAATTTTTGGTCCTCATTAAAAGGGGGGTCTCTCATCCGAGGCTGCTCAGGAAACTTTCCTCACTTGCATAACCTTTTACATATGGCTCCATCGTCCACACAAAAAACAAGAGAGAGACCGAAATGTCTAAGAACCAAGAGCTGGACAGTTGGCTGACAGGGGTAATGTTCGAAAATTCTACCAAAATATGCGTCGACTAACACAAGGTTTCAAGACCGGAGCATACTCTTGTAGAATCCCCAGAGGTGATCAATTGGATGATGCCCAGAGCATATTTTCGCAGACGACTAAAATCGGCCGAAGCAAACTGTGTGGCCATTACTGAATATCTTATAAGCAGTACCCTAAATTAATTGTCGTTCCCAAACAATAATTAAATGTTTTCCGTGTTCTCGGTTATAAGAGCTTTCAACTATCGATTGAGTCAAAAGTGAAACCGAATATGTGAGTACTGCATCTTTGACTTTACGTATACTATATTTCTATACTCTTTAGTCTACGCTAAGAAAACTATTTATGTGTTAACGGAAAGACAAATTTTTCGCTTTTTGTTAAGCTATAATTTGTGACCACAATTTATGTTTCCTGTACACTCTCTTGACTTTCAAGACTTCGCACTACATTCTCGAAATAGGTGGCTCATAAATGTTCGTTTAGTTTCCTTCGCTATGTGTTCATTCATCAAACACTCTATCCTTATTAATCCATAGTAATCGCTAATAAATATCTTTCGAAATATAAATGCGGGACCGTTGTAAAATATTGTAAGCGGAAGCTTTGCCATCGAAGACAAATTAAAAAAACAAGACGAGGCAGACAATTTTCGCATTCGCTATTTATTTTACGAGCACGGTCCACTAGAAAATCTTGGAGGAGTGCAAGCATGCACATACTAAGTGTTTACGCTGACCCGCGCACAATGTGGCGGTGAATTAGGACCCTGTAAGAAGTGAAAATGAATGGAAATTGTGGTACATTGGAGTAGACGCTTAGGAGAGATTTTTTTTACATAGATTTGGCTTGGCAATTTTAATGAAACTATGAACTATTGCAAAGGGTCCGATTCGACACAGAACTCTTGAAAATCCATGAGGAACCAGATCTTGTATGGCTGTCTACAGAAGGCATAATGGATGTAATTAGTATCATTGAAAGCACCAAATGGTTTTACCATAACGGTTAAACGACATAGAAAGATTGTGAAAGTCTTACGATTGTGCATCAAATTGGGCCCAGGAGAGCTGCACTCATACTCGTACCACCTACGGAACAAGGGGCCCTGGTTAAACTGAAATATTCTTATAATATATCTCAAAAACAAAGTTAAGTGAATAATTTCCTACCGAGACGCAACTGACCCGTAAGACTAAGGCTGAACGCACGGCTAAGAGCAGCTGCATGTAGAATGCTGAGTACCGTTAACTAGATGCAGAGCGAAGAAGCATAATGTGTATATTGCAATGTGCAATACAACAGCAGCAAAAACGGCAAAAGCAAACACAAAACGCATGAGCGAGGAAATAAAACAAAATAACACGTAAAATTTATTACCGCCCACGTTCGGGTGATAAAAACCCGGCGAATAAGACGGCAGAGAGGAGCATTATTGGCAGTTTAAACGAAATGAAAGTAAATACGAGCTTAAAGCGCGGCGAGTGACCAAGCTGCTGCGAAGCCGGACGCGCAATGGCTTTCGGTTGCTAAGGCCTGATTGAATCCACATAAAACATACATACATACTATACATATATTCACAGTCAACTCATCAGCCGAGCGCCTTGGCGGTGCAATGCGATAATTACATTAAGTTGGTATTTACGCGTTTTCCACTCGCATTCTGATGAATTTTAAAATGAATGCTCAAGGCGTCTCTCAAAAAGTGGCAGCGAGAAAAAGAACGAGAGGCAATCACTGTGAGGCGCAAATTAAACATTAAACGGTTGGTTTGATTGGGCAGCTGATTGACTTTCTCTTTACGACATAAATATTTTGCCTTTTCAAGGTTGTTAAATTGTTTGTTGTTGTTGCATACTTACGGTTAAATGACCAAACGTTGTGCTGGATATGTTTAGTATCTTATTCTTGGACAAGTCCAACTCATGTAAATTGTCCTGTCCTCGGAAGTTATTTCGATTTACATTCGTGATGTTGTTCCTTGATAAATCTGTAGAAAAATTTAGAAAGAGTTTTTGCTAATTAAAACTTATATACATTTTTCTTTCGATACTTAAGTTATGTGTACTGTAGATCTATAATTTTAGAGACTTACATTGACATTTTATATATATGCCGGACCTTAAATTTTTGAAGATTAGTTAATTCGCGCATTTTTGTGATTTTCGTAAAACTCGTCAGACCCTGTATTAGAATGCTTTAGGTTTTTTGAAGCCGACTACAAAATTTTGCGGATGTAACTACGTGATCTTTGGCATTGCGAAAAAACTTGAGATCACACTTGAGAACCTTTTAGTCATAAATAAACACTTTTTCTCTTCGAATGCGACATAGTAGGGTTCCTAATACAATTTTAACATTTATTGTTTTTTTTTTTTTGTTATAACTAGGTGTACTTGATTTGCTAAGCATTAGAGAGCAGACCATATATTATTTTTTCATTAAACGAGATATCTGCAAAAATTTTTGGTCCGGCATTCATCTCGATCTGCGATATGTTCGATTGATATACATATTCTTCGCCGTTTATCCTCCAAGTTTTCCAACATATTATAGAAAAATTAGTAGCTGGAAAAATAAGGAAACAGCGGAATATACAGGGAATACTATAGGGCCTCACTGTATATTCCTCTGTTGGATACAATTGGCGAAGATTAGAAGACGTGATTTTCGAAAAAATATTGAATGGATTTCAATTGAAAAAGTAAGTGCTGGTAGATATTTTCAAAGGCCTTTTGGATAATGACAACGTCGTGCGACGTGATCTTGATCACTAGCAGTGCCATTGGGGACAGAAGCAAAAATCAAAAGACAACGAGTTACCGACTACTATATTGGAAATGTTGAAGAAATGCGATGTTGACCTATACCCCTTAATTCATAGTTTTCATTACATATTCTGCACACCTTATGTGATGAATGTGAGCTCTGAATGCTCTTTTCGACATTTTGCCGCATAAAAACGTGGCTGAGGACGAACACTCTTCAAGATAGATTGATCGTTGCTGCACACAAAAATCATGATATTGAAGCCACTGCGGAAGAAGTTCTTCAAAGATTCTCAAAACTTGGATCGCATTATTTTGTGTTTTGAGTATTATACATTCCAATAAAGTATGTCATGTCTACAATTTAAAGGGCGATTTTTTAAGAGCTTGATAACTTTTTTTAAAAAAAAAACGCATAAAATTTGCAAAATCTCATCGGTTCTTTATTTGAAACGTTAGATTGGTTCATGACATTTACTTTTTGAAGATAATTTCATTTAAATGTTGACCGCGGCTGCGTCTTAGGTGGTCCATTCGGAAAGTCCAATTTTGGGCAACTTTTTCGAGCATTTCGGCCGGAATAGCCCGAATTTCTTCGGAAATGTTGTCTTCCAAAGCTGGAATAGTTGCTGGCTTATTTCTGTAGACTTTAGACTTGACGTAGCCCCACAAAAAATAGTCTAAAGGCGTTAAATCGCATGATCTTGGTGGCCAACTTACGGGTCCATTTCTTGAGATGAATTGTTGTCCGAAGTTTTCCCTCAAAATGGCCATAGAATCGCGAGCTGTGTGGCATGTAGCGCCATCTTGTTGAAACCACATGTCAACCAAGTTCAGTTCTTCCATTTTTGGCAACAAAAAGTTTGTTAGCATCGAACGATAGCGATCGCCATTCACCGTAACGTTGCGTCCAACAGCATCTTTGAAAAAATACGGTCCAATGATTCCACCAGCGTACAAACCACACCAAACAGTGCATTTTTCGGGATGCATGGGCAGTTCTTGAACGGCTTCTGGTTGCTCTTCACCCCAAATGCGGCAATTTTGCTTATTTACGTAGCCATTCAACCAGAAATGAGCCTCATCGCTGAACAAAATTTGTCGATAAAAAACATTTCGAACCGAACACTGATTTTGGTAATAAAATTCAATGATTTGCAAGCGTTGCTCGTTAGTAAGTCTATTCATGATGAAATGTCAAAGCATACTGAGCATCTTTCTCTTTGACACCATGTCTGAAATCCCACGTGATCTGTCAAATACTAATGCATGAAAATCCTAACCTCAAAAAAATCACCCGTTATAATGCGACCTATGGTCTATTGTGCCTACTCCTATATCACAAACAATTCCAGGAGCATTCTGGGCGCGATGGAGGTCATGTAATTCCTGTCCACATATATAGATCCAGGACCTTGAGCCTGTTTCTACAAATCGCTGGACAATCTAGAATCAGGTGTTCTTGAGTTTACGGTTGCAAACCCCGAAGTTTGTGCAAGAGTTTCTTGTACCTGCAGACTAGGGTGGGTCGATTCCGGACTTTTTTCGATTCGGTATTTCTAATAGTGCGGAATAGTTGCCTTAGTACTTCCTGATTCCAATGCAACTTTTTGTTTTGAGATCGGATTGCATCTTCAACCCGAACCTCGGCCTTGAAATTTCGGAAATTCGCCTAAAATCGTGAAATTGTCTACCTAGCACCTGAAATACGCATCTCATGGCAAAATGTATAAAACAAAAGTTATTTGTCACGTCATTTGCTACCGAAATGGTATATGTGATCATGGCCGTAGGACGAACCGTTCCCGAGATACGAGCGAAAAGGCGGCGCGCCACAGCGCAAGGTCAAAATTTTTGCAGCTCTCAGCTAACCTGTATTGGTCACCCAGAACCCACCGCGTGGAGGTAGCTGCTCTTCGGGTTCCTCCCAAGCCCAACCCAACCAACCAACCATATGTCAGGCTTGTTTTAGTCTGAATCTGTGTCAAATCAGATTTTGTACTAAACTTTGGCACTTGTTGCCTAGATTTCAGTGTAGAGCGTATAAAAAGATCATGAGATTGGGGGCCAATAACTTTAGAAGATGCCTCTGTCACCAGTTTGACGCTTCTCTCGACTGCCACGGTGTGAGAGGGGAATCCACTAAATTTCCATACCTCTGCAGTGTCTCCCGACAGCCCTTTTATGAGTTCTTCGTTAGAAACTGAACAAAGAACTGGTGGAACAGTCAAGGTAATAGTCTTCCAGTTAATCATATCGTAATAAGTATTAGCTTTGAAATTCAGCTTTGGCACTTTATTACATCTAACTCTTCCATTTATGGTGTCAGACTCTGCTTCTCTGGCTGCCAGAAGACGGTCAAGGGCCAACTTTCTGACTTGTATCCGTTCGTCAGTCATCATACTAAGGAGAATGTTTTCTGGAAGAGCAAAGAAAGCATTCTGTTGAATGGATGAATCGACAACCTTGCGCAGTTTAGCGGGTAAGTATCTCGACCTTTGAATTGCAGCATAGAGATGGCGCGAGCCATCTTTGATTGAACTGTTGAATCTTATTGAGAACCACAAAGGTGAGTAAACTGTAAGTATGTACTTGACCAAAATCTTTATTTCCTTTGTTGGTTTGTCAGTAGAAATGTATAATCTCAGAATTCTATTTGCACAGGTGAGCCAGCGAGATTTGCACATGTTACCTGGATGCATCGACGCTAAATCTGAGGAACATTGACCGGAAATAACAGCTTCTGATATTTTATAGAGATAAGCTTGGTCTGTGCTAAGTTGGGTCGGATTAATAACCTCAGAAGGTAATTGGCAGGATGGAAAACTTTCAAATTTGACAACAGGCAACCTCTCACAATAAGGGAGCAGTTTACCTATGTCGCCAGAGAATGTATTTGGACTCTTTGAGACACCATCTATGTGTTCGAAAAGAGCACGGAATGGAAGTTCATTGAAATGTAGAAGACAAACAACCCACTGTAATGGCCTACCTATTCTTTCTTCTAGTTTCCGAATGATTCCACCTTTCCAACCTGTGTTCGTGTTGCTGCCATCAGCACCGACAACTTCTAGATGTTCCACATCAACTGAATTGTCTTGTAAATGTTGCCATATAGCTTGCGTCTCATCCTCAGCTGACCCGGAAGGAGAAGTGACATGGCCAAAGTAATGACAACCAGGTTCCGCTATACGAGAAATATGTTCCTCTTTGACAGTGTCGCGGTAGTACTTTTCACCTTCGCTGACTTGTGTAAGTGTATTGTCTTTGCGGCCGTCAAAATACAGCCCATATACGGAGTCAATACTTTCGGTGTTCTGGAGCTTAACACCAACACTTTTTTTTGCCCGACTAATCTTGCATTTGTCAGTGACAAAGCTAGCCTGATCCTCTGTTATCAAACCTGCTTTTTTGGCATCCAGAAAAGCCGATGAAAGAATCAAGGCCGCTGCTCTATCACTTACTCCAAATCTTTGGGCAGCTAAAGCAGTGTGTTGTAATACTAGTGTGTTTTGTTTGGTTTTAGAGGATGGAAGAGAAAATTCATCATCACCATCGTTTTTCGAAGAATCAATGTGCGACGCGCCTACATTGTTGTCGTCTGTATGAGAGTCGGGCTGATCTGAATGGTCACGTGTTCTAGCTGACACTTTTCTGGTAAGTGTTGATGTTGAATGACGTTTTGAAAGCTTTTCTTTACGTTCATTTTTCTTTGTAATCTTTTTTGTTTCAGGTAGATCAACACTTCCAATGCGACCAATTCTTCTGGTTCTCTGGTCCAAGAGAAATGGTTGTTCATTGATAGGAACTTTCCTTTCCTTTGGACAAGTGCAAGAAGAAAAATAAATGCATTTACAAGCAGCGATGTCAAATAATTTTTAACTCAAACCTATTGGGTTCCTTAAAAACATTTTTTTAAGAGTCAGAAATTTCTTGCGGTATGTGGTGAGCATTTGTACAACTCTGGTGTGTGAAACTATCGGAATAGATGACTTTTTGAAAGTATTTTCAACCTTTTTTGCAACTATTTCTGTAACCTCTTTACCCTAGGTTCATAGTTGTCGCCTCGGAGTCGCCCTATATGAAATCTTTCAAACTGATAACACAAAAGAACATCCTGGTAAGTAGGTAACTGGGACTCAGAGAGATTGTACGGATATATGCCAAACACAGGACATTTCTGTCTAAATTTAAATTTAGATACAGACATTTTGAGTTCTGTGTTTTGTTGAGAGAATATAAGTGATAGCACCTGGCGAAATCAACGACAAGAGTGAAGGAACTCGATGAAAAAATATTTATGTGGAGACCAGTCCGAACGTGTCCTTTGGCGTAGGTGAATGAATGTGAGTGATAGCACTCGGCGAAATCAACGTCAAGAAGTGTGGCCGCAAGCCGATTTTCACCTTGCGCTGTGGCGCGCCGCCTTTTCGCTCGTATCTCGGGAACGGTTCGTCCTACGGCCATGATCACATATACCATTTCGGTAGCAAATGACGTGACAAATAACTTTTGTTTTATACATTTTGCCATGAGATGCGTATTTCAGGTGCTAGGTAGACAATTTCACGATTTTAGGCGAATTTCCGAAATTTCAAGGCCGAGGTTCGGGTTGAAGATGCAATCCGATCTCAAAACAAAAAGTTGCATTGGAATCAGGAAGTACTAAGGCAACTTTTCCGCACTATTAGAAATACCGAATCGAAAAAAGTCCGGAATCGACCCATCCTACTGCAGACCCTAGTATAGAGCGCAGCAAGGAGACGGAATTTTTCCCGGGGGAGATTGATCATATCTCCAAACCTTGCAATGTTGTTACCTCCCTATAGTAACTTAGCGTAACGCATTTCTGTTGGCTGCTGCAAGTGGCGTTCTTTCCCCACTCTCTCTTCCGTGAAAAGCAACTTCTTAATGGTATGGGACCCTATCACAATACAAGAACATGGTTCTGACTCCATCATCCGGGAAGCCCACGCAGAGCGGGCGGGATTATTGGCCAGTTCATTGCCGGCTACCCCTTTATGTCCCGGCACCCAGATCAGGTGTACACGGTTGCAAACTGATAAGCGATTCAGTCTTCCTATATACTCCTCCACTAATAGCGAGTTGACTTCATAAGCTGAATCTGCTGAATCCGCTCCTGCAATGCCTGTGTTTTCGAGTCGAGCCTATAGTGTACAACTGGATTGTGCTGGCACTCAGTAGTAGGTCGAGCGTGGAATCACTTCATTCCGCCTTACTGCCGAGAGGAACTTTAAACTTCTTGGAAGAAGGGTTAGTGGTATGCCTTTCCATAGGACCTTCATATGTTGAGACAGCATTATCTTCCCTTTACCAAACCCCTCTACTGCATGGAGCATGGTATGCTTCTCTGCCTGTTTGATCACTAGATGCAGCGGTGTTGTGAGCTTCATTATAACTTCAAGTGCTGCAGTTGGGCAAGTGTAAGTCTTGTAAGAATCGTTTGTATTAGTTAAGTGTATTTTAGCTTCGCTGCAAAGGAAGTTAACATTTTTCTTGTTTTGGATAAAAACAATTCGCGTCTCCTCATAATATTTGCAAAGGTCAGCTAACGGCTTTTGTCATTTCGAACTGCCATTTGCTTTAAAAATCAAAGTCGTTGCATTCAGCACGAAACTACAGCAATTTAAATTTAATATCTCCATTTTTAACTGAAAAAAAGGCAAAATGTCACCAGTGGATAAATTCGCAGGCCGCAGTAAAAAGCGCAATGAAACTGTAAAAATAAAACCGCTAAAGAGACAAGGAAAACACCGTTGTTTTTAGCATAAAAATCGCGAATGCAGAAAAAAGAAGATAAGTAAAAGATTATATGGCCGAAAGTGCGCATCGCTTTTACAGTTATTGTACGCATTTAATGGAATTCAAAATGATTGCCTTTGTCTGTGTCAGCAAAAGTGAAAATTCAGCAGCTGAGCAGTGTAAAAAATGGAATTGTATATCCTACCCGTCACCACACCCCGCCAGCGCTCTTACCCCAATGCGCCGTGTATAGATTTGTTGCTGGGGGCGTTGCAGTCACATGTGGATAAGTTTTAAACAAATAAACGGTTTGTGTCATTCACCATTTGTTCGTCGCGTATGGCGACGAGGTAACGTGGCGTATGAGCAACATGCAATGCACTGTTTGCCAGTATGTGTACATACATACATACATATATTGTGTAGAATGGCGCAGTAAGCGAAAATTCAATGCAGCGAAAACGAGTTGAGAAAAAGTCATGAAGCCAAAAGTCCAATTAGTAATGAAATAAGCGACTTTCTATGTTTTCAAGAGTGTACTTTGTCAGTTTGTATACAACAACCGTTATGAAAGCGAGTGTAAAATATTTAGAATGTGTACGTTAAAGCCTTGAGGATAATTTACGAGCTTGCCAGAAACTTAAAAATAATGACACGTTCTAAACAGACTATTATTTGTCTAATCTATTGTTCTCTTATCAAATTGGAAATTACTGCTTATTGATCAGTTTATGGATAAACGGTGTCGGAAAATTGTGTAAATACCTATAAATGTAGGCGATTACAAATTTGATCGACTTGCTAATTGATAAGTCGTGTCAGTAGAAATATTATGTTGACATAACTTGCATACCAATCGCACATCCCTTTGTCTTAAAAAGTGCCACTACTAAAGCGTAGCAAAATGAGAAGACAGAAGTTTAAGGAAAAACCTGCGTTATGTTTGGTAACATACAATGGATATTATAGTATGGTTTAAAAGAGCTTGTATCCTTTTTCCTCCTTACAAATATAAATCTGCATTTTTTAAATAGAAACTTCTACCGTAGGGGCAAATGGTTAGTAAAATATAGAAAAATATCACAAGGCGAAACCACGGAATATCATAATTAATATTATATTCTATTCCATCGTCATCGATTGGGGAATCAGATTCGCCTTATCCAAATGTTATATATTCTCTCCTGATCAGCTGGCTGGAGAAGTGTTTCCTCCATAATTTCAGTATGCTCTGCACATGAGCCACTTGATCAACCCTTTAGGTACTGCAGAAGTATGCCTCGGTAATTAAACATTCCGTTAGTTGCCGAGTTTTCGAGCATTACCCCTGTCGGTCAGCTTCTCAAGCTCTTCATACTCACTCATTTCGGCCTCTTTCTTTTCTTTTCTGTATATGCGTCGCGCTTCGATCTTCAAATCTCAGTATCCATCCCATGGTCGTTTCGCTGGCAACAGTGCGCAAGGAGTTTGTGATAGTAGCTTCTAGACGTCTTACCTTTCCTGTGTTTGTTGACAAGCGTGCTTTGCTGCTTTTTGCTAATGAAAGTGGACATTTCTGACTGTTTTACCAAAGATGCCTTCTTCGCCCACCCTGACGTTAAACTTGCCAAGCCTAGCCCTCATAAAATACATCTTTGATCAGTTTATATTCAAAAGTTTTGCGCTGAGGCGGATTGTGGCTAAACGTTCATCCACCGCGATGAATGCCAGAACTCGACGACTTTCTGTCTTTCTGCCATCACGAATCCCACACCAAATTTGCGCTCCTTTACATGATCGCTGTAGTTAATGTTACAAGGACCTACTCGACTCCGTCCTTGTCCCGTCTATTGAGTTTCTTTGAGGACGATGATGTCAGCCTTTACTTTACTAGAACATCAACTAGCTTAGCATCGGCAATTTTAGAATTTAAGAACCGGACATTCCATTTGCATGCCCTTAAATCATAGGGAGTTTCATCCGAGGCCGTTGTTCCTTTTTCATTGAGAGTGGTTTCTACTCGGCGGATCACACACCCAGCACACAACGTTGCTAGGTGAGGTGTATAGGGTTTTTTATACATTTATAAAGCGACACGCTTGTTTCAAGACCAACGCCCGCTCGCAGCCGCGCCTCTGGTGAACAGACGCTGCGATAAGACTTCAGCGAACCCTTAAACTGAATATGTCAGGGTGGCTGCGCTGAAGCTTCATCTCTTTTCGCTGTGACCTCAGGCTTCAAACGGGTTGGCTACCGCATCTTTCGCAAGGATTACTAACGTTTTCAGGGCAATAGTAAGAATTGGATATAACCCTACGACTGTAATTACTTACCCAAAAGCATGACTATACTCCATTCTACTCCCTAGTTTATTCTCCCAATTACCGAGTATGTGAACCCCAGTATCTATAGTTAATTTTGACCGAATATATCGGACAATGTATGGGATATTCAATTGAAGTTCAGAGAGAATCTTTTCCGGATAATAGTTATATACTATTATCGGGCTAATACTTTTCTTAGCCCCTGGACTTTACTTCAAATGACCGCTGATTTTTTTAGTACGGGGCATACTTCCCCAACTCCTATGTACTAAATTTATGTAAGGATTTTCATTTTTCTAACCAACCTTATGCCGAAAATGTCGGTCAGTACATGAGTTATATATATGTAGTATATATATATGTGTACGCATATAGGAAATTGCTTGGACTTTATACGCCCTTCTTTACTTGTTAATTTGAAATTTATACTTTTATGCATCTTTAACATCTCAATATAGTTTGGCCACAACTCCGGTCCGGATTTACGAATTTTTTGTTAAACCGTAATCAGTTTTTTTTTTTTTTTTTTTTTTTTATTTTGTTTATACATTGCAACTAGTTCAAATAAAAGAAAGGACTAACAAGCAACTTGAATATGACTTAAACATATAATTACAAAATCACAAAACTACTATGAGAGTATTGGTTAATTTAAAAGATCGCTGGGTTTGAGGCGTTTGAGTCGTCTTGGTGGACCATCTCCAGAAGTTAACTTAGCTACTTCTTCGTTACAATGCTGTAGCAATCTTGCACTATGTGCTGTTGCAATTTTTAATATTTCTGCGTTAACCGAGTTTACGCCTAGATCACGCTCTATATCAGCACATCTACAATACCAAGGCGCTTGAACAATTAGTCTTAGTACTTTGTTTTGGAATTGTTGGATGACTTTCTTATTGTTTGCGTTAGTACATCCCCAGAGTTGTGCACCATAGCTCCATATCGGTCGGAGTATTTGTTTATAGATAAGTAACTTATTTTCGATGGATAACACTGATTTGTTACCGATTAACCAATTGTAATTTTTGAGTCGCATGTCCAGCTCCTTACGTTTGTTTTTTACGTGAACTTTCCACTGTAGCTTAGTGTCAAGCGTCATTCCTAAGTATTTTGCGGAATTAAAGTACGGTATTCGAGCACCGTCTATGAAAATTGGTAAGTACTGTATCTTGTTGTATGTGAAAACAATGTGTACAGACTTAGCTTCATTTAGCTTTATCTGCCATTTCTTTGCCCATTGTACGACTTTATTTACAGCTTTTTGGAGATTTTTAGTGGACTCGTGTTCACTACCACCAACAGCAAGCAACGCGGTATCATCTGCAAATGTGGCTGTTGTATAATTGCAGTCTATTGGCAGGTCGTGCGTGAATATAATATAAAGAAGAGGACCCAACACACTACCTTGTGGAACTCCAGCTTTTATGTCCCTAAGATCAGAATATTTGTCTCCTTGTTTAACGCGAAAGTAGCGATCAGATAAATACGATTTTATGATGTCATAATACTGTTTCGGTAAAATTAGTTTCAGTTTCGAAAGCAGTCCTTTGTGACAAACTTTATCGAACGCTTTTGCAACATCCAAAAATACCGCAGAACAGAATTTTTTTTCCTCAAAGACTTTCTCAATAATGTGTGTTATCCTGTGGATTTGATCAATCGTAGAATGGTTGGTTCGAAACCCAAATTGGTGCGCTGGAATTATGCTTTTCCGTTCAATGATTTTATTGATACGTTTTATGAGAATTTTCTCAAATAGCTTCGATATTATCGGTAGAAGTGATATGGGCCTGTAAGAAGATACATCATATCCTGGTTTTCCTGGCTTTGGAATCATGATAATTTCAGCAACTTTCCAATAAGTTGGCACGTATTTAAGATGAAAAGCTGCGTTAATAATGTTGGTAATTTTTACTATACTTATTTGAGGAAGCTGTTTTAGGACCTCGGCAGTAATCAGGTCGTAACCTGGGGATTTTTTGTTTTTAAGATTTTTGATTTCCTCACTTAGCTCACTACTTGTGCAACATGGGATTTTTTCGTTTTCTTGACTGGAAGCAGTAGGATAATCAACGTGTGTTTCATATGGGGAGAATATTTTGGCTAAATAATCCGAAAATACTTCTGCTTTTTTTGAATCGTCTCTGGCCCAGCTATCAGTACTTATTTTAATGGGACATACTTGAGTTTCTGGTGCTTGTAGTCTTTTACAGCTTTTCCAAAGAGAGTAGTCAGAATTTTTTCTATTGCTTAGGGAACGAAGATATTTTGTGAAACTTTCATTTTTAAACCTCTTAATTTTCCGATTAAGATCTTTACAGACTTTATTTAAAATAGATTTATCAGCTGGGCAACGAGTTCGATGCCACTTACGTCGTAGCTTTCTCTTTAATTTAATTGTTTCCCTTATATCATTAGGATATTGAGAGTTTATTGCCATTTTCTTTAATTTCGGTGTACTTTCCCAAGCTGCGTGTTGTATACTTGTTGTAAAGTGAAAAATTTCAGATTCCAACTGGTCTATATTTAATATAGAGTCATATTTACTTTCGTAACATTCCATCATTGTTCTAAAATATTCCCAATCTGTACGTTTATTATACAAGGCCGCTGCTTTGTCTTTAAAGATGACCGTTTCACTATAGTTTAAATAGATTGGGGAATGATCCGAGTTAAGATCATAACCCTGATTGATCGACAAATAGTTCCGGAATATTTTGCCAACAATGAAAAAATCTATCAGGTCTGGAATCTTTTGATTGTCTGATGGCCAATATGATGGTAAGTTCGTCGAGAATGCGTAACTTCCGGTTGACTGCAGTGCTTTATAGAGTTCTCTCCCCTTTGCAGTCGTAAGCCTTGAGCCCCAGTGCGTGTTCTTTGCGTTGAAATCTCCACCCATTATGAATTTATACCTGTGTCTGTTTATTAAGTGTTGGTACTCTTCAAATTGGATTTGATGCCTTGGAGGACTGTACACAGAGGTAAGTGAGAGTGGACTTTTAACTCCGTAAATAGTCACTGTTGTAGCCTGAAACTTATCAGATGAAAATTTTTCTTCCTCAAAATGTTTGATCGTACTTTTGATTAGTATTGCGCTTCCGCCACGGGCGCAATTGCTAGGATGAATTGTGTGGTAAGTTTCGTAGTTTTTAATTTTAAAATAGGTTTGTGACGTAAAATGTGTCTCCGATACCATACATACGTCAACATTTTCTGAGTTCAGTACAATTTCGATTTCATTCTTATGCTTGATTAATCCATTTGAGTTCCATAAAAGAATTTTTATAGACTTAGACATCTTTGGTATTAAAAAGATATTTTTCAAGCTTGCTTAAGCGATTTTGTAATGAAGTGTTGAATTCCTCTTGTTTATTAAGTTTCTGTAAGATCTGTGATAGAATGCTGCTATTGGATATCTTATCATTATTATTTGTTTTTAGAACATGAGCAAAAGTAAATTTGTTTGATGTTTCAGCTGTAGTTTTTGGATCTTCTTGCTGTTGATGTTCATTGTTTTTTGTTCTAAAGTCTACAGGACCTTCTACTTTTTGGGCTAGACCATCATCTTTTTTGTGGCCAATTGTGTTAGCTCGTATTTTCTGTAGTTCTTTGGCAACAAGGCACCCTCGATAGTTGGCTGGATGTGCTTCCCCACAGTTACAGCATTTAGGCTGCTGGTTTTCTGGTTTCGAACACTCAGATGTTTTATGCTTACCGGCACACTTAACGCATCTTGGTTGTTTGCCACAATAGTTTTGTGTGTGGCCAAATGACTGGCAATGTTTGCATTGTGGTATCATCTTCGGGAGTTTTACCGGTTCAATAGAAACAATTGAATTTAATATTGTTTTAGTTTCGTAAATCTTTTTTATGTTCTCCATGGGATCGAATGTTACCAAAAACATGTCGAGGGGAGTTTTAGTTTTCCATTGGAGACGATTGACAGCACTCAGTGCATTTAATCCTTGCTCTTTTAAGTCATCAATAATCGATTTTGGATCATAAGAATTGTGCAAATTTTTTACAATAACTCTAATTGGCCGCGTTTGCTTATTCTCAAAGCTATACCAAGATATATTTCTACACGAAAGTGCTTTCGATATGCATCTATAGTCCTCTACGGAGAAAGTATTTACTTTATATATTCCATTATTCAGAAGTTTAATAGTAAAATTGTTTTTTGCTTCTGATTTAGCAATAGCATATAGTTGCTGATAATTATTGCCGTTGGCATCTCCAGACACCATAATTGGTGGAGGCCGCGTACTATTTTTTGGGGCAAGCGGGTTTGATATGGCGTTATTCTCTTTTTCCTGAAGATCAGGAGAATACTTTTCTTTTTTTAGCCGGTCTTTTTTTTAGAATCCATTCCGTTTCTCTGGCTAGTTCTTCCTCATCCGTTGAGAATTCGACTTTATTTTCCAAATTCTGGATTTTCTTCACATCAGTGGACTTAAGCTTTATATTTTCGGCTTTTAAAGTATTTACTTCGATTGAGAGTTTTTTACACATTTCTTCCATTTTTTCTAGCTTCTTTGTAAGTTCTTCTATTGTGACATCTTTTTTGGCAGTTTTACTTAATTTACCCCCTGCTGGAGGTGGTGTCTTGATAATTGGCATAATTGGTTATTTGCTTATAATTATATTCATATAAACAATTAAAGATATAAATATAAAATAAAAAATAAACAATACTTGGCAACCCTATAACTTCGTTGCCTTAGGTATAATTGTTGAACAAAATTTTTGGTATACTTTTAGGCTAAGGTAATAACGGGTGATTTTTTTGAGGTTAGGATTTTCATGCATTAGTATTTGACAGATCACGTGGGATTTCAGACATGGTGTCAAAGAGAAAGATGCTCAGTATGCTTTGACATTTCATCATGAATAGACTTAGTAACGAGCAACGCTTGCAAATCATTGAATTTTATTACCAAAATCAGTGTTCGGTTCGAAATGTGTTTCGCGCTTTAATTTTGTTCAGCGATGAGGCTCATTTCTGGTTGAATGGCTACGTAAATAAGCAAAATTGCCGCATTTGGGGTGAAGAGCAACCAGAAGCCGTTCAAGAACTGCCCATGCATCCCGAAAAATGCACTGTTTGGTGTGGTTTGTACGCTGGTGGAATCATTGGACCGTATTTTTTCAAAGATGCTGTTGGACGCAACGTTACGGTGAATGGCGATCGCTATCGTTCGATGCTAACAAACTTTTTGTTGCCAAAAATGGAAGAACTGAACTTAGTTGACATGTGGTTTCAACAAGATGGCGCTACATGCCACACAGCTCGTGATTCTATGGCCATTTTGAGGGAAAACTTCGGACAACAATTCATCTCAAGAAATGGACCCGTAAGTTGGCCACCAAGATCATGAGATTTAACGCCTTTAGACTATTTTTTGTGGGGCTACGTCAAGTCTAAAGTCTACAGAAATAAGCCAGCAACTATTCCAGCTTTGGAAGACAACATTTCCGAAGAAATTCGGGCTATTCCGGCCGAAATGCTCGAAAAAGTTGCCCAAAATTGGACTTTCCTAATGGACCACCTAAGACGCAGCCGCGGTCAACATTTAAATGAAATTATCTTCAAAAAGTAAATGTCATGAACCAATCTAACGTTTCAAATAAAGAACCGATGAGATTTTGCAAATTTTATGCGTTTTTTTTAAAAAAAAAGTTATCAAGCTCTTAAAAAATCACCCTTTATAAGAATTTTTTGTGGCACCAAAAAAGTCTCCCAAACAGCTGATGGTTTTCTCCTCTGTGTCCAATGAAAAGTGATATCGACGAAATGACAAACCTTCAAATCCAGATTAGTCAGTGATTGTAGGTCGCTGGTTCTGCACTCCAATACACCTGAATGCCGCGTTTTGCACTCTCCGGATTGACGAGCAGATTTTGTTAATTTTCTATCTTTTTTCACCAAAAATAATTAATTTCTTTTAGCACTCACAATTATTCACTCTCTTAACAAGCAGAGTTGCCAAAACCATTTGACATCTGATAAATTTTCAGCTTGCAAACTCAAGACATAGGCAAAGTTTACACATTTTTCGTTAAAAAGATGAATTCAAAGACCTTAAATTTAATTAATATTACAAATACTTTCTACTGCAGATCGCATGACTGGAGGATTTAAGTCGCAGAGCAATCAGCAAAAGCAAGTATCCTCGGTAAAACCTTTCTTATTAACACCGTAATCTTTGCGCGATTATTGCCGCACAATCTTAAAAACAAAATGAAATACAATTTACGCATGCAAGCACATCTTTTGAGTTCCGTTATTCACTTTTGTTCTTATTTCCCTTCTTAGGCTATTAAGCTGGCTGGATGCCTTTACGTTGAGAGAGCAACTCGTTAATTTTACGATATTAAATGTGATTGTAGAACGCCTTTGGTGTGAATTCAATAAGCCACCTCAGCGCTGACCCAACAGCCCCTCCGCCTCCACCACATACATACAGACGTCATGGTGCTGGAGTTTACTTTAAAAAATCTCCCTTTTTCGGTTATATTCGACACATTGATTGTCCTTCATTTTATGATTATTTTATGCAATCTTCTTATTTCACTTATTCACATTTTTCGCGTCCACTCTGTGGGCCCGGCGCAGGTTTATTTGTCGGCTTGTAAAAATTGAATCCTTGTAATCGCTGTCACTACATAAAGTTCATACGCTGTGTCCTTTACTGTGGTGGCCGCTTTTACGAGCAAACTATGTGTTTGTAGCTGCGCATGTGTGTGTTTGGCCATTTGCGTTTCCACTTAACGGTTGTAAGCTGCTGTTGTTTTGTTGTTGCATTCATTGTAAATTGATTTTGTTTTCATTCTTGGTATTTTTGATTGATTGTTGGCATTGTGCGCGTAAAAACCGAGTTCTTGCTTACGGATTTTATTTAAGTTTTTACAATCATGATACGAGCATTTCGCACATTCACAGTTATTTCGGCATAATCCAACGGTTTGTTTTATTTTATAGATCTTTCCGAATTTTACACCTATTTTTATTATGTTCGATACTCACCCAGTATGCGCAGCTTGACTAAACCAAAGAAGCATTCGGAGCCCATCGAGGGGATTTGCGAGTCGGTGATGCGCAGCACCTCGAGATGCGAGAAATTCCGAAAGTAGTGACCGATGGTGATGGTGTTGCCCGGCCCCTTGATGATAATGACGCGCACATCCTTGCCGATCTGACTCACCGGCATGGCGCTGAGGCCACCTGCAAGAAATGAAAGGCCACAAAATATGAGTGAGTTGTTGTAAATTGAGGATTTTTTAGGATTCTTTGTTATTGCAAATTGATTTATTATAACCCATAACTGTGGTTGTGTGTTTGTGTTGTATAAAAAGCGGATAAAAATCCTTTGCTAATGAATGGAGGTGTGCGGCAGGCCATTTGTAATTTTACGATTTGGCAATAAGCGCAAATTCGGTATTAGTTGAGAATTTACGAGTTCGAAAGGTAGCAGGTGATTGTAGGTTAAGGGGCTTATTGAAATGCTTTGGTTTAAAAATGCTTTCACTTTACCCAAAAAATATTACCAGTTCGAATGTTTGTGTGGCATACTAAATAAAGAACCTATGATAATTTGTAAAGCTTACAATGAATAAGGAAAAGCTCTTTTTGTAGCCAAAATAAATAGAATATAACCAATCAAAAAGCAGACTCTCTCCCTCTGCTATCTGATTGAATTCGTTTAAGTGCAGAGTATAAATATCCAGCCGAATTTGTTATTTTTGAGTTTGGAAGCCACTGGACGGAGTGCTCTTATTGCATTTGAGGCTTAATGGAAAATTATGGTATAACTATGGTATTCTTTATTCTTAACTTTTAATACTTGGCAATGTGACAGCTGTAACTTTTAGGTATGAGAAAGGTTCCTTTGAAATAAAATGCGGTGTTCGAGGTATAACATGTGTATATTCTATCGACAAACATTGGATGTCTTTGAAGAAGAAACTCAGCTGTTATATTTTAATATTTTCATTAAATTTGCAATTCTTTGAATGAAACACCAATTTACTGGCCGTTTTATGGGCTTGAACAAAATTAGCTCTTTTTTCAGTCCAATCCTTTTTCGAGCATTTCGTTTGGTTTCATTACTGGCCTTAGAATTAGTCTCGTATACATAAAAAACAAAGCAAGGAAAAAATTTATCTTTGACTGCACCCTTCACAGGTGTATTATTTTAGAAAAAATATTATACAAACCAATACCATGATTTTAATCGATCAGTTTGTACGGCAGCTATATGCTCACGTTGTTCGATATCGACAATACCAAAAGCTAAGCAGCAGAAAAGGACGTGTGCAAAATGTGAAATCAATGTAAAAAAAAGCGGAAGACTTGATAGCATATATGTAGAGAGAAAGAGACGAAGTGACAGACGGTCACAGAATTTTTGTGAGGAATAAATGTCAAATTGATGAGCTGACGCAGAAGGCAGTAAAATCGTGGATATCCCATTTAGTATTTCAGAATTAACTGATATAATATCTTGAAAAGAAAGATTGTGCCAAAAATTGATTGAACACGCCTTACTAAGAATTTCATGTAATAAAAAGACAACCGGATTTACAGAATGTTTTGGTCGGGGGACCGATATGCTTCGACACTGTCGTGATACTGTTTCCACAAGAGCAGAAAGAAGCGTTAAAAAAAATGAGTGGGTCAGGAAGGCTTCAGAATGGAAGGCTTTGTCAAAAATTGTGATATTTTCTAAGTTTCTTCGAACTTAAAAACATCAATACTTTCGTTACTAGGACCGCTGTTTTATGTCGATGTTTTTTATTAAAATCTTACTTCACATCTTCACTATACTTATTCTAGAACTAATCCGAAACCCTCTATTTCGAAACGCTTTGTCACACACTGTCATGTATTTTGTTGTAAAGTACAGATAATTCATTGGTGGAATGTGCGCTTGCAAATACTGAGTACTCATTTATAAATTAGAGTGAAAAAGTTTCACAAAGAAATCGAAAATAAATTTTAAAAGTTTTATATGAGCGGTTAAGTTCTGTTTCGAATTCATCTGCTATTAGACACATTTTTATTGCAGGTTTGGTGAATATAAAGTATATTTAAATAATTGTGTTAGATTTGTACATATGTGTTTACATTAGTGTTAAGGTTTTCAAAATGCCGCCTTCAAAATCAAAAAGCGGGCTTCCTTATAACAAGTTCAGATGCTTCCGCCCAGGCGCAGATTTCCATTATAATTGACATTCTGCGAAGAAAAAGAAAAATTTTCAAGACGGCACTAGGTCAAGACAAATCACTGAAGCAATTGTCAAATTTATTTTAATGGACAGTAATCTATTTTCCATGGTAGAAGAAAATGGTTTCCTGCAGCTCACGAAGGAATTGATTCCGCTTTTTAAAGATCCTCGCAGAGAGGCTATAAATTTGCAGGTTGATGAAAGATATGAAGCTTTGTTTTACATTATCGAAGAGCGCATTCGTACTTGCGATATATGGACTGAGACACTGTAACGCAGTCGTTCCTCGAGGTAGTTATTCACTTTTTAGACAATTTACATTTCTTGAGTGAGACGTTAAGCGTAATCGAACTACATGAAAATCTTACAGCAGCTTATTATAAAAAAATGTCTCAGCTTCTCTTCGAATAAAAGGCCTCCTCAAATAAAGTTTCTGCTTCCGATAATGACAATACTATGAAGAAATTAAATAGAAGTTTGATTGGCAACAAAAAATTAATTCCCTGCTTCACATATACCCTAAATTTGGTTGTCACGCAGGGACTAGATAATTTGGCGGAAGTCAGCTTTGATCACCAAGGTTCCCTACATTGTTAAGTTCATTAAAAGAAGTGTTAATACCAGTGATGAATTGCGAAACAAATATATACTGGGTCTTCTACAAGTAATACTCTTTATATGACTCTTGACGTAAGAACGCGCTGAACTCGTGCTTTTATATGTTAGAGAGATCCTTAATCCCGTATTAACTGCCCACTTAATCAGATCCAAATTTGAAAGTGACAGACGGCAACAGCTGATTATAATTTTTATAATATTTTCAATGAAAATGGATAAAAGATAAACATTTCGGTGGTTAGATAACCAGTTTTTTAAACTGCATCATAATATAAAACTTCTTGCTTTATTATTGAAAGTTTGGAAATCAGCTGTCAGTGTTGCTTGTTTTTCATTCACAATAGATTAAATTTGGTAATTTTTCACAATGTTGCCACAACGAAAATGAAGCTAACTCTTTAAAATTTTAAGCGGGACACTGTCGGTAAATGCGCTGTCGCAAAACTGATGGCAAAAGATCAGGTGATCTTTATGCCCTCAGTAAGGTAAGCCTTTCCCTAGTAGTGGGGCTTTAAACGAGCCATAGCCCTATTGGCGTCTACGCAGTAAAGCTGGGAATCCTAACGGACGCTGCCTGCCGAAGCTGTCTGGAAGAAGATGTAGTGGATACAACTCAAAACTTGTCACAGTCCGTGCGGGCTCACGAAAAGTAATGGCAAAACAGTTCGAAGAATTGCCAACAAATTATTATTTTTTTAATTTTATGTGTCGTTTAGTCCTTAGGGTTAAATTTTATGATAATCCATAAAAAGCTTCAAATATCGAAACTATCCAATTTAAGCATTTGGGGGTACAAAAACTTCGTCCTCACTGCCACCTCACGAGTCGTTGAACTAGAAACCTATTTTACTCACATTTTAGTATGTAAATAAGTCAAAGACTTTTAGCGCTATTTTGCAACAATGCAACAAATCTGACTCAAGCTTCTGTCGCGCACCAGTTACACGCGAGCTTTAGCATAAACCTAAAGTTGTATGCAGATTAATTTAGAAGCCGGCGCCATTGTGCGGCTTGAGGACAGAGGTTGGAGTGTCGCGTGGAGGGACCCTGAAGAAAAATTATTAAAAAACCTAGCACCGCCCTCTTTGCATTTTTTCGAATTCATGTATTTGTAGATAACCATATATAACGCGCTTTAGTTGCAACTGTGGCAAGTGCAGCTTCATTTGAAAGTTTTTTTGTTTATTTTTTTTTTGGCGTTGCTATGCACAACAATGTGGCGCTGCTTTGGCGCACTGACACGCCTATGTTGCTGCAACGCCTGCCATGTTGCCTCTTACGATGTTTGAATTTTTAAGTCCTTGCAGAACTCATTTTTTAATGCACACATACACACACACATCGCTAAGCACTTGTTGTTAGGGCTGCCTATGAACAACATACCCACACGCATACTAATGCATAAATGCATATACCTTTATATGTATGAGTGTGTATGAATTCCACACTAGAAGCTGAAATATTCGAAATTCATGTTTGCAGTTTCGTTTTTCATTTTTGCATTTTTAATTTTTCCGACATTCATTTTTCCACTTTTCCCGATTTTTGCTTCGTTTGCAATTTCTCGCTTGCAACAATTTCCGCTCATGATTTTTTATGCGAAATCTGGCGTAGTTGTTGCCACGCCTGTTTCTTTGCTGCCGCGGAATGGCAGCGCCACACGAATTCTCCGAAGGATGCAAAGCGTTAATGTGAATTGCAAAGTTTCTTCGCCGCGCGCATTGCCATTTGCATTGTGTGAACGCCTCTCAGCGCGCCGTCACTTTCGGGTAGCGCGGCGTGGCGAAACAGCGGCTTGGAAGCGTTTCATTGTGGCTGAAATTATGTACTGTTTACTTTTGTTGTGCGGAACAAAGCGCGTTCGCAATTCGTGCGTTTCATCATTCGCGCGATGCAAGCATAATCTCTTGTAATACTTCTTCTCCAGCGGCATTGTGTTAGCGCATTTAAGATATTTCGTTTATTACAGCAAGGACAATGCTGACAGGCACTGAGGATGCTCGAGTACGTGGCAGTTTGCATGCGAAATTACCCAACAATCATTGTAACGGTAAAAATTTACTTATAACATAAATTTAGCAATGATAATGTGCCGCGCATTCTGCATTTTTCTTTAAAAGAGAAGAAATCGCTGTTGCTACTCACCTTTCGTACAAATCACCTGGCGGCGATTGTGCTCGTCCACGCTGCACGCGCACTCCGTCGGGCAGTTTTGGCCGGTGCCCGTCAGCACGGGCATTGCCAGCAGGCAAATCACGAACCACTGCAGCAGCATCTGAAATGAAACAAGCAAAAAGAGATGTTGGTATTTTATAATAACGAAGTCTCTGCAAAATAAAATTAAAGGAAAAATCTTTGAGGAATTCGTAATAGCAGTGGAAAATATTTCTGATCAAATGAGGAGTTCTTCAGGAGTTGTGTTTAAAGTAAGTCAAAGTGTGAGTGTTCTAAATAACAAAGTTTTATTTTGCGGGCGATTTAGTTCAATAAAAAATTACTTATGTGTCTCTGATATTTAAGGTTGCACAATCATTCATGTAAATAAAACGGATATAATTGAATGCTATGGTCAAGAATTTACTTTTAATAATATAAGAGTTTGGCCATTTGTTTTAAAAACGCACTGGCTGCCCCGAATAAATTCCAGCAAATCCTCTGGTGTACGCCGAAGATATTGACATCATTGGCCTTAACCTGCATACCGTTAGTTCTGCTTTATTCAGAATGGAAAAGAAAGCGAAGCAAATTCGTTTGCAAAGGTGAATACCGCAGTCGATAGAATGATGACGTCATGATAGAGTTCAGCGAGTTAAGGGGTTATATACAGTTAGGAGGTCGAAAAAAAGGCATTTTTCAAGAATTTTTTCTAAGCAAACTATTTGGTTTATTGATTTGTAACTTGGCGGGTATATTATGACAATCTTAACCCTTTCAGCCCCAAAGTTGCTTATAAGCAACTTCTATGTTTGACATCGTCTAAAAAGTCGAATACACAAAAATCTCATTAAAATACATATATGGTTGATCAATTTGAATTCGGGGAATACCAAAGTAACAAGAACATAACGGTTGTGTTATGTTCAATCATGTTATGGCTCATTATTCGAAGCGAAGTTGAGCGTGGCGGTCCTGTGAAAGTTTTGAAGCATATTATTAAAAAATAATTAAAATACTTAAAAGATAAAAGATAAAAAGATAAAAGATTTAAATAATTATACAGTTTTACGAATAAATAGTGAAAGAAAAAAATACAAGTGAAAAAATTAGAAAATATTTTCTATTGTACCGTTAGAATTTTTTGCTTGTGCAAGTTGCTTATAAGCAACTTTGGGCGTTTAGGTCATTCAAATATTAAAATGAGTAAAGCACGAAAAGGGCTGTGTAATGAAGACCTACAGCAGATTTTGCAGATAGACTGGGACAAATCTTCTGACGAAGAGTATGATGAAGATGATGAAGAGTTTTTGGAGAAGGATTTAAAAGAGCTTTTAGAAAATGGTGAAGAATTAGAAATCAATATACTTAAAACTACAAATCAAGAAATTTCTAAAAGATCAGAAAATATGGATGACTTTATTATTGAAAAAGTTGATGTTTCCCAATTGAAATGGAGAAAAAAACCAATCGACTTTCAAGACGTTACTTGGAAAGAGTCAGAAGAAAACATTAACGTAGTAAATAAGCCGATTCAATATTTCAACACTTTTTTTGATGATGCTTTAATCAAATTGATTGTGGAACAGACCAATATGTATTCCCTCCAAGAGTCCGGTAGTGAACTCAATTGCTCAAATGATGACATTCGTCGATTTCTTGGAGTTTTGTTATATTTGGGCGTAGTCCAGTTGCCGGTTTTTAGAATGGCATGGTCGCAAGAATTCAAATTAACAGCAATAAAAGATTCAATGCCGAGAAGCATTTTTCAGAAGCGTCTAGTTCGAAACGCCGTCATGTTGTTGAAGAACCCCCCAACTCAAAGCGATATAATGAAAATGGTCACTGGAAAGTTTGGGGAGAGAAAGGACGATGCCGTCTATGTAAAAACGGAACACCACTCTCAAAATGCTTAAAATGTGGTGTTCATCTATGCTGCAATACGCATAGGAACTGTTTTTTATCTTATCACACTTAAAATACAAAACAAACATATATGTATATGATAAATTAAGAGAAATCCCTTGTATATATATTTTTTCCTTTGCATGTATTTATATCACTCAAATACTGCCCTAAACGCCCAAAGTTGCTTATAAGCAACTTTTAATATCTTTTGATCGAATCACGCTAGAAACCTAAAACTTTTCATGGCAGTTCATTGAGCCATTTTAAGTCGGCAAATCAAGAAAAAAAATTTTTCTCGTGATTGGTTTAAGTGCGGTCCTGAAAGGATTAAACTATATTAATATATTTTTTATTGCCAAAAATAATTATCCGGAACGTTGATATTGCCAACTTTGCAGAGGTCCGCAAAAAAAAGGCCTCTTACGGTGAGCATGATATTTCTGGACTGAATCATCTAAAATGCAAAACCAAATAAATTTCATTAATATAATAAATAATCCAGTGATTGATAGAAGGAATTAGCAAAAAAACTTGTTTGACAAAATGGCGGCTACTCAAAGCAAAAGGTTCGATTTTCGACCAAAATTCGGGTCTTTAATTGTTTATAAAAATAAGAAATATTCATCGGATGGGGAAATCCTTCGATTAATTACTAAAAACTATAATTAAGAAGCTTGTGTAAAAATTTCAGTCCGATCGGTTCAGCCGTTTCTGAGAAATCTTGCTCACTGACTCTGAAAACACCGTTTCGAGAAAAACGAGTTTAAAGTTTTGAAAGCACTTTACATGTAGTCGGCGCGCCTTCACCTTCTATAACTTCGAAAATATTCGTCGGATCGACTTGAAATTTTGTGTGTGTATACTCAGATATATATATATATATATTAAGAAAACGCAAAAGAAAAAAAATCGATTTTTTGAAAATCCTAACTTTATATAACCCCTTAAGAAACAGCGGCTACGCTGAGTAGGTAATTTCGTCTGGATCGATGAAAACATTTCAGCTCTGAGAGTATTCGACACAGTAGCCTCCATTGGAAAGACGAGGGGGAAGGACCTAGCTACAATTGGAAGCTCCAATTAGCGCTTAACAGCGAAAAGGAAGAACAATCGGAGCTGTTGTAAATTAGGCAATAACCACTCAGGCGGTGTCTTGGTCAACAAAAAAAAAAAGAAGAATATGTAGGAGCCTTCTTCTTGGAACCAAAATTCAGGTTAAGTCGTTAGATAATAATGCAAGGTGTTTTTTTTTAGTCATCTTGTTGTCAATAAAGTACTACGTTTTTTGGATTAGGTCGTTTTGATAACTGTTACTTGATTTCAATTCATTTTGGTTTGTGATTTCATAATTAACAGACTAACTCCGGAACATAGTTTGCAAAGCATTCAAATACATAACTAAAATAATGTTTGGATCCTTCTTTGATGTGGATCCAACACCAAGTAATCCGGGCAAATCTACTTTTTCCAAAACACGGAATTGATTGATATTGATCGCAAGCGTAAATACTTTTTTTTTTTATTTTGATGTATGGAAATACCGATACATATGCAAATCAATACGCTTCAACACAATTCATATTGCACATCCGAGCAGAAGTTAAATATCAAAGTTACACTACTTTTCAACAAACCAGAAAGCACTAATTAACTGTAGAATCGATTATTCATGTAGGTGAATTGCTAGAGTATGTGACCACAAATTTCACAAATTACAGAAAACACAAACTAAATAAGTCATTTCATAATTTATAATAACGAAAGCAGTCATTTATCATGACAATTACTGTGCTTGAGAGGTATTTCAAGAAATTTATGCGTTTTCTGACCTCCCGTAAGTAGTTCACAGGTTTCAAATTGCAAAGCACACTTTCGATATGCGTGTCAACTCCAAATTAATTTCCCCAAAGCAATGCATCTAAGTCAAAATGGATTTGTATGAATTTGAGTGTATCAATTTCAGCTTCGGTTAATTTTAATTGCAGTGAAAAACTTAATAAATAATTCAAATGTTTTGATCCAATTTGCGACCGTGCGCAGAAGATTACCCATTTGAAAGTCAAAATCAATGTGAAAAATGTGAAAATGAAAGCATTTCATATCTTCAGAAAGTTGTAAAGATGTGAAAAACAAAGGAGGTTGTATTTGTGAGCGGAGTATTAAGAATAAGTACTGACTAAAACGTCATTTGTCTGGCTGAAATGCAGGCAAAGACATGGTTCCATTTTGTAAAGTGAACACTCTATAAAAGAACACAGAATGATGAAGGATATGGTAAACTTTAACTCATATATAGAATATTACTTTTAAAGATACTTGTTACACCATAAAGTTTCTATCTTTTCGATATTACTTTTCTGGTACGACTACTTTTGTCTTCAAAAAAGGCCTCAGAATGATGACGTTTCAATCCTGTTCGTTGAGTCTTTTCTTGAGGTTTGAGAAAAGGAAAAGGTTGTTGGTGGTCCGATCCCGAAATACGGTGGAAGCAAGTTCAAATACGATTCGAAAAAATTTTGCTATAATTTGGATTTACTTTTGAAACGGTAATTCGAGTGGTTCCGATTTCGCCAGGCACTTAATTTCCACAGAACTTTCATATTCCTAAAAATTGATAAACGATTTGTTTATAGCGTTCTTTTGATATTTGTATCAGCTAATTAATCCGAACTGACCACAGCTGTATCACACTATTAAAAATAGGCACAATAACCTTAAGATAATATCTCCTGGTAAGCCGACATGTTGGCCTAGTGATCGTTACAAAATACCGGATTTAATTGATTTTGCTATAAACAAATATGTTGATCATTCGCACATTATAGTTGATACATGTACTGATCTATTTTCTGATCACTCTCCTGTGCTAATAAAGATATGTGAACAACCCATGTTCGCTGAACCAAAAGTGGGTCTAACATCTTATAAAACGAACTGGCTAAAATATAAAAAATACGTGAGTAGCCACATAAATGTTGAGCACAAAATAAATACAGGAAGAGATATTGACGAAAGCAAATGAGAACTTAATGATATAATAACTAATGCAGCTGTCTTAACAACACCAAACAAAAATATATATGTGACCTGGTCTACGGAAAGATGGCTTAGGTGTCAAAAATTCAATTTTCACTTTTTAGAAACGAGAAACTGACGAAACGAGTTGTTTATTTTTAACAGCTGTTTCCCAGAAAACTAGTTTTCGCACGTTAGCTCCCTTTTCGTAGACCAGGTCACATATAAATAATAGTGAAATAGGAAGACTTGCAAATGGAAAAAAGGCGTGCAAGATGAGAACAGCAGATAAATCGCTCACCTTTCACTCAACTTTAAATGAAATATGTTACACGTAAATTAAAAAAAGCGCTTAAATGCGAAGAAGAATTCAACACAAAAATGTATGTAAAGAAGTTGTGTCCAAATTCAAGCAAGCGAAGTTCCCTTGGAAAGTCCAAAAGTCCATGAAGCCACCAATTGACTCCAACATGCCTATACGAGACTTGGGTGGAAATTGGGCTCGAAGTGACGACGAAAAGGTTAATTGTTTTCCAAATCACCTAGAAAATGTATTTCAACCTTCAATTAAGACTTCACCATCTGAAATTATTGGAATTATAAAAGAACTTAACCCAAAAAAGTCGCCGGGACATGATAATATTTCCCCAAAAATGCTAATTGAGTTACCAATTATTGCTGTAAAGATGCTCACTTTGCTCTTCAATACAATTCTTAGTTTCGGATACTATCCAATTTCATGGAAAAAGCGCAGATTACGAGGTTTGGCAGTTATGTAATAAGACTGATTTTGTTGCCGCGCTTGTGGTAAACCTGTGACCTTGAATTTCCCTTTCTCGTCACGAAAATGGAAAAACGAAATTAAGAGCAACGCGTCGCGATAAAATTTTGCGCCAGGTTGGGCGAAAGAGCTTCGGAAACGTATGCTAAAATTATAAGAGTGTATGGTGATAGTGCTCTTAGTCGTGCCCAGGTCCCAGAAACAAAACGCCAAAGCTCACAATGGTTGTCACCACGCGCCCCCGCCCGAAAAAAGCTCGCATGAGCAAGTCGAATGTGAAAACGATGATTATTGCCTTTTTTGATAGCCGTGGAATCGTCCACAAAGAATTCGTTCCACCGGGGAAAACTGTGAATCAAGCCTACTATTGCCAAGTACTCGAAAGATTGCGAAAACGAGTCAACAGGATCCTTCATCAGTCCCAGTATTTGGCATCTAAAGGGATCGCCGTGTTGCAACAGCCGCCTTATTCGCCCGACATGTCACCCTGTGACTTTTTTGTTTCCTCAAACAAAAATCGGTGGTCAAAGGAACCCATTTTTTGTCGATAACGGAAATCCAGGCGGCCGTGACGAGGGTATTGATGGACATCCCAGTCGAAGCGTTCGAGAAATGCTACGAAGCATGTAAAACGCGCTGGAATCGCTGTATAGTTGCCCAAGGGGACTACTTTGAAGGGGATGACAGAGTTGTAGAATGATTAACAAATAAACAGTTTTTATGGAATCAGTCTCATTACTTAATTGTCATACTTCGTATCTTGCTAGATAAACCTGGGAAACACTTAGCACAGCCGCCTTAATACAGACCAATCAGTCTTCTAAACTATCTTTCTAAAGTATTTGAAAAGTATTACTATCAAAGTTGGCTCCTTTCCTCCATGAAAATAATACAATACCAACGAATCAATTCGGATTTCGTGCGAAACATAGCACGATAGAGCAAGTAAATAGAATTACTAACGAAATAAGAAAAGCATTTGAGCACAGAGAGTACTATTCTGCAATATTTCTAGATGTAGCTCAGGCGTTTGATAGGGTGTGGCACGAAGATCTTTTATATAGGGTGATTTTTTAAGAGCTTGATAACTTTTTAAAAAAAAAAAACGCATAAAATTTGCAAAATCTCATCGGTTCTTTATTTGAAACGTTAGATTGGTTCATGACATTTACTTTTTGAAGATAATTTCATTTAAATGTTGACCGCGGCTGCGTCTTAGGTGGTCCATTCGGAAAGTCCAATTTTGGGCAACTTTTTCGAGCATTTCGGCCGGAATAGCCCGAATTTCTTCGGAAATGTTGTCTTCCAAAGCTGGAATAGTTGCTGGCTTATTTCTGTAGACTTTAGACTTGACGTAGCCCCACAAAAAATAGTCTAAAGGCGTTAAATCGCATGATCTTGGTGGCCAACTTACGGGTCCATTTCTTGAGATGAATTGTTGTCCGAAGTTTTCCCTCAAAATGGCCATAGAATCGCGAGCTGTGTGGCATGTAGCGCCATCTTGTTGAAACCACATGTCAACCAAGTTCAGTTCTTCCATTTTTGGCAACAAAAAGTTTGTTAGCATCGAACGATAGCGATCGCCATTCACCGTAACGTTGCGTCCAACAGCATCTTTGAAAAAATACGGTCCAATGATTCCACCAGCGTACAAACCACACCAAACAGTGCATTTTTCGGGATGCATGGGCAGTTCTTGAACGGCTTCTGGTTGCTCTTCACCCCAAATGCGGCAATTTTGCTTATTTACGTAGCCATTCAACCAGAAATGAGCCTCATCGCTGAACAAAACACGCGCGCGAAACACATTTCGAACCGAACACTGATTTTGGTAATAAAATTCAATGATTTGCAAGCGTTGCTCGTTAGTAAGTCTATTCATGATGAAATGTCAAAGCATACTGAGCATCTTTCTCTTTGACACCATGTCTGAAATCCCACGTGATCTGTCAAATACTAATGCATGAAAATCCTAACCTCAAAAAAATCACCCGTTATAAGATTAAAAAAATTCTAGCCTTAGAATGGACAATTTATGGTGAAAGTAGAAGATTTCATATCTGATAAAAGACAGATAAGACTGGTGTACCACAGGGCAGTGTTTTAGGCCCAACTCTACGAGTATACATCATATATACAGCAGATCTTCCAACAGCTAACAATGTATTTACTTCAACTTTCATGGATGACACAGCTAGTTGAGTCTGGCTAGTTTTTAAATAGATTTAAGATTTTTTAGCTTAATGTTAGGTTTTAAAAAAAGCAGATCCAATAAATAAAATAATATTGAAAAAAAATTTATCTTGATCAACTTCATTCTATGATCATCCAAATTCATTAGGAGATTTCTTGCCATTTTGCATTGATTTCTGCGTATATTCCTCGACCCTAGCCAAGTAGAGACTATTTTAAATAATCGTCAATGTTATGTTTTTCTCAAAATGTAGTCTTTCATTACCACACCAAGTTTTATTTACACAATTTTTAAAACTAAGATAAATTCGTGCAAAGCCGAGCATGTTTTTGTAAAGAAACAGTTAAAATCTCCTTATTAGCACCAGTGAGTTATTGACTGAATTCGAACGTGTCTCGGAAAAAGTAAGATTGCGATGCCGCAGAAATTCATTTGATCGCGTTTTATCGCAGAAAACATCGGTATAGTTTTACGAAATTTCAATTGCTAATTTTTTGAGAAATTTTGAAGGAAGAGATTTTTTGCTAAAAAATTGCTGGTTTGTTATTGTAAAATAATAAGTGGTAATAAATATAAAAATAGCTCTCCTGCGTTACCTCGCAGATATTACAGATGCTATGAGGACACTAACTTTGAAAATTTGAGTTGTTGTTTTTGGAAAAATAAAGTGTCATTCCTTTAACGGGTTTTCCATGTCCTGCACTCGATTTCGCACAATACATATGCTCATATGCAGGACTCGGGCAGATCAATATATTTTTAACGATCCAAATATTTTCTAGAGAAGAGAATTTCAATTTTGTGTTTACCTTTCATAATGGAATGAGCTTGTAGCTTTTGACTGACGTTTCAAACAGATTTCGCTTGAATTGATGGTGCAATGGTGATGGTGTTTATTTCGGCTCTGATGCCCAAGCACAATCAGCCGAGATCCATTTTCACTCTGCACATCCCTTTCTACGTTTCGATTTTCAGCACAGCAGCTGCGTGAATTAAGCTCAAATTAAGCCATTAGGCATTGGAAACTTTTTCAAAAGCTGGGCTGAGCCTTTCCGGTGAGCGGCGGCAGCAGCAGAGAGCCACACAAGCAACGAAATACGGACAAAACAGCTTACAACTAAAAGCCAGCAATCAACTGCCAAATGCCACTAACAAACATAACATCAACAACAAAAAGAGCAAAGTCTGCAACAAATCAGTAAACCCAATCGACTTGCAAACCCACACTGACTGACTGACAACTCACAGGCGCTTGCCGACTGAACTATTCATTGCATAAAAGAGCTCCATTCTAACAGTGCGGGAGGAGGCGGGGCCAAAGTGCAGATAGCTGCTATTAAGACCTGGTAGAAGCGGGAGGAAAGCTTGTTGGTGGCGAAAAAGAAATTTGCTTAAATGTTATCGGTATCAACTTTCAACGCTGAGCAGCACTTAAGCAGCTGCTGCGATGACGTTGGCGGCGACGCTGACGTCAAAGTCAAAGCAAAGCGGCAGTGACAATGGCAGTGCAGAAGAAGACTCGGATTAGAAGACTTCCTGTCACTGTGCCGGCTAAGTGTTCGATTGTTATTGTTGCTGAAGGCACAAGTGATTATGTGTCAGTGTTTGTGTGAAGGGGAAATGGTAATGATGAGACAGAACAGTTTAGCGGCAAAGCATCAACTGCAAAGTGGCAAGTGGCATGCAGCATGTGGCGAATTCGGCAGCAAAGTATTGAACGGTTGTTGTGAATGGTGAATGGCAAGCCATGAATGCCTGTAGTTGAACATATGTGGCAAGAGCTTAGCTTTTTTAGAAAGGCAACGAGTCGACGCGCGAATGTATTGCATAAAAGCCGGTATGGAGAGCCGCTTGAAATAGGATATGTTAGTCAATTACACGTGCCATTGGCTCTTTTGATGCGAGCACGTCACTCAAAGGTTAAGTTCATGACCGCTGCCACACTGTGCACACATAGCGTCAGTTCGGTGTGCGTTGGTTGGCAGTCTGCGTGTAATCGAATATAATAAATCAAATAAAGCGGCTTCTTGTGTGGCAGTGAAGTGTTCTTTGTATTGAAGACCACGAAAATTTGACCGCCAACCGACGTGCAACAAAGTAGCAAAATTAGTTGCAAGCGAATTACTGCTTCTTATAAGAGCAAGGAAATATGAAGTGTTACTTTAGCATTGTGACCACTCAAAGAGGTGCATATTTCTGGGTCAAAATATCTTCAGCTGGGGTAGTCAGCATTTTAGGAAGTTTGTATATATGTACATATACTTATACACAGAAAATCATTTTCAAAGAAAGAATTTATATGGCGATAACTCTAACTTTTTTAACCCGTCAGCAAAATATGTGTTTTGAAGGTCTACATAGGAGCTTTCTGATATTTACCATTGAATCGAAATATCGCCAACGTTCGCAGAAATTCATTTTAATTGCAATTAACTAGCGTCACGCCCAGCGGAAGAGCCGAGTGCGTATCGCCCACTTTGCATGATCGACCCGATGGCCAAAATGTTGCAAAGACTGATTTGCACACGCCTGGAACGTCACCTGTATTATCTGAAAACGAATTTTTATTCAGAAGGCATTGGTCCGCATTAGACGCTATCGGACATTGCGTCCAAAGCCAGCTGTCACACTTGACGTGAATAACTCGGCTTACTGGCCACATATACTGAGGGTATAAGAGACGAGAAACACCCCGAGGTATCTGTTGAGAACAATTAGCAGCTATTTCTGTGAGAGACTACTGCTTTACGATACCGATGCAGGTCCATCTACATGGTGACAGGTGGGGTACCACATGTCTCCGTACTAGGGCCATTACTATGGAATGTGCTGTACGATGGGGGTGCTACGCTGCCCAAAGAAGCACAGATAATTGGCAATGCGGACGATATTGCCGTAATGATCGTAGCTAGAAAACTTATTCAAATACAGAATATATGCAATAAGACCGTGGCGAAAATTAAAGACGGAACCACGAAAACTAAGCTGCGCCTTGCAGATGAAAAAAAAGGGCAGTGCTTATCATGCGCAGAAAAACGCTAGAAACAGTCACCCTGGACATTGTTAGCTATAATGTTGTCTCGCCAAAAACATTGAGGTACATTGGCGTTATGATCGACACGAGGCTCAATTTCAAGGCGCACATTGAAAAAGCCTGTGGTAAGGCGGCTACAGTGACTGCCGTCTTGTCGAAAATCATGGCAAATATTGGTGGCCCAAGCCAAAGTAGGATAGCCAATGCTTATGTACGCAGCTCCGATATGAGGGACAACCCTGCGTCAAAAAACATATGTCAATGAGGCAAAGGCCTAGTCTGCGTTATGCGCTCTTACAGTTTGGCTACGATGACGAAACAAAATGTTGCTTCAGCGTAAATGCCACAGAAAACGTAGAGCACACCTTTTTCTCCTGCTCCAGGTATGTAGTGGAAAGAACTACCATAGAAAAGCGAACAAATGAAACTCCATCCCGAAGGAGTAAAACGAAATCTAAGCATCTCAGCTACAATCTATGAGTTACAACTTTGAAGTTTCTTATGAGCAAACTGCCATTTTAAATTTCTAAAAGTCTCTCACATTTCTTAACTACTTGACACTGAGTTTCATACATACCTTTACGCCGTTATGTCTCCCAAAAAAGGGGTCGAGAACACTTATCACACCTCCACAAGATAACGAAAATAAGCGTCTGCAGCACTTGATCAATAGACAAACAAGAATTAATGTGTTCACTTAGTTTCTAAGCTTCTTCTTCCAAGTAGCTCACGGGGGAACGTGTGCGCGTTCTGTAATTAGAACCATGAGGAAGCGGTAAAGGATTCCACTGCGCTCCGAACAAATGACAGCCCTATTAAAAGGATAACACCAGTGAATATGCACAGCCAAGTGCACTCAACCTAAGATACATATATGCGAGACAATGTAAGGAAATACTGATGCACATGCATTTGGCCTAACCGCTGTTCTGTTTATGCAATTAAGCAGTTCACTGGTCGGAATTGATAAACAGCCACACACTCAGGAAGGGGATATCAAAAGGGAATTTTATCGATGCATTTGCTAAGATGTATTGGTTCAGTGCAGTGCTGACTTGAGAGACAACAAACAACTTTATTTGAGTTGAATGAATGAAAACCTCTGCTTTTCTCTTCTCTAGAAAATATGGTACAAAGCGCCAGTGAGTAAATAATTACTTTAAAAATAGAACCTTGTCAACGTACTCTTCTAGAGCCTTTTTAGAGCTAGTAAGATGTCGAATAACAATCCAAAATATTTATTGAATATTTCCCAAAAAAAGGAGCTTTGATACGAGTATATGTAATACTTTTACAAATTTGCAACACTGCTGTCAGGATTGCCATCTCGAACGCATCCAAAAAGTTAAAATAATAAACGGGCATGCCAAAGGCTCTTTTAACTATTATAGATCCACAAGCTCGATACATAAATTTAGTGTCAATGTGCTGACTATCGAGAAGGATGGTAAGATTCTTAAAGACGATGAGTTGGACTCAGTAGAAGGACAAGCGACAGAAGCAATAAATTCAGATGTTGATAATTCATTTCATTAATTAGATGTTAGGTTAGCATAGAGTGTTGGTCTCTCCCCAAGGCAGGGGATCACACTTAGTCTGTACATAACATCCTATGTAAAACCATATGGAAGCTCTTGTATCTCGATACTTGCTATCGAAAATGCGCTCCGAACCTATCATTCTATCTATTTTATTTATGCTTTCCGACTACCAGAATGACATGAAACGTGCTATTACTGGTGATGATCTTGGACCTATGCCCACGACACAGAGACATAGCTCAATCGATATCGTACCGCAATCACCGTATTCGCCTGCTTTATTTCCGCGCGACTTTTAGCTATTCCGCAAACTCAAGCGACCGCTCCTGGAAAACCGTTTTGAATAAATTGAAGACATTAAACGTGAACCGCTACGCGAATTTAATACTATTCCCAAAATTGACTTTAACAACTATTTCCAGGATTGGGAAAAATGTAGGCACAAGTGTATTGGGTCTAAGAGGGATAATTTTGAGGGAAACGATATAGGTATTGAAGAATAAATTAAGAATTTTAAAATTATGAACAAAGTCGTACTATTTCTTGCGCAAAGTAGTAATTACATAAATGCTGTTACATTAAATAATTTGCTTCCATGCCAAACTAAAATTAAATAAATCTTATTGCTTGCTAAAAATATTGAAAACCTCGAAGGGCAGAAAGCAGAAAATTTTTATAACATAATATATTACATAATTTGCGCTGCTATTTTCGGACTTATTCTCTTCCTTCCAACCACTGCAATAAATGCCAACACAGCATTTGTACTCAGCCGGGAAATTAGTTTTGAAGCGCTTTTCTGTGTTTTGTTTCTGTTTTTTGTTTTATTCCATTAATTTTTTTTAGAAATTAGGCCAATTTAAATGACCCCAACCGCCTTACGCCCACCAGTTTTGTGCAGTTTCGCTATGGCCTTTATTGTTGTTGTAGCCATTGATGCGCATTAATGTAAATAGCAGGCAACTTGTTCCCCATTTTGTTATTGTGAATTATATCCAATTTATTATTTGAAATAATATTTCGAGCGTGAATGTAATTTATCAATTTATAGTCCGCCAGCCGACGCTATTCAAAAAGTGAAGCAGCGTAATATTCAATATTCCGTTATTCCGCCAACGGTCCAACATTTGCCGCACGCCACCGTCACCCTTTTTGGTCGCCGGCTACGCTTCGGGCGTAGCATTATTGGTCCGGCGCGGGATGTAGGGTTTTTGGTGGCTGGTAGTTAAGTGGCTTGGGGCAGGTGCCGCGCATTATTCCCATTCACGGCTCGAGTTGCTCACTTCAGCGGAAAACTGTAATTGCCAATAAATGTGTTCATGAATTTTAATGTCGGCTATTTTTCGGCAAAATGCTGAGAGCACCGTTAAAGGATAAGCATAATTCATTTGAAGGTTGCATTCTGTTTTTGTTAGAACATTATTTATTTAGCAGCTGATTGTGGTAGTTCGAGGCTTCGTAGGGAAAGCTTAGATACCTTTTGCGCAGAGGGAGGTTTTACCAATGGGTATATTAACTTCACTTGAAGTGGCCTTGGTGGTTTTGTGCCTGTCTACAATTTGCAAATCGTAGGCTGGAAATTGTTGAGAAATTGTTCCTAATTGATGATCTTTGAACGTGGAATATTTTGATAGAAAAAGTAATCTTAAGCATACGTTATCTTTTTAATAAATAAACTTTGGAATTTTTAAGACTTCTAATGACGATTTCAAATGTAGTTTCCCCCTAACCTTATTTTCAATTACTGAATCACTTTTTTTAATAATAAAAAAATTTATTTCCTTCAAATTAGAAAGTATTTGATAGTAATGAAGGACATTCTATAATCTCTGCAGTTTTAAAAGTTATAGGCGCATGTATCAACCCTAACTATCTTTAAAATGTCTTGGATGAAAGTTCTTATACATATTGGGATAAGCACCCGGAAAGATCGTTGAAGACACCCCTCGTTCTGGTCGACCTTTAGTCTCTTAAACTGTCGAATATATTAAAAAGCTGCAAGATATGGTGCTTGAAAATCTTCAGGCAAGTATTCGAGAGATAACAAGCAAGCTTGACGTCTCCCGCGAGTCCGTTCGAATGATTTTGGGAATAGTTTGGGTATGAAACGCGTTCTTGTTTGACTCGCCCCGGTAAAGCCGATCTATTTTGTAAAATAGTACCGGAAACAAGTCTCATTCCGTTCTCACATTCATGGGGAGTATTACAAGCATATAATAATAATGAATAACTGCCGAAGAAAGAAGGTTTATGAGTTTAACGTGGATGGAAATGGAGGGAAAAAACGAGACGAAACAAAAAAAAAAAAAAAGAAACACTCCGAAGCCATTTAAAAACAAAAAGTAATGTTGATTGTTTTTTCGGTATTCGTAATTTGGTGCGTCATGAATTTTTTCCGGAGAGACAAGCGAACAATATCTAGTTCTATTTGGCCGTATTGAGGCGTTTGCTTGAGAACATCTGTCGAAAACGGCCGGAATTGTGGAATAATAATTCATATTACACGATGATAGTGCACCATTGTATCGAGCCACGATTGTGATAGAATTTAAAGCCAAAAACGCAACCACCGTATTTACCAGATTTGTTTCCGTGTGATTTTTCGTCGTTCGCCAAACTGATATTCTCACTCCGTGGAATCCGTTTTCAATCGATCGAAGGGATAATACAAAAATCGCTGAAAGAGATGAAGGTCATCACCAAAGTGCTTATGAAAAGTGTTTCGAGGACTGAAAACTCGTTGACATAGGTTGTATGTACTATTTAGTGCAGACCTCTTTCAAGGCGACAAAACAAATAGTGGTGAATAATTAAATATACAAATTTAATTAATACAAATTTGTTGTTATTGACTGTGTTTCTCTTTTTCAATAGTTTCGAATTCAACTTTACATGGAAGGTTGGAATGTTATAACCAATTTGCCAGTAGCTAAATTCTGCATTAAACATAGAGCTCTCATACTAGTATACCAGTTGATTCTACTAACTCGAAGCAACAGCTCAATTATTATTTAATAAAATGTATGTGTGTGCATTACAATAGATATGGCAACATTGCACACACTTTACTCACTGAACTGGAAACAATAAAAATGCTAACGGCATAATTGCACAAAAAGTGCGTTAGCAAAACATATTAAAGGTTTAAAATCAGCTTCCAGTCACGTGCCGCCACATTAGATTCATCGATGATTTGTATTGTGCTGCCAGCGGCAATATGTCAAATTAATCGCTATGAATTTTAAGTAATTGGATTGGCGCCGCTCGTCGACAATCAATTGGAATTCAAAATAGGATCAATAAATAAATAAATTATGACTGTTTGTTAATTGATTGACTTTGAACGTCTGATCGCAGCTCCAGCGAACGTGTTCGAAATAAATAATTTATAGCTCATTGCACTAAATTGATTTAAAATCCACTTTAAGCTGCGATTAAAAGCAACAAATATATTTTTAGTGCAAAATTGTAATTAAATTTAAAGCCTTTTACTCTTTCAGTATCAAACCCCTTGCAAATTGTGCAAAACTAGAATGCGTGCTGCTTGTTTGTTTTTTGTGGTAGCGCCGTGGTGGGTCAGTGTCACAATTTCTCGCGCCACCCTCGCACTTTGCCGCGCTAAATCTTCAGCGGCATTACACTATTGCAGGGGCAAGCATAAAGTGTTGTAATCGTCGTGTCTTTCCCTTTGACCTTGTGCTGGAACAAGCGTTTGCAAATTGCCGTGAGATGGCGGAGATATGTTTGCTTTCCTTGGCTGCAGCAATATAAGCGTTGACTGCCCTGTTGGAAACTTTTACAGCAAATATAAGATACGTAAGTTTATACAAATTGAAATATGTAATAATTTTTTATATTTGAAGTCAATAAATACAATATAATGGATATAAATATTTGAAAGCACATTACATTTGGTGAGTCCTCCTTTTGCCAGTGAGTCCGAGTAGGATAAAGCACGGACAAACGTCTGTTGGACTCTGCATTAAAGTTTTGAAGCCAAGTTTCAATACGAGGAGACTTTACCAAAAGCCAACAATTGTCCAATGTTAGTTATTATAAATGTGTATATGTGAGTTTAATGAAAGAACTTATACAGAGTCTATCAGAAAATGGGAATATTTTCTTTAGGCTATGTCTGTTGAATTGATTTCCTTTATGTTACCATATATTTCTTGGTAAACTTTAAACAAAATCAAATCAAAATATCTATTAATTTTTAAATTAGTACTTTTACACATGGCTTATAATAGTATAGTTAGGGCAATCAACTGAACATAAAGACGTAATATGAGTTTCTAAAACCAGATGTAACCATTATTGTGAAATGCTACCGACAAGAGCTCATCAAATTGAAGCGGGCAGTTGTCGAACAATTCTCGGAATTTGGAAAAAAGTGGCTGTGAGGTTTTGTCTCACTCACTTTATAGCCCAGGCCTTGCCCCTTCTGACTACCATTTGTTCCCGTTGATTAAAAACTCCCTCATTAGGATACTGTTCACATATGAACAGAGTATCAGCCAAGTCGGTTGACCTTGATCCGTTGGAATGGAATGGATTGCCAGAAAGATTGGAAAAAATGAGTGGTTACATGGGTTCACGGGTTTCAAAAAATCGAATTTGTTTTTTATCTTATCAAATTCTATAATACCTTTAGAATATTGTCCTAAATTTTCAAGTTGATTCGAATAATAGTTTCGAAGATACAGCCTTGAGAGCTTGTGCGCTCGGGGATGGGCTAAGTACGCCGTCTTTAAACGTGTTTTTCTCGAAACTGTTTGTTTGAAGGTGGTTGGCAAGATTTCGTGAGAACTGCTTTACCGATTTTCATGAAATTTTAAATAGGGCTTTGAGATACAATTCTTAAAGATTTGTAAGCAGGATTTTTTTCGATTAAAACTTTTGAAAAAAAAAAATGCCGCGAAATTTACACTGGAATTTTTATTGTTTTTTTTTGTAAAAATGTCTGCCAAAAATCCAATTATCAGCTTTTTTTCCTTCGTCCAAGTGCTAAGTTATGTGTTTAATCAAATCACTTATGTTTTTATACTCTCGTAACAAAGTTGATAAGTATTATAGTTTTGTTCACATAACGGTTGTTTGTAAGTCCTAAAACTAAAAGAGTCAGATATATGGTTATATATACCAAAGTGATCAGGGTGACGAGTAGAGGTGAAATCCGGATGTCTGTCTGTCCGTCCGTCCGTGCAAGCTGTAACTTGAGTAAAAATTGAGATATCATGATGAAACTTGGTACACGTATTTCTTGGCTCCATGAAAAGGTTAAGTTCGAAGATGGGCAAAATCGGCTCACTGCCACGCCCACAAAATGGCGAAAACCGAAAACCTATAAAGTTTCATACCTAAGCCATAAATAAAGATATTAAAGTGAAATTTGGCACAAAGGATCGCATTAGGGAGGGGCATATTTGGACGTAATGTTTTTGGAAAAGTGGGCGTGGTCCCGCCCCCTACTAAGTTTTTTGTATATATCTCGGAAACTACTATAGCTATGTCAATCAAACTCTATAGAGTCGTTTCCTTCAGGCATTTCCATATACAGTTCAAAAATGGAAGAAATTGGATAATAACCACGCCCACCTCCCATACAAAGGTTATGTTGAAAATCACGAAAAGTGCGTTAACCGACTAACAAAAAACGTCAGAAACACAAAATTTTACGGAAGAGATGGCAAAAGGAAGCTGCACCCAGGCTTTTTTTCTTTAATTTAAAATGGGCGTGGCGTCGCCCACTTATGGACCAAAAACCATATCTCAGGAACTACTCTACCGATTTAAATGAAATTCGGTGTATAAAATTTTCTTAGCACCCTGATGACATGTTCGAAATATGGGTGAAATCGGTTCACAACCACGCCTTCTTCCAATATAACGCTATTCCATCTGATGCCTTCTCTGTATAATATATACATTAGGAACCAAAGATGATAGCGGAATAACACTTTACACAAATACGGCATTTGAGCTGAGGTATCCCTTGTGGAAAAATTGTCGTGATCGGACTATAACTTTTCAAGGTCCCTGATATCAAACACGAAGAACTCAGTGCCTAACCTAACCCAACCTAATTTTTCAAAGAAAATATCGGTAAATCTCTCAGAATTTAATTCTAATTAATTTTACAGCAAAATAAAAAAATATGTAAATGGCGGATAATGAAATCTCGATTATCACTTTATTATGCGAGAGTATAAAATGTTCGGTGACACCCGAACTTAGCCCTTTCTTACTTGTTTACTGTATGTTGGTATCTTGCCAACGCGAGCGCATCTTTTTTCCGAGGGGTCACCGGAAATAGCGCCGCAATGGCCGAGTTTAAAATATTTTTTTTTTTCCCAAAAATTCTAGAATTACTTTGTTAATATTGTATGTTTATAATAATAAAAAAATTTTATTACAACATTTTATTTTTTTTTATAAAAATTTTTTTAAAATAGGCTCTTTTTTGTCCGAGGAAACCCATGTAACCCCATAAAGAAGTGTAAAAATTTTGGAAAAATCCTCAGTTATAAGTGCAATATTTCTTAACGACTTAGACGTTCAGAATTTTGCTCCATTTTCGAAGTCTTGTGTAACGTATTTATTGTTTGAATATTCCTACAGACCTTTTTCACTTTATGTATTCCAACACTTTATTAGTTTAAATGTATACAACCGCACACATGGCAAACACATATAAGCAGCGAAAGGTAAAAACCGTGTTACAGCAATTTTGCTAGTTATCTGCTTAGTTATAGGGCAACATCCACCGACACACACTTACAGGCACATGGAAATAGCCGCTTTAATGGCAATTTCTGCAGCTTAAAAGTACAGCATAATAATGTGTGCGCGCCTTGGCGCTCGCTCCAAATTTTTCAATATCACAGCAGGTTTAACGCTCGCGCTCATAGCCCGTGTGCATACAAATATGTGGAAGCATGAATGTGTGTATGTGTGTGTGGCGCACGTGATGCTACTTGCCCACAAATGCGACAACTGCATATTACGAACGCTTTAAACATAAATATGGAGACACGACATATACATATGGCGATGAAGATAGAGACGCTTGAAGCAGTTAAACGCTCTTCCCTCCGCCGCACGCACACACTCGCACAAAAGCTAAACGAGTCTGCGAATTCGTGCACGTACTATTTAAGTAATCGCTACAAACGCTTTCCACACCAGCGACAAAGTGAAAGCGTTTACCAAAGTTGGCTGCCGACCGACTCCGCCTGACCAGGCGCAATATATTGCCGAAAGGTTGTAAGGCAACCGAGTCGTTCGTGAAGCAGCGCAATTACACGGGCATCTTCTCGCCTACTTCGACTTAAGCCGCTTATTACACTTGTCTCTCCTCCCATGAAGTGGTGAAGTGGACGTGTGACTGGCATTGTTTGGCTGCGGCTTGCCGCTTAGTCTAGAAACGTGTATATTTGTCTCTCGTGTTCTACTGCCGAACATTTGTATCATGTCCACATACATGTATACATAAATATCTAGCAACCCAGAATATTGATAAACCGAAAATTTGGAGAATTTGTTGTCGCACGTGATGATTTTAGGGTTTGTGACGCAACTCCTTTTATATTAAAGTAAATACCGCACGTTTTCAATGGGATGCTGTCAAAATAATTGACAGAGTATAGTTTTGTAAGGCTATAATAAATGCGGCTAATGAAACTATGGATTAAATGGCTATAAATATTTCTGTGTAGTTGAAGTTAATGCGCATAAAAGTGTGATTGATGATTTTTATTAATACCAGCAGGAGTGAAATTATTACGTGCTTATAATTCTTCTGTTTTGATATCCGTGTTAGATTACTACGACAAAATAATAGTAATACCTTGTTAATAATTTTGAAGGTCTTAATTCCCAATACACTTTTGTCAACGTCTTTTCGATGCATCAAAACAGTTGTTAAAGTCAATTTCAATGCTTTATCGTGATGTCAAGAGTGCCAAGAGTAGTCGGGCCGTAATTCCGGCATCTTCTTACGAATAGCTTCGCGCAAACGACACACAACACTCAACTATTATTCCTTGTTGACAGTTTTCTAGTCAGAAGTAATACGCAGTGAACCACACCTCGGTAATCGAAGGAAACTATCAACATAACTTTGACTTTTGACCTGCTTTGACTTTTTTTTACCTCGGCTCAGCTTTGTCACTGCTACTTCCGATTTTTCAAAGATATCAATAAGATCTCGGACTGGTAGTGGTCGATTTTCAACCATCAGTTTCATTATTTTATTGACGTTGACATTGATCATCAGTTGATTTAGCTGGACGTCCTGGACGTGGTTCGTCGTCAAAGCGTTCTCGACTCTCTTTGAATAATTTGTACAAATCAAAAACACTAACATTCTGAACATTTTGGCATCAGAAATTTGATTCTGCATACAAATTTTAATGAAACTTCTTTGTTGAATAATTTCACTTATCGTGAGAACCGCCAATACACTCAGAAAGACAATCGTATACTAAATAGTAATAATTATTTTGATGTGAAATTTGATATAAATATCACGAAATTTATTTATCTTATCAATGGAATAATTCTTCAGGATGAAAAATTGCTTGTACATGACCTCGGTGGATAAAAAATAACCAAAGTTCCTGCTTACTCTTCATAGAAGACTCTATAAAAACATGATTGGAATACTCATTGGACACAGTCCGGTGGTGGCTTACACCTGGTGAATGGAGCCGATAGATCGGAATGATTGCAGAAATTATGAAGAGTAAGGCATTAGGAAAAATTGAGCTACTCTTGTGCACTTGTCCCGCACTAGCAAAGCAACGCTTCAAATATTTGCGGTCCTTACGGTATGAAACATTGGAAGATGTGCTGATAGTGAGTCCGCAGAAATTCGCGTCAAGCGCTGTCATCCTAAAGGATTACTAGTTTTATTGAACTACGTAACGGCACTCCATCTGATATCGCAAAGGACCAAAACTAGTCTATGCGTGGCTCACGAACCTACCAAATTAACCTAGTCCAACATAAGTAACTCAAACATTCTAGGAGGTTGAGTTTAATTTTCCACTGGGGCACTTTTGAATGCAAGTTGACATCCATAAACAAAAAAATGTAAAAATATCACTTTTTTAACCAAATGTTACTTCAAGATCCGAGCGCAAATTCATATTTACTTTAGCGAATGATGAACCCCTCCCAAATCCAAACCGCTTTCAAACTACAATCGCCCGTGCAATGTTCAAACTATTTCGATTAAAAGTAGTTATTTTTATAAATTCATATTATTCGAGTTTCGCTTGTTATAGCATTCGCATTCCCTCTCCCGCAGCAACACAAATTTAAATTTTATTAAAAATGTCAGCTTAATAACATAATTCCGTAGTACTCAACGAAACTTTTTTGATGTGTTTTAACTTTTCCATAATCCATTCAATAAAAGTAAATGCAAAATAAGAGCGTACACTGAATAGAGCAAAACAAAAGAGGACGTGCAAAAAGTGGAAGAGAAAACATTGAACTACACGGAACTTTTCCTATTAATTAAGCGGAGCAGGCCTTGAAAAGAGTCAGCGGTGGCACGGGTTCAACCACTCGCACAAATTTATGTACGCGTGCCAACCCGCATAACAGTGGTATTTAGGTAGCGTCAGATACCATATGTATGAATGTTTCTATGAATATGTGTGTGTGTGGAGCTAAAAAGGTTGTGGTAATTATAAATTACGAAGGAAAGTATATGTAATGCTATGTCAAGGACGTAATATTCCCCAAGGTAGTTTTAAGGAATTCATTATTAATTCATTTGCACGAAATTTTATTGCTAATAATGCCACATAAATGCCACAGTATGAAGTCTTATAGCGCAAAATTAAACAGAATAAACAGAATTGTAGATATAACAAGCGCACGACCAAAAAACAACTATTAAAATCGGCATTTTGCGTATTAGCTCGTGGCAACATTGTCTGGTACTAGGCACGAGGAAAGCAAGTGCTTAGTGCGAGTTGTATGAAATAGCCTATTTAACTTCCGATCTTCTCCTTTGTAAAGTATAAGACCTCCCAACTACACTTGATAATATCGGATTCGTTGCAATTGCTTAGCTGATGATTTTTAAGTTTTATTGATTTAAGATGTCAGTATAAAATCATCAGACCTTTCGAAAGAATTTTTGGTACCAAATTTAATGGTCTTGACAGTTTTATGAAACGCTCAGCAATTTATTTCTGTTATTCTTTCACGTTTTTGCATTTCGGTAGGCCTGATTTCTAACCATCAGATAAAGACCTTATCTAAAATTTGTATATCTACTCCGATAATTTATTATTTGCAGTGAATAGCAATCCACGAAGATGTGGTGCCAAATGACACAATATATTTTCAATATAATAAAGCGAGATACGGTACAACAACTAAATATTCACATCGTTATTTCTATTTTTTTACGACGTCATGGATAAAAAAATGACTGACAAAAATGAAGACTACCACACATTGTCCTTTCTTCAAAGGACTATTTTTCCATTAGCAATAGATAATGCAGATGCTCCGAGATTTTTGCAATTGGTTCAATATATTATAGAAGAGCTGAAAATTACATTCCACAACTTTTGAACAACGTGGTCTAGCCTGAATGAATAACCCTTACAATGCAATTAAACGTTGTTGACCAGGCAGTATATTCTGGATACGAGGGATTAAAAAGCTCTTTGATAGTTATGTTTGATATTTAGTACATTCAAAATGTCTTTATGCGTTTCGCTTCCATTCCCTTCAACGACAATTTGTGAAATGCGATTGATATAATTCTCTAGTTTTTTCTCTGAAAATAAGAAGTAAATCCAACAAATACCTTTACAGTGGTTTATTAATTAGCAATAGGTTCTCGGACGCTCTGGAACGTTCATGAAAAACCTTAAATGCCTTTTTATATGTCGTAAGTTTTTTGAACGGGTCTATCCCAACTCGGAAACCGCTCGATAGATGTCGAAGAAATTTATACAGCTTTTTTAAAATGTGATAAACTAGTGGCCAATCGAAAGATTTTATAATTTTAAATGTTTATAAACAGTTAGCTGTCGGAAAAAATCCGCTGAAGCCAATTTTTATTGAAAACACTTCAATTAGGCACTAGGTTAGCTATTAATAAAATTTTGTTTGTCTGAGTAATTGTAGATGATTTTCCAAAGATTAGCGATGGTCACCGTAAGAGGCTTTGGTTGGAACTGGATCAACACAAACAGCCATTACTTTTAACTTTTTTTTCAGATTTCTATCAAGTCAAGTCAAAATTTAATGATGCTATGTTTTTACCTTTATAAAATAATATATATATATATATTTACTGCCAAAAAAATATTTGAAATTGTTTTTTTTCATGTCTCTGACTAAACCTAACATTTATGTTTCCTGCTGCGCTCTTAATTTGAAATGCAGATAAAGGAATAAAACAAATCTAGTTTTATTAAAATCTATTTCTTAAAAGTGAGTTTCAATGCCCGTGTAAATTTAAAATTTTCTAATACAAACTTCAGTTGCAGGCTGACAGCAAAGCAAGCGTTCCAAGCCAGAAATATTAATGAAAGTCACAACTATTTCTAACTCTGTATCAAATCTATTAAATAAATAATTTTAACTAAATTCGGAAGCAAAGAAAAGTGGTATATTTTTCAAGGTTTCTGGCTAACCAAGAGCATTAAAATCTAAGTGAAAGCATTCTAATATTTCTAAAAAGATTTTAGAAAACGTTGCGCAAATTCTTTTTAAGCGTGTTATTTAAATCGCCGTCAATGGCTTCTTTCTGAATTTGAAACTAAATTATTTTCTATGTTGCCAAATGTTCACTGGCAAGAAAGCGATAACAGATATTTACCCACACACACTCGTATATACAAATTCACGCATATATATGTATTTGTGTGGGGCTATTGTAGAGCTTGGACACAAGCACCTTCCCACAAAACGGAAATTCAATCGGCACATCCGGTTGGCCGGTTCGAAATTTCGAACCTTATGCAAATATCTACCGGTGCGTGGCAACACACAGCGCTCTTTACATTCGCATCGTTGCCATGAACAATAACGAAGTGGTCTTACTGCTGCGTTCCTTCGTATATGCGCTCGTGTGTTGGTGAGCACTGGCTGCGCACGTTGGTTGGGCTCCTTGTGCAGTTGACTGTGTGTGCGTTCACTCTTTTGTGAAATCCTTTTAATATGCTCAACACTTATTTTTGGGGATTTCATTTGGCGTTCGTTGCGTAAAAGTTTACAAAAGTTAAGTTTGCTTTTTTTTTAATATTTTTCTTTTATTGTTGTGTTTACTTTTGTGCTGTATCAGTTGGGTCAACTTTGGCGCACGAAATTCAAGGCGCTAGAGCAGGCGCCCCGAGCCAACGCACTACGAATAACTGAAATTTTTGCAAGTATGTGTGGGTATGGCAAGCTCTCGCCTTGATTTGACCCTTTATTAGCCGAGAGTAGGTGTAAAGTTTTAAAGAAAATATTGAATTTCCCGCACAGGCTGCCAAATTGGCATGCTGCCAAGATTTTCCTGTTGCTCGTCGTTGTGTTAGTTAGCCATTGTTGTAAAGAAAAAGTCTTCAGTTTCATTTCATTGAGAATGCAAATTTCTGACTACTTTCACTTAAGCCTCTGACGTTGGGAAGCTCAGCGACGAAAAAAAAAAATTTGCTTTAAGGCGCACGTTATTTTGGTTGAGGTAGTAAAAATTACTGAAAATATTCAGTTAAAAATTTTAAGTATTCAGTATTTTTTGAAATACTTTTTATTAATTCAAAATATGTAAAAATTTTCTGAAATTTGCTTACGATCTTTCATTAAATGAACAATCTTCTGTCTAATACAACAAAACCGGGTTTAAAGAGTAAGAAGGTCTAATCCTTAACGAAAAATATATTTCAAACAATTTCCCATTTAATTATTGAATATAAATTTATCTTAGCTAAGGAATGGCAAAATTAAGCACTGTAGTTCTTCGCTTAAAGCAATGTCAAACATTAACTAATAAGAAAAGGCTAAGTTCTGGTGAAACCGAACTTTTCATACCATTGCAACTTGCAATAATCAAAGCCCAGGTAAATCCTTCAATAATTGATTATTTTTTATTTTATTTTCTTAATGGACATATATTTTAAAGAATACACGCAGAAAATTGTATCGTTAAGGTGAATATTTTCGAAGTAACATGAAAATTTTGAAAGGCGTTTCAGACAGCTTGGAAGTACAAGAGCAAATTTTAAACGCGTTTTTTCTTAAAATAGTGTTTTCAAAGTCTGTGACCAATATTAGTCGAAAACGGCTAAGCAAAATCAAAGTAAAAACGATGCTCGTTGTCTTTTTTGAAAAGATATCGCAGCCGATTGGAAGTTGTACCACGACAACGCCCCGGCTTACACCACCTTTCCTGTGAACAGCTCGGTCGGCATCCTAACGCTTCCGAAGCCGGCCTACGGCCCAGCTGTGGCCCCCCGGACTTTTGTTTGTTTCCTTGCCTGAAAAGGCCAATGAAAGGCAAGTATTTTGAGACGACAGAGGAGATCCAAGCAGCAATGCACCTCGGCATCAAGTCTATTCCGTAAAATGCCTTCCGTGACGCCTTCAATGCTCGCGATGGCAGCTGTGCATCAACGCAGAAGGAGTCTATTTTGAAGATTTTTAAATAATTATAACGATTGGTTCAATAATTTTTTTTTAAATCGACTCAGTCCTATTTCTCTCCGGACAAACCCTGTATGTGTATTGATTTATTGAGTTTATGTTCAAATCGTTAACCAGAGGATCGCAATTCTTTATATTGGCTCTTATTCCCAAGTTTAGGCCAAAACACATCAATTTTAAGAAAACTTGTCCATTTAGTATCATTAAAATATGAATCATTTTAACCAACCTGAACGGTTTATATATAGCTGAAAAGAAGGAAATCATTATGCGGACTGCATTAAATTTGACATTGGTGTACTCGAGAAATTAATTTAAAGCAAAGTGTGTGGACGAAATTTTCAACAAATCGACGAATAGAGGACGCGACCATAAAATGGCAAAAGCGCACAAAAAGTTGCAATTGGAGAACGATTATTATTATAATTATAAAATTTAATAGTTTTTTAAAGTTGTTCTTGCGTTATGAAATGATGAAATAGTAAAATTTACTGAATATAGTGAAAAAAGTTACAGATTATGGCATATTAAAAGTAGCCGAAACGACACTTAGAAACAATATCCACCCCATTGAAAAACCCTGTATCTATCTCGATTAGTTTTAAGTGATACAAATATTAGGTTGTCAAATATCTACCTTCCGCCTTTTTGTCTTTTGAATTTCGCGGCTATGTATAAAGCGCTACAGAGCTCGTATCTGGCAACACTATACATCTTCGAAAGGACTTGACATAATCTACAAAACGGCGCTATGCATGATTAGTTTGGATATTGCGTTCAACAGTTATAGACGTGTAAACATGGTGTTCACTAACGCCGAAAGTCGTGGTATTTTAAAGTTTTCCTTCGTTAAAGGCAAATCCGCTTGAGAAACGTTCCGTGAGATTAATGGTGTTTTGGGTGATGGTACTCTATCACTTCGAACTGTGGGCGAATGGTTTCGATTCAGATCAGGTGAAAACGACACCATGGGTAAGCCTGCCGACGGAAGACCTGTGACAACGAATACCGATCAAATCATTGAAAACATCGTGTTAGACCGGCATGTGGCATCTCGTGACATCGCCCAGAAAATGAGAGTTAGTCATCAAACCACTTTAAACCATCTGCAGAAGTTTGGATAGACAAAAGAGCTTGATGTTTGGGTGCCGCATGATTTGACGCAAAAAAAAAACCTTCTGAACCGAATCAACGCCTGCGATATGCTGCTGAAACGGAACGAACTCGACTCATTTTTGAAGTGTATGGTGACTGGTGATGATAAAAGGATCACATACGACAATACCAAGCGAAAACGGTCATGGTCGAAGGCCGGTGAATTGTCCCAAACTGGGATTGAGGGAAGGTTTTGCTGTGTGGTTGGTGGAATTAAAAGGAAATAATGCACGATGAGCTGCTCCCATATGGCCAGAGGCTTAATTCTATCATCTACTGGGAACAACTAGACCGCTTGAAGCAGGCGATCGACCAGAAGCGTCCGGAAGTTCCACCAGGACAACGCCAGACCACACACTTCGTTGAGGACTCGTCAGAGGCTACGGGAAGTTTTATCGCATCCACCATATAGCCCGGACATAGCGCCAAGTGATTACCACCTGTTCCTGTCCATGGTGAATGCCCTTGTTAGTGTAAAGTTGAACTCAAACGAGGCTTGTGAAAAGTGGCTGTCCCAGTTCTCCGCAAATAAGGAGGGGGTATTCTGAAGTTGCCGTCTAGATGGAAACAGATTAACGAACGAAACGCCGCATATTTGAACCAAATCCGATTACTGTAATAATTTTTATAAAACATTAAATAAAGAGCAAAAAGGCGGAAGGGAGATATTTGACAACCAAATAATTGTTAGGAAAAAAATCTTTTATATTTTGCAGTAAAATATTGCAACAGTATAAAAATAAAGGTTTTATAAAGAGTTATCGATTCATTCTTCTTTGCCCGCTATTTTTTGCTACTCTCTACATTCTGGTCAAATTCAAATGGAAAACCCTTTATAAAATTAGCGAGTTGAATTCGATACAAGACAAATGTGTCTCACTAAAACGGTAGCAAAGTTTTTCTGTTAATGTTTCTACTTTTTATACAACTGATCAAGTTTTGGAGGATGGAGTCATGTCTAGAAGTTCACGCAAGTGAGGAAAGTTCTCTGATCGCCATTCACTTGGGAGTGGCCAGAAACGATTCTTTTACATATGACTCAAGCAGCTCACGACTTCCGGTCTTTGAGCAAGTATCCTCTGGGTAGCCTAAGAACATCCGTTTGAAGGCGAGCTAAAGTGTGAAGGCGAAACATCCCCTGCATAGGGTTGTGCGCTGGGTGTGTGATCCACCGAGTAGAAACCACTCCCAATGAAAAGCAAAAAACAGCCTCGGATGAGAGACCCCCCTTTTGATGACGACCATGGCAAACGAAATAAGGACTATGATTTGAGGGCATGCACCTGGAATGTCCGGTCCCTTAATTGGGAAGGTGCCGCTGCCCAGCTGGTTGATGTCCTCGTGAAAACAAAGGCTGACATCACCGCCGTCCAAGAAATGCGATGGACGGGACAAGGACAGAAACGAGTAGGTCCTTGTGACATTTACTACAGTGGCCATATAAAGGAGCGCAAGTTTGGTGTTGGATTCGTGGTGGGAGAGAGACTCCGTCGCCGAGTACTATCATTCACTCTGGAGAATGAACGTCTAGCCACAATCCGCATCAAAGCGAGGTTCTTCAACATATCGCTGATTTGCGACCAGGCCCCGACGGAAGAGAAGGACGATGTGACCAAAGATGCTTTTTATGAGTGCTTGGAGCGCACTTATGAGAGATGCTTCATTGTTTGTAATGTGTACAATGTATATATAAATATGAAAGTTTCATAAAATAATTTTTTTTTATAAATTAACGCGACCACGCTCTTACTTGACAGACCGGTTTAGGTTGGTATAACTGTCAGTGACATCTGTGTCAAAAGACACATCAAAATAATTATTAGTGTTTAGTATAACCTTGTCTTTCTGAAGTACATAAACTGTATTCTTCGATTTTAACGATGAGTGAAATTATTCAACAAAGAAGTTCCATTAAATTTTGTAAGAAGAATCAAATTTCTAGTGTCGAAACGTTCTGTATGTTGGGAAAAGCCTTTGGTCCAAAAAGGTCGAGAACGCTTTGACAACGAACCACGCCTCGGACGGCCATCAGCATCAACAACAACAAAATGAAGGAATTGGTGCTTGAAAAACGACGACGAACACTCAGAGATTTTGAAAGGTCAATATTTTTGTAGCTTTATTGTGTTGTGGTCCGATATTGGCGTTCCGACAAATGAGATTTCTTCAGGAGATAGTAAATGAAATTACTTTACTGTATCGCTTTTATACTTTTTCGAAAAAATAAAATATTTAACAACCACTGAAAGATTTTTAAATTTAACACCCAAAATGAGAAATTGTCATAAAAGAGCAAACCGTGTGTAACAGAAGCCTGTGCATACATGCGACACTTCCATTGCATTAGCTTCATCCTGGTTATATAATTAAAGAGAATAAAGTCTAAAGGGAAAGTACAAAAATAAATGAAGTTGACGAAGTGAGAAAAAATAATTAATGCGAAACATTTGTTAAACATTTTCAATGACAATTTTAATTAAGAGGAAGCCCTACACCCCAACCGTGAGTAAATATTTTGACACATACCCACAGACTGGATACACTCATGCGCACACACACTTGTTTTACACATCGCTGAGCAATAACACAGGCGTCACATGCTCCCAGAAAGCCAGTAAATGAGTGCAGAGAACACGAACACGTGGATCCGTAACACCAGCACGCTCGTTAATAACGCCTGCTCCTACTGCCTGTATGTATAAGTAGGTACCTGGCAATTCACATCTCGTATGGCTTCTACGCCAATATGTCTACATTGTAGCGCTGGCATCAAGAATCTTCTGCTTATTTAAGCAGCATCCGCTCCGACGAAGCAAGCAAGAAACACGCCTGCCACACACAATACCCCACCTTCCGGAACGGCATACCAGAGGCACTCATGACATCTTGCACCACCTACGCTGCCTACACGCCATCTCCGGCCGCATGCACCCACATTCGAAGCAATGCAGAAGGAGAGAGCGTTGTAACGCAGAAAATAACGACACGTCACTAATTGTTTCCGGTGTTCATTAAGCGTAGCAACAACTTCACTGTTGGCGGCGGCAAGCGGCTTCATTCTGCGTGGCAAGTGGCTGTCTCGGTGCCAGGCCACATACCGAGCAGCACCGAAGTACCTCCGCATTGTGAGCAAACCGCAAAAATGAAAATTAAAACGGCTTCAATAGCAGCTTTGCGTTTAAGGATGTGCGGCAGCTGCTGCTGCGTCGCCAGCTGTGGCAGTGCGGCATGAGTCTCGCTGCGATTGCGGTGGCTGCCTCCATTCAAGTACTTACAGAAGTAATATCTGTGTAACGGTATAGTAAGAGTGTGTGTATTTTTGTTGTTGTGCCAGTGTTAAAAACGCGTGGAACATAACCACAAGAAGGGCGCTACAATTGCGCCAATATGGCAAGCTGCGGTCGCGTCTTCATTTTGAAGGCTACCGCGGGCTTTTTGGTGGGCGCCGCCATGTTCTTGCTTTTGTTCGGCAAATGCTTCGCCTGTGATTGCTGTCGTTATTGCATTTATCTTGCGCACACATTTATCACTCTTCATTATTTTGCTTTAATTTAATGTTTTACGCTCAAGTAAAGAGAATAAGACAGCACAGCAGCCGAGAACTGTAGTTGGGTACGCAGGCAACAAAAGGCTACATTGAGGCGGTCTGGCAGCGCCAGCAAAGTTCACTTGCAGTGACCGAGCAGCAGTTGATAAGCGTTATTCCGCATCTTATTTCTTTCTTAACTAAATCGCAACTCATTAGGTCGGCAAGTTATGTACTTGTGGACATGGGACGCCGGTTCTTCGTGCTTCATAAACTGCTAAAAGGTTTTGTGCAGCTTTTATTGCGCCAATGAAATCTGAAAAAGTATAATAATTCAAGAACTTTAACAGAAGGCACTAATTTCCGCAAGAGCAGACAATTTTTTGTAATTATTTTTTAAATATATCTAAATAGATACTTCAAATCTTAGAATGCAGATGTTTGTAATTTTAAAACATATTATGAACTATGTTTACTAAGCTACTTTTTAAACTAAGTGCGCCATAAAAGAGATTATTTAAAAAAAATTCGCCAATTGTATGCTCTCTTGAAAAAAATTACATGTGAAATTAATGAGAATGTGAACGATTCAATAAAAGAAAGAGTATGAAAACACCTCATGTATGATGTTATGGCTTTTTTCATGCTCCTAAATTTGTTTTTACAAACTCTAGACAAGTTTTACCATAATAATAAACCAAATGCCAAATAAAAGGTGATACATTTCTAGGTTCCCTTTTTTTTTTAAATAAACACAGAAACTTTAAATCGAATGGAAAGCGTTTATTATCATTCGAAACAATATTCTTTGACATTTAATTTTTGAAGATTTTTCAAATGTTTCGCGCGTCTTAGATGGTCCATTCATTGAGTCCAATTTTCGATGACTCGATAATGGTCCCCTTTGACGGCTACGTTCTCACTGGCATAATTTTTGAAGAAATATGGACCGATGATTCCACCCATTGACCCAGAAATGGGCCTCCCATGCTTAAGAGCATAAAACGACTCACGCGTGATCTGTCAAAAAAATGCTATTGAAAAATGCCAAAATGATAAAAAAGTCGTCTAACGGAAGATCCAAGAAATGTCATGTTTAGACGAGGTCAGACTATAGGGAGAGGAATGTTAGATTAGCAGAATTTATTGGGCGTAAAAAGAGGTAGTTAAAGTCATGCGTGTACATACAAGGTGTGTTCCAAAGTAAACAGAACTTTTTGATTCTAGCGCCCCCTGGTGACGCCATCTTTATGTCGATTGGTGCGTTAGAATCTGCTATCTTTATTGCTTGAGAATTTTATGACATTTCATTGACTGGAAGTGAAGTTATTGCCTTTTAAGAATCGGTATGTTTGTGTTATCGGTGCGAAAATGAGCTTCGAACAAAGAGCAAACATTAAATTTTGTTTTAAAATTGGTAAAACTTTTGCCGAAAGGTTTCAATTGATGAAACAAGTTTATGGCGGTTATTGCCTATCCCGTAGCAAAGTGCGCGGGTGGTTTCAACGTTTTCAAAGTGATCGTAAGGACATATACATATGACGATCAACATGTGGGCCAATCAAAATCCGTGATCACCGGAAATTCCATCGAAACTGTGCGTGAATTCATCAAAAATCAGCCGAAAGCATCATTGAAATTCATGGAAATGGAATTGAACATCTCCAAAAAATAGATTTGTTGCATTTTGACCGAACATTTGTGCTTACGAAAGGTGTGTGCACGGTTTGTTCCGCACAAATTGACTGACGACCAAAAATTGCTCAGAATCCAAGATTCGATCGACGCTTGTGACCGATTATTTGACCAAAAATCACATTTTAACCACTAACCACTCCCCATATTTACCTCATATGGCACCATTCTTTTCGGAAAAATGCATTTGCCCATGAAAGGAAAGCGTTATGCAGATGTAGAGGCCATTCAACACTCATTCGACATGATTTTGGAACGTGTAAAAAGCTGTATTGAAGCAGAAGGAGACTATTTTGGATAAAATAAATTGATTTAGCCCAAAAAAACCATTTGTTATGTTCTGTCTAGATATGCACCCACCTGCTACAATGTACAGAACAAAAGTGCGTAAGGGTCACTCTTGATTCACGTCTGCGGGAATGGGTGGGACGGTGAAGATGTTCTCGGCTTAGTTGAAGTTAACAATGGTGCAGTTTCTCGATCGAGAAAATTATTGACGAATGGTATAATGCCAGGTGTAGCATAGGTTGCCAGGTTATACTATTTATAAGACCAACGCTAGCGTTGGTAATATCAGGCGAGGGTACCCATAATTATGGCGGGAGCTTCATTATTCATTATGCAGAATGTCGAACCGTTTATCTGTACTGTCAGCTCCATCCCCCTACGATCGTTTGACTGGCAGGAATGCCATAGATCGTGATGCGCGTTAAAGTCCATTGTAATAAATGGTTCACATCACGAAGCAGTGTACCTATGTTCGTGCTATATCCTGTACGGTTGATGTCGCTGTTTATAAAAACTATTCAGACATTCCACTGGGCGATATGCTGTCTACTTGAGCTCCTTCTGGTAGCAGAGTTACGGCGCTGTTAACGAACTAGGTGCAATTTGGGCTGCCGTTGGCTGATATGCCAGTTTTGTGTTGGCAACTTGTGGCCACACAACATCCGGTCCACTCCCTAAATGATTTTGGGCCTGAATAGGACCTTTTTAGCACCAACACAGCAAAAAACTCCTCCTAACCCAGGTTGAAGGGCGCGGATCAGAAGGATGTGGAGCAACCCTGCTGTTAGACGTTGCCAATCTGTCAATTCCGATGGAACGGCTGGGAATGACGACTTGTACAGATATGACAGTTTTAAAAAAAAAATGTTTCTGAATTTGGCATTACTAGAATCTGTAGTATGAATAGCACCTTAGTAAAACTTTAAGAGCGGATTCCTAGAAAAATTTTCCTTAAATCAAAACTTTTCAAAGTTTTTTGTTTGCGTTGAAAAGAAATGTTCGACTAGCTGATTTTTTGAACTTGTTGAAAATTAAATTTCAATATAGAATTTGCTTAGTTAATTTTATACAAAATATGTGAAGCCAAATTACTGTTTAATGCATTAATAAGTAAAAAGTCGAAATTGTAAAATAAATTTTCAGCGCTGCCAGGCATTTCATTCCAACTTCGCGTTACGCTATATGACCCGAACATGCAAGTATGTTTGTAATCGTCCAAACCACCGCCGTCTAAGCTGTCCCCGCTAACAAAAATATTGAAAACGAATTAAGCTTCTGTCAAATGCAATATCTCATCAATAAAAATAATTTCTTGCGCTGCCACTCGCAGCAACCAAAGCCGCAGAAAATATATTAATGGGTCTTCAGTTGTTTTCAACGACGCAATTTCACCTTTTTTGGCTTTTTTCGCGCAAGTATAGTAAGTAAATAATATTTGAGTCGCAATAAAATTAATTTATCATTCATTCATTCATAGCCAAATGTATTTTCAGCTCCCATTCAATGCCGCCAACGCGTTCTCCACCTGTTCATAAATATTCGCCACGCCACACTTGTTTGTTTATTCTTATTGACAGCCCAAGTCCAAGCCGAGTGCCGAAAAATTTCGATTATTGCTTTTTCTTTTCATTTTCTTATTTTCATAACGGCATTCTAGTGGACTGAGTGCTTGACTAGCGCGCGGTTGGTTGTCGGTTCAAATGCGACTAAAATGAATAAGTTTAATTATTTCGGTCCGTACTCAGCAGACAATATCGAACCTGTCACGTAATGTGCTTTCGGCCAAGATAAGACCGCCCATAAACGTCCCACAGTTTTTGGCGGTTCGCCACCCAACATACAGCTCGGCCACACATATGTGTATGTAAAGCTGCGAATGCAGCACCGTTATTATTTTCATCATAGCAGCACCATTTTTATCTGTGGCATTGCCTCAGTCTCGTTTGCAGTTCTTTGTTTTGTTTTGGTTCCCGTGTTTGGCGCTTCTGTCAGCCGCGAGTGGAAGGGTTCATGATAAATGAGTTAAAAGTGCCATTATTCGAGTTCCTCCGCTTCATGTTTGGATTTGTTGTTGAGGCTTTGATGCTTGTTTACTGTTGTTGCGCCAATATGCACACAGTTGGGTAAATTATTTCGACTGATTGATTTTTTTTCGAAGCAAAGCGAATGCATCAGTGATGAGCTCCACAGTAAAGGAAAACAGAATGATTAAGAAAATGAAATATATTTCGTGAAGTCAATGTGGACATTTCAGTATATGATAAGTGCAGTTAATTATTGGAATGGCACTTCTACGTCAGTCTTCGGGGTTAATAAAAAGTAAATGGTATTAATAAGCTTGTTGATGTATATTATGCTTCAAAGGTTTCACAGCGCCGATATATATGTAAGCTAGAAGCTTAATAATTTGTTTCATTATTTCTTCGTATAATACATATAATTGCTGAAGCTGAATAAACATCCTATTTAATTCAATAAAATGTCATTTCAGGTACTAGGAATCACTGAGATACTCGCAAGGCACTTTCAAGATAGAAAAATAATACTTGTACTTCATTTTTATTAAAAATAGAGCTTAATACCTAGTTGATGGAATAAGATCACAGTCGGCCTTAGTCTAATTGACCGGAGAGAAGAGTTTTTTTCAAAAATGTTATTATAACTCGGAATACAGTTTCCCTTGGATAACCATATACGGATTCATACAGTCATAGTAATTACCTTTAGCACCGGTTCTGGGATCGTGGATTTTCTACAGGGGAACATTGGGAGAGTAGAGAAATTTAAAACGGTAATAAATCCAGAAAAGTCCTCCGGAGTGGCTTTTAATAACCTGTGCAACATTTAACATAATTCTACATGTCCAAAGGAAGACCCCCTTCTATGGAACTTGATGTACGACGGGGTGTTAAGAACCAAAAAAACGTGAAAACAATGTCAAATACAGAAGACCTCATAGTGGTAGCAGTGGCTAAACATCTGGACCTCCGGATGAAATGCAATGAGCAGAAAACGGTAGTATTGCTCATAGGCACAAGGAAGGTGGAAGAAAGAGACCATTAGGGAATGCGACATTATTTCACAGGTGCAACTGAAGTATCTCGAAGTAATATTGGACTCCAAATCCAAAACAAAATAAACACTGTACAGCGATATCAAGCGACGCTGCTGAAGTTCTAGCTAATATGCCGCCAATTGACATCCAAGAAGATGAATCCGCGCAATTAGACCAGGTATCAGAGCCGTCTTTAGGCATAAGAGATGGCAAACCTCAACCAAAGGCAGGTGGACTCACAGAGTAATCCCGGACATTTATTCGTGGATAGATATACAACATGGGGATATAGACTTCCACCTAACCCAAATAATGAGTGGACTTGCTTTAGAAGCTATCTATTTCGACTCCATTATGATCTTTGTCGGTACTGTCCGACGTGTAAACAGTTCTCAGAAGACTCTGAGCACGTATTTGTTCAATGTCCTCATTTTTCAAATGTTTAAAAGTTAAAGACCTTACTTGACGGTAGTTTTGATAGCGCTCATGTGTCAGTCCTCCGGTAAATGAAAAGCTGCCAGCGAAGCGTCAGTCCTGATTAGAATAAAACTAAGACATATACAATATATTAGGCGTCAGTCAGTCTATATGGTAGATGGGACTTAAAGCCTTTCTCTCTCCCATCAAGTAATACTAAATCCAGTGATACCGTAGGAGAGATATGTTAGTTAGGTTTAGCAGATTAAAGTTCCGACTTCCGCCTTCCGATGCTTCCTTCTTCTTCAAGCCAAAAATAATTTATTGAAAGAATTGATATTGGATTAATTGAATTTTACTGAATGTCAAATTAAATAGATTTAAAAGCAAGCAAAGATTAATCGTAAATACGTTTTTCGTTTTAATTTTAATATCTAAAACGCTTTAGGTACTTAGAATAAAAAAAAAAATATCAAATTGTAGAATATAATTAAAATGTTTCTTTCTCGCTTTATTCTTGATATCCGAAACCAACACATATCAAATGGGGATTTTTGAATATAATTATGGTATATTTTTTTCTTAAATTTTCAGCAAGCTTATGACAAATCTTAAATAAAGCCATTTATTTGAAAGGTCGAATCCAGATTGCTAGTTTAATCAGTTAGGTAGATGGGTAGCTTTGACTTCAGACGACGCCGTTTAATCAATTAAAAAAGCTTTCTATTAGATATGAAATAAAATTTAATATTTCGCTTCATGAAAATGTTCTGCTGATGTCATGCTGTGTTACCCATTTATACAAACACATTTAACAATTTTGTCACCTTTAACCACATATTTAGATCGTTTTTAATTGAGTTTGTTAACCCACATATGCAAACAACGCAGAACGTGTGTCATCAGTCGATTGGCAGAGCTGGATATTGGACCCTCTACAAAAAAGTAACACACAGCACACACAATGAACGAGCGGTGAGGAGAGAGAGAGTGGGAGAGAGATGGAGAGGGTAAGCGAAAAAACCGCAAACCCATAAATTATCACCTTCATTGACATTTTGTCATAAATATTAAAACTCGCTACCATTGACATACACACGTAGGAGTAGGTGTGTTTTTATATAACCGTGACGATATGCGTGCCATCCACTTTTGTTGCGACACACATAAATCCCAGCACACCCAATGACCCAATGACAAACGTTTTGCCGAAATAAAAAGGAAATGACATTTTTCATTTTTATGGAATGTCAAACTTGCACGCACCCCCCGCTGCGCTGCACCACTTTACCAGTGCCAGCGCAAAACTAAGCAATGATAAATTAGCATGGTGCCCACAGCCTTTCCATTTTGGGGTCAATTGATTGAAAGAATAATCAAGGACACAGCGCACAGTGTGGGCCGAAGCGGGGAAAACAATAAATGCGCATACTTTTGGCCAAAGTGGGTGCAAAGTTTTGAGTGAAATTGCTTGTTTTTGTACAGGCAAAACGCCGAAGTGCCGAAGGCGTATGGCGCGCACTTTAAAGCGACGCTTTCTGCGTTATTAATAACTGGCATAGAAATTTAAGTGATAAATTAATGGCTAATCTGTGCGCTGGCGAAAGCAGGGAAATTGAAATTATTTCCGGTGACAGTTCAATTTGCAGTCATCGCTGACAGTCGCAAAATGACATATTAATGCGCTGGCAAAAAAGGATTAGAGCGGCGGTAAAAGCGAGTGAAGGCAGAAGATTAATGCGACAGCGCGCGTCAATGCTGAGGTTGCAACTGAGTGCCTAATGGAAAGCAGCTTTAAATGATTTTTTTTTGGCAAAAATGGTTTCATTGCAATTTCTGGGAATAAATTTAATAAATTTACTGAATATTTGAATGACAAAATTTATGTCAAAATGTTACGTATACGCAGTGGAGATTATAACTTGTAATATAAGGTAAAAACCGATTACTTTCCGGGTAATATAAGAAATATTTTTTTTTAATTTTTTATTTAATTTTTTTTTGATAGAGAATAAGTCATAAATTATAAAGATCTCGTTTTTTATTTTTGAATTCAATATCCACAGTCGAAATGTATGCCTGTGATTGTAAAAAAAATATTAGATATTGATTGTAAAAAATTGTTATTGTTGTAAGTTGTTTGTTCTGCCTTCTCTTTAAGGCACCAAATGAAGTCAAATTCGAATTTTCGAAAATTTCGAAACAAAAATCTTATATTTCAAAGAATTCTGGATGGATTTATGAATATATGGCATTCTAGTGAAAGTGATTATGCATATTTACGGCTTAACTTCTAAAAACGATGTTAATAGAGTAAGTGATATTTATTGCTGTCAGTTTTTTCGATAGTTTGGAATACTATATTCCTTAATTCAAAGTAAATCACAACGAAAACATTAAACTTACGGTTTTTTCTCTGGAAGCTTTCATTGCATAAGCCAATAGCGTGCTATTTAAGATTTATATCCGATCTGAGCGGTTAATGGACTTAATGATATGCTTCTTTCCGGCAAAAATAAGCTTCGGAATATCTTTTTCCGAGTTTTAAGAAGTTTCCTCTTAGGTAACAAGGGCAAGTATGGACAAAATACTGTTACCGAAACTCTTACTTTTTATGCGCTAGAAATTCCAAGAGTTATAGTATGAGTAAAATTTAATTTTAAATATTTATATAAAAACTATTTTCGAATAACTTTAAGCTTTTTATTGCCATATTTCAGCTATGTTATTACTGAAAATTAAGCAAACAAGCTCAAAACACAAACTCAGCCACTATTTGTTGCTCAACATTTTCGCTTTTAACTTAAAATTTCTTTCAAAAATATCGCCGAGACGTCACACTCACCATTTACTTTGGAATCAATAGTGTTTTCAAAGAAATGCTACACTATTCAGCGAGGTAAAATAGAATCTAAATGTTTAGCACTACTCAAATGCAGGCGCAAACTTTTACGCAACTACAAGTCACAAAAGTTACGTATACGCCATGGTGCTGCAGAGGAAAACAACTTTTTGCCTATGCGAGTGTCTGTGTGGAAAGTAAGCGTGACTTCTTTGCAGAAAATTTGGCGACAACAAAATTTTATTAGCAACTTCGCGCATGATATACTCAACTTAGCAACCTTACGCTCGAGCATGCACACACACACACACGCGCGGGAACTTTTATATGCACATATCTACACGTATATGCCGTTGCAAAGTTATCGCCAAGTTAAGTTGCCGACTGTCACGCCAAGTTGTTGGCAATAAAAAGTGAATGCAAAAAGTTACAGTCGGTTAGTCAGTCATTCTTGATTGCAATGTCACCACAAATAAAAGCACAATCGCTGGTATGCTAAATGTGCGAGGAAGGGATGCAAACAATAAAAACGAATGTAGAATTACTGTGACAGTAACAGCGCAAAAAAGACACTAACATGACGTGCTAAGTGTGCACGGCGAAAATAAAACAAAAAAATAAGAAATTCTAAAGACAAACTGACAATGAAATGAGCAAACAAAAGCGAGTGCCACAAACTAGCAAACTAACTGGTTGAAAGCGAAATGCCTGCGCTCCGGAATAAGTATTACGAACTGCCGAGGCGGTTGCTGAAAGCCGTTTTTAGGACACTAAATGCGAAAGTAGGAATTTCGTTTGAACATTCTACAAGCATTTGAAGCGATTGCTATTTCTTTATTTATATACATATGTCTATATATATCTACACTTTAACTATACATACATATATGAATTGCATAATTTCATTTACATTTTATGATAATTTTAGGTTTGAAAAAATAACTGAAATAATTACTATCATTGCGTTTCAATCTTGGTTCTTGGTATTTCTCCGTTGAAGATCCGATTAAAACTTCTTGCCTAGCACTCAATAAAAAGAGCAAGCAATTTCATCTCCACAGAAATATTAGTCAGTGCTTACAACTACATGGCTCAAAGTAGTAGCCCATTAGCCTCAAGCACGACAGCATTCTGGATTTTGTAAGGGAACTCGCTGTTTTTGTTGAGGTAAGCCAACTTATTTATTATGTAGAAGCAAAAGCCCTAAATCACAGGACTTGACTGAATAACTTTATGACTGCAAGATGCGTCTTTGAAAGAATAATTCAGTAATCAGATGTTTAAGGAATACAGAAAGTGGAACTCATCCAATTACCTTTACATACTTTCAGTAAACCAAAAGGGTTGTAATTTTATTGAAAATAAAAATGACTAATATACCAGAGATCTATTCGAAATACTTTATAGTGATATTTAATCTTCCGAGAGACTTGTTGGAACATTCCGTTTGAAAATCACTAGCGCCCATCCAGTTGATATCGACATATCTCATGTTCCTATCTACGAGTAATTGCATTTATATTATGGAAATAGTCTTGGAACTTTATCAAAATAAAATTACTTTTTAAATTCAGCTTGGGTTAGGAAAAAACGATAGAGAGTTCTCTGCATACATAATTGAAATAACTGCGGAGCTACATTTCGAACGAATAAGTGTGAGCTATATTCGTTTGATCTGACTAGAAGTACCTGAAGGGAACGAAGTAGTTACGCACGATTTATGACCTAAAAGAGTAAGGCATGTAACCCGCCTCTTTAATATTATTATTAAGTTATTCATCTCACAAATTTCTTTAAAGAAGAAATCATTGTTTTAATTGACATTTTTATGATCAGTTAAAAGCTATGTTCTCGAACAAATTCCCGTTATAGTTATTTGATAATTGTCTCCAATTATTTATTGTGCTTAAGATGGTCATCTATTGCGATGCGTTTAAAAAATCTGTTTTTTTTTTTTATTTTTCATGTCTAGAAAACGGCACAAAGTGATTTTTAAAAACTCAAAGTATTTTTAAATATACAGCAGTTATAAGAAGGCGATATTGTTTAGCGAGCTTGAAACTTTAAACGCTTTTTCTCAAAACTCTGTTTTGCAAACTTCATCGTATCTCAAAAACGGCTTAGCTGAGTGACTTGAAACTTAAATATTAAAATTTTTCTCAAAACTAGAAAGAAAGTGTTTCGGAAAAAACGCGCTTAAAGTTGTGGCAGTCAACAACACTAATTTAAAACCGCTTCCAAAGTCACGCATATCTCCGAAACTACTTTCTGCATAAATTTAAAGTTTTCACTACCACAAAATATTCCTTCCAAGAACTAGAACTTACTTCGTTCAGTTTTTATAACAGGTATACGCTATAGTGATTTGATCTGAGATATTTCTTTGGAGATTGCAACTTGCCTTTGACGATAATTCAAGCAAAATATCTAGCAGATATCTCGTTAAATAAAAAAGCTTTCCATATAAGTTCTTGATTTAAATCGTTCAGTTCAGCATAAAAATGAACAAATCAACATTATCTTGGGCAGAAACGGTCGTAAGCGAATTTTCAGATCAACATCTCAAAAACTGAGGGAATAGTTTGCGGTGAGAAAAACATGGCTAAATTGACTCAGCAAGTCCTCCGAATCATTTACAGATATATTTTAAAGTGCCTCTTTCTGAATCTTACTCTTCGCAGAATATAATGAGATAGCTTAATACTCACGTATTAAATATATAAAAAAATGTCTGCTTCATAAAATATTTGCATTTTTATTGCTTAATTCTTTCTACTATAGCATTTTTATCATATTTCTTTGAAAAAGTATCAAATGATTGCAAACACTTAAAAACTGCTTCAACATGGAACGAGCAATCAATAAAAACACTGACCAAGCTCTCCACGGGCATAAACGTCCATGCATGGCTGTGTAAGTAAATAAAAAAGTTTGCGTAACAGCCATGGAGTGGGCCCAACAACAACTGGTTGTACAACTTTTTAGAGACCACTTCCAGCAGCATTGCAAGGAAAGCCATTCACAACTGCAGTTACAGTCTACTGTTAAACACACACATCTTTACAAAAACATATTGCCAGCTTTGCTGACTGACATGCCAGTGCGAGTGTTGTCAGTTGCGCTGGTGGCGCAACATCGAATGATGGCAAGGTAGAATGGCGTTGTTAGCTCAACAATGTATGCATATGCTCTCAAATAAACGCCGCGTACGCAGCCACACACTGTCATAACGCAATTCAGCGCATGTGTATGTGTAAGAGTGAGTGTGTGCCTGAAGAATTTCTTTACAGCTGGCTTAGCGCAGCTGCGTTCGCGTATCCTGTCTTATGCGGCGCTAAGAACTGCGAAGCGGCAAATGGTATACTAGTATATGCAACATCCAGCAGCACTTCACTTTGTGGCTGCTTATTGTTGCTATTGCTGTTGTTGCCTTTTCGTTGCACGAAACGCTTTTTATATGCATGTAAACCTGCGCAAGTACGCCCGAGTAGCAGATGACTTTGTAAGCACGAATATGCTATAAACCTCTCATATGCACTTTTCCATTCGCAACAATCACTCACACGTACACACACCATTTGGTGCAACACACACATGCTAGTGTGTAATCTTCTGCAATTTCATACAAGTTCTCGCATATTCGCTGCGCCACCGGAAATTCCTTTTGATTTGTTGACAAACTATACATTTGAAGAATGTTAGATCCGAATATCAGCAACAGTAACGGTGGTTCCAACAGCTTACCGAAGAGCTAAGCAATAACAACAACAACAAGTAGACCAGCATGTGTAGCGTGTAAACATTCAGAGGAATAGCTGAATATTTGCAACACTTCCATGCTTCGGCATGTTTACTCACACACAAACAACTACCTGAGTTTTCAATGTATTGGAAAAACACGCAAAAACGGAATATGAAAGAGTGTGTGTAACATTTCAAGGTAAATGTCTTGAAGTTCACTTACTATTTACATGCATTTTAGCTGAAGGTTGCCAAACTCAAGAACAATTTTTCGGAACTGTGAACAAAAATTTAAATATGTTAGAGCTCCGCTTACGAAGCATTCCTGCAATTTTTCTAAACTTGTAAAGATTTGTTAAGGAAGACGAAAAAATAATTCTCAAAAAAAAGGTTTAAAGACTAGTAATTTAGTACGTAACATTCAACTCAGATTAACTCTAACAAAATTTCCATTTCAACATAGTAAACTTGACAGTTTAACAGAAGCTTGAATTGTTAGATAGTAAAGAGAGAACCAAAGTGCATTTAGTTTTGAAACTTAGATATGATCGCCTGCCGATTAGATCTGTCTCATAGTATCTATTTGCCATGCTTAGACCTCAAACGATTAAAGGCTGGAGTTTATTTTATTTTTTTCTTTCTCACAAGCGACAATTGGCTTCTTGGGGCTTATTTTGAACTAAATATGTCTTTTAACACAATAAAATAATCATTAATTTTGTATTTAATTTATGCCTTAATAACAACTAGAATTAAAAAAGCATGTTTTTATAAAAAAATACCGAGAGTTTAAGAGAAGAAAAAAAATTGCACCTTAGTAAAAAAGGATCTGACCCCAGGCGAAAATGAGAAGCTGTAGCCAGAGTACGGAAGAATAATAATGTGTTTCCGTATTATAATATTTTATTAAAAGAAATTTTTCCAAAGTTTTAAGTTTAGGGTTTGTAAAAGCTAACTTTTCGAGTAAACACACGGTGAAAACATATGCCTAGGAAAATACACCACCAAGTCAGGATTTTTAGTTATTTTAAAGAGGCGTGACCTTACCACTTCTCTTGTTGTAACAATAAATAAAATAATGTATATAAAAAAAGAAAAATTGTTAACTTCGGCTGCACCGAAGCTAATATACTTTTACAGGTGTATTTCCTTTAGTTCAGTTTGTATGGAAGCTATATGCTATAGTAATCCGATCTGAACAATTTTTTCGGATATTACATTGTTGCCTTAGAAAATTACCTGTGCCAACTTTTGTGAAGATACATTGACAAATGTGAAAGTTTTCCATACAAGAACTTTTTTCCGATCGTTCAGTTTGTATGGGAGCTATATGTTATAGTGGTTCGATATCGGCAGTTCCGACAAGTGAGCAGCTTCTTGAAGAGAAAATGACGTTTGCAAAATTTCAAAACGATGTCTTAAAAACTGAGCAATTAGTACAATAGCATAGAATACTGTGGGAAAGAAAACATTTAAACTATGACTAATAAAGTCATGTACGTTTATTGGCTCTACAAAGCGGAGGCGAAATACGCTATAAGGCGTTTGGATAACATATAAAGAGCAGTGGAGTGTCAATGGTCTTAGAACCACGATAAATCTTGTACTAAACGTCATTTCACATTGAGAGCGAGACTTGTTTGTAAGTAACTGGCAGCAAAGTGAGCTCTTAGACTTAGGTAATTCTCGCTATTAGTCGTCAGTAACAAGGGACATTCTAAGGCACTTGTTAAGTTCCTATTTCTATTATCCTATAGAATTGAATATATACTCGGTTCAGAATATTGCCTTCCCTTCCAGAGAAAAGTGAGAAGGTGCGAGGTGGACAAATGGGCAGGGATAAGTATCTATACGATTGGTTCTATACCTAGATACCAAAACCATATACTATACAACTCCATTTTCCTCCATCTCCTCTTGGAATTAAAGAAAGGCTTCTTATTCTGACAAGGAGTGCGCTCCCAATATTTTTTTTTTATATATATAGATAGCTAGGCTTCTAAGATATCACTAAAGTTTGTTAGGGGTTCCTCAATGTTAGTTAAAGAAGAGGAAGATCTTAGTGGATCTTACTTTCAATTTCACGATAATTCTTCAGTTTGTTAGAAGACATAGTGATATTCCTAACAACTGTTAAGCAGATAAACCAGCCAGAGAAGGCCCTACCTTACAATTAGACTGCAAAAAGTGTATTTGCTTCTAGCTTTGTGCAGATATTTATTCGACAACCATGTTATAAATATACTTAGCTGCGTCTTGGTGGAGTAAATCCCTAACTTGCTCAACAAAGAGTCAAACGCTTAAATGAAGTACAGGCCGCATATGCCGACTATTAAACTTCTCATAAGGACTCTTGTAAGAGTGCTAACAGGACAGTGTTAGCAGACATGCCAGTGGACACCACTCAACGACTAATGCATAAGCTAACAAACGGCGGAAAAATATAAGACTGGAGAACATTTTTTATATGGATACTAGGATACTTTTGTTGGTGAATTTCGTCTGAAGCACAGCATAGGGACTGCTCTACAGCATAAATTTTGTCATAAATCTACTGTTAAGGTATATGCAATTTATTATAAGCTCTAAACATTGTTTTCCTACAAATGACATTTGAAGAAAATTATTAATGAATCTAGTAGATATCGGTTTAAACAAAGAAACCCATTGCATACCCCAAAACATATTATTATATATGTACAAATGTATTATTTTAAGCCACGTAACAGTCAACTTCAGCATTTTAAGTCGTTTACACTGATTTGCATTTTTAGTTGCTGTTCATTAGCAGTTACGGCAGTCATTAACAATAAATTTAATTTTAACACAATGCTTAATTTTCTGGCAAATTGATTTCTTGCGACAGAGATTTTTTAAAGCGCCGCTCCAACCTGCCGCCCAAGTAAAGCATAAAAAACAAGGGCCACAACACATAAGCACAGCGTCAGCGCCTCAAAGTATGCTGTCTTTAGTGCAGTCGCTGTGCCTTTTGCCAAAAAAAAACACATAAATACAATGGATGAAGTCGTGAAAGTGAGAAAATGAGTGTTGCAAAATATATTAAGATAAGCCAACTGGAGCAGCTTATCGCAAGCAAATACCACACAAATCCCTTGTCGGCAATTTGAAGCATTTAAAGACTGCACACACAGATTTAGTAGCCAAAAAACACAAACGCAGTTGAATAGACAAACTGCCACACACACACAAACATACACATATATACGAAAACATGTAAAACACATAGAAGATAACAAAAACAACAACGCTTTATTGTATATATTACTTTCCTCATTCACACTTGAGTCGCGTTGCTATTCGCAGTGCCTTTTTTCCTTACTGCTTTTGGCGGCAATCTGGTTTTTCATTGCTTTCGCCTGTCTTCCTAGTTTAGGGCAGTGCACAGGGAGCTATTTTTGGTTAGTCTTAACATAGATTTATTTATTGCATTTTTATGCTTTTAATCTTTAGTTTACATAAAATCATGTTTCACTCACATCGGAGTATATAACAGAGCGGATAAAAGTGTGTCGTTTCCATTTTTCGAAGGTGACCGAGGGTTTTCAAGAATGTTTAAATAACCACGAATGCCAAAAAGTTTTAAGAGCTTTTTCTTCAGAGTATTTTAAGCAAATTCCACAAAAGAATCTTGAGAAAACTAAATTAGACAGATTTGTATACCCTGTATAATACTTCTCTCTTATGACAATATATACATACAAATATTTTTAAATAAATGCTGAGTTTTTCTGAAATCATCGTCGACATTTCGCACCTTTCTTTTCTTTGTTTCAAGAGTCATGTGGTTTTCGAAATGGCTTAGGTCGGAAAGAAAGAAAACATGCTTCAAAAAACAGAAAATCTAAAACAACAAAAAGAAACCGAAATCTGCCGAAAAAACTTCAAAAATTCAACAAAAACACAAGTCTCTCTAACAAAAGAATGCAATGCTTCAAATTATGTTGGTCCCACTGTCGGCCGAAATATGTTTGTACTCAACGGCGCTTTGTTGAGTGAGAAGATAAATATCCTGTAGATTTCTGCGCGTAATAGGTTTATACTACAACAACTAGCGGTATTAAATGCCTACATTTTTAGCTGCTGAGTGGGGACCGAAGACTTTATAGCGTTGGATTCAATTGGTGGAATGCTGCAGTAGCCATAAAATGCGAGCGATGTTTGAGACATGTCCAACGAAGTACATCTACTTTGCACATATTCACAAGTATTATGAGAGGATTTCTTAGGAATTACTGCCAGAAAAAGTTGACGAATGTTCATATTCGTTAGTAGGTGCGCGTGTAATATTTAAAAGTTGTGAAGAAGTTATTAAAAGTGCTATATAATGTGAGAAGTTGAAGATACAGGTAGACACTTTGTAAATAAGCCTTTTGGATGTATAGTCGTGGATTTTAACGTTTTGAAACTAGTGAACGAGTAGTTACTTTGAGTGGTAATGAGTGAGACTGTTGATAAAAATGTAATGAACACAACGGTTTATGTAACCCCTTCTCGGGTCTATGTTATCAGAATGGATATGATGAAACGACTTTAAGGTCTATTTGGTTCAATTTGGGAACTGTTTATTTGACTGAAAAAAATTGCGTAAGATTTTTTGCCTTGATTGTAATTAACCACCGGGAATTAAAACAGAAAATTTTAGCTTTTCCGAAAAGAAAATTTAATGAAAGGAAAACAAAAGTTCTAAATGGAATCCATGACAGTAACGAGTGCTTTGAGAAACATTTTATAGGCTGAATAGACTATATTAAACGGTTACATGGGTTTCCTCGGGGAAAAAACAGAATTTTTTCAAAAATTTTTTTTTTCAAATAAAAAATGAAACATTTTGTTACAATTTCGTATTCTTACAAACATACACCATTAACAAAGAAATTCTGAAATTTTTGAAAAAAAAAAAATATTTTAAACTCGGACATTGTGACGAATATTTCGTTGACATCTCGGAAAAAAATGCATCCGCGATGGCAGGGCAACTCCTTACAGGACTCTCTATGTAAAGTGAAAAATACGTTATTTGGTTAAAACCATAACTCAGAACTTGGAAGAAGGAAAAACTGAAAATTGGATTTTTGGTACACCTTTTTACAAAAAAATTAAAACTTCAGTGAAAATTTCGCGATAGTTTTTTTCAAATACTTGTGAAAATCCGTCGTCCAAAAAATGTAAAATTTCAAGAAGATCAGTTGAGTAGTTCTCGAGAAATCATGCCAACCGTCTTCAAAGCCACATTTTCGAGAAAAACGCTTTTAAAGACGGCGCACTTGGCCTAGCTAACTTCGAGCGCACAAGTTCTCAACGCTTTATCTCCGAAACTATTACTGGGAGGAACTTGAAAATTTAGGACAATAGTTTAGAAGTTTATAACAACAAAAAGGAAATACTGGAGGGCCTAAAAGATTCAGCATTTCCGTCTGTTCGTCCATTTTTCTGTCCATTTGCATCAATCTAAAATTATATACACGTACTTTTCTCATTGGAGGATCCTTTGCGCGTTGGCACGGCGAATATCGCATTCGATGGAACGATGAGCTGTACGAAATATACGACAACATTGAGTAGTTCAGCGAATTAAGAGACAGCGGCTAAGCTGGCTTAGTCATGTCATCCGAATGGATGAAAACACTCCAGCTCAGAGAGCATTCAACGCAGTACCCGCCGCGGGAAGCAGAGGAAGAGGAAGACCTCCACTCCGGTGGAAGGACCAAGTGGAAAAGGACCAGGCTTCGCTTGGAATATTTGGCGCCACGTAGCGAAGAGAAGAAACGACTGGCGCGCTATTGTTGACTCGGCTATAATCGCGTTAAAAGAAGAAGAAGACTTTTCTCATCAAAAAGATTTTCGTTTGTCGGAATCGGCGATATCAGTAACTATAGTATATAGTTGCCATACAAACTTTACAAGATAAAAACCAATATATTTTTGACTTGCGAAGGGTATTAAAGTTTTGGTACAACTGTACTTAAGGTTTATTCTTGTTTCCTGATTGTTCGGTTGTGCTTGTGTTATGAGCTATTTAGATTCGATAATTTATATTAAGATAAGGGAGAGAAATCTAAAATATCTCATATCTCATATGCGTATATATATATAAATATTATATAAATCCCACTTCTATGTGTGAAATAATAAACCTACAATATTTCCCAATAATGACTTTTTTCATGTAAGTAAATAATAATTATTTTTAATGACTTATAGTTCGTCTAAATAAAGTTCGAAAGTTTGCACTCAAAGGAAATCATAAACACATCGACACACTGCTGCGTAAAATCTAAGAAGTAATAAATCATAAAACTCGCACGCTGTTTTGTAATTGAGAAAATAATTAAGTGAAAAATCTCATAGAACTTAGCTCCCTGAGCACATAATCTCAACATGTCATAAAAAGAAATTATTTTAGCTGCAAAGAGCATATAAATCCACGCACTACACGCTTTTGGTGTATGTATGTACGAGCATGCGAAAGAAAGCTGCAGCAGCACAAACATGTCCGACCGCCTTGAGAATAGTGCTGCCTCCAGAGGGCGCTGCTGGTGCAAAATGTTAAATGTGTTAATAATGCCAATTTATGAAACTAGAGAGCAGCAGAGGATGTTTGCGCTGAAGTTGGCGTTGCTCGGCAACTCCCAACGGACATTGTCAACAGTTTAAACTCGATCCGAGTGCGGCCAACCGGCCATACCACGCTGCCCTTAACTGTAATCCATACACCAGTGGCAACAAAGTAACGGGTGATTTTTTGAGGTTAGGATTTTCATGCATTAGTATTTGACAGATCACGTGGGATTTCAGACATGGTGTCAAAGAGAAAGATGCTCAGTATGCTTTGACATTTCATCATGAATAAACTTACTAACGAGCAACGCTTGCAAATCATTGAATTTTATTACCAAAATCAGTGTTCGGTTCGAAATGTGTTTATCGACAAATTTTGTTCAGCGATGAGGCTCATTTCTGGTTGAATGGCTACGTAAATAAGCAAAATTGCCGCATTTGGGGTGAAGAGCAACCAGAAGCCGTTCAAGAACTGCCCATGCATCCCGAAAAATGCACTGTTTGGTGTGGTTTGTACGCTGGTGGAATCATTGGACCGTATTTTTTCAAAGATGCTGTTGGACGCAACGTTACGGTGAATGGCGATCGCTATCGTTCGATGCTAACAAACTTTTTGTTGCCAAAAATGGAAGAACTGAACTTGGTTGACATGTGGTTTCAACAAGATGGCGCTACATGCCACACAGCTCGCGATTCTATGGCCATTTTGAGGGAAAACTTCGGACAACAATTCATCTCAAGAAATGGACCCGTAAGTTGGCCACCAAGATCATGCGATTTTAACGCCTTTAGACTACTTTTTGTGGGGCTACGTCAAGTCTAAAGTCTACAGAAATAAGCCAGCAACTATTCCAGCTTTGGAAGACAACATTTCCGAAGAAATTCGGGCTATTCCGGCCGAAATGCTCGAAAAAGTTGCCCAAAATTGGACTTTCCGAATGGAAACTAGAGAGCAGCAGAGGATGTTTGCGCTGAAGTTGGCGTTGCTCGGCAACTCCCAACGGACATTGTCAACAGTTTAAACTCGATCCGAGTGCGGCCAACCGGCCATACCACGCTGCCCTTAACTGTAATCCATACACCAGTGGCAACGAAGTATATATGGTTTGGGTTTGCCTAACGGTATATCACATACATGCGAACATTTGTATGTGTTATAACGGTCAAACGACAAGCGATTTTGAGCAATAACAACTAAGGCAACGAGGACCACAGCGATATAGACAGCAATGCCGTCAACAGCAGCATTAATAACAACACCAACGCATAACGGCAAATGACAGTCATAGGAAGCTGGTGTGCGAGCGTGTGCTGCTTTGGCGAGTGCTTAAGTGTTTTCCAAATGAAAAATAATGGAAAATTCGGATTAGCAAAGCTTTACGGCACACGAATACACACACACGTGCGCTCAGCATGCAGGAATAACGAATGTTGAAATTAATACCTTCGGAGGATTAAAGTCACAGGCGCGCACAAACAGCAAATAGCCTACTCATGACCCGCCATTACGACGTACATATGTACAAACATACCGACAAACAAAAAATTAAGAGCGTCTTTATTAGAGCAGTGATTTTTCCCACAGCAAGCGGTAAATGCCAGATAAATGGTTGTTGTCCTGTCAGTGTGTATTAATCGTCGCTCAGACTGCTCGCCATCAGCCTTTCCGTTTGTTGTTTAACTGACTGCCAGCAGACTCGTTATCTCTGGGCTTAGATGATAAGAGCTTTCGCTTATAGCTAATATTAATGACAAATGCGTGTATATTTATCGTAGGTGTCGTTGCGAAAGGGATTTGCAAAGTGACGCGATTGGCCAGTTTAAATAAGAATTATGAACCGAGTTACTAAATAAATATTACATATACTGCGAACTGCCATATTCGAGTGGGTTAAGCACGTGCTAACTAGTGTGTGGGCGCAAGAAAAGAGGTTAACTTCAATGCCTTTCATAAATATACAATATTATATACAAGAACTTAATTTTCATCTATCATTGTATGTCATAGTGGCTATAGGGATGCAATATTCCTCATAGATTGCCCCATAGCCGTACGCAATTATTCTTGCCAAATTTCTTGAAGATATCTTGCACTTGAATCCAATCATTCAGTTTGTATGGCAGCTGAATGCCATAATGATCCGATCTAAGCAGTTTCTTCGGAGTTGAAACATTGCTTTGAAGTTACTTTAGTCAAGTTGACAAAATGCTTTAAAATATTGTTAAAAGACTGAAAACGCCCATGAAAGCAAGGAGCTTGAAATGTCGTCCCACAGTTCCCTTATTTATTTTTTATTAATATTAGAAGAATATTTAATATTAGTAGAATACTTAGTTTGCTTTTGTAATAGTTAAAGTAAATATACTAACCTTGAATTTTTTAATAAATTCTAATAATTTTAAATGCATTCAAAAATAATGCAAATCTAATTGGGGTTTTAGTGTAGTTCAGTGCGCCTAGATAGCAGCCGAGTCATAAATATCGATCATTTGTTTTGTACAAGTTCAGAATAACTTAAAATGTCATCGCTAATGTATAAATATGATGCTGATGCATTTCTCTAAATATGTGGATAATTTATCAAAGTTCGTGCCGTAAAACGTTCTCTGTGATACAAGGTCTGTCGCAAAAGAAACAGGACTGTTAAAAAAAAACAACAAAAAATTAATATTTTTCAAAAGTTATATTTTTTTATTCAAAGTAGTTTCCTTGTGCTTCGATACAGCGTTTAGCCCGGTCAATTAGCATTTCAAATGAGTGTTTAAGGTCATTTTTCGGAATGCTCTTGAGAATATCGGTCGTCGCCTTTTGGATAGCTGAAATGTCCTGAAACCAGTGTCCTTTCATGGGCAAATGAAGTTTTCCAAATAGGTAAAAATCACAGGGTGCCAGATCAGGTGAGTAGGGTGAGTGATTAATGGTTAATATGGAGTTTTTTAGTCAAAAAACGGGATAGGCACTGATCACCATAAACTTTTTTCATCATTTGAAATGTTTCAGTAAACGTTTTCTCAAGTTTAAAATAAAATTTAATATTTTCTCTTTGTTCAAAATGCATTTTACGACCTATGATCAAAAGCTGCTGTCACTTTTTGACCGATAACATCGATTGTAGTTATCCAATTGTCTTAAAATGTTTACGAAATGCCAACAAGAGATCAAACTTTTTATTTCATATACCCACCAATAGGTGGCGCCACCAGAAACAGTTATATTTAAAAAGTTCTGTTTCGTTTGCGACAGACCTTGTACATTCGAAGCATGTTTTGGCCATCCGGTTCGGAATCAATGTAAGACATGGGTTCCTCATGTTACTTGTAGTTATTGTAAAGGATATTTGGAAGATGGCCATACTTTAATTGAACTAAATATAATTAACATATTAATTTCTATTTCTCTATTCTGGGTTGGTAAGAAAAAGTCTATGAAATTTGCAATACCAAGGATCTGGGTAGAACCAAAAGATCTTGTTAATGACTGTTACTTTTGCACTGTGAACCCCACTAAAAGACATAGTGTCCTTGAATAAAAGAATATTCTGCTCCAGTCGCACACGGACATAATTTTTATCACATTGGAAAAAGTTAAGTATGTTTCATGCCTAGTCTTCCTAAATTCCTTTGTTTAAACACTGATTATCTCATGTTTACTTTCACATATATAAACGCTAAGAGATGAGCTACTTTTTGGTGAAACTTTTTTCTGTGGCCTAGGTACTGGGTACAACCAGAATTAACTTTTTTCAATGTAATAAAAATTATGTCCGAAGTAATTGACATTTCTTGTGCACCTAGCGAATGGCGTTTATTCATCAGCAACTACACAAAAGGAGCTGTTTTATAGCATAACAAAAATAAATTCCCATCTGTTTCTCTCGCTCACTCAGTACACACTAAAGAAAATTACAAAAGTGTGTATGAGTGAAGTATGATTAAGTAGATTTAAATGGTCATGCATCCATAAGCACAATTATGGGATAGCAAAAAACAATAGTGGTCCACAAATCAAGCAGATTTTCGCCGAAGAAGAATTTCCCACGTTGCTGAATCGTACTCAAAAAGCGAATTGGAATAGTCTCAAAGTAGTCGTATGAGGATTTTAAGAAAATATCAATAAGCTTGCAAACAAAGTTAAAAAGGTATGCTAACAAATTGCTTAGTTGAGAGAATGTACTTGCGAACATAAAAGAAAAAGTAAATTATTTTCTAATTTTCTGTAACGTATTTTGATAGCAAAACTTGATGAATGTAATAAAAACCTGTATTTAAATGGTTTCATCTTTAATTGATAATTAAAACCACAGAACCATAGAAAAAATATCGTGCAATCGGTCTTCTCGGTAAACACAAAAGCAAACTTTTTCACACGATTTATATTTTTTTTTGTCTAATTACGACCTAAACAATTGAAACTGAATACTTTAAAATTTAGGTCAAATTTTGTATTGACGTGTGTAATATATGTAAATACCAATCCTGCTATTCTGATGCGAATTTTGCTTAATATTGATATTTGCAGTAGTAAAACAATATTCTTGTAAATAATTCATTATGGCAAAATAGTTGTATTCCACTTTAAAAGGGCTTTTACACTCACTTTCGTATCAATTACAGTTCCAAGAAATATTCGTGGCATAGTTTAATCAATTCTTGCTGGTTTTCAATTCGTGTGAATCACTAATTGGACGAAAAAAACGAACAGTGATTTATTACAAATATTTTTTTACATTTTTTCACCCCCATTTGGATGAAAAGCGATACTTAATGTGAGCAACAGCTTTAAAAGAATAATTGCTAAAAATAACCATAAATATCAATTGATAAAAAATTGCCGACGAGGCAAAATATGCGAAAATAAATGTTGCAAAATATTTTAAATAAACAAAAAAAGGAAAAGAGACACACACGCAGTCTCAAGGCAATTTGAGAGCACAATAAATTAAACCATTGTATGCAAATACCCGAACACACTCAGTCCATACAATTCATGTACAAATATATGTAATTGTGACAAGTGTCTTAGCTGGTGTAAATAAATGTCATATATCATCTGAAAGGATATGCATTTACATACGAAGACTTATCTATTTCACATTTATTTTGAACATTTTTGTGTGTGTATGCGTGTGTGTGTTGTGCTTTCAACATCTCTTATGCTATGACTTCGCTATAGCCATGTTGGCATATTGTGTTCTTGAAGTGTGTGTCACTTCCGAGCCAATGTCTTTCAAACTACTTTAATTTATTATGATTTAATTCCTTTCAGAAAATAAAATATAAGCGCAAGAAGTAGGCAAAACTGAAAAGAAGAGTAAGGCTGAGTTGTGTTGCTTTGGCAGTAAGGAGAATATATCCCAATAAACACAAGAGATTACAGAGAAATCACCTCAGCTCAATAGATTAGAGAAAAACGTATCTTATTAAATAAGATTTAAAAAGGATTAAATACCTTTTAAATAATCCTTAAAGGAAGAAGTGGATCAAAATATCTATTTGGTGACATTGTCGCTACTCATTTCACGCTTTTAGTATGTAATATTGAATATAATTTCATAACTAATGTGTGTGTAAGACGTTTTGGTAAAAACTACTCGTCAAATTTATTTTTTTTAAATCTCTTAACATGTTGCTACAGAACATATTTGTTTGGTTCACCCAACAGTTATTTATAATACGTGAAATTAATCTGGGTGGATATAGAGTTATAGTATATGCCACAATCTTGATGATATGTGTTAAAATCTGCCCGATTGCCCGTCTATGGAAGTAATATCTTGAGTAAAAATTCAGATATCTTAGAAACTTGATATGCACTCGTTGAAAGAAAACCCATAATGTGTATAATCAAGCCACAAGTTTGTATACAAAATTATAACTTTTCACAGAGTATCGGCGGTATGTTGCCCATCTGCTAAAAAATTAATGTTTAACGTTACGAAATCAAAGTCGAAATTTTCAAATTTCATCTGATTCTTTCATTTTGGAGTATATAAAACAAGCACTACTGAAGATATTGAAACGGAACCAAAAAATTATGCAACGCAAAGTATTCGTGAAATCTGGCCATACATATTCAAGCCTCCAAACAACTCCCGGCATAATGTATATAATCAAGTAGATATCGTAGGGGAAACGAGAGGTAGGATTGAAATTTGTGGGTAAAGCGCCGAAAGGCTAAGCTTAGCCTCACGATGAAATGCCATACGGCAGTTCCGTGGGCCGTACGATTCTTGGAAAATTTCTTGTCCAAAATAAGAGAGATACCGAATATACGGAACTCTATTCGTTTGGCTTACTTTATAGCTTTATACTTTATAATATCGACAATTTTTTGTTAATGGTGTACTTTTGCGACAAAAATGGGCCAAATCGGGTCCACGAATTACCTCAGCTCCTATTGGTCAGTATCTTAGTTATTTTCTTAAAATTGCTTGGCAACATGTTCTCGACTATATTTTAGTAAAACGAAAAGTTAATGCGCTCCAAATCTCTACCAAGACCTAATATACCCATACCAAGACCTAATATATCCAAGACCTAATATACCTTATATATTGATTTCTGACTTTCCGACTTTAAAATGTTTATTTTGAAAATGAATTAAATCGGCCCAGAACACGGTTAAAGCTCGTTTACTTAAAAAATTACTCCCGATTGTTTGTTTGACTTTGGCTTTTTCTTCACATATTCTACCCAATATTTAAAATTTTGCTCTTTCGAATGAATTTATAGCACATCTATCTGCCTTTAATATGTACATATATAATTCGGTTAAGAGGTAGGCACTAACACAGGTTTAACTTGGACAGTTTGGAGCGCTGGCCCGTTGGGATACCTACAATTCTTACATTATAGATCATAAGACCCTTATGAGTACATATTAACAAAGAGGTTTGAAGTTACCAGCGATTCCATACTGACTTGTCAAACAAACGAGTCTGATTACGATTATCTTAAAGCTATTTTTAGTCAGAACAGACACTTCTTAATTAGCTTTGAGCACACAGTACATCTACTGTCACCTTAGCAGCAGCAATTTATTCGTGAAAAAAAGTAAAAACCTTTAGCAAAGATCCATGGAGAGCTCCTTTCAGGAAACCACTCCTCTTAGCTTCGACCCATCCTTAAAGCAGCTCACTGTACCTTTTCTTCAGCGACTTCTCCCCATTCACATCTCCCTTGTCGGTATGTGAACAGAGATTAGGCTGCGAAGTTTTCAAGAATACAATAGAAGGAGGAGAGAATTTCACCGCATTCTTGTTCTGACTCTGTTGTATTCCCAGCTTCCCTGCCTACAATATCTATGGGTGCTATTAGGTAAATTAATTAAAATACAATAATACTTTAATTATAATCCACTCACGATTTCTTTGAGTAATGAATGTATAATTCTACTTCCGTTCCTTTTAAATTAAGTTTTTCTAAATTTGTCTTTGCCTTTAACTCTTCTAAATTGCGATAGTATAAAACGTTCGGTTGCACCGAAACTTAGCCCTTCGAAACAATTCTTACCATTTTCAATTTCTTAATCCTACTCGGTCATTTTGAAAAATAGTTCTCCCTAGTAGCATTATTGGATTGTTCTCATATACACATTTGAACAAATATTAATACATATGTATATACGGAATACATCTTCTTATAATGAATTACTGAGAATATTTTTAATAGTCCACCACCTCGAGATTAGATATGCAGGTATATAAGCAGAAACCACTTCCTTTCGTTTCTTATTGTTGTTTTTGTATTGCTGTGCGGGCGTGTGTATGTGGATTAAGAAGAAATATGAATAAGTTTACAAGCGGATATTTGAGAATGTATAGCTGCAGGATGTGGTCAGCTGGGGGAAGCCTAGAAACTTTGGATTAAACACTTTTATTTATTTTCGCAAAGGCATGGCAGCAAAGCTTTGAAGCACATGTGGGCAGAGCTTTCACGGCTATGCAGTTGCCCGTATATGTAGTTAGGCAAGCTGGTCCATAAATATAAATACTGGTTAAAGTTTACGAGTTGATTTAAGAAAATAGACCATGGCAAGGGTTTTATATTCGAAAAATGAAATATTGCTTGAACTGCTTTCCATTTTGCAAGGCTGTCCTTACACTTTTGCCAGCATGTGGATATTCACTTGTCTGCCGGCAGGTGTATGGTGCGAGAAATTAGAATTTTATGCATGTGTAGTATATAGTTATTAGATGCTTGTAAAACAATTATGTAACTGTGTGCATGTTCAAGTAGTTTAAGTATATGTATATATATATGAAAAAGTATGTATTGGTGCTAAATAGGTTTTGCCTGCAGCTGAACTTCGTATTACGGCTCAACTTTGCATACATTATATAGGGTGCACTTTTAGAGTAATAAAATTGCACAAACTGACATCTATCAAAGCAGCTCTCAAAATAGACCGATGTGTTGAACTTGGTATGCAGCATGCTCAGGAAGAATCAAGACAAAGATTTAGATCGGACGAATCTTTAGAAGTGGTTGAAGACATTGTTGATTAAATTGGATATATCTTGAAATAAAACTTCCATCAAGATACTTTTGGGATCCTTTTAGTATATTGATATTTCTAAATAAGAGGGGATAATTCGCGTATATATAGACAGAGAGATGGATATAGTTCGACTCAGATTGCCTTGTTGTTCACTTAATGATCATATTATACTATGGAAATTCCATTACACTAAGTTCATTTGGCGATTGAGCGACGAGGTGACGATGAGTGAAATAATCCAAGCAGGAACGAGAACGCGTTGACGACGAAACGCGTCCAGTACAGCCATCAACACGTCAACACGTCATATAGGAATTGATACTTGAAAGTCGACAGTTAAAAGTCAGAGATCTTAATGGAATCGTTGGAATATCGGAAGGATCAGTGTAAGCCATTTTGAAAGATCATTTGGGCTTAAGAAAAGTGAAAGCACGATTTGTTCCAATCTCGCTCAATTTTTTCGAAACACAGTGTTGCCTTAACGCCTATACAACAGTGCTTCTCGATAACCAGGATATCATGAAACGATATCAATGCTTTCGACCTGACAACAGGCAATATCATGGTAAAGGAGAGTCGAAGCCGAAAAAAAATACAAGAAAGCAGTCAAAAATAAATGTTATGGTGACAGTAGTAAAAAAGCCGGAATTTTGAGCCGACAACTCTTTGTTTTTGCACCACGATAAGGCACCGTGGCATATTGCATTGATTCTTCCCGAGTTTTTCGCCAAAATTTCAACTAATGTCGTGCAGCAGCCACCATATATGCCTGATATAGCTCCACCTAACTTCTGGCTATTCAGCAAACTTAAACAACCGTATATTGCGGGCTACTCCGGAAATTTACTTTAACAACTATATCGAGGATTCGAAACAACGTTGGCACAAGTGTATTGGGGTAAAGGAATTTGAGGATGACGACATAGATTTTGAAAAATAAATTACATTAGCTTAACAAAAGCTAATAAGGCTTGACTATTTTTTGTCCATAGTAAATAAATATATTTATAGGCTCTTGTACATTACTTTATGGATGTTATAAACCACGTGGATTCAACTCGTCAATGAGGAACTCTGCAAGCAAATGATATGAAATCTTTCTATTGCCATTCTATCTACTGCCTTATTGGATTAGTGTCTGGTATATCATGTTACTTGATTTCCAAAATCATGTTTGAATATTAAATACAGGAAAAATGCAAACTAATGAAGGTTATCTTATCAATTGTTCCATATTTGATATGAAATAAAAATATGCACCGCCTAAAAAATACCCTTTGACCACTCACATTGTATGTATGTACATTACAATTGCAATATTTTGCTTAATAGGCATACACAAATCCATATGTTTGTGCATATGTACGTATATAACCGTAACTTACCCCGATGCAATGGCATGTTTTGTTACAGCATATTTCGTCCTTTACGCTTTTTTCTAAATAAATACGCACAAATTGCATCAATAAATGCATGGAATTCGTTCGTTAATAAAATATTAGGTAAATAGCATTCATGTATTTTTCTTTTTTGTTTTTGGCATGCCTTGCTTTACTATGTCTTTACTATTATTTTTTTCATTTGGAATTATTTGCCTTTTTGTTCAATCGCTTCGCAATATGCCATTTGCATATGCTCGTGATTGCAAAGCTTTACAGCAAATATTTGATGAAAAAATGCTCTATTGGCATATTCATGATGCGGAATTTAAAAAAATGTGACAAAACCGTTTGCGCAAATTTATGTTTAATTTAGAAAATTAATTTAAAAATTTATCGGCGACTTTTTGCTCTGCCATTTCAACGCTAACGATACTGCTCACGTAAAAATGTGATAATTAACGGATTTATTTGGCGATATGTGTGTACGAGGTGTGTTTCAGGAAAAAATGAAATTTAAAATTAAAATTTTGCCTGTTTGGGGAGTCCAATTGTTACAGTTTGGATTTCATTATGTAGGCCTGAAGTATGGTAAAATTTTCAGCTGTAGTCATTGCTTACTTTGTCTTTTATAGCCTATAAGATTAGACGCGTTTTTATAAGCTTGCGGATTTGCGTTTGTAAAGAGAAATAAATAAAGTATTTGTTCATGAAATGTTCGACAAAAATAATGTCGATGTCCTAGTCTCCGTATTTGCCAGGCATGGCCCCGTATGACTTTTCCTATTTCCACAAATAAAGGGACCCTTAAAGTTCTGTTATTATGCGAGCATAGATGAAATTAAAAACGCAACGCGAAAATGGCTAAAATAAATTCGAATTTCAAAATTGTACCGACGATTGGAAGAAGCGCTGGCATTAGAGCAAAATTTTGAGTTATTGCCTTCAAAATTAATGTTAACAATGAATAAATATTTTTTTTCTTATAAAACTAAATTTCCCCTATTTTTTGAACACACCTTCGTATTCAATTAATTTTGTTTTTAATATTTTTTTCCGGCAAAAAAATGACATGTATATTTAATAACCTTAAGTATTCAGATATGTATGTATGTACACAAGTACGCACTCGTGACAACTCGAACGTTCGGAAACTTGAACACTTTTTCTTTTTTCTTCTCCATTGGCTACCTTAAAATGCGAAAAAATCTGTAATTTTATACCCGAAAACATAAAATATACTACATAAGAGTATTTTATTACATAATGAGACGAAAATGAAATATTTTTGAGCTTAGAAAAAAGGGCTGGAATAGTTAATGCTCTATCCAAAAAATTCAATATTGGCAAGTCCACAATTGTGGGATCGTAAAAAAAAGAAAAAAATTTTAAAATAACAAATACGCTATCGGGCCTAGGAAAACGAAAACGGAGCTTTAAAACTTCCGAGAATGAATATGATACCCTGAGTATTTGTAAATAAAACGCAAAATATTTAATTCATTCATTAATATTTAGTTTTTCGCTTTCAAAGTAATCCCCACCAGTTGTAATACACTTATGGCAACGATTGTTCCAGTCCTCGAAACTCTTCTGATAATCACTCTTTGGGATGGCCTTCAGCTCTTTCAGCGAATTTTGTTTTATCTCTTCGATCGACTGAAAACGGGTTCCACGGAGCTGCAATGTCAGTTTGGGGACCAACGTCTGTCTCTAAGGAACAAATTCATGATGCACCAAACTGCGAATATCGAAAACCACTATGAGCATCACCTTGATTTTTGCTTTGGCGTGGTTTTTATTCTCCTGCAACCAACATTATAGTTTTGTTCACCTAGCGGTTGCGCCAGAAACGTAAAAATTTTCCGTCGGGATGGTATGACAAGACTTTTTATGGGGCTAGTGTAAAAATTGGACGATGGGCGTGGCATAGCTTTGGTGAAATCCCATATTACGGAAGCCGAATGACCGATTTCGATAAGGTTTTGAACGTGATATTGCTCCCCCCATATGGATACACATATAAAGATTTTCGAACTTCCTGGTGATTTTATGCTGGATATATCGGCCAATATTTGAGTTATCTCAATGAAAATTTCAAAAAGTATTCGACTCGTAATAGTGAATTATTGAGCCTAAAATTAATACAATTTGGCGAAAACTTCACCTAGCCTCGATATGACCATTGCCTGGATTGTTGAACAATCGGCTGATTTTCTATAATGACTACGTATAATGATTTTGGGTTTTCTAACAAATCTTATGCCTAATATATACGTAGGTCAATGTATAAGTTATATATAGAAGTATATCATGTACATGTATATATAAAGTTTCTTAGATTCCGATCCTCTGGTTGACGTTTTACATCGTAAGGTAAGGTAAGATGGTTTTGGTTCCAGCAAGTTGCATGAGTATAAAATGTTCGGTTGCACCCCTATCTTATTTGTTTTGAAATATCTTTTGCCCGGAGAATTTAAATTTAACTTCCGGGTGCTTTTTTGTCACAAAGTATTACAACACAGCAAAAATTACCCGATCAACGGATTAATTTTAAAGAAAATGCTCAGAAAATGCATGCCAGGTTAAGCAAGAACAGCTCAATGGTTTTTACCAGCGTTGGATGGCTTCAAAATTTTAAAAATGATAATGGAATCCGAGTTATTTCAGTCTCAGGGGAAAAATTATCCTCACGACCGGAACTAGCAGAGCCATCAAAACTAAGCTAGAAGCTAATTGAATTTGAATATTTTCGGTAAAATTTTACAAAGCAGATCAGTCTGAGTTATATTAGAAGCTTCTTTCCTGAAAATCATACGTTTCTAAAATGGAAAAGAAACACTTTTAATACACGGTAGAAAAATACAAAATCAGCCTGGATAATAACACCTATCTTCAAAAATGTATATAATTTTTCGCGAGTACCACAAGCAACTACACTACACTACAAACCGATTACCCTCTAACAAATCTACTAGGTGAAACTCTATTTAAAAGAGATCGGATTGCCTCAAGGGGATTAACTTCTTCTTCTTGATGCAACCTCGCATCCAAACGAGGGTAGATTCAAGTGTGATGATGACTCAATTACAGCGATATTTTGCCGTCAAACGCCACTTGTCCAATAGATCTAAACGCAATAAGAATATCAAAGTTACATAATCGAATTTAACTGCTGGCAGCCATTTGATGATGAGTTGAGACAAAGCATTTTGTTGAAGTGCTTTGCTTTGCCAATCTGAGAGACGAAGCAGTATAAATTTTAAGCAAAGTACTATACAATATGTCATTGCTGCAAGAGTTAGTACAAGAAAAATGAATGCGCTGCAATCTTTGCGCGAAGAAGCAGCATAGAGTTCGGTCGAAAATAAAAAAAAAACATCAAACAAAACTCACTGCTCTCTTTATTCCATATGTAAAAAAAACAAGCATGTTCCTTCTATTCTTTACGAAAATAGAAATTACAAATTTTTGTATAAATTTTTTTTCTAAAGTAAAATATGTTAAACCTTTTGCCTGAGAGTTATTATTGTGGTGCCTTGTAATACAATAAATGCGATGAATTTGCGATCAGCTGCCTATTTTGGAAATTTATTATTTTGAATTTATTAATTTGAATTTCTGTTTTCTACACTAATCTACATAATTAATTAATGTTAGCTGAAGAAGTATATATGTTCTAAACCCGATTTAGAAAATATTTGTCATTCAAAAACTCTTCATAATTTCAGTGTGTCGCGAAATTTCACATAATTAATAATCAAATAATTTCCTCCAAAACCTCTTCCTACAACTAAGGGAGAAATTTCTGTGTGACAACCACTGTATATAGCCCCTCCTCAGCTTACCTTACCTTCTCCCTCAGGAAGGTGTAGAATTTCAATCATTCGCAATTCGCTGTGGCATGCACTTTTGGCATTTACTCTATTTCCTTCATAATTTTGCGCTTTTTTCTTTTATCATTAGACGACCTTTGCAAGCTTTATTTCCATATATTTCTTGCGTGCCACATACAAAACGGCACATTAAGCAATGGTGTATGTGCAGCGCCTGTAATGCACTAAATCGTAGCAAAACGCATAATTACGCTCTCAACGCTCAAAAACATACTTTCGCGCGCACACATACATGCAACACATATGTGCACACTCACACACATACACAGCACATATTCGAACGAACACTAACGTCGCTTGCTCCCTTTGCAGCGCTACAAGTTTGCCCCTCCAGCGCCTGCGGATAGTTTGGCGCAACGCGCGAACACCTACCAACGCCGCAAAGTATGCAATATTTTTTGCACTTGTGACGTGCTCTTGATGACACTGCTGCATTTCAGCGTTGCGTTTCGGCGTGCCTGCGAGTTGTAGTTGTTCGCGCTGTTCGTGCGTTTTGCCTGCCGCCATTGGTGCGTTAAGTTGTTTTTGTTGCGAGTGTAAGAAAAAGGTCATAAAAGCGAAGCTGATTATGCGAATATGGGTGACTGCAAAAAGACTGCGAAAAAAAGGCGAATTTGGGTCAAAAACATTGCTGTGCGCAAAACAGCCTCAGGTCTCTCGAACGCATCGGTATGTGTGCGCTTTTTGCGCATGTTTTAGTATCTCCTTTAAAATTGGCATTTAATGCGGACTTTATACAAAGTTGTTGTACACTCCGCTTGTGCTTGTGAACTCATACTGCCTCAAGTGCAAAACATATATAATTTTCAAATTAAGCTGATGAGGAAATAATGTGTGGTAAATTTAAGTACACTCGCCTTTGAAGAAAATATTAAAAGAAAATGGAAAATTAATTATTTTCATAATTGGTGATTTTTGGGAAGATAATTGCATGGTGAGTTGGCTGAATATGAAGCGGTGAAAGTTCAACTTTCTGTGTACTAACCAAAATCCTTAATTCTCTAAAAAGATTTAACAAGTTCCAAAAATTGTTATTAAATGTGAGCGTTTACATAGATATCCGTCCTTTGACGAAATCATGAATTATGATATAATTTAATAATTATTTCGAAGTAAAGAGCACGACCGATACCTATTTTGAAACCAAACAGATTTCGTACTGTGGAACTTTCATCGAAATTGATTGTTATAATCGGTGCATCGCCTTATTAAATTAAAAAAAAGAATCTTTCAAAATATGTTTTCGAATTTTTCAGTCGGCTGAATTGGATTTTTTGAAGCTTTAAGAAAGAAATTACATTTTTTTACACAACAAAAGTATGGAAGTAAACCTCAACTATGAGAGATATTCCATAGCAAAAATCTCCAAAATAAACTAATGAAGATTCGAAAATACTTAAGAAGAGGCAGCACACTTAAGCCTGTGACAGGAAAGCCACCTACAGCAATGCCTCACGAAGTCTAACTGTCGCTTTCAGTGGACTCTTACAATGTGATACATTCAATGAAACATCATTTTATAAGTGACAAAGGCGTAGTCAGCAGCTAATCTAATAGTCGATGAGCTTAAGAAAGAAGTGCAAAGTAAAATACTGAATAGCTCACTTTTAGCGGGAAAATATCTAATAAATTTCACTCAGCCTGACTGAGCATAAATTATAAAGTTATCCTGTGACTGTACTCCCAATTTTACATCTCCTTTGCTTACAGACACACGTTCTCTCGTGATTGAAGCACGCCTCACAATCGCTTTGTGATTTTATGCGCATTTGACCTTTTTGCGGATCAGTGAATTTCCAGCAGCAAGCCCTTGCGCACAAATATATTCAAACAATTACATATGCATGTGTATAAATATTATTAGATATTACTCACTTATGAGCGTTTTAAATTTCATATCCTCACATAAATACATGCTTATGAACACATATACAATATATGTATATACTTCAATTAATAAAGGACATTACTTGCTGCTTCGATATACTCACACATATATTAAGGTGTGTGTGTTTTAGTTGGGATAAGCATCCATTCGTTACGTTCAAAGTGAATGCTTTGACTGCCACTGAAGTGTTAAAAGCCAGAAAAATTAAATATACGAGTATATCATATGTATTTATATATTGCTTGCTGAGATTCTATTGAAAAACTGTAAGAGCTGTGTGCTTTGTGAGTTCGTATGTACAAAAGGGTGGTCCGATCATTGCATTTTTGATAATTTAAATAAATAAATATGTTTTATTGGATTATACACTGACGAAAAATGTCATAATACAACTGTAAAGGATATGTACCTATACTTATAGATTTAATAGCATATTAATACAAATAATTATTATCTAGACTTCATATCAATAATTTTTCGGATTCGAATATTTACCCGTATATATACTTTTTATTATAAAATACAAAGCTAAGATCGAAGATACTTTCCTCTTTTTCCGGACCCAAAAAAAGTTTTATTAAGATTTTTTATTCTCCCAATTAACTTCTTTATGCCTGATTCGAATAGTACATATATATATGTAGATGTTAGGTGAGTACATGTACTTCTGTGATCAAATTGAAAGGTGAATTTTGTCCATTTCATCACCTTCAAAGTAATCCCTCACTGTGCAATACACTTATGCCAACGAATTTTCCAGCCATCATATCACTTGGAAAAATCCTCCGTCATGATGGCCATCATAAACTTCTTCGATTCAGCTTTATATCTTCAATTGAGTCAACACGGTGTCCCCGAAGTGGTCTTTTGAGTTTGCTGAACAGCCAGAAGTCACACGGGGCCAAATTAGGCGAATGCCGTGGTTGCGTCAAGATATTAGTTGAAAATGTGGCGAAATGATCACGCACTTCTTTGTTCAATAAATACATCGTTAAACTTTTTCCTGTGAGGATTTGTAAAGTCTGAAGTCTATGCTGACAATCCGTCTTCGAATCAGGCCTTAAAGAAGAACATTAAGCGTGCCATTCGCCAGTTACCAGTCAAAATGCCCGAACGAAGTCATCGAAAATTGAACTCAACGAATGAACCGCCTGAGACTTAGGCGCAGCCAACATATGAAAGAGGCAATCTTCTAAAAACAAATGCCAAAGAATGTTCTTTCGAATGATTCTCCATTAAATTCGAAGTTTGCAAACTAAAACTTTGAAATAATTATATTAAAACATCGCTCAAGTCACATTGGAATATTCGACTACAGTGTTAAGTTCCAAATTTTTTGAACCCTTTTGCTCTCATTATGCTGCTCCATCGAATATATGTACATACGTATACAAGTATTTTAGTACGATATTGTAATTTTGACTCCTAAATTATGTTAGCACTTGTTGTGGTGTATAAAAGCAAACCATGAAATCGATATTCAATTTAAAAAATAAAATTCTGTCATCCACGTGAGCCACACATTAAAACCATTTCACTTTTCTTAAAGTCCCTTTGAACCACCCTGTGCAACGTAAGATGCAGTCAAGCGCAAATGATTTCTGAGTTGACAAGTAAATTTGCTAGATTAAAATCCATTATACTCGAGCAAAGAGAAAATTATATACAATAACAGTTACGATACATACATACACATACATATGTGAAAGTGATTTGAAATTGTTGAATAAATAAATTGTAGTGAAGGTACTGTGTAATTAAAAAACCAGGACTTAGTAGTTTTAGGTGAAAAAAGCATAAATGGCGAAAATAACATAGACAATTAATTGCTTACAAGGGTAATTAAAAACAACAACACAGTAAATAGTTATGATAAAATGTTAATTGATCAATCTATTGAGCATACTCAATTTCCTAAATTAATTTTTGAAAATTAAAGAAAAAAATGCTTTAATTTGTAAGCTCAAAAATCCGTTCATAAATGTATGACTGAAATATTGTCATTTTGGATCAATACAATCGCGTTTAGACTGCTATCTAGCTGGTTGTACAAAAACAGAGAACAATAACTAGAATTTTATGCAAACATTTTTAGTTTGAACAAATTTCGCACCTTCCAACATTACAACGTAAAACGAAGCCCAAAGTGCGTAAAGGGAAATGCCAAAGGCTATTCAACAATAATTTTTGTTATACTATACTGTTACTGAAAATCTCTTTTGTATGACGCGTGCCTGTTGTGACGAAGTTTTTATTAAGAATAATTTAAGTTCAACTCTTTGGTTTTCTTTGATTGTTTTTGCTAAGATTGTGTTTCTCATGAAATAAGTAGGTATTCGGATAGATATGTAGATAGAAAATTGAGACTTTGCACATATGGTCACAAAGGTTCAACACTCTGAATCAGGTGTTCTGGAGTCTCCTGTTCCATGTCGCAAAACTGCCAGTTTGAGCAAAAGACTATGCCCATATTGGACAAATGCTTCCTAAATCTGCAGTGCCCATTATAGGACGCGACAAGGAGACGTAATTTTTCTTGAGGGAGATTGTTCAAGTCTCTAAATCTAGCAAGGATGTACCTTGCTGCCTGCTGCCACTGCCGTTCTCTCCCCACTCTTTCCTTCGCTGCCATGAGCAGCGTGGAATGTTTCGCTACCTGTTTGACCACTAGATGCAGCGGTGTGAGTTCAAGCATGACTTCAAGTGTTGCGGTTGTGCAAGTGCGAATTAAACCTGAAGCGCAGACACAGACGAGCCTATGCAGCTTCAATAGTTGAAGGCCTACCGAAGACTGCCTTGCCTTAGACGCCCAAACAACCGCTACATAAGTGACAATAGGCCTTACGATCATGGTATACAGCCATCTGATTATACCTGGTTAGCAGCCCCAGGATCTACCAGCTGGGTGCCTGCATATCGTGAGTGTCTTGGTGACTTTGGACAGTGTTAGTTCCACGTGCCTATTCCACCATAGTGTTGAGTCTAATGTGAGACCAACGAATTTGACCTCTTTAGACACCACCAACTCTCTGTTACAGAGTGTTGGGGGCCTCAAGCGCGGAAGAGATCTTCGCTTAGTAAAAGAGACAACGGTTGTTTTGGACGGGTTGATATTTACCCAAAAAACTTTTCGTCCAGAATTTCGGTTGTCTATAAATAAAAGTTTTCTTTAAAAGGTAACAACCCTTTGTAGAAATGCATGATGAGCGCAACGTGAAAGTGAATTTCATGAAAAACTGAAAATTTTGTTAAGACTGTAATGGGAGGGATTTCTTAGGCCAGCCACAATAATTATTTAAATATAACGAATAAAAGACCTCGAGTACAACGCCTTCTGGAAAATTTAAATTAATTTCTCTTAATTGGAAAAACCCTAGTCAAATCTCAATATGGCCGAGGACAGAGCTTATTTTTAAACAAATACTATACTACTACATCAAGATTCTTTCTGACTAAACACAAAAAAAAAAAATCATTTAGTCAAAGAACACTGAACTCAACCACTTAAATAGTCACAAGTAATATACCGAAATGAAAAAACATAAAGAAACCAGAATGGCCACCAAACCCACTACGAATGGTCAAAAAGACAAATCACTTTCTAAACTAAAATTGCCCGAATACACAAGTCAAATTGAAAATCAGCAAAACCATGCTGTTGCATTTCGAAGCAATATCCACAATTCTCTAGGCAGAGGTGTATGGCGCTGAAAGGTCGGACAATGTGCGAATGGATGAAATCACAGCGTAGCCTTCAGCTCCCTGGGGATGTTTAAAAAATTAATATAAGATGAGCAACATTATGTTTCGAATGCACACACACACAAACACATCCACAGCAGTCATATTTCGGGTTGTAAAACACATTTGTTGCTCCCTTTGCTCTCGGAATATATGGCATATTTGAAATAACATACATACGCCGGCGTCCTTAACCGCAGCTGATTGAGCTAGGTTGTGGGAGCGCTTTGCTATTCTTGTTGTCCTTCATGTTCTCAAGCCAGTTTGACCTTTTTTCCGCAGACATATCTACATACGAGCATATGAAAGGATATAGACATTAGCGTGGGCTCACCACGTGGTGAATTATTAGGTCATAGACTGGTCCAAGCATACACATCATAAGCGTTAATATCGGACAAGAATCACGTATTATAGATTTATTTAGTTATTTGTATTGCAACTGGACCTATCTAGGGTTGAGAAGGAACCTAGAAATTTGAAATATATGGATTCTCTCAAGTAACTCTCCGAACAAAATTTCGTATACAATGGTAAAAAAATATATTTTTTGTACCGAGAAAATGTCTTCCGAAATGCCAAAAAAAAACATAAAATGAAGTAGAGAACTCTCGGAAAAAATTGGACCAAGTATCGAAACTGCTTTAATTTAGTGTTTTAGAAACGTAGTCTTTGAAAAGACCCAATTTTGAGCGATTAATACCTACCACTGATTCGAAAAATAAAATATATTCGAAGGCCTAGCTCATCAGTCTACGACTTGTGGAAGAAGTATTTTCGACTAGATTGACAGTCTTAAAGGTTAACAAACTTTTGAAGATTATTTTTCTGAGCTTTATGTTAACTGAAGTTGGTTCTTTTTGGACTTTATTTGTTATTCAAGTATTCAAGGCAAGCCACGTTGTATGCTGGGTTGCCGAAAGTGTACCTAATACACGACTATACACATATGTATGTGTATGTTTGCATTGCAGCATATAACGTTTGACAAGTTTCCTTTACTTTGTCCTGCCTTGCCTTGGGCGCTTTACGCCTGAGTGGTAAGTAGTGAGCATTGGTGAAAGTGTTGTGCATTAACCGGCACACACACACATACACATTCAAACGCTTACACATAGTTATATGAAAGCAGTTTGCCGTTTATGTATGGGTAGTGTGTAAAGAAAACCATAAAAAGGAGTAGCTGAAAAGTCTAATAAATTCGTAACATTTTCTCAGGGCATTTTTCTGCCACTCTTTCTCCTTCTCTCCTTGTGCCTTTTGCTAGAATTTCTATTCTGTCATAATTTTTCTTCTTCAATAATAAATACTGGTGTGTATATATGTCAGAATTTATGGTTTTCTATATAAATCTTTGCTTGCTAACATACTTTTCTAAAATATTTTGCCTGCTACTGTACGCTGAGGTACAAACCGTCTTCACCTTGGGTACAGTGGCAGTTACCTCGCCTCGAGGCCTCCATGCTGGCTTGTATGTACGCCTTTCTTGTGAATTCTGTTTCATCTTTTGCTTCGAGCGCTCATAGCAAACACATTATTTGTAACTTGTCCTGCCATCAGTGGCTTGCCTTCTTCAATACCTTTCTGCTAAGCTCGTTTTTGCTGATGCCACTTTTTTTCTCCTTTTGCAGTTAACCTCCGGTCAATTTGTCATGGCATAAATAATGTGCATAATTCCGTATATTCTGCTATCTAACATCTGTTTTCTTTGCATAAAAATGAAAGTATTAAAATATGTGATGAAAAGATACCAGCAAACCTGGTATGAGTAAGGAGTCTGCGTGAATTATTTGGGAGAAATTTGGGTATTTCATCAGTTTGAAATCTTTAAATATTAGCGTATCCATTTAGATCCGAAATTTTCTTTCTTAAATAAATGTATCTACTTTATATCCGAAAGTCTCTTCCTACCTAGTACATTATCTGATTTACGATTATCACGAACATTTTTCCAACTCCCTAGTCTCCATTTTAACCAATTCGTATATCAAATTTTTGGTTTACTACATACGTCCATATCTCTCGCACTCTTCCACTCACTTCATCGCACCTACTTTTATTTTATACCCATTCAGGCACCACCTAGGACGACCCCAATTCATCTTCTCTGAATTTTAAAGCCCAGATTGCAGCAAATATCCCGTCGCACGGCAGCCACAAATTGCCGAAGATTTCAACCACAAAGTGTGTATACACATACACTTATACACTTGGGTTTAGATTTGCGACTTCTTTTTGTTGCAGAGCCGTGAAACAAATTGCCACATTTCAATTCATTATTGCTGCCACAAGCGTTTCAGATTTGCCGCGTGGAGGCGGTCGCCCGCATCAGAAGCACTCAAAATTAAATTCAATAATAACAAGCTGTTAACTCAAATGCGAGTATGGTTTAAGAGATGATAAGGTGCCGGAGCGGCTGGTCTTCTGTGTTAATGGAAGTGCTTTTCAGGCTTCAAATGCATGGCGTTGTGGAGCAATGTCGACTACTTTTCAGCATTCGTATTAACATTTGCAAAACTTAGTTGCTTAATTGTCTATGTTAACACTATTTGTACGTTTCTGAAATTCTTGAGGTGCAACATTAAATTTTTAAAACAAAATACTACTTATGGGGAACAAAATTTCCTGTGGAGATTTAATAAACAGGATTTCCATTTCCAAACGCAGCCATATTCATATACATATGTATTCTCGTATGAGTATTTAGGTTTTTTGTTCTGTATATTGAGATAGACACAAACAAGTATTTCGCAACAGAAAGTTCCAACAAAATTTTGAAAATCAATATATGCCGCAAAACATTTTTACTTTTGGTTCTCCATCTGTTAGATTTTATATGCGGTGTTGCTACCAAATACAAGCCAAAATTTAATATGAAGACGCAACAAGTGCATCAGCTTTTAATATTTTATGTGACTTGCATTCATTTTTTTGGGTGAATATTCCCGTTACTCAATTTCGAGTCAATATGAAATATTTAACAAATATCCATGTTCCTGCTTAAATTTTTTCTCCATGCTATATATACAAATAAATACAAATTTCCCTTTTTGGAACTTTTATTAAAAATTTAGATATGTATATTTTGTCTCATAGAACATATACATATATATCCATGTACATACACTGGGCGGATGCAGAAACAATTTCTGGGAGGAGGAAATTAAAATTTACTTGAAACATGAAGATAGTTACATTAAATATAGTAGTCTTTATACAGTTTAAAGGTGGAAAATTTTCAAATCGACCTTGCAATATCAAATCGTACTAAATTGAAAAAAAAAACACGTTATAAATCATAGACGTGCGGGTGACATAAAGTATTTCAATGAATAATACTGTAGTCAGTTTGTGTATTGAATAGAAAACTTTCACAAAACAAAACGATGTGGGCCAAGTTTTGAGAATCTTTCGGGAACTTTTTCTGCACTGACTTCAATCATGATGCGTGTGAAGTCATGCCAGACCGATCAATCAATCTTGAAGCTGGTTCGTCCTCAGCAACATGCGGCCAAGTGTCGAAAAAGAAAACTATGAATTATGGGGTATAGGTTTACATCGCAGTTCTTCAACGTTTCCAAAGCAGTAGTCGGTAACTTGTGGTCTTTTGACTTTTGCTTCCACCTTAAATGGCACTGCCAGTGATCAAGTTCACCTTTGAGCTTCAAACGTCGCACGACGTCAATAAGATTTTCCATTTATTTAGTTCTGAAAGTACATACTTTTCCAGAAGCAGCAAACTCAGTTGAAACACATCCAATATTTCTTTAGGAAAGAGAAATGTACACTGAGACCCTGTAGTATTTCTCACAAGTTCTCACACAGAAATTTTCACTTCACTACTTTTTCAGAGTAGCATTTAGCTCTTGAGGGACGAGGGTGTAAGTCCCTCATTTCCCCCTCTCAATCCGCCACTGATATACATATAGTATGTACATATAGTACATTTCAAAATTGATATGTGTTATATGTGAATACACAATCCACGCCAATTTGCATAGTTTTCTATTTCAATCATTTGTACGGCTTGCGCGCTTTGCTATATTCCGGTGTTTACCTTCAACTTTAAACGCTGCCTAATATTTTTTATTCGTTGTCATAAAGTAAAAATATATCTATATTTATGCACTTGTAGCCTTATGTACTAAATGATAAATATATTTAAATTTATTTTGTACTCCTGTACAATTGTAACTCAGTGTATCAAAAGTGTCGGTTCAATACTTCCCAGAGGCCCCATATACCTAATATACTTGTAGTACCTGTGTCCAAAAAATAAGGTGACATTTGAATTTAAACTGCGCGCGTCGAAGGACTTGTAGAATTATTTTTTTTTTTAGGTTGGTAGTACTGTCAGTCACATTTATGTCAAATTTCATGTCAAAATATTCATTAGTGTTTGAGATACGTGTCGTTTTGTGAGCTGCTAAAAGTGAGATTTTCGTTTTTTGCGCTGATGAAATTTGTTGAGCAAAGAATTTGCATTAAATTTTGTTTACGGGTTTATCAATTTTCTGCTGCGGATACGTTGAGGAAGGAGCAGAAAGCTTTTGGTGATGAGGCTATGTCTAAAAAAATTGTTTACAAGTGGTATAGTGAGTTCCAAGCCGGCCGTGAACGTGTCGAAGACGAAGAGCGTCCAGGCCGACCATCAACCTCAACCAACGAACCTCACCTTCAACAAATCAAATATTTGGTGTTGAAAAACCGTCGATTAACAATTAGAGAGCTTGCTGCTGATGAACTTGGCTTATCGAAAGGCTCAGCCAATACCATTTTGAAGGATGTTTTGGGCCTCAAGCGCGTCAAATTTCTACTGGTACCGAAAGCATTGAATTTTTTGGAAAACAGGCGTCGCGTTGAAGTGTGTGAAACGATGCTTTCCGACTACCAGGTTGTCATGAAACATATTATAACTGGCGATGAGACTGGGATCTATGCTTATGACGCCGAAACAACCGATCAATCGGGCGAATATCGTGCCAAAAGAGAGCCGAGACCAAAGACGCTCAAAAATCAAGGTCATGTTGACTGTTTTCTTCGATTATCGTGGTATTGTGCGTTATGAATTCCTTCCAACCGGTCAAACAGTCAACAAGGAATATTATTTGAACGTTATGCATCGTGTGCGTAACGCTATCCGCCTAAAAAGGCCGGAATTGTAGAAAGACAATTCTTTGTTTTAACACCACGATAATGCACCATCCCATATCGCTCTCGTAATTCGTGAATATTTCGCCAAAAACTCAACCCATATCGTTCCGCAACCACCGTATTCACCTGATCTGGCGCCGTGCGACTTCTGGCTGTTCACCAAAGACCGCTCCGAGGACACCGTTTTTATACGATAGAGGAGATTCAAGCCGCGGCGAAGACGGAACTGAAGGCCATCCCAGAAATTGACTACAACCAGTGTTTCGAAGATTGGAAAATCCGTTGGCATAAGTGCATTGCATCGGGAGGGGATTACTTTGAAGGGGATGAAATTGATTTGGAAGAATTAATAAAGAGTTTTCAAAATAAATACAATGTCACCTTATTTTTTGGGCACAGTATGTGAGTTAACTCAATAAAAATGAGATAGCATGTTTTACTCCATATGACTTAATTTTATTTCGTACTCCTAAACTACCAAAACGATTTTAGTAAAATTTACCAAACTATTCCCTGGTTGATCTTTAAAATATAGGTTAGTTTATGTTTCAGTTATGTAAAAAATAAAAGCAATTCAAAACAAATAACGAAAGACTCTGTTTGAATATAACCGAGCAAGGATCTAATCCAGTGAAATACTTATAGGTGTTAACAAAACTTCATAAAGAAATATGTTACGAAAAAATTCAATATTCATTTTACAAAGAAATCGTAAATGAATTACTCAATTAGTTTTAAACCTATATTTTACTTCGTGTCAACGAAAAATTTATTAAAATCATCTAAAATGTGATATATCTTACATAAACTTAACCGAAGAGACTAGAAGAGGAACGGAATTCATTATATTTGGGATATATGGTTGAGGCCAAGGTTTATATCAACTCTAATACAACGCTAAGCTATTTATATAATAAGGTTTGTTAGCATAAGATGAAGAATTCAGTATTAAACGTGCAGTTTTACAAAGTGTAAGATTTTTTTTATTATATTTTGTAAATATTTTATTAAGTGTATGGAAGATAGGTGGAGTATTGACCCGATTTTATCTATTTTTAGACGAAAAACAAGCTCACTACCCATTTTGGCTGGGAAGTTTAAAAAAAAGAGGTCCTGTTACAACTGAACAGTCTTCAGGAGAGCGCGAGTCTATGAATGCATAAGTCAGTTAAGATCTATTTTTGTATTGTGTTGAAAATGTCAATTTTTCCCCGAAATGCATGAATTTTTTGTTTTCATTTGAAGAAAAGTGCTGCAGAGTCGCATCGAATACTGGACGAAGCATATATTAATTATGCTCTCTTAGAAACCACATGCAAAATATGATTCCAATTGTTCAGAGATAACGATTTTGATGTGAGGAAAGAAGAATGTGGAAGACCATCAACAAATTTTGACGATGTTGAACTGCAAACAATATTGTATGAAGATGACACTTTGAGTCAAAAGCAAATGTAGCACAACAAACAATTTAAGAAAGTTTGAAAGCTATGGGAAAGATTCAAAAGTGTGGAGATTGTGTGGCAAGACAAATGGAAAACTGAAAAAACTGTGAAATTTTGCTTCAAAGACATGAAAGAAAAACAGTTTTGCATCGAACTTTCACTGGTGATGAAAAATTTATTTATTTTAAAAATCTTAAACGCGGAAATTTAGGGGTAATCGGGGTTAATCATTAACTTCGATCGCGAAAACAGATCGATTTGGTAAGAAGGCAATGCTTTGTGTTTGGTGGGATCAGAAGGGTGTGGTGAATTTGTTAATACTAATCTCTGCGAATAACAAATGATCAGTTTTAAGCATGCATTTATTGAAGAACGACCAGAATGGACCAGAAGATACCGCAAAGAAATTTTGTTTCACAAGAATGCACCTGAACACAAAGCAAACTCGGTTTAGGATACAATCAAAATACTTGGGAGCTACTACTCCACCGGCCGTATTCACTAGACTCAGCCCCTTCCGATTACCATTTATTTTAAGCGACGAGACATGCATTTATTGATTTCTATGCAGAATTGCCTGAAAAGTGGTTAAACTGTGTATAGCAATGGCCAATGCTTTGAGTCAATTTGTTTTTTACTTTGCCATTCAAAATTAGTTTTTCGTTTTCACGAAAAAACGTTCATTTCATACCGGTAAACCTGGTAAAGGCATATAAAGTATTCTTTAATTTAAGAATTCTTATAAATTTAAAAGAAAGTGCAATGTCAACAATCTAACTGAGCTCATCAATGACCTGAAAATTATTTGGGTACAAAAACATGGTCTAATAATGAAAATGCAAAACTATTATATTTTCGCCTTTGGCCTTCACTAATCTCTATAAAAAAAAATATGGGAAGATAGTGTTGTAGAGATCTCATAAATTTGCTATACTTCTGCCACAATGTAGTTTACTCTTCAATACTATTCAGAAATTTGTTGTTCACTTCAATACTTTTTGCTTTCTTACACCGATATTATAGACTATTGGATTCCCATACACAAAACAGCACAAAGCGTAAAGGTTTCATGGCAGCTCGCTATAAATTTTGATAATTTTGTGTATTTTACTTTGCTATAAAAGCGGCTCTATGCAGCTGCTGCAAGCATTATAGCAAAATAAAAGGCACACATCCACTAAAATATGAAACATTTAAACAAAGTGTCGCATCAAAACTAACAAATCGGTCGAATTACGCCAGCTGTAAGCCCTGGCACAATGTATCCTCCAAAAAGTGTGCACTAAATTCCGGTGGATATAAATTTCACTACGCTTTTTGCGCGCTGTCCTTTGTTTAACTCGCGCCAAAATCACAACACTTGTTGTTTTCTGTTGTTGTTGTGGTACAGTCTGAGCGCCCTTTGCAGCACGCTTTGTTTACGGTTCGCACTCAACCGTTAGCGTCGATGCTTTATTACGGCACCTGAGCGCATTGTCGCTTTGTCGTTTTGTCGTTGGGTTGTTTTGTTGGCGCACACTCACCAAATTTGCGCAAATTCGCTGAACAAATTTACGCAAGCACGACAACAATAAGAGCGTAATTACAGAAATGTTGCAATATTCAGAGAATTTGCTGTGACACAAAAGTGTTAGACCAGGCGCTTGTGTGTGTGTGTGCAAGTGTATGTGCATGTGAGTTGAAATGAGCATTGTAGTTGTTGTTGTTTATGTCGCCCACTTTCGTTGACTAAGTGCAGGGCTTGGTGAGTTTTGCCGGGCAATTAAATGCCTGCTACCGTTGCATGCCACACCAGTTTGGTTGTTGCACACTTTCGGGCGCCGTAAAATACAAAATTCCATGAATTTGTGCAAATGCAATTAAAAAATCGTAAACTTTCCCAGCGCCATAACTGTGAGTACTCACGGTTCGAGCGCCTGTAGGTATGCAATGCATTTGTCGCCTTTGCTTCTGTGAGTGTATGTGTGTGTTAGCATATTATAAACATGGGTGCTTATTTATATTTCGATGTGCAGTGCATTAGTGTGGTTTTATCGTAAAATATTAAACGCTCTTCTCATCATTCTCCAGCACTCTCAAAAGCTATACGCTTGTAACAGTTAAAAATTCCAATTAACTTTGTTGCCGAAAAATAGGCTATAAATCGTGTGAAAGGCTTAAAATAAGAAGGATTGGGGCTACGGTTGAAAGCGAGAGGGAATTTTAAACGTTCCCCTTTTTATAACTTATAAACAGATAAACGTCCATTTTGAGGTTAAAAGACTTTGGATTTATAAATTATTTAGATTCGTTTAAATTTATTTTGATTAGAACAAATTTTGTCAGAAGAAGTTTTCAGTGTAGAGAATTTGTGGTAGCAAGATATGTATTTTAAAAACCACAAGCTCGAAATGGTTCTAAAGAGTATTATCGTTAATGAATTCAAAAAACTAGTAGGCACACAAACCCCAAACAAATTATCTTAAGAATATCCCTCTGTTTACTTTACTCTTTTTACGTTAGAGCTTCATCACATAAATGTTTGTATACAAATCAATTTCGAACCGGTTTATAGCATTAGAATGTGGAAGAGGTGATTAATGACAAACCAGAATACAGGCAACAAAACGATAACATTTCAGAAAGGACACACCCGGAAATCAGATTACATTCTATACCTTATAACTCGATGCATTAGTGACTCTAGCATAGAGAAGCACATATCCAAGTATGGGCTAGCTAATAACACTTTCTATTAAACGGGAAACCTTAGACACACGTATTTTTTCAAGTCTTGTAAAAAGAAAACGGAGAATGTTTTTTGTCCGAATCGGAAAAGTCTGTGACTCAACCAAAAATGATTGTTTATTTCTTCAATCGGTTGGATTTATTTGAACCATTAGTATTGTGTCAGCACACGAATTCATACCCTTGAGAGCAAGCAATTTTTATGATTGGTTCCTTGAAAAGGGGGCCGCAGGAGTGCCCGATCGCAGGCGATAGCACTTAGACTATCACTAGACCCATTATGATCTCAAGTGGGAACAATGAATGAAATAGACTTATCCTGAAATCCAGTGAATTTGATAAAAATCCTGAATTTTCCGCCTGGACTCCCGAATATATCTTAAGTTAGAGAATTGGGAGCCAAAGAAGATATCCCATCTCAGCTGGCTGTGTTCCTGGCCGTGGTTCGGGGGGCCAACTCGTCTGCCTTTTCGTTACCTTCTATTCCCATATGAGTGGGTAACCAGTTGCCAAATAAGAGTTTAGTTATTGCCTATAGAAACCTATCGTGGTAAGAATAAGTATAGGCTCTCCGGATAGTCTTAATTGTCGCTTCATTCTTCGCTAAATGATTTATGAATTTGTTGCCCTCTGCTCTGCTTTCAATACGTTCTCCCCAGCTCAGTTTTTTTCTTGGATAATACATTTGACAGAGTGCGAGCATTCCATAGTCCCATGAAAGATTGAAGCTGAAACGTGACCCTTGGGATAGCCTATGAAAACACATTCCTGAACATAGGATAGCGATATGGACCACGTAGGAGCATTTCTTACACCCAACAGTAATAATAAAATTTTTCATATTTTTGAGATGGACTGGTTCAAAAGCATAATTCCAACTAAGATACTCTCTGTACTTCTCAAATTTATTTTTAAGTTCAGGATCCCCCAGCATAAGAACGTTCTAAAAAGGGAATACTACTGATATCGATTCTATGAAGAATATGTATTTCCCATGAAATTATGCGTTTATATTTCCGACATATTACATCTTTGTATTGACGGATGCAGGGCTGGTCGTCGCGTTGTCTTCGGGAAAACAGAAAATCCATACATTTAGACTTTATCTATCAACAAGGCGATCGAAAATGTCTCAGCTTCTGATGACGCACAGGGGAAATAGCCTAAAAGAAAGTGTTCAAAATATTCTCCCGCATGATTTGGAGTGGTATTTCTGACAACCAGCGGTACTTGGGCATGCGTAATAATCTTGTTTTGAAGTAAATCCATGTCATTTTCATAAAGCGAGGTTTCGATATGTTTTTGGATTTAATTTCATTAAGTATATTTACTTACTTCATTAACCTCAACTGACTCTCAGTCAAAAATCAGGTGACTGCGGTTCTCTACATGCAGTCAAATAAATAAAGAAAGGTGCCTCAAAATGTACAGACTATAAAATTTCCAATTTACAAAGTTAAACGCTATACAAAGCATTTGAAGCAGTTAGGGATGATACAGACCGCCAAAAATCAGCGAAAAAGTAGCAAGTAAAAGCAAACTTTATTACAACTAACTTCACTTACTCTGCTGTGCGACTCTCAACTTAATCAAGTACAAATGCTGTTTATGCGCCGAAAAGTATGCTTCACGCTTTTCGGATAAAGTGCGCAATCATGCGCAGCCCACAGTAAGTGGCTTGCTGGCAATCCTTTTGATTAGTGGCATGTGTTTTTATTAACACACACACACACACACACAAAGATTTACGGGAGAATCTACCACCACTCACACAAACATATACATTATATTAAATATACGCTCATCGAGCGCTGATGGCGAATTAAACGCGAATGTGTGCAGCTGCGTTGATTGAGGCCCGCGACCGCAGCTGTGCGCCGCGCCCTCACGTAAGTGATTGGCAACCTATGCTCGTAAAATCTAAATTCAATTTAACAAATTTTGCGGAGGAATTGCGGCGTGACGACTCCAACATGGCGAAGCGCTATGTGTGTAAGTTCGTGTGGCGCGTTATTTAATGTATTGCACATTTTTCTAGGCCAACTGGAAATTTTTCCTTCTGCTTCGTTGCAGCGCAAAGCCCAACTTAATTGCAGTTTTTTAAGCATTTCTATTTGCACGTCCAAAGTTGGGTCCAGCCGCTGTGTGAATATCACTCTTTGCGAAACACAAACATCAAATAGTTTGTGCCGCAAATGCTCACAGATTTCCAAGTATTCGATGATAGTTGAATCAATTTCAAGCAATTAAAAGTTTGCGTCATATTCTCCCTCATCTCCTTGCTATTCTCTGCTGGTCTTTACACACACCGCCCAGACGCAGGAAAGCAGAAGCAGCTGTGGAGCAAGTTTCTTCCCAAAAGTCGTGCACGAAAGGAAGGCATGATTACAACTAAGATCTCATTAATTGCGGCTGCTGTAGTTTACAGTAACTTTTCGTGAAGTTGATTTTGAAATTGGCATTAATGAAATCGATACTGCAAAATTGTAATAGCAAACTTACCCTATTTCCAATGCGAGCTTTGTATATCTGCAAAAGAGAAATATTCTCATTAGACAATTGTAAAAGCAATCGTTTAAAGTTAAGCTTTTTTAATTAGCAATTCTAAACGAAGTTTGAAAGAATAACAGAGCGGCTTCTAAAAAGCTTATTCGGAAAATTAAGAAGTTTAAAAATTAAAGTTTTCGAAAATATCTTCGGTTCATAACCGATGTTCCTACTGCTCTCTTTGGAAAAGCTGTAAATAATTACAAACACCAGAAACTCGAGTATGTCCCATTAAAATAAATGCTGGTAGAGAAGATTCTAAATAGCGAAAGTATTTTCGAATTATTCAGCCAAATATTTTCTTCCAATATTAAACACACGTAGATTAGCCTACTGCTTCCAGTCAAGAAAGCGAAGGAATCTCAAGTTGCACAAGCAGTGAGTTAAATGAGGAAAAAAGAAACTGTCGGTTACGGCCTGGTTACTGCCGAGGGTCTAAAACAGCTTCCTCCAATAAATATAATACAAATTACCGACATTACTAACGCGGCTTTTCAACTTAAATACGGGCCAATTTATTGGAAAATTGCTAAAGTTATTAGGTTTCAAAAGACAGGAAAACTAGAGTACTTATTATTTATCTTCTTACAGGTCCATTTAATCATATTAATAAGGTGGCTACTTCCGCATTAAGCAAGGAGACGTGAATTCTATTCTTATGGAAATAAAAGCAGAAGTTCCACAAGGTAGTGTTTCTAGGTGATCTAGGCGTATCACATAATGCAAGATTGCTACAGTAGCCATGTTAACTTCTAGAGATGGACCACCAAGACGGCCCAATCCCAGCAATAATGTTCTTAAAGTTTACGAAAAGCTTAAAGTTTGTGATCCATATAACATAGATGCATACATGTGCGAAACTCAGTTAACTTGATTTCCTTTTTCTAGATCATAGCAATACTTTCTTCTTTTTATTTAACTACCCCAGCAAATCCAAGGATTATGAAAATAAGTATTTGGTAGTTACCCAATTTCCTGCCACAAAACCTTATCTAGCTCTAACGGTAAAGATGTAAGTACGTCCGTTTTAGTTGCTTAAAAGTGAGTCCTTAAGGAAAAACAGTCAAAGCAAAACGAAATTTTGTGGAAGAGGAGTTTCATATACATATTATAATATATTTTTTGAAATCGCACTGCATTGGAAACAAAATATAAGCTACTTTAATATTTAAAGAACGTAGTTACGTACAGTCGTACATCAATACACATTTGGAGCTTGCTGAGATGTTCGCATGCAATAAAAATGAAGAGCACGGAAAGAGCAATTCAAGAAGAAAATACTAATTTCGTATTCCAATTGAATTCCACATATAAAAGTGTTTGACTGACTGATTGTGGCAAGCAGGAAGTGTGTGTTTCGGCATGATAAGCGAAAGGATGAAATAAATATGCAAAGGAAGCAACACTCACGAACAGCTGCAGTGGTGGCAGCAGTTTTGGCACACAGGTTTGTCAAGCTATGAATTCTGCTGTCATGCAAAGAATGTTTACGTCACTCATAAATGAGTGACAGTTACAAGACTGCTGTTTAGTCACTACCTTTCAATGCCTCCCCCACCATCCGCTTTACCCTACTCAAACTGCTAGAGCATTTTTGATGGTTTTGATGATTATGCTCCTGTCGGTCTGTTAGTTTACACTCAACGCCATCGTCTTCCTGTCAGCCGGAGTGATAATTGCGTAGCACTGCCCAGTATTCTTGCCTGAAGCGGAGAGGGGGTACACCAGTTGTGGAAGTATGCCAAAGAGAGGCGTACGCATGCTAACCAATCTTGTCATTTTCAGGAAAAGTGTTGACAATTTACTAATAACTATTCCTTTGTAAACAAGCGGCTGGTAAAAAAAACGTGTTTATTTAGGTGCCAGAGAAGAAAAATATGGAAAATTCTTTGATAAATGAGTTCGCCGGTTAAAGTTGAACATGTTTGTGGTATGCATTTGATTTTGTAACGTAAGAAAACTATTGGAAAGTAATTTCAAACAAAACAAACATTAAATCCGACTGTGCCAAAGCGATCTCTTCAAAAATACAAAAGATTCCTTGCAAGAACTTAAGTTTCAGTCAGTTAGTTGTGTTTTAGAGTGATTCGATCTGAATAACTTCTTCGGAGATTGCCCTAGAAAATAACACACACCAAAAAAGTTGTCCATACAAGAACTTGGTTTTGATATTCAGTCGATGTGTATGGCAGTTATATGCAATAGTGGTCCGATATCGGCGGTTCCGGCAAGTGAGCAGCATTTGTGAAAAACCTTAGATGGATATCTCAACGACTGAAAAGCTTGTCGCGCATATACTGACGGGCAAAGTATTCGGCTAAATCGATCTATGCTGTGATCATTTACTTATGTATATAGGGCCTACCAACAAACACGACGTGTTAAAAAATTAAATAGTGAATGTTGTCTTAGAGCTCCTCGAGCATTGTTGGTTGATTGAAATAAACTTATAATTTAACATACCTCCTGAAAAATATATCTAGAGGTGTTAAATCACATGATATTGGCGACCATTTAACTAGATGATTTCTCGAAATGAACAAGCCACCGAACTTTGCAAGCAATGATTCCATGATTAGACAAGAAACATGGGCGGCGCATCACCTTGTGGGAAATAGAGATCGTCCGGTCAATTTAATCAAATTTCGAGAAAAAAGTCGGTCAACATCATGTTATAATGTTCGACAGTGATGGTAACGGCATTTCCTGCTTCATATTAAAAGAAATAAGGTCCGATCATGCCGCTGGACCAAAGTCCGCACCAAACGGTATTAGTTTAGTTGAGTTTTCCAACCGTGGGATTAAATGTGGGATTAAACTATCGATTCTCGAGAAAAACTTTACGGACAGTAATAGCTTTGGTTCCGATCTGTCCTGTATTTCAAAATATTATATATAAACTCACATTAAAAGTAATTTATGTTACCAATAATACGGTGCTTCTAGAACGAAATCTCTAATGTTTACGAATTTCAAACTGGTGGTTCATGTTCAACACAGGGACTAATCAGACCACTGCCACACCCACAAACCGGCATTAAAGGAAAACCTTTACAGTGCAAAAAATAAGCACACATGTATTTCCTGACTTTGGTCCTGACAAGTTGCAAGAGTATGAACTATTCGGATGCACCCGAACGTAGCCCTTCCTTACTTGTTTACTTGAGGAAATGTTCCCATAAAACATAATTTGAGACCCGAAACTACGAATTCATGCATACATACTTATATTAGGCGTATTTGACTCACCAGTTCCTTTCTTGCTAATTTTGTGCTCTTTAAGCGAGCTCTTTTACGCCCATTTGAACTATTTGAAAGCGAACCGAAGGCGTAATGAAGAAATTACAAATTCACTTAAATTTATTTCAAATTTGTGCTTCAGCGGCAGCATGTCTAACTTTCAGCTTAAACTAAATTCTAACTTCTAACATCTAACATCAGTGTATGCTTGATCCTTAAATTTTGTCTAGAAATACATTGAATATGTTAGAAATGTGCATATATGCAAGTGCGCGGAACACACAGCGTTATGTGTGTTGCATGCCACCATTGAAGCAAAAAATGAGTAAACATTCAAGCATAATTGAACTCAGGCAACAGCTGTTTACACACAGTTATTGCGGTTATTCGCAAAACTGCTGTTGCTGAGCCATTTGCTGTTGTTGTTGCTGCTGTTGATGTTGCTGATGCTTGTGTTGATGTTATTGCTGTGGTTTGCACAAGTTCGCCGCCACATTTACACATTCATACATGCGCCCCACTCATACAATGGCATGCTTGTTATGTGAGTGTGTGCGTTGGATATTACTGATTGCATGCCGCGTTGTCGATTTGTCTTGACCCTTTCGCCGAAAATGCCAAAAACAGTTGGCGCTGCGGTTGGATATTATCATCATACAAGCACTGAAATACACACACACTTACAAGTATTTTTATTTATTCACATATCTACAGTTTCGTTTGACATACGACGTCATCGGAGTTTATGGCAGTCATAAATATTTAATGCATCCCTTGTGACAGAACTTCTTTTGGCTTTGCCTCATTTAATATTTTGCTTCAAAGCAATTCATTTCCTCACACGTCTCGAATTCTTTTAACTCTGCTCTCAGAGATGTATTAATATGAGACATGCTTAAATTTTTCTTTTAAGCTCTCTTTAAGTTTTCTGTTATAGAAAGTGGATTAGTTATCAAATTTTAACAATATTAAAAAATTTAATTTACTATATTTTTTTTCAAGGGAGTGCAAAAAATGCTAAACTCTTTGTATAAAAATTTCCGTTATCTCAGATACAGGATTTATGATTATTAAAGCGTTTGACAATAGCGGATCAAACAGACTGGTAGTAGTGTTTGTCATCGAAATCATCTTAAGTTAGGATCGGATGTTTTGACGGAGTCGGACCTTAGGAAGAAGGGTGTCAGATCAGTTCGTTTGGCTTCCAAAGATGCGGTTAGTATCATGTGGGGACTCTTGGAATGCTAGAGATATATTTGATATGTCAGGGTTGATTCTGATTAAGTAGGAGTTTACCCTACTACAGTATCCAGAACGAAATTGCGCGAGGGTAACGCCAGATTCTCGTGGCAACTCGAGATGTTCGTCTGCAATGATTGTAAGCCTTTTACTGAGAGAGAATCGGTGCAGATGTTAATAACTCAATTGTGAATGTCGGCCAGTACTGCTCGATGTCGTTGACGTAGTCAATGAAGAACCTCTTCATGTTCCTAGGAGGTTGCTCGCTTCAAGCACATAGTTTCTGCGAAAACATCCCAGCAGCAACTACTTTGAGAGGAGCTCATTAAGTTCCTTATTCGAAATCATATGGACCTCGCTGTGTAAGTGTGCGACCGGAGCAATCAGGAGCCATGCTGTGATAGTCCGGAATGCAGTATTCAGGCACGTTTGAAGCTTCTTTGTCTGGGTTTCACTGTATAAGACAATTATTTCGCTCCAGCAAAGTCTATGACGGACCGGCCGATCGCCTTGTATGTTGCCAACAACGTTTCTTTGTCTTTTCTCCCCTGACCTCCTGTCTAGCTATTTGAGGATTTCATTGCTGTCGAATGTTACACCTAAAATCTTAGGATTATATAAAGTCGGTATTTTAACGCCATCGACTGTAATGTAAAGATACAGTGTGTACTCTTTCGTCCTGTTAATTTCCAGTGAATATGGTTGCTGTGGATTTAGTGGAGGACAGTGTTAAGCTTTTTGGTGAGAAAAAGCGTGAAAGGTCGGAAAGATCCCTGTTTATTTTTAGCGCATGCCATCAATTCCAATCAACTAGCCGTCAACATAGTACAGTCATCAGCGTAGGAGGTGATGGATATTCCTTCTGGTATTTGAGGGAGTTTCGAAATGTAGAATTAATCGAGCAAGTGATCCCCGGGGCTGATGAAAGGCATAAATTTAGACTACTTTGTTCAGCAACAAGAGTCGCATGTAGCACCAATGCGGCAATATGGTGATGCGAAGCCGATCCATTGTTGCTCAAATTATCGACTCTACTGTGAGATTTTGTCAACCGAATATTGAACTCAACAAACTAATGTTTTTGGTATTAAAGTTATTATATTTGTTGGTTATTTTAAAGATACTTTTTTTACTCTCGTTAAGAGAAATGAGCTGTTCATGAAACTCCAGTTAGACTAAGCAGACTATAAAGTAGATCACGCCCTGGAAACACTTCCTCATTATCGGTAACAATTTTCGTATGCCGTAATGCTGGTTGAAGATCAGTGGTTCTATGTACTTTTACCTTAAGCGGATGTTCTATTGTTATTTTTAATAAATAATTGCCACAAGTAAGCCAAAGTTTGATTGGACCTTCCATTATGTTTCCACAAAACATTTTCATTTTCAATAATTAAATGCACATTGAAGAATTACTTTCACTACCATTTACTTGCTCACTTTGTAATTCAAAAATATTTACTACGCTTCTTATTGTACTATAAGTATTTTATTATGCATGAAAGCAATGCGAAAGTTTGCTTGCCACCAAATGGTTCATTTTTATTTGGAGTCTCCAACGCTAAGTAACAACATCCACCATCCACCCGCCATTCGACATGCTTTTGAAAACATCAACTATTCATTCGGTTCCGGTTTGCTAAGATTAACGCTTCCCACCCACCGGTCGCTCTATAATTGGCCTTGTTTACTACGGAACTGTGAGTAAATTCCTACCAAAACTTTGCAGATACTTTCGTTTTGAGCGCATTGTTATACACATGCAGCTCAATGCTTCAGCAAATTCCTAATGAGTGAATTTATTTTACAGAGAAATATGTTCTCAATATTGAAACTATGTTTTAAGCAAATATGGCTTTTAGAAAGATGAAAAGGTATTACTGAGAAATTTGGAAAGGTTATTTGTTTATTAACTAAAAGAGTGTTACCGGGTTGTAGAAAAGTTACGAGCGCATAATTTCGGGAAGAGCGCAATATTAGCAGGGTTAAGGAAGCAATCGATTTCATGATATCGCACGCATGTGTCAGGGAGGAGCTGTATTTACTTATTTTGAATACAGCGTGGAAAAATTCGCAGTAAAAGGCTGCTATAAAATCTTCCAAAGACGCTAAGAGGTTATTTCGTGGTCATCTGCTTCGGCAATGGTTTAGAAGGGAGTCTTGTAAAGAGGTACACTTCTGCTTCTTCACTTTTGTGAAAAAGGGGTTGAAACTAGGTCCAAAGTGTACCCGCAGGATGTTTTAGAAGACATGGTAAAGCAGTTAAACAATACTCTCTGCGATGGAGAGCATTGAATATTCCAACAAAATTCTGCTCAGGCACACACCTGAAAGCAATATTCCAGAAAGTCCGGATTGGTCTCCATTTGAAAGTTTGTGGTCAGGGTTGGAAAGCATGACCGGTCGAATATCCCACAGTAAATTCTCAAACAAATCTTTGGTGTCAATACTAATAGAAACTGGGGAAATCCATATTTAGTCTTTAAGCACTGTGTTAGAATTATTTCTGGTATCAACACTGAGTATTTTTATACTCTGAACAGGGTATATTAAGTTTGTCGCGAAGTTTGTAACAATATTCACGAAATTTGGTATATTTTCTTAGGCAATTTCATATAATATTGTGGCGTTGAGACAGTGAGAGACTAAAGCCTTGAATAAATCCATTGTAAGCAATTCGTACCGAGATGGTGATCGTTTTCGTTGACTTCGAAAGTGGTTTATAGAATATTGACAAAAAAAACTGGGCATAACCCAGCCATTTATGAAAACTTAGCCTATTTGAAGACTTCTTTGCGAAAAAACGTAAATAGTTAAAAAAAATGTTCGTGGAACCTTGATGATTGAATGTTCTTACCTTTTTTTTTTGAGTTTTAAAACAAAAATGGCTGTTTTATGTTGATCTTATCATTGCTTCGATCGGCGAGCACAAATATTACCGTCCAAATTTCTAATGAATCAATTAAGAATTTTGTTTGTTTAGTTGGTCGTGTCGATAAAAGGTTGTTTGTGAGGTTCTCAAAGCATAGACATTTTCTCAAAAATCTGTAAAGTAACCCTTTCTAGTTTGAAGAGATTTTGCATAACACTTTCACTGCATTTACTGCATTAATAAATTCACTTGCAACAAGAATCCGAACACTTTCTGCGTCAAAAGGAAAGTTTAATTTATATCGAGCTGCTCTTTATACAGCCAAAAGTATAGCAGCAAGCGAATTATTTATGTAAACAGGAATATCTCCTTCACTTCACTTTGCATTTAAGCAGAGCACTCGCTGTGCGTACACTGCAGCTTCTACGCATCCCTTAGAGAAGCCACAAAATTAAAATGTTCATGCAAAACTTTAGCAAATTAATGCAAACTTACGCACAGCCGCCCAATTCGTGGCAGTCGGCTACGCCAGCGCTGAAAAGCACTGAAAGCCAAACTTTTCGCTGTCTTAGAATTTTGAAAGCAACTTTTTCTTTTAATTTCTGAGTGACATCAACAGCAGCGGTGGCTCGGAATTTTTGTCATTGCGTGCTTTCCCAGTACCGTTAGCGTGGCCGCATATCAGCAAAGAATGCGTAACTCTCCGCTGCCGTACTGTGCTCGTGGGCCATAATTTAACGCTGTTTTTTAGGTTTGCCAAAAAAGCTGCTCATCTCATAATTTTCGCTAATTAACTACCATGCGCGAGTGCCCTCGTGCGCACGTGTGTTTGGCTAAATAAGTCAATTTCACGCTGTCTAACTTTAGCTGGGAAGTCGGCGGATGGCAGTGGCGGTTGGGACGCAGTCGGCGTTGGCAAATACGGACGGCTGCCGGAGGCCATCGCAACACATTAGGGCCGCTTTTAACTTTATTTACTGCCACACCACACGCAAAACAAATCAGCTGCCACTTGCTGCCACACCCCTCACATTTCTCAACAAAAAAAAAAACAAAAAAAAATTAAAATATATTTACGGGAAACTTTTATGGTCAATGAACGCGTACAATGGTCGTCGGTCGGAAATGATTTGCGCACAGGTACCGGTACCCTGGCGCAGTTTTGGCTGGTGTGTACGCAAAGTGCGCGCATATCAGTTGGACACATCTTCAGTGGGCTTTGGTGGCGGCAAAGTGGCTCGGCTGATAGCAAATGGCCTGCTGATATATGCACTCATCCGTTACCGCAACTTTTGCAGAAACTGTTATATGTGGCGAAAAAAATTTAGTTGCAAATGACCATAAGTCCATAACTAACCGGTGGAATGCCAGCCACCGCTACATCAATGCATTTATGCGGCACATTGTCGAAGCGGAAGTGACTGTGCGGCGGAGTGGGGGCCGGTGAAAACTTTTGCCGCTATTTGCTTGTTATTTGCCAGCATGAGAGGCGGAAATGCTGCGTGTTAAAAGAAATATATATTTTTTTTTCAGTTGTGTGGAGTGCAGTTCGCCAACTCTCATTCGGTTGAAATCAAGTGCCGCTAAAGTTGCTGTTGAAAGTGAAACCGCAATTCATCACATTCCCGCACTGCTTTAAACGAATGGAGTGCTGATTCTTTTCTGAACACACTTTTATCAGATTTCCATTTTTATTTAGTATACGAGTACACTCCCCACTTCACACGAGCGCATCGGCAGGTTTGCGGTGTGACCCGGCACAAGCGTTCACTCAGTGAGTAGCGGAAAGCTTGCGTAATACTCAAACCGACTGACCATACGAACAATTGTCTTTTGGAACCCTTTATTTTAGTTCTGTTTCTCCCTTCATTCCTCACTTCCTTTGTCCTTTCATTTCATTTCCACTGGCTGCTCCCTCTTTGTGTCTGCGCAAAACTTTGAGTGCATTACCAACAGTCGACCTCAGCTGACCTCCCATCCGCTCTACTCGTGTTTCATGCTGCCTCTTTGTTTGTCGCCCCTCTCAGTCTGCTCTAATTTGTTGCAAGTGAATTCTGGCCACAAGCCGACCCAAAGTTAACTTGACGCTAGCACTCTACTATCTAACTTTTGCGAAAATAACAGCAACCATGTTGCAGAGTGCCGAAACAATGGGTTGCGTCGCGTCATTCCCGGAAATGCCTCAAGGTGCCGCTTGTTGTCATAGCCGCAGTTCTTTGCGTATGTATGTCGTATGTCTATCTAATAATATTGTTCGAGTGACTCATTCGCTTGTTTGTAATCATTTGCCTTTCTGTTTTTGTTGTTATTTCCTTGATATACATTACCGGATGCTCGGCAGGAATTGCTGTTCTCGGTAAACTCTTTGTAAGTTGCCTGGCACTTCTAAATATACAGTTCAGCTTAATTGGCTAGTAATTGAACTGGGTGATTTTCACCGCCACTTATTGACGTTACTCTAAAACTGCCAATGTTGTTGGTCGAAATTTAGTCTCAGTTCAAAAGCAGAAGGAATGAAAAAAAAAGAAAGTAGAACAACAAGTATATTCCTGACATTGTAGCCCAAGGGCTTTAGTTAATATTATTTTTTTTTTTGGAGGAGGAGGAAAATGTAAAAGATGGTAGCCTTTTTTGTAGAGAACACCAGTTTAGTTAAAAGTTTTAATTTGTTAATAATCTAATTGGAAAACTGATAAGTTCACTAATTAACACATTAATACTTTGACTTTTCATATAAGTCTGAAAAGTAAGTTTTCAAAAGATCTGCTAAGTAAGCTTCCTTCTCGGCTATAACCTCCTAATCGACTAGAGGTTCTACCCGTAAAGTGAAGTACGTTGAAACCCTTTAACCCTTATGTTAGTAACCAACTTTACCGACGTCTTTTAGCAACCGGGTACCAGGGTACCCACGATCTGAATATTAAAAATTTTGTTTGTTTTATTAAAATATTAATAATCGGTGACAATTTAACGAAAAAAAATAACAACATAGAATCGTGAATCAGGGTGAAAGAGTAGTGAAAGAATTGGCGGCTCCGTACCAAGGTAGTGGTAGAAACATCTGCATGGATAACTTCTTTATTACTGTGCCAGTTGCTAAACATTTGTTGTTGTGGAATATTATCATTGTTGGCACGCTGAAAAATAATAAACCTTACATCCCTAGTGTTATGGGAGCAAATAAGACATGGGAGCAGTATTCGATAGTTTTTGGATTTCACGAAAAGGTTACCATGTGGTCTTACGTTCCTAAAAAAAATTAAGCTGTCAACGACGATCGTCGAGATGGCCAATGGCAATGTTCTTCAATATGCTAGATATTTCTTCTCTTGCGGCATATATAATTTATTATGAAAATAATAAAATGATTGTCAAGAAAACGACAGAACGTCGTCAATTTATGCGTAAACTAAGTAAAGAACTAGTATTGCCGATGACTGAACATCGCACGGCGAATCCACAAGTAATGCGCCACTTCTCCACAAAGACAGAAACAGTCGCGGTATATCCTGGTCCAGAGGCTCCAAAAGATAAACCCGAAAGGAAAAAAGTAAAAGGATCTTATCATGTCTGCAATGCTTTGCCAATAAGAAAACGGCGAAAGACACGGAAGGCCTGTGCTAATTGTCACCAATCTGTTTGTGACGAGCACTCAGTTAATCGTGTACAATGTGTCCAATGTCATTAATTATAAAAAAAAAGTGTAATATTTCTTAATTTGTTTTTAAATAAAATTTAGTTGCATGCATTAATAGAAATTATATACAATTTTTTTTCCTATGCTTTTGGTTGCTAATAGGGCGATGGCTAGAGTTTAAGCTTATTTAAAATAAAAAATAAATCAATTAAATGAACTCACAAATAGCTTTCTAAAGTAAAAAAACGACGATTTGAGAGCTTAAAAAGAAATATTGAATTCTTTTTAAGCTATTCACACAAATACACCGCGGTGGGTACCCGGGTACCCGGTTACTAACATAAGGGTTAAGTAAATTTTTGAGATCGCCATCGGAGGATAAGAGTCACCGTATGCAGCATACACACGTTCTTTCAAGCTTCGCATATTTAGTTGGCAAAGGTTTTGTTTACTTCGACACCCTTTATAGAGTTATTGCTCGCAATTAAAGCAATTCATTTTCTGAGCGGTTTTAAAGACTTCCCGGACTTTCCGATAATTTTTAATTGTCGCAATTTTATTAAAAAATAATCAAAATAATCGTTCTTCATCGCAACTTATCCTGCGCCTTTGGCATATAATATTATGGTCGAAAGAATCGTCCAGCAGTGCTCGCTATTCGTCGAGTTGTTGAGAATTTCAAGCGTACTATTTCTTTTCATAATGAAAATATTGCTGTCGTTCATGCAAGTGTTACTGAAGACCGCAATTTGTCGATTCCATGACGCTATCAAGAATTGGGACTGTCTTAAACCATCATCTGGCGGATTGTGAGAAAGGATGTGGGCTTTCATCCATACAAAATTATTTTCACTCAAGAACTGAAGCCATTCGGCCACGGTAAACGGCGTGATTTTGCCTTGGAACAACTTCAAAACGATAACGAACATCTTCTCCAAGGCTCACTTTCATGTGAGTGGTGCAGTGAATAAACAAAACAGATTCTGCTGCGAAGAAAATCCACAAATTATTCACGAACAACCATTACATTCACCTAAATTGACAGTTTGAAATCGTTTTTGGTCTGGTAGAATCATCAGAACGTACTTCTTTCGAAATGAAGCTGATGACAACGTTCAATAGAGAATGATAATAACCAACTTTCTATGGTCGCAATTGGATGAAGTTGAATATCTGGTTCCAACAAGACGGGGTTACGTGCCACACAGCACGTGCAACAACCGAATTATTGTGAGAAAAGTTTGAGTTTCGATTATTTCAAAACATTGTTACATTGAATAGCCTCGAAGAAATTGCGATTTAATGGCATTAGACTACTTCTTATTTGAAGATATTGGTCTTTAGCGACAAACCAGACTCGTTTCAAGGTCTAGACTTGATTAAGTGGAAAAAGTACTCGAAAATTAGGTTCATCGAATTCGTTACTACAAAAGAAGTCGTGGAAGCCATTTGAATCAATATACCTATATGCATGCGTTTAGAACATTATTGTACTTCACAATAAATAGAAACATATTTGAATTTCCTTAAAATTAGTGAGTTTTTTTCTCTTATTGGAAAATCCTGTAGAATTTAGATTTGTTTCCAAGCGGATTCTATGGCCAATTAGTCACTTGCTGGTTGGCCAAAATATGTGATGCGAAAGCAACTCGTATAAATGAAATATGTCGTAATCTTAAGATAAGAACCAGATTTTGTTCGACTGTGAAATCCTTCGGTGAATCAGGAGACTTAGGCGAAAGTGACATTGGCCGCCTCAACAAATTATTGATCGGCTCAAAACATTTCGTCGGCTCATAAGAGTTTTTATGATGAATCTTATAATTAGAAGTTCCAGGTACTATAACGAAACGGTGTTATAAGCTGTCCAAGTGCGGTCTCTTTTTATGACCGAAAAATTAACCTATGCTAGCCTAACATAAACGATAGAGTTAAGATGAAATTCGTCGTTCATAGTTTACTATTATTTGTAAAGATTAGTGCGCGAATAAGGTTAGCTATATATGCATAAGAACTAACTGTAGGCTTAACATAAGGTCAAATTGTTGTAATTATAAACTATTGTTTTCTGAAAACAATGGAAGTAACATCCGTTCTTATACGACCTGCTAACATAACAAAAGCTGTTTGCAACACTACTTAACAAAGTTACACTTGTAACGCAGCCAACTTCAATGTAGTCCTGAAGGAACGCAAGTCGAAAGTTACTCCTGCCACATTAATGGAGTTTGTTAAAGTTTATTGAGTGACTTAAGGTAATCGCTCACACTAAATGCGAGAGCAGTATCAGTTTTCATATACCGCTGGCGCTTTATAAATTTGCCAGCAGCAAAATATTATAGTTTGTCAGTTCGCCAACGACAACGAAACAATGCCGAAGTGACTATAATGGGCAAGTTATAAATGAAGAAGTTTACCCCGTTTAGTGGGCGATTACGAACAGCACTGGCAACAAGTAGTGCATAAATACTTTCAGTTTGTTGTTCGTCATAAAAGCGGGCTTATGTGGCGAGGATGTGAGCCTTGAGCTGAGTGCGGTCGAGGAACGCATCTAAGCGAAAACTCGGCTCACGGCAAGGTAATAAAATACTTTGGCGCGAATGCGAACAATAGTTTGCAAAGTGAACAATAGTAGCGAAAATTCTGCCACAAAACAAATATAATGCACGAGTGCATGCAGATGCGAGGCACATTACACCTGCAACAAAATAATGGTTGCATTTACAAATCTATATTGAGTTCGTCTTCTCTTACAGTACGGTTGTGAAGACAGCCTATGTGTCGTAGAATTGAAATGTTAAAATGTTCTGCAAATAATTGGAAAATAAGAATGGAAATTGTTGTCATTTTATGTCGGCCTATAGACCCAACGATTACTCAAAACTCATTAAATTGGAGGAAGATATTTTACTCGGACATTTAACGACGCAAAACTGTCAAGTTTCTATTATTTTGCACTTAAGTGTAAAGGAACAGAATACATCCGTGTAATGTATGCATTTGAGCTTCCGTGCTGGACATTTCGCAAAACACAAGCGCAGCCGTGCGCAACCAACGATGAATCGTACCATAAAAGCGGCTAACAAAGCTCTCAACGCGACGGTATAAATGAAAATCGAAGCAAAGCCACGCAAGCGCCAACGAACAGTGAAAAGTAAATAGCATACGACAAACAATGGCAACGGCAACAATATCGCTTCAACAATAATAGCAACAAAGGCTGCCACATGTGTGGCAGCAAGTGCAAACCATAGTGAACGTTAAGGCACTGAGAACATTAGACAACAATACAACCCAGCAAGCATGTAGAACGGGGTTAGAGTGGGAATAATGTGAATTTCAAATTCACTAAGTCACACTATTTCTTGTTCCTTCTTGTGTGTATTCATTTAAAAAATATATATGTTAACTTCAGTTGTAATGCCCTTCACCTTACAAGAACTTAATTTTGATGGTTCAGTTTGTATGGCAGCAAACTGCTATAATGATGGGATTAGAACAATTTCTTCGGAGCTTTAGTTAATAACGCATGCCAAATTTAATAAAGATAGATTTCCGAAACTCCGATCAATCAGTTTGTATGGCAGCTGTATGCTATATTGGTCCGATATCGGCGGTTCTGACAAGTGAGCAGTTTCTTGCTGAGAAAAGGACATGTGCAAAATTTCAGGTTCATATCTTAATTCCTAGGGTTTTGGAAGCGTATATACCAGATATTATATTATTGCAAGGGCCTCCGACGTTTCCTACTGGGCGTTACAAATTTCGAACCCTGTTAAGATATAATAAGAAATGATTTGGGCGGTTGGTTACAGGCTACCCGAATATTATTCTGAATACGATTAGCACCATTTTGAATAACTTCAGTCGAAAGCATTTTATCTGGTATTAAAAACATTTAACCTCTTTAGATCAACTATCTTAACTTCTTGCAGCTTGGATAGTTTTTCGAGCTTGAACTTATCTATTGGTGTCTTCTGGCTGTACAAGTATAGAATGTAATGCTGTGAAAATGACAGACTACAAGTATGCATGTAAATATATTTAGTTTTTGTATATTTTATCATTCCAGATTTGCTTTAGGTCACAAAAGTGAGATAATTGATTGGTATGCCCCTGATAAGATTAAGGAAAGGTAAGAATTTTGCTCTCTCATAGAGCTCATAATGAGTTTGCAGATATGATCAGTAACTAAGTTTTTATGTCAATATCTTGACAATTGAGTGTCTTTCAAGTTCTTTTTCAATTAGAAATCCAAACATATTTATTTTATAGACACTTTTAAAAACACTTGTTCAGTGTTCATTGGGCAGCGACAACACGCCACATGAGCGCGCTGTGATACACTCAGTGGTACTGTCAGCAAATGAAAACAATATAATATGTAACAACAATTACAGAAAATACCGCTGTTAGCAAGCAGTCAACAATCATAATTACCAATAAATGCCAACAGCAAAGTTTTAACTGCGCAAATCTACTTTTCACATTGTTGTTGTGTGTAAGTACTTGTCAAAAGTTGCATGAGTATGAGTTGCGAACTCGTGACTGTTGATTTTTTCGCATAAAAATGGCGTATTCACACTCGTGTAAGTATAGAAATGTTATACAATATTCTAAAAGTTTGTACCGATTGGTGCTTCAAGTGACTCCATGAATAATTTGGAAAAATGTTTCTATTCTCTAAATTTAAATAAACCGACTTACCGTCATTTTAAAATAATTTTAGCTTTTGGTTCATATTCTACAATTCCAATAAAACTGATAGGAGTTCAAATATTTTTTTAGTGTGAATTATAATCGATACAATTAAGTTATGAATATAGCGTCATTCAAATGGTCTTCAGGACTTCTTTTGTAGGAAAGTCTTCGATGAACCAATTATCAATTACATTTTCCACTGAATCAAATCGTATGTCATGAATATCACTTCAATATTGACTTCTAAAGCTTGAAGAGAGTCTGGTTTATTGCTAAAGACTAATGACTTGAAATAACTTTACAAGAGATAGTATAATGATGTTAAATCACAACTCTTGGAGGCCATTAAAAGTCATAATTTTTTTAAATAATCGAAACTCTAAACTTCTCTTGCTTCGGTTCTTGCACGTAGCCCCGTCTTGTTCGAAGCAGATGTTGTGAAGATCAACTTCTTCGAAATGTGGCCATAAAAAGTTGGTTATCATCGATCTATACCACTCTTCATTGACAGTAACGGTGTTACCAGCTTCATTACGAAAGAAGTATGGACCGATGATTACACCATACCAAAAACAACACTACACTGTCAATTTAGGTGAAAGTAATGGTTGCTCATGAATAATTTGTGGATACTCTTCGCATCAGGCTCGACAGTTTTGTTTATTTACTGCACCACTCAGATGAAAGTGAGCCTCATGAGAGAAGATGATTAAAAAAAAATGTTATCGTTTCTAAGTTATTCCAAGGCAATATGATCCAATGACTTCAGTTCTTGAGTGAAAACAATTTTATATGGGTGCAAGCCGGAATCATTTCTCAAATTCCGTCAGGCTGTGGTTTGAGACCTTCCCAATTCTTGAGAACGTCTTGGAATCATCAATCTTCAAAAATTATGCCGGTGAGAACCGTCAATGGTAATCTTTATCGCGTCGTGATAACCGACTATTTGACACCTGAAATTGAAGTTCGTGATCTGGGCGAAATTTGGTTTTAACAAGACGGCGCTACTTCCCACACATCGTATCTATCAATGGATTCATTGAGAGAACACTTCGTTGAGTGGATAATTTCACGTTTTGGTTCAATCGATTGGCCACCAAGATCGTGTGATATCACACCGTTAAGTCTATGTGAACAACCCCGTTTCAATTCAGGCCTTGGATTAAAACATCACGTGTGTCATTCGCCAGTGACCAGTCGAAATGCTTGAACGAGTCATCGAAAATTGTACTTAAAGGATGGACCATCTGAGAAGTAGCCGCGGCCAACATTCGAAAGAGATAATCTTCAGAAAATGAATGCCAAAAAATGATTTTTTGGAAGATGATAAAATTTCTCCAATGAATTTGAAGTTTCCGCGTTTTTTCTTTGAAAAGGTAGGAAACTTCGCAATGGATCACCTTTAAAAATATGCAAAACCAGCATATATTTTTGTTATCGACCGTAAATTATGTTTATAGGTAAGTATACACAATAACATAGTATAATCATTATGTCGCTAGGATTCTTGTCAGACCGATTGTTAACAATGAACATAGTGAAGTCATCAACAGCTTTTTCTCCTAGAAAATAGAAGGACGCATTGATACTGTCTAGAAACTGTTTTTTGTTTTTTTGACTCCACCATGTTTGAATTTCTCGACCATTCACCTGGTAGAAGTTTATACCTTTAAATATATTTTACTCTACTTCAAATCGGAAATTGCTTCGTTGCTGGATATTAAGAGGCCAACAAGTTCATCGCAAAAGTTATAGAGTGGTAATAGTTTTATAATTCAAGAACCTTCGAAAGGTAAGACGGGAACATCTTATCATGGTTATCTCGGAACGAAGGAGGGAAAGCTTATTAGAAAGATGTAGCTTTAAACTTTTAATAGGGAACCTCATCTATATGAGATATACATATCTGTTCTTGGGAAACAATCATTTGGTAAGAATACAAATTTTTGTAGAAAATAATAAAAATTTGTATTGAAAAAGCTTTCACTACACCTGTATCCATTCATCTGAAGTCGTTAAGACGTACAACTAACCAAGGGAAGAAATTAGAAAAAATATCTAGCTAAAGCGTTACCAAAATTAATATTATTATTATAAATGCAAATGCAAGCCATGCAGCAAATTGTTCACAGGTCACTTAAAATATATTCTTAGATAATCTTCAGTTTATCATAACTGTTCTTCCTTTAATTTTATATTTATTCCGAATGATTTTTCCCGGGAGGTAAGAACATCCGAAATACCTGCATATGAATACATTTTATGCTAGAGAGTCTTCTTCGGCAATAATCCTTAGAGTGCGCCTATCCATGTGGCCACAACGGCACGCTCTAGTAACACTGCTGCAAATACGAGTACGAACATTGTATTTCTATGTAGCCAAGTCTTCGTCATTTGCAACTTTATGACATTTATTTTATTACGGCGAACATTAGTGCGATTATGTGTCGGTGAAATGCTAACATATGCACATACCATTAGGTGTAGGTGTGCATTAAACGCAAATTCCTGCCAGCTTTGCAGCGCAGACCTTGAACGCGTCGCGTTCCGCTGAGTCAAGCTACTGCAACAACTGCAACAACTAATCGTTGTGTGGCTTTTGTGTGTTACTTCACCTATTATGATATGTATATGAGTAATAATTCTGCTTGCTTTTTTTTTGTAATTTGGTGCACCATTGTTCTTGTGTTTGCAACGCTCACTAACTCGCTCGCTCGGTACACTTTTGCAAGAGCAAAACCGAAATGCAATTTGTGTGCGGTGCATTCACAATGCGATTCAGGTCAGTGCGCGCCGGCTCGGTACGCTTCAGCCTGCCTCCAGCACGTCTCCGCTTTCCACTTCGAGCACTGCTAGCTGCAGCTCCAGCACGGGCGTAATACAGCTTAGCGTAACTATGTTGCCACATTTTAATATACCACATACATATATACATACATATGCTTATATGTGTGTGTGTGCTCTGCCCTTTTGTGAAAATTAAGCAATTCTTAATGCAATTCGTACTCGTGGCAAATTTATATGCAGATGTGCTCCTATGTGTAGGCCCTCAACTCCACCACCGACCGCCTTAATCATCTCCTTCACACGCTCATCCTTTTACCAAGCCACTTGTCGTCTCGTGTGTCACTTGTTTACCGACACACACCGCACACACACAAACACACACGCTTTTCGTTGCTGCTATTTAATACAGTTGTAGGAATGCGCTTGAGCGCAAGTGCCACAGCCGCGGCGAGTGGCTGACTGACACGCAAGCGCTCACAATGCAATTACAGCGCGGAACAATGATTGTGTGAAACCCAAATGTGAACCCAAATATGACAGTTGCAGCGACCACAAGCATATTTGGAAGTAAACTCTGGTTTCATGTGGCAATAATTTGAATTTTTATTTAATTTACAGGTTCTCTTTTTATTTCCGGCCATGCGATTGTTGGTGTAAAGTTTCAGTTGCGCTGCAAGCAGCTGGAGGAAATGTGTGTGTGACATTGAGGTCAACCCAGAAGAGGCTTAATGCTACAACGCAGGCAATGTGGCAATTAAAGACAGCCAGGCAGGGTAACATTGTTGACAGTTTGCATAAAGTGGCACACAAATTTGTGGACTTCAGTGAAGTTTGCGAAGCGTTTTTTAAGTAACCACGAGAGTACTTACTTGCTTCGACGAGGCTATAAAAATAGTTGGAGAAGTTGTGCGAGTTCTTCAAAATAATATCCTGCATAAATTTATATCAGTGGGTAAATATGCAAAATAATTGGAGTTATGGGTGATATCACCAGTCATTTTTGTGTCGCACTCATATAGTTTGGGAATGTTTGCTGTAAATTTTTTGTTTTGAGATTGTGATGCCTTTGAAATAACCAGGACGTTACAACAATTCAAAATTTAACACAAATCTAAAATTATGTCATTTTTAAAACATTTAACGTGATACTACTGGCTAAAATATGAAGCCAAGGGAAGGCAGTACTATCTACTACATCCACTACTTGGAGGTTAAATATACTCCAGTATGCTTAACTGCGAAAAGCGGCAGCTATTAAGGTAACAGCAGATGTACTCCCCTAAAGGCGGCTCCTGTTTGCGGGCCATGCATCCACTCCGATGATAGAGTTGCTTTATAGGCCTTGATCTTGATGACTGAGAACTGAAAGCTAGTCAGGAGTAAATGATCTCACTAGCAGCAGAATCAAGTTTTTTCCATATTGAACTTGTTCTTGTAACCTGGCCACAGTCATCGGAAATTGTAAAGCTGCTGAGCTTGCAAAAGGAAGCACATTACGCAAATCCAATAAGGATGGGGAAGGGGCAATGTTCCTTTGTCTTCTTGCATTCGCTGAATCTATGGATTCTGCCGCGACTGTTCTTCGGAGCGTGCACGCACTGACTGGATTCGATAGAGGGCGTTCCTAGCTAAAACGAACGAGCGGTTAGTCAGTTGTCTCTGAACACCGAGAAGTTGTCCTCCGAACACCGAGAAGACTCAGAACAAACCTTTTCGCGTGACATGTTGGTGTGAGTGATGCAAGCCGAAAATACAGCGTTTCGTTAGTGCAGAGGTACGCGTTTAAATTCTGTGTGAAACTTTAGTAAATCTGCGACAGAGACGTTTGATATGATCAAGCAGGCTTTCCCATATAATGCTTTAGAAAGAAGTGGTGTAATTTCGGTGGGACCAGGCCTTTTTGGAGGGCCGAGAAGAGGTTGCTGATGAAGACTATGCAGGGAGACCTGTGACTTCGACAAAAACACCGGCATTGTGACTCGTGTGCGCAATGTTTTGAACTCAGTCCGTCGACTAGGTATTCGTTTAATTATATTATATTAAATTTATAAAAATCTGTGGTTCATGACATTGAGACAGAGCACTTGGACCAAGCGCATGGTGGGCGCGAAGATGGTCCCAAAGAGCTCACTGACAGCTATTCCGGAGAATGCCTTCCGTGACGGCCTTCAATGCTTGGAAATCGCGCTGGCCAAGCGCTGCATCGATGCAGAAGGAGCCTATTTTGAAAGTTTTTAAAGAAATTGTAACGATTGTTTTCAATAATTTTTTTTTTAATCGAGTCAGTCTTACTACTTTCCGAACAATCCCTGTATGACAAACTTTCTACTAACCCTGGTTGGAACTGATAAATATTATCCGTTTCAATAAATTACTTTAGAACTTTTGTCAATGTCTCTAACTGTTCAAGTGGAATATTCGTGGCCTCGCAAAAATCAGCCTATTCGGTAAAATACCTCAAAGACCCTTAAGGTCCCCCAAATCCAATCTGATAACGACTACAAAGAATATGTTGATACGATATATCGAGTCATCTCTTCAAGTTCATCTTAAAGTAAAGTGACTTCGAGCGACTTTTCAGATTTTTCAAGATTATTAAATATCTTTTCTATAGTTGCAGGTAAGTTACTGGAATTAATTGTTATTGATACAGTAATTATTAAACCAGAAATGTCTCCACATCACAACTCATACTGATCCCTTCGAACAAACCCATGAGTTTAAAGTAACTTATAATTGCATCTCTATATGCTAAACGTAACCAGGCGTGTTTTCGAATTCTGTAACGGCTTTAATTTATCTTCGTTCCATGTTATTTTCATTATACTATGTATATTTATTTAGTGCAAGAAACGCTTTGATCATCATTTAAGTTTTTCTGAAGTTACGTTGCTTCAGTTAAAAGTTTCCCCTTTGCCACCAGAACGGCTTTTCTTTCCATATAATTTCACTCAGCTTCCTCTAATAAACTTGATTAACTCGAAGTGAATTATTCGCAACAAAAAAGTAAAAAAAAAGTTTGCTTCTGAGGAGAGTGCCGCATTACTGGCACATAGTATAACAGTATACGAGGGTACGACATTTTCCAAGAAACGTTTCAATGTCAACTACTTGTATGGAGTATAGTATGGCGTTAGAAAATTAATATTTACTTCTCACGGCAAAAATAATGAACATCGAGCAATAGTTAATATATTTGAGAGTTAACTTTACTAGAACACGTTATTCTTTAAATGCACTACTGTTGGTATGACGATGAGAATACAAACTCTACCACTCATTCGAAAAGAAACCAATTTTCGAAGCACTTTTGTCACTCTGATTCAGCTATTTCCAAAAAATGCGTTGTGGACACATTAATCGCCTCTTCGTATGTCGAACTCTTGGTTTATCTTTGACATATGCAAATAAAAATAATTCATTGGGTGCTTAGTCAGGAGTATACGACGGATAGTTTATCAAAGTGTTAATATCAGGGCTCAACAAAAATGCAATTATTTCAGTCGTTGCTTGAGAGCTCCAATTAGGTGGTAAGTTCCTACTTTCTTGAAAGAATACTGGAAAACAAATGATTGTACACCATTTATAATTTACTGTTCTGTGTTGCTCTAGTGATATGGCTTGGACATTTTCAGTTTTTTGCAAAAAAAAAAAAACGGGTATCCATTTGCTTGGAAGAGCTTTGTGCGTGAACAACTTTTGTTGGATTCGGCTCATCTTGAAACACACACACAGTCGAATACTGATAATTATGTCATTGATGTTACAGATTCTTCAGTGAATTTTTTACCCATAAAGCAACACAAGGCAGTGATGCTATGTAGTGAGTATAACATAATGTACCGGTCTTTTCTATTAGTCTGAGCAAAGGGAATTTTTTACGAAACCGTTAAATTAAGGAAGATGAGTAGTGAGCCAAAGTAAATGACTAAACTTAACTGTACTTTTATCACGTACCCAGATACACGCGTGTTGAGTGCCTTTGCAAGCATATTTGATCAACCTGATGCCACTTAAACGGAAACGTTATGTCGGCTGCTTGTGGGAGCTTATACAAGTTTAGAATTGAAATTCAGTCCTTAGATATATTAATATTAAGGGAGATTACAAGTGCTCTTAGCAGTACTGGTATATAAAAATATTATGTAAACTTATGTGGGTAGTGAAATAAATCTCATAATCATTGAAAGAAGATGTATGTATCTATATATGAATTAGAGCTAAATTTTCTAAAACAAGTGATATATCTATATATATCCTCAATGCCAACAGTATTTCTCGCAACATATATGAATAAGTATCTTAAAACATTTGTTTAAGCTGTTAAAATAATATACTCTCTTTCTTTTGTTGGGGGTTCTTATCGCTTCACTTGAGAGCATAGAAATTTTTAAGTTCTCTCGCCAGCGGAGTTTTATGGCAAAACAAGAAAACCCTTCAACTACGGCTGTACACAAGCTAAAATACCCTTCACAATATCATTGAAAAGTAAAGAAACAAGTACCATATGTTTAACGGTTTCGCTAATCTTCTTTGAATTCTCCCAAAAGTTAATTAGCATATTGAAGTCATGAAGTAAATTATTATTTTTTAATTAAAATCACTGTCATTTTCTTTTTAAGTTAAGCTTAAGATTTCCGCAAAATATGTCCATATCAAAAGAAAGCTTTGATAAATTGATCAATCTCCGACGCTGTTCAGCAGAAAAGTATTTGCATTTCTCTAATCAAATTTGTTTCCTTTACCATTTTAAAGGAAATATCACATCTACATACATACGTTTCATTACACGACGGCTCATTCGGTATGCTTGTCAAATTTGTGTTGCATACCAGACGGCTGGGAACGCAGCTGTACTTGACGACGTCCCGGTCTCGTCCTCGCCTGATAAAAGCCAGCTGCTGCTTGCTTTCCAACCTTAACAGACTGTGTGGACTCAATGCTGACGACTTGATGCTAAAAAACGCACACATACACATGCGGAAACGTATTTAGGCAAAGCCACTTTTTGTGCAATGTTTCGTCTGCGAGCAAAAACAGAACGCCTAAAAGCGCTCAATTAAAGAGACGTGCCGCGACATCAGTCGAACGCAAAAATGGCACGCAGAGTTGCCGGCGACTGCTTCTGCAGCACAGCCTCGCAGCCATTTTCCGTTCCACTGCTGTTTGTCTCGTCTCTGTGCGTTCCTCTTTGTAGCTCTCGGTCGCGCTTGGTTCTCTTTGCCGTTCTATTTACCTATTATGTATCCGCGAAGCATTGGCTTTGTTAGCCGCCTCCGTAAAATGTCTTAATTAACGTATTTGATGTTGGTAATGTGCAACATTCGGGAGCTGCGTTCGCTCTGCATCTGTGTGGGTGATTCCTTTTTTTTTTTGTTGTGGCCAAATTTGCGTTTCTTCCGTGTGCGTCTGCGTTGCTGACTTATGGAAAAGTTGTGTTCGAGTGGTTGTATGAATGTGTGTGTGTGGTCATAAATGAGGTGAGTGCGCTAATGCGATTTGGATTTGAGGTTGGAAGCAAATTAGCGCATCAAGTGCGTAACGGAAATTGCGGTTGCAGCCACGAATGTGCTTAGTAGAAAGCAGTTTTTCACTCCATTTAAGAGTACAGGACATTGTTGAGCTCCACTTTCGAAAATTAATCGAAATTTACCGTAAAGAGTTTGGTTCAAAATATTTGGTAAGCAAATTTAATAAGAAATTACTCTGAGATTCTTTGCATATACCTTTTTAAATGCATTCCCATAAACAATCTTCAATGTATTTGACGATTATTTTTCTTTTGGATAGTTTTAGAATTCATCTCTCAAACCCTTACGCTTTGAAACATATGTACAAGTAGTCTGTACAGCTAGAGTTTAACCAGTATGTCTTCATTTTTTATTGAAGTTCATGAATTTAACACAGGCAAGGACTAAAAAAGTTATTACTACAAAAAGGGTGTTTAAAGTGTATATTTTGAGGTCAGTCGCTTTATCCAAAATATCAGATTTTGGTATATTTTGGTTAAGCTTCAAGTTTGGACAGAAAAATTATGAATTTTGTCTGGCATTTCGTATAGTCACTCTTCAGTGTAACCTAACAAACTATTGTATTTGTGTATAAAGTTATATATTTCACATTCGACTACTTACGAGGGCTGCTATATATATTTCTGGCCTAATAATGAAACTTTATCAACGAAAGGCACCTCCAAAACATGGTTTTTGAATGCTTCAACAGCATCTTCTGGCGACGAAAATCGTTGACCCCCCATTATTTTCTTGATGTGTGGGAATAAAAGAAGTCATTGGGTGCCAAGTCAGGGCTGTACGGCGGATGACCCATCAATTCGACGTTTTAGCCGGTGAAAAAGGCGCTGGTTTGAGCCGATGTGTGAGAGCTCGCAATGTCATGGTGCACAATGATTCGTCTTCTCTTGTTCGTTTTTCGAATTTCTCCGAAGACTTCAGGCAAACAAATGGTGGTGTACCACTCAGAATTGGCCGTCCTACGTTGCTCAAGCGAAACAGTCGCCACATGACCAGTTTTGCCGAAGAAACAGGCGACCATTTGCTTCGAAGAGCTTCTTCCACGAACAACTTTCGTTGGATTTGACTCGTCTTGGAAGACCCACACGATCGATTGCTGTTTTGTTTCGGCCTCATACGCATCTTATAAACGTCTTTTGAAGCACCGCCATCGTATTTTTTCAGCATTCCTTTACACCAATCCACACGAGCCTTTTTTTGAGCGATTGTCAAATTGTGCGGGATCCAACGAGAACAAGCCTTTTTTACGGCCAGGTGTTCATGCAATATGGAATGTATGTTACATGGCGGTCTTGCATTATCAGTTCACATACGGCATCGATGTTTTCTGGCACAACGGCTGTTTTTGGACGACCTTCACGGAATTCGTCTTTGAGCGTCGGCCACAATTGAATTCGTTGTACCAGTTTTTCACAGTGCTATAGGATGGTGCTTCATAGCCATACAAAGATTTTAGTTCATCGATGCACTCTTGTCGTGATAATCCACGTCGAAAGTTGTGAAAAATGTACGCACGAAAATGTTCACGAGTTAATTCCATTTTTTGGCCGAAATGATTTTTTTAATTCCCTGTAAATAAAACAATTCACGATTAAATGACAAAACGTTCTGAGTGATGTTATGCTAAAAAAATGTCAAACTTTCCAATGGAAATGTCAGATTGCACTTGGCAACACTTAATGTTGCCTAGGCCAGAAATATATATATCAGCCCTCGTATAAAAACAATCTTGGAACAGGAATATATGACAGTTAGGAATAGATCTAGATAAGACACTATCCGATAAAAATCATAGCACTGTAAAGTAAACTCGCCGATATAATGGCAATGAGCTCTGAAAATAGTAAGAAACAACAGTTATTTTCAAGATCTCATCAATTATTTCTAAAACATGATAACATCAGGATATACAGACAAGTGAGATTTTTAAAAATATATTGAGAGGAGCTTTGATGTGTATTTCGAGCCTAGCAACGAAGATACAGCTATAAGCAGGTAAACAAAGGCTTCAACTATCTCCTGATTAATCGATCCAGATCAAATTATGCAATACAAAGCCAATCAGATGTAAGAAGGTCATCATAATCGTTACACAGAGGCCAGAAAAGGTAAACGGCGGTAGCAAATGCTTGAGATATCTTGCTTAAAGCTTGATTATAACCTATTTCAAAATAAAATATTAAATAAGCTGAAGATACTCAAAAGCATTTTCCTAATATAATATGTCGGCGTGATTGTGAGCCGATTACATTCATATTTAAACTTCATCGATTGATTTGCGATATATTAACGTAAAAGTTAACGGGTTGTAAACGAACTCATATAAAGATCCGATATCTCAAACAGCATACTTTATTTCAAGCTCCTGGCAAAGTTTTTTAAACGATCGTTTCGCTTCTGGTAACGGGTGGTTTTCAATGAAGCAATATTTTTCGGGAGGTGGTCCCTTTGAAAGCTGGTACTTGATTCATACTAAGTTTGGTTTGCCATTTTCTAGTGGAGACACTTACTCCGGAACGTTTGGAAATCGCACAAATTTATTACCAAGACAATGGTTCGGTTCGCACTACGCATCCTCCGCTTCGTTGAATATTCGGTCGACATATTCGCTCTGCAGCTCACATTTGGTTAAATGGGTTCGTTAATAAGGAAAATTGTAGCCCTTGTAATAGTAATAATCCTCAAGCCATTGTTGAGATGCCGTTACATCTTCAAAAATCATTGTTTGGTCAGTTCTATGATCAAATGGAATCCAAAATGAAGCTGCCCATAATATTACAGTGGATACGGAAAGCTCTAGAGACATTATTGATGACCTGATGACTTTTGTGTATGTGTGTGTGTGTCATACTGACAAAGAAATAATCAATTTATAGAAGGAAACTTTCGGTGAGCACATTATCTCGCGTCCTGGATTTGTAGCGTGGCTTATGAGATCGTGTGATTTAACATCGCGGAACTATTTTTTGTGGAGTTATTTCTTAGTTTTTGTGCGCAGATAAGCCATTTCGATGATTTTTGACTTGTTTGCATTTCAAACATAAAGCCATGTCTAACGAATGTTTGAATGGAATTCGCACAATCAAGAAGAAAGAGTTTTATACCCAAAATATCCCCCAAAGTCAGTCCAACAGACCCGCGATAGCTCGACATCTCTCTAACACTTGTCTGACAATTTTCAAGCACTTCACGTTTTTTAATATCTTCTTGAGTTGAAAAGGTAGAAGGTCGTCCGGAACGAGGCTTGTCTTCGACGATCTCTCGAACGTCTTTGAAGGGTTTGTCCACTCGTACACAAGTGTTTTTGATAAAACTGAATTACCGAATTTACCGAATTTTTCAAAACTCGCAATGATTCCGCACCCGAAATTCGGTTGGAAATACAAAATTTGAGACAAATTCTTTTTGATATTTTTATCCATTGTAAAAATCGCAACGCACTTTTGAGGTGTACCGACTTAAGCAGCTGCTGTAAGCACAATGGTGGACGGATCGCGCTCATATTTATCATAGCAATTAAGAACAGTCCTGTCAACGTGGAAAAATAAATGTTTTTGAAATATCATTTACCCGGGGAATTTAAGTTACAATTTCCCTTCACATGTCACAATGTATGTTTTCATATGTAAAAATTGGTTTGTGTGCTATTCATTTTCACATTGCTAACTTCTATGTCGATATTTTTTTTAGCTAAAAATACAAATGAATTTTGCAATAAATATTTCTTTTTTTTTGAAATGTAATGCCGATTGCATTCATAACGCCGCAGTATAGCTATAAGGAATCTGCCGAAACCGCAGCTCAGCATGTGGTTAGTCTGTTTTCGCTTAATTTCTTTTTGGTTTTGGCAAAAAATGGAGTTTATGCGGCCAGCTGCCATCGCTTTTGTTGCGCACAGATTTGTGGTGGCTGATAGTCGAAAGCGGAAATAATAAAAAAAAACTTTAGCATACGCACTGACATTGTCAAAAACATTTTTGTACCCACTATGTTGATTGGATTCCAAAAAAATATTGATAAAAAGTGTAAAACTAAACCGAATTTCGTGTTTTTGTAAGGGACACAGCTGCAATCATAAATTTTTCGATGACAAAATATTGAAGCAATTGACGCGATGTTTTTTTCCAGCTGCTGCAGAGTTGTGAACCGATCTCCACTACACGCAAATTCATCTGCACCATCACCATTGTACCTAACAATCCAATGGCTGTCTCACTAAACGAGCAGATAAATAACCGCCATTGATTTGCTGTGTCTTCGCTCGGTAACATTTTTTGGCGGCACTCTTTTCCAAAAAATGTCAACATAAAATCAATAACAATGCTACCGATTTCATTTAGTACAACAAACTATACAAATAGTTTTTCATATATGTATGTAGAGGCATGAGACTATAAAGACCTGTAAAATCTTCTTTTAGAAGACAGTGAAATGAATTTGAGCGAAAGGCATAGTACCATAAAGATTTCATAAGTATTTTCAATATTTTCATGAATATCTGAGTCAAGAAAGATCTCTGAAATTTTGTTGAAGACTGTTTTATGAGAAAGTTTCGTAGCTAAGTCCGTTAATAACGCACTGAAGGAACTTATACGCAGTGGTATTAAACTTTGCAAGCAAACCTTTTGCTTGAGTCATATGTGCCATACCTAAAAAAGCATATTTTCTGAGCCGACATGGCATCATTACTTTCAATAATTAAACGGGGAAAAATGTGTTCCTAATTAATATCGAGAGTTATTTACGTCAATTATGAGAAATAGGCACGATTAATAAATGTATTTTTGCACTTATCCGTCTTCTTTCCCTCTCTACACACACAACAAACTATATTAGAATGCTTAAGTATGTGTATCGCGCACACAACATCTAACATCATCGACAAAATCGAAAAGCGACCCATCATCATCAATCAAACGACACTATGTCAGATCGCAAAGTTAATAATTTGTCACATATTGTGTCGCCGCTTCCTTAAAGCACGAGCGCAGCGTTTTGTCCTTGTAGCGCATTGTAATTAGCAGGATAATGGTAATGATTTAATTAGCGCAACATCCATTGTCACTTTGAGCGCCTGACATTTACTGGCTTAACAAACAACAAATAGCGACAACAGCAACTCACATCTGCATTCACATTTAGGTATGTATGTCAGCACATATTACACACATACACACACATTGACGCCACTGCTCTTTTGTTTATGAGTGAGCTGGTATGCAAGAAAAGTCGTGAATAAATTGCAAATGTTAATTAACCACCTACAGGCAACCAGTCCTCGCTCAGTTGCCCCACTAAAAGGATGATGTGGCTCGCAAGCCACATAAGGCAGGATATGCAACATAAATGTGTGAGTGTGTGAATGTATGAAACATATACAATATAAACTTATGTGCATACATATGTGCATAAGTAGTTAAGTTGTGCATACTCGCTTGCGAGATTACAATTGAATGCACCACAAGCGGCTTGCTGAGAGCAACCGCAGCTGCCTCGCCTGAAAGTAATGAGCTTAAGATACACAAATGATAAGTTCACTAATAATGGCACTGACGTCACTATCGCTTGTGTGCTTTCAAGTTTCTCGGCTAACCAATACACTCTCACAGTTGGCTTAGCAACACACTTCAGCCTTAATTATGGCTTCTTGTAGTGCAGAGCTATCGTTTGGCTTCCAATGAAGAGCGACTGATAAAAACAGCAGGTAATGAGATTATTTATCAATGCCAGAGCATAGCGGAGACGTTCGCAATATTGCGAAGTAGAATTCCTTTACTGATAATGAAGGTGACATATGTGGCAAGTATGTTCCGTTAGTGATACCAAAATATTTCGGCAATAATTTCATGTCAAGTTCTATTATGCGAAACCTTTAGAATATTTATTGAAGCAGTATTTTGAAATAGCTATTAGAATTCACCGATAATTAATTAAAGTGCAAAAATAATTCGATGAGGCATGAATTGTATAATGAGAGCGGTCTAATTGACAAATGAGTATTGCCTGGATAATTGAAATAAAACCATAACATTTAGGTTAATTCCTCGAAGTTGATTTGATCAAATTTAATTCTTGTCAACCGACCTTCAAAAGCCGCGTATATAAATTTTAAAATCGCGTATAATAAGGAGCCATTCAAGATCATTAGGACTACATATTTTGAACTCTATGAGGCGTCTAAGAGAGGCTGGTATTACGGAAAAAGTCAAAAGATCTAAATCGTACAACAAATTGAAGTTGGATATGATGTGATATTTGACACTTTCAAGATATTCAAAAAAAAATGTAAACCACTTAATTGTTTAATAATTTGGTATGAGAAATCTCTCACCAAAGAGGGTACCGCGCAAGCTCAGAGCCGATAAAAAATACTAACGAATTGTGAGCACTGTATGATGTAAGACAGATCGCGCGGGACATCATGGGTACCCACAAGTGATCTGCGAAAATTTATAACAGATCTTGCCATCGGATTCGACTCGTTCCTTGATTTCAGTACTGAAACTTTGTTAGATTTGGTTGAACCCACGGCTAGTGATGGTCACCGTTAAAACTCAGTGGACGTTCCTCTCCGGTCAACAATAAGCTTATGTTGTAGATATATGTTAAGAGGAACGTGCGTCAACTCTCCCCTCTCTCAGAAGTAACTTTGAAATCATTAAAGTTGACTACACTCCGGGAGTTTGAAAATGGCTCTGAGTAGAGACCTCAATACATTAGAATAACGAAAACAAAAGAAACGAATTGAATGTGGGTGCCCAGGGCGACTGAATCGTCCCCCACTTGAAAACACTCGTTACAAGCGCGTTTACCATCTAAAAATGATAAGTTAGTCATCAAAAGCTTGCCGGCTGGAAACGTATGTAGGGTTAAGGTGCGAGGCGGGATCGGCAATACCAGCAGAGGAACTTCTGCTAGGTTCGTGGACAACAGAACCCTGTTAGAAGGCAGACGAGGGCAGCAAAGAAGTTGAAGTCGGTGAACTCGCTAAACAAACTGACTCAATAGCACTGAGGATGAGTCATTGTATTAGAGAAAATGGCTGCCAATAATAAAAATCGAGTTGCAGAGGAAAGAATCGTAATGCGCATGCGTATTCTCGAAGAAGCGGTAACAGGGTTAGAAGGGAGCTAGATTATAACCAAATGGGTTTTCTACTGCGCCCCTGCGCTTCCTGAGGATAATTTTTGTTAGTATTTAACGCTTGTTTCCACTACAATTTAGAGCTGACTTACACATGTCGTTTCGATCCTCTGTTCAACAAACCAATCAAAGTATTGAACTTCTATCCGGACATATTTAAACCACATTACAAAGAACGAAGTTCATAATATGTAAAATGTTCGAAAGAATACGAATCGTCATGCGCATTCGTATTCTCGAAAAATGTATATATATTTGAAATACAGATTTTTCAGTATCTGGAATAATTTTAGACATACCAACGATTTTTTCGAATTTTTTCATTCACCACAATCATTATATAAATTGAACTGAGAGGGCATTCGCTCTGGCAACACATTTAAAAAGTTGTATGGTTACTTACAGCTCTAACCGATTCATTTTTGAGGTGGAGCTGGGAAACCTTATGCTTTAGTAGCCCGAGGTGTTAATAGCTTTTTAAATTAGTTTTTCGATTCCTTCTTATTGCACTGCTTAAAAAATATTGAAGTTTAAAAACAAACATGGAACGGAGACCTTAGTTCGTTAAAAAGAGTTGTGGAGAACCGCTGTTATTTCTCTAAAGCTGGACTTCTTTTTCATTATTGACGTAGCTACCGCTCCAGTCGTTCTACCTTTTCACTGTTTGGAGCCAATTGGAGATTTAAGTGCAGTTAGTTCCTTCTCCACCTGGTCCACCAATGGATTTAGTAGTTGAATAAATAGCAAAGTGAACTCTTTTGAGACCAGTTTGAACTCAACCCCGTCTCAAAAATGTGTTTAATTTTCGTGCACTGAATAATAAATTTTTACTTCAGAGCCAATCAGCTTTGATTCATTTGAACTAACCATTTGTTACATTTTGGTTTATTTTCCTGTTTACTTTCAGTTTTGGAATTGAGCAGTCAAACACTTTGAATTACTCGCGAGTGGCACGAAATGTTTTTAATACATACATATGTACGTGTGTGAAGTGCAGTCTGAGTGATGTCTGTTCGAAAGCGTTTGAGGCAACGGAAATGCGCTGCCGTAAAGGAAATTGTAGGGAAGGAAAAGGAAATAAGCGGAAGCAGGCGTAAACCGGCTACAAGCGCAAATTCTCAACGCAAATGCATAATGATAACAAGCCGAAAGGGCAAGCAGCGCAAAAAACGAACGCTAGTTAAATAATGAACTGGCATAATCACCAGGCAAAAGCACAAGTTTGAACAGGATAAATGGGGAAAAAACACATACACATACAACGAGGGAGCCGAAATATGCAGAGCAAAATTTCGTTGCTTCAAATGCTTTTTCACTTCAATTTTACGCGTTAGCGCTTTTTGCTGGTTAGATATTTGCTTAGCGCCTTTAGCTTTGCTTTCGTATTCCTAAGTGTTGCGTTCTTGCTGCCTTGCCATTTTATGGCACAATTTGACTCATTATCCTAGCTGAGGCAGAACGATGACATCCACAATACGACGTCCTTGAGCGGAAGAGCAAGCGGCCAGCAACAAAAACATGACAACACATGTGAGTATGTAAGAGATATATATATATTTACTATATAATATGTGTATATATATAAAATTCCGAACTTGCTGAAGTGAAAAAACGCCAACGTCCGCTGGGAGGAAGTGCGCCGGCGACGCGGCAAAACGTGGCTTGTTTCAAGTAATAATAATAAATAAGAAGTAGAATAAAAAGCGAAGAAATGAGACGCGTGTTGGCAACCGGAGCAAAATAGAAACATAAACAAGCGTAGCGTTCACTTCGTTGCACGGTCCTTAAAGGATTTCGCAGACGGAACAACCACCGACTTGACTGCTTTATAAGTATACGTATATTGTATGTATGTCGATGTAGGTATATATGTGTGACTGGTGCGCAGTGCCTGTGTGTGGGTGTGTCTTTAATTTTTTTGCAGGTTATTGGCCTATTTGGCGTTTTTGACTGCCTGGCTGTGCCATTCGCGCCACTCGTTGATGATCTTGATGATTCACGGAATGAAATGAGCGCTTAGCACGCTCGCCCCCACAATTATGTGCATGCACAAAGAGGAACATATGCACCAGCATACATACTACATATCATACATTACATCACAGATATTTATTTGTGTGTATGCATAGATGTACTTATGAACAGCCCATAAATAGCAAATCTACAATGTCGTTAGGCGCATTTACGCACAAAATTACCATGAAAATGGAAATAAAAGCGAAATGAAAACGTTTCACATAAAACGCGCAGCGAAATAAAAATAAAATTGAGCATAAAAATGAAAATGAAAATAAAAATAAAAGTAATATGAGAATCAGAATGGAAATAAACAATTGAAAATCATCGTCAAATAGTAAAATAATAATACAAAAGCAACAACAAGCCTATCATATGTGTGGATAATCATGTGAAAATGTCCTCTTATATACGCCAACTCCATTCTAAGCTTAATAAATATTTCAGTGCATATGGCAACTCATAAAAGTATACACTATAATTCCTACTAATTTAACAAATATAAATTTTAAAGGATTTTCCTATAAAGTCACGTATATAAAATATAATCTAGGAAAGTAACCAAATAATGGAAAGTAATCGAATCAAAATATAAACGAAAATAAAAAGGAAACAAGCTATAATCGTAATAACCGTCACAAACCAAAAAGTTTCTATACATGAACTTGATTTGGATCGGTCAGTTTGTATGGCAGCTAATACTATCTTGATACGATATCGACATTCCGAAAAATTAACAACTGCTTGGGGTAAAAAAGGATATATGTAATTTCAGATAATCAGGAAGGACCTTAGAGCCATTCGATATCAAACGAGGTTTTAGACAAAGCGATTCTCTATCGTGCGACTTCGTCAATCTACTTCTGGAGAAAATAATTCGAATGAATTGAAAAGGTACAATCTTCCACAAGAGCTTAAACTGCTGGCGTACGCCGATGATTTGCCATTAAAACCGCGCTGTTGATTCTGCTTTCCCCAGATCGGACATCAAAGCGAAGCAAATAGGTCTGGGTGAACGAGGGCAAGATGAAATATCTCCTGTCATCAAACAAACAGTCGTCGCACTCGCGACTTGGCTCTTAACGCATAATAACTCTTACCAACAGGTGCTACTTCGGACTGAGTAAGCAATTGAAAAGTAAAATCCTCTCTCGACAAACAAAGACCAAATTCATATGTATGTGGAAAGAATTACAAGAATATAGTTGAAGCGAAAAAACTAGGCTTCATGACGAGTTTTTGAACACTGGCCCAGGAAAATCAATTACACTAGACACATAATTCAGATATGAAAATTCTTAGGTGTTTCTAATGCAGTTTGATGCTCTGAGGTCAAATCTGAAAACAGAATTTTTCTATCACCCACAGATATTCTGTAACCTGCGGCTTCAGATTATACAATACTGCTGTGATCAAATTGAAAGGTGTATTAATGCACCATCTCATACTGCATTGGTTATTCGTGATCAGTTCGCCACATTTTCAATTAATATCGTGACGTAACCACCGCATTAGCCTGATTTACCTTCGTGTAACTTCTGGCTATTCAGCAAAACCACCTTTGCATATTAAATTGGGTTTAATGAAGAATTTTGTTAAGGCAATGGACAGAAATGGAAGAGGGTTCTTGTATCTGAAACAAAAATTTCCAAGAGTCAGTGAAGCAAAAATTAGTGAGGGCATATTTGTAGGTCCGCAGAACTAATGAAAGATAAAACATTTAAGGAAATGCTCAATGAAACTGAAATACGAGCCTGGAGTGCCTTCAAAGCGATGGTTAAAATTTTCTTGAAACGGTGAAAGCTGACAATTACAAAGTTCTTGTGACTAAACTACTTACTGCCTATAAAAAAAATGGATTGCAACTTGTCTTCTTCCAAAACATATTCCACCAAAACATATTGTTCTGCTATGAAGAAGCGGTACCAAGGTAAGTGAAGTGCCAGTTTGCTTGCCGATTACTGCTGGGCATTGTTAAGCGATACTCCAAAAACAAAATATCGCCGAAAAACGTCGACAATAAAATTTTAAGGTACTCTTTGATTAATAAAATAATAAAATAATAATACTATATCTATCGTTCTGTTTTTAACAAAAATCCTCAGAGCAAAAAAACTATAGCTGATAGAAGAAATCTGTAGCTATTTTCTGCATTTGTGTCAATTTTTACATAATAAACACTTTGTTCTGTTCAATGTCACAAACAACAAGTGAACGCATGGTGAACGCGGTGAAGAGCCTAAAGATATTGTAACCGAAATATAAAAAAATTGAGCAAAATAGTATTTAATGGCTGCAAAGTGAATTATGATGAAATATGGCGCCATAATTTTACTCTAAAGTAGCAAAGTAGTAAAGTTTGAAGCGTGAAAAACACTACAGTCTGCAACGATAGCATCTCCGAAAAATGTATTCAGTTCGGAACACTAGAGCATATAACTGCCATACAAATCTTACAATAAAAATAAAACTATTGTAAGAAAAATATTAACTTTTTAAGACTATTATTGCATCGATGTAGCTGAAGTTAATGCTTTTTTCCATTTTTCAAGCTGATTACAAACCATCACCATCAAAATGATTTCTTTACCACAAAAAATATGCGCTTTGACATCTATTTTCTAACGAACTATTAAAATTAATTGTATTCATTAAATTTTGTGTAATTATCTTTAATATTTTAGTGTTATCACTGAATTTTGTTTATTTAATTTCAATTACATCTGTTCGTTTAATTTACTTTTTGTGACTAAAAACTCAATTCCTAATTATGTACATATATGTGAAGCAAATTTTTTGCCGTAATTCGTAAATTCTTTTAATTATTGTCAAATATGAATAAACATAGGTTTGTTATATAATTAAAGGATTACAGCGATATTATTACGACTATTGAATGCAAATGACTGAACTATTATTTTTAATTGCTGTAGGTGGGAATTGTTAATTACTGGCAAATATTTACATAGAAACGTATTGAATATGGCATATATTAAGTTTTATTTTTCGCTTTATTTCTAAGTGAAAATGTGGAGCATTTCCCTATATTTATTTCCTTAAATATGTTGAACTGAAAAAAACTAAGTAGTAAGGAAAAAAGTGTTCGGTTTGTAAGTTAAAATTTGCTATGAAAATCGCTTCCACACAAATAATATTGTTTAAATCCGGATACTTACAAGTATTCGTAACTGATGCAACGCCAAAATATAACTGAAAGTATAGAAGAAAAATTATATTAATTTCATATTATTACTAATGTTATAGCAGTCTAAATCCTATAGAAGTAATTATGTTACAAATAATGTATGTATATGCGGAGCTTCAACGCAATTAAGGCTTTATTAAATTCCAACAGCTTTGTAGTGACCTTCATTTCATAAACCATAGCTTTCATTCATTGAGAAAATCGATAAAACTCTCACAAGTCCAAACACATACATCCATATGTAGACCGGTGCACACACACATGCATATGTGCAAATTTCAAGTATCAACTCACAGCGCCTAAATACATATCAGGGGCAGTGGAGGTAATCAGAGCAATCTTTACGCTGATAAGCACTGCCAGCAGCCGTAGCACCAGATGGACGCCTGAAGTCACTGCACACATACATGCATACGTACGGACTCGGTCCACTCGGCTGCATTTGATTAAAAATTCCAATCTATCACATTGCCTGTCAGTGGTAGAAAATTAAATTTTCCAATATTAACAGTTACGCCCTGTGGCTGGAACCTCAGGCGGCTGCCAAGGTGTAAATGCTAGTTCAGATGCGAATTTGTTGGTGCCGACATTGGATTAAATGAAGGGATCACCAGCATTTCAAGTGGAATTATGGATATGATTACACTAATGCTGCCCATGAGGCCAAAGCCGATAGACAGTGTGCTAGAAGCTGATGGCTGGGAGCACATACATATAAGGCAGCTGAGCGCAAATATGTGCATCTGGCAAGTAGAAATGTAACTATGTGAAGTATGTACGTACATATATAAAGATGTAGTCTTCAACTGTATTTTCGCAGTTCACTGCAATCATTGAAAGGCTCAAGGCATATAGGAATAGTTGATTCAAATGACATGAAAGTAACAAGATAATCTATGCCGGCTGACCCACATACAAGTATATTTATTTTATATAACCTACAAATGCAAAAATATTTAGAATACACATATATAATATATATTGAGAGAAATATCAATTTGCAGTAAAGCAGCAAAAGAACACCATTCAACTTCCGCTCCACTTTCTGAACATTTTAAGAGCATTATTGCACACTTCTGCAACAAGATTCGCACATCACTAGCTTGGAGAATACCGGGCAAATAAAATTATGAAGAAATACGTCATAACAGAAAACTAGATTAAGGTCAATATCATAAGTTGCCGGCTCTGAAAAGCACCACCACTAGGGAGAGCAGATATGTGACTATGCAGTTGTTGGCCTGTGTGTGTGTTTGTGGTCGTCACTTGAAGCCCAAACTTGAGAGATAGTTTGTTTTATGGCACTAGCCATCTCAGTTGCAAGAATTAGTTGTGTGCGTCTAATTAATTGCTGACTACTTGCAAAGTTTGAACTAATTCTAAGTGCAAACTGTTTATATGTGAATGATGCGGTAGAATAAAGTCTTACAGCGTTGAAGCAAAGATGAAACGCTTAAGTAAAATAAACTATTCGAATTCATATTTTTGTTATTTAATTAAAAAACAATTAGAAACGTATATATTTATTTGTATGTCAATATAATATTTGTATTCACTGTTTTGCTAGTGGTTCTAAATTTGGTTTCTTTACGATTTTAGATTTTTAACCAAATAATTTCTTACTCTAAATTATTTTACTTCAGGACAACAGATCTTATCTTTGTCCCAACATATTCGATATAGGGATTTCGCCCTTTTCCCTTTCCGTTTTTCTTTTTGCTCTGCCATTGGTGCCTCGTAATCGTGTGGCACATAGCAGGAAGCAAGGAGTAAAGACTCATACTTGGCACCCTTCGTTGCCCTAACCGTGAGTTCAGCTCTGAAGAAACTGAAGTCAATATGCTATTCTAGATTTTTCTTAACCAATATCGTTTGAAATGTATGTTGTGTAGTTTTGTGACTTTATCCCAGCGACCATATTATCTAATCAATCCACAGTTCTTGGACTAAACCCGCATCATAGCCGCCCTTCTCTAGTTCAAGAAGAAGCTGGGCAAAGGCGATCTTTCTCTTGTGGAGGTTCACTTGGAGTACCTTCAACTCTCGGTTTTAGACCATTAGTATGCTGAATGGAATCATTCTTCAGCGAAGTCGCCATGATCTCTTCTAAGCTGACATTCCTTTCTACTTCACTTTTCTTCAAAATATTTTTATTGCCGTACACCAGGTGGCGTTTCTTGAGGCAAAAGAACACGCTTCTAACTAACTCCCCATGCCATCTTCCCGAACCTCATTTACTGCCGCCTTATTGATCTGAAGGATGCAGCTTTGTCCTCTATTTTCGTTTATAGATTTTGCCACCGTTAACCCCTTCGCTAGTCGGCACTTCGGGATTCTGCCGTTGAACTAGCCGCAGATGTTCGGGATTCATCACGCGAGGTATGGTTACCTTCGAGTTGGACACCGACGGAATATTGTTGCGGTCCACCACTTCTAGTGTTGCATATTTCCATAGGTTTTGGAGCATTCAGATCGCTTCCTTTCCTCATGTCGCCATCAAATAACGGCATGTATACACTTGATTCGTCGTCCATTCTCGAGAAGAGGGCTTCCAATTGCTTCAATTGCACTATTTTCCGCCGCTCCTGTGATATCTCTCGCAGCGGTTACAACAGCTTATGTGCGCGACGATTAAGAGTTTGGTAATCTCTGTGGCTACTTTCGCTGCTTTGAACGTTTTCGATTTGTCGTCCGCGTCTAACATCTGGCTATGTCCCTGCACTTCCTCTTTTTCAAAGGTGCCTTCAGTTCGCTCTACGGAGAACGCTCCTTCGTTTAGGTACGATGCTCCTCAATGTGATTCACATATGATAAATCCGAAGTATTACACCAGCCGCAAGTGTCACCTCCCTTCTGACCTATGCCAACCGTTTTAACTCCTCTTCCTTCAGATCGGACTTATATCCGAGTCGGTTATATATTGCGACCACCGCCTTGTAGCTCGATTTTTCCTTCAACTCCTACTTGCTTGGCTTCTTCCGCGGCCCTCTTTTGTAAATAGAGTTGGATCCTTCCGTAACCTACTCATGAAAACGAAGAAGTTCTTCTTCGTTTCTCGCGTTTATACTTACAGCGCTTTCTCGATCCAAGTCTTCATGGACTGTGGCACCCGTGCGCTATAGAACTGATTTGGCAGTAATGCTACAACCACCGCAACATGCTCCCGTTGGAGTGAAGGTGCGACCACTGGCGACACAGTTTAAAGGATCGTTATGCGACCGCTGGTAGCCGCCTCGTCGCCCACCGACGTTTAGACTGGTATCCCAGTTCGCTTAGTACCATCGCTGACTTCCATATTGAGTTTTGTGATTCGGTGGTCTTTACGCCTGTATTTTATGCCTACCGCCAGGTACCTTATCAGCAACGGCCGTTGTATAACCCATTCAATTACCTCTGAGGATGCATATAAAGTAGTCCATCATAATTCTATACCTGCTAAGTGGAAATACTATTTCATACTTATTTTCAATAGGTCTATATCATCTTTTGTTCTCAAATACGGAAGCGAGAGTCTCCAGAGACTTCAATATCAATTGCATTAACTGTTCCGATCAATGTATTGGATAATTTAAAGGAATCATTTTGCGCTAAATCTTAATGAAAATGTTTACAAAAACAAATAAGTTAACAGCATAATGCTCCGATGCTCCTTAGCTTAGCTCTACATTACTTGTTAACCTTTTCTTCCAAATCTAATACAGTGTATTTCTGTATATGTATACTGATTATTACATAGCTCTACTGGGTCCAATTTCGACACAGATTCATTTGAAATAGAAGGATTCAGTCTCTTTTATTCGCATGCGCAGAGTTGAGGAATTCTAATTTGACATTTGCATTTCTCAGATCAAATGGCAGCTGCACATTAGGTCCATTATGAAATATAGAAAATAAGTTGAAAATACTGAGAAAGCGTAAAAAGGTCGCACATTTCCGAAATATTCAAATATTAGCTTCTCTTTGAAACTACACACAAGTGGAACCACAAAAGTTTCTGGCTTTTATGCCGCAACAATACGTTGCCAAATTGTGTTAAGCACAAAAAACGAACGCAAACAAGCAAACAAAGCAGCAAGAGAAATGAAGAGCAGCAGAAAACAGATTGGCAAAGTCAACTTTGCTGACACCAGCCACCGCAAGGAAGTCGGGGATTGTCTGCCCGACGCCCTTTGGCCGCTATGCATGGATAGTAATTTAATAATTTACTTTTCTTTTGGCCATTGAAAAGTGTGGCAACGCCGGGACGACTTTTGCAAACTGACAAAGCAATTTGAGCGCAACTGTTTGTGGAAAAACGAGAAAAAGGCGAACAAATACGCAACGAAAACATCGAAAAGTTTCTAAATGACAAAATGTTCTTAGCGCAGCAACTTATTCTTCTTCTTATTACGCCTTCAAATGGAAATTCGGCACACACACACCACTTACGTGCATGTGTGTGTGTAGAGTTTTAAAGTTAGCTTTTGAGTTGCCTTTGTTGTTGCACAGAAGTGCAGCACAAACAATCGAATTGACACATATTGAGCGTATTTCCGTTTTCCATTCGATTTCCGAATGCCAACAACCGAAAGTTTCGGCTGATATCGCTCGTCTTCCGTATTCCACTCCTTCGTGCTACCTTACTGTTTTGCATACATACATATACTATACATAAGTAGCTGTTGTTGTCTCTTGTTCTTGTGCTTTGATAAATTTTCAACTATTTGCCGCTGCTTGCTTTTGGTTGTTTTTCCGTTTTTCTGTATTAGCGTAAAAAGTTTCTGAACAACGTTACTAATGGTCGCAGTGAAATGGAATTTGTTTGCTCGCCCATTTAAAATTAAATAATAGCAACAACAACAAAATAAAAACTAACAAGCCGTGGCTAAGGTATGCTGAGACTCATAAATTTAAACGTGGCCTGTCGGAAAATATAGTAGTCCCGTTCTTAAGAAACTGTTACTCCGACTCGGCGTGTATGTTGATTCAATTACGCAAACATGCCTTCTTTTCGTAAAGGGTGATTTTTTAAGAGCTTGATAACTTTTTTTTAAAAAAAAACGCATAAAATTTGCAAAATCTTATCGGTTCTTTATTTGAAACGTTAGATTGGTTCATGACATTTACTTTTTGAAGATAATTTCATTTAAATGTTGACCGCGGCTGCGTCTTAGGTGGTCCATTCGGAAAGTCCAATTTTGGGCAACTTTTTCGAGCATTTCGGCCGGAATAGCCCGAATTTCTTCGGAAATGTTGTCTTCCCAAGCTGGAATAGTTGCTGGCTTATTTCTGTAGACTTTAGACTTGACGTAGCCCCACAAAAAATAGTCTAAAGGCGTTAAATCGCATGATCTTGGTGGCCAACTTACGGGTCCATTTCTTGAGATGAATTGTTGTCCGAAGTTTTCCCTCAAAATGGCCATAGAATCGCGAGCTGTGTGGCATGTAGCGCCATCTTGTTGAAACCACATGTCAACCAAGTTCAGTTCTTCCATTTTTGGCAACAAAAAGTTTGTTAGCATCGAACGATAGCGATCGCCATTCACCGTAACGTTGCGTCCAACAGCATCTTTGAAAAAATACGGTCCAATGATTCCACCAGCGTACAAACCACACCAAACAGTGCATTTTTCGGGATGCATGGGCAGTTCTTGAACGGCTTCTGGTTGCTCTTCACCCCAAATGCGGCAATTTTGCTTATTTACGTAGCCATTCAACCAGAAATGAGCCTCATCGCTGAACAAAATTTGTCGATAAAAAAAAAAATTGTCGAACACTGATTTTGGTAATAAAATTCAATGATTTGCAAGCGTTGCTCGTTAGTAAGTCTATTCATGATGAAATGTCAAAGCATACTGAGCATCTTTCTCTTTGACACCATTTCTGAAATCCCACGTGATCTGTCAAATACTAATGCATGAAAATCCTAACCTCAAAAAAATCACCCGTTAGAAACCAAACACATTCAGCTGAATAGTGGCGCTTCCCGTAAAGCCTAGAAATTTCTTTATCATACATATATTGGGGTATTTTTTTCTTTAATGGAAACATTTTTTTTTCACACCAATACTTTTTCAGTAGTCCCTGCTTTTCTAACAATGTCCAGAACTTACTTTTTCTATACGAAGACAAGAAAGACGATAACTTCGGTTGCGCTGAAGCTATATTACCCAACAAATAAGCAGCTTCTTGAGGTAAAAACACGTGTGCACAATTTCAAATCGATCTAAAAAATTGAGGGATATACAGACAGACGGATATGGTTTAATCGGCTCAAATCATAGTGCTGATCATTTATATAACGGGTGATCCATGTAGAGGTGCTTTATTCAGTAGTCTCTTTTTTGACAGATCACGCACGAGTCGTGTCAAGCTGTCATGTGATTTTTGTTCAGCATTGTTTAGCATTCCTGAAAACTTGAAAAGGCGTTTACAAATTTTTCAGCTTGATTACGAAAATTCACGTTCTGTAAAGCATGTGTTTCGTACATTTCGATCAATTTATGGTCAACATAATCGGCCTACTGAGCGTACTATTCGCAACACCATCACTCATCTTGAAACCCTGCATTCATTACTGGATAATATTCGACCGAATAGACCACGTCCAGCACGCAGTGACGAAAATATAACAATCGTAGCTGAGTGTATACTCGAAGATCAGGAGAGTCGATTCGTCGCCGTATGCAGCAACTCGGACTAACGACTTGGCGCATTTTAGTCGAGATCTTAAGTTGAAAACGTACAAATGATAGCTTGTGCAAGACGCCACGTCCTACACATAGCATCAGTCAATGGATTAATTGAGAGAAGACTTTGGTGAGCCGATAATTTCACTTCTTAGGTTGGTCAATTGGTCATGTGATTGGTAGATTAAGACTTTATATATAGACTTTTTCCTGTAAGATTATGTAAGGTATAAAATCTATGCAGACAATCCCCTTTTCGATGCAGAGTTTGGATCAAAACACCACGCGTGTCATTCGCCATTTCTCAGTCGAAATGCTCGAAGGGGAGTCATCGAAAATTAGACTCAACGGTTGCACTATATGACACTTAGCCCCGACCAATATTTTAAAGAGATAATCTTCAAAAAATAGATACCAAAAAATCTTCTTTAGAATGACAATAAATATTGTTCATTAGATTTGAATTTTCTGTGTTTTTTCATTAAGTAGTGAACCGCAAAATGAATCACCCTTTATATACATACGTAGTATATAAGTTAAAAACGTTTTGTTATGTTTAATAAAAAAATATATTTTGGGAGCTATGCTCCTTTATTGAATTCCACTTAAGAACTAACATTTACAATTAATTATACTTAACTCTAGACCTATGTTTGCCGCTGCAACGGGTACGGAGTTTGCTGACGCTGCGCTTCCCACAGGTTGGCACTTCGCTGACGTTGCGCTTCCCATAGGTTGCCACTACACGTGTCGCAGTCTCAGCGATTTAGTGGTATCATATTATTTTACTTTGTATCATATGATATTACTGCATCATATGATACTTTTGAATGTATGGGGTGCTAACTTATATACTTTATAGGGTCTGTGACTTTTCCTTCGGACTCTGAATTTTATCACTAAAGTTTTTACAATGAATACTGAATATTGTTGGATTGCTAAGCATCACTGGTATTAATAAAGGGAGCTTAAAGCTGCAGCTTAAACTTTTCTTACAGGGTAACAACATATGTATATGGTAAGCAGAAGTATGTACGTATTCAGAGACATACCTCTATGAGCTTGACAGAGAGCAACGTACTCTGGATTCTTCGAAACAGGCTTTTGTAACTGTAAACAGTGGTAATAGCTGCGGGTGCGGAGGCTTTCACGACTTTATATGTTCTCACACGAATTGCAACGAAGTGAAAAATATGTAGTATAAGCAAATTAGTTTGTTGAAAATAAAATTAACATTCCCTCATACAGATTGAACAATATTTACGAGTGCTGACTATAAACAATGGTTTTTTCTTTATATAAAATTGGTTTACTAGCGGAAAGTACCCCAACTAACAAAATAATATATGGGCTGAATATGCTTTGTCTCGACGACCAATCTAATACTCAGTTTTTGAAAACTATTCGTTCAGTTTTTAAGCATATAGTTGCTTTATAAACTAAACGATCAAAATTCTCCTTGTATGAAAAACTTTTTTAATCCACGAGATATACATATGTACGAAATTTGGTATGAATTATCATACAAGGACAAAGGAGTTTACTCTAAAGTTCAGGCCATACACAGACGTGCCTTAAAAACTTCAACACTTACCACACAAATATACGATTTTAAGCCAAATATTCAGCATATGAAACAAGCGATAATTATTTGTAGATTAAATTATATACATATATATATATATGTATGTAAAATTGCGGAGGGTATAAAAGTTGCATATTTCCTGGAATTTACTTTGAAACATGTTCTCTTTAATTTAAATTGTTTTGCAATTATGAAGAACTTTTCTATGTCATTTCAAGTTGTGGTATTTACAAAGCCAAATTACAAAATTATTTATTTCAACGAATGCGCTTTTCATGAAATTCCACACACATCTTTTCATCTCTTCATCGTAAGTAACTGTGTCAATAGTTGAGCTGCTAAACAATCACAAACCATAAAGAAGAAAATGTATATCATAAATTCGCTTGTCAACCAACCATTCAGTTGAAATTCCACGAATAATATTCCGAGAGCATAACAAACTTTTTTGCGACACTATTTCAACTAATTCCACCGCATCTCATTTCACAGTTGAGCCACAGCAGCAACGAAGTATATTTACAGGCGCACGTCTTTTGTCGCCTCACACACACACGCGCGCACACTAGTGTCACTCACCACTCGCATTTCAGAAAGTTATGAATTCCAAAAACGTCGTATTTATTAGTATAATTTGCTTTGTTTATTATTGCTGTTGTTTTTGTTCTGCTGCGACATTATACTGCATATTAATTATGAACATTAAACAAATTACCCAGCACTGCATAGACACGCACAAGCAGAGAGAATGGAAATGCGAAGATTTGTAGATGGATGGGAGTAAGGCGGGAATGTCAACAACTTTTCTGTCAACAAAAAAAAAAGAAAAAAACAAATGAAAACAAAAAATCGAAGAAAATACTTAATAATCGAGGCTGCGAGTAGTTATGGCCCAAGGGGAAAGGGCTGCTTCTGCATTTTGATGAAGCCATTTAGACGGCGAAAACTGGCGAAAAGATCAACATGAAATTACCCTAATGAAATTAATGTCTCACATATTTGCGTAGTGAATGTCTGCGATGGAGAAGTTTCGCTGACGAACTCTGACGAAAACATTCGCCCATAATTAGGCGTAAATGCTGCTTTATTTAAGGGTATATTTTGACGGTATGGCGAATTTATGCTGCGTATTAACTCTAGATTTGAGTGGGTGACACGAGACAGTAAACAAGTGTAGTATTATGAAAGCTTATAATTATTTGTGTTTCTTGGAAATGATTTAAATTATTGACAGCTTAACAAATTAAACCCAAAACAATTGTGGGTGTTGAATAATGACAAGGAACAACAATGACAAATAGGCATAAAATGAGCTGGGCTTTGATAAGTCGACAACTGTTGATTACCGTCTTAATGATATTTTAAAATTTTAAGGAAAATGATGGAAGTCGGATTTCACTCATCAGCAGTATTATCTTGTTACAATTAGAAATTTTTCAAGTTAATAAAATTTCTTCTTTTTTGACAAAACACGAAAACTTTTGTTACTTGAATTGCTATTCATATTATTCAATTTATTTTTAGTTCAGTATTTTTTTTGATGTTAGGCCTAACATTCATATCTGTTAAGGGGTGAGGTGGGTTTGTTAGTACTACATATGTAACGCAGATCTTCGCACTTAACCCTTTCAGCCCCAAAGGACTTTTTAAACGATGTCAAACATATATAGAAGTTGCGTATAAGCATTTAATTTTTATAAGAACTAAGAGTTAGTTATGCTTTACACGACAAGATAATTATGTTTTCTTTTGATACTCAGTATCTTTTAAAAATGTGCTCCACAATAGGATCACAGAAATCTGAGTAGCCATATCGGGTTTATTGTTATAGCATATAGAAATGTCAAAGTCTTGTCAAATGTCTCCAGTAAATTGAGATTTTTGGAGACTGAATAATTTCAAGTAAAACAGGTATACTTTGATATTTATTTTTATTTGAGTGCCTTCAATTGAATAAATAAAATTTATTAAAATTGACACTTACTTCGTTTTATAGTTTTTTTATATTTCTTAAGAAATTATAATATCTGTTTAACTTGAATCTTGTGGTTTACGGGCTGGTGGAATCATCATGATAACGGAACCATCAATGACGACCGTTATCGCGCCATGATAACCGACTATTTGCAGTCTGAAATTGAAGCCCGTGATATCGTAGAAATTTGGTTTCAACAATAATCCGCTTCAATTCAGGCCTTGGAGCAAAACATCACTCTTGTCATTCGGCAGTTACTATCGAAATGCTCGAACGAGTAATCGAAAATTGGACTCAGGTGATGGACCATCTGAGACGAAGCTGCTACCAACATTTGAAAGAGATAATCTTCAAAAAATTAATGTCAAAGAATGTTCTTTCGAATGACAATAAAGTTTTTGTGTTTTTCCTTTAAAAAATTAGATGCCTCGAAAAGAATCACTTTTTTGTGTTCGGTGGAAGTAGATTGACAATATTCGAATCGTTAGTCGCTCATATAGTGACTGAAACGTAACGTCAACCGAGTGACGTGGAAATTGCAAATTTCATGTCCAATATAACATCATGGGCAATAACGTAAATTTCCAACAACAGAAACATATATTACTCATATGATGACACTAAATTCATAAATAATTGAAATTGTTTTGCACCAGCAAAAATGCTTTCTCATATTGCCGATTTAGAATGAATTCTCGACTTGAATTAAGTGCTATTAAAGCTTAAGTCTTATCATTCTTAGCCCCTAAAGCCTAAAAGGTAGCACTTGATTTTATTCGCAACCGGATTTAGAAGCCATAAGAAGCAAATTTAAATGTTGATACTCTCGCAGCATGTTGCTATAGAGAGTAGAATAGTTTTGTTCTACTGATACTTAGTTGTTTGTAATAAATGTCGTTGTCAATAGATGTCGTTGCTGTCGTATATCTCCAGTGTTACTAATCGCATAATATCGTACCATATAGTGTTGGATAGGTGAGTTTTTGGGCTTCATTTAAACGGAAAAAATATTGAATTCGAAGAAGTTAAACAAAAGTTACAGCTGTTCAAAAATTTGTGAAAATAATGAAGAAATTTGCTACATTTCGGAACTTTTATATAAAAAAGGAAGAACGCCACGTAAGCCACCAATGAAATTTGTGAAGTTTACGGAGACAATGCTGTATCAGTTCGTATAGCTCAACAATGGTTCGCTCGCTTCCGTTCTGGAAATTTCGATTTGTTTATTTATTTATTAGTATAAATACAAAAAAAATTAAGTTCAAGTTTAAAAGACTTTTTCGACTACCCAATATATGGTATACATACATAAATAATCACGATGATGAGACGTTTTAAATTTTGAGTCAATACTTGTCGATCTGTTCGACTAAAGCTAAACCAACAAATCTTGTGAAAATATGCAAAATCAACTGCAAACTACTAAAAGTGTTATAACTTACTGTATAAATTTGCTACAAGCATAAACTTTGACAACTAAGATGGCGGGAAAGGGCTTCGTGGGTTCGGCTGTACAAATTGGATAATTCTTTACCTCAAAAACAGTTTGCTTAACTTCAAGCGAATTTGGTGTTAGAGGTTACTCAAAGATATCGGATGACAACTATATATATATATTATAACAAACTTTAAAATCAATATTTTTCACCTTACAGTATTCAAATCAAACTTCAAATCAATTAAGTCATCAAAATAAAACTTTCCACAACGTGTGCCACAAATAGGGCTCTCGTGTTCAACTTACTTCTGAAATTGTTAAAACCGGACTATATATTTTCAAGGACCAATACACAAAATTTATGGAGCCCAGTGCTAATGTCTGATTTTTACAAAACATATCAGTCAATTGTGAGGTCTACTGTTGAAATTTGTGATGTCAGCATGTCCGTGTGCCAAAAATGTATCAAAACGGGTCTAAAATTCTCTAAGGCACTACATATATATATGGGAATATCTGGTAGACCTAGTACACTATTGGTCAATATGCCAGAAATCTTAATGAAATTCAGAAAGAATATTTATTTATTTTTAGTATAAAATGTTCGGTTACTCTCCAATTTAGCACTTCCTTACTAATTTTTGTTTTACTTTCCATTGTAAATATTCAAGCTCACATATTTACTTCAATTTGTTGACACTTGCATTCATATTTACTTGCTATTAGAGTAATTCGAAAATTTCAATCTTTATGCCAGATCCAGCCCAAGCAAAGTGCTGCAAGAGACCCACAGTTTTATTTGCCGTTATACTATTACTTTCGTCTTTTTACATTCATTTTGTGTTCAATTTGTGGCGAAGAACCTTTATTTGTTTGGCCATTCGTGTGTAAGGTTTTTGTGTAAATATTGTATCATCCAGTGGGCAAAAGCACTCTCACATGTGTGTATGTCTATAGAACAGTTGTTGGTGAGCGCACTTGGTTTAAAGTGAAAAATCCTGGTGAGCAAACGATTTGGTCAAACCCAGCGGCAAGCTAATGCCGCTGACAGCATTGACAGTGAGCGCTGAGTATTTTACTTTACTGTGTGTGTGTGAGTGTCGGTGAAATGTCCTAATTCACCACGAAAATATCGTGAACACTTAAGTAACCATAAAAACACCGAAACATCGTGTGGCACCTGCACAAATGTTTGTTTGTATGAGTGTATAAATCTGCCACAGATTTAATCGAAACACATGTGAATAAGCACACATACATAAGTATGTATGTTTATATATGTATGCATCAACACACATCCACACATATGCTTGCACTTGTGCACACTTTTGGGGCGGCAGCATCTACAGCCAAGCGGCCAGCCAAAAATAAATTGTCCTTTACCTTTCACTATTTTCTTTACGATTCCAACAAAATACCAGCACTTTGCCGATTTGTAGTTGTTGCACACGCTTTAACTGCTTCCGTTAGTGTTTACATTTCTCTCGCTTGTATAAAATGTCTATTGCATGTAAAGTTGCACATCTGTGTGTATTAGTCATATGAAAACATATGTATGTATGTGTGTTTTCTGTAGTTCACTACATATGCACTTTGAATGAGACACAAAAATCCTTTTAAAACTACAAAACGCTTTCAATTTCTCTCAAACATTTTGCGATTTTAGTGTGAACAGGCTCAGTGACGATGTGTACATAACTTCAATATACATAGAAATGTATGCATAAACGCTATATGCATATGTATGCATGTAAGGTTTATGTATTTAAAAATATGCAACGAAATGTAAGGAAACCGCTTAATTGTTAAAGTATTTTCGATACCAAGACAGTGTATAACTATATACTTCAAGTGAATTTCGAGTGAAGAAAATCAAAAGTTATGGTACAAATGTGCAAGGAGCATAAAGCCTCCAAATGTGCATTGGCATGAAAATCATTTCATAACAGGTCAATTGAAAATTTCCCAGTCTACCATAGTAAAACACAAAATTATTTTTTTTTATTCAGCTGGTTTTATTCTAGGGTGATACACTGATTATAGCGACCTTCCACCGGCGATCACCTCTTCAATCGACGAATATCCTGGTGAAAAAGCACTTTCTTTATTTTCAATGCGTCCGCTTTTCGGCGATTTCGTTTTTTAAATAGTTCAATAACATTGTGTAATAGTCGCTGTTGATGGCTGTACCTTTTTCAAGATAAACAATAAAAATTATTTCATACGCATCCTAAAATACAGACGACCTTACCAGCCGACGGTTGATTTTTTTCACGTCCTAGAGCGACTTAATCGTGTATAGTTTACACAGATTACTGTCGATTGGACTACGCTTGAACATCTCCAAAGAATGCTTGCAATCGTCAACTCGTTTTTATTTTTAGTCCAAAGCGAGCTCACGCGGCACCCATTTTGCACACAGCGTTCTCATAGCTAAGTATTCATGAATAATACAAGGTGCGTTCCAAAGTAAACAGGACTTAAAAAAAAAAACACCTTTAAAGTAGTCTTCCTCTGCTTCAATATAGCTTTTTGCATAGTCCGAAAGCATGTCGAACGAGTGTTTTAGCTCTACGTCTGCATAACGCTTTCCTTTCATGGGCAAATGCATTTTTCCGAAAAGGAAGAAGTCGCAGTCGCCATATCAGGTGAATATGGGCAGTAAAATGTGATTTTGGTCAAATAATCGTCCTTCGAATATTGGATTCTGTGCAATTTTTGGTCGTCAATCCATTTGTGCGGAACAAACCGTGCACACACCTTTCGTAAGATCAAATGTTCGGTTAAAATGTGATAAATCGATGTTTTGAAGATGTTCAATTCCACTTCCATGAATTTCAATGATGATTTCGGTTGATTTTTGATGAATTCACGCATAGTTTTGATGGAATTTCCGGTGATCACGGATTTTGATTGGAGCACATGTTGAGCATCATTTATGTTTACACGACCAATTTGAAAATGTTGAAACCACTCGTGCACTCTGCTATGGGATAGGCAAACATTGTCATAAACTTGTTTAATCAATTGAAACGTTTCGGTAAAAGTTTTACCAATTTTAAAACAAAATTTAATGTTGGCTCGCATTAACATACTGACACTTAAAACGCAATAACTTCACTTCCAATCGATGACGATGAGTCATGAAATTCTCACTGTACAATTGATAAAGATATCAGATTCTAAAGCACCAGTCGACATATAGATGGCGCCACCAGGGGGCGCTAGATGCATAAAGTCCTGTTTATTTTGGAAAGCTCCTTGTATGATGTACACGTTCAGACGAAATCTTTAGAGTACCTGCTATCTCGTTCAACTCATTCAAAATTATTTTCTGGACGTTTTTGATGTTTTCGTCGGGACCAACCTCTTTTGTGTTCACCGTCGTTGGTTCTCATTTCACCACATCTAATCTTAGATTGGTTGATCTTCCCCCGAAAATCGTCATCAAGCCAAGTTTTTGCTTCAATTTTATTTATTGCCTTAAAAAAGAAATACTTTAACAACTTGAAGTAGATTCTCTCAAAATGATATAATTCACAAAATAATGATCCGCCAGCTATCAAATTTATTCACCCGCCTTTTAAAGGTTATGGCTAGTTAAGAGTCATATGTATGTATTTCTAGTAGCGCCATCTATGTGTGAGGCTGTGACTTTTCAATTGACCAAGTTTTCCAAACTTTAGCACTAGTAAAACCTTACACATCATATCGCTCATTTGCTGCAAGACCGGCATAAATCAAAAAACGTGATTTTTGAGTTAATGCTGCAGAATTGTTCGTTATATCATACTTCATGTTGAGTGAAAAATTCATATATGCTCCGCTTGAGAAGTGGTGTAAGGTTGGAGTCACCGTGTAAGGATGTAGTAAGTTGAAAACTTTAAACGCGTTTTCTGGAGAATCGATTTTTTTGACTTATGCCGGTTTTGCAGCAAATGAGCGATATGTTTCATCAAGTCACGCAAGACATACCACTTGTATAAAAGAAATAGATCACGTAAAAGTTTGGAAAGTTTTAAGCTGGTACCACTCCCAGTGGAAGTTTGACAGCCTCTTTCAAGCATTTTGTTTCACAAAAGTTGAGCTGAGGTGAGCTTCGGTAAAGTCATTTCACATCTGCACTTCTGTGAAAAATCATATTTTCGGTTTCGTTTTGTACACCTCTTATTTGACATAAGCTCACAATAAAGTCTGGTGCAGTGAAGTCAGGTGACCTTGGGGGCCGGCGTAAGAGGAGTTATTTCATATTAATTTGTTTCAAATTTTCTTTGGAGCTCCGCAATAATTGGTGCGGCTATGTGTGCTATGTAATTGAAACCTATTGAAAGGGACGTGTCTTCAGCGCAATTCTAGGTAAAAAACTTCAGTTAACATCTTTAAATAACGGTGCCCATTGACAGTTACTATTACGGCGTTGTCTTTAAAGAAGTCAGGCCCAACAATACACCTGGATTAAAGGGTTGCAAGAATTAATTCACGCTATGAATGCAACAGAGAATTTATGAATTCATCTCATAACTCGAGTTGAGCGCCGACGCTGAGTTGGAATTATGTGAATTCAGATACAGAGAAGACATTGTGAGTTGTTGTTTATCGCTAGCAGGTAGACTCAGCTCATTCGTCTCATAAACAAACCCAACTCACACTCATATCATCAACCAGCAGTGAATGCAAAGCGTTAGCGTTCGCTTAGTAGTGGAATAGTGTGTGATCCTCACTTATTGTTATGTGAATTCATTGTTTCTCTCATTCTATTAACCGAACAGTGTGCACCCATAGTGTTCAACTAAGCAAGCAAATAGAGAAGATAAACGGAAGGGTTTTCCCCACAACATGTTTGCCTGCATTGTACTGGCCGTAGACGCTTAACCGAGACAGTTTATTAAATATTTAAATTCGTCATTTGTTTTGTGTATACGGAGATAAAAGGGGGTAAAATAGTTTTGGCAGATTTTTATTTTAATATTTTATATTTTTCATCAAAAATAATGGATGTAAGTAATTGACCGCGAAATTCAGTGCAATTGTTTGCTAATATTTGCCATGTTGTAATACAATTTACACCTGTGTCTCTGTTTTACAAAAATAGGTAACATTAGATGAATCTGCATCGTCAACCCAGTCGACGCCTGTACTAAGGCAGCAGCTTAATGAAATTAAGGATAATATAGTGAAAGGGAAATATACAGTAGTTATTGAAGCAGGGAAAAGCAAGGTTTGGGAAATTTTTGGCAAGGTTGAAAATAGTGGCAGTTTGGTAAGAGATGTTGTTGCATGCAAAAATTGTAACAGCGTTTTTAAGTTTATGAATAGCACGTCTAACCTTGTGAAACATAAATGCTATAAAAATTTAAAAAACCGTTCGGATAACCCAAAGATATTAGTGGACAACGACACAAAAAAAAATGTTGCTGATACGTTCACTGAATGGGTCACTAAAAATTGTAGACCATTCAAGATGATCGAAGATGCAGGACTGAAAAAATATACGGATCTAATACTTTCAATTGGAGCTAAGTATGGGTCGAACGTAGATACTGATCACCTATTACCTCATCCAACAACGATATCCAGAAACATAGACAATCTATACAATATAGCCCACGATTCCTTAAAATTAGAACTAAGTGAACTTAGTACCTTTGGACTTACCTCAGATTTATGGACCGATAATTATTTAAAACAATCGTTTTTGTCTATGACTATTCATTATATAAAAAGCGGAAAAATTGGAATGAAGCTTATTGCTTTTCGATCAATGGATTTTGAATCTTGTAGCAGTAAGTATTTCTTGAAACGGTATATGTATATTTGCAGATATGTATGTGTACGTACTATATGTGGTGTCAAGTACAACAATTTGTTGTAATTTCAAGAAATGTTTACCACAATTGCACACTAATATTTCTGTGCTCGCAGCTGTACATACATACGTATTTTCAAATCAAACTTGATATTTCGTAGATTGATGCATTCGAGGTTTCAGGCAACAACAAAATACATGGGATTTTCATATGAGGCTACCTGTTCAATATGCCTTGATACCATATATGTATTTTTTTTTAATTTTTAGTTTTTCATTATACTTGCGAAAGTTTCATATTTAAAAACGAAGTGTAACTTTATTTAATATAGGTGAAAGAATTATACAAAAAGTAAAGGCGGCATTGAAGGAGTTTGATTGTAGTCTTGATAAGGGGATAATTGTTACAGACAGGGGCTCCAATATGAAAGCGGCATTTAGTACATACGATCACATATTCTGCGTCAGTCATATGCTGCACAACATAGTTCAAAAATCTATTGAGGAGTGTTCAGATATATGGGAAATATGTAAAAAGTGCATCAAACTTGTAACATATTTTAAAAAGTCTGGAGCTAATGCACAACTAAAAACCACACTAAAAAGTTTTTCTGTAACTAGATGGAACTCAATCTATTATTTATTGCAATCTGTTCAAAGCAATTGGATTGATATTATAAACATTTTACAGATAAAAAGTCAAACCCATAGAATAAGTAACATCAGCTTAAATACTTTAACAGATATAATAAATATTTTGAAAAAGTTCGAAGAAACATCAAAAGAATTAGAAGGAGATAACTACCCTACTTTAAATTTAGTTATTGTGCATGTTTACTTTTTAAAACGAATATGTGAAACAAATAGCGATGATGATTCAGAATGCATAAAATCGTTAAAAATTAAACTCAGCACATTGATAAATGATGTCGTAATTAAAAACTTAACAATTTTTCACAAAATTGCTTTGTTTTTGTTTCCACCGACTAATAAATTGTTACAGTTTACAAATGAAGAAAAAAATTATATAAAACTACATTGCAAAAACATGCTAGAAGCATTGATTATTGAGCAAGGTCAAAGCAATAACGAAAGTAGTCAATTAAATTCTCTCTCAAATAATAAGGAACAACTTTTCTCAGGATTTCTTCAGCCTTCAAATCCAACAAATAATCTTGATCGAGTTCAAAATGAATTACTATTATACGAAAATGTTAACGAAGTAATGCACGACAATTTTGATGTTTTACAATGGTGGGAATTAAATAAACTTAAATTTCCGTTACTTTTTAAATTGAGTTTAAAAATCTTAGCAACACCGGCTAGTAGTGCCTCGTCTGAGAGAATATTCTCGAATGCCAAAAATTTACTTTCTGAAAAGCGTTGTGTTATTGGGTCTAACCCTGTTACTGTAGGAAAAATCATGTTTTTACATACGAATATGTAAATTAATTAATTATTTCTAGAGTTTAAACTAATAGGAAACACATGTGCAACATTGAAAACGAATTTCTGAAGTCATTAATTTTTTAAAAAAATTATTTTTAAGTTCAAAAAGACTGGTGAATGTGTTACACATTTTTTTTTTTAAATAAATGAATTATGTATATATTTTATATTTTTGTTAGATAAATGAATTGCTTCTTTTTTGTTTAAGTTTTTAATAGCGCAATTTTTTTAAGTTATATGAGACTGAAGGGCTTTACATTTTATTTTTTAATACAAGAATTATGTGTATATTTTTTTGTTGAATAAGTGAATTTCTTTTTTATTTTATACATATATCTTACATAAAAAAAAAATACATATGTATCCATGAAATGAACGCAAATGTAACTAATAAAAATGTGATACTTTGGAACTAAAAGTTGTATGTATTTTGTGATTTAAAAAGAGTTTTTTTTTCAATTGTTCCAAAGGACAGGTTTTAGTTCTAAAATATTTTTATTTTTTATAATATTTTGTTAAATCTATTAATCCCTAAATAAACTTCATGAAAAAATGCAATAAAATTTAATATTGGAAACATTTTTTTTATCCACATTCGTATGTAATTATCTATGCGTATTTACATACATACTTCTTTCTAGTCGTGCAACTAGAATAACTCGAATTAACAGTTGTTAATTCACACGAACATCATTCACTCATCCAACATCCTTCTTGCACAGAATTAATTCACACCAACAGAATGAAATGCTTTGGTAGACCAATTCTACAGAGAGTGGATTGTTACTTGTGAGAGTGCTATGAGTTGAGCGAACTCGTTGTTCTTCTCACTCATGAGACTCGGTCCTTATTTCACCCAAACATGAGAATTCATTTTTACGTTGTGTGAGTGAGTGCAAGTTGAAATTTTTGGACAGTGACTCAAAGTTTGTTTTTTGCGTATTCATGCAGCCCTTTAACCTGGATTAAACTGCAGTGACCCGTTCTGGGTGAAGTTCCGTCTCGTGCATTACTTCTTGATTTGCTTCACTCTACATACGGCAGTTTTGCTTAAGTATATACATTTCTGTTTAGATCAAAATGGGCATCATCAAATTTAAACAGGCAGTTTATCAAATTAATATCTTCTGTAGCCGTTTCAATCATATTTGGGTCTAATTACAGGCGAATAGGCAAATCTTGATGGAACTCTGAATTGACGATGCAACAGCCGCTATCGTTTTTTGAACACGAACATGCGGATCTTCCTGGGATACTTCCTGATTCGGCAAACATATTTACCAGCCTCATAATAGTCTATCTACTCGGGAGTGTATCACCAAAATCACGACTGAGTTCCCTTTGAACGTAAACGATGGACTGCAAAGCATTGTACGCTCCACTATATAAACTATCTTTTCGGTATCCCAAGCATTAATTTACGAAAAATGTGAAAAATAATAATTTGCCAAACACAAAAAAAAATTATTATGGTTGGCTTTTGTAGAACGATTCGTGCGCCTCCCTGTAATTAATCAATACTCTCTGCGATGAATAGCATTGTATCTTCCAGCGAAATTCAGCTCCAGCACATAAGAGCAAAAAGCACCCAACACTGGCTTAAAATCAGTATTCTGAGTGTCATAGCTGCAGTTGTAACAGAAGTTATGGCAGGACTTAGTATACATACATAAATTTAACGTGCTTTTCGTCATTTTCTTCTGGACAAACTTAATATATAATATAATTTAAAATTAAATAGATTTATATCAAGAAATATTTTCCAATTAAAAAAAAATTAGAAGCAAACTAAGTAATTTTGAGAGTATTATTAACACAGAGAGTAAAACATGCAAGCGACTTTTTTCAGTTTGACGGCCGATTATTAGTATATCAATTTATGTATTCGTATTTCAGACAGCATCCGAAATGTTGACGAAAAACCGCAGAGGGTTTTTCAAAGGCACAACTTTGAATAAAATAAATAATTGCATATTAAATAGAAACAAAGCCGTAACTTGACGCTGAATATGTGAGACTTCCTAGAAAATATTTGTTTTGCTCTTATATTGTATTTATTTATTGCCACATTGGCTTCCTTCTTAATGTAAATATCGCACGTCAATAATTTATGGAAGAAGCCGAAAAAATAAAATTTAATTTTTATTGTAATCGTCTAAAATTGCGCGGCAATTGGACAATTTCAAAACGCTCCAACGCAAAGCACTAAAAATCAAAAGTGAGAGCACAACAACGGTTGCATGAGGGCGATATTGACCCTGATGGCGGGCGAGGCGGGCTTTTGCCGACAGACGCATAAATAAATTGGCATTTTTCTGTAGCTATTTTGGATTCGCTCTCTCTCTTGTTTGTCAGCAGCAGACACTTTTCAATATTGTAAGTGAGCTGTTGTTTGTATTGCTGATGTTTTTGACTGTCCTTTTGTTTGTTTAACTTTCATATATCCCATAGTGAAATCTACTATAACTAGTTCTATTGCAACTAATATAAATCAGCATTCCAGCGGGATGCTGGTTTCACTTACATTTTAATGAACGACGATTATTGACAGATTTAGGTCAGTCAAGACATATATGTATTAGTGTCTTTGATTCACAATTTTTCTGTTCTCTACTTTTGGACGCTGCTCTATTGTCAAACAATTTCAAAGTGAAAGTAGCAACGATGTAGATAATGAGATAATAAATTTGTTATAAGAAAGTTTGTCTTAGGTTCCATAGCAAAGTGTTATAACCGTTTTATTCAAAGAACCAAGTTTTGTTTCTCTGATTTTAGTCAAGATTTGCTATTGTGAATGACCAAAAATGTGTTATTAACTAAAAAGTAAAGTACTAATTCTCCGAGCTAACTAAAGAAAGGAATCATTTATTAACTTTCAAAAAATTATCGTAAATCTCAGCATATCTCAACCGTTTCTTCTATACCGCAAACTAGTTATCATCCGACCAGTGTGTTGCTGCATTCTACGCTACTTTGACATGTGGGTGTGTGTGTATTTGTTTACATTTTCAGCGATAGCTTGCGACAAAATGTTGTCCTTTCTACAAATATACATACATATGTATGTATTTGTTCCTTTGTATAACTGTTTTTTATATTTCTCAGTCCTTTATCAATTTGCTCTAGCGCAACCCACAATTGATAAGCCAACAATGTTGCATGACGTCGGGGTCGCGGTCATGACGCGACTGAGGCAAAAGCTGCCGCCAGTGCCAGCAGTGTTCCTTTGTCATTGGCAACGTTTGCTAACCGCTCTTTTCTTTTTGCCGCAATTTTCAATTGTTGTAGTTATTGTTGTGGGTTCTTGGCTTGGCAGCAATCGACCGCAATAACCACAGTTATTGTCGCCGCCAACAGTGACAGCTCCGCAACTTAGCAGCGCAGCGATCGAGCACCAACCGACAACGCACCAATGACAGTCATCACTCTGTCAAAGTGACAAATTGGGTCGTTTGCTCGCCTGCTTGACAATGTCGCAAGCAAACAAGTATACATACATACATATATTTATTTATGTATGCAAGTAACCCCATGAGAGCGCTCGTGCACGTGTATATATGGTAAAGGAAACATATGTACGTGTTCGTGGGTGTATTTATTTGAAAAATTATTTCACCGCTAATGTTGGTCAGCGTATATTTTTTACCGAAGCATAACGCTCCCTTACCAGTTTCGTTCTCTTTTTTTCCCAGGATGCATGTTGTTTATAGTCTTCTATGTATTACTTATAACGTATGTATATATTTGGTTGTTTGTCAGACATGGTGACCCACATTTAAAGGTTGCTTATGGTATCAAATAAACATAGAACATAAATGGCTGCAGATTCACCTTGTAACCACAACAACAGGTAAAATAAAAAACGTACATAATATGACCTTTAAAATATACTTATGTATTGATCTGTTGGCATTTGAAGCTTTTTTATTCGACAAAAAGTTTTTTTCATAAATTAAATAAAGTTTTAAACGTTTTACTTAGACTCCTAATTTAGTCAATTAACAAATCGTCCAAGCTTTGCTAATTAGTCAAGTTAAAGCGCTGTCAGAAAGACCTTTTTGGGGGTATAATTTTTCGCATGACAACGGCTCATCTTATAAGTTTAGCCGAGTTAGTATTTTCAGTTATACTCTATTGTTATGCTACCCTAACTAATCATATCAATACTTATCAATATATAGTACTTTTGCATACTTTAGGACATCCTCACAATGACAGATAGTGCGTGAAAGTGTTGGATCTTCTTCAACCTCTTTGACAAAGCAAATGGACAGTAAATTTCACCATTTCGGCAGGATTTTAAAGAACATGTAAACATGAGAGGTAAAAGAGTTAACGAGCCTTAACAGCCTTAAATAGTCCGAAATTTAAGAAAATAATTCAGGAAATCCGGGCACAACTTTTTGGAACTCACTGAAGTGGAAGATATTTGCAATAGTCCGACGGGCTATAGAGTAGATAAGCTTGACAGAAGAGTGCCAGCCTTTAATTTACTCATTACTCTGGAGTCCATACTGCACACAGAGAATATTAAAACGGGCTATTTTGTAGATCACCTTTTGTCTTAAGCTACCTGCTTTCTCCGCATCTTGTTCCGTATTACTTCAAAGGCTCTCTCATAACCTGAATATCATTGAACTCTCCGTAAGAAAGATACCTGTATAAAACTATCTTTCATATTTGCACATTAGAGCAAGCTTTAATTATCGAAATGAGGTCTGAGGTTAATTTTAACGTCTTTGAACCATTAAAACAAACAATGTATGTATTTATGTTAAAGTATATCTCAGAGTTCTTGGAACATTGTTCAATTGGTGGAATAGTGAATAAGTGCGATATGCAATTTGTTGGAGTGTAAAAGAGGTCGCGTGCAACAGGTGTAACTTTAATCGCGTTTTTTCTCGAAATCGCAGTTTCAAATCCAATAATGGTGGTACTACCATTGCTCTTATTTACTATAAAACCTAACAACCTGAACTTAACCTATAATACGTTTTTAGAGTACCCTATGTGGGTTAAGAGAAAATTTTTGTTTTATTTCGAATAGCATGAGTATCTAGAACAACCGTCGTTTGAAAAGAGAACCCATTTTGAATTAATAAATGTGATCTTTGACCAAGGGAAGGTAACTTATGATAAAAAAAAAATGTAAACATGTTTGTAAAAAGTAAACTCTTTGTTTTGTATAGTCTTTTATCCGTACAGCATTCAAGATCTTTTACTATTCGGTTTTGATCGCCTCAATTGTGTTAAAAGGGCGTCCTCGCATTGGCATTTTGAATTTTCTGGTTAGTCAGGAATCGCTCGGAGTTAAATGAGACGCAAGCTTTGATGCGGGACAATGAGGCGAGTTTTCGGCAAAAAGGTCGCGAAGAGCCAATAAAAATATGAGAATGTGCATTATCGTAATGAAGGAACCAAGAGTTATTCGCTTAGAATTCTGATAATTTTAGGGGAATAGTAAGAAGCAGGCGACGCACAATGCCCAAATAATATTCCTTGTTGGCAGTTCGGTTCGCCGAATGTATAGTATATTCACCTTTCCTTACTTTTTGATTGCAGTCGTGTATTAATATACTATTTTTGCATAGACTCAAATCCGTGTTTAACAAAGCCTGAAGTGGAATTGCCATAATAATTGTACAATATTAGGCCTTTTTTAAGGGATCTAGACCAACAGAACGTCGTACATATCATATTACTACTGCTGGCGAGATTTTTTTCTCGCTCTCTACATTAAACTCATTGCAATTCACCGCCCAGCTTTATATACTACGGAATGAACAGGTTGTTAAAGCATCCAAGTGAATAACCGGCCTTCTAATGAAAGCAAGAAATTTCAGAATAGGTTTTGAAGCTTGGGAAAAAATTGTGACCAAGAATATTTGGGGAACCAACGGCTATACTATGTACATATAAGTATGTATGTATGTGCAAAATCCCTACGTTAAAGTATTTTGTTCACTGTTAATATATCATATCAGCTCATCATATCAATCTTCGTGAATCAATAATTAAATTAGCTGTATAAATATACATATTATGTAAATTTTTGAAATGCAAATTTTGTCAAACTGATCTTCGCTTCAATATTTGTTGGTTATCCGCGTCAGCGTAATCTTCAACTTAGCCGTCGTCTTGTGTGGCAAGTGCCAGTGCGTATTGATTTACATGTTTGTTTTGATTGGTTCTGTGATGCTGTCAAATGTGCGTGTGTATATACTCGTATAGTACACACATGTTTACGTATGTGTACTTGAAACGGAAAACCAAATAAATATTACATACATAACGACATAAGTAGTAAACACACGCTTAAACTCCTTAACAGCAGACACTATGTTGCGCAAGTCATATCATATTTTCTTAAAATAATAAAAAATCGAAAGACACAAATACATATACATATATGTATGTATATAAAATGCAAAGAGTAATAAAAGTAGTGAAAGAAACATACACATGCATAACCTCTAAGGCTGCTGTCGGCGTCTGTGACAATGTCCTCGTGTCGAACGAAGTCAGCTGAAAAATGTGTGCGCCTGGGACAAATCATCCGTACTGACGTTACATTTCCACTTCATTTGTTTAATTTTCCATTTGCACATGCTGACGCACATATTCTATGTCAGGATATAATATCCGTGTGAATTCATAAATTTAAGCGTAAATATACATATGTACATATGTACATAAGTGTGGGTATGCATACGAGTATATTTTCTGCTTACAAATGTGTAAGGTTAAATGCCGATTGTTTTGCAATTGTCATGAATCTATTAAATTAAGTATATCCGCAAAATTTTCAAAATATTTGTTTATGAGTTAATAGATATGTATGTATTATATATATGTACATATATGTATATATTTGTATGTATACAAACGAGTTAATGGGTCCTATTAAGAAAGTTCAAGTCGCCTTCAGCGCTAAAGGAATTAAATGGTATACAGTTTATGGATCAGTTTCGTCATAAATTCCTAATTATTTATTGGATTTTAATACAAACATGAAAAACGTTGACTTCGATTACACCAAAGCAATAATATTCGTCACAAAAACAAAAGTTTTCATACAAGAACTTGTTTTTGATCGGACATTTCGTACGTAGAGGCTTGAAATCGGCTGTTCCTACCAGTGAGCAATTTCTTTGGAAGAATAGGATGTGTGCAAAATTCCAGATCGATAACTAAAAACGTGAAGAATTAGTTCGCATACATGTACATTTTTATATATGTATATAGGTAGACAAATGGACAGAAGGGCAGACAAAAAGAAATGGCTAAGTCGGGAACGTCGTTCAAAAATCAGTTTTTGTTCCGAAAAACCATTGATACTGTGCGCAAAGTGATAATGCCAGATCGTGATGTTACCTATCGTGAGATTGGAACAACTGTAGGCATATGAGAGATCGGTATACACTCAATGTTGCATTTGATAGTAGAAAAATTGTTCACGTTGGATCCCACACAATTTGTTGATCGCTCGAAAAAGGCTCGTGACGATTGGTCGAGAAAAATGTTAACAAAACACGATAGCGATGCTTTGAAATACGTCTTTGACCAATCGCCGAAGACAGAACTCTCTTAATCATGACAATGCGAGCTCACACACCTCAACTGAAACAATTGCAATTTTGAGCACTGAAACCATGGACTTGATGAGTCATCCTCCGTATAGTTCTGACTTGACACCGAATGACTTCTTTTTATTCCCGTTCATAAAAACGGACCTCTGAAGGGGCGGTTGGTGTGTTCAAACGGCATGTTTTAAAGATACCTCATTCTGAATGGCAAAAGTGTAAGGATCTGAATGGAGAAAATTTGAAAAACAATAAAGCTACTTTCGATGACTAAAAGTTGTTTTTGTTCTCTGTGATTATCATTTCTGGGTGTTACAAACAATTCACAATCTCAAAACATAATCCTATTCAAAAGTACGATAGAAAGAGGAAATTGATAACAAACAAATTTGACTTCCAAAGAATAATTCAACGGGTTATATGTACATATAGAAGAGGGTGCCCTAAGGGGGTATCCAATTTTATTGATTATGGGATCACAACGAAACCATAACTGAATTTAAGCCAAACGTGTCCCCGAGTTTGTGAATAAGTGGTTATAAAAAATTTTGTGACCCTTACACTGTTTTAGATTCCTCATATTCAAATCAACATAAAACCAACACAAAGTTCGTTCCAATTGGTGAAGTCAAAAATTTCAAAAATATGAAGTCGTTACACAAATATTGAATAACATAGAAAAGATTACAGGGTTAGTCCGGAAAATTTATTGGACCAATCGTTACAATTCTTTAAAAACTTTCAAAATAGGCTCATTCTGCATCGATTCAGCGCTGTCAGCGCGATTTCTAAGCATTGAAAGCGTCACAAAAGGCAGGGATAGCCTTGATAGTCGAGGTGCATGCTGCGTGGATCCTCCCTGTCGTCTCAAAATGCTTGCTTTTCAACGGCATTTTCAGGTAAGGAAACAAAAAAGTCCAAGGGGCCATATTTGGGCTCTAGGGCGGCTGCGGAAGCGTTGGGATGCCGGCATTGGTTAGGTAGCTGTTCTCAAGAAAGGCGGTGTGAGCCGTGGCGTTGTCGTGGTGCAACTTCCAATCGGCTGCGCTGTCTTGTCGGACCCGATTGACCCTTCGTCTGAGTCTTTCGAGGAGCTCCACGAAAAACTTGGCGTTGACAGTTCGCCAGAAGGAATTTGATGTCAAAAAAGACAATGAGCACCGTTCTCACTTTGGATTTGCTCATTCATTAGCGACCTCTTCCCTTTCAAAAACACCTGCTGCTACCGAAACACACCACTTCTTGCATAATAATCAATTGGCAGACTTTATAGAGCGTAATAAAATTGCGGCTTTTCTTATACTTTCTGGAGCACCTTCAGGTGGTAACTTGGGCTTGGCAATATCCCGAATAGTGTTCAGGTACACCTAGATTTTTAAGTAATACTAGAGGACTTACATCGGAAGTATTAGATGGCCAAGTAATGTCACTAATTTCTGCCATCAGAGTTACACAGAACTTTTTCTAAATAATTGGTTTCACGGAGAATGTTTAAGTGAATCTCCGTATGGTTGTCTTACTTTTGTCATCTACATACATGTATGTATGTATGTAATATACATGCGTTATACTACAGTACATGGTTATATAATATTTATTAGTTTTTTATTTTTAGCGCAAAACATATTTTGTAAATTTGTGTTTTCTTCACTCTGTTACTTTTCGGACCGCAATGACATGGTGGTCCTTTCGTATGCTTTACAGAACGTGTCTACCATGTTTAGTTTGTGTAGCACTTATGCTCTTGTTATTTGAGATGCAATGTTTGCACTGGAAATGCAATCTTAAATGAAATTAAGGAATTTTGTAGATTTCAAGTGTGTACTTTTCGATTTTCATATTTTAAAGCCACAATTATTTTACTCAATTGTTTGTTGTATCAAGATTATAAACCATTGAACATTTGAGTGTTGTTTTAAAGAGTGCGACCAAAATGTCTGCATGCTTGACGAAATAAAAATTCCTTATCTCTTGTATGTTTTTTTTTTGCTGAATATAGCGGTATCGCTTAACAATGTTAAAAAGCAATGCTGTATTATTTTGTTTTTTAAGAGGTATCATACTAATATGAATGCATTTTAGGTGCTGTTGAATTATATTGAGAAAATAATGTTGATTGATATTGAGTAAATACTTATATGGGCACAATTTTATTCAAAATATTTTGCAATAAGTGGCATTGAGAAATTATTATATAAGATTTCAGAATATTTATTTAATAAATAAATCACAAATGTTTGTTTAGAAACTGTGAGGAGTCACTTAAGTACCTTTTCTTTAAATAATAAAGGGTGCACCAAGTTCAACTTATTTTGGATACTTCAAATAAGTAAAATACTACCATAACTCTCTTCAAACTGAAAATTGATTTACACCAGAAATGCTTATGCAATCGTATAAATACAACATGCGAATCGTTGAGGTCATTTTTCATTGCTGGTGGCATTAGTAATTATATAATACTTTTCGTATTTGTGAACAAGACAACGCATTCAAGACTGTTAAGGTCGTCAGTTGTTTCGAAACCATCTTTGATCGCTATTTTTGCAAACGAAGCCAAACAGTCGATAGAAATGTATCTTAACGTGGTATATTTTTTGAAGGTTGCAGCTACAAGAAAGCTAGGCGCCATGTCCCAATATGAACAGAACTATGTATTTCTCAAAGTTCCTTCAAAGCAAGCCTTTGGACTCTTGATATTCAAAATACTTTGCAGAGTGTCCAAGTTCAGTCAGTACTTCAGATTTGACTCCCTCCTTTAATGTTTGTACGGTTTTTCGAACCTCAGTCCCAACAATCTTCTTGCAAGCCAAAATCATCCTTATCTGAAATATAAAAGGCGTTCCCATACCCACACAAAAAAACATTGGACTCTTTACTTATAAATTCAATTTAATCGTTGTGTATTTATTGCGTATTGGTTTATCTTTTACACTCTTAACAATGAGCTAATCGAATTATTCTAAAACTATCCCTGGCGTTGTGAAAGTTGTTACACCCAACCCTGCTTTATTATTCCAATCTATGTACCGCTGTGTACCTCTCCTATTGAAACTACAATGCATAGAAATTCTTTCGAAATTCCAGCATGAAAATTTTCTAATTAGAAAAATAATAGATGTACTATACAGTTATAATTACTTTTGAATGGGCAATGAGCCTGGGGATAGGCAAAGGTGGGCGCAAAAGTTTTTGCGCAGTGTCTGCTGAGTTGATTTTTCTACTTTTTTTAATCAAAGTTACATGTCAGCTGGGAATCTGTGTCGACAGTCGCTCTTTTATGTAACAATACCGCACGTGACCTTGACACTCAAGTAACATATTTTCTACCCTTACAGACGAAAGTATGTTTCATAACATTTGCCACACACAACGCCGCAAGTTATGCTTTACTGCTGCTGCCACAGGAATTTTAATGTCTTAATTAATTATATGTAGTGTATACTGCATATATCTGAGTAAGAAATTTTTAAAGAGTTAATGTGTTATTTAAACTGCAGACATACTTCTGTAATACTACAACAAAAGCAAAGAAAACAACACATTTCAAGCTGATGCAAAAGAACAAATATTTGCGCAACAAATTGTGCAGAAAAAAAGAGCACTTTCCGTAGTAAATTTCCCTACATTCAATTTGCAGATGTTTTTGATTAGAGGATTGCAAGTCAAAGCCGTGTCTACGTCCCGCCAACCACTTTGCAAAGTGTTTCTTCTTGTTAGAGTGATAAGGCATTTTCGCATCAGCAGTTTTGAAAAGGGAAAGCCGAATTGGGAAAATGACGAATCAAGGGAGAAGGAGTTAGAGGAAATGTAGTAAAAGAAATGTGCATAAAAAGCAGTGCACAGACTTCTCTAGAGCCCTAGACGGCAGGTGACTTGCGTTAAATTGAAGTGACTCGTGGCATCACACTTATTTATTTATATATTTACATATAACTGTATTGGAAAGCGCACTAGTTTAAAAGGAATGGTTGCTTCGCAGTCACAAAAACAGAGAATAACTGGGCAGAGAATACAGACAGATCGATTAAAATTTTTTGTTTTAAAGTTCTGTTTGTCAATTTAAATATATTAATAATCAAACCGTACAGAGATTTAAAACAAAAAAATAAAATTTAAATCTATTAAAAGTTCAGCGTAAAATTGAAACAATTTGCCGACACCCATGCCCAACGCAGAAGAGTTACGCATGAGAGAGTCACGCGCGCAAAAGTGACCTCTCACTAGATTCAGCAGCAAAGAAAGACTATCGCACTCAGCGCTACCTTTATTGAAGAGACAGTAACAATGCGCTCAAATAATTGAAATGCCAATTAACAACCTTGATGATAAACAACAACAAATTTAATCTGACCAGCAAATAATTAGCGCTTAATTAACTAGGAGACAGAATGGTTTTGTTTTGAGCAAAATAAAACATGCAAACGAACTCAAAGAAAACAAGTAAAAAAGAATAAATTTTGGCGCTACTGAATGTTATATGCTCGCACAATTTGCAAAAATTGAAGATGTCTAAATAAAAAACCAAACCATCAGCAAACCTTTATTAAAAAGTAAAATACACTCATGGCCACGCAAAGCTTACCATTCAAGACTTGATGTTGAGCATTTCTGACAACACTTTATAGCGTCACTTTTTGCGATATAGACTTTTTTGGAAATTTATTTCTTAAATATGTACATTATTGAGCACACTTAAACCCAATATAAGATAATTTTTTGTTTCGTTCCTTTTTAGTTCACAAACTTTAGACGCCTTTTTCTCAAAACTACTTTTTTTTAAAGACTGTGTTCACTGTCATTTCAAAACTACTTGACCGATTCATTTCAGACTTTGTACACTCCCCTTCGTTTAGTAATTTTTTTTACATAAAGAGCTTTTTCCACCCATAAAATGGCAGATTTTTTTTTTAGTGGAAAATAGCAGTTTACACTTCAAATGACCGCCAAAAAATTTGAAATTAAAAAAATTATCAAAGAACGATTGGGGAAGATTTGATAATACTTTGACTAATTTTGTTTTGGTTTTTTATCTTCGGATCATTTCCAGTAAGTAAGGGTGAACATCGCAAAGCGTTTTTTCTGAAGACGTTTAAGAAATGAATTCGCCAAAAAAAGTCTTTTTTACCTTAAAACCAATCTTTAACTGCGGTTAAGCCACGAGCAGAGAATATAAAAGAACAATTTTTTATGTTCCCTGTTCGTACTAAGTAAATAGGTGACATGCACGATATTCCAGAATCAACCTATACAAGTATAACATCGTAAATTGCAATTCTTCTGACAATCGTTTCACAAACGCCAAAAGACGAGCAGAGTTGTTCTCTGGTATTAAAGCTAATACTCTATTTGGTATACATTGTAAGGTTTAGATCGATAAAATTTGATGACACTGGCAGACACATACTTTGTGACCTGAAAATTCTTAGGTGTTTCTACTGCAGTTTGATACCCTGAAGTCAACTCTGAAAACAGAATTTTTCCATCACCCACAGATATTCAGTAACCTGCGGCTTTAGATTTTACAACACATAAAATTTCATTAAATTACATCATCTCATATTTTCATATGATCATGGGGCCCTCATATCTTGTGTAACATTGTTAATAGAAGGTTCAAATGCCCTTTGCAATTTGCCAATGGGTTGAAGAGAACGCAAAGAGCATGTTACAGACTGCTACTTTTGCATCACGAATATTAAAGGTATTGGACCGAAGCCTAAATATGCGGTTAAGTATTGTAATTTACCATCAACTTTATGACGTGTCGAACACAGTGAACTCACTTCTTATTCCAAAAGCACCAGAATCTTAGAGTCTCGATGAAGCACTAGAATCGACTAGCTCTTCAAGTGATGTTACAGAAACCGCAAAGGAAATGAAAACCGATCCTTTATTTGATTTACCAGATTTTTCAACAGTGCCGCACCTAATTTAATATGGTGAACTTAATGACTTAGTTCGAAATCTAAGCCTTTCAAAATCGCAGTCCAAACTTTTAGCAGCCAGACCAAAAGGTTGGAACCTTCTCCAAAATTATGTAAATATTACTTTTTACAGAAAAAGGCAGAAAGACCTCACAAATTGCTTTCTTCAAGAAGGGAATCTAGTACACAGTTCAGAAGTTAACCTTTTGTTTAACTCACCAGGACAGAAACACGATCCACGTAATTTGCATATATTCACTGATTCCTCTAAACTTAGTTTAAAGGGTTCATAACGAAAAATTTCCAAGAGGCAGTGAATCAAAAATTCAGGAGGGAATATTTGTGGGTCCGCAAATAAGAGAACTTATGAAAGATTTGACAACATTTGATGAAATGCTCAAGGAAATTGAAATACGAGCATAAAGTGCCTTTAAAAGCGTTGTTAAAAAATTTCTTGGAAATGTGACAGCTGACAGTTACAAAGATCTTGTGACTGAACTACTTACTGCCTATAAAAAATTGGGTTGCAACATGTCAATCACTTTCTGGACTCCCATATGGATTTTTTTCCTGAAAATTTAGGGGCCGCTATGGAGAAACGGTACCAAGGCAAGGGGAGTGCCAGTTTGTTTGACGAGTACTGATAGAAATTGTTAAGGGATACTCCAAAAACAAAATATCCCCGAAACACATCGACAGTAACATTTTAAGCTACTCTTTGGTTAATGAAATAATATAGAAAAAATATATATTAACATTAAAAAACAAGTGGATTTTTATTTACCAGTGTAATTCATCGATGGAGAAAGTATTCATCTACTGTGTATACAATTTTTTCAAAAATTTTTCAATTGAAGACTTATGAATTTGTAAAGCATATAATGTTGGAAAATTTTTGAGTTTTTGCAATAGCAGAAATACATACATATGTACATACCCTTTACATATATTTTTACGTTTAAATATATATTTTGACAGCTTACTACATACTTTTGTAGAAGTACATCCATTTGGATACTAACTTACAATAAAATATGAGTTTTTGAAGTTTAGGTGTGAATTGTATAATAGGAAAATTGAAAGTATTGCTTACTTAACTAAAACATTTTACCATCTTTCCAAGATAATTGTGCCGATTTGACCAAGAATGAATCAAGCCCATTTTTGATACTAGTTATGTATCGACGGGAACAAGTAGTTGTCAGAAGCGGTATGGATTGCACTATAATTCAAGTGTGGTAACCACTCAGCCGCTGTTTTTCAAATACAAGGTGCGTTCCAAAGTAAACAGGACTTTTTAAAAAAAAAAAAAGAACACATTGTTTTTTCGGCAAAATCAATTTATTTTATTCAAAATAGCCTCCTTCTGCTACAGCTTTTGCACGGTCCAAAAGCATGTCGAACGAGTGTTTTAGTTCGTCGGCCGGTATGGCCGACATTATGCCCGTGCAAGTCTTTAGAATGGCCTCTATGTCTGCATAACGCTTTCCTTTCATGGGCAAATGCATTTTTCCGAAAGAGAAGAAGTCGCACGGTGCCATATCACGTGAATACGGGGAGTGGTTAATGAGTAAAATGTGATTTTTGGTCAAATCGGTCATCGGTCACAATGATGTCCCTCGAATGTTGGATTCTGAGCAATTTTTGGTCGCCAGTCAATTTGTGCGGAACAAACCGTGCACACACCTTTCGTAAGCCCAAATGTTCGGTCGAAATGCGATAAATCGATGTTTTGGAGATGTTTAATTCCATTTCCACGAATATCAATGGTCGGCTGATTTTTGTTGAATTCACGCACGGTTTCGATGGATTTTCCGGTGATCACGGATTTTGACGGGCCCACATGTTGATCGACATTTATGTCCTCACGACTACTTTGAAAACATTGGCACCACTCGTGCACTCTGCTACGGGATAGGCAATCATCGCCATAAACTTGTTTCATCAATTGAAACGTTTCGGTAAAAGTAAAAAAAAAACGTACTGACACTTAAAACTCAATAACTTCACTTTCAATCAGTGAAATGTAATGAAATTCCCACTGTAGTTTTTAATCAGTCGCGCACCATGAGACTGAGCGTTGTCATGGTAGAAAGTGGCTACCTCGTCATAGTCGCTAATTCCAGCAGTCAACAGTTGCTCGCTACAATTTGATGTGTTATTGTGAGTAGCGTTCCTCACTGTTGGTTTCATGCGAGTTTAGAAGTAAAACAGCACGCCGTTTTGATCCCACTAAGAACATACCTTAATATCATGGCTATTCGTCTTTGCCGTTGATTTGGTAAGTTGGCCAGGCTTGGCATATCATTTAGGGAGGTCATGGTTCTCGTAATGCATACAATTTTCATCACCAGTCAAAAATCGATACAGAAACGACTTATATTTGTAGCGTTCAAACAGCAGCTCGGCATGAAAAATCGTCTTTTAACACCTCTTGACTTTAACTCATATGGCACCGAATATCCTTGCTTTTGAACATATCCTGCTGCTTTAAAACGATTTGACATGAATGCTTATGTGACTCCCAATGACTTTGCTAGCTCATTTTGTGTTTGGTAACAATCTTCACCAAGTAATGTCACCAGTTCCTTATCATCAAACCCCGGACGTTCTTTATTTTCCAAGCCGGAATCACCGTTTTTAAATCATGCAAGCCCCCTTTGGTCAGCATATTCACCATAAACGTCCTCTAAAATCCGGCGATATTGGACAGAGACTCTTTTCATACTAGCATTAATTTGAACTCCCCGCCTTTCAGCACCAAATTCGTAATATATTACTGAAAAACGAAAAACATTGCTGTTTATCTTAAAGTCTGAAAATTGGAATGGGGTCACAATCACGCTACCCCCATAGCGGTCAGTAGTCCACAAAATTCACATTGGCGCTCAATAGAAAATATTGATCACTTTCTGGTGGCGACTCACGCCCTAAGGATGGGACTGACAAAACGAGAAGACTGCAGGAAATGTCTACAGCAGGGACCTAGAAAACAATGGAGCATCTCTTGTGCACTTTTCCCGCATTGGCAAGACAACGCCGTAAGCATCTGAGGTACCCCCGGGACGAAAATTCTCTTCAAGGACCTTACTGTAATTGAACTTCATATGATGTGGGACCAAAACTGGTCTATGCATGGCTCATTGGGCTACCAGATTAACCTAACCTAACCTAGGCCTATGGCCTATAATATAAGTCAATAAATTACTAGAAAAGTTTGTAATCCTTTAAGCATTTCGCCTTATAATGAATTTGAAATTCATTTGCAACATTTTTAAGATAAAGCCAGTGAGGCTCAAAAATTGTGAAAATACTGTAAAGTTTTGTCAAATCCGAACTTGCTTGCTTTAATTGCTACCAAAACTAATTTATCTTTGCCTTTTACCAAAATTATCGGCGTGAGGCAGATTTTAAACGAAAATTTCGACTCCAGAAAACATGTTTTAAATACTAGGTATTTATTTTACTAAATAATAAATATGATTTAAAATATATTCTAGGAAAGGTATTCACATTTCGTTGTCTATATGCAATATTAATTGGAAACGAATTTCTTTTGAATGAAATATATACGATTAAAATAAAATATTTGTATATAAATATATATGTGTCGGTAAATATATATGCGAGCACTTTCCGAACAAAAGTGAAGCCAAAAAGATCTGTATATGTGAGTGTTACAATAAATTTGTTCAAAATATGCTGCATGCAATTTTTTAATTCATATCCGAATAATTTATTTTATATGTAGTTTTCTCCCCCTCATTTTCAGCGCCAACTGCTTGCTTGTGTTTTCTTTTACTTGCCACAAAACACACAATGCAATTTGTTTTCAGGAAGATTGCCGAGACTTTAACTCGCCTGCATACAGCTCCGTGCAAACGCAGCGGAGAGAACACAAACAGACACAAAAGAGCAATTGAATAATAAATGTGTGTGCGCCCTAGAATATGCTTCATGTCGCTTTCATAAATCAAATTAACTTACACTTATTTGTAGCGTGTTCGCATTGTAGTATTTATAAAAGCGTTATAAGCGCAAATAGGATTATAAGTGAGGACGAACTTGTGGGTTTACGTGGGCGTTCACCGAAAGGGTTTTTTGCATACCAGCGAGCACTGAGCAGCAGAAGGCAAGTCTGGCACAGTATGAGCACAATTACAAGCAGAGTTACCCATACATATACACACATATGTAAATATTAACTCAAGTGTAGTAGTTGTGCGCATATTAATCATACAAGCTATTAATCACCAAACAACATTGTAAGTAATTGATGCGCGATGTGCAAACAAAAGGATTCTGTCACCACTACAGACATCGAAACTCCCACAAACTCAAGCATGTGTGTGTGTGTGTGTGTGTAACGTCAATAAATACACAGCTATAACAATGAAGTTGAATGGTGGGCGTAAAAGCTTTTCCACAAATACGAAGTTGTGTATCCGCTCACATGTGTTTGAAAGGATATTTGAAAGGATAGATCTGTTCGTGTGCGCGCCGCTCTATTCAATACTGAAATAATTTATGTCGAGTGTATCCGCTTTTTGAGCGTCTAGTTTGATTCTTAAAAAGATACTGTGACAGCAATTTAATGAGGTCACCGACATTAAGCAGTCGTGTCAAATATGTAATGAAGTTTCAAGTGTGTTTGGGTTGATGAATGGCTTCCATAAATGCCTTCCATGTTATACGCATGCAAAGAGTGTTATTCAGAACCCTTTATGTCGGCGGCATTTGATTTTTCGTTAATTATGTAAGAATTAATTAATTTTCAAGCAAACGGTGGTTTTAATTACTTTTATTAGACAATATTTTTGAGATAATTTAGAAGGAATCCAACAAATAGGAAGAGGTATAGAAAAAACTTAGGAAAAGCTGTATTTGATTGAAGGAATAAGAAGAGTACATAAAACAAATATATTCATTGCATATGCATATAATGGATTTATGAACCCAAATTCACAATTTTTTTGAATCAAATGAAAGTAAAACAATTTCATATCCTTTTTTAATATTAATGCAATACCAAATTATCTCAAACTACCCGTTTTATAACTAATATAAGGTTGAACCAGGGCTTATGTTTTATAATACGTATTTCATCTTGAATATTCCGACTATAACAGACATTAGAATAACAATAGAGACTGTGAGAACACAAAATATCCTCAGGTACCTAAATGTAAGATTATACTCCAGGCTAACCTGCTGGATCTGCACTCAAAGCGCTGTGGAAAAGGCGTCTAAAATAAATTTTTAACTTAGCAGTATGATGGCAAACTTTGGAAGACCGAACCAGGCAGAGCGTAAGCAATTAATGCCAAACACACTGAATGTCTTGTTCTACGGATCAGAGTTATGGGCCGATAAAACATCATCGATAATAAGCGGAAAAACGAACTTAAGAAAAAGAAATGTTGAAGAAGCAATAAAAAAAATGGCACGACAAAAATATAATACAATATATAGGGTGGGACATATAAAATTTTAAATTTCGAAGATAGGGCGTAAAAGATTAAGTGTAGCGTTTGCTGTATGGCACGTAGCGTAGTCTTCTTCTTCAATTTGCTAGAAGAAAAATTCGGTTAACATTGCGCGATATCGCTCACCATTGATAGTTACGGTTCCTTCTTCATTTTCGAAAAAAAAAATGGGCCGATGATTCCACCAGACCAAAATCCGCACCATACAGTGATTCGTGCTGGGCACATTGGCTTCTCGACGATTACGTGCGGGTTATATAAAGAACGATACTTTGGAACGATGGGAGCTGCGACGTCTTGGTAGATAGACGGCTAGGCTCATCAAAAACTTAAAAGGGTTCTCCCACAGGACACGTGATAATATAATATGAATTATTATACTACAGCAAGGTTATAGGAGCACAGATTTTTAGAGGAGGGAGTCTTTTAGTGACTTTATAGTGGCGAATGATGAAGCGGGAACATTATTCCCAACGTCCCCTCCCCTAAAATAAATTAAATCTTACAATAGATACATTGCAGCTCTATAGAAAACCTGATAGATGCCTTTGTAGCTACTTATTTATATATTTAGATTTCTTTCCTTAACAACATCGCTAACAAATCTTCTACTCTAACCGAGTTGGTGATGTTATTGATTCCCTTTCAGAGAACTTTTTTGCCTATGAATTTCAGAAAAATTTCCAAATATTGATCCTTATATACGGAGTTGAGTCAAAGGGTAGATCGAAGGAGTAATCAGCACAGAGAGAAAGAAGATGACCTAGACTTGAGGCCTAAGAAAATATGCATAACCAATTTTCTAAGATAGCTCACGTTGACCGTCATAATCGGCATAAAATCTGCTAGAAAAATAAAAATTATTGCACTATGTGAGGAATGAAGTAATTCATAAATCAATCTCATAAGCAGCAAAATACAGTATGCGCAATATAATAGCATCACTTAATTTTGTTAAAATAACTTTTGTAGATATAAGTACTGATATAGGAGAACTATATTGTATATTTATTTAAATTCAACCAGAATTTCTAATGTTACTTTATTGGACTATGTAGAGGCTTAGGAAACCTCTGAACCGGTTTCGGACACTTTTAGCACCAGATCACTATATTTAGAGAAAAATATGTGTACTAAATGTTCTTAAGACTTCACGCAATTGGACAGATAATTTTGTTATTAAGTGTAACATAGGCTCATAAGTCCTTACTTTCGGCATCTCAGGTTGTAAAAAGTATAGACAAGTATGAAATCATTGCAAAATCATTTTATTTTGGGAGTATTTTATTAATTATAATCCGTCAAACAATAATTTCAGTTTTTTGGTAAAGTTGGATAAGTCGCTATTCCTTAAGATTTCGAACATGATCGGGCAGACGTCCAGCAATACGCAAGGTGTTGGCAAGCAAAATTTTTCACAAGCATGCAAGTAACTCTTAATATTGTTTTAATGCTGAGATGAGATGTTTACTCTCAACAGCCAATATTTTCTCGACTTAAGTGTAATAGGGGTAACTCTTATTCGGATTTTCATCTTTTTGGAAACTTTGAAAACAGTGTATCGCATAACTCTTAGGAATGAATTAATCTTGTCAAAAAGAGAGAAGTTCATCCCATAAGATCTAACTTTTTGCAATAATTATCCAATTAGGTTTCGGATCATTGTGAACGTATTCACTTAAAAGAGTGGGAAGAGCACCATTGTAGTATGGTACGAGTATATTCGGCCCTTGTGGTTATCCAACACACAACGCTATTGTTATTTAAATAAAAATTCAAAGGTGAGAAATTAATTAACTTATTTCCCTTGCATTCACTGTGCTGATTAACAAATTGTAAGGAATCGCTGAGTTTTTGCAGTCTGAGTTTATAAAATGTCATTTTTCTCATGTTCGATTGTATACAGCAGATGCTCGCGTCGGCAAGGCAGGAACTGAATTTCTGCTTGCGCCTGATGACTATACTATATTTTTAAAGCCCAAAAGAAACTTTAGGTGGTGCATTACTTTCTTTTAAACAAAACTAAAAATAAAAATAAAAACTGCCTACATATTTTCGTACTCTCACACATTGTCGCCTGTCACTGCAGTGCACCTAATTAAGCGCAAATTTTCCGAAGTGTCACGCTGAAAGCAACATCAAGCGCTGGCGTTTCGGTTTACAGCAGTCATAAAATCTTGCGGCGACACGATTAAATATTCTGTTTAATGTCCTTAACTTTAAGTTAAGAAAGCACTGACGATGATGACAAAGTGTAATGCAAAATTTATCAATCAGTTTTCACTTTTACTGGCAGCCGATGAGGATTCACCGGATGTCCAGCAAAATGACAGAAAGGGTGTAAGGGAACTGGAGAAGCTTCATGTAAATATTTATTACACCCACCAACAAAGTACTCGGCATTATAGTCCTTGACTTTCGCTTATTGGCTTCCCTTTAAGAGCCTTTGAGCCCACTATTTTTTTATTTATGCATTCAAAGTCACTGTTACCTACACGTAGGTGTTTTTCATTTTCACTCAGCCAGAAGACAGGCGTGTGGAGCAATCTTAACGTCTGACCTAAAATAATTTTGTTGCTGCGCCTTTCTCTGCTGATTTTAACAATGCATACTTTGCAGCTTCGCTGTATGTAGTTTGTTGGTGTTGTTGCGGTTCGCTGTATGTAAGTGGTTGTTGTTGTTGCGGTTATATTTTATTTTGTGTTTGTTTAGCTTCTGACAGGATGCTTAAAAATTCCGACAAAACCAGCGTCGGCAGCCGACCTTTCGCCACACGCCTCTGCCGAGCCTGAAGCTGGCGACTTGGCGCACCTGAGTGATATATTGCCGGCATGATGACTTCTGAATTGTGCTAAACAGGCATATTCGCTTGCATATGGACCGTAAAGAATTCCATATGTGTATTTGTTAGTGTTGCTTTAACTATATGAAAGCCTTGCAAACAAATCTGTTTAGAAATCTGCCTAATTTTATGCATAAATAATGGCACGCTCGCATACGAGTATTATGTGTCAGTGTGCTACGTGTACAAGCTTTTCTGATTTTATGAGATATTAAGAGTGTTGAGTTTCACAAATATTTATTCCATACCTATTTAAAGCCGAAATAAAAAAAAAAGAATTGGTTTAAACTAAGGGGTTCGATGGCAACAAAATGATGCTTTTTGAAAATTTTGAATTTCTATTGTGATTTAATAATTTAATTTTATAACCATATTGAATTTTGTATGCCATATTTTAAAAAAATCACATTCTACGTTCTATATTTGCTAATTAGGGAAAAAATGTGGTATTTCCATTCTTAAATTTTTTTGCGGGCGATATTTGCGGTATAAATAATAGTTCGCAATATATTAAATAAAATTATTGATAAATCGATTTAAAAACGTGAAATTTGTGATATTTAAAAGTAAACAAAAAAACTCAATTTTTATTTAAAATCCCCAAAAAATTAAAATAATAATTAAATTAAAATAAAAAAAAAATATTCCAATGATAAAGAAATAAATTGAGTAAATAAAATAATCCTCCCTATTAGTCACTGGTAATGAGGGCCATTCTAAGACACTTAATAAGACACTTAATAAGTTCACGTTTCCACCACAAATTTGCCAAAATCCTATAGAATTGAAATTATATTCGGTACCCAAAATTGCCTTATCTTTCAGAGAAGAGTGGGAAAGGGGCGAGGAGGACAAGGGTATAAGCAACATCCTCCATACGTCTGGGTTCAAACTGGATAATCGAGTACGAACTGGCAGCAAAATTAGATACCAAAATCGTCCTCCGTCTACCAGACAACTGCAGTGTCTTCAAAGTAGATCACAGCAATTAAGCAAAGTCTTCTTGTGTGTTAAAGTAAAAAAAACACTCCTGACAAAACGACACCGTACATTAAAACTCCAACTCGCAAAAAAAAAATTTGAATCTACACCCAAAACTACTGGATGCCGGTCATATGATCGGGCGAAAAGATAGACAGCAATGCATTTGGTGATAACATCGCAAACCATTGCATAGCTGTATTATCGACCAACAGTGAAGTTTGGAGGGGGTAATGCATTGATATGGGAATGTGAGAGGATGGAGCGAGTGGGATATATTGTAGCCTTTAACATGGTTTTTGTAGGAGTCTAGAAGTGTGAGGTAAGAATGTGTCGGATGTCATTTTCCAGCATGATATTGATCCGTAAAACACTTCTCGTATAACTAAAGCTTAGCTTCGAAACAGCGAATTTGAAGTACTCAACTGGACCTCTCAATTGCCTTACCTCAACTCAATCGAACATGCTTGACTTGAGATGAAGCCTGCTATTAGAGATACGCCGGGTGAGTGTCAAAACCTTAGCAATTTATGGCAGAAGCTCCAAATACCTGGAAAATATTAGTGGAGCTTACTGCAAGTAGATGGTCGATGCTATGCCCAAAATACCCAAATTGACTAATATCTAGAAGAATGATATAAGGAAAGAACTCTAGGAGTGATAATATTCCACTATCCAATTGACAGACATGTCAACGAACTAGAAACGCCATATGATGACTATTGTAGAAGCTGTTAGGAAGTAAAAGAGGGAGAGCTTGGCATGGAAAAAATAGTCTCAAATATCAATCGAAGATTTGTTAACGACTTCTCGGACTGATGATTTTCTTCAGAAGCACAGAGTGATTCAGAGTGAAGACAGTAGAGTGACGTGATTTTAGTCTCGATGGTATCGCAATAGGACTTGCAAGGCTTTAGTTGTGTCGTTAAGCAGCCACTCTACCTTCCTACCAACCTACAATTCAATAGTTAAAGTAACTGAAAAGTTAAGAAACCAATAAACATTATTTATATAAAAACGTAATAGTTTAAAACAAGCGGTAATCAAAAAATTTATCAACAAAAAGTATACTTTTCTATAATCGAATTACCGATAGTTGATTGTAGATATAAAATAATGGATGAAAAAAGTAATTATAATTTACAATTAATAATCATTGTTATGATATCAAATAACACATTTATGTGTGGTTTGGAAAAAAAATTACCAATCATTCGCACGCGCCAATTTTTATCCTTCACTCTTCCACTGGAAATAAATACCACAAACTTTTTATGTTTCGAGCCAATTACGTAAATTGCAGAACGGAATGTGAGAGTTGCTACAGCAGCACGAGAATATTACGATAAATGTATTGAGTAGTGAAATCAATCATTAATGATTTTCTTTTATAATGGGCCCCAAAGTAAAAGGACGCAGCGAGTGGGTTCCAAATTTATATTTTTAGTTGGGTTAACTTCTTTGAATTCAATATAACGACGAATTCATACACATTTGCTCATTTTTGTACAGAGTATGTGTGAGAGTCCGCGTCGCGTGGCCACTTTGTTAAGTGCGGTTTTATTAAATTTTATTGTACTTGGTCACCACGCAACCGCGGGGATGAAGCAGCCGCTGATAATTTTCAATCAAATGCCTTGACACAAAAGAACTTAATTAGGTCGCGTTGCCATTCCGAATTGTAGCACTGCCGACAACAAAAAAAAACAGATTTTTAATTTTTTTCCGCAAATTATGTTTCAAGTAGCCATAATGGGGGAATCAATATAACTCAACATACATATTTATATAATTACTTTGCATAGAGTATCATCATTTAAATACTGGTGCAAAAAACAATGGTAAAGTATTGTAACGGGTGATCCAAATAGAGGTACTTTTTCCAACAGTCTTTTGTTCTAACAGATCAGGTAAGAGTCGTGCCATCATGGAAAGACTTTCAAATCGGACAACTTTATTACGAAAAATCAAGTTCTGTAAAGAATGTGCTTCGCTCAACTTATAATCAGCATAATCGTACTATTCGTAACACCCTCGCATTCATTATTAGATAATATTCGACCGAATAGACCACGTCTAGGACGCAGTTAAGCAGCCGTAGCTGAGAGTGTACACAAAGACCGTGGAGAGTGGATTCGGCGCCGGTCGCAGCAACTCGGATTGACGTATGGAATAACTAGGCGTATTTTATGTCGATAACTTAAATTAAAAATGTACAAAATACAGATTGTTTAAGAACTGAAGCCGGTCAACCTTCCCAAGCGACCTCTCTTCGCTCTATGGGCTCTTGAAAGATTCCAAAAAATCGGAGTTTTTGAGCCAAATTTTGTTCAGCGATGAGGCCCATTTATGACTCAATAAGTACGTAGAGAAAAAAAATTGCCGCATTCAGGAAGAAGCGCAACCTGAAGAAACTGTTATTTCATCCCGAAAAAAAACATCAGTTTGGTGTGGTTTGTAGACCAATGGAATCATCCGCCCATACTTTTTCAAATATGATGCCGGTGAGAACGTAGTCTTCAATGACGACCGAACGACGAACAAAGGCACCGTTATCGCGTTTTGATAACCGACTATTTGATGCCGGAAATTGATGTTCGTGATCGCGACAACATATTGTTTCAATAACAATCATATTGTTTCGCTTTGAAGTTTTCCTGACAATCTTTTCGTCCCACGAAGCAGCTCATTTATCGGGAGGCCCGATATCGAATTATTACAGCAAACACCTGCCATGCTAATTAAATGATAAACTTCAAGTCCTTCTGAGGAAAACTTTTTTTATTTGACGAGGTATCTTCACAAACTTTGGCTTGAATTATTTCTTAAGGTCTGTGAATAAACTGTTCAGATTGAACTACAGTTCAAATCGATTCCATTTGGAGCAAAGTCTCCTGAACTCGTATGTGTATACCTCAGTTGAATTTGGTTATTCGTTCCGGCAATATGCAAAGCAATGCGGAATTATTGTTTAGAGCAAACACACATCTCAATTTCATCCAATAGAAGTGTGAATATAGAGCACCCGCAGAGCGGGCTTTTCTATATTTATCAGCTTTCTGGTGAAAATTCGTGCGTATTAAACGGCAGTATAGTTCTAAGCTTCAATTTGTTCGCCCTAACAGTTGTATTTTCAATTAAAAAAACTTCATGACAGTCAACTTCCAAATGGTTTTCAATTCGAAAAACTTTACATGGCAATCCACTTCCTTGAAAACTCGTGCTTTGAAACGAATATAATAAATAAAGCTTCTTACCGAGAATTACAAGTTTCGCCCGAAAAGTGGATTTAAAATGTAAACAATAGCGATGGCGCCGAATGCCAAACAGACGACAAATGTAGATTCCGACGAAAAAAATCCTACATTGAAAACATTTCGACGTTAACAAAACCAATCAGCATCTGCGACTTTTGTCCACTCTTCGGAGCACAAATGCTTTATGTGCGTGCCCATCACTTAACAAAGCCTAACAGAGGCACTAATACGCTTTGATTACTATTTTATTGCTTCTTTGCTGCCTTTCCCCCCTCTAACCGGGAGGCTTTTTTGTAACTTATGGCCTACTTCAGTTGGTACTCACTTTGCATACGTTTAGGCGCGTCACAGAAGCCGTAAAGCGATGACAATGTCAGGATACTGATGCTGTGCTGGAAGCAGCTTACAAAAATACCGTTAAGTATGCTGCTTACGCAAAAATTCTTCGTTCTTTTTATGTAGTTAACTACTTTGATTTTTTTTGTTTTCGTTGTTTTTTTATTTTGAAATTCACAAACACTAATAACTTATATCAGCTTAATGTTGTGGAAAATCTATTTATGCGTTTTATGAATGTAGGGAGTTTTAACACCATCGAGTTATAAACACGGAGACACGCAGTCACATGCAGATGAGTGGAATACACAACTACTAAAAAGCAGATAAGAAAGTTTTCGAACTCGAAAACTAATTTTTTAAATTTTTTTTATTTTTTATTTTTGTTCGATTTTCTTTTAAAGTTTTGATCTTATTTCATTAATTAAATATTACTTGATTTTCATATGGGTTTCCACCATTTATTTACACAACACACTATCCTTTAATTGCTATGCCTTTTTACTTAAAAAATAATCAAAACTTTGCCGTTTAATACACACACATCCTTTTCCAAAGATGCTTCATAGCTTTTGGTCTTTCGTCAATAGAGTTGTTCGGCGAAATTTGAGAACACAAGCAAACAATAATAAACAAACTGAAGTCGTAAGTTTTCTGCCCAATGAGCAAATTGTGCATAAAATTCGTTTATTTTGCGAGCAAAAACTTTTTTCACTTTGTGTCCGATCGCATTTCCCTTGGCAAAGCTCATTAACACATCAATATGTCTTATTTTTACGCAAAGCAAGAGCTTTATATACCAGTAAATATAGTTACTTATCAAATAAATCACTTATCTTAAATTGTATATTATGTATTTATGTCGTTTTAGCGGTCAGAAAGGTGCTGTTGCACTTAATTTCGGAGTTTCGCTCAATTAGGAACCACTACAACTCCAGTCAGCCTTTCGCACACACACACACTTTGTGATTTAGTTTACAAATAACAGTGAAGATGCGCTGCAGCCGACATTTCTTAAAGCACTTAAACACTTTTTAAACTGCACATAACCTCAAAAAGTACTCCTGTACAGTTGAATTTTCGATAACGATTCCGTACGAGGAGATTACTTACACTCGCGCGCAAAATTCAATTTTCATTAAATTGTCGATTTCGTTTCGAAAAGGCGCACTCATTCAATATCCGCTGCACAGCCGACAATTACAATGCGTTTGACAGTGACACTGACAACGGCGACAGCAACGACAATGACGCTGACAACGACAACGACAACAATCGCATACGCGTACGAAGGCGAAGTGACGAAAATGTTGACGACTTTTTCCGTTTTGCTCACGCGTAATCGTTAACGTTTACCACCGTTCACTTTGAATTGACGTTAACTACTGGAAATGCTGTTAGCCATGAAGTTGCTGATAAACGTAAGAACTGCGCGCAAAGCAGCAAGCAACAAAAACTCACTCACCGCCACGCATTGTCGCTGAGCAAAGGGACAACATGCGTCGCATGCGGCAATACGAATGTTGGATACGACACGGCTACGACAACATAACAGCTAACCGACGACCAGCTAGCCGCCCGGCAGTCTACAAAAGCAGTCGCTTTGAGGCTAATGCAAGCATTAACATCAAACTACTGTTAACCATAAAACCGACAGTGAATAGCGCTTGCATGGAATGCCTCCGCTTTGCTGCTTCACTTCCAACTTCGGCTGTTGCGAAGCGCATAATGAAACTTCATTTGTGTGAAGGCGATGTTTTTCCTGTGCCGTTGCTTCGGTACATAGTGGTTGAGTGCTGGTGTGAAGGCTTAGTGAGCACTTTACAGCTCTCTGTTAAATATGCTGTTATCTTATGCTGTTTAGTGCGAAGTAACAGCTTCGGCTCAAGCGGTATCACATTGAACTAATAAGTGATAATACCGTTTCTAATTTTATTAACTCAGGCAGTACGAGGTTTAATTTATTTACTTTGAAGATTTTATTGTTAATATATGTATATTAACTTTTATTGAATGAATCATCATATTTTGGTGCACCTGTTAACATATTTATTTATCGAATTTAGTGTCAGTCATTATTGAGGGGTCAGTAGGGTAATCTTGCCTGTTTTTTGACATTTTTTTCATAGAAATTTTTATTCTACAATAGAACTTTTTTCACATATCATGACGTATATCGTGGAGCGTAAAAATAAATTTTTTCGAAATATTTTGATGACATCTGTCGGAGAAATGGCTGGGTGAATGAGATGCGTTTTTTCACTGATTGACACGATATCTCATGTTTGGATAATCTGAAACACAAAACCACAATTTATGTTTTCTTAAAAAGTAGGTGAATGGTTATCGTCCCTACAATAATCATGAAAAAGTGTTGATAAATAAAAAAGTAATTAACGTTCTTTTTTTTTTAATTTTTCCCCATGTTTTTTTTACATAAAATATAGCAACAATAGTCAGGCGTTTGTGAACATTTAAAAAACATTAAGCAAATCGGTTGAGTAGTTCGACCGGTATCATGTCCGCCAGTTTAAAAAAGTGCGTTTTGAAAAAAAAAAAAACGCATTTAAAGTTTGTGGTGTGCACTCCAAGCGCTTGAACGTCGAGCGGTATTTTTATTTTTGGGCCTTTTTCGAAACCTTCCAATGGTAAAGTGTGTTTCTATATTAATTCAAAGCGTATAAGGGAAGAGAAAATTATAAAAAAATTGAAAAAAACTTAACCTACTGACCCCTTAAAGTATTTTCCATGTATGCGATTCCTCTTGATCTATATGGTAAATCTTCATGCAGCTCTCTTCAACATATTCTTATCAAATATACTAGCTACATTCGATCATAAAGAGACCCAGAGAAAACCCATTCAAGGATACAACCATTAAATTTCTCCCGTTTTTGGTGATGCAAAGCGAAGTTTAATTAACATTAATGAATCATGAGCGCCGATCTACTTGATGGAGGTAGAGCTGCACTGACAATAAATTGAATATCCAAAACCTCATTGACTCTAGAGATTTATTTACACCTCGATAATCGAAGAAAACTGTCCACATAACCTTGATTTTGACCTGCTTTGACGTGGTTTTTTCGCCTTCGGTTCACCTTTGCCACGATATATCGTCTGTTTCCGGTCACAAGCATAATTCCAAAACTCATTGTCAGTAATAATACGATTCATGACATCCTAGCTCTCATAGAGCATTGTCAATCGTACTTTCACTTGTCATTATTTCAAAATGGTTTTCATTGATCCTTCCGATGTTCCAATGTTGCCAGTTTGCGACAAATAAATATCACCGAAGGACTTTTGCAACATTCAGAATGTTTCGGCACCAGAAATTTGATTCTGCGCACAAAATTTATAGGGGCAAATCTTCCGGTGCCAGTGAGGCAAAGGAGGTCCCGTAGTATAGAGAATATTGCTACCACTAGCGTATCAGTTAAGGATGACCCAAATCAGTCTTTCACACGTCGTTCTCAAGCCTTGAGCGTCGCCGTGACATCATTGTGATGAATTTTTCCAAAAGATATTGACTTACAAGATCAAATTGACGCAAGACCTGAAGCCATTTGACCACTAATTATCGTCGCACGTTCGTGAATTGGGCTGAGCAACAAATTGAAAATGATCCGGATTTTTATCTAAAAATCATCGTTTGCGATGATAGCCTCGTAAATAAACAAAATATGCGTTATTGGTCAGACAGCAATCTACACGTACTCCATGAGTCACCATCGCATCACGAAAAAATTACGGTTTGGTGCGGTTTATGGGCCGGTGGCGTTATTGAGCCGTATTTAAACCATGATGATGAAAACCGGAAATTTACTGTGAATGGGAATCGCTACCTCTCAATGATATCCGAATATTTTTGGCACGGATTGGATGATATGGACTTGGACAATATGTGGTTTCAACAGAACGACGCCACAAGCCACACAGCGAATGTCACAACGAATGTCACGTCAAGTCCATGGTCTATGCTAACAAGCCAGAGGCTGCTGAAGAACTTCGTATGAATACCGAACGTGAAATTGCAGCAGCATTGGCCGATTTATGCTTGAAAGCCATCGAAAATTGGGTGCAGCGCTTGGACTTTTGCAAGCGTGCCCGTGGTCGTCATGCAAAAAAATCGAGTCCTATACATGGTGGCATCGAGTGTACTTTCACAGAAATAAAGAACTTCATTGATATCCCATAAATAGATGCTACGTTTCGGATCATAGTCTTCTTTCACTTATGATTAATTTTTCTGCAAAGCTTTTCTGCGACCAATGTAACATTTTTTCTATGTGGGCTTTTGATAGTTGAATAGCGTTTGCAGTTATGTTGCGTTTGATGCCAGAGCTCTGAAATCTCTCCCGTATTGTATTCAAGGGTCCATTTATTCCCTCTTTGAACAACTTTTTTATAGAATTTCTTAGACCAAGCAAAGTTGTTTTTTAATGTTTTTAATAGCCTTTTTGCAATCTTTAAAATACGTCGTTAGAAAGGCTGCTTCAAAATACATATATTAAGGGCAAAGAATAAGCAACTGAATGCCTGATTAATACTCATCAGTGCCTTGCAAAACTTCGCAAAAATTGGTACAGACATATTTCTCAAAGCTGGTATTTCGGTTGGGAAAATCATGCGAGAGAGTCACCGAAAACAAAACCATACGAGACTAGTTGAATTTGGATTTCGTACTTTTACAGGCACCAATACAACCATAAAGCGTCTCAAATGATATTAGGTAATTAGAAATAATTGAAAAAATCTCTTCTTTTTTAACGTTTTATTTAATGCAGATGGCATATGTTACATTACTGCGTAAAATTCATTATGTGCCAACTGTCACTTCAATGGCTAAACCTTCCTACATTTTTTCTTTAACCCTATCTACATATTAAAGTGTCGCGAAATTCCAACTTGATGCAAAGCATGTGCCACCGAATTTGAATAAACGACCTTCTTTAACCTGAACGCGAAATCTCAACGTAAACCACTCACAGGCCAAGGCATTAGCGTCTTAACACGAACAGTGTGCCGCGGCAGCGTTTCAGAGAACGAAAAATACCAGCAAAGCTCCTGTGCACACTTGAACACACGCACACAGCTACAGGCCTACATAGGCATAGCGCGCTGAAGAACAGCGAAATTCCGACCTACCGCAACGGATGCGGTTTGTGCAGGCACACGAAATCACCCACACATACGCACACCCACACAATAAACACACAAATACGATAGGCAAACAAACGCGGCAGTGAAGTCAAATATTATCGGTGAGCATGTGGGTGTGTGTGTATGTGCTGTTGAGTTGTCGAAATTCGACTGTGTGTGCTGGTAGCTGCAAGGCGCTGACAAACAACGGTAAAAACGAAGTGTTGACGCCGATTAACCCAATGAAAACAAAAGTGTGTGGAAAAGCAGTGAAGGTGGCGGCACAGCCAGCGAAGCGTGACAAGGCTAATGTCGGTGGGTGGCCTCACCAATAATGCAGATGATGAAGTTGTTTACTAGTTACCATAGTTAATTTCAGTTTTTGTTGTTGCAAGTAACATTAATGCTTTAAGTGCGCACATGTGCAAGGAAATTGTGATTATGAAGAAGTTTTGACCTGACACAATGCTCTACATTCGATGTTGTGGCGATGTTTTGCTCCTCACACTGCGCATGCGTGAGAGTAAATGAGTAAGCAAACATCAAAAATGCCGTTTTGTGAGTTTTCCTTGCTAACAGTACTCTGTGTAATTGATGCCAAAAAATCAGCTGTTCTGAATGCCTTCAGTGATGCTGGAACATTGTTTGGTGCTGATGTGCACGGGAAAGGGTGAAGCTAACAGAAATACGAAACGTAATCAAGTTTTTAATTTTCTAAAATTGTTCAAATTTTTCATTAAAAAAATATGTATATGTATGTGGGGCTTTATGTTCAGCATAACTCGGCAAATTAAAATGTAAGGCCTTACAAATACAATTTTTCTTTTGTGATACAAGATTAAATGACCTTTCCATAATCAAATCATTTTCATTAGAAAAGCAAACAATCATGAAGAAAGAATACAGTATTTTGACGCCTTGAGTGATTCCCCAAGCATGTGTTTTATGGGTCAATAGGTTATTAAAAATGAACGTAAACCTAACGTTAACGGCAGTGTTGAGCCGTAAAGGCAAACAATTTAGCTCAGAAATTATATATGGGAGCACAATGGGCCTAATGATGACCTAATTTACATATATCATACGTAAGAACCTTAATCTGACCAATTTTCTTTTTAATTAAACCACTAACCAAGCTCTAAATAGTTTCAGCAACAACTAATTCAGCGCTTGAAACACCATTTTCGTGGGAAGAGCTTTTCATAACTGAACATTATAACTGAGTTTGCACCTCAGGTGGTCGCCAAGTTTATGTGACTTGATTATTCTGGACTACCTTTTGAGGAGGCATGTCTAATCAGTTGTCTGTATTGGTCACGCTATTGGTGAGATAAGGACAGCTATGGAGAGAAAATTAGAAAAATTGGACGTTTATCTCCAAAATAGCGTTCAAATTGATTATCTAGAAAGAACATTTACCCAAAAATAAGTTCAAACTCTAAAATTCATAACATTTGCTAATTATCAAAGCAGCACTAACCATTTTATTACGCTGAGTTCTATTAGAAACTAACTGACTCACCGAAATGTGTACCGAATAAAAGTCATCCATTGAACCGATTGACTCTTCCGAGTGAAGAATGTTAGATTTTTTTCTGAGCTCTTAGTAGAAATTGCGAAAACATATAAAGAATCATACTGATATAAAACTTACTCGGTACAGGCACCTGTGATTTGAGTACTTTTGAAAAATCGGCTTGATGCCCCTCCCTAATAATAGTAAACACATTAGCGAAATGTCCAGAACTATGATAATGGGTCACATCGGATAAAACCACGCCCACTCCGCATTCAATGCCAATGTTATGGTATGTATGTGGAAACTACAATCAACACATCGGTAATCGGTTTGACACCGCCCATCTTTAGATAAAATTCTATAACGCAGAACCTGCTTTACTAATTTCAACCAAAGCTGGTACTTAACATGACTATTCATGACCATTCCTATATACGAGGTGTGTTCAAAAAGTATCGCGAATTTTGTGTTTTTTTCAAAAATTATTTATTTATTCATGAATATCTATTTTGTCTCTTTCAAAGTAATCCCCATGAGATATTATACACTTGTGCCAACGGTTTTCCCAATCTTCGAAGCACTTCAAAAAATCATTTTTTTTTTATCTTCTTCAGCTCCACCTTCGATGCCGTCTTTATCTCGTCAAGAGAAGCGTAACGTCGTCCTTTCATGGGCCTCTTCAATTTAGGGAACAAGAAAAAGTCACAGGGGGCCAGATCTGGGGAATACGGTGGCTGCGGCATTATTAGTGTGTTGTTTTTGGCCAAAAAGTCGTGCACAAGCAACGATGTGTGAGCAGGGGCGTTATCGTGGTGCAATTTTTTTGATATGTAAAAATCGAAAACGATCCAAAACACGTGCAAGCAAAGCAGCAGTCAACAATTAAATGAACATTCAAAATGGCCGAGCTTGTCGGCATAAGTGAGAGACATGAGTACCAACATAACGCCACAAAAACTTCGAAATTCGAATATACGTAACCCGCGCAAATTCAAAATTCGCGATACTTTTTGAACACACCTCGTAATGGTATAAAAATTAGCGAAATCGAACGACAATCACGTTTTCTTACCATATAACAAAATTATAAATTCCTTACGAATCTTTCACTTCACCGTGTACAAATCGAGTACTAAACAATATGTTAAGATAAAACTTTGCGCAAATAGTGTTTTTTGATAGTCTTCGACTATCTGTAAAATTGATCATAACGTAATCATGATTTTTAAATCCCCGAGATAAAGAAATTGTGGGCCTCAGTACTTCCCTTTTTAACGAAAATAACGGTGGGGTATATTAATGATGGTCCATCCGTTAAATCCATTTCTCAATCGGTCGACTGGTAACTGATGAATGATACGCGTGATGTTTTGTGCCACACCCTAAATCGAAGCGGGATTGTCCGCATAGACTTTAGACTTTACATGCCCTCACAATAAAAGTATAACGGTGTGATATTACACGGTCTTGGTAGCTAATTAACCGGCCCAAAATGTGAAATTATCTGTTCACCGTAGTCTTTCTCAATATATCCATTGATTGATGTGAAGTGGAGCCGTACTGTTGAAAGTAAATGTCGCTGAGATCATGAGTTTAAATTTCAGGCATTAATTAGTCAGTTATCATGGCGCGATAACGGTCACAATTGACGATTACGCTCTCACCGTCATCATTTTTGAAGAAATGTGATTCGACCGGCCCACAAACCACAGTAAACCATTGTTGTTGTTTTTTTATGGATGAAATGGCAGCTCCTGAGTCTCTTCAAGTTGCTCTTCGTCCCAAATGTGGCTATTTTGCTTGCTTACATACCGACTGACACAGAAATATAACTCATCGCTGAGAGAAATTTGGCTCGAAAGAGCCGGATTTTCTTGGATCTTTTGAAGAGCTCGTAGAACGAAGCGCTGTCAGCGGCTTCAGTTCTTGCACAAGCAATATTTTGTACGCCTTCAATTTAAGATTTCGAAGTAAAATCAGCCAACCCGGTCCATACGCCAGTCCAAGTTCAATTCATAACATGACAGTTTGACACGACTAACGCGGGATCTGTCAAATAAACGCTATTGAAAATAATTGGATTACCCGTTATAATGATTTTCATTATTTTAGCAGACCTTAAGTCGAATATGTCGGCCAAAATGTGTGTATTATCTTCATAAACATAATACATAATGCACGCACATTCCACACCTTCTCTTAGTCCAAATACACCCAATGAAATCATTTACGATATTATCTCTGCCTTTAAGCCTTCATTTTGCTCAATATATATGTTACGTAGTTTGCTATATATATTTCTGAACTAGGCAATATTAAGCGTTGCCAGGTGCAATCTGACATTTCCATTGGAAAGTTTGACATTTTTTAGCAAAACATCACTCAGAACGTTTTGTCATTTAATCGTGAATTGTTTTATTTACAGGGAATTAAAAAATTCATCTCGGCCAAAAAATGGAATTAACTCGTGAACATTTTTGTGCGATCATTTTTCACAACTTTCGACGTGGATTATCACGGCAAGAGTGCATCGATGAACTAAAATCTTTGTATGGCTATGAAGCACCATCCTATAGCACTGTGAAAAACTGTTACAACGAATTCAATCGTGGCCGACGCTCGCTCAAAGACGAATTCCGTGAAGGTCGTCCAAAAACAGCCGTTGTGCCAGAAAACATCGATGCCGTACGTGAACTGATAATGCAAGACCGTCATGTAACATACCTTCAGATAGAGACATACCTATGCATTTCTCCCACCAGCATACATTCGATATTGCATGAACACCTGGCCGTAAAAAAGGTTTGTTCTCGTTGGATCCCGCACAATTTGACAATCGCTCAAAAAAGGCTCGTGTGGATTGGTGTAAAGAAATGCTGAAAAAATACGATCGCGGTGCTTCAAAAGACGTTTATAAGATCGTCACCAGGTGACAAATCATGGATCTATGCGTATGAGCCCGAAACAAAACAGCAATCGACCGTGTGGGTCTTCCAAGACGAGCCAAATCCAACGAAAGTTGTTCGTGGAAGAAGCACTTCGAAGCAAATGGTCGCCTGTTTCTTCGGCAAAACTGGTCATGTGGCGACTGTTCCGCTTGAGCAACGTAGGACGGTCAATTCTGAGTGGTACACCACCATTTGTTTGCCTTAAGTCTTCGGAGAATTTCGAAAAACGAACAAGAAAAGACGAATCATTGTGCACCATGGCAATGCGAGCTCTCACACATCGGCTCAAGCCAGTGCTTTTTTGACCGGCCAAAACGTCGAATTGATGGGTCATCCGCCGTACAGCCCTGACTTGGCACCCAATGACTTCTTTTTATTCCCACACATCAAGAAAATAATGCGTGGTCAACGATTTTCGTCGCCAGAAGATGCTGTTGAAGCATTCAAAAACCATGTTTTGGAGGTGTCTCAATCGGAGTGGAAAAAGTGCTTCGAAAATTGCTTTGAGCGCCTGCAAAAGTGTATAAATCTTGATGGAGAATATTTTTAGAAACAATAAAACCATTTTCGTTGATAAATATTCCTATTTTCATTATTAGGCCAGAAATATATATAGCGGCCCTAGTAAAACAATATTTCCTGATGATGAAAACACCTTAAATCAATAATTTGTTAGGTGATGCGATAAAGTAGCTTTAACATATTCAACGTAACTGTACTGCATACCCACAAAGAAGGCTGCAGATGTCAATAGCCAAAAAACGTGGCGAATATTCGTGAAGTTTTGTTGACTGACCGTAAAACGAAATTGACTGGCATCTCAAAAGAACGCATAGGTCAGATCATCTATATATTTTTATAAATGAAAAGGCTTTACGCACTCTTTTTCAACTTTAAAACGCTTTCAAATGAAAGAACGAACAGTTTGAATGCCTACTAATATCGAACCGATGTCGATAGATAGAGACTGATAGAGACTGATAGGAGACAAAAATGTTAGATAGAAATTTTGTATGCAAAATAATTAAAGTTTTTTCTTTGATTTAAATTCAACATTCTCTCAGCCTATAATAAAGGGTGATTTTTTAAGAGCTTGATAACTTTTTTTAAAAAAAAAACGCATAAAATTTGCAAAATCTCATCGGTTCTTTATTTGAAACGTTAGATTGGTTCATGACATTTACTTTTTGAAGATAATTTCATTTAAATGTTGACCGCGGCTGCGTCTTAGGTGGTCCATTCGGAAAGTCCAATTTTGGGCAATTTTTTCGAGCATTTCGGCCGGAATAGCCCGAATTTCTTCGGAAATGTTGTCTTCCAAAGCTGGAATAGTTGCTGGCTTATTTCTGTAGACTTTAGACTTGACGTAGCCCCACAAAAAATAGTCTAAAGGCGTTAAATCGCATGATCTTGGTGGCCAACTTACGGGTCCATTTCTTGAGATGAATTGTTGTCCGAAGTTTTCCCTCAAAATGGCCATAGAATCGCGAGCTGTGTGGCATGTAGCGCCATCTTGTTGAAACCACATGTCAACCAAGTTCAGTTCTTCCATTTTTGGCAACAAAAAGTTTGTTAGCATCGAACGATAGCGATCGCCATTCACCGTAACGTTGCGTCCAACAGCATCTTTGAAAAAATACGATCCAATGATTCCACCAGCGTACAAACCACACCAAACAGTGCATTTTTCGGGATGCATGGGCAGTTCTTGAACGGCTTCTGGTTGCTCTTCACCCCAAATGCGGCAATTTTGCTTATTTACGTAGCCATTCAACCAGAAATGAGCCTCATCGCTGAACAAAATTTGTCGATAAAAAAGCGGATTTTCTGCCAACTTTTCTAGGGCCCATTCACTGAAAATTCGACGTTGTGGCAGATCGTTCGGCTTCAGTTCTTGCACGAGCTGTATTTTATTTGGTGTAAGATCTTTGCGTAAAATCTTCCATGTGGTCGAATAACACAAACCCAATTGCTGCGAACGGCGACGAATCGACATTTCACGGTCTTCAGCCACACTCTCAGAAACAGACGCAATATTCTCTTCTGTACGCACTGTACGCATTCGTGTGGTTGGTTTAATGTCCAATAAAGTAAACTGAGTGCGAAACTTGGTCACAATCGCATTAATTGTTTGCTCACTTGGTCGATTATGTAGACCATAAATCGGACGTAAACCGCGAAACACATTTCGAACCGAACACTGATTTTGGTAATAAAATTCAATGATTTGCAAGCGTTGCTCGTTAGTAAGTCTATTCATGATGAAATGTCAAAGCATACTGAGCATCTTTCTCTTTGACACCATGTCTGAAATCCCACGTGATCTGTCAAATACTAATGCATGAAAATCCTAACCTCAAAAAAATCACCCGTTATATACATCTTTCAACCAAGCGGTGACAAGATCGTCATGTGTTGATATTAAAAACTAAAAACCGTAATTCCCACTAAGGGGGAAGTAAATGTTTAATTTTTCCTGAAAGCCGTCTCATTAGTGTGGAATATTGTACCATGAATGACATTTTCTATGCATGAATGTTTGTAACTGAACAAAGTGACGACTCAACCATATCATCCTTTAATTATAAACCGTTCTAATATTCGTATTAACACGCGGCATCGAAGCTCAATCAATGAAGCAGAGTTTATATCAGTCAATACTAATTAGACGGCAAACACATACCCAGAGCCATCGGTTCAAAGGTATAGGTATATAATGAGATAGATCAGAGTGTCACGGAGTGGCCAACGCTTCGTCGCCATAATGCAGCCGCTGCACAAAGTAAGGTTTCATTAACACGCTCATCCAAAGCCGTGACAGTTGCAATTGCCATGGCGCTGGCCAATCGATCCCGAGCAGCGTTTAACTGGCCGTTGTGCAATAACGTTTGCCTCCATTGTTTACACTTTGTCACGCGTGCAGCGTTGGGGCACACAGATTTGGTACTGTGCCCCGCAATCCACTAAACACACACACACTGTCCTTGGGCCTTTGGGCGCCGCACTTGTTATTGCTATGTCACACAACATCGGAGCGCTTATTGCAACTTCAAACGTGATGGCTGCGGTCGTATTTCAAACGCGTCAACGAATCGCAAGCGCGCATACGTGCAACAAAAGCAATGCCCACCTACACATACGCCGTCACGCAGACACACACACTCATGTACATTCAACCAAATGAAAGCAATATTTTCTGGTTCACTACCACAAATATCAACACTGCACTTCACAAATATACATATACATATATATTTGTAGTTGCGTATGTATGCGTGTATGTGTGTGTGTTTGAAGTAACGCGCTCGGCAGGTCCACCCACATTTTCAGCTTTATTGTACATATTTACTCTTGACATTCCGACATATGAGTACACGTAATCACCCATATATGTGTGTGTGACTGTGTGTGTATAAGTGCGCTTGGATGTATTGATCCTTGGGGCACTTATAATTTAACTTTTTCGCTTGCTGCATCCGTTTATTTACACTGATTTGTTTGTGTGTGCGTATGTGGGTGTATTATATTTCGCTGCAAATTGTTGTTGGCACTTTATACCACTAAAAACACTAACAACACCCTGGCTTTTCGCTTACATTTGCCATTCCCACTTTCCATTCAATCATTTTGTTGACTTCCGGTGCGCAGTGATTTGTAAATCCAGTTAAAATGTTTCGGACTTTTCAAATTTGCTTTGCATACATTCGCTTCCTCCTCTCTCCCCCCTTCACAGTTATTTTAATTTTTATTATTACAAATACCCTGCGGCCACTTCGGTGCTGAAGTGGAATTTCTCAATGAAGCCAAAACAAAGCTTCACGGCTATATGCTTATGTGTTGCTGTTGTTTTGTACCCTTGCAACATTATGCAGTTTCATACCCACCTGGCAACATTTGTGGGTATAAAACAGTACACTTTAATTTGTATCACCTAACGTTTTAAACACCATAAATAATATAACGGTCTGTGTGTTAGAACTTTGACAGCGCAAAAGATTGCGGAGTATGGAAATGGAATGCGAGAAGAAACTAGACAAGAACTATTTTGGTTGGGGGATGAGGTTATAACTCTCCACATTCAACCCCCACGTGGATACGCCCCTGTGCGAGAAGCTACAGTCCTTCTCAATTCTGTCCATTGTTTGTTACTGCTCACTCGCCTAACCTCACAAATTCGCTAATGACAGCGACCATTTCTCAAATATATCTTTTCTAATAATTTAATATTTCTATCCTGAATTCAACAAGTAGTACAAATATATTCGACTTGTGTAATTTCTTACCAAAGCATAAGCGACTAAGAGAAGGAAAAAGGACCTATTAATATCTAGCCACACCTACTTCCCAATAAATACCCTTCGGTCCGTATATTGGATATAATAATTTGCGACCACTTTGCTTCATAATTTTGTATATTACCCAATTAATGAATTAATATCCGTCATCCTCATTATATGTATTTCTTTCATTTTCGTCGAATTGGTTTCACCCGTTCTCAGAGCGCCCTTAGTTATTTCCCTATACATCACTTGTAAAGAAGTCGCTAACCTCGAGACATACAAGCAAATAAGAAAGTGTGCATTCACTTGACTATTATTTACACTCCCTCCAGACACACATGAGTATGTAGCAAGGGTATCATTTTAAAGATATTTTATTGACTGCCATTTTGTTTGAATAAAAATACACAAATATTCAAATATAGCAAATATTTCATCAATATTATTGTAGACACTTTTGGGAGATGAATGTATGTACATACATTATAGTGGGTCAATTTTTTTCTTGACAAAGCGGTTATCAAAATCGTAAAAACGATAACTTTTGGCCAAGAAAACTCAAATGAAAATCGAGTCCGGTTTTATTTAATATGAAGTAAAAAAAAATCCCAAGTTTTGAATATACAGGGTTTGTCTATCGAAGAATGCTCAAATTTGGACTGATGTTGTATTTAAGCAGAAAATTAGTGAACAGTACAGAAATTTTCTAAAAACTTTCAAAATGAGTTCATATGTATATCTCTGGAACCACCCCACCGATTTCGTTCAAATTTGGTATACATATCTACGGACAAAGCCTACTTAAGAGATATCTGGAAAATGATCGAAATCGGATAATACCCTCGCCCCCTCATATAACGGTAATTTTTGAAAACACTAAAGATCGGAAATTTTAATAACTGTTGAAGGAAACAGATCTGAGTTGGTATTCGGTGTTGTATTGCACCAGAAATTCCACAATATGAAAATTCTGGAATCGTCACCGTGAGCACTTTTGAGTGACCATCTAATCGCACACGTCTTGCGCATGTTCGACTAATTTGGTACACATTTTAGATTGTACCTAGTTAGGTGAGATTATGAAAATGATTAAAATTGGGCAAAAACTACGGCCACCTCCCATATAACGGTATTATTTTGTGTAGAGCACTTTCTAAAAATTGCAAGTATATAGAGATCTTAAGATCAACTTGATATGCATCACAAAAAGAACGCTGCTGAGAAGGTGTAGCAGCACCTGTACGGTCACAGCTTGATGTTTTCGGCTCCAGTAAAATGATTTTCCAAATTTCATTTATTGAAGAAAAAAAAAAAACAAATAAAAGTTTCTCGATTATAAAAATGTTTTGAGAGTGTAGCTCGAAGCAGAATTTTTCTTAGTGACATTTCTACTTTTCTAAGCGCTTGGTGCATTTTTTTTGCTCCATACAAATTGACCCACTCTAATGTACATGTAAAAAGTAAGAGTAATATGATTTATTTTCAAAAGTATACAATAATTTTTAAGAACATTCAAATATGTTTTATTTAATATGAAGTACATTCGATACAATAAAGTTTTGAATATACAGGGTTTGTCCGGAATGTAATAGGACTGAGTCGATTAAAAAAAATTTAGTGAACCAGTCGTTACAAGTGTTTAAAAACTTTCAAAAAAGGCTCCTTCTGCATCGATGCAGCGCTGCCAGCGCAATTTCCAAGCATTGAAGGCGTCACGGAAGGCATTCTACGGAATAGCCTTGAGAGACGAGGTGCATGCTGCCCTCTGTCGTCTCAAAATGCGTGCCTTATGTCGATCTTTTCAGGCAAGGAAACATAACAAATCTGGGCAAGAGGGCGGCTGCGGATCACACTTCCACTCACCTCAATTTCTGGTCGTCAGTGAGCACTTTTGGGACCATTTTCGCGAACACCTTGCGCATGTTCAAATACTCTGTCATAATGTCGTTAACCACAGATTTTGATAGATTTAACATCTGGGCAACTAAATGAATAAAGTTAAGTTAGTCGACGGTCTGAGTTCAAAACTTTGCGCACACGAGTCACATTGTCGGTGTTTGTCGAAGTCGCAGGTCTCCCAGCTCGGTCTTCATCAGCGACTTCTTCCCGGCCATCCAAAAACGGCCTGGTGCCACCGATAACGCCACTTCTCGCTAAAGCATCATCTAGGTAAGCCAGCTTGATCATATCAATCGTCTCTGTCGCAGATTTACCGAGTTTCACACAGAATTTAATCGGTTACCTCTGCTCTAACGAATGCTGCATTTTCACCACTCACAGAAACACGTCGCGTGAAAATATTTGTTCTGACTCTCCCGGTGGTCGAAGACAACTGACCAGCCACTCGTTCGCTAGCTAGGAACGCCCTCCACCGAAATCAGTCGGTGCGCGCATGCTCCGAAATATAGTCGCGGATCAGTTCTATTACTTTCCGGACAAGCTCTGTAATATAATTTAAATGGCTTCGACGACTTTTTTTCCGGAACGAATTTAACGAATCCAATTTTTCTGCTGTGTGGCAGTAGCTTCATTTTTTTTAGAACCAAATGTTATGAAGATCAACTTCGTCCAACTGCAGCCATAAAAAGTTGGTTATCATTGATCTATACCGCTTTCTATTGACAGTAACAGTGTCACCAGCTTCATTTCGAAAAAAGTACGGACTGATAATTTCAGCAGACCAAAAATCACGTCAATTCAGGTATGTTAGAAAGAATTCGTGGACTTTCTTCGCATCAGTGTTGAAAGTTTGTTTATTTAGTGCACCACTGAGATGAAAGTGAGCCTAATCGGCGAAGATGTTCTTCTTACAAAAATGGTTGTAATTTTCAAGTTGTACCAAGGCAAAAACTACAAATTCACGACGTTAGTGGTGGTCCAATGCGTTCAGTTCTTCAGTGAGAATAATTTTATACGGATGTAAGCCGATTACAATCCGCCGTGACATATTAAAATTGGCCAAAATGACACTTAGAAATCATATCATCCCTATTTGGAAACTATGTGTATTATAATTTCTCTACAAAAAATTCTAAAAAACCTTTTAAAAAACGGCCGTCACACGGGATGACTAAAAGACGTTAAATTAGTAAACTTCTATGACCTTATTGGAAGAGACTTGCTGCCCTCCCATGTGTACAAGATTAAACTCCAATCTGTAGCGTAGATGTACTGGTCTCTTACAGAGAGGTATGCATTTCATCTGATGATAGCGTCTATACTGGCTTTGAGCTGGCTTAATGTGTTCTCTAAACTAGTCCGGAATACATTAGCTTCGAGTTTCTTCCATATTAGTGTAAAATACATAGCTGCCAGGTTACAGCGGAATCCCCAGAAACTACAGCCAAACACTCTTATAAACTTATTTCGGTCGGTCGATAATACTCTTTGTCCTAATCTCACTTTATAAAGAAATAAATGCACACCATTCTTATTGAGTGCTTGCAAAGTGATACCTATTAATCTAAGACGCAGAGCACGATGATAATATGCTTATGAATTCTGGGCAATACACATTCTATGCATATACTACTATGGGCAAATGAATTTTTAATTTAAATTTCGCGCGAAAAACCATTTTTTTATGTTGGTATGACTGTCGGTGATATCTAGCCAGAACGGCCGTCAACAACAGACGATTAATCGGCCGATTGGGGCAAGGGTGATCCGAACCCGAAAAAACGCGTTAAAGCAGGTCAAAAATCAAGTTTTGTTGATAGTTTTCTTCGATTATCGGGGTGTGGTGCACTCCGAATTCCTTCCGACCGGTCAAACTATCAACAAGGCATACTCTTTGAGTGTTATACGTCGATTGCGGGAAGCTATTCGAAAAAAGAGGCAAAAAGTATGGTCCGCCAACTCGTATTTACCTGATTTAGCTTCGTGTGACTTCTGGCTACTCAAAAAACTCAAACGACTGCTCCGGGGAAACCGTTTTGAGTCAATTAAAATCATAAAACGTCAATTGCTACGCGCCTTGAAGGCTATTCCGAAAATTGATCTTAACACTTTATTCGAGGATTGGAAAAGACGTTGGCACAAGTGCATTTAGGCGAAGGGAGATTAATTTAAAGGGAACAACATAGATTTTGAAGAATAAATTCAAAATTTTAAAATTATGAAAAAAGTCATACTTCGTACAGCAATCGTGACTTCGTTGGTTTTCTAACATTCTAACATATTAGTTTCATATATTACTATTACTTTGACTTCAAGTTTCGTTCGACATAAAAAACGCGGGTAAACAAAGGAAACTCCACTAATTAAAATCAATTACTTTGTGCTATTAAACGTTCAAGTCACGTCCAAATCAATTTCAGTCCCTTAGGATCACAAAGCCAAGTGTGTCGTTAATTAATTTGTAATTAATAAGTTGTAAAAATCATTTTATTGTTTTATTACACACTAGCCGAAGCTAAACCGTTACGCTGGTTGACACAATTTCCCAGAAAATAATATCCACAGCGCAGGTCATTACTGCGGTTGAGTGTATTTCCTGCTCGGCTTTATAATATTGTTTCACTTTGCCGAAGTTATCGAAATGCCTTTGGTCAGAGATATAATCGCTGCAATTTATACGCCGTATATGTATGTATGTATGTGTGTGTTTGTGCGTGCGCACTTGTCCGCAACAGCACGGCAACTCTGCAGCAAACACCATAAATCATTTGTACGAAAATAGTGTCCAAAGCTTGCTTTTCAGTCCGAAAATTCTCTGAAGTCCGTGAAGTGCGCGTACATAATAAATTCATAAGTGGAAGCGGAGCAGAGATGAATGCTATTGTGTTCCTACTAGAGTTTTGTTTCTACCTCAGCACTGCCAATGCCTTTTGCACAATGAAAAAAAAAAAAACAACAAAGTCACAACATTCTGAGTTAATAAAATACACTTGCCACACCGCAAAGGCAATGCAACAACAGCAGTAACAACAGCACGATAAAAGCAGAAGCATGTCAATAGACCAAGCCAATGCCTTACACTCAGCCTAGCGCTACTAGGCATACAAGCCACTGTGTGCCTATGTATGTGTGTATGAGTGTATATTCATGTAAATACTCGAGAACACACACACACACACGCGCTCGAATGTCAGTGGCTAATAATAAATAGTGGCATCTTCCGGTCACTTTGTTTTCACAACATAACTCAGCGCCAACGCCGACCAATCGACAACACACACACACACTCAGCCATTCAAGTGTTCCCAAAGTGGGTGGAGCGGGCGGAGATATTTACATACACCAAAATATATATGGCCACTCATTCGTATTGTTTGTAGTTTCTGTCTTGTCGTGCGAAAGTAAAAAAGCGCAACTTAAATTGAAACTGCCCGTACGTCGCCGGCCGGAAGCCACATAGACACGAACCACATATGTATGAAAGTAATAATGAAGTGGCATGCAGCACGCGCGCTGCCCACACCTTCTGCATTCCGCACAGCCGAACATATGTTGACGATGTGTATGTACATATGTAGTTACGTAAAAGTGTAAGCGTTCACATTCACTCAAACCCGACTTATCGCCTTTCTCCATCGAACACACACGCACACATGCATAGGCTTTATATTATGCAGGCGTCCACCGCTGCTGGCATTCGCTCTGCGTCGCTTGTATCAGTGACCATGTACGCCTTGCGCCTCCATATAGCGGAGTGATCATAATGCCATAACTGTGCTGATAACGTTTGTAGGCTTTACCGGTTAACATGTTAAGCAGTATGGCAGAGCGGCGGACTGTTTTACTTGGCTTCGCAGCGCTTTTGGTTGGTATTTTTAAAGTGTCCATTCTACTTTAAAATAGCCATGGACGCTTCATGAATATTTAATTACATGTGAGTGAGACGAAATATTGCAGGAAATACTATTAACGATTTAGACAACGTACCACTTAATTACCTGTTATTGCTCACTCTGCAAAAAGAGGATATTGTTGAGCATACCTAATATTATCTAATAAAAAGTTCTAATAGCTCTTCACTACTTCAATAAATTGAATAAATCTGACAAAAATTTAAAATTTTTGTGGTTAGAGATACAATCAATTGGTATCAGGTTTGAGTTTCACCTTGTGGTCAATATCAACTTTTGAAGTATAATTTCTTCAGGTAATTGAAAAATATGGATCGACTGCAACGAATTGTGTGTAGCACAACATAAAGCTGTGTTGGCCATGATAAAAATAACAACATTATACCGAAGCATTAGAGCTTGATGCAACACTTTCTAGACTATACTCGTAGTATACCGCTTCATAGGCAGGACATTCGCTCTATCAATTCAAAACAAACTGCTTATATGTAATTAAGCCCTTGTCTGTATTCATCACTTCCAGAACAAAATACCTTGAAACTTGGTAATTATTCCTTGGTACGTTAGATCTGCTGATTTACACGTTGATCTTAAAGTAAATTCTTTGCGTTTTTTCTTTTATCCACCACTTGGATCTCAAATAGACTTTCGTGGATCTCCAAAGGACAGAGGTACCGTCTACTAAATTCTTCAACTGTTTCCTTTACTCTGAGCATATTTGGTGTCAATGGAGAACTTCCTTTCTCACATAGAAAGGTGCACCGCTATGAAATTCTGTACTGAAAAGCTTGAATAATATTAATATTCAGCTCAGTTGAACATAAGCAATGACTTATAAATGAGCTGCTCATCCTACAGACTAAAACGCTATCATGACCTTAGAAGCCAATTCAATCGCGCAAACTTTATTCGGACCTAGGTCTTCTTGATTTCACCTGGTCTCTCCGTGTACGCTTCTACTGTAAGCCCCAGAAATTTTGCACTTGTGTTTGTTGGTATTAATAAAGTAGGCATATTTCATCTCTGGAGGTATACCCCACTTGAATGGACTTTATGGTAAAGATTTGGATGAGCAGTGATTCTTGAGAGGTCAATTACTTCTACAGTTTCCTGGAGGCGGCAGTAGAGTTTCCACTCAACGCCAGCGGGGTTTCTGCGTAGTTTGCAGAAATTTTAGAGTCTGAGTTAATAATCTTCAACAACAGTGTACAGCTGCTAGCATATGCTGATGATATTGATATCATTGTCCTCAACAACCGCGCTGTTAGTTCTGTTTTCTCGAGACTGGATAAGAAAGCGAAGCAAATGGGTCTGAGGTGAACGAGGGCAAGACGAAATATCTCCTGTCATCAAACAAACAGTCGTCGCACTCGCGACTTGGCTCCCACGTCACTGTTGACGGTCATAACTTCCAAGTTGTAGATAATTTCGTCTATCTTGGAACCAGTATTAACACCATCAACAATGTCAGCCTCGAAATACAACGCAGAATAACTTTCGCTAACAGGGACTACTTCGGACTGAGTAGGCAAAGAAAAAGTAAAGTCCTTTCTCGACGAACAAAGCTCTACAAGTCACTCGTCATTTCCGTCCTACTATTTAGTGCAGAGGCATGAACGATGATAACATCTGATGGTACTTTGCGCATTCGCAACGGCAAATACCGCAGTCAATAGAACGATGAGTCGAAATCTTCGATGACATTAACCTGGTTCAGCGAATTAAGAGACAGTGGCTACGCTGGCTAGGTCCGTCATCCGAATGGTAGTTTCGGGCTTTGAAAGTATTCGATAGAGTACCCGCTGGGGGAAGCAGAGAAAACGGACAACCTCTTCTCCTTTAGAAAGACCAGGTGTAGAAGTAACAGGCCACACTTGGCACCAAACAGCGAAAAGAACGAAAAACTACTGGTGCACAGTTATAAACTTGTCTACAGCCGAGAGTTGAGAATTGGAAGTTATGTTGTGTTTAGAACGTAGAATACTGTGGCCAGTACATGCGAAAGGAAAAAAATATATAAGAAACAACATAATCAAGGTTATTATCCTACACCTCACCAAGAGACACCGCGAAGGACCACACAATGATCGAGTCATAGAAACTCACTCGTTCCTCTCGTTCTAACTTGAACAGATGAGTAGTTAACAGACTTAAACCTCACTACCAATGAACAGAAAAATCATTTGTTACTCTTCAATTCCAACAATGTATTAAATTGAACTTGAAAAGAGGCGATAAATATGGAATTCGAAGACCTATAATAGCAGATCGGAAAAAACAATACTGAAACATCTAAACACGCAATGGAAAAGTTTGTCACACCAAACACCATGAACTTGCTGTTAACCTAACGAAACACCGATTAATTCACAAAATCGCAGTGTATTGCCATAGATTAACGATCACCTACATTTTTTGAACTCATTAACTCAAATTAACGTTTCTGCTTGTTTCAATAATAGACTTTATTGACGTTTGAGAGAATAAGTAGTATTTCCTATGTTAATCCTATTCAGAGGTGTTTATGGCCTTCAGTATGCCGATTTAACTGTAACTTACAGGTATTCTTTTAACTTACAATTTAAATTAGAAAAGTAGAGGACAACAACATTTTTATACTCTCGCAACAAAGTTGCTAAGGCGAGTATTATAGTTTTGTTCACATAACGGTTGTTTGTAAGTCCTAAAACTAAACGAGTCAGATAAAGTGATCAGGGTGACGAGAAGAGTTGAAATCCGGATGTCTGTCTGTCCGTCTGTCTGTCCGCCCGTCTGCCGTCCGTCCGTCCGTGCAAGCTGTAACTTGAGTAAAAATTGAGCTATCATGATGAAACTTGGTACATGTATTTCTTGGCTCCATAAGAAGGTTAAGTTCGAAGATGGGTAAAATCGGAACCGAAAACCTATAAAGTGTCATAACTAAGCCATAAATAAAGATATTAAAGTGAAATTTGGCACAAAGGAGGAGCATATTTGGACGTAATTTTTTTGGAAAAGTGGGCCCCGCCCCCTACTAAGTTTTTTGTATATATCTCGGAAACTACTATAGCTATGTCAACCAAACTCTATAAAGTCGTTTCCTTCAACCGACTAACAAAAAACGTCAGAAACACAAAATTTTACGGAAGAAATGGCAGAAGGTAGTTGCACCCAGACTTTTTTAAAAATTGAAAATGGGCGTGGCGTCGCCCACTCATAGACAAAAAACCATATCTCAGGAACTACTCAACCGATTTCAATGAAATTCGGTATATAATATTTCTTAGCACCCTGATGACGTGTACGAAATATGGAGGAAATCGGTTCACAAACACGCCTTCTTCCAATATAACGCTATTTTGAATTCCATTTGATGCCTTCTCTGTATAATAAAGGGTGATTTTTTAAGAGCTTGATAACTTTTTTTTTAAAAAAACGCATAAAATTTGCAAAATCTCATCGGTTCTTTATTTGAAACGTTAGATTGGTTCATGACATTTACTTTTTGAAGATAATTTCATTTAAATGTTGACCGCGGCTGCGTCTTAGGTGGTCCATTCGGAAAGTCCAATTTTGGGCAACTTTTTCGAGCATTTCGGCCGGAATAGCCCGAATTTCTTCGGAAATGTTGTCTTCCAAAGCTGGAATAGTTGCTGGCTTATTTCTGTAGACTTTAGACTTGACGTAGCCCCACAAAAAATAGTCTAAAGGCGTTAAATCGCATGATCTTGGTGGCCAACTTACGGGTCCATTTCTTGAGATGAATTGTTGTCCGAAGTTTTCCCTCAAAATGGCCATAGAATCGCGAGCTGTGTGGCATGTAGCGCCATCTTGTTGAAACCACATGTCAACCAAGTTCAGTTCTTCCATTTTTGGCAACAAAAAGTTTGTTAGCATCGAACGATAGCGATCGCCATTCACCGTAACGTTGCGTCCAACAGCATCTTTGAAAAAATACGGTCCAATGATTCCACCACCGTACAAACCACACCAAACAGTGCATTTTTCGGGATGCATGGGCAGTTCTTGAACGGCTTCTGGTTGCTCTTCACCCCAAATGCGGCAATTTTGCTTATTTACGTAGCCATTCAACCAGAAATGAGCCTCATCGCTGAACAAAATTTGTCGATAAAAAGCGGATTTTCTGCCAACTTTTCTAGGGCCCATTCACTGAAAATTCGACGTTGTGGCAGATCGTTCGGCTTCAGTTCTTGCACGAGCTGTATTTTATACGGTTTTACACCAAGATCTTTGCGTAAAATCTTCCATGTGGTCGAATAACACAAACCCAATTGCTGCGAACGGCGACGAATCGACATTTCACGGTCTTCAGCCACACTCTCAGAAACAGACGCAATATTCTCTTCTGTACGCACTGTACGCATTCGTGTGGTTGGTTTAATGTCCAATAAAGTACTGAGTGCGAAACTTGGTCACAATCGCATTAATTGTTTGCTCACTTGGTCGAACACATTTCGAACCGAACACTGATTTTGGTAATAAAATTCAATGAATTGCAAGCGTTGCTCGTTAGTAAGTCTATTCATGATGAAATGTCAAAGCATACTGAGCATCTTTCTCTTTGACACCATGTCTGAAATCCCACGTGATCTGTCAAATACTAATGCATGAAAATCCTAACCTCAAAAAAATCACCCGTTATATACATTAGGAACCAATGATGATAGGTAAATGACGGATAATGAAATCTCGATTATCACTTTATCATGCGAGAGTATAAAATGTTCGGTTACACCCGAACTTAGCCCTTCCTTACTTGTTATATTCCACTTTCATAATGAATAATTAACATTGCATCATCAAACAATATTTGAACAGAAAACTAGAAGTCAAGAAAATAGAATTCATTCAAGCAAATCCAAAGAACCGTATCTTTAGCTCAAATGCTACTCTGCTGCTTACATATTGGCAATAATTCTCCACTCAACTAAAATATTTTTAATGTGTGGATGTGGCTTATCAGGCAATTGTTGGCGCTTGACTGTTGATTGCGTTTGTCGTCAATGTTGCGTGTGGAAATGCGATGACATTTTATGCCTCTGTGGTTACCACAATGTAAGAGTGTACGTATGTATGTGCGCTTGTGTGGTTGTGCCCAAGGCTGTGGTGAAGTGGTGCTGTGGTGCTGTGGTAGTCGGAATGACATGTTATTTCCGCAAGTTGTAGATCACTCTTTTGTTATTCACACAGTGAATTTATGCAATATTGATTGATTAATTGACAAAGGAGTTGATTGGACGCGTGAGATGACCGTTAGCTACCTTGTATGCGCAACAACAAGTAAGCAATTGCATGAAAGGCAAATTATGAGGGCAGTCGATTTGCATGAGCAGAATGAAGAAGCGAAAAACCTGCAGACAAACAGCGTAGTGCACGAATGCGAGAGCGTAGGAAATGCCATGGCAAGGCCTCAGTCTATGCTGATGGGCACAACTATTGTAATGTGTGTCACATGTGCGTGTGTATATGCATTGATGCCCATGTTTGTAGGCAGCATGAACTATGAGTTGTTCTAGCACACACATACACACATACTCGTACACGCGCCCAAATACATGGATAAAGTGCATTATTGCTGCACTTGTACTCGAAATGAGGCGAATTTATGTTTTCGAATATGCAAATGCGTTTGGCGCTTCCGCATTGTTGTCTCTATTTAATTATAACTGTTGCTTGTATTGTTAGTGTTGTTGCCTGTCTACGGCTCATTATTATATTCACTGCACGCTGGTCATTTCAGTGCATGTAATGTCTTTTTGTCTCGCCACTAAATATGACACTAAAACCGAAGTCCGTTAGAACACCATAGAAGACAAACTCGAATGTGGATTTAAATGTTTGACTGCAGTTTGTGTAACCCAATTTTGGTGCTTAGTCTGGATAACGGTTTAATATATTCTACAGTGTGTTAAGCTGCCAAAAGTATAGTGTTTTTCATACTTTTTTAATTATTTTCTTTTGATTCAATCATTATCATTTCACTATCTTTTTCCTTTGCAATGATTTTTTTCTTTGGTATTAGGAAGTATTAAACAAATGAAGCTGCTAGATTAGGAAAAAATGGTACAGATGAAGAATCTTTAACTTTAATTCTTATATGTTTTTGCCAACAACATTATTTGAGAAAAGACAACAGAGGGGTTGGTACTGTCGATGGACGGAATTGGACCAGCTCCACAATATTATATAGTACTGTTATTAGGTACAACTAATCACATTAGGTAGCGGCATTTTCAAAGTTCAATTCGCTCTGGAGAAGTACTTTTGGTATACAATGTAAAAATGGAATAAATCGGACTAAAATCACACCCACTCTCCATATACCTGCAGTTATGATGAAAACTACAAAAGTGCTAAATAAAGGCGTAAGAAACTTTAAATTTTGTATTCAAGATAACATTAAAGGGCTTCATAGGAGTAGAAATTAAAATTGGACGATGTGAGTGGCACCACCTAAGTTTAGATAGAATCTCATACCTCAAGACTTGCTCGATCAATTTCAACCACATTTGAAACTTAGCATTATCTTGCCAATCCTATGCAGTGGTGTTAAAATTGAATTTCCTTTTGTCATATAATACAACTCTAAATTTCATACGGTTCTTCCACTTTACAGTGGATAAATCAAACACCAAACAATATATGGGAATAAAACGCATAAATAGTGGCTTTATGATTTACTACCTTGAGTATAAAATTTTAATAAACTTTTCATCTTTTTTAAATTTTCGACGCTTTATAAAAATTCTTAAATGATGTCATCTTCATTTAAATATAAACTCATGACAATGTTCAAGAAAGCAAGATCATTGAGATGCTCTTGTCCCCCGTATGCGAAAACTTGGATACAACCCTACACTACACCGAATCTGTAGCTCGCCGGCTTTCCTATTAACTTAATATCAATATAATAGCGGGTAGTCGGAAAAGACTTTTCGCATTTCTAATCACATTTCAACGTATTTCTTTTTTTATAATAATAAATAAATAAGCAAATATGTACCATTTTGAACACCTGTTACTTTTTTCAACTTTCCCGAATTTCATTTTTTTTTTGTTAAATGAAGCTCGTATTTCCAACACTAAATAGTATGACACTATGTGATTGGTAGTACTGCAGATATACGACTACAAAGACATCTATTGAGAAAATACGAAAAGACTTTTTCGACTACCCAATATATGGAATCATTTTTAACTTTAACGTACTAAATCTTAAGAAAAGCAACTCCTGACTATATTATGTTAAAACTGGATCTTCAAGTTTATTTAGGACGCAAATTACAGGATTTTGTGGAAAAATATGTTAGGAATGCTCTAATAGTCCAAAGTGCTGTTGTTTCAATACCCAATCCCTATGATCCAATTCCGTCCCCTTAATACCTCATAAATAATACGGACTAAGGCACCACTCGCAGCTACTCTATCTCGAGTAGAATATCCCAAGGGTCAGTGTTGGGTGCTTAAATGGTCTACGACAATGGTTCTCTTCTGTGAATTTGGAACTGGCGGAGCAAAAAAAGTAAGTTTTACTCATAAACACCAGGAAGGTAGAAGAACGAATAGAGCTCACCATAAAATTCAATTTTAAAGAACATCTGGCGTGTTCTTCCAATGAGGCAAACAAAATTTATTATTCTCAATCGAGAATGATGACCAATAGAGGCTGTGTGGGTTCCAGGAGGCGATTCTTAATAGAGAAAACAATGAGTTCCGTAATACTGTACGCAGCACCTATATGGATACAGGCAATTAATATAAAAGCGTATGCTAAACAAATAATTGCAGTGCATAGGCTTTCTTCAATTCGAGTAATAGTCGCTTTCCGCACTATGTCAACCGACGCTTCTGAAGTATTAACCAGTATGCCGCCCATTGACATCCAGGAAGATGAACTCGATATAATCATATCAGCTATCAGCGCCTAAAACAGTATCGGCAAAGACGGAGGAGAGGAAGAAGATCACCAAAATGTGGCAGGAGCGGTGGAATTCCTCATCCAAAGTGTGCTGGACCCACCGACCCTTACCGCACATCCACTCGTGGATAGACGGACGACACGGGGACCTGGATTTCCATCTGACCCAAATACTTAATAGAAATGGGTTCTATAGAAGCTATCTTTTCAGATGTGTACAGAGCATATAGAAGACTCTGAAAATGTACTTTATTGCCCTCGCGTACAAGGGAAAAACTAAAAACCACACTCGGTGCTAGTTTTACGGTCGATAACTAAACGACACTCATGGGTCAGTCGTCAGTCCGCACAATAGAGGAGACTTAAATGTCCTGTCCCTCCCTCGAAGTAATACTTAGCCTTTGTTCCATGAGAAAGTCTTGAGTTGAGAGTCCGGCTTTCGATGCTTCCGCTCCTACAAAAAAAATCCGTCTTTATCCATATATCCGCACAAAACTCAGCCACTGTGTATAAGTCGTAATGAACGGACCAATAAGTACAAGTATGTCGTCATATGCGCTCATCTATTTGACCATTTGTAAACACTGTTCGGTTAATTGCATTTGTAATGTATTACAATGGCATAGAAAGCATTATTATTACATGCAACAGCGCTGTTGATTTTCCAGAATTATTACAATAACTTGCGGCAATTATAAATACACTGTTGCTTCGCACCTACGGCTATGCTACTATATACGCCACGTATGGGTGTATATGTACGTTTGTACGAGTATGCAGAGTCAATAGTTTGTTGCAATATTTTTGGTAGCTTGTTTATTGCTGTTGTCATTACCACTTCGAAAACGGCATTCATTGTTCTTGTATTTACATACACACACACACGCACCTACAAGAGCAGTCGGCCGCAAACAGTTAGCCAACTAAATTTGGTATTTTAACAGCCTTATATAAGTACATACATATAGTACATATTATTGTTATTGTTATTGTTTCCTTCATAGTGATTGCATTGCAATAACATTAACTCGCTGCAAATGCAACTGTAATCAGTTTGGAATAACCGTTGAACGGTCACTTTGTGCTGCCCTTTGGAGGCAAGCATTCGGTATTTACTTGCCCCAATTGCATAATTGTTTCGCCACACACACATACATGCATACATATACAAAATATGCGAGCTATAATGCATACATCTTAAAATATATAATGGATGCTCAGTTCATATCTATGTATATTATATACATGAGACTTACCTAAACACACATACACACATGCAAGTTTGAGCAGAGGTCGTTCTGTAAGCATTTCTCTATGAAATTATGTATAATAATTCCAACATATCCAATCGAGTTATCAAAATTTAATCAATTCGTTTATGATTAATGTTTCACACTTCCTCGCCTTCGTTTGCCGCAATCTGTTTGCTAATAATTTCACACATCTCTCATTAAGGCGAATTTATATGGACATAAGTGTGTGCTCTCGATTTTACATTAAATTTACAGCATACCTGAACAACAACAACACTACAAAGCAATTAGGAATAAATTACAGAAATTATCAACAAATACATAATAGCTCAGGACTGTGCTTGGCAGATTAGACGCGTTTGTTTGTTAAGATTTGGAATGAAATCAGAAAATACGCTTGTGAGGAAAGGCTAAGGTTTAGAGTAAAATCATAAAGATTATGGAATATGGTGTGTAGTCTGCAACAAATAATAGCTGCCAAACGTTGGAGTTAGCGAATCGAACAAACTACACCACATGCTCAATCAAACAAAGAGAAATTTTGGTCCAACTCTGCACTAACATGTCTTCAGACGAAAGCGCAATATTCTTATTATTCATTCTTAGTGGAGAAATTCTTTTTCCATTTCAATTTGTTGTTTATTGAAGAACCTTATAGTTTCTCTATTAACAACATTTTGCCCATCTGCAATACCTCCTGACAGCGTTAGAGCGCGTATAGCAAGTTTCATCAAGATATCTCTCATTGACCATACAATAAACCAGGCCGATTTATTAGAACGCTAGTTTGGTTTAATCGACAGGGGTTTCGTCAACCTTTTCCCCTAAAGCTGGGAATTTTCATGAATGAATAAATTTTGACGGAGAGATAAACAGATGGACACACTAACGAATGGGTGGACAGAGGCGTACATGCTTACACACATATATCCGGAATCAATCCCTTTCATCACATCAACTCGATCTTGTTATACCCTGTACTACCTTTTAACACATAAAAGGAAACGTCGGATACTCTATAAATAAATATATAAACGATCTGACATATTGAGTCGAATCGAGCCGTCCGTGTATTTATATGCAAACTAGTCCCTGAGATTTTGAGATATCAATCTAAAATTGTATAATTTTCTCACTAAGAAGTTGCTGATTTGTCGAAACGGACCATTCTAACATATAACTACCATATAAACTGAAAGATCGGAATGAAGTGCTTTTAAGGAAACCAGTTTCATTTGATGAAAGATATTCAACAAATTTGGCATAGTTTATGGTCTTAAGCAGCGGTATAACCTCTGCAAACATACTCGTAGTTCTGCCAATAAAGGGAAATTGCTGCAAGCCTATAATAAGAAATAATATAACTGAAAAAATAGCATACGTTTGGTCCAACAATACAAAAAAGCAAAAGTACACGAGGGAGACAAGCAGGCACCACTATTCGAGAGGGCTATGGTTCCATCCGTATACCAGATTTAAGGTTGGTTCATCTGTCCAAAGTTTAATTGTAGTCTTAATATTAATACCATATTTTTGAAATCGAAATACAAAGTGACTTCTAAAATAAAAATGACTTCAGAAAAACCAATTTAGTTTATTCAAAATAGTCTCCTTCTGCTTTAATACCGCTTTTTGCACGATCCAAAAGCATGTCGAACGAGTGTTTTAGCTCGTTGACCGGTACGGCCGCCAGTATGCCGGTGCAAGCCTTTTGAATGGCCTCTACGTCTGCATAACGCTTTCCTTTCATGATCAAATGCATTTTTCCGAAAATAAAGAAGTCGCATGGTACCATATCAGGTGAATACGGGGAGCGGTTAATGGTTAAAATGTGATGTCTGGTCAAATAACCGACCTTCGAATGTTGGATTCTGAACAACTTTTGGTCGTCAGTCAATTTGCGAGGAACAAACCGTACACACACCTTTCGTAAGCCCAAATGTTCGGTCAAAATGCGATAAATCGATGTTTTGGACATGTTCAATACCATTTCCCTGAATTTCAATAATGATTTCGCCTGATTTTTGATGAATTTACACACAGTTGATCATCATTTCTTCGGCCTTCGGTGATAATCGTTTGTCACTATCAAGTATTTCTGATTGATTCAAATTATTCAAAGAGGGTCGAGAACTTGTAGACATTTAGGACTGCCATCAGCATCCACAGAAGGTCAACACGTCAATATAATAAAAGAATTATCATCTGGCATCGTTGGGACATCGGAAGAATATGTGAAAACCATTTAGCCTAAGAAAAGTGAAACCAGGTTTGATTCACTAAATTTTTTCGAAAAACAACGTCATTGCTAACGTCTATAAAACAATAGTTTATGGCCACCAGGATGTCATGAAACATATTATTATTGGCGATGATCCTGAATCTATGCTTACGACCCAGAAACATACCATCAATCAGCTAAATATCGTGGCAAAGAAGAGCCTAAACCACAGTGAGAAGCTAATCTAAAAAGAACCCGAATTATGTGCCGACAACTCCTGGTTTTCACACCATGATACATTAGAATCGGTTTGAAAACAAGTTTTACTTTTAGTCTAAAGATATTTCCGATGGGATTAAAAGTTAAGCCTTCCTCCATATATCACTCGTACCTATTTGAATAAATCTAATATATAATATACCTAAAAATCTTTCTACAACTAAGGAAATGCTTAGCGTAATATGCGCAGGGAATGGAACAGTGTTTAGTATTTTTGAGAATACCAATTAAAGACTCTAAAAATGGATCGACTGTGCTCATTTACAGGGTCCCTCACTCGAAGCACCAACTTCACACCGTTCGCGCAGCTGTTGCAATTGACAGTTCGGAGTATTGTTCACTAGTGTACAAAAGCCTTTTGCCAAAAGTGAACCCAAAAAAGTGATCAGCGATGGAATTCAAACGTAATAGTGCGATTGCTTTATATTTAGCTGGAAAAGCACAGCTAGAAATTGTTCGTGAGCTCAAACACCTTAATGTGAATAAAGTTTTTGTTTATCGCACCATCACTCGTTACAATGATACTAGTAGCATCGCAAAACGCCATGGAGGTGGTCATCAAAAGACTGCAACGTCACGTGAGATGGTTTGGAAAGTGAAGAAGCGACTTGAGCGAAATTCACGACGAAGTGCCAATCAAATGGCTAAAGAACTGAAAATATCCGACCGCAGCATCCGACTCATATTGAAAAATGAGCTCAAGGTCAAGCTTTACAAGTTCCAAAAGGCCCGTGATCTCACACCGAAGCAGCAACAAGTAAGACTTGAGAGAGCGAAGCAGTTGCTTCGCTTGGCCGAAAGGGGTCAAATTCCGAACGTTGTGTTTTAGGACGAAAAAATTTTTCCAATTGAGCACTTCGTAAACTCTCAAAACGAAGGGGTTTACTTGACCGAGCGTTCATACGAGAATCTAAGTCATCGGTGGCCACCAGGAGGCAGCACCCGCCATAAATAATGGTTTGGGCCGCTGTCACCGCAGATGGACGCTTTCCAATTGTTTTCATCGAGCCTGACGTCAAAGTAAATGCAACATGTTATCGGGAAAGTGTTCTGGAGGCTGCTTTGAAGCCGTGGGCAAACAGACATTTCGGTCGGAAACCATGGACGTTTCAACAAGATTCAGAAACGTCTCACAGAGCGCGAGTGAACCAAGAATGGCTGAAAACAACGTTCCGAACTTCATTACGAACCACACAATGGCTCTCGAATTCACCAGATGCGAATCTAATAGATTATTCTCTCTGCGCCATTTTGGAGAGCAAGGTCCGAAGTAAAAAATACACCAGTCTCGAGATGCTGAAGAAAGCCATTGCCCGTGAGTGGGCCAAAATACCGGCAAGTCACATTCGGGCAGCTTGCGACTAGTTTTTCACCGTCTCAAGACCATAGTTAAGACAAAAGGTGGTCATATCGAGCAAAAGTGAATTGGTCCTGAATTTATCATTATTTTCACACACTTTGTACTTTAAAATAAAAAAAATAATTATCCAAACCGAATTTTTGGCTTTTTTCATTGGTTATACTTCGAGTGCCGGACCCTGTAAGGTACCAACTAAGTCAGAACTGTCGAAATACATATTGAAAATGCTGTTTACCCGTAGAAATCGAGATGATGCTGCTAAATCAACCTGAACCCCACAACGAGCTTTGTTAAAGCCAATTGTTGGTGTGTGGCAGCAAGCTAACAAACTCGCATACATTATTATGTCGCTGAAAGTTAAGTAGTTTCATTTGCCACTGCTGCGAGACATTTGTGTGAGCCTCCATTTAAGAAGTACCATTAATTTTTGCTGCAACTAAAATGGCATAATTAATGGGCGTGCGTACAGCTGATATTAATTTGTGATTCAACTTAAGCGCTAAACCATTGCCGACGCAACTAGCAAACTACTAATTAAGGAAGCAGTACGACAGCACTGCATACAACTACCACTTTATAGTCTCCAAATCGTAGAGACGAGTTCATCAGACAATTTTATAAGTCGCGAAAGACACACGAAAACCTGCTCTGCTTTCCTGTTTATTTTTAGTGCACTAAGGAATTTTTTCGTTCTTTTTGCAACTTTCGCAAGTGTCCAGTGGTGCCTGTGGAGTATAGGAAGTGCATAATTGTACATCAGTAATATGTACATACAATGCAATTATAATATATACTTTTATAAGCTCTCGTTAAATTCTACGTACACGTTCGTGGACTCCACTTTTAAGTGAGTTCGTCGAAAGATATTTGTAGGTAGAAACCAGTTTGTGTGTCCCCCTATGGTTTGGTTTTTTGCTGGTAGTCATCCCTCTTAACTGCGATGGTTATTGCGCTGTAACTGATATGACATGTCGTATTTTCAAGTGGCTAATGTTTGTTGCGCGTATTTTACGAACTCGTGGTTGTGCGAATATAACGCGTATGTGGGGGTTTGAAGCGACAGCAGCTACTGTCCCCGTTAGCGCCGTTCGCTGCACTTCTTCTGCTTTGTTGATCGGTGACTCGTACAAATTCACTTCGCCTGCAGAAATGTCAAGTGGTAGTCGCTTGTGCACAGTCAAGTGGGAAGTGGGAACTTAAATACTCTACTTGTCTTTTTCATGAAAGCTTGTTTCTACTTAGTAGATATTTCAATGTCAGGGGCGAGTTACACACTCGTAAGCACACAGCATTTGATTTAATCTATATTAAATAAATTGTGCATAATTAAAAACCTGCATTCGTTAAATGTCCCAATATCTTTGATCAATGCTTAAGAACTTCATTTAAGATTAACTTCATTAGATTAAAATTAACCTATCCAGAACCCTATAAGCAATTCGCCACTTGTAGTAAGTACGGTATAAGTGACCTTCAGGGAGTCAGCCCTTGAATGCAAACCTAACCTACTAGGGTTAACTTCGACTTGACTTAGAAGAATGACTTTACCTCTAACGAAGACACTTTTGGAAAAGATCACGCTATAAACATGGCCAACTATCATGTTATCTTTGTTCAATATTGTTTGGCGTTTCAGTATGGTCAGACTTACTGAACAACGTTTATAAATCGTTCAACTTTTTCACGAAAATTCACGATCTGTAAAGAATGTGTTTCGCGCGCTTCGCTCAGCTTTTGGTCAACATGATCGGCCTACTGAGCATACCTTTCGCAACAACATCACACATCATGACACCATTCATTATTGAATAATATTCGACCGAATACTCGTATTCCAGGTCCAGCACTCAGTGAGGAAAATACAGCAGACGTGGCTGAGAGTGTACACGAAGACTGTGGAGAGTCGCTTCAACGCCGCTCGTTGCAATTCGGACTGACTTATGGAACGACTTGGCGCATTTTACGTCGAGATCTTAACTTGAAAGCATACAAAAACCAGATTGTGCAATAACTGAAACCGCTTGACCTTCCCAAGCAACGTCGCTTTGATCTATGTGCTCTTGAAAAGTTCTAAGAAGATCCGACGTTTTCGAGCTAATTTTGTTCAACGATGAGGTTCATTTCTTGCTCAATGGGTATGGATCCGGAAAAAAAGGGTTTGGTGTAGTTTGTGGACCGGTAGAATCATCGGTTTATATTTCTTCAAAAATTATGCCGGTTAGAATACAATTGTCCACGGCGACCATTATTGCCTCATGATAACCAACTATTTTGTGCCTGAAATTGAACCTTATATCAGTGTGGCTTAAGAACTGGAAAATCAAGAACTGACTAGATATTTACCATGCGCCAATTCTTGGAAAAGACCTTGTGAAAGAGAACCGACCGACCGATGATATTGATATCATCGGCCTCCCGCGCCGTTAGTTCTCATAACTTCGAAATCGATAATTTCGTCGATCGTGGTATCAACATTACCAACAATGTCAGCATGGAAATCCAACGCATAATAACTCTTGCCAACACGTGCTACTTCGGAAAGAGTAGGCAATTGAAAAGTAAAGTCCTCTCTCGACGAACAAAAGCCAAACTCTATAAGTCACTCATAAGTCGACGTTACGGATTTCCGAAAAAGTTCTACGAAAGATGTATGGTCCTTTGCGCGTTGGTCACGGTGAATAACGCATTCGATGGAACGATGAGCTGTTTGAGAAATACGACGACATTGGACATATCCGAATGGCGGAAAACACTCCAGCTCAGAAAGTATTCGACGCAGTACCCGCCAGGGGATCAGAGGAAAAGGAAGACCTCCACTCCGTTGGAAAAGACAGGTGGAAAAGGACCTGGCCTCGTTTGGAATCTCCAATCGGCGCCACCTTGCGCTCTGTTGTTAACTCGGCTATAATCGCGTAAGTGGTGTCTACGCCAGTAAAGAAGAAGCAGATCTCGGCGACATTGGGTTTCAACAAGACGGCGCAACTACCCATACATCGCATTCATTAAAGAACTTATTAAAAGTACATTGAAAAAGATAATATTCGAAAAATAAATGGCAAAGAATATTCCTTCGAAATATGTATAATAAAATTTCCCCAATAAAATGGCAGTATCTATGTTTTTTCTTTGAAAAGGTAAGGAACCTCGAATTTGTTTACGATTTATTTCTATTGGAACGCTTGAGTTTTTAAAGTTTCCAAGGACGCTAGAATATAATACCACGATCCAATGATTTTTACAATTACAAACAACATTTATAGTCTTATTGTATTAAATTAACTATAATTAACTACCAAATTTGATCAGCAACAAGTACTTTCACACTTAACTGCATTCCTTAATTATCTGATTTTAAATATTACGACGCTCCCACCATTTCTGAGTAATTACCAATTTTCATACGCAGTAATTAAATGTGAGACAATGTGCCAAATAAATACTTATGCGGACGATATTTTCTTTTGTAATTGAACTTTTCATTTATGCTGATCGGTGAGTTGAGTTACTTGGAAAACAAACGAAGCTTTCGTGATGCGAAAATTAATCGCGCCGTTTTAACCACCTGCCATGCCAACACTTCCGACCGCTGACCTCCGATAATATCGACAAGTGTTGCCAATGCGTTTACAAGAGTGAGAAACCAATAACAACCAACGCAGCGCAGAGTTGCTTTATAATGAGACGTACAATGCTGGCGTGACGAATCTTATCCGGTGCTCATCATCTTCGAAATGAAATTAATGCACTGGCGGAAAGAAGTTCTGCTTGTTTTTATTGCGGTATTCTTAAGTAGTCTTTTTTATACACAGGCCTAAACTTTAGCGTAGTGGTTTATGCTGTAGAGAAGCCGTTTTCAAAAAGTGGGATCTCTCACCGAAAGTGTTCTACGACACCATTGTAAATCCCATTATGTTCTATGGAATCTTTATGTGGTGGAGGATTCTAGAAAATACCACACTAGTAAAGAAACTCGAGAGTGTTCAACGAGTGGCGCTCATCAGCATGTGTGGTGCACTAAGATTTACTCCAACCATGGCACTTAATGCCATCTTGCACATAGCGCCTTTAGACATCGGCGGTATGGCTGCGAAAGCTGCTATCAGGCTCAGAGAATCTGGGTTCTTAAAAGAACACGTATCTAAACATGCGGATAACGTCACATACATTGACTTCATACTGGATCACTTGGTTCATGGAGTCGCCAACCCGACCTCTGGCGGCTCCTTCCCTAATTTTATACCGACGAGGATGTTGTCTGTGGGAAGAAGCCATAGGAGGAGAGAGGCAGTGACTTCTTTACGGATGGGTCAAAGCTTGGGGAAAGGTTGGTGAAGGTGTTAACTGTCCCTATCTCTTTATCAACTCCTGCTTCAAACTTCCTGATTATTGCAGTGTCTTCCAGGTCCAGGTTGCATCCGATGAGGTAGCAGTAGATCTGTTACACTGGTGTGCAACCTGCTTCAGAGAAGTGGTCATTCACTCAGATAGCAGAGAGGCGATACTAGCCTTGAACTCATTTACAGTGGTCGAGGAGTGCCTAAACTCGCTATCAATAGCATTGAGTGTCTTTGTGATAAGATCTCTTGTGTTTTTCTACAATATAGTTAGAACGCAAGAGATCTAGTGATCTCTTTGTGAATCTTACCCGACGCTAGTTGCAGCAGCTGTATGGAAGAACATGAGATGGAAACCACTCAACACTTCCTTCTTGACTGCCCGGCGTTCGGGAGGTCAAGACTTAAGCACATGGGAGCGCATACCTTCAGACATTTCAATGAACTGGCGAGAGTGGAAATTAAACACCTGTACAAATTGGCTTGTCTACTAAGCATTTTGCTAATTTATATGGTCGAACACAGGAGTTCTTCTTTTCTATTGCTTCACAAATGACTATATATAACAGTCCACGTGCGATCTTGGATCAGCCATCTAACCCAACCTAACCAATATTTCAGACCATGTACTATTCCCATAGTATTTCTTACCGCATGCTTTAAGCTATATATTAATATTTTATAAAACTGCCGAAGACCTTAAATAATAAACTAAGAAAAATTGTGACAAACAAAAGTTCCTAAAATATTCCTTCTAGTTGGTTGAAAATTGGGTACATAAATTTTGAGTGCGGCCGAACTCAGCCCTTCCTTACCAGAGTTTTTCTCGCATGATATGCAAAACTCGCTACAAACAAGTAAACATTATAACCGGAAAGGCGAACACAACGTTAAGATGATAAAATAATAAAAATACGTGATGCATTTTTGCTGACCAAGAGTGCCGCAGCACCTCAATGCTGCCGCAACTGCACACCATCAGGCGGTTGCAAGGCGCGCGAACTGGTTTCTGTGGCACTCCATTCATTAAAGATTCCAAAGTGCTGTTGGCTGCTGCAGATACAGCCTAGTTGCTGTTGTTCTATCTTCTTTCGCTTCTTCACTCTTTCATTTTTTTTTTTGATTTCGCCAATAGGTTTTTATTTCTTCTTCCTGTTTATTCCGCATTGACACGCAGCCAGCACGCACCCTTCCATTTCGTATCACCATCATCTGCATCTTTTCCTTATTCCTTGCCGCTTTTGCCACATGCCTGCCGCTCGTGTGGCACACTTGTCGTGTTGCCGACATCACTCGAAACCAGCCGCATCCCGGTGAGCAGGTTGGATGCGAGAAGATATCATATAAATATGGTATATGGTGTATTTGTGAACGAGTACAGGGTGACCAAAACGAGTTCACTAAAATAGCTTTCGATAATTTATCTGTGAGTTTGTAACATGACTTCTTATTTCAATGAAATGCTGTACAAATTTGAGGTTGATTCAGGCCACTTATTCTCGAAGTTCATTGTACTTGATTATAACTTTATTGCATGAAGAAAATTGTGATATTATTAAGCATATATATTTTCAGATTAAGGTCGAACTAACCAATGAGTTCAGCAGCACGAAGAAGTACTTAGTTTCCTGTTCAAAGAAGCATTCTGCGTGACGTTACCTCAATCTTCAACCCCTTTTTGGAGTACTACAAAATATGTGAGTAATACTGCTTTCTACATCAAAAGAAAATTGGTGGTCTCAATAGTTAGATTTCTTTATAGATTTAGCAGCACGAAAATATTCGAACCCTGTAAATGTTGAATTATTTCAGACACATGCAGCTAAATGTATACATAGGTATAAACTTATTCTTCTGATGTTCTGCCACTTCTTTTACGTAGTAAATATATATGTATATATCGTAGTGACGTCTTCTGTTGCACCTGCTGGGCCATTTTACTCGCTCTCAACAGCTGCATCATTCATGGGTCTGCAGATGCTTTCTGCCTTCAGATACAGATGTATACGTATGTATGTGCATTAAAAAATAAAAAAAATAGTTGTACATTTATTGTTTTCATCCTTTAATTTCATTGTAGCGAGGAAATACTTTTCATTCCACTGCTCGCGCCCCGGTGGATTTATCTCGTTTCTTCTTAATAATTTCTGATTGACATTCTTTTATTTATTCTTGCAAATTGGACAGCGAAAATGCGAGTATTAAAAAATTAATTGTACGTGTGTGTATACAATGTACATATATTTGTATTTATGTTTTACATTCAAGAAAATAATAACTTTACAATAACTTTATTTTCAGCATTTCTTTAAACTCGTCAAGCTTTCTATTTATTTAGCTTTCACTCTATTGCAATGTCATGTCATTCACTACCGTATGTGTTGCTTTTTCAGATAGTTTTCGTGTTTATTGGAACATTTCTTTTTGAAAAAAAGACAATTGATACCAAAAAAATCTTTAAGTTTTAAGCAAACTCTATGATGAACGTAACAACCATACTCTAAATGAGGCTGCTTCGGTCAAAGTTTAGGCTAAGTCATACTTGCTGGCTGTTACGTCATATAGAGACCTGCTGGTCCTTAGTATTGTCTGATCGAGATTCAGTTTGATTTAGACTCCTGATACAATTTTTTTTTAACTTTAAGAGCAATTTAGATATTTCACCTAGCCCTTTGAACTGCGGTGCTCCTATATATCTTAGCCGTGCTTTAGATAAGGCGGAACTGCAGAATGGATGTTTTTCAGCGTCTCTCTCATGCCTTTTTTCTTGTACTTTCTTCATGTAACATGGGTACTAAGGCCCATACGGCGCTCATATGATGCCAATAAGTGGTTACCTGCCATTAGATCAACAACCGTCCTCCAGTCCTTACGAGACCGTGTGAGTAAAAAGCTTGCATGTTATCCCTTGGGGCTCTTACAAATGACCTTTGCGATCCTGCATGCACTTCAAGCATACTATCTCAATACATTGTATAGTATATTATTTATAGTGACTTCCGTACTTTTTTTTCTGGTTCGGTAGCCAGACGGATGGCACTCTCATCAGCTATTTTGTTTCCCGGAATTCCTTTGTGTCATGGATATGCAAGCAGCTACTTTGTGGAGGTCACTATTGACTTGTGCGATTTGAGATTATTGCTTTATTTGTCGGCTAGTTATCGACGTATACATATATTGATCTTCTTCATGTTGTTGCGGACAAAACATCTGGAATCCATCGACATAAGTAGTTGATATGTGTATTCTCAAAATATGAGAGGAACTTGTTGAACACATCGTTGATGAATATTTGGATATGCAAAAGCTCTGTGCTCATAATTTAATCAAACTAACAATGAATTTATTTCAGATTTTGGAACTGTACAATCGTTTATCTTTTTTCGGTTCATAGCAATGGCTCTTGGTTTCATTAGTCCTATCACAGCTATCCGAGAGAACTGCAAGCGTTGTACCGAGTTCATGGCATGGTGCAGAAAATTAAGTGGCCTATACCCTGGGGGTCTGGAATATTTTAATGTACTGCATTTATTGGCTGCACCGAAGCTAATATACCCTTCACAGGTGCATTTCTTTTAGTAACTATGGGCTCAGTTAAGCTATATGCTATAGTAAGCCGATCTGAACAATTTTTTCGGAGAATATATTATTATTTTAGAAACTAACCTGAGCCAACTTTTGTGAAGATATATTGGCAAATGACCAAGTTTTCCATACAAGAACTCGATTCCGATCGTTCAGTTTGTATAACAGCTATAGGTTATAGTGGTCAGATGGCAGTTCCGACAAATAGCAGCTTCTTGAAGAGAAAATGACGTTTGTATAATTTCAAAACGATATCTACAAAACAGAGGGACTAGTTCGTATATATACAGACAGGCGGACAGATATGGCTAAATCGACTCAGCTCTACATACTGATCATTTAAATATAAACTTTATAGGGTCTTCGACGCTTCGTTCTGGGTGTCACAAATTTCGTGGCAAACTTAATACACCTTGTTCAGGGTATAAAAACTGTTAACAGAGACTGGAGAGATGTTAGAAAAATTATAATGAAATTGCAGTCTCCCGCATTCACAGTATTATATTTACTTAGTCCCCCGAATTTTTGTCATCAGAGATTCATAGAATATACGACGAAGAAAAAAAAATCGGTCCACAAACCGATTATGTAAAAGAAAGTAGCGTGCCATAATCTATGCCCGGTGACTACTACTTTAACCCGACAAAACGAGCCATAATAATCTACTACTACAAAATTTGTCTGCAATAATATAGTATATCAAGTTCCTTGCAGGATGTAAAAGGCGGTCCTCCGATTAAACCCAAATTCTTTAATTACACGACTCCCCAAAACTCTTCTAACCCTACCTATTACGAGTAGTATATGGACCTTCAAGTGTTTGAGTATTTAAGTAATTATGTGCAAATTGTGTAAACCAGCAAACAGCTCGGATGTATTCCACTTCTGCATTTCGTTTTGTTGGTTTGTTGTTGTAGAGAAATTTCCAAGCACAATTTTGCACTTACTCGAGTGGTTTAGATGCTTCTTCATTATCTGCTTGTGGTATAATAATCTGTTGCAGTATCTTTCCAAACAGCAACACACCTACCGTTGGCTACAAATCTATGTGGACTAAGTGCACTTGTGTGTGTGTGTTTGTGTGTAAATATATAGTAGAAACCCCAGCAGATTTGGAAAATCAAGAGCAGCAGAAGTGAATTGGTGGCTGTTAATGGAATGGACATTGAAGTATGGTAAATGAATTGATGCAGACGAATGAGCTGAATATTAAATAAGAACTTGCCCATAAGGACTTACTGATGCTTTAAGCTAAACATTCGTATCTTAAGGTGTACAAGTAAGTTTCAAATAATGTAAGTTTCTCAAATTTCTGCAAATACACTTACATGTAATTTTATGTTACGTATGTACATATTACGTATTTATTTTAATCTTTACAACACAAAGTTCACGATGGGAAGAAATAATCGAGGTTGAAAAGTTGGCATAGTCTCGCCCTCCAATGATTTAAACACTTTTATTTTTAATATAGAAGATTTTTTAGATTCGTACCCTTGCTCTTCGCCGCGCAGCCTGGAAACGCGAGTAACCCTTGTGTAAGATGCGGTAGCTTAGTGTGTTGGAAAACTGAAGCCCACGGTTAACAATTGCATCTTGTCAGTGTGGCTTTAGACCTGGAAAATATATTTCACCATGCGCCAAATCTAGGAAAAGCCGCGTGAAAAGAAAATCGACACACAGTACCCCGACAGCACCAAAAGGAACTGCCAGTGTGCCGCTATGTCGGAATTCAGAAATGTTAATTCTTGAATCTATCTACAGATCTTAATAGAGAAGATACAATCTTCTATAAAAATGCATAGCTGCTGACGTACGCCGATTATATTATTGCCCATAACAACCGCACGGTTAGTTCTGTTTTCTCCTTGTTGGACAAAGAAGCGCAGCAAATTAATCTGGTAGTGAACGAGGGCAAGACGAAATATCTCCTGCCATCAAACAAATAGTCGTCGCATTCACAACTTGGTGCCCACGTCACTGTTGACAGTCAGAATAACTCTTGCCAACAGGTGTTACTTCGAACTGAGTAGGCAATTGAGAAGTAAAGTCCTTTCTCGTCCAACAAAGACCAAACTGTATAAATCATTCATTATCCCCATCATGGTGCAGAGGCATGTACGATGACAACATCTGATAAATCGACATTACGAGTTTTCGAGAGAAAGATTCTACGGAAGTTTTATGATTCTTTGAGCTTCGTCAACGTCGAATATTGCATTCGATGTAACGATGAGCTGTATAAGATATACGACGACATTGAAATAGTTCAGGGATTTAAAAGACAGCGGCTACCTGGCTAGGTCATGTCTGCCGAATGGACGAAAATACTCCAGCTCTGAAAATATTCGACGCAGTACCCGCCGGACGAAGCAGAGGAAGACTCCCAATCCGATGGAAAGTTCAGGTGGAGAAGGAAATGGCTGTGCTTGGTATCTCGAATTGGCGCCATATAGCGAAAAGAAGAAACGACTGGGGTGCTGTCGTTAACTAGGCTATAAACGCGTAAGCTACGTCTACGTCAGTAATTAAGTAAATTTTTAAAAATTATTGCGGGCAAGTGACCGCCGTAGCTAATCCGATAACCCTAATTTTTGACTAATTTTTGCAGCAATTGGGGCCATGTGTCAAAAATAACGCGCCGGATGTTCTCTTTCATGGCATCAATTATCTCGGACTTTTATTCGTTGACAAGCGACTTAACTTAACCTCACAAAAGTAGTCCAGTGCGCTTAGATCGCACTACCCACAAAGCGAATTAATGCGCTCATCAAAAGTCTCCTTTCATAAATTTATTGTTTCGTTGGCTGTATGATATGTAGCGCCGTCTTTTTGGAACCAAAGGTCATCCACATCAACATTGTCGCAATCAGACATGAAAAACTCATTAAATATAGCTTTATAGTGTCATTTATTGACTGTCACATTTTTACAGGCTTCATTTTTGATGAAATATCATACCCATTGAACCAAAAGTAACCTTCATCGCTGAACAATATCTTTTAGTGATAATCGGGATGAATCTCATTTAGGTCCCATTCACCGAACGCGCGATACGCTTTATAGTCATTGAGCATCAATTCTTGCACGAGTTTAATTTTGTAAGCCTGCAATCCAAGTTCCTTCAGCAAAATCTTCTATAAAGTGGATAGGCTCAGACCAAATTGTTGTGCGCGATGAAGGATTGCCTCTTTCGGTTTTATTTTCGTTACTCTACTCCACATCAGTAATATCGTTTTCGGTGCGCTATAAACAGATAAAGGTCTCGCATATTTTTAAGTGATAATTCAGATCTGAATAACAACTTTCGACAATTTCTGCTTTCTCATTGATTGTCAGTAGTTTTCACAATTGTTTAAGCAATTGTTTACTTATACGAATTCGTTTTTGCTTAACTTACTAAAACTAATGCGTATAATTATAAAATATCAGTACTTTTAAAAGAGAAATCATGTTGAAATATACATACCTAAGACCAGTGTTAAAAACATTTGGCTTATGCCTCTGTTTACGATCCTCTCGCATATTTGCTTAATTAATGCTAAATACCGGTATTATCTTATTATCGACCACAATATTTTTGTTTCTATATATGTATGTGTAGGTACATAGAGATGTATAGACTTATCAGTGTAATAAACCGTTTGTTTCTTGAGAAGCAACTCTCCACACTTCAACAAGTCGAGATGAAAGCAAACCGAAGCCAAGCAATGAGGCTGAAGTAGGTAGAAATTCCGACAGAACTTAATTGCCAGGCACTTCTGTAAGTGGCGCCACACTTTGCCAACAACAACGACCGCACCGGAGCTTTGGATAACAATAGGTGGCACTCGAGTGAGCGAAGCGAAAAGTGTTAAGTACAATGGCAACACTGGCACAGTGGGCGAACCGCAAGTTGTACAAGCTGATTCTTGGCATTCACTTTAATACCGCGAAATTAGCAGGAAAGCACTTAACTAAGCGTATTTGGCGGAGAAACGTGAAACGCGAGAAAATACTGGAATTTTAATTGTCGAATTCCAAAAAAGTGGCTACAAGCGGTGGGAAGTAATAGCTCATAAGCTTCTTCTCCTGCGATGTTGGGCGGGGCGGTGTGATTTCCTCTCCAATTGAGGCGTCTGCAGTGTTAACGTTTTTTACCTCGGTACGAATCATAAATATTTGTGGCACCTCTTCAATAAAACACTCTTCGGCTTTTTATGTTAGGTAAAGTGTTGAGCACTCGAAAGGTTTCGGTTGCTCTTTGTGGGAACCGAATTGTGGAAAACCGCTTTACGAAAACTTTCGAGTGATGAAACTTTTCTAAATTATTACCTACTTCTCTCACTCCTCTTTCACGGCTGTCTACCACTCTTAACTCCCCCCCTCCTTACAGCATGCCTTTAACATTTAGTATTCGGCGGCAGCCATAATTTTATTCCAGCAGATAGAACAACTGTAATTTATTGTCGCTTAAGAATTGGCAGTTTTGAATGCAAATTATATAATTTAGCCAACCAACATTTAAATGCCGGTACACGTACTCATGAATTTTGCGCTCGTAGGAGACACGCTTACAAAGAGTTGTCGCAGAGCCCTTCTCGTTTTTGCCAAACCAAAATTGCCATTGACAACGAGTTATTTCCGTTTTCCTTTTCTCTTGTAAGGTGTCGCCAGCTATTGATGTTCGAAACTTCTGAACTTATTTATAGTCATGCCGTATAATTAATTATCTATAAATTTATATATACGTACTTATAAGCATGTATATATTTATAAGGGCATGTAAGTGTACTTAGCTACCAAATTAAAAACGCACAATGCTTACCAAATAATGGTTTCAAAATTAATTTCTTAAGCTGCAAATGAATAATATTTGATATATCAGAGAGCAGAGCTGCCAAGAGCTTTGAATTATTGACTTGTAAATAATGTATATATGTATATTATTAGTTGGCTGAAGGAGGAGAAGCGTTAACACTGAAGTCAAAAGGTAGACTAAGTTTTAACTGATATTTCCACACTCTCAGTTTTCAGTTTTCTTTCACTCTTGGCCTATTTTTCTGTGAAAGTTGGGGAAGAGGCTTTGATAGTCTGTCTCAGCAGTACACCTATTGCATACTCAATGCACTGAAATTCAATCAAATGTTTGTCTTTTAAGCACTTAAGAATCATACATCTTGCGGTTAGCTTAGGTTAAGAGTCGATTCTAAGATTCTAAAAGAATCTAACTTAAATAGCTTGGTTCAGCCCCCTGTGGATCCCTATACACTGAATCGTATTCTCTGGTTCGTCGAAGGTAAGACTGCTGTGATTTTTCAGCCTCAGTTCTGCTAAGACTGGACAATGGAGCAGAAAGTGCCTGGGTGTTTCCACATTACCCTCCTCCATATAGTTTTGACAGCTATCGTCCGACAAGATTTTTAACCTAGCTTGAATGCTTATTAAACAATGTCCAGCAAAGTCCTACTATTGCAGCAAAATAAACTTTACACCGGGAGAGTACCTGGTACCGCGTTTTACTCTAGGCCACATGAATATCGCAGTCGCACCGGAACTGGTCATCGACCACCTCCATTCTGATTAGTTCATCGTCTTTGGAAGCGATTCCGCAAACTTTATGGTATTTGTAGTGAGACTCCTTGACTTGTTTTGAGTGCTTGAACGTTAACGAGATCAGCACTAGTATTACCGCTCTTCTGTCAGAGTGAATTCTCATCTCTGAAAAAGCTGAACTTCGGAGCAGTACGTCTAACGCCCTTTTGATAGCAGCCACTTCTGTCTTAAAAACATAACAGTTGTCTGATAGCCTAAAGCTTAGATTGTGGAAGAGCTTCTAACATAAACATCCCCCTTCAACTTTTCTTCCTAGCTTCCTTCTATATAGCCAGCAGCCATGAGCCTTAGAACACACTTCGAAACAATACACTTGCCAACAATGTGAACGGATGCTATGTTTAAAATGGCACTAAGTGCTTTTTTGGCAGAGTTGCCGTTGATAGCCGCTCTTTGGACACGTTCAAGATTTTTAGCAAGTGTTATCATTTCGAACGCCCTTTGCCAGTCGAATACATCATAGAATATTACTACCCAGACTATGATCTCGTAGTGCCAAAATAATACTACCTTTGATGGGAGTCCACACCTTTTCCATTAGTTCCTCTGCAGCAATATAAGACAACAGCTGCATTTCTTATTCTCTCGTCAAGGGCCTCCACGAACGATTTCTGTAAAGGTTATGTCCTGAGTATTTCAACTTATCAACAGATTGAACAGGTGTACATCCGAAGGAGGGACAGAGGTACGATCGGAATCTGATACCTCCTTTTTACCATCTTAATTTTACTTGAATTGACGACTCGGCCGATTTTTAGCAACTTTAAAAGAAATTTTGTCTGCTCCAAAACTCAACCAAAAGTTTTCAAGTTCTATTTTCTACTGATTGGTCATTAGGTGATGCTTTCATAAAATTATAATATATTGATAACCTGAGTTATCCTTGTAGGTATACCATGTCTTTCGACGTATTGGAAGTAATCAGCTACGAAATTTATGTTCATAACATATCTAAGAAGTACGGCCGTTTAAGAATAATGACTTTATTTAATATCATTCCTTCTAAGATTATGTGCGAAGCATGTATTTTGAAGAAATGTAGTTCTGTCATCATCGTAAAATTGGCATAAAAGGAACTGTATTCACTAGTAGCTCGTAAAATAGTTTTTGCGGTGAAATAATGCAGAAAAGATAGGAATATGGTACATGTAGAAATAATAATTCATGTAAAAGCTCTAAGTCTGATTTTCTTGTAGCGACAGAAATAACTCGATCAAAAGTTGGAAAACTGTTCTTACTTGGAATTAGAACATAAGCTCCGTACATGATTTATGTATCTTCGTATTTTCATCGAGAACACGGGTTGGTTTGATAAAACATAAGTGATAAAAAATAGGTATAACGGGGTTTTCAATAAGAGTGTTACAAAAGTATGGAACTCGATTTATTTTGCCACTACGGACACGGTTGCAGAAGTCCAGACATAAATCGGTCGATACTGCTGTAATTTCACATTAGATATTCGTATGAAGTTCTTCAATCGTCGCTGGATTCTTGCCATAGACCATAGACTTGACGTAGCCCCATAAGAAATAATCTAACAGCTCAAATCGGAAAATGCATGGTATTACCCGATTCGGGTCAAAAATATTCGGTTAGCGTTGAGCGTTAGCGATTTCTATTCACAGTAACGTGATGCCGATTTTGACTTCACGGAAGAAATATAACCAAATTTCGCCGCCGACATAATCCGAAAATTTTTTCGAGACGCGATGGTGAATTGTGGAGTACGTTTGAACTACTTTCACAGGAATAAAGAATTTCATTGATATTCTAAAGTTGAGGCCACTGACTCCGAATTTCGGCAGTAAATTTTAATAATTTCGACTCGTTGTTAGATCGTATATGTATCTTTCCTTGGTGAAATGGCAAACCTTATTGAAAGAAATGTCGAAAGAGGAGGAACAAATATGGCATCGTTTGCTGTCCCTATCGATTTACATTAGTGGTGCCCACCATATATAATATTTAATTTTTAAGCTACATACAACTGTTACTCATTGCAAAATATTTGTATATATTACATACACACGGTTAATTGCAGCACAAATAGACCACAAGCCAGATCGATGCATCTGCCAGATTATATATACTTGTGAGAATTTTCAATCCATTTTCAATGCATATTGTATGCTCATTACGCACGAAGTGAATTCGTAAGATTGAACAGTAAGGTAATTAGTCGATTTCGAGCCGACTTAAGTATGCTTATGGTTATTAATGCAATTCCATCAGTTGAGAGGGCTATGCGCTCTTGATGTTACGATTCACAGGCAACTCAATTATATTCAATTTCATGAGCTTTCATGTGCAGGCCGGCCTGCATGCCTGCTTATGGAGCTTATATGTATTATTTTGCATTCTGTTGAAAAGTAGTAAGCATTGAACAAGAATTTACTATCTTGGTATAAATATGTATGCATACTAGTTATATATTGACTTGAAGGTATGAATGAATGAATTACGATATATTTCAAGGGCTTTATTCGGAACCTTAGTAACGTCGAGATATTTATGGGCAATAGCATAGCAATTGAATGTTTGTTGAAAGTGCGGGGACTAAAAACGAACAAATTGATTTTTCAAAGGCATGTCTCCGGAAAATTCACCTTATCTTGCTCTGGTGTCTTACTTATCCCAACCACATAAAAAACGATCATTGAACACAATAAAGAAAGAGATGAGATTTATTGTCAAAAACGAAAGATTTTCTTATAAGAACTTTCTCTTGAATATGAAGAATACGTTCTTGGAGCATTCCTGGATATTTCTGGACCATTCAGCAATGTCTATACGGAAGCTATTATGAACTGTATCCAGTCAGTATGTCCTGCTATACAACCTACATCCTGCTATACAACGCTGGATCAGAAGCTTTTTGACCTCTAGACGGATCCCACTTTTCAACTGAGAAACAAGGTTCAAATGGCTCGAAAATGGACGATGGAGTCGGGAATATAATGTCCAAAGTTAGGCATAAGGCAGCCTTTTAAGTTGCCGGACCACTGCAATATATTTCAGGCTGAGATCTTTGCTATTGCAAAACTCGCCGAGCTGGACTATAATGCATCTACAGGCAATTCCAAAGTCAACATCTACGTGGACAGACAAGCAGCAGTCAATGCAGTAACCTCGTATAGCATATCGATCAGTAGTGATTTGGCAACAGGTCAGTATTGGAAAGTGTTGCCAGAAGTAAGCAACTTTACTGGGTGACAGGCCACAAAGGCATCGAGGGCAATGAAATAGTGAACGAGATTGCCAAGAATGAATGAATAACATCCGAAAACGTGATCAACATTGTGAATCCCATGCATTGTCTATAGGACGATCTTGACAGAATGGTAAAGAAAATCAAAACCAGATGGAACGAGCTACCTCATTTGCACAACGGTATATCGAAAGAACACAAAATTTCTATTGACACTCGATAGAAGAGATTATAGAAACATAATTGGAATACTAACTGGTCACTGTCTGGTGGCGACAACCTCCAGCAGAATTGGGCTGATAGATCGAGAACACTGCATGTAATGTCTAGAGCAGGGCAACAGGAAAACAATGCATTGGCATTTATTCAGGTTGTTTATGAATGCTTTGGCTAATAACACTATTCAAAAAATCTGAATGAAAAATTTGCGACTGATGTGCTAAGAGGTATTTGAGGTGTTCTGATTACGAATTTTAGCTCAAACTCGTGCCATTTTAGTAAATTATGATGGTTTAACCCCTACAACACAAAAATTCTTACATCTTTGGAAAATTTTTAACAAGAAATGGCCTCTAACCCACAGCAAATTGACGCCTTATTTGCCCGACATGTCACCCTGTGACTTTTTTTGTTTCCTAAAACAAAATCGGTGGTCAAAGGAACCCATTTTGAATCGATTACGGACATCCAGGCGGCAGTGACGAGGGTACTCGCGGAAATCCCAGTCGAAGCGTTCCAGAAATGTTACGAAGCATGGAAAATGCGCTGGAGTCGCTGTGTAGCTGCACAAGGGGACTACTTTGAAAGAGATGGCAGAATTGTAGAATAATTTTCAAATGCACAGTTTTTATGGAATCAGTCTCATTACTTAATTGTCATACCTCGTATGCTATGATGATACGATATTTTCCAACAAATGAGCAGCTGCTTGTAGAGAAAAATGTAACATTTCAGAAAGATATTTCAACAACTGAAGGACTAACTCGCGTTTATACAGACATACTGGCAGACTTTTTTTTTTGTTAAAAATCATCTTTTTAAGGACTTAAAACTTTCAAGCAGGTGGCAACCTACTAATATTTTCTTCAACCTTAAGCATTATAGAACTACCTCAGTTTGTGCTGGCGCCTTTTATTTTCTTCACTATTTTCAAACAGCTGGCTTTGGATCGATTTTAAATTTTAAATAAATTACGCAATAATATATGCAAATATTAATTTGTTTATTATTCATATACACAATTGAATACTACCGCAACATTTCAATTGAGAAATCAGCTGATTCGCTCCTTGCGAGTTGAAAGCGGCGATAAATAATATTTTCTATCGAAATGTTTAATTTTCCAACGAATTTCGCGGCCTCTGCAGCAGAAACCACGCCAAACAGTTGAGATGCGCTCCCTCGCCACATGACCCACACACATATACACACACATTTATAAAATGCAACAACAACACACACAAGCGTGAAATTGCAACATTTTATGCTTAATTAAAATTCAGGAAATATGAGGGCAAATTAAATATGTTAAGAGCATATTTTTTATGAGAGTCGCGAGCGCCGACTGATTTAAATCAACATTAATGCATGCGATGACCACAATTAATTGCAATCAGTTACTCATTTGTTTCTCTTTAGTAATGCAGATGTGCTACGCAACGCTTTATATTTGTATTAATTATGAGCACCGTTACAGACCGTTATACACACTGCATATTGCATTACATTAAAATGTGCAATTATGTATAAAAAAAACAACGAAATTAAGCATATGCATAAGTGTATGTGTGTATTCATAATTGTTATAAAGCAACTGACCTCAGCGTGGTCTCTTTCACAGTTATGCTCGCTTTAAAGCCATGACATAAACATTCGCACTCACACATACAAATATCACACATTTAATACTTGTAGCCACGGCCGATATGGCGGAATGCCGCTGCTGCACCTTACTTAAAGCATAATTAAAGCACTTTGTAAAACATATGAAACCTGCTCGAAAGTGAGCTCGCGTAAGTATGCTAGTATGCAGTGCTCTCATTTATGTATGTGTGTGCATGTGTGTATATAAAACTTATACTGGCATATACTGTATATATGTAGGATATTTACACTTCATAAAAATTTATTCACATCATAAACAGAAAGTGTGCTAGCTTTATAGTTGTTTGGAAGTCAAGCATCGGCAGCGCGCAAAATGTTTGTGTGTGTGTGTGCGAAAGAGTAGGGTTAGGCAACCGTAAAGGAGACACAGCTTGGCACACTTTTAGGCGTACGATACACAAGTTCATATTAGTATTACATCACAATGTACAGTGGGTAAGAAGTACATTTAAAAGCGTAAAAAAATGTTTGACTTAAGTGTATTCAAATTTATTTTGATTGCTCTAGGTACAAAAGTATATACATATACAAAAAAGCAACCGGAAATTGTAATTCAGTTCCCGAGTAAAGGATATTTCAAACAAATTTATTTTATTTATTTATTTTTTTTTTAATTTAGTAGAACTGCGCTTACTTACTGTGACAAATATGGACACGAACTGTTAAATATAGTGCTTATAGGAGATGCTTTAGTCGGTACACCTCAGTAATGCGTTACGATTTTTGCTTAAGGCAAATGTTAGAGAGATATGGCAAGAGAGCACGACATCTCTCGCTAGTCCGTTCGAATGATTTTATGAAACGTGTTCGTGCTTGACTTGTCTCAATAAAACTGAATTTTATTCAAAAGGTGAACGGTAAATAGGTTTTTCTAGATATGAGTAAGCTTGATCGTGCGAACTCCGATTCCACATTCACTGAGAGCATTATTACTGCCGATGAGAAATTAGTTGATGAGTTTGATAAAAATAAGTCAACAATCATCGGAGGAAAACAACGAGCTGAAATAAAAAAAACACACCAATGCTACTCAAAAATCAAGGTGATGCTCATTGATTTTTTGATATTCTTGATTTGGTGCATCATTAATTTATTTCGGAAGGACAGACGGTCAATAAGGACTTCTGTTGGGGCGTATTGAGGTGTTTGCGTGCGAACATTCGTCGAAAACAGAAAGGGATATTATTATAAATTTTTCGTGCTAATAGAAATGTACCTGTGAAGGGCATAATATCTTAGTACGGCTGAAATTAATGTTTCTTCTTGCGTAGTCCCAATTACTAGTTAAAGCGACAACTTTTAAACAAATCCTATGAATAGAGAGTATGTTTCGACTTAACAAAGACTGCAAGAAGGGGTGTAATAGTTGATATAAACTGCCAACATATGTCATACTTTATAACCCACGTACAGGGTTTGGCCGGAAAGTAATAGGACTGATTTTCTTCCGTCGCGACTTTACTGCTAATGAACGAGCGGCGGCTCAGTTGTCTTCGAAAACAATTTTCTGGCGACGTGTTTCTGTGAGTGGTGCAAGTGAGGGTGATGCACCGTTCGTTGGACCAGAGGTACGCGATTACATTCTGTTTGAAACTCAGTAAATCTGCGACAGAGACGTTTGACGTGATCAAACAGGCTTACTCAGATGTTGCATTAGCAAGAAGTGGTGTATTTCGGTGGCACCAAGTCTTTTTGGAGGGCCGGGAAGAGGTAGCTGATGTAGACCCTGCTGAATGCTCTGCGACTTCGACAAACACCGACAATGTGACTCACATTTTGAGATGACAGAGGGAATCCAAGTAGGATGCACCTTGGCACTCCAGGTTATTCCGTAGAATGCCTTCCGTGATGCCTTCAATGTTTGGAAATCGCGCTGGCAGGGCTGCATCAATGTAGAAGGAACGTATTTTGAAAGTTTTTAAAAAGTTTAGTTCAATAAATCTTTTTAAATCGGATTAAATAGAACTGAGCTATTACTTTCCGCTGTATACTTAATAACGGTGATCCAAGTAAATGTACTTTTTTTCAATAGCTTTTTTGTGACAGACCATGCGTGAGTCCAGTCAAGCTGTTTTGTAATGTCTGCCCAGTATTGCTTGGTATTTCATCAAAGAAAAACTATTTCTCTACGACAGTGAAGGCATTCGACCTTTCAAAGCGACATCGCTTAGCTCTATAGGCTCTTGAAAAGTTCTAAGAAGATCTACAGTTTTCGAGCCAAACTTTTTTCAATGATGAGACCCATTTTTGATTCGATGGGTTTGTAATCAAGCTAAATTGCCACGTTTGGAACGAAAAGCCACATGAGGATATTCAAGAGCTGCCATTTAATCCTGAAAAAGCAACGGTTTGGTGTGGTTTGTGGGCCGGTAGAATCATCGGTCAATATTACTTCCAAAATGATATCGCTGAGAGCGTAACCGTCAATGGCGACCGTTATCGCGCCTTGATAACCGATTATTTTATGCCTGAATTGAAGCTCGTCATCTCGGCGACATTTGGTTTGTACAAGACGGCGCCAATTCCTGCGCATCGCATCAATCATTGGATTTGTTGACAAAACATTTTGGTGGTAAGATATTTACACGGTTTGGGCCGCTCGATTTGCCACCAAGATCGTGTGGTATGATACCGTTAAACTTTTTCCTGTGAAAATATGTAAAATTTAAAGTCTATGTGGACAATCCCGCGTTGCTTCAGGCTCAGTTTGAAAGAGATAATATTCAAAAAAATAAATGCTTTTCTTTGAACTCAATAATTTTCACTAATAGAAAGATCAATTAATAATTTTATAAAAGCTCCTAATAAATATTGAATTTAACAAAATGTCCGATTAAATATGATTTTATATCAATTGTCTTTCCCAAAAATAGTGGCTTTTTTTAGTCAATTTCCTAACCAATAAACTACCGAAGTCAATTAAATTATGTCTTACAAAAAAGTGTCTCTGTTATGCCCACTGTACTTCTTCTGTATGTAGGTGTGCATTGTTTTGGGAACACAGTTATTAACTTTTGTTTTAGTTGTACTTGTTGTAGAGGTAGTAGTCGTAATTTCTAAGTAGAAGCTTTTCAGCACATTAAAAATGCATTTATTTCTTTAAAACTTGCTACATTTGACGCTCAGTTTACATAAAGCTTTCACTTACATATACACCTAAAGCCGTCCTTATATACTGCTGCTGCCATCAACTATCATAGTTGTAGTGGTAGCATATACTCGTATGGATGTGTATTGTTTATGTACAAGTAGACCCAAGGGCATACTTACTCACTCTCTTTACACGATTTAGCCATCTCCGCAGCATCTTTCAACGCGCAGACTGAACTAAATAATTGTAGTGTGACACACACACACACATGCTGAATGGTGTTGTTGTACCTGTTCTACATTGAGTGACTGAAAGTGTGGCAAACATAATTACATGAGTACGTAAGTGCGTCAGGGGTACATTGCACATAATACACACTAGAATATGAGTGCCACACGACACACGGCTCTGCCCACTTTCACTCTTTTGCTGACGGTACAATATTAACATAAATTAAAGCAGACAGACAACTGTCGTCATTGAGCAACACCAAGGAACACGCTTGCAGTGTGCAGTGAAAGCCAGCTATTATGCAATTGGGGCATATTCTATGTATACCTCTACATGCCACTAGACCTTAGTTCGCCCTAAAGACTGTGCTGTTTGTTTACTTTAACTATGTTGTTGTTGTGACTATGCTCCTCTGCATGTATTTGTTTGTGAACACTTCTTGAACGTGCGTAACTCAACAGCTTTCTTACGCGTATACAAGTGCAGTGCCTAAAACTATGCTATACAATTTTGATTAGCGGGTGTTATGTGCAAATGCACTCCGGCGATTCTAGTTTATTTGCGTATATGCTACAAGGTGATTAGTAATTTGGAAATACCTAATTTAATATTATATATAAGGGTATTTATTAACAACAATCCTGGATTTTTATCCAAACATTCATAGAAGAAAATATAAGAGTGTGATGGATAGGTTTTTCTATAAATTTACGTACTGATTTCTTTTATATATAGCGATATTCGGTATGAAATATTTATATACGGATGGACGCAAGGTTCTCTAGAGTCGGCTGCCATTGAAAAAACACTTATGTTGAGTTAGTCTTCTAGTGACGAACCACCAAGTTTTGATGTTTGTAGCCAATACCAATAATATAGGGATTAATATTTGTAAGTCTATCAAAATTTTTAGAGAGTGAGTGCCCAGTAGTAATGGCAAATAACAAGTTACTAAACAGAACAACAAAACCGTTATTTGTTTTTTGGACTTAACAATGCCCAGCAGTAATCGGCAAACAAACTGGCACTCCACTTGCCTTGGTACCGTTTCTCCATAGCAGAAATGTCTAGGTGGAACCGTTCTCCATGTTCATCACTTACGGCCCCTAAAGTTTTGGGGAAAAAATTCAGATGGGAGTTCAGAAAGTGAATTTTAAGATACATGTTGCAACCCATTTTTTTTACAGGCCAGTAAGTACTTCAGTCACAAGATCTTTGTAATTGTCAGCTGTTGCGTCAAGCGACATATCTATAAATTTATACCTAAAATAAAAATAATAAATGAATTCTAAATATTGAATTATAAAAATTATGAAATATTGAATTGTTATAAATTAAGTTAAGAAATCTATTATAAAATACTTACCTAACAATGTTAAACATACTCACCTTAATCTATTACCATAATCTGTTACAATATTGAAAGAAAAGTTGAGATTATTATACTTACCCCTTATTGATACATATTTATTTTACCACTAGTTTAAGCCGTTAGTTTTAAGATTTAGGCTTAGCAATTAGTTTAAGAAATAAAGAAACTGCTATTGTATCAGAACCATCGAATCGAACGCAAGCGTCTTAAATTTTTTATCGCAATTAATTATCGTGACAGGCAATTAGGCTTCTTAATTTTTATTCGCGCATTCCCAAGTTTTATTTTCGCATCTCAAAAAACGCTGAGATTTTTCATCAGCTTTCACATTTCCAAGAAAATTTTTTACAACGCTTTTAAAGGCACTCCAGGGTCGTATTTCAGTTTCATTGAGCATTTCCTCAAATGTTTTATCTTTCATTAGTTATCTCTTATTTGCTGACCCACAAATATGTCCTCCTAAATTTTTCCTTCATTAACTCTTGGAAATTTTTGTTTCAGATACAAAAATCCTCTTCCATTTCTGTCGATTGCGTTACTAAAATTCTTCATTAAACCCAATTTAATATGCAAAAGTGGTAGTAATACCTCTTTGGGATTAACTAGAGGTTCACTGGTAACGTTGTTTTGTCCCGGAGTGAATGCCTGACGTACTGGCCACTGCTTCTGTACATAATGGCAGTCTCTCGCACAGCTGTCCCTTTCGCAAAGGAAGAAACAATATATCGTATATCCTAGTTGCATTTCAATTTAAGGGCTATTACTTTTAGGTCTCCACATATTGCCCAACTATATTCATGATAACGGATGTGCTCCTAAAGAACTCTCATATGATTGTATGAGCCGTACAGATGGATATTTGTTACCGTTATGAACCAATACCTGTCTGTACTAGTGAATTAAACAAAAGGTTAACTTATGCACAGTATACTAGATCCCCTTATTGAAGAAAGCAATTTGTGTGAACCGGTGTCAACCGAATAAATCCCTGATCTAATGAAAATATGAGATGATGTAATATAAAGAAATTTTATGTATCGTAAAATCTAAAGCCGCAGGTTACAGAATATCTCTGGGTGATGGAAAAATTCTGTTTTCAGACTTGATTTCAGAGTACCAAACTACATTAGAGACACCTAAGAAATTTCATGTCACAAATTATGTGTCTACCAGTGTTATTGATCGTCTTTTTCTCCTTTGGATAGAAGCTATCGCATAGCAATAAAGCTTTTTACTCCCTTCCAAAATTCATTAAAATGCTGTTGTAAAGTAAAAGAATCTAATGAAATTGAAAATGACGTTCTATGAAAAATATACATGTTTGCGGCCCAAAATTATTAAGATTCATTTAGCAGCTTATGATATGCGATGGATTGGAAAATCTTTCTATGAGGTTGTCGATGCATTTCTATATCTACTTCAAAAAGTTAAGGTATACAAGGTTTGGGTGTAAACGAACATTTTATACTCTAGCAACTTGCAACGATTTCTTTACGAAAATTTGCTCCCCGAATTTCAATACAAGAAAAATAAACTATATGCGTTCACATAACGGGTGATTTTTTTGAGGTTAGGATTTTCATGCATTAGTATTTGACAGATCACGTGGGATTTCAGACATGGTGTCAAAGAGAAAGATGCTCAGTATGCTTTGACATTTCATCATGAATAGACTTACTAACGAGCAACGCTTGCAAATCATTGAATTTTATTACCAAAATCAGTGTTCGGTTCGAAATGTGAAAATCCGCTTTTTTATCGACAAATTTTGTTCAGCGATGAGGCTCATTTCTGGTTGAATGGATATGTAAATAAGCAAAATTGCCGCATTTGGGGTGAAGAGCAACCAGAAGCCGTTCAAGAACTGCCCATGCATCCCGAAAAATGCACTGTTTTGGTGTGGTTTGTACGCTGGTGGAATCATTGGACCGTATTTTTTCAAAGATGCTGTTGGACGCAACGTTTACGGTGAATGGCGATCGCTATCGTTCGATGCTAACAAACTTTTTGTTGCCAAAAATGGAAGAACTGAACTTGGTTGACATGTGGTTTTCAACAAGATGGCGCTACATGCCACACAGCTCGCGATTCTATGGCCATTTTGAGGGAAAAACTTCGGACAACAATTCATCTCAAGAAATGGACCCGTAAGTTGGCCACCAAGATCATGCGATTTAACGCCTTTAGACTATTTTTTTGTGGGGCTACGTCAAGTCTAAAGTCTACAGAAATAAGCCAGCAACTATTCCAGCTTTTGGAAGACAACATTTCCGAAGAAATTCGGGCTATTCCGGCCGAAATGCTCGAAAAAGTTGCCCAAAATTGGACTTTCCGAATGGACCACCTAAGACGCAGCCGCGGTCAACATTTAAATGAAATTATCTTCAAAAAGTAAATGTCATGAACCAATCTAACGTTTCAAATAAAGAACCGATGAGATTTTGCAAATTTTTGCGTTTTTTTTTTAAAAAAAGTTATCAAGCTCTTAAAAAATCACCATTTATATGATAAAATGGATCTTTGAAAAGTTCAAGTCCGATTTCAACAATTTTTAGTCATTAGGGTACTTAGTTACTAGGTGCTGAGCTCGGAAATCTTTTTACTGATTGTATGTAATATGCTCTAATTTCTTTGCCATTATAATTGTAGGTGAGGAAGTATAACAATTGCCAGCATTATATATAAAATCAACAGAATGTATTTTGTTTATCAACTATTTAGCATATATACGATAATGCTCCATTTTCACTTCCATACAAATTATTTACCTGAAGTAAATCTTCGCATTCTAAAACCTCTGCTCTTTGCAAAGTATGTGATTTATAGTGGCACAATTAACCTGTAATAATTTTTAACAAGATTCCATTTATCGCCTTCCAGGGAGCAGTCATGGCTATTCATGAAGCTAAGTCGCTAAATTGTATTAAGATTTCGTGCACACCTAGATAAAACCTTCATGTGCTCATAAAATCATTAAGGCATTTCTGGTCATTAATAGGTGTAGCGAACAATGGCCAGCATCGGGGCAGCTGCAGCGCGCCATTATGTCCTTAATCCTTTCGGGCGGTAAACAAAAGCTTGCTTAACAGCTTCGAACAAGTGTACAGGGCGCTGTGGCTCGTATATATACATATATGGATGTTTGTATGTATCTAATATGCTGTGTGTTCACAACTTGTTTTTCGAGCCACTTATGCGATTAGTTACTTGTATGCGCATATTAGCTTCTATACAACAACAAAACGACATTCTCATAGAAGCAGTTATGCCAACAACAATGACTGCAAACATTATACCTATATTTAATAATAGTGTGTATATAAATACGAGTATATGTGACGCTTTGGTAAATTGGCTTTAAAACTTTATAAGCGAGAATTATAAAAGCGCATATAAATATTTACACGCGGATCTAATTTGAGCAGGTCTGCCATGGCGATACCGCATGATGTCGCATTGTGCCAGTGAAAGTAGTGGTGGCAGTAGTGGCGAGAGTGGTGGTAACGACGCGCACATCGTCGACGCCATTCGCCCGCTGCTTTTCAAATGTTCCTATGTGTGTGTAAATAAATAAAAATGCTAAAATAGAGAAGCTTCTGTACTTGACGTACATATACGTTGTTGTCGTATTAGTTGTTGTGTTGAAGCATGAAAGATATTTAAAAGCTCTTGTAAATATGCACAAAGGTTTACATTTATTTCTACTACCTTCTGGTAAAGTTGCTTTAATCAGCTAAAGCTTAGCTAGGTAATTTCGCTTTGACTAAAATGTTCGGAATACAATTTTACTTTATCAACGTTGTTTTATACTCTTAGTCCACAGATATTGTTTCACAGAAAACGCAATGTCGAAAATCAAAAAGCTTCTTTAGATAAAACCAACTATTTTTCTTTAACTTAATTCGATTTAAGCGTTTTTAGCTTATCACCACATATTGAAAATACCGTTAATACAGTTTATACAAATATTAATTTAGTTTAAAATAAATGAAAATGTGATCACATAATGCCATAAAAATAGCAAAAATTGGCATCAATAGCATCCCTTCAATTATATATCAAACAAATTACTTTTGCAACTTTTATTTCATGATTTCATGATTTTCATATAGGATTGTGGTACTGTGGGCAAGTAATAGTAAAACCTTTACATTTAAATTTCGCTCAAAAGCCCATCCGTCGAAATATACTTTTTCTAGGTTTATGGCTGCAAAGCATTTCAAAAATCAAAGTTATGTTGACAGTTTGCATCGATTATCGCGGTGTGTTCCACTCCGAATACCTTTCAGCTCTCCACACGGAATATTATTTAATAGCTATTCGTAAAACGAGGCCAGAGTTATGGGCCCAAAACTTTTGGCTTTTGCACCACAATAATGCACCCCATCATAGTACATTGATTCTTCGTAAATTTTTCGCCACCACCGTGCGACTTGTGGCTATTCTCAAAGTCAAAAAGGTTTTTAAAATTATGGACAAAGTCTTACTATTTTTTTTGCTCACAGTAGTATTTTGTGGTAACTGAAATGCCATACTTACTTGAACTTTTAATATGATCTATCAAATTCTCGTATATTTCGTATATATCTTCTTTCATGACTTAGGCACCGCTTACATGGTTATAGCCGAATTAACAACTGCGCGCCAATTGTTTCTTCTTTTAGCAATTTGGAGTGGAGCTCTTCCTCTTCCTTTGCTTCTCCCGCCGGGTACTGCGTCGATTACAAACAGAGGTGGAGTATTTTCATCCATTCGGACCAAGCCAGCGTAGCCGCTGCTCATCGTTCCATCGAATGCGACATTCGCCGTTGCCAAAGCGTAAAGAACCATAAAACTTCCGCAGAACCTCTTTCTCGAAAACTCATAGCGTCGACTCATCAGATGTTGTTATCATCCATGCCACTGCACCATATAGTAGGACGAGAGTAATGAAAGAAAGCTTATAGAGATTGGGTTTTGTTCGTCGAGAGAGGACTTTATTCTGCGTTGGATTTCAAAATTGACATTGTTGGTGTTAATGCTGCTAATTACGAGTATCTACGACTTCGAAGTTATGACTGTCAACAGTGACGTGGGAGCCAAGTCGCAAGTGCGACGACTGTTTGTTTGATGACAGGAGATATTTCGTCTTGCCCTCGTTCACCACCAGACCCATTTGCGTTGCTTCCTTTTTTCAGTCTGGAGAAAGCAGAACTAACGGCGTTGTTGCTGTACACTCTTATAATAGATTTTACCTGCTCCATTAAGTTCTGCAGCTCGAAATGTTTTTTCCAGCAGCAGATTGAAGAAGTCGCACGACACCACGTTTAGTATCGAACAGCTCGGAGAGGTTCTTCCCGATCTGATGGAGCTTTTGGTGTTGTTCAACGTCAGTTTACACAGCCGTATTATTTTCATTCAAAAAATCGCGGCATAAAGGCAGCTCCTTTTCGTGCTATCACGGGTTCACGGTTTTTTTTTTCCAAAATTTGGCGCCTGGTGAATATCCGATCGGTTGTTGATTTGCCGGGTTTAAAGCCACACTGATAAGGCCCAATGAGTTTGTTGACGGTGAGCTTTAATCTTTCACACAATACGCTCGATAGAACCTTATACGCGACGTCCCATCCCGCACGTGTTTTGGTCGATCGTAACGTTGCGAGGTAGGCAGCCTGTTTTTTCTCCTCTGCGACACGGCACTCCTCGTCGTACCAGCTGTTCTTTTGGTGCTAGGACCTCGGAGCACACTTTAAACGTGTCTTCCGTCTATCACAACATAAACAATCTGGTTGGTGGATTTTCGATCGGGTGACAGGCAGGTGGCTTAATGAATCTTCTTATGCCGGAATGTAGTACTACAGATATCCATATTTCGGGCCCCGGCGAAGTCGATCAGCCTCAACCGATTTGGGGATGTTTCCTCGTGGAGGCTGGACTTACCGACCGTCGTGCCAAAGATACCTTCTTTGCCCACCCTGGCGTTAAAGTCACCAACCACGATTTTTACATCGAGGCGGGGCAACGCTCATAGGTATGCCCCCAGCGAAAATAGAAGGCATGGTCACATCGTCCTTCTCTTCCGTCGGGCCGTGATCGCAACTTAGCGATCCTTTATATGGCCACTGTAGTAAATGCCACAAGAACCAACTCGTTTGAGTCCTTGTTCCGTTCATCGCATTTCTTGGACGGCGGTGATGTCAGCCAGCCTTCATCCTAACGAGAACATGATGCTGTCGTTTAGTTTTCATGGGTACTGTTGTTTATCATGTTGTTTGTCAGCTCACAGTCCTATGGAGGGGATGTTTCGTTTTCTCACTTTAGCTCGCTTTCAAACGGATATTCTTAGACTACCCAAATGATACTTGGTCAAAGACCGGAAGTCGTGAGCAGCTTGAACCATATGTATATCAAATAATCATTTCTGGACACTCTCAAGTGAATGGCGATCAGAGAAATTTCCTTACTTGCGTGAACTTCTACACATGACTCCATCCTCCATCCCCGATATACTAATCGTTTAAAATTTATAAGTTTACCTACTCTAGCTAGTCGTTGGGAAATGCTTAATATAATATTACTTGTAAAATTTTGAATGGGTCAGTCTGTAGTCTATCTTTGTAGTCTGCTATTAATTTTAACGTCCCGTTCGGGCAACCAGGCATTTTAGATCTCTAATTTTAAAATTTTCTGGAATAAATTTTGAGTTCAACGAAAGAATGATTTTTATTCTCAATTCAGCACATTTGACCTAAAGACTCAGTCTTACCATTAAAAAACATTTAAAAGTAATGAGCTGAAATTTTAATTTATATTTTTGAAGAACTCAATTTATATAATTTCTAACTTAACATTCTGCAAATCCTTTTTTCATACATATTTTTTTATTCTGTGTCATTGTAGCTTGAGTTAACTAATTTTTGCGGTTTTAGGGTGATTGCGACGCCACTACTTAGTAGGGCTCTCTAATTATGCCTATACTTGTTGCTCTGTGGCTGAACGAAATAGATAGACAACGTGATCCGAGTTATTCGTTTGGGCACTAATGACAGCCAAAAGTTAACACGTTTGTTCTGCAAAGCAGTTTTGGTCCCTAATTCTGTGAAAATATCTAAATCTATATCAAATATTGACGGTCTGTTGATTAATAGATAAAAATGCTTCATAAACGCTTTGGCTTCAGTAAACGCGAACCTTTTTAAACTATCATATAATAGGTATCATTTTCGACATAAATGCATCCCGGGGCATTTTCATGCCAGTTTACATAGAAAAAAAAAGTTGAATATAATTTCGCATATAATATAAACTCTCGCTTGGATTAAGGTTACAAAAGGATTCAAAACCTTCTTCGAATGTAATTAAATTGCACAACCCTGCTTCCAAATTAAGTATCGTTTATACTATGCATCACGTAATAACGTTCCTTAAATACCCAACAAAAATCCCTGAATAATCCGTGACTGAGTAGTTACAACTTCTCACAAAAACACTTATATTTTCACACCTATAAATATTTTGAGTTTAATAATAATACCTAAAATATTCGCTGTTACAATTTAAACAAGATATTGACAAGCGAAGGTGAGAAGCAAGCAGCATTGAGAAATGCAAATGACACATATGTATAATAACATTTAGACAGAAACATACATAAATTTCTAACCTTTATTTTGAATGCTTTGTTTAACTACAAAACAAGTCAAGTCCAGTGGCAAGTATTGGAATGTCACCTGTTCATGAAATTCAAATTGTTATTTATCAAAAATTACTCAGAAATTTGGCAGTTTCATACCAGTGTCCAATTAACAGGAAAGGATTTTCTACGAATTCCAGTTACATATCTGTACCTTGGAGTTTGGCAGTTCGGTTTTTACATTTTTTGGTCATGAGATGTTACACTGTTAAGGCACTTTGTTTGTATATTGGAATATGAAAGGATCAAATGGAAATTATGATCATCTTATAGGGGAAATGTGCCTGGTTGTAGTTCGTTTTTCTCCATTTTTGTACTGTAATTTACAAGGCAGACCAGAGGAATGTTAAGTGCCGAATGAAATTAGTCAAGCAGGTCCAGAGACAAGTGATTTGATGAGGGTGGACAGAATTTGTTTCTGGTATTGTTGTTGCCATATATATTTCCACTGCAATTCATGTACTATATGCACTTATATGAGTAAAGTACTGACAAAGCTTCATTTTCATAAAACGTCGAAATTCCTTTCCAATTACACCAAACCAACACGTAAACAAAGGCGATTTGAACAAAACTAGCAGCTCCAAATTGCCTGCATAGGAGGAACAAATCTTCCCCTCGTTTCTGTCTTTTGTACTCATAAGCATTATAAATCACCTTTGAACAGTTAATACGAGTAGATATGTGTATGTAAACTGTAATTGTTTACTGCATGTGGTTTAAATATGTACGTATGGATGTATAAATTTTCTGCCATGGAATTTTTCACCTTTAAAGTGAGAGATTTACATACAAATACTCAAATTCAGGGAAATGTTTGCTGCAGAGAAGCACCTCAGGTATTTTTCATAGCCATACATAGACATTATTTATGTGCGTGTTTTATTCTTCATGTGCATCCATACACTGTCAGCCATGTTGAGTTTGGCACACTTTAAAAAGATTGTGTGTGGCGAGATCCAAAAGCAGGAAGCACCAAACCACAAAGCCACACTCAAATCGTTCAGAAATTAACAGGAGCATGCTTCAAGTAGGCAGCAACAACACCGAAAGCGTCGTCACAGCAAACTCTCTGTTTTGTAGGTACTGCTTGTGTGTTGTTGTTACGTTGTCGGCACTCGTACACCTCCAGACGGATTATTGTAGTGTTCTCACTTATTGTTATTGCTTTCTGTGGTATTGTTATTGTTAACCAACTGCAGTTCTATGTACTTTGCTAACTTCTGAACAAAAATTTATCAAGCGACTACCGAAATGCCTCGACAACGACCAGTAACAGTCCGGTTAAAGCTGACCTACGGCACAGGTTCCAAATCTGGATGTTTTAGTAGGTTAGGAGTTGTAAGTGTATGCTGACCAAACGTTAGCTTTCAGTTTGCACCGCCCTCTGTTCTGATAAACATTGATTGACGGTGCGGCCACAACTTCGACCCTTCATTTTGAACTAGCAACACTAGCCTTTATAAGCCAAGCCGTACCCATAGGGGTTGCTTCGATCATCATAACAACGGCTGGACATTCGGTCAACGGTTAATCGATGTGAGTTTAACCAATACCGCAAAAAATGTGCTGGCGACAGTTGGAAAGGTGACGACAGAGGCGTTCAAATTATGCCCAATTTTCCGCCGTTGTAATCGTCAAGGTAGCAACCGGAATATTGCTGAAGTTGTCCCTTTTGCAAAAACCCATTTTTTACTCGTTTTGCTCACATTCCTTGTTCAGCTATTTGTCTTATTCCTTTTGTGCGGCTCTTAAGCTTTTGTATCCATTAAAATTTATTGCCTTCAATTTGGTCAAAGATTCATGGCATTTATTGCCTGTTAATCTTGCGTTCGTACAAAGACCTATGGCCATAGCGTTTTGTTATTGCTTTTTTGACAACACTTCATTACGTTGTATACATTCATAAGTGGAGCATTCTGACTTTGTTACTAAACCCCTTTCCAGTTTTGCTGGCGTCTTTGTAGAAAAAAAGTTAGTAAGAATGAGGGTAATAATGGTTGTGGGTGCATGCAACCAATCAATTGGACTGGACAAATTCGTTTGATGGAATGATTTAAATACTTTTCCAACTACAGCGAATGCCTTGCAAAGATTGTGTATAAAACCATAACTCTAAGCTCTCAGTGTGAATAGATTTAACTGTCTGTACTCATTCATTCTAAAACATGTGTAATCTTAAGATATTTTGACGTTATGTAAGTTGAAGCATATAAATCGTTTTACATATCTAAGGTTTCCAGTCGTTTTTTGTTTTTTTTTTGTCATAACGAATATTATGGTCGTCAAAATCGTCCTAACACCTCAACAATTGAGCGTCTAGTGGAAAAATTTTAATCCACAGGCACAGTACAAGATGTTCTCGTGCCAGTGAGACAAACTACGGGCACTAGTGTCAAGAATATTGCTGCCACTAGCGCATCAATTGAATAGGGCCCAAATCAGTCTGTCACACGTCGTTCTCAAATGTTGAGCACTTCTGTAGTGAATTTTGCCAAAAGAACACAAGAGCCGCTTGACCACCTGAATCGTTGTATGTTCGTGAATTGGACTAATCAGCAACTTGAAAATGATCTGGATTTTCATCGAAATATAATCGACAGCTCATTTCGGGCTGAATAGCTTCAACCAGCAATCCATACGTACTCTATGAGTCACAATATCATCCCAAAAAATTACGCTTTGCTGAGGTTTATGGACCGACGGCGTCATTGGGCCGTACTTCATCCATGATGATCGCGAACGGCACGTTATTGTGAATGGGAATTGCTACCGCTCAATGATAACCGAATATTTTAGGCCCGAATTGGATGATATGAACCTGGGCAATATGTGGTTCCAACAAGACAGCGTCACAAGCCACACAACGAAAGAAAACCAAGTTTGCGATTTGACGCATGTGAGGATGATGAAATTCGGACGAATATCGAACGTGAAAGTGTATTGGCCGATTTATGGTTGAACACCGTCTTAAATTGTGTATACAAAAAATTTTTGGTTCAAAAATGCTTCAGTGTTTCTCTGTCCCCTCTGCGGTTAAATGTGGCTATCTTTGTATAACTATCAACTATAAGATCTACCTAAGCGATGGGAGGAGACAAATTTCATTAAATCAGAGCTCTGTTTTTCGCTGTTACATAGACAAGTTCCAACAATGATTTCGTCCACCTTTTGTATTTCTCTGGGTTTTATCTGCAATTAAGAAACTTGAAATTGTTACTAACAAATATCCTATATGCTTATAATTGCTTTAATTTGGAATATGCATATCCAAAATACAAGTTTAGGTTAGTTTCTATTGAAGATCCTCAAGATGGACCCCAATTTGCAGACCTTTTGGAAGCCAAATAATAGAGAGTTTTTAATAAGATCTTACAAACCGACAAAGAGCCTTAAATCCAATATAAATCTGGGGTTTATTTCAATTCGCTACCTTAGCAGTATGTCCCAAAATATGAATTCCCAAGTATTAAAGTTTTGATCTCGCAAAGGCGCAGAACTCAATAAGCAAATGAGATTTAACTATAAGAATTTGCGAAAGTTCTCACTGCCAAGGAATTAGTATAAAAGTTTCATATTAGAGTTAATTTCAATAGTCTATTAATACAACTTAGAGTTGTTTATTTTGCTAGCTTCTTATAAATCGAACTAATTACAATACTTTTATGTTTCTCTCCAGTTTTCTTTATTTCCTCTGTGTGTAATATTTCCTTTTGATCCTTTCGACACTCGCTAAATAGAATTTCTTTATTGAGTAGCTTCAGATGTTTTTGAGCAATGTTATTTTATAACAAGTTAACAGTACTCATGCATAGCGAACAAAAGAATGGCGTATCCAAAACAATTATTTTGTACTTTCAAATGTAGAAATCTCAAAATATTTCCCGGCCAAATTCGATAATATGTACGTAGGCGTGCGTGATGTGAGTGATATTTTTTGCAATCACAATAAAAATTGAAGTAATTGAAACATGAAAACTCATAAAATGCACCTTATTTCTTTACCTCACGAGCATTTGTGTGTTTGATTGTATGTGAGCTACGTATGTAATCACATCACAAAGAAATTCTGAAATATAATATTGCATATGTCGCAGGCCAAGCGAAAGCAGCGAAATACCAATACAATTAAATTCACATGTGTTTGTTGAGTTTCCTTCTTAAGCACATTTTATACTCTCGCAACATGTTGCCAATGGGTATAATACGGTTTAAATCCAGCTGACTGGCTGTGCGTCAGTCAGTTTGTCTGTGAAAGCAATAATTTGAGTAATGATTGACATATCTCATAAGACTAGTGAGTTTGTCCCTTGGCAGTAAGGGCTGACGATATTGCAGATCGGCGAAAGCGGACCACAAAAGAACTAAAATAGTCGCACTATAACTTTTCAGGTAGCCAGACACCAACTACGTGGACTTTAGTGAATATGACTGATTTTGTGCCGCACCTATCAGCCAATTTGTTAGGTCTAGTATTAAAATATGGGGAGAATATTTTTGTGATGGCAGCATGCCTTTTCAACAAAAATTGATAATATATGTTCTACTTCTCTCTGCCTCCATACACCTAAACGGGTGATCCAAGTAGGCGAAATTTTCTCAATAATAGTTATTTGACAGATTAGCCGTGAGGCGTTCAACTTTATTACGAAAATTCACGTTATAGAATGTGCTTTACTCAACTTATGGTCAACATTACCAGCCTACTCAGCGTACTATTCGAAATACTGGGTCTTGAGACCCAGCATTCATTATTAGATGATATTCGACCGAATGGACCACGTCCAGCACTCAGTGAGGATAATATAGCAGCCGTAGTTGAGTGTGAACGCAAAGACCGTGGAGAGTCGATTCCACGCCGTTCATACCAACTCGGACTGACGTATGGAACGACTTGGCGCGTTGTAAGTTGAGATCTTAAATTGAAAGCGTAAAAATATAGCTTGAGCAAGAAATGAAGCCGCTCGACCTTCTCAAGCGATATCGCTTTGTTCTATGAGCTCAGCTCTTTTGTTCAGCGATGTGGCCCATTTCTGGCTCAATGGGTATGTAGACAAACTCAATTGTCGTATTTGGGACGACAAGCAACTTAAAGAGATTAAAGAACAGCAATTTCATAAAAAAAACCCATTTGGTGTGGTTTTGTGGTTCGGTGTAATCATCGGTTCATATTTCTTCAAAAATGATACCGGTGAGAACGTAACCGTCAATGGCGACCGCTGTCAGCATTATAGCCGATCATTTGATGCCTGAAATTGAAACTCGTGGTCTCGGCGACATTTGGTTTTATCAAGACGGCGCCACTTCCCAAACATCGCATAAATCAATAGATTTATTGAGAGATGACTTCGAATAAGATAATTTCACGTTTTCCCCCGTAAATTTGAAGTATGTTTTTTCTTTAAAAAAAGTAGGGAACCTTGAAATGGATCACCCGTTAGAAATATTTCCGAACTTCTGGTTGACTCAGTTCCGCATACAGGTTTGTATTATTTATTTTGTGAGATTTTTTTAATGAAATTCGAAGAGTCTCTATTTCTCGTAAAGATTTGTCCATATACCAACACTAAATAAAATCCGATTAAAAAGAATATAAAATGTTCGGTTACACCCGAGCTTAGTCCCTCCCTACTTGGTATATTATTATTTTTTTTTTATTTTTTTTTTCGTGCAGCGAAATTCTGTGGCTGGAGTTAGCAGATATGAATTACTGCTAGGTTATAATATTCCTAAGTTCCCAATAAGGAAAGTTTATATTTTCATTTGAAATTTATGATTTTATTGACAGTTTAATGATTCAAACTTCTACTAAATAAAATATGTTTGAAATATGTGTATACTAGAGCGAGCAGGGAGCCAAAAAAAAAGTAAAATGTTCTATGGATCATGCAGAACAACTTTTCTTAAGAGACTATGGGTCTATGGTTCCAATTTATAACTCACCTGAATGTCCCAAAATGGTTTTCATAATACGCATTCACTTTGAAAGATCTTCTGAGATAAGGTTTTTTTTCACCATGTGACATGGATATGGAGCCAGTCAGAGAGGGAAAAAAGTTTTGGTTTCTAATATGAGTGAGGAAATTTTGGGTAAAAAACTCGAAGTTTCGTACTATTTTCCTGATAAAAATCATTTAAGTCTACTTCTAAACTTACTTGTCCTAAAAAAAATTCCTTTACAAATTAATAGAATTTTCTACTTTGGTATCACCTAGCGAAACAACTATGTAGTACAATTCCTTCAGTTTATGCTATAGTGGTCCGGTATCGGAAGTCCCGATAAATGAGCATTTTTTTTAGATCGATATTATGAAAGCTAAGTGCTTAGATTGCAGACAACTACGCCTAAATTAACCCTGTTGGTCACACTGAACATTTTGATATATTCTTTAAAGAGTCTCCAACATTTCATGCTGAGTGTTACAAATTCCCTGGCTAATGTAATTACCCACTTGAAGGTATAAAAATAATCAATTTTAAACAATGCTTGTGAGACATAGCCCCTTAAGTAATTTGACTATGAAAGTGACTTCAACAAATCTAAATGCCATTATAATTGCTAATACTTAACAACTCCACCATTCTATGAAAATATTTGATACCTCAGGTAAAAATATCAACTCACAGTTAAAAAAAAAATCCCTTGAAAATGAAATTCAGCGGAAATCAATGGCTATCGTTGAACGCTTAATTAGCAGGTGTCACATATTGTTCAAACTTTTACCGGTTTTAATTACCGCTCACAACCAACTTTGTAAAAATTTTAGAAATTCAATCGAGAGCTGCTGGCAAATACACCACCACCACCGCATTATTTCCCGCCATTTTTACCATGAAAAATGCCGATCCTTTCAATTAGCTTGGTTCTTATTACAGTTAATGTAGTTGTGTGTGTTGTGTGTGGCTTGGCTTTGCTTTCGCTGCACTCATTTGCGTTATTCAATTAGTTAACTGTATTAACAAGTTGATGAGCAGCGTTTCGCGTTCACTCTGGCATTAGCGCGCAAATAAACAAATCAACCAGTTAGTAAATGAATGCGAGCACACAAAGGCACACACTCACACACATAAGCTGGATGCATGATATCCCGTAACATGCACACAAACACGGCACGGTGAAATTCATGCTTGCAACCGCATGTCGACGACATCAAAGTTAATTTGCAACATATGCACCCCGCAATTACCTGCCGCCGGGTTTGTGTGTTTGTTGAAAGAGACACAAGGCGTCGGCAAACAAAACGCGCACACATGCACACATTTATTTGCATACAAATTTGTATGCGGAGAACTCTATTATATGTAAATAAAGGTGTGTGTGTGTTTTGCATTGAAATGTTAGCTCCTATGGTCACCTTAATATAGCCACATCGCTGCCATTGCTTTAACTGCTTGTTGATGCACTTCTCATTTTCAGTTGGTCAACCGGATGTAAATACTGTAGTTAAAAGTAAAAAAAAAATGTTTAGTGCAACATCCAGAGGCATATAGATAGATATTTGTATAAATAAACAGCGCAAAATAAGTGTAAATATAATTTGTATCAACTTTTAGTAAAATATTCTTCGGGGACGGTGTGGTTTGCGGCAAGTGCTCGAGCACTTTTGCTCTCCTCTCGGCGAATAACAACATAATTTTAATGAATACATTCCATCACTACTTTCCTTAATTTTTCAGTTAATAAGCGCATAAAATAGTACTGGATACTTAAGCGCGGTCTATTTGTTCGTAAACTGAAGACTATAAAACTGCATGACTAATGGTTTGAAATTTTGATTACCGAATTGATGCAAGTAGAGGTACTTTTTTCAATAGCCTCTTTTTGACAAATCACGCGAGAGCCGTGACAAGCTATCATGTTACTTTTGTTCATTATTGTTTGACATTTCATCACGGAAAGACTTACGTCTGTACAACATATAGTAATCGTTCAACTTTATTACGAAAATTCACGTTCTGAATGGAAGGTGTTTCGCGCGCTTCGCTCAACTTATGGTCAACATAATCGGCATGAGCATACTATTTGCAATACCATCACCCATCTTGAGACCGATCATTCATTATTGGATAATATTCGACGGAACAGACCACGTTCAGCACGCAAGGAAGAAAATATAGCAGTCGTAGTTGATGGTGTACATAAAGACCGTGGAGAGTCGATTCGGCGCCGTTCGCAACAACGCGGACTGACGTATTGGACAACTATGGTGCATTTTAAGTCGAGATATTAAATTGGAATCGTACAAAATACAACTTGTGCATGGACTAAAGCCCGTCGACCTTCCCAAGCGAGATCGTTTCGCTCTATGAGCTCTTCAAACAAAATCTGCCGCATTTACGACTAAGAGCAACCTGAAGAGATTCAAGAGCCACCTTTTAAAAAAATCGGCATCGGTGACCATCTCTTTTTGGACCTATTCCCCGAAAGTGCGACACGCTTGATGGTCGTTCGATTTCAATTATTTCAGGAGTTGGATTCTGTATGCCAACAATCCGAGATACTTCCGAATTCACAATTCATTCGATATGCACTCTATCGTATAGGCACAGTTTCAATTGTTGCGTGCAATGGCAGATGGATTCTTCTGGGTCTTCGTCGATACTTTGTTTCAGTGCTTTAAAAGCGTTTTTGGCGCGTACCGTACGGACTCTCTGGAGCTTCATCCACTAAAATTAACGTGTAGCGAGGAAGCGCACGCATTATCGGCTGGGCGATTATGTCAACCGAATATTGCAGGCAGCGCGTAAACTTTTTCCGGAGTAAGTCTGTTATTAAAGGGTTACATGGGTTTCCTCGGGTAAAAACAGCCTTTTTTCAACACATTTTTTCTCATATAAATTATGGAAAATATTATTAGATTTTTGTATTGTTACACACACTATTAACAAAGACGTCGTGAATTTTTTGGAAAAAAAAATAAATATTTGAAAACTGCCATTGCGACGCCATTTCCGCGTTGGCAGGATAACTCCTTAGAGGATCATCTAAAGTGATTAGTTAAAACCTTAACTTAGAACTTACACCAAGGGAAAAAACTGAAAATTATATTTTTTGGAGACATTTTACCAAAAATAAAAATTTCAGTGACATTTAAATAGTTGTAATTTTTTTTTTTCAAATAGTTGTAATCGAAAAAAACCGTCGTCCAAGTCTTTAAGAACTGTATCTCAGAAGCCAGTGTAAAATTTCATGAAGATCGGTTAAGCAGAAATCTTGCCAACCGACTTCAAAAACACTGTTTCGAGTAACAGCCGCCAAGACCAACCCTGAAAAAAGTAGAACCTCATTAAAAACCACAAGTCTAAGCCGAAATAATAGGTGTGCTAAACTTATCTATGAGAAGAATAAATAGACGAGTTCAGACCTCCTCAGGAAACTCGCTGATCTCCGCGATTGCAAACATCAACTAACAACGAGTTGACACCAAATAAAAAAAAAGTTGTACGATTCACTTCCTACAGTTCTCTTAGGACACTAGCATAAATTGTTTTTGGTGAGCCAGTCCGACTCTTGGATTCGTTTTTAACACCATCAAATAAATCCATTCAAGCTCTTGAATCCGTTAAAAATCATTTCTGACGACTACGCCACGTCGGCTTCTCGACATAACCGAGAGAAAATTTTGATTTCAAAGGATCTCGAAAATTCCAACCCCGTTTTTATTCGAAACGATATGAAAATTTTTGAAATAGTTTCTAAGCACATATTTGCTTGCATTTGTTCCATTGGAATTGATAAATATCTTATCTCAACTTATATGATTAGTTTATAAAAAGTAGTTATTTTTTATTTACATTATTATGAAAATATAATAAAAATCTATATAGTGGTCTGATATTTAAAATGATAATGAGTCCGTTCATAACTGCAAATATATATCTAAAACACTCCAGTCTTATTTCCTTTATTGGTGTAGACTTCACTTACTTGGATATAAATAAGTTTAGAACAGCGCCACGGTAGTTCGTCCTTTTCGCTGTTTGGCGCCAATTGGCGATTCCTTTTGCACCTGGTCTTCCCCTTCCTCTGCTTCATCAACTGTTGTCATCGTCCATTCTTCTACACCATATAGCAGAACATGGGAATAATGAGTGACATATAAAGTTTGGTTTTTATTCGTCGAAAGAGCACTTTACTTCTCAATTTCCTACTCAGTTCAAAGTAGCACCTGTTGGCGAATATCCATTCTGGAGAAAGCAGAACTAACGGCGCGATTGTTAAGGCCAATGATGTCAATATCATCAGCATACGCCAGCAACTGTACAGTCTTATAGAAGATTGTACCTGCTCGATTTAGTTCTGCAGCTCGAATTATGTATTTTCTCCAGAAGATGGTTGAAGAAGTCACACGAAAGAGAGTCGCCTTGTTTGAAATCACATTTGGTATCGAACGGCTCGGTGAGGTCCTTCCCGATTCTAACTGTGCTTTTGGTGTTGCTCAACGTCAGCTTAGATAGCCATATTGCTTTGCGGGGATACCAAGTTCAGACATAGCGGCATAGAGGGAGCTCATTTTCGTGCTGTCGAAAGCAGCTTTGAAATCGACGAAGAGGTGGTGTGTGTCGATTCTCCTTTCCGGGTCTTTTCCAAGATTTGGCGCATGGTGAATATCTGGTCGGTTGTTAATTTTCCAGACCCAAAGCCACACTGATAAGATCCAATCAGTGTTTCACACAATACGCTCGATAAAACCTTACACGCGATGCTGAGAAGGCTTATCCCACGGTAATTGGCGCAGATTGTGGGGTCTCCCTTTTTGTGGACTGGGCAAAGCAGACTTAAATTCCAATCGGTGGGCATGCAGTCGTCCGACCATAGTTTTCAAAAAAGCTGATGCATTCTCCTTCGCCGCCGTGTTTCAATAGCTCGGCCGACAATTCATCATGGTCGGGCTATGGAGCGTCTGCTCCATCGTCATCGATTGGGGAATCGGGTTCGCCTTCTCCTGGCGTTGTGCGTTCACTGCCATTCAGCAGGCTGGAGAAGTGTTACCTGCACAATTTTAGTATGCTCTGGGCATCGGATACCAGAACACCTTTAGTCGCTGTATCTTTACGAATAATTTTCGAGCATTACCTCTGTCTTAAATCAGGATTTTCGAAAATCCGGTTGACTTTACTCCGTATACCTAAGTATAATGGTAATGGTATGTGAGGATCTGAATAAAACTAAGAGTTCTTCTCTTTCTGTTGATATTATGTGGTGGTGCCACATGGAATTAGCTCTCAAATTCCAAAGGAAAGAATTTCAAAATTTCAGTTGACGTTATAACTTATACATTGGTCAATATTTAATAAACCTTAGCAAAATAGTGTACATACTACCATATAGCTTGTTGCCGAAAATATAATATAATTTGAACAGTTCAGGTTCCTCCAAATGGCTAGTGTTTGAATGAAATTAAGTGGACAAGTTTCCTTAAAAAATTTTGAAATTGAGATTACTAAGGACCTCATATTCTTAATATAATCAAATCCAAACTTCTGAACTTGAACTGATTAACGATAATTATTGTATATAATTTTAATTATAAGGTTAGGGAATCTAGGAAAAATTAGGAAAGACAACAACTAAAGATTATTCGAACATCGTTCAAGTTTTACTAAATTTGCTGAAATATTATTAGAACTGCAGGCTATGAACGGTCCAGTATGTTTTTCCGTCACTGTATAACGGTTTAATGCCAAATGGAATGCTAGAGAATTAATATTCGCACAAAAGTGAGTTGGCACGATGACCTGGTCAAGGACGTGTCTCAGGCCCGTAGCCAGCCTTTTCATTTCGGAGGGGGCTGAAGTAAAAACATATATAAACTTTGAATTTCTGTTTATTAAAAAAAACAATATAAATTCATATACATATTACTTAAATTATTTGGTAGTTGTAACTTAAATAAGTAATATTTTCTTTTCTTCTTGTTTGCCATATCATTAATTTCTCATCTGGATGTATTTTAATATCCCAGTGCACTGCAATAACAGCAAGTGCACTCGGCCGCTCATTGCCCATCACACTGCGTGGTAAAGTTTTTATTCTTTTTAAGGTTGAAGAAGTTCTTTCGAAGGAAGCGGTCCTCACTGGAAGAGTTGGTAAAATTGTAAGCAGGTAGTGAATATTTTTAAAATACGTTGCATCGCAATGTTGCAGTAATTTCAACACTTCTATGGTTGGATCTATTGTTGATAAGCTGGCACACCACAATCGATACTCTGATTTTAATGCTGTCATTGATATTTGCTCCTCGAAGTAAATAGTTAAATTTTTTAATTCTTCGGCATTATCAATTGCAGCAAAACCTGGGAGTAGAATTTGAAATGACGAGAGTATATCCTCATTCACTAATAAACGTTCTGTCATGTTTTGAATCAGAGCATCAACGCATGGAGTAAATATTGTAACTCTGAAGTGGCTTTCAGGGGTTGTGTAAGGTGGATTAGCACGAGTAGTTTGACGCGAAGTCACTTTAGGCACTACAAGATCTATGTCAAAAAGATGTTTAGACATTTGTGATGCTGCTTGGAAAATATCGTTGAAAAAACCATCCGCTGTTTCTCTTATCTGGTGCAGAGTTCTTATTAATTCTTTGGCTCGGTTCATTGCTGATACAAAATCCATAGATTTTTCTTGGAGTTGCACAGACAGTGGCAGCGTTAAGCTGAACAATTGCTCACAGACGAATAGACTAAGCAAAAAATCGCTTTTCTCTACCGCTGCTAAGAAGGCTGATGCTTTAGACGAAATGGACCATGTCTTACTCGAAATTATTTCCAAACTTAGTACAATGAATTTGAAAAGCTCCACAAAGCTTATAATGCTTTCATGCCTTTCTATAAACCTTGTTTCACAAAGGCGAACAAGTCGTCTTTTTTTGCTTTCTGGTGCGTGCTTCTGTATAACGTCCTGGAAAGTTGTGTTTGCATTTGAATGGTTTCTAAATAAATTTGCTATTTCACTGACAATACCAAGGCAGTTCCGTATTGAAGGTAATGACATAGTATTAGAAAGCGCAAGGTTCAATCGGTGACTAGCGCAATGAACATATCGTGCTTTTGGATACAGTTGTCTTATCCTGGTTTGCACTCCACTTAAATGCCCTGACATGTTTGCTGCTCCGTCATATCCCTGTCCAACCAACTTCGCCATATCAAGATGGAGATCTGTACAACGCTTAAGTATGACTTTTGATAAGTTTTCAGTCACCGTCTAGTGTAGTTGCGTACGACTGTTATAGGTTTGAGCTGAGTTGTGTATAAGAGTTTCAAAAGATTCAGTAAGTGATAAATCTTTTTTATTTGCGATTTATTGAAAAAATTTCCTTATTTCGGGGGGGCTTCAGCCCTCTAGCCCCCCCCTGGCTACGTGCCTGGCGTGTCTACAATCAGTGAGCCGAAAACAATACCACAAACTTCTAAGCATACCACGTACTTACATGTGTATATTTTTGTGTATAGAAATGTGTGTTATATGCTTTGACTATACACATGTGTATGTGAATGTGTGCACTTTCACTAATGAGTGTAGCAAGCGCGCCAAAAATTCCGTTGGCGCAGATATTGCGAAAGTTGCAACTTTAGCAGTCGCAGCATGTTATCTATAAGTAATGTTGCATGTGTCCTCATGCATAGAAATAGACTACAAATTTAGTGAAAAATGCCTGCACTCGAAGCTATAAAAAGTGAACCTCAAAAACAAAAGTTCGAATAATATGGAAATAAAGAACAAAGTATTATAAATTGCCAGCACAAGCAAAAGCATTTCACGCTTGGCAGCAGCTCATCTGTATTTCAGTAATGTGCGGTAATTTATACGGTAATGAGTTAAGCCAAATCCAGAAGCATAACTTTGTGCGCAAAGTGCGTAACTTATGCGACTCCATTTGTCATTTCGCTTCACGTGTGTGTGTTAGGGAGTGTGTGTGAAACCGCAAGGTGTGCTTTATTACTCCCTCATATATCAAGCATTTAAATACATACATATGTATCCGTAAACGGAATAACTAAAACTTGATTTTGCCGAGAGTTGCTGAGAAATAATATGCGTGGCTAGATGTACAGGAAACGGAAGCTAAAAACATAAGCAGCCATTAGGATATTGAAAAACCAAATATTTTCACAAACGTATCTGTTCACACTTACTTAACTTGCGGAAATAAAGAACCGGAAAATTTAACTTTGAAAACTTTTTAAATAATACTATAAACAGACTGACTTAACAGTCCTTAAGCCTTTAAATGAAAAGAGCTTATAAAGCTTTTAATAGAAAAGTTGCAGTTCAATATTTCTGATTAGGGGAATCATATGTTTTATAATTTTCATTACTTCCGCTCATTGTGTTAACTCTTTGTTTCTTAAAACTACCCTATATGCCCACCAGTATGTATAGAACCAAACTTTGCTTAGTTTCGATTATGTTCGAAGGCTGATCCAGTCTTTTGTGAAACCATAAAAGTATAACTCCATGCTTCGTTCTTATAAGTCAGCAAGGCGCTTTGTGCCCAATACAAAATTGCTCAGGCGTTTAATCACAATCCTTACCAGCTCGGCGGTGAATCTGAATGTGTGAGCACTCATATATTTCAGCCCGCTTGGATACCGATAGGGCAATGGTCTGTTAGAACCAAGTTCCCGCCAAGCCCAGCTATCCTAGAGTAGAACAAACGTGAATAGGGGAGCCGGGTAGGTGTGTATTCTACTGATAGATGAGGGTGCCTTTTCTTTCCACCTTATCAGCTTTACAGCTTTACATGAACCACACTAGTCTTACTATGTGAACCATACTATTCTTATTACAAAGTGGCTCGATGTCGACAGAATTTTGTTTCACAACTGCATTATCATCCATTATAAAGTTACAGCGTGGAGAATTTCAGACATATGTTCCCTTAGAAACCCAGATCTTCTGAGTCTGATAGCAACTTTCGTGGTCACATACCTTCCGACAATATCTATGACCCTTATATGCTAAATTGCAATAAGTGCCATTGTTGAACGCTCTCGAGCTTCCTCGCAAGTGCGGTCCTTTCTACAGCCTTACTTCATACAAAAATCACTTTGAACATATGTAATGGGATTCACTATGGTGTCGTAGAGTCAGAGTACTTCTTTTGGTGAGAAACCCACCTTTTGAAATAGCTCCTCTACAGAAATATAACAATGTCTTCTCTTCTCTCCTTGATATGAGTCTTTCATGAAGCCTCCTATCTAGGGCAAACCCCTAAAACTTCATCATATCTGTAGGTTGCACTGGTGCTTCTCGAATCTTGTACGACGGAAATAATCATCCCAATTTTATTGGGGTTACTTGAGAGGGCACTACCAACCGCTCAATTAGTTACGAGGTTAGGATAGCCTTACGTGAAGCGTACATGGTACTCAAGAACTTTGATTCTCGCAAAGAAATTAAATAAAATATCTGATGCTAGCAGCGAAAAGTTTTACTGACTTACCACCAAATAATGATGCAAAAAATTAATATTTCTTGCTTAGGAGCGGCGAGCATCCCTTCTTTAGAAACTAGCTAATCTTACTCGGTAAGCCATCCGTATTAAGGGTTAGGGGTAGTCAGAGGTACGAAAAAATGAGAGTTTTCAGTATTTTTTTTTTGCTAATAAATCATGTTATTTTACAAAAGTAGTAATATCGCATTATTATAGGATGTGTTGACTTGAAGTCACAAAATTTAAAAAAAAAAATTTAATTTCCAAAGTTATAGTTGTTTGTGTTGACCCTGTTCCAAAAAAACGTACTTGCAGTGACAAGCATAAGTCCTCATCTAAAAACAATCGAAAAAAAAATTTCTTTCGAAAAAATCAACAGTTAATTGGTCTTAAAAAATCGAAATTTTCGAAAAAAGTAAAAATCCTTCGATCAACGTGAAATTTTCAGGGAACATTACTAAGATATTACACTTAACGAAAATGCAAAAAAAATGTTTTGAAAATTCTAACTATTCCTAACCCCTTAAAGAAAAACACAATATAGTAATAACAAAATCCGATGTTTTAATTAATTTCAGTCATCCACCGAATATATAGAATTTTCAGCTCTTCAGTGTTACTTTTAAAGATCTCATAAGACCTGCCAACCTGCAAAACTCATTTTGTACTAAATTCAAAAAGTTCTACATTTATTAAAAACAAATCGGATCTCTCTTCAATTATTTTCGTCATCATTTTCAATAATCTGTAATAAAGTCAAACTGCACTTTCCTCTACAAACGGTGAAGCATATTCCACTCCCGACGTTACTTCTCCTGCCGTCTATCGTGTATTCCCACTCTTTGAATTAGAACAAATAGAGGGACATCTGAAATGACTAACAGTAAAGAGAACAAGTTTAATACAATCTACTTATCGCGAGAATAAAAAACATTGGACGAAGACAACACAAACATGTAGTTTAATAAAATTATCGCTATAAGTACACGAGATATTAACGCTGATAAATAAAATTTGATATATTGTAATGTACAGGTTCTACGACTCTTAAGAAATAAAAAAATTGAAATAAAAAATTTAAATAGAAATATTATACAACATAAGGTGACCAGAGAAAACACACAACATGACTGAGCGTAGCACAGTCCGAATTATTTGACTAGTTTAAAGAACAATTTACTGTGCAACCTTCAAAGTGTTACTTAGAAAAATACGAATGATTTCTCCTAATGTTTGAATGCGAGGTTATTTTAGGAAAGGTAAGAGCACACTTACTGCCGCTCTTAAATTTTCCAAATCTCTTTAACCGTCATCAAGTGTCACTGCTAATCTAACTAATTTATCTGCTTACACAATAATTTAGGTATGTAATATTGCGGGTAACGGAGATCGCATTTCACCTCTAACCAAATAAAATGTGGCGCTGGAGTTATTTAACCACTTCCGCGGCAGCCACAATATGTGCGAATATTCCTTTGTTTGGTTCAAATATTTAATCTAATACATTCAAACCGCATTACAAATTAACAATACGAGTACAAATGAGCGCGACATATGGCGCAGCTGAAAATTTATAAAATTTTACCCAAATAATTTCAAACCACAAGTGAATTTATGCTTTCACTGACTGATTACGCGTTATTTTGCTTTTGGCTACTTTTGTTTCTGTTATTTGAAATGTTTTCAGTTATTGTTTTTCATATGTTAGCTGACAGATTGGCTGAAATACAACTCTGCGAAGTTTTGTGTTAAGCCAATTTTATTAGTAAATTATCAAATATTTATTTATGAAAATATATCAAGCGATAATTCGATATTATTTTCCATTAATGACTATGAGCTGATATTAATAAATATTTATTAACCATTTACCATCTGCGTAAAAGTTCTCATAACTCTATATTGTATGACTAACTTTCCGCCGCCAAAACAATGGCACATAAATCATTTATTAGCAAAACAAATCATTTAGAAATCAACGCATAGACAGAAAAGGATAGAAAAGGACAGAAAGTATATTTTTATGAAAACTTCGACGACAAGTTTTCTTCCACATAAAGGCTGCTTGCATGACATTCGATTTACTCATGTGACATTTGTCAATATAAGCAGCAAACATGCATTACAAAAAAAAAACAAAGTATTTGTAGGAAGACAAGTCAATATTTGTTTATTTGGCAGCATAAAGATAAGTTAATAAACCAATATGTCGGCCATGTTCAAAGACGAGAAAAAATAGGGTTCATATCTGATATAAGCAACAACATGATTGTTGACAGCGATTGTATCTCGGCTACAGCCGCAAAGATCTGGTTATTGTTCTTGAAGTGACAGTCTGCCAAGTTGGCAGTCCTTAGCTGGATAAAAATCCGGTTGTTATTGGAACGCTGGTCGTATTTTTCGGCGGAAATCAGGCAAGATATTCTTCTAAGAAGGGTATGACATCGATCCCAAGAGGGATCTCACTTGGGCAGCTTAGAACGCCAGTCCATTATGCTACCTAAAACTCATTTCTAATATGTATTTGTATATCATAAAACCCTTACCAATCGACAAAGTGTTTTGAGCTTATCACAAATTTATTGATGTACGAGTACTGATGTCAGTTTCTACTATGTCTCTTGGTTTGCCGAAGGTGAGACCGCTAAAATGTTTCAATCTCAGTTTTGCAAAGACTAGACAATGGAGGAGAAAGTACCGGGATGTTTCCCTAATCGACCGACGTCATGTAATTTTTGTTTGACGAGATCTTTTCATGGCATGGATGATGACAATATCTGATATGAGTTTTCGATAGAACGGTTCTGCGAAAGATTTATACTCCTTTGCGCACTGACCATGGCGAATATCGCATTCGATGGAACGATGAGCTGTACGAGATATACGACGACATTGACATAGTTCAGCGAATTAAAAGACTGCGGCTACGCTGGCTAGGTCATGTTGTCCGGTGGATGAAAACACTCCAGCTCTGAAAGTATTCGACGCAGTACCCGCCGCTGGAAGCAGAGGAATAGGAAGACCTCCACTCCGTTGGAAGGATCTGGTGAACTACGGTGTCTACGTCATAAAAAAGAAAACCAAACGTTTTTAGATCGGAAAGCTTAGTATACGAGGGCTGCTATATATATTTCCGGCCTATAATGAAAATAGGCATATTTATCAACGAAACCGTTTTTTTTTGTTGGATTTGGCTCGTCTTGGAAGACCCACACAGTCGATTGCTGTTTTGTTTCGGGCTCATACGCACAGATCCATGATTCGTCACCTGTGACGATCTTATAAACGTCTTTTGAAGCACCGCGATCGTATTTTTTCAGCATTTCTTTACACCAATCCACACGAGCATTCTTTTTAGCGATTGTCAAATTGTGCGGGATCCAACGAGAACAAACCTTTTTTACAGCCAGGTGTTCATGCAATATCGAATGTATGCTGGTGGGAGAAATGCATAGGCATGCCTCTATCTGAAGGTATGTTACATGACGGTCTTTCGTTATCAGTTCACGTACGGCATCGATGTTTTCTGGCACAACGGCTGTTTTTGGACGACCTTCACGGAATTCGTCTTTGAGCGAGCGTCGGCCACGATTGAATTCGTTGCACCAGTCTTTCACAGTGCTATAGGATGGTGCTTCATAGCCATACAAAGATTTTAGTTCATCGATGCACTCTTGTCGTGATAATTCACGTCGAAAGTTGTGAAAAATGATCGCACAAAAATGTTCACGAGTTAATTCCATTTTTTGGCCGAGATGAAATAAAACAATTCACGATTAAATGACAAAACGTTCTGAGTGATGTTATGCTAAAAAATGTCAAACTTTCCAATGGAAATGTCAGATTGCACCTGGCAAAATGTTTTGCCTAGTCCAGAAAGCCTATGTACCTACCATTCAAGCAGGTTTTCTTGTTGCCTCACATGCATTCGTTTGTTTTACCAAATACAAAAAAATTGGGATTTTTATGGTACAGTATGTATAGTAAACTCGTACGGTTGAAAAAGAAATCGATTCCATTATATTAGTTTTAATGCGCGAAGCTTATTCTGACTGCTCACACATCTATGAAAAATTGCAATGGGAACGCTAAAATTTTTGTAAATAAACTTCTCTCATATGGGGGTGGCAAAAACTACACTTGGGTAAATGTGTAGATGAATAATATGCACATAGCTAAACCAATAAAATGGGTTAACTACACTTTGAATTTTATGACTTCGCTGTTCCTCTACATTTTTTTATTTCTGTCTTCTCTCCTTTATTTTGAGGATTTATTTGATGCAACAACAAATTTATTGTCTACATCAATGATAAAATGCTAGCCATAGAGCTAAAAAGACGAGAGCGTCAATGCTTAACCAAAGAAACGCCAAAAGGCAATAAACGTTGCAATGAAGCGGGCGCGAGAATGAGAGGGCGAAATGTATGGAGGCGTGTGAAAGATAAACGCAAGCGAGTCCAAAACAAATTTAGAGGTTAAATCTGAAAAAATGGTCAAAATGTTAGCCACAGATGCCAACAAAGATTAAAAGAAACAAGTTGAATTAGATTAAAAAATCATTGCTGTCGGAGAGACAAAAAATATGGGCAAAGCTAACGGCTTCTAAGCTTTTTTCAAGCTAAAAAAACAGACGTTTTGTTTTCGTTTTCGCGGCATCCTTTTCAGTTTAGTATTTTTGTCATTTAGCATGTTTCGTTGGACGGCTCTCCCGCGAGGCTTGCCACTTACCGCTCCCTACCCGACTGCATGTGCGGCTGCCAGGCTGTCGCTTACTGCTGTTGCATTTTATTTATGTTGCTTGCAGCTCAACTACTCGCCCGCCATTCTTGCAACTTACAATAGCAATTGCTGCAAGTGTTGCTGTCTCCTCTGCCTGCTATCTGCCCAAATTCCCATGTCTCCATAGTTGTCGTCTGTACAGTGGTCAGCATTACTCCGCTATCTGCCTTTTTGTCAACTGTTTTGACCTTTTCTTGTAGTTTAATTTTTTTCGGCGCATTCAAATGTCAACTGTGGCCAGTTCATAGATCATTGTATCTTATTGTTGTTTTTGGTTGTTGCTGCAGCTGCCACACCATAACGACTCTTTGCAACTATTGTTGCCTTTAGTGCGCGTCTCTGAACTACCAACTCCGAAACTGTAGTCGGAGCTGCGCCACAGTTTTGAGTTGCACACGCAGAGTTGCATGCTCGTATTTACTTTGGCTTTTGTTTATTTATTTTCTACTTTGTTTCATTCTCCACATTTTTAAATGCATGCAAACCATTTTCTTTTTATAACTCTTTTGTATATTGTATTCTTTGCAGATAAAACGACATTGCACAGTGGACTAATTGATATTCTTAACAGATGCAAATAAATACGATTCTTTGGAACATCATTTGCGATAAAGAGAGAGAGAGGCTAGATGTTTGATTGAAGCAGAACATACTAAAGCATGGAACTTAAGGAAAACGTTACTTCAAACTAACTATTGGATTGCTAAGAGATTCATTTTCTTTACTGACGTAGACACCGCTTACCCGATTATAGCCGAATCAACAACAGCGCGCCAGTCGTTTCTTCTTTTTCGCAAGCTGGCGCCAATTCGAGATTTCAAGCGAAACCTTCTTCACCTGATCCTTCCAACGGAGTCGAGGTCTTCCTCTTCATCTGCTTCCCCCGGCGGGTGCTGCGTCGAATATTTTCAGAGCTGGAGTGTTTTCGCCCAATCGGACGACATGACATAGCCAGCGTAGCTGCTGTCTTTTAATTCGCTGAACCATGTCAATCTCTATATCTCATATAGCTCATCGTTCCATCGATTGATGTATTTGCAGAACCTTTCGAAAACTCGTAACGTCAACTTATAAATGTTGTGAACTTTACCATTACCTGATCTTTAAAAGAACTAAGAGCTCGAACTTCGTTTACATATTACAATGTCTACTTATTTCCTTAATTCTACGCCATTCTTGTCATCCTATTTGCAATTGCGTAAAAGATTGCAAAGTATCATATCATACCAAAAGCACTAAGAACAAGCTGCAAAGTTGGTGGCGCTGGATGAGTTTTCTACAAGAACTTTAAGGCATAGCTCGATCAGCGGAACTTTCAACATCTACACCAATGGAACAAAAATGGCTGATAAAGTAAGCGCTGGGATCTATTCTGTGGAGCTATGTCGCAAGCAAGCCTTTAAGCTGCCGAAATACTGCAGTAAATCTTCACCGTCAGGAAAGCTACTGAAATAGCTAGTAACGCAGGAAAGACCTCGATAGCCAATCGGTAACTAAAGCAGTAATCTTACATCGCATTTTATCAGAGAACGACCTTAGCAGCAGGTAGGCAGTCGATACAGTGGCTGCCGGAAGACATTTGTATATATTCTGAGTGACTAAGGATTACCGAAAAATGAAATAGCTGATGAGGTTGCCAAAATTATCATCTATCTGGCTACTGAAACAGTACGTGAAGTACGTAAATCGCTAAAAACGATACATATTGAAATTTCTGAAAGGACACAGACGAATAAGGATGACATGGAATGCCTTAGGGATAAACAGGTTCGCCAAAGTCCATGTGTAAGAGCCTTGAAGCAAAATTCCCATGCATTTTATTCACACGATCTTGAATGGATTGCAGGACTGTTGTTAGAGTAATGACAGATTACAACTTAATGACACAACATGCGAAAAAATTAGAAAGAAAGTACAGGGAAGTAGGTTGGAAAACCTCCTCTGCTTATAATAATCCATATTAAAAACTTGTCTTAAGATATCTAAGATCCTGGCCGCCAGTCCAGAGTTGTGTGGAAACTCAACTGGTAGTAGCTTCGGTTACAAGGGCATACCAAAGACTTTAACCTGGTACGGTAAGGAGCAGTTAGAGTTAGGGGTAACTCCAATCTGCTCATTGGGTTTGGCCCTTTGTGGAGATTCGTGGTGACTGTGGTCCCAAATATGGAGTTGCATTGCAACGTGATGCCGTGCACATAGTACGGTAGAAGTTTTAGATGGGCCTCGAGCCCTACCAAGGTGGTTAGTGTGTTTATGCCACACTGCCAATTGGTACTGAAAATGTTTATCCAGTTTTCAGGGCGCTGATCACCGCATTGTATTGATCTGTTGTGCTTCTGAGCACCGTAGATTTAAGCTGTTCGACAGTAGGAACCTACGTAAAACACAGACTTCACAGCTGAACATTGTTCACTAGATTCACACGGAGGGTGACTAAATATTTTGTCAGACACTCTTTGACAAAGCTGAGCGGAGGAACTCGAAACGCTTTCTCCTTTATTGCTCCACATTTGCCGCACTAAGATTGAAATATCTCGGTCAAACGGTTGGTGAATTTATTGAAATGGCTGGGATAGATATTAGCCGCCTTAATAAATTTGTGATAAGATCAAAGCGCTTCGTTCTACCATGAGAATCTGGTGACCCGCTCTCAGAAGTTTTTAGGTAACGCAAAGGACGAAATGAGATCAATCGCTTTTGGATCATCCCAACGAACTAACCTAACCTAACTTACCCCTTAACAATGAGACTAAACATATTTGACAATAAAAGATATCTATTTACATCCAAAGTTTAGAATTTTTCATTTCTAAAAGTTTGACGGCGATTAATTACTTATTCAACCACCCATATACGCCAAAGTAACCTACTCGTATATAACTGATTCGGATAATATAAGAAGTTATCTTGCCAAATTTGCTTCTTAACTTAAAACACCTGATCTACTGTATGTCAGGGGCCGTAAAGCGCCAGCAAGAATAACTTGTAAAATAATAAAGTAGTTGAAAAGCAACAAAATGTGTAAGAATTTATGTGATTGTCAGCAACTGTTTACCATAACACACACTCGTAGCAACATACGCTCTTTCAAAAGCGCCGTTCCGTTTCCCATTGGACTTGCAGGCGCTCACACATAAGAGCATGAAACAAACGTGAACTGCATATAATATGTACATGTGTATGTATGTCACAGTACATTGCTGTAATGAAAACATTAAATGTCATATGAAGAGCTTCACTCGACGCTCAGCTCGTAATATTTTGCTGTGACTTTTATTAGCACACTTTAATGTTTTAAAGCTTGAAAGTTTAAGAATATAAGGAAAACATTAAATACGACATAAAACTAGTTTTTTCAACTATTTACTTTCCGTCGATTAAACAACAACTTCTGCTTGGTGTCGATTACTTTTCATTTGTTTATTTAGAGGCATATTTTTCTAACGTTTTTTCCCCCACAGCCATGGTGACGGCAGCAACATCTGTTTTCGGCTTTTCTGCTATCAATTTCGCATTATACACTGTTTTGTTTAATCCAATTTGATTTTAATCCAATTTGAAGTCGGCTTAAGTATTTATTTTTGTAATAGTTAAACGATTGCGAGAATTCAATTGGCTGCATTTTTTACCGAAACTCAAATATTTGAAACTAACTGTTTATATTTACAACTTTAAATGGCATCGGCATGCGTATAAAATATGCCTGGTACACATGTGACTAAAAATATGTACTTTTTATGTTGCCGCTTTTTGTGTAGAAATATATTTTTAAACGATTTTGTGATTACGTAACTGTAAAAATATGTACAAAGACGTATTCGCTAAACTTTCGGTTAAAAATTGCAAATGTTGTCCTGCGTTTTTTGCGTTTACTGCTTGTACCTAAGAAAAAATTTGTAAATATACACATTCCAGTGTTTTTTTAACATTGAATTACTAAACAAAAGAAACAAGTACGGAAGATTTAAGTTTGGTCCAATTGGAAGTTTGAATTCTTTCGCACTTTCAAATAGTATGGATGTTTGATATCAAAACTTTCGTTATGAAAGTTTGTGTATTTGCATATTTCTTGTAAAATTGGTACATGAATAATTTATTAAAAAAAATCTTGAATGTCGATTTTTACAAGAAATGTGTATTTAATTTGGACTAATTAAATTACAGTTTTTTTTTTTTTCAAATACATTCTTCAGTCCTTCTTCTTGTAAAATATAAAAGAACAGAATTATAACCAATTAATTCAGTTTTTGTAATAAAAACAAATATTTTTTTATTGTTATTATTTATAGCACTTCCTCAATTTTGATACAATTACCATTTTAATGTTTAGTATAACCTCCTCAAAATAGGTCTTTTCCGCCCACAAATTTGAATGTTGGGATGACATTGCGTCTAATTTTATGACTTCTTCCAAACGTAATTTGTTACGTCTGACCGTGGATATTAATTTAGCTTTCGTCTGCCCAAAATATATTCGCCCACTGTTCTTGATAACGTATAGTAAGCACTGGTTTTTTAATTTTGCGCCTGGCTTTAAGCCCTTGTTGTGTTTTTAAATACGTGGTGTACAGTCATGCGAGAAGCTTGTTTTCCGTAAGTCCTCTTCAGTTCTTTTTGCATATCAGTACCTGATTTTATTGCTCCCGAGGTCACCAAACGGCTGATAGTTCATCAATCGTGGTTATTTAAAACGGATCGTTGACCAGATCAATGGTTAGGTATTGATATTTCATGACAATTTGCAATATTTTTCACTGATCCAAAGGCAATTTCAGCTAATTTTGCAACTTGCCGATTTGGTGCCCAAAAAACAGGTGACATTGTATTTATTTAGAAAATTCTTTATTTATTTTTCCAAATCAATTTCATCCCCTTCAAAGTAAACCCCTCCCGATGCAATGCATTTATGCCAACGGATTTTCCAATCTTCGAAACACTGGTTGTAAGTTGTAGTCACTTTCCGGGATGGCCTTCAGTTGAAGGCGGAACTATCGTATAAAAACGGTGTCCCCGGAGTGGTCTTTTGGGCTTGGTGAACAGCCAGAAGTCGCACGGCGCCAGATCAGGTGAATACGGTGGTTGCGGAACGATATGGGTTGAGTTTTTGGCGAAATGATCACGAATTACGAGGGCAGTATGGGATGATGCATTATCGTGGTGTAAAAACCAAGAATTGTCCTTCCATAATTCCGGCCTTTTTAGGCGGGTAGCGTTACGCAAACGACGCATAACATTCAAATAATATTCCTTGTTGACTGTTGGAAGGAATTCATAATGCACAACACCACGATAATCGAAGAAATGTTGACTGATTTTTGAGCGATTTGTTTGGTCTCGGCTCTCTTTTGGCACGATATTCGCTCGATTGATCGGTTGTTTCGGGGTCGTAAGCATAGATCCAAGTCTCATCGCCAGTTATAATGCATTTCATGACACCCTGGTAGTCGAAAAGCATCGTTTCACACACTTCAACGCGACGCCTTTTTTCCAAAAAATTCAATGTTTTCGGTACCAGTCGAGATGCCAACTTCATCAGCAGAGTCTCTAATGGTTAGTCGACAGTTTTTGAAGACCAAATCTTTGATTTGTTGAACGTGAGCTTCGTCGGTTGAGGTTGATGGTCGCCCAGGACGCTCGTCGTCTTCGACACGTTCACGGGCGGCTTGGAACTCACTATACCACTTGTAAACATTTTTTTTAGACATAGCCTCATCACCAAAGGCTTTCTGCACCATCCTCAACGTATCCGCAGCAGAAAATTGATTCCGTAAACAAAATTTAATGCAAATTCTTTGCTCAACAAATTTCGACATCGCAAAAAACGAAAAACTCACTTTTAGCAGCTCACAAAACGACACGTATGTATCTCAAACACTAATGAATATTTTGACATGAAATTTGACATAAATGTGACTGACAGTACTACTAACATAAAAAAAAAAATAATTCTCCAAATCCTTCGACGCGCACAGTTTAAATTCAAATGTAACCTAATTTTGTGGGCGTATACAGACAGTCGAGCAGACAGACTGTTTCAATCGCAGAGTTATCTGTACAAAATTTGGTATGGGTCGCTATTTAATACAGTAATGCAATCTTCGAATAAATTGTGCGGATCGCATCACTATAGGTATATAGTAGATGCCATACAATTTTACTAATCAAAATCAAGTTCTTATAAGGAATATTTTGTTTTTGTGAAGGGTCTATAATACCGTGCAACCAAAGCTAAAGTTTTTTCTTGTGTTTTGTTTTCACAATAAAACATATTTACGTTTTCAGTTTAAACTATAATAGTTTTTCAAATGAACTCAACATTAGAAAGCTAAAAAGAGATACTGGTTTTCGAATGACATGGCGTATGAGTAATTTTAAAAAATAATAAAGTATATACATACATACAATACTAACACATTGAATACTTCACATCTGTTCTCCGGTACAGAGCTTTTAATATATAAAATCCTATCACTCAATGCAAAATATGTTAAATTAAATTAATTGTCTGACGCTCTTTTATTGGAGTTAAGAAATCAGAAGGACGCAAAAAATTAATTAATTCGCGAATCTGTTAAAATTTCTTTGAAGTACAGCCACACAGACTAACCCAACAAACACATTGAGCTATTGATTTTTATTAGAACTGCTTGAAAGTAAGAATTTTCCAAATACATCCAATTTACTGATGTAATTATAACAACATACACGCACAAATTGCACAACAACTACAAAATGTTGTTCAAATGTCATGCAACATAGTATTTTTTTGTCAAAACTGCTGCAGTGCGTTTCAATGTCAGCATTAATATTAGCTTAACTTTTTTCAAAACTTTTATATATGCATAGACATAATTCAGATATTATATATTACAAAACTACATATGTATATAAATCAGGAACACTGCATTGCAGGTTGAAATCGGAGAGTGCAATTGTGACATAATAAAATGGAATAATCCAATGTCAGCATTTTTTACAAAAAACTTGCAACTGTGCATAAACAAGTGCAAAGGACAGAAAAAAAATTAAATTGATTAATTTTGGCAAAAAATCGTTGAGGGAGAGGGAATTCATTGCCAATTCATCAGCGCATAAAAAGCAGCGGTTTAACGCATTGCAAAAAGTAATGTACACTTTATATAATATATTCATAAAATACGAGTATGCAGACCTGTAAGTATAAATGCAATAGTTTTTCTTTCGCTTTTTATTTATTTGAAATAAAGTGGTGGAAAAGGAATGGAAAAAATATTATTTTAGGTTTACTATTATAAAGCAATTTTATTTGAATTATTTTATATATTAAATTTTGTTAATAATAGAATATGCTTAACTAAATTAGGAAGCGGTACAAAATGAACAACGGATCACTAGTTTTAGTGAAAATACCATATCTAAGCAATGCTCGATAAATTTTACCGAATTTGACACATAGTATTCTTCACGTACTTTTAATTACAACAATCGTAAGTACCTGCCGGCGACACCCTAACCTAACGGTGCTTTTAAAATTACATTGATCAATAAAATGCGTTAATCAGCGAACCAAATAAAAAATGCACCTTTTCCACCTTGGTCGGGTTCGAGGCCGATCAAAAACCGTGCTGTGGGTCCGGCACCCGGTCGTACTACGACTTCACACTGAATTAAATTTTTCAATCCTACCTGCCTTTAGGCTTAAACTACAGCCACCACGAATCTCGCCAAAAGATCAAACCCAATGAGCAGATTGGAGCGAATTTCAAGGGCTAACTGCTCCCCGTAGTACCAGACTAAAGTCTCCGTTGTCGTTTGAACTTCAAATGACTTTTCATTGGAAGAAATCTCTTAGTTCTAGTTGAATATCACAGCACTACTTATATTACCGACAAAGACTATGCTGAAATTTCTAGGCAAGCCAATAATACGGACTTAGTACATATGGAGTTAAGTCGCCTCTTACGGCAGTCATACCTTACTGCGGGCAAATTTTCTGCGAAATCAGACTATAACTTTGGCTGCGTCTCGTATATCAAATTCAATTTTTCGTTTCCCTGTACAGTCTCAAGCGCCATCTCAATAACTTAATGATTACCGGAGCTCTTCCCTCGTATAATTTATATACCCGCTGAAAAGAAACTAATTTCATATAAAGGGTGATTTTTTAAGAGCTTGATAACTTTTTTTTTTTAAAAAAACGCATAAAATTTGCAAAATCTCATCGGTTCTTTATTTGAAACGTTAGATTGGTTCATGACATTTACTTTTTGAAGATAATTTCATTTAAATGTTGACCGCGGCTGCGTCTTAGGTGGTCCATTCGGAAAGTCCAATTTTGGGCAACTTTTTCGAGCATTTCGGCCGGAATAGCCCGAATTTCTTCGGAAATGTTGTCTTCCAAAGCTGGAATAGTTGCTGGCTTATTTCTGTAGACTTTAGACTTGACGTAGCCCCACAAAAAATAGTCTAAAGGCGTTAAATCGCATGATCTTGGTGGCCAACTTACGGGTCCATTTCTTGAGATGAATTGTTGTCCGAAGTTTTCCCTCAAAATGGCCATAGAATCGCGAGCTGTGTGGCATGTAGCGCCATCTTGTTGAAACCACATGTCAACCAAGTTCAGTTCTTCCATTTTTGGCAACAAAAAGTTTGTTAGCATCGAACGATAGCGATCGCCATTCACCGTAACGTTGCGTCCAACAGCATCTTTGAAAAAATACGGTCCAATGATTCCACCAGCGTACAAACCACACCAAACAGTGCATTTTTCGGGATGCATGGGCAGTTCTTGAACGGCTTCTGGTTGCTCTTCACCCCAAATGCGGCAATTTTGCTTATTTACGTAGCCATTCAACCAGAAATGAGCCTCATCGCTGAACAAAATTTGTCGCGGTTAGCCCGAAACACATTTCGAACCGAACACTGATTTTGGTAATAAAATTCAATGATTTGCAAGCGTTGCTCGTTAGTAAGTCTATTCATGATGAAATGTCAAAGCATACTGAGCATCTTTCTCTTTGACACCATGTCTGAAATCCCACGTGATCTGTCAAATACTAATGCATGAAAATCCTAACCTCAAAAAAATCACCCGTTACATTACGTATTCCGATAAAAACTTGAAACTATAAATTTTTAATATTACTTTCACAATTTTGAAGATGTCGATCTGAAACTTTGCACACGTCCTTTTCTTTTCAATCAGCTTCTCATTTGTCGAAACTGCCGATACTCGTAATGGAACTCTTTGCAGTACACTACATATAACTACCATACAAACTAATCACAATCAATATAAAGATTTATTTCCCACTTTCTATGTATTTCTTAACCTTAACCCTTAGCCACCTAACGTCGGTCAAAGTTAACTTAATTTTAGTGTTTAAAGTATAAATATAATAATAAAATACGCAAAAACCGCACATAACTCTTTTGTACCTTTTATTTAATATTAACAAAAAATTAACTTAAAAGAAGTTTCATACTTCAATAACATTTTTTTATTCATTGTTATACGAATTTTGTAAGAAAACGTAGATACTTTTATAAAATGAGATCTAATTAGGAAAAAAATATTCGACCTTAAAATTTTTTTCTTTTTTTTTATAACTTAAAAACATGGACTTCAGTAATAAATTGTTTTTGGCGCGATTAAATCGCAATTAAAATAAAATTGCAACCTGCCAACAATCACAATTTTTGGCGGCATGGTATACATATTTTTTTGGGAACATTCAATACAAATTGGATTTTTGCATTCAAAACACATGTGGAATGTCCTGCGTTTCTTTTTGGGATCACATAGTGAACAGATTTTACGTTTTTCAAATTTTTCTACGTTGTCGGTCAGCGATGTACTGGGTACTTGATCCATTTTCAGTACACGGCGAATAGCGCTTTGAAGTTCTCTGTGTAATCCATTCTGGTATGCACGGCGTTCTAAATGTGGTTTCACGAGATCTTCATCTAATTTCTTCATAAAATTAAACCGAAGTACCTTTTCCTGTGTTTGGTTCATCGTGCTTACGATATATGCATTTACAGCAGAAATATCTAGCATTCTATAGAAGATCGCCATTGGCCATCTCTGCGTTCGCCGAGAAGTGGAGTAAATGGCACATTTTTGATCCAGCATGTCCACTCCCCCTTTTGTGCTGTTATAAAACATCACCATTTCTGTTTTTTTAGTATTAGGATCAATGTTGGAAGTATGATGCATGCTGGACAGAATAAAGATGGATTTGTTAGTCTTTGGCACAAAAGATGCCAATGTTGCATCGGACGTGAATCAAAAAATGGACGAACCAACTTTTCGATGACGACTTGGGAGAAAGTTAGGAGGAATTTCTCGTTTGTTCGTTTGTACCCACGAGTATCAGCTTATTTTTCTTCAAAATGGTCATAAGCTCAACTGATGTAAACCAATTATCGGTTGTTATATTTCTGTTGGTGCCTTCAATCGTAGATATCAATCTCAAAACAGCCTGGGTAGGTTTGCCTAGTTTATGGTACTCAAAAGGTAAGCCTTCACTGTCATAGTCCTTTCCCAAGTATAGGTAGGCATTCAAAAGGTACCCTGTTGTGGCAGTAATGCACATAATTTTAAGGCCATATTTATGAAGTTTCTTTGGCATAAACATTTTGAACCTGCACTTTCCGCGAAAAGCCACTAACATTTCGTCTATGCAAGCGTAGGTACCCATTGAACAAACTTCTTTGCAGTTCTCCATGAACATATAAAACAGGTGAGCTATCGGTGCTGCAATATCTGTCAGACGTCGTTCACTTCGAGTGCAGGCATCATCAAAACGAATATAATTAAGGAGAACTTCAAATCTGTTTTTGCTCATTATACAACGGTAAATTTCTCTACCAGTTCCGTCCGTGCTGTACCAACTTGAGTAATGTGTATGGTTTTCATTAAAAATTGACGTATAGTATAGCAAACCAATAAAAGCTCTAAGCTCAATTATATCTAAATCCTGAAACACATGTTTTGTTTTGATAGTTAGGCTTCATTTTTCTGATTTTTTCGTTTGTGTGCCGTATAATTTCATCTAACATATCATTTTTAAAAAACAAATTCCACAAATCTAGGGGTTTTGTATTTCTGTGCAACACATTTCTGAAGAGAGGTTTGAGACCAGGTAGGTCTCGTACAATGTTATGCTGCGCAGTTTCTTGACCTTGTAATCGCGGGACCAACGCAGACCAACGAAACCGGTTTCTTACCAAAATAAACTCCTATACCTTGCCAGTGGTATATCGTCGTCAGAAGACGAACACTCGATCGCGTTTTCTTTCTCACGCGATTGTTCTGACTCATTTAATTCTATTTCCGATTCTGGCTGACATTCGCCATCAATTACATGGTCTACAGGAGCGTCTTCTATGTCACTGCAGTCTTCATTTGGTTATTCATTGCAACTTCCTTCAAACTCCGACTGCGAGTCCAACTCTTGCATCCATCTACCGATGTTTTGATCATGCGAAAACATAATAACTCTATAAAACCACAAAAAAAAATTTTCGGCACTAAAATTCCATAAACACCTAATCGCTCGATGTAATGAAAATATTATTGCCGTTCAGGCAAGTGTTGCTGAAGACCATAATTTCTCGATTTCAGGACGCTCTCAAGAATTTGGACTATTTCAAACCAGAACCGGCCGAATTTTGAGAAAAGATTTGGACCTGTCCATACACAATTGTTTTCGTTCAAGAACTGAATACTGGACGGCTGTAAACTTCATGTTGTCGATTTGCTGGTTTTGTCTTGGAACAACTTGAAAACGATATCGACTTTTTTAAGAAAATCATCTTCTGTGATGAGGCTCACTTTCATCTGAGTGGTGCGGTAAATAAACAAAACTGGCGATTCTATAAATTGACAGTTTAGTGTAGTTTTTAGTCTTGCGGAATACTTCTTTCGAAATGAACGATGTAACCGTTACTGTCAATAGATAGTATGGATCGATGATAATCAATTTTTTATGGCCGCAATTGGTGAAGGTTTATCTTGGCAACATCTGGTTCCAACAAGACGGGGCTACGTGCCACACAACACGTTTATTCATTCGATTATATCAAGAACTTGTGTCATTTAATTTCTTGTAAAAGTTGTGATTTAGCACAATTAGTTTAGTTCTTGTGGGGTTATTCGAAGTTTAACGAGACTCACCTCAAGCTTTAGAAGTCAATATTAAACGTACGCAGTATATATGTATACCTGTCCTCTGCACCATTATGATATAACGGGTGGGCCATATAAAATTTTAAATTTCGAAGATAGGGCGTAAAAGATTGAGTGTAGCGTTTGCTGTATGGCACGTAGCGCCGTCCTGCTGGAACCAAATGTTGTCCAAGTCTTCCTCTTCAATTTTCTTAAAGAAAATTCGATGGGTACGGCGGTTCCTTCTTCATTTTCGAAGAAAAATGGGCCGATGATTCCACCAGACCAAAATCCGCACCATACAGTGATTCGTGCTGGGTGCATTGGCTTCTCGACGATTACGTGCGGGTTTTCTGTGCCCCAAATGCGACAATTCTGCTTGTTAACGTAACCATCGAGGTGGAAATGAGCCTCGTCCGAAAAGATGATTTTTCGGTAAAATTGACCATCCTCGGTCAAACGATCTTCTGCCCAATCTGCGAACTGTAGACGGCTTTTTTCTAGTGAATAGCGACCCATTTCGTAAATTTTAGACTTTTTACTGAATATCTGTCACTTTCCGAATGGTATTTGACGTTTCCAATGTCGAAATATAGATAATTCAAATTTAAAACGTTAGATGACCCACCCTATATAAGTTATTTCTGTTAGTTCGATTGATTTTAGGATATTTGTACGACTTTTTTTCGTAGATAAGGTAACAAAAGTTTCACTCCTATCTTTCAGCCTCTCGAAATAAGCTTTATAAACTGAGTCTGCTAATGATTCGCAAATTTGACGGCGCTTATTATGGCAACGTATGAGACACCAATTATTCATTACATTCCCGTTGCTTTCAACAAGTTCAAATACTTTGATCGACAAGATTGGAATGCATAGTCGCCGTCATCTCAGCTTCATACACACACAATCAGTAAACTGGTTAACTATCACAAACCCTTGTTCTACATTTTTAAGATCACGTCTGAAGTTCCAAAGCCCGAAGCTTCTAAAACTCTCATTTTCATAACATTATTAACTTAAATAGCGGTTGATTGTCTTGCAGTAAAATGTGTTTATTAACAGAAAATCAAATATTTTCCAACAATTTTCTTACAAACGTGTGGCAGTCATCCTAGAACCTTGTAAAAGCCATCAAAATCCTTCTTTTCATGAGCTCAATCCTGAACCTTTAACTTATTACAGTAGGAGAAAATTTCATTGTAGGTGCAGCCCTTGTTGCAGCATTCATCATAAACACCGATTAAGACCGTGTCTCGGTGGCGGCGAGTTTTTGCCAGCGTATTCACCTGCCCGCCATGGATCTCAGACAGAAACGGAAACCTGGCGTAAGGGAAGACTAGCTCATCTTCCAGAGCATTGCTGCCCTGATCATCCCATTCCACTGAAAATCGATAAATTTCAATTTTTTATTAAACATAAAAAAATCGTTCACTTATACTCACTTGATTTCTTGAATTTCGTATTGAAGCCATTCACGCAAATAGTGCTGAGTACCGCATCCAGTGCGGGACCGCAAACGGTCCTGCCGGTGCTGTGATGTAAGGCCACTGATAGAACAAGCAACAAAGCGCAGATTCTCAACAAAGTCATTGTTATTGTTTGTAATAAATTTGTACTAACTGTTCCAACTCTTGAAGCTAAGAAAGCTAACTGATGAAACTTGAGATTTCCGGTAGGCTTTTATACTAGCGGGCTTACCTAAAAGAGTCCTTGTTGTGCTCACACATATTTAGCATAATTTCAACCAATTGAACCCGATATAAGCGATTATGTTTATTAAGCTTCATCGACTCTTTGCATATTTATGAGCGCACACGTGATTAACGCTAATGATAACTGTAGTAAGATTGAGGGCAACTAAGCAATCCATATGTAGATTGGTCCCACACGAATTCATATGCATATGAGCGCACGTGCAAAGAAGTAGCATCTTATTGAAAGACTCTTTATTGTAGAAGGAGTTAACTATTTAATATTAAAGACATTTAAGGATGTGCTACTATCACTTCATTGCTTTAAGATTATTAACGGGGTTTTAATAGAGACGCTACAATAGTAGGCCGATAGAGGCAACAAACAACGCCATATTTTTTCTGCTCTTTTCACATGGAAAGATATACGAGAACATAGAGTGGAAATTATTAAAATTTACTACCGAAATTTGGAATCAATGGCCTTGGCTTTAAGAGTTACTACCTGAAAAACTGCTTCATTGAGGAAGTGTACAACAAATTTTGATTTTTTGAATTTTTTATTCAGTTTTTCTATAACACCGTTTATAAGTAAGTATATATTTTTTAACTATCATAAGGATTTCAAAACGCCTCTTAGATTATTCTTTCGACTAACAAAGAGCATAGACGTATAACAAATTCATTTAACGTGAAAGTCATTTAGAAGATTTTAGAAATTTAGTAAGCCTATTTGCAGTAGGATAACAACTCGCCGTAGGAGCAAGGCTTACGGCAGCATTCATCGTAAACACCTTCCCGTCGACGGCGAGTTTTGGCCACTGTATCGACGTGGCCGCCATGATTTTTGCCTAAGAAAGGAAAGTTCATCAAGCCGAAAGGTGACAGCTCTTCGGGCTCAGCGTTACCTAGGCCATCCCATTCCACTAAAAATTCATTAATTAGAAGCATTCGTCCATATTGCATGCAATAGCTAAAATAGGTTACTCACGTGATTTCTTGAACTTCGTATTAAAGCCATTTTCGCACATAATACTGAGTGCTGCGTCTATGGCAGGGCCACAAACGGCTTGTTGCGCCGAAATATGCTCCAAGCCAACTATGAAGACCGCTATAAGGGTAACAATTTTCAGCGCACTCGAGATCATAGCGGTAGTTAATTTATTTGGTTGTATGAGTATGTGTTAACAATTAACTCTTTTAGTTCGACACAACGTTCTATTGAAGCTGTGCAAAGGAACTGATGTTATTTGCAAAAATCTGTTGCGCTTTTATACGAGCGACTTCGCGAAATAAAGCTGTCATATTGGATGGGTGCCACCCTGCGGTTAAGCAAAGGCCATATGATGAGGTACTCATATCACATGTTTTAGCCACTAATTCAAGGACATGTCGTGCATCAAAAGTATTTATATTTTGCATGTAATTACTAAGTTCTGAAAGTCAGAAGTACGAGTATGCAACAGTAGGCGTAATAGATTCATTAGACACTTAGTATTATATATTATCGTCAAGGTGTGCAGAATAATTTCAGGTGTTGGAGAAATATGTTAATAAATATGTGAGGAAGGGCTACTTACGCAATTTGCAAGGCTCAAAGAACGGAAAATATGTTGAGGTATTGGCAAAATTTCGTACCGATGAATTGACGACACCGTGATTGAATAAAAACCATAGTTGAACATATGCTTATGCAAACGTGCTAAAAACTCGAAAAAACGACGGATTTTTTTGGGGTATATGAATTATCAACGGAAATTCCAGAAATCATTGTTAGGAATATGACACCAAGATTCAGACCGATTTCACTCACAATATCTCACCAAACTATAGTACTCGTATACTACTCTAAGCAAAAAAATTGTAAGTTGTTCATAAATCTAAAATTCTTAATTTATTCTTCAAAATCTATGTCGTCCATTTTTTGAGCCAACATTTTTTACATGCCTAGTAGCAGTTGCTAAAGTCAATTTTCAGAACAACCTTCGATGCGCGTAGAGATTCTCGTTTATTGTCTTCTATTTACTCAAAACGGTTTCCTGGAACGTTCGTTTGAGTTTGCTGAATAGCCAGAAGTCACACGGAGCTAAATCAGGCGAATATGGTGGTTGCGGCACGATATTGGTTGAAAATTTGGCGAAAAACTCACGAAGAATCAATGCAGTATGCGACGGTGCATTATCGTGGTGCAAAAACCAAGAGTTGTCGGCCCATAATTCCGACCACTTTTTACGAACAGCTTCGCGCAAACGACGCATACCACTCAAATAGTATTTCTTGTTGACAGTTTGGACGTTTGAAAGGAATTTGGAGTGCACCACATCTCGATAATCGAAAAAACTATCAACATAACCTTGATTTTTGACATGCTTTGACGTAATTTTCTCGGCTTCCGCTCACCTTTGGCACGATATTCGGGCGATTAATCGTCTGTTTCCAAGTCGTAGTTTATAATATTATACTTTCACTTAATTCCACTGGGGAATTCTACATATTGACCTATGGCTCTGAAAAAAGTTCAACATAATCACGGAGATCTCGACATTCCGTAGCTAGAACCTTGAAAAAATATAGTTCGATTTGTACCAGTTTCTACGCGGTATATGTTTAGCATAGTTTTCCACCCCAACTTAACTTTGATCGTTAAGTTGCGTGACAGCTATAATCTATCTAGAGTGCCCCTATACGGACGGATCCGAAATTCTTGGGGAAAAAATGGTGTGTGCAAAATTTCAAATCAATATCTCAAAAACTTAAGGACTTGGATAGCTAGTATCTATATAAAAATATATATTCATAATGTAATGAAAGTTATTATAACCCAACTATTACCCTCTTCCTTGCCCAACCGACAGGAGCGCGAGGGGCGCAATCCACATACATACGTGCAGAATTAGCCGAGTCATGAAAGGCAAGAGAGCTTTTAAGCGTTGAGATCTAAAACTGCTTGGCTACAGAAACAAAAATTTCAACAGCTAAGATTTGATATACGTTATAAATAATTGTTACGATTTCATTTCTTGCGATATGGTCTATTTAATTTCGAAAAGTGAATCAAAATCATGATTTATGCGAAAGAATGGTTTGTTAAGATCAAACCGAATCGAACCGGGATATTAAATTTAACTACAGACAAGAAAAAATAATTGCTAATCCTTCCATTCAGGATTTTTACTAAGAATATAATACCAAGCATTTCTCTACGACTCGTAAGTGGGTAGGCTTATTAGTTTTAAACGACCAGTGTATGGAGGAAGACTTAACCTACAATCAGGAAATGTTCAAAGGCATATAAAATATATATTTTTTTTACTGACTTTAACTTGTCAGAAAGGATTTGGTAACTAAATTTTCATACAGCAGAGCCATTAGGTATAACCAGAGCTGCATTGTTTTAGTAACATACATACTCGTATTTATAAATTCTTTAGACCAACGTTTAACAAAACGGAAAATACCTTTTGATTTCAAGACTATGGTAATAATATGAAGACTAAAAAAATTAAGCTAAAGGTCCATAATAATTCCCATATCAACAAAGCTATAAACTTGCTCTCGTAAATAGCCGTTTACAACATAAAGAGAGTAAAACCAAGATCTACGAGAAAAACACATTATCTTACATTTTTTTCAGATTCAATGGCAAATCGTTTTTATCACACCAAACAGCCAAATTGTTTAAGTATATTTGCAACCGACACCTCTCATCAATTTAAGTATATAATTTAAAATGCTTTACGTCGTCGGCATATAATAAAATATTTGAGAATTCTGGAACAGAAGAGATATCATTAATAAATAACAAAACAGAATAGGGCCAAGATGACTACCTTATGGAACACCTGAAAAGACACTAATTGAATATGAAAGAGTATCCTTAAATATCACTCGTTGTGTTCTATTATAAAGATAACAAGTAAGGAAGGGCTAAGTTCGGGTGTCACCGAACATTTTATACTCTCGCATGATAAAGTGATAATCGAGATTTCATTATCCGTCATTTACATATTTTTTTAAACGTGATACCTCAGCTCAAATACCGTATTTGTGTAAAGTTTTATTCCGCTATCATCATTGGTTCCTAGTGTATATATTATACAGAGAAGACATCAGATGGGATTAAAAATAGCGTTATATTGGAAGAAGGCGTGGTTGTGAACCGATTGCACCCATATTTCGTACATATCATCAGGGTGTTAAGAAAATATTATATACCGAATTTCATTGAAATCGGTCGAGCATTTCCTGAGATATGGTTTTTGGTCCATAAGTGGGCGACGCCACGCCCATTTTCAATTTTTATTCAAAGCCTGGGTGCAGCTTCCTTCTGCCATTTCTTCCGTAAAATTTAGTGTTTCTGACGTTTTCTGTTAGTCGGTTAACGCACTTTTAGTGATTTTCAACATAACCTTTGTATGGGAGGTGGGCGTGGTTATTATCCGATTTCTTCCATTTTTGAACTGTGTATGGAAATGCCTGAAGGAAACAACTCTATAGAGTTTGGTTGACATAGCTATAGCAGTTTCCGAGATATGTACAAAAAACTTAGTAGGGGGCGGGGCCACGCCCACTTTTCCAAAAAAATTACGTCCAAATATGCCCCTCCCTAATGCGATCCTTTGTGCCAAATTTCACTTTAATATCTTTATTTATGGCTTAGTTCTGACACTTTATAGGATTTCGGTTTCCGCCATTTTGTGGGCGTGGCAGTGGGCCGATTTTGCCCATCTTCGAACTTAACCTTCTTATGGAGCCAACAAATACCTGCACCAAGTTTCATAATGATATCTCAATTTTTACTCAAGTTACAGCTTGCACGGACGGACAGACGAACGGACAGACAGACATCCGGATTTCAAATCTACTCGTCACCCTGATCACTTTGGTATATATAACCCTATATGTGACTCTTTTAGTTTTAGGACTTACAAACAACCGTTATGTGAACAAAACTATAATACTCTCTTTAGCAACTTTGTTGCGAGAGTATAAAAAGATAAAGGATAAATCATAGTTGAAAGTCTAGAGGATCAAGTTTATGTACGAGAGTCAAGAGATTTACTTTATCGAAAGCTTTGTAAAGTCAGTATATGTTGTTCCCTAAAATCCAATGACACTTGGTTTACAAATTCTAGTAAATTTGTTATAGCAGATTTTCCTTCACGAAAACCATGCTGAGAAAAAGAAATTAGTCATCAAATATGTGTATGGTCTAACGTTGTTCTGATGTAAGACCCTTTCAGTTGATCAGTTCTGGCCGTTTTTTCGATAACTTGCTTCAACCTTATCAGTTGTTAACAGTAAACTGGAGGAGAATCAATCGCTCGACCAGACTGAGCAGCTTTTAGTTGATGATTCATTAAATTTTTCACAGTCAATTCATGTGGTACCTAAACATCGAGCATCTTTTTGTGGCCAGCCTTCTTTAAATGGTTCAAAATCGTTTTATGATGAATGCGATGTCATGGCTGCTTATATGATGGTCCTGGTCAATATTTTCCATAATTTCATCGTCTTTTTCAACGATAGGTTGACCAGAACGAGGTGCATCTTTCACATCGAAATTTCCAAAACGAAAGCAGTTGTGCTACACGAACTTCAAGTCTTGGTATTCCAATGATAGAGAAAGAGGTAGACAACAGTAGAAAGACTTGTGAGATTAAGCTCTTTGTACTCAAATCTGCTTTAAAAGAAAAGATTTATCATCCTTCTAAAAAGAGTAACGTATCACCAAAAACGTTCAACCTTGAGGTTGTCTAGTATTAAATATATTTAAAGTTTTATTATTTGTTGCTAGGTTTTGTTTGATAAACGCCATTAAAGAAGAAGAAGAGATTTTGAACAAGGATATTCAATAAAAATACATAATGTAACGAAACGGAGTCTTCAGAATGATACTATGCTATAGTAGTCCGATCTGACCCGTTTGTTGGAAGATTTTAGCGATGCTTTGGAGAATAATCTGCACCTAATTTCTTGAAGATACATTCTCAAATAAAATTCCTTACAAGAGCTTTAGTTTGATCTCGGCAGTTCCGACAAATGAGCAGCATCTTGATGAAAAAAGGACGTATGTACAAATTATGGAATTTTCTTATCTCATTCATTTGATGACGAATATTTTCAACTCCCGAACTATTTGTAAATTTAATTTGCTTTCCATATTACTTTCCGAAATCTCCATATTATTGATACTTTTGAAATCAACAGTAGACTCTTTCTTTCTATATTAGAACTCGTACTGCGTGGAGGAAGGAAATTCAATCCATACGAAAACGCAATTATCTTTATTAAACGTCTCTTTAGTGAACAAAAACATTTTCATTATCATCTGATGTCCCATGCCAAGCTGAAGGGGAAAGTAACTGCCAGTATTTGCTTTATGTAAATGATTCCTCTACACGTAGCTGAAAGCAATTTTCTTTGTATTCTTCGCCCATTGAATGGTGTCTCTTTATAAATTTGAAATGTTATTATGCAGCAGAAATGACCTTCACGTTGTTAAGGTGCGTTGTGCAAACAACAAACAACAAAGAGGCAATGTCTCCCATGTTATTTTACTCCACCCTCTGGCAGCATTAGCTGACAGATGCCAAAGTGGCAATTTTCGGTTTTATTGGCCATTGACTATTGGCTGCGTTCACTAAGAAATCAACGTCAGCACTTTGAAAGCATTTCAACTATGCAATTCGATCGTCGAAGCTTTGTCACTCCCCTGCGCCGGCCAGCTCAGGGACGCCCCGATGTCATTGTGGCGCATCAACATTTTCTCAACACCAAAGATTTTCTCACTCACAATGCTTGCAATATACACTGAAAATGCTTGTTTTGGGATATTTTTACTGGTTACTGGACATTGGACAGCAGCGCTAAAAGCTTATGCGAGCATGTCCATTGAACATTGGAAAGCTGAATGACAGCATCAGAATTAGATTTGCTCAAGCAGCCGTAGCTGTAACAATGGCCATGGTAATGCCAGCTCTGTCCTTCAAAATGCATATTACCTCGACTGGCATCTAACAAAATTGAAATAAAAGTGAGTGGCCGCCCCCAGTCATAATCCATTACCTCATAAGCCGCATCAGGTGCATGCGTATGGCATCCTTTTTTGCTTCTTCCTGTTTAAGGATTTTCACAGGTTATATTGTTGAAACGCGTTTGATTCTCGGTCATTCTGGCTAATTTGAATAACGACCTGTGTGAAAGCCAGATATCTGAAGTGTGAAATATGTGGCATTGTGGTGATTTTGAGGTCATATTCAATGTGTGGGGTATATGTAGTTATGCAGATTAGGAAAAATGAATAAACAGTATACCTAGTAGACGTGAGATAACATCACTTAGCTGAGATATCATAGTGTTGTTTTAATGATGTATGTAAATGTGTCAATATGGGGAGCAAACCTTAGTCAACCGACCAATAATTGACCCTTAAGGCATACACGTAATGTGATAAACATATACAGTGCTGAGCAAAATAAGAACAAGAGTTTCCATAATAATGTTTAAACTAGGAGATGACACGCCAATTAACCAATGTTGCATTTTCATTAAGTAGCAGATGGGTGATGAGCGTGGTCATTTTATTGATGTAACAAAAAATGGAGTGCAAGTTAAAGTGCCGATGTTTTTTAAACGTGTGGTTTTCAAACAGACAATACTTTTTTCGGATTTTGTCTTTTTGACAGGAACAACATTTGCAAATCGTGCTATTTTATTAGCAAGGTATTTTTTCGGTTTGCCTGGACATATTATTCTGTGGACATATGTAATCGTGGTGGTAATTAATTCAATCATGGGTCGGTTTCACATCACATTTGCTTTAGTGGATAAAGCTAATCCTCAGAGACGCCTCACAATATAGACCTAGGACGCTGGAGCAGAGTATCAAAAAAGATTCTAATGAATCCATTCGCTATAGCAAGCAATAATTGAAGCTGTGCCTAACCAATTTAAGGAAGCTTTTGCGGAAGTGACCTTGATTTGCAAGCGTTAAAAATTCAACACAAAATCCAATAAATTTAGGCCACAGACCATGAAGCCGAATCGCACGTTCGGTTCGGTTAGGTTAGGCTAGATGGCTGATCGAAGATCACACATGGACTGCTATTTGTAGTCCTTTGTGAAGCCATAGAAAAGAAGAACTCCTGTGTTCGAACGAATAAATTAGAAAAAGCGCTTAGTAGCCAATACAAATTTGCATAGGCGTTTAATTTCAGCTCTTGCCAGATCCTCCCAAAAGTGCTTGACCTTCCCAATGGCCTGCTAAAGCCCCACAATTGTGGGCAGAGAGATCACTAAATCTCCTGCGATAAATCTTGGACCAAAGATTTTGTGACATCGCATGTATCGATGGAGGTCCAGCACCAATAGCAATCTTATCAGAAAGACATTCGATACTATTAATCCTCGACCAACCCTGAACACACTGAAAATGAGTTCAAGACCAATATCGCCGCTCAGCACTTCAGAGCAGCAGATCTACTGCTACCTTAATGGCTGCAACCTTGGCTTGGAAGACAGGAAGTCTGAGACTGGAGTTGATAGAGAGCTCCTGCATGTAAACCCCTTCACTAACCTTCCCCCTAAGCTTTGACCCATCCGTAAAGACGCTCATTATCTCCTACGGCTTCTTTTCACCCATAGCTCCTTCGTCGGTATAATTTGGCGACTCCATGATCTGAGTGATCCGGTATGAAGTCAAAGTCGTATCTGAGTATTCAGATAAGTATTCTTTTAAGAACCCAGATTCGCTGAGTCTGTCACGTTCGGTGAAATGGGCCTCCACGATAATGCGATTTAACACATCTAGATTTATTTTGTGTGAGGTTATGCGAATTTTCTTATCAACGCAGATATTTCTGACATTCGGTTCTAATTGCTACAAAAAGTGGTCGAAAAAAACACCCTTTACTTCCTTTAGCTGTCCATGCACAACACCTGGGGGTATAAATTCTAGCCTAAACTAACCTCATTATGACAATTTTGTGTCAATCTAGAATATACAAATTTTTAAGTTGTGATACTTACTATAACCTTACAATAAAAGATGCTGGAGATCAAAAACAAAAAAAAAACACAAAAAACAGACACAGCCATCCCTCCTAATAACATATCAATGTGATTGTCCAAAACAAACTTATTACTAGCTGATTTATTTCCGAAATTCCAACTGTTAGTCAGAGAAAATGGTATAACTAAAAAATCTTCTCTCCCCTCCCAGCTACCATAAGAGGCTTAAATGGAAACAACTTAAAAGTTTATTCCATAAAGTAAAGCATTTGCCTGCTGAGCAGGGCGCTTCAACAACTCCCTAACCAACCAAAAAACGGAAGTAATAAATATTACTTTTCAAACTGAATCAAAGAAAGCTAAATGGGAATAAAAGGAATAATTTGCGAAGAGATAAAAACTACGATTAAAATGTGCGAGAATAGATGGGCATTCAAACAAATTGTTACAACAAATTATTCAACAAAAAGTTGCACTTTCCTCCCTTTTGTGTGGCTGCATCAAAAGAATATCGCACATACTTTTGTTTGTTTTATTTTTACGCATAATTTGCCACTGACCATAAAGCATCTGAAGGCATACATTTGGGAGCGTAGAAAAAGGAGCCCGCGCGAAGCTTATAGAGTCAGTTAGTTGGTGCCGTAGATGGACCGATGTAGAAAAACTTTGGCGAATTAAACAAATTATTATACTTTGGGGGATTTGCCGCTTCATTCATTGAATTTAAGTGGACGAAGGAGACCAAGTGCAACAAAGAATAGTGAGGTTAACAACAGCACAAAAGAATATTATTTCTGTGAACTTGGGCAATTATGTTTGCGTGAGAAAAGGCTTCTTATTTGAATACTTGCATTTAGATTAAGAAAGTTTATTTTATATTGATGGTTGTCGGCGATAACGCTTAACATCAGCTGTGTCAACTAATGGGGTTTAATGTGCATTTGAAAAGTGGATTCGAAAAAGAACGATTTTTTGGTAACCTTTTTTTCTTTTTACCAGAAAAAAGCATGTTCTATTGCCATTATATAAAAAAGCATTTAGCTTAACAATGAAAGACGGATGCCAGAGCTGATAGATGGAGACCATGGAAAACAACCCGAGTCTCTCGGACTTAGCGAGTTCTGGTAGCGGGTTGCCAACGACCCCGTTCTCAGTCTCTTACAGCTGTTTGAAGGAATGCAAGATGAGCACAATTTGGGTACTGACCTAGCGTTTTTGGAAGAGAGTCTGAAGGATGAGTTTCATCCCCATTATTCTCCAACAATTTATTGCTTCGTCTAAAGCAAGACGAGGTCAATGTCGTCCAGATACAGGAACCGTGGCTGACTAGTAACGGCATCTTTAGATTGAGGACGAATAGTCACAAGCTGCTGACGACTAACGATGCAGGTATATCTAGATTTTGTATGATGGTTCGAAATTAATTAACGGTATTTCTTGACTGAAGTGTTATGAAGAACTGGCGTGGTCAGTGGTTCCGACGCCAACTCGCGACATTCAATTTGTGGCAGCTCGGAAAATAATAACAGAGATGAGTCGCTCTTTAATATCATTGTTAGCGAAAACCTGTTCATTTGTAATAGGGAAAACTCTCCTACCTTTATGACTGCAGGCAGAGAGGAGGTTCTTGACCTCGAACGTAGTTGCCCCACTGAAAAACTGGAGGTAATATGTATATCGAGTTCAGTCTAGTCGGAGAATGTCCGCCTAGAAAGTCTTTAAGAAGTACTAGGAATACACTCTTGGAATACACTCTTGGAAGCGTACCGTAAGAGGTTCCGACAAACACTCCCAAGCGCGTCGGGGGTAGACTCATTGGTCACCGCCGACACGGTGGACAGGTGGGTCGCAGTCTTTAGCTAGGCGTTCAAAAGGTTGATTGAAAATTCGTTCTTACCATTTGCAATTCCTCAAGATACAAAACCTAATAACTGGAATATCTTCGAATACTACTAAGTTTAGAAAACTAGCTTTTATGTTATTTACTTCGACTTTAGAACATTACTATTTACATACGTCATCCTTTTAACCTAGTTTCCAAATAGTCTCAATTTCATATTTAACCCAATCACATTATCTAATTAAGTTTGACATTCAACATATTTATTGCTAAAATAAGACTTTATTGTCTCATACGATGATATATTATTATCACGCTGATTTGACTGCTATTGAACTATAAACAACGATTGTCCGAAAAGGTTTCATTTTGTAGCTTCCCTTAGCTGTGTTACAGTGTCTCTAATGCTGAAGTATTTATCAGACTTTTATCTACTTTCTCATCCACGCAGATAAAGTCACTTTCACACGAAGAGCCACACTGACAAGGGTTTCGCCAAATGGGCTCAGACAATTGCGAAAGAAGCCTGTCGAAAACTTTGAATGAGTTATTTCGTTGGCGCGGAGCGTAATGGGCATTCAGTCAGCTGTGATTGTAAAAGTAGAAAATAAAATGTTGAATGTGGCTATTGAATAAGATACCTAATAGATATATTCCTGCATAAAAAGAGCCCATGGCCAAATCAATTTCAGTTTGCACACACACTTATACATATGATTTTGAAGAGCCTACGCTGAGCATTTAACGTTATTAACAAAAGAATATTGTTTCAGTTTTCAATTTAAAGTTGAATTACGTAATTACATACTTAATATTATTTACACAATAACCAGAAGGAAATCTTTTGTTCCACAAATATTTCCCACCACATCAAACCATTTTACACAAAGCCACGCATGCACATGCAATACTTTATATTAATATGTACGTGGATATCAAACATTATATTTTTACTATACGTATATGTATATGTGCATATCAACACATTAGCAAACGGAAAAGCATATAATAAGCGTGAAAAGACGCACATCTGCTACTGCCGCAGGCAAAATCCTTGAAATGCAGCACTTGTGCCGCAAAACACGCAACTGGCGAAACTTAGCCAGCTAGCTCATCATACCAGCATAAATGTACGATATATACATATGTATGTATGCGCAAACTTAGACTGGGATCACACTTAAAAGACTTTTGGTGATAGTCAAGTTCGTGCACGTAAAAAGTATTTCTGATTAAAATGTATCTTATATCCGAACTCCTTACAAACACTTGATTTTAATAGTGATCTGGTCTGAACAATTTCTTTAAAGTTTGGAACTTAATGGGGAGTGTTTATTATCGTTCGAAATAAGATTCTTTGACATTTATTTTTGAAGCTTATCTTTTCCATACGATGGACACGGCTACATCTCAGACGGTCCATCTGTTGAGTTCAATTTTCGATGACTCGCTCGAGCATTTCGACTGGTAACTTGCGAATGACGAGTGTGATGTCTAAAACCTGAATCGAAGAAGAATTGTCTATGTTTGTCTAAATATTCCCACAGGAAAAAGTCTAACAGTGTGATATTACACGATCTTAGTGGGCAACCGACCGGCCCAAACCGTGAAATTATCTACTCAACGAAGTATTCTCTCAATAAATCCTTTGATTGATGCGATGTGTGAAAAGTGGCGCCGTTTTATTGAAACAAATGACGCCGAGATCACGAGCTTCATTTTCAGACCGGTAATTTCACCGGACCACAAGCCCCACCAAACCGTTGTTTCTTCTGTATGAAATGGCAGCACTTGAATCATTACAGGTTTCTCTTGCGATTGATGATATCGATGAGCTCCATATCGCTGAACAGAATTTGGTTCGAAAACGTCGGATATTTTTGGAACTTTTCAAAAGACGCCGGAGCGAAGCGATGTCTCGTGAAAAAGTACCTCCACTTGGATCACCCATTATATGCCTTTGTGGTCCGATAGCGGCGATTCTGATAACTTAGTATCTTCTTTGAGAGTAAGGAACATGTGCAAATTTCAGATCAATGTCTCAAACTTCAACATATCTAAAACTGAGGAAGTAGTTTGAGTATACAGTTAGACGAAAATACAGGTATGGCCAAATCGACTCAGCTAGCCTTGCAGATCATTTAAATATATATTTAATAAAGCCACAAACGTTTCGTTCTGAATTTCACAAACTTCGTAACAAACTTAATATAGGGTATATCAGAGTATAAATAGATTATAAAATTCAAATTTCGGCCATATTATAAATATTAATATGAAGCCAAGCGCAATTGCAACCTAAGAAAGAATTTCAATATGATTGGGATTGTCGAATTGCATTACGAACAAGAATCCAAATCCGAGCGAGTCTTATTGTTGTTTCGTCGCCTACAAAAGTTGAGCGATAAAAGCGTCCTCATGTGAACCGGCACTTACTTAATAAATGTATTCAAACAATATAAGTACATAAATACAAACACGACTGTGTGCTTTTACTGGCATCTGCTAAGGCAAGCTTGCCGAGAATACCTTCCTGGGTATATTATGAATTCTGCTACATTGATTGCACGCCTCTTTACATATAAAATACTTCTGAAGGTATGCTTCCATGCATATGCGAATGTGTGCCTGTGAAAGTCTGCATTGCTGGCAGTGCACTTTCCCCAAAGATATTCTATATGCGAGTACGTATATATTCAAACACACAATTGCAATTTATAATAGTATTCATACAAACTATCATATATTCACATACGGAGCAGTTCTAGCAAATTGATTCTCTATTCAGAAGACGTATTCTATTTGGCCTTATTTTAAATACAATAAAATATCGAGGTTTTAAATAATATTATGTGGCATGCTAATAACATTTAAATTTGTTTGAGGTATTAAAAATAAAAGTGATGCAATTTCTTATCTTGAATCATGAATAAGTTAATTCATATTACTGTAAATCAATTGTGCGCGCTGAAACTGCAATACCGTCATTAAGGGGGGAGCCTACTTTAGAAGCTTCCAAAAATCGATTTTTTTTTGCTTAAATCTCTTTAAAAATTATCTGAGAATATGTTCCCAAAGTTATAGATGTGAATTCGAAATATTATCGAAGCTAAAAGGAAAATAGTGGACGAGCGTCTAGTAGGTACATATATGAGCGGTTGGGCAGAAAGCGAATACTTTGACGCGCGATTTCTCGGTTTTTCATTTTGGCATGATAGAAAAAAGATGTCATATGGAATTGGGGCAAAGTTTATTATCTTTGGCATTACATTATGAATCTCTTTTTAAATTTTTTGTTTCATAGACCTGCATCGGGCAATTACTTCCCAAAGAGAGAATATAAAAGATTTCGTATCCAAAGAATTTGCGAACGATGTTTAAACTTTAGAAATTTCACTTATTGAAGCCTCAAAAGTAGGCTCCCTCCTTAAGCCAGAATTCGCAGAAAATAGTACATGGCATCTTTATCGGTAGTGCCTAAGAATTCGTCTTGTACCAGTTATAAGAAAGAAGTGGACAATAAAATTTTTTTTCTTTTAAACGAATATTTCAAATATTTTTTAAGTTCTTCTCAGGTTGCCGGCTTGTTCAATCATTTCAATTAGTTTAAATGATTTTTTTTCGAAATTCGACATAAAATCTGCCATTTTGCTAAATTTCTATATTTTGCACAATCGTAAGTAATTGTAAAATTAATACCCCACAGATCAATAATCTTCTTTATTTTTTGTTTTCGACCACGGAAGCAGCGAACATGCCGCCGTGGATTTTTTTTAGTAACTTCATACAAGACAAGAAAAAACGTTAACTTCGACTGCACCGAAGCTAATATACCCTTCACAGGTGCATTTCTTTTAGTAACTATGTATTCAGTTTATAAGAAAGCTATATGCTATAGTAATTTGATCCGAACAACTTTTTCGGAGATTATATTATTACCTTAAGCAGTAATCCATGTCAAATTTCGTGTAGATACATGGTCAAATGCGAAAGTTTTCCATACAAGAACTTGATTCCGTTCGGTCAGTTTGTGTGGCAGCTATATGTTATAGTGGTCCGATATCGGCAGTTCCGACAAATGAGCAGCGTCTTGAAGAAAAAATGGCGTTTGCAAAATTTTAAAACGATATCTTAAAAACTGAGGGACTAGTTCGTACATATACAGACGGACGGACAGACAAACGGACATGGCTAAATCGACTCAGCTCAACATACTTATCATTTATATACAAGTATATACTTTATAGAGTCTCCGACGCTTCCTTCTGGGTGTTACAAACTACGTGACAAACTTAATATACCCTGTTCAGGGTATAAATATATTTTTTAAGCACCAAGGAAGGGGCGTTTTTGAACTTTTGAGTGTTAAAAGCAGCTGAACTCGATTTTCGCGTATTTTACGAGTTGAATTACAAAGTAATAGGAAACGAAAAGATCTACAACTTCCGTATGTGTATAACTAAAGCTGTTTCACATAACTTCAAAATTTGTATACAAAACTAAAATGTCCGAGTTTTTGGGACTTTATTTCACCAAATTTTATTTAAACATACCTTCTCACTGTGTTTTTTATTTAAAATATTTATCAGGAAACCTTAACTTGGCTTAAGATCGAAAAAAACTCTAACTTTCAATGAAGCACTCTTACATCAAAATGTCGGACTTGTTTAAAAGTCAGCAGGCTTTTTGTTTGTTGAACATTTGATACTCTTGCAGCTTGCGTCTCAGTGTGACTCTCCGACAGATCACCGATTTTCGCGATTTTTTTTTTATGTTGCAGTTAACTAATCAATCCGACTTTTTATACTCTTGAAACCAGTTGCTTTGCTCACATAACGGTTGTACGTATTACCTCAAACTAATCGAAATAGATATATATATATATATAGTATATATTTACATAAATGATCATAACGACGAGAAAAGTTGAAATCTGGTTGACTGTCTGTCTGTCCGTTCGTCCGCGCAAGCTGTAATTTGAGTAAAAATTTAGATATCTGGATAATACTTGGTAAAAAATTTCAAGTTCATAGATGGGCGAATTGGACCACTGCCACGCCGCAACCGAAAGGATATGAAGTCCCATAAGTGAGCAATAAATGAAGATATAAAATATATTTTGTACAGGAGATTATAGTAACAAGGGCACCTGTGGGAAATTTTTTTGAAAAGTGCGCTTGTCCCCCTCCGGTGCTCATATCTTCTAAATCACTTAAGCTACAATAACCGAATTTGCTGTGCACAAATTTTATACGAACTTCTACTGACATTAATAAATAGATGAAATCGGGGGACAACCCCGCTCACTCCCCAACAACGGTAACTGTTAAAAACTATAACTATAAAAACTGTTCAAGCCCCTTCTTCTTCTTTACTGGCGTAGACACCGCTTATGCGATTATAGCCGAGTCAACAACAGCGCGTCAGTCGTTTCTTCTTTTCGCTACGCGGCGCCAATTGGATATTCCAAGCGAAGCCAGGTCCTTCTCCACTTGGTCCTTCCAACGGAGTGAAGGTCTTCCTCTTCCTCTGCTTCCCCCGATGGGTACAGCGTCGAATACTTTCAGAGCTGGAGTGTTTTCATCCATTCGGACAACATGACCTAGCCAGCGTAGCCGCCGTTTTTTAATTCGCTGAACTATGTCAATGTCGTCGTATTTCTCAAACAGCTCATCTTTCCATTGAACGCGATATTCGCCGTGGCCAACGCACAAAGGACCATAAATCTTTCGCTGAACTTTTCTCTCGAAAACTCGCAATGCCGACTCATCAGCTGTTGTCATCGTCCAAGCCTCTGCACCATGAAGTAGGACGATAATTATGAGCGACTTATAGAGTTTGGTTTTTGTTCGACGAGAGAGGGCTTTAACTCTCAATTGCCTGCTGAGTCCGAAGTAGCACCTGTTGACAAGAGTTATCCGGCGTTGGATTTCCAGGCTGACATTGTTGGTGGTGTTTACGCTGGTACCAAGATAGACGAAATTATCTACGACTTCAAAGTTATGACTGTCAACAGTGCCAATTCCCTGCGGGGTTGGGAAAAGAATATTCCCGCGGTAAGGCATGCCTGTCGTAAGAGGCGACTAAAATCCATAGTGCATTTGGATTTCCGACATTCCGACATTCACATGTCTGGTTTAATTGAATGTCGGCATGGTCAGAGATGTCAGAAAAGTGCTATATTGAAATGAAATCATATTCTTTGAATGGGTTTGCGATTATATAACAAACACAAAAATGAAATGACACCAATCTGCTCATTGGGTTTGGCCCTTTGGGGAGATTTGTGGTGGCTATGGTTTAAACCTGAATGCAGGAAGGGCTTTTGTCCGATGTGGAGTCGCACTGCGGCCGGTTTGGTTCTCCCATAGTATGGTGTTGTGCACTTATGCTTTGGGGGGTTGATCGGCGCATTATACTGATATGCGTGTTTCTAGAAATAGAAAACACCGTGGATTTGAGCCTTCGTAGGCAGATACTCACGTAAAAACACATTGACAGTTGTCAACAGTTAGTTGACTGTCGACGCGGATAGACGTACGTGTGCATCGTTGTGATTTTCATTGAATGAATATTCGGTGATTTTTTGCGATTTCCTTTTGTGCGGGTATTTGTTTACGCGATTTGGCTGGCACCGTTATTGCCTGGCGTGCGTGTGTAGCGGTACGGTGAAATTGTTTGTGCGATCGTGGGTAGCGTGGGTTAGTGACCGCGAGTGATTTTGTGGGAGCAATTTTGTGTACTGAAATAATGGGTGAGTAATATTTTTAATTATTACCATATATACGGACAACGTGGTCATCCACGTTGTTGTTATTGGCGGAAGCTTCGCACGGTTCCAGTCTAGCCGTGTTATTGGCACTCTTGCTGACTGGACTGCCCGCCAGTAGTTCTGTGCTGAGCATCTGGCGCTTAGTTGGCTCAGTGTCAGGAGGATCTGGACAGGTTTGCCCAAAAGGTGCTAGCGTCTGTCCAGTGTTGGAGATTGCGACTCCTGTGGGGACCAACGGTCATACCAGCGAACCGTTTAGCCCACGGTGCGATTCGGCTCAGCGCCACATCGGTCGACTCTCGGACCGTTTCGGGAACATTGTCCGGCCGGCGGCAAATTGAGTGGCCTTAATCCGACCACTGGTTGGGGTTGTGGGCTGTACCACTGCGGGCACGCTATAATCGACCGTTTGGGTGGTCGCTGCTATTGAGCGGGCCTTTGCGTGGGTCGCATTTTTCAGCGCGTTCAGACGCACGCATCTGGAGAGCAGCTGCTCCAGAATCTTTTTGTCCGTGAGCCTTCTACGCTAGTGGTACGCCAGCGGATCTGTTTCGACTGAGGGTAAGTCGGGAAGTAGGATGCCTCCGGGACGGAAGAGGAGGACGAAGGCCCTCGCTGGAAGCGAAGAATCCGCCGCTTCAACAGTCGTGGATGATTCCACGTCGGGCGGCGAGAGCGACGGGAGTAAGGTCTCCACCGAGGAGCAAGGCGCGGTTGGGGTCGCCGCGTAAAGAGGACGGAAGCGAGGGAGGGAGCGGGAGTTGTGGCGGGAGTGCCAATGTGGCCTCCGCTGAGAAGGCGGTTACGCGTGCGTGGTCGCCGCGTAACGTTGGGGTAAATATGGGAGGGAGCGGGAGTGCCAGTGTGGCCACCGCCGGGAAAACGGTAGCGCGTACGGGGTCGTCGCGTAAAGACGAAGGGAGCGGTAATGGGAGCGTGGTCCATCCGGCTAGTACGGTGGGCAAGGAAGGCGGCGTCGCGAAAGTGGGCGCTCCTAAAACGGGCATTCGTGTCTCGGGTGCCAATAAAGAGGGTGCGCGAGTTTCCTCAAGGGGTGCTGTGGTTGTTGGGGGCGGGGCAGTCAGCCATGTTGCGACTGCCAAGCGAATAACGGGGGAATTGAATGAGTTGGTGTTTGACGCCAAAAACTTTGATGTTGGGGCCGCGAAGTGGCTGATGAAGCTTGCCTCAAAATATGAGGCGCTCCTGATGACGGTCATTACCGAGAATGCCCATCTTCGCGGTCAGGTCGATGCCCTTGGGGGGAGTTGTGGGAGATCCTCCTCTTCGGCGCCGAGCAGGTCAATGCCGGTTCCGTCGGCACCGATGCCTGCGCCTCCAGCACCTGTGCTTGAGGCAATCGCACCGGTGACGCCGAAGACTGTGGAGACCTGGTCGGTGGTGGTCAGGAGTAAGGGGCCCGCAACTTCCTCTAAGGAAGTTATTCAGAAGGTGATGGTCATGGAGGAACTACTCCGGCTGAACCTCCAGGACTTCAGCCCGGCATCCCAGAGGACTGACGTGAGGATGGTCAGTCGTCCCTGGAAGGTGGCTGCTGACGATAGCATTAATGTCGTCCTTGAGGGTACGAACAAATTGATGTTCGCCCTCTTGGAGGCAGGTCGGTGCTACATAAAGTGGTTCTCCTTCAAGGTGCGACCGGATAGCCCCGTCTCTGGATGCTTCCGTTGTATGGGATTCGATCATAGGGTGGCTGAGTGTAGGGCTAGAGCAGATGTCTGTCGGAGGTGCGGTCAGGAAGGCCACAAAGCTGCCGGTTGCGTCAATGCACCCCATTGTCGCAACTGTGAGTTTAAGGGTAGGCCAGCTGGGCATCTGATGATGTCAGCTGTCTGCCCTATCTATTGTGGCATTGTTGAGCGCACCCTCGCCAGGCACTGATGCGGGGGATTATCCAGCTCAACTGTCAACGCCCTTATGCCGTAATGTGCGAGTTGGGGGGTTGTATGGTAGAGGGTGGGTGCGGTATTGCTCTACTCCAGGCCTACCTGAGCTACCTGAGCTACATGGATAAGCTACTACTACTTGCGAGTAGTAGCCCATTTATCCTAGGGTTGGATGCGAATGCCTCGTCCTCGATGTGGTTTAGTAAGGTATCCCGGCATTCGTCTGGATACTAAAGCCACAGTCGAGGCGAGGCATTAAGCGAATGGGTGGTGGGATGTTAGTTAAAGTTAAAGAGGAAGAGTGGAGGAGGTTTGTTAGGGAAAATAGGAACGACCCCTGGGGTCAGGTCTATAGGATCTGCAGGGGTCGTAGGAGGGAGGATATCACCTTTCTTCGCGTCGGTGACACTCTGTTATCGTCGTGGAGAGAGTGTGTGGGGGTTCTGTTAGGTGCGTTATTTCCTAGGTCGGAGGTGCAGGTACCTCAAGCGCAAGAGGTGCCTGTCCCTCCATTAGATGATGGGGAGTTGGGGTACGCCTTTGGCCTGGTTAGGTCTAAACGGTCCCCAGGTTTTGATGGTTTGAACGGAGAGATGTGTAAAAGCTTATGGAAGTTCATTCCGGAATACCTGGAGGCCATTTATAAATAAGTGCGTCTGGGAGGGATACTTTCCACGCGAGTGGAAAAGTGCTAGGGTTGTTCCTCTCCTGAAGTCCCCTGATAAGGTCAGGAGCGATCCTCGATCTTATCGGGGCATCAGTCTCCTTCCGGTACTTGGAAAAGTGCTGGAAAGAGTCATGGTGGAACGGCTTCAGGAGTTAACGCGGGGTATGTGGTCGGATAGGCAGTTTGGTTTCAGGAAAGGACGCAGTATAGAGGACGCGTGGTTTTTTGTGCAGATGTCGTTAGGGAGAATGTCAACAAGTATGTCCTTGGCATATTTGTTGACTTAAAGGGGGCATTTGACTACCTAAGATGGGATCGAGTGTTGCAACGGCTGGAGGAGCTTGGCTGTCCGGAAATTACTCTTTGGCGGAGTTATTTTTCGGACAGAAAGGCCTCTCTTGTCGGCATGAATGGGAGTGTGGAGATTGGAGTTTTTCGAGGCTGCCCACAGGGTTCCATCTGTGGTCCATATATTTGGAACCTTATGATGGACACTCTGCTTGGGCAGCTCGAGCCACTCTGTACATGTTGCGCGTATGCGGACGACCTTCTTCTTATGGTTGAAGGTCGCTCGAGGTTGGAATTAGAACGGGCGGGAGGGGATCTCTTAGAGATCGTTAATTCTTGGGGTTTAGGTGTGGGGGTTGACATATCGATGGACAAAACGGTGGCAATGCTGCTGAAAGGTAGATTGTCTCTGTTTCGTCCACCGATTGTCCGTGTGATCGGGGTCAGCATCAGATATGTGACGCAAGTCAGGTATCTGGGGTTGACCATAAGTGAAAGGATGTGTTTTACTCCACACTTTGCGAATGTGAAGGAGCGATTGCAGGCAACTGTAGGCAAAATACGACGTATTTTGAGGAGCGATTGGGGTCTCGGACATCGTGCTGTCCGCACCATATATCGTGGCTTGTTTGTGGCCTGTACAACATATGGATCCCCTGTATGGTGGGAGGCAGCCACGACTGTCTTGGGGTCTCAAAAACTCCTCTCAATACAGCGTTGTATGATGCTTGCTTGCTTGCCTGTATGTCGCACCGTCTCAACGGATGCGATGCTGGTGCTATTAGGTGCACCCCCTCTTGACCTGATTGTCATACAGCGTGCTGTTGCATTCAGGTTAAGAAGGGGTGTGAGTGTGTCATTGCTGCGGAACGATTGGATTCCCGACGATGATGTGGAGAGGGAGGGATATCTAGGGAGCAAGAGGCTTCTAGATGATAGGGTTAGGTGTAGGTGGCAAGAACGTTGGGACAATAGTCCTAACGGCTGAGTGACGTACGAGCACATTCGGGACGTTGGGTTCGTTGAGGATAACCCAGACTTCAGATTTTGTCCTATCAGATACGTCAGGGTGTTTTTGTGGGGCGGGTTTAGAAAATTGGTCGCATTTAATTGCGGATGTACTCGGACATTAGGGATCTGGGTGGTATGGGGATTAGCTGGACTGATGGACGATTAGATGTTAGTGGTGTGATCTCCACTAGTCGGAATACCGAAGAGTTAGGGTTGTTTGCGCGTGAATTATTTAAGCGGCGAAGGCGGTTAGCTGGAAGTTAGGGTTTTTTAGTTTTTTGTATGATTCCACACTGCCAATTGGTACTGAAAATGCTTAGCATTCTCAGGGCGCTGATCAACGCATTGATTTGATCCGCTGTGCTTTTGAGCGCCGTGGAGTAAGGTTGTCGTCAGCAGGTACCCTCGTAAAACACACCGGACGTTGTCAACAGTGACGTGAGATCGCGAGTGCGACGACTGTTTGATGACAGGAGATGTTTCATTTTGCCCCCGTTCACCACTAGACCCATTTGCTTTGCTTCCTTGTCCAGTCTGGGGAAAGCAGCACTAACGGCGCGGGTGTTGAGGCCAATGATATCAATATCGTTGGAGTCGCAAAGCACGATTTTGATATCGTGGCGAGGGCAGCTCTCACAGGTGCGTTCCAAGTGCTCATAGAAAGCATCTTTCGTCAAATCGTCCTTCTCTTCCGTCGGGGCGTGGGCGCAAATCAGCGATATGTTGAAGAACCTCGCTTTGATGCGGATTGTGGCTAGACGTTCATTCTCCGGAATGAATGATAGTACTCGGCGACGGAGTCTCTCTCCCACCACGAATCCAACACCAAACTTGCGCCCCTTTATATGGCCACTGTAGTAAATGTCACAAGGACCTACTCGTCTCTGTCCTTGTCCTGTCCATTTCTTGGACGGCGGTGATGTCAGTCTTCACTCTAACGAGGACATGAAGCTGTCGCTTAGTTTTCATGGGTACTGTTATATATGTAACAGGTCCCAAAAACAGCTCACAACCCTATGGAGGGGATGTTTCACCTTCTCACTTTAGCTCGCCTTCAAACGGATGTTCCTAGGCTACCCAGAGGATACTTGGTCAAAGACCGGACTTCGTGAGCTGCTTGAGCCATATGTAAAATAATCGTTTCTGGCCACTTCCAAGTGAATGGCGATAAGAGAACTTTCCTCACTTGCATGAACTTCCACACATGACTCCATTCTCCATTGTTCAAGCCCCTAGGTACCGAATATTTAGACTCTGTACCTATAGTTGAGAGGCGAAATATCTATACATTTAAAGAAATTCATTTTTTTTTTTCATTTGAAGAACTGTGTGGTGAACGAGAAGGTGAGTGTGTGAAAAATACATAAATTTTAAGTGAACAAAAAGGTAAGTTCGTGGAAAAAACACAACAAAAATAAAACTATTGATAGTCCCATCGATTGTTTTGTAGCTCAAAAAGCGAACGTGTCTTTCGGATTTTAAAACAACGTTCTGAAATTTTGTACACTTTTTATACCCTGAACAAGGTATATTAAGTTTGTCGCGAAGTTTGTAACACCCAGAAGGAATCGTCGGAGACCCTACAAAGTATATACATATATAAATTATCAGTATGTCGAGCTGAGTTGATTTAGCCATGTCTGTCCGTCTGTCCGTCTGTCCGTCTGTCTGTCCGTCTATCTGTCTGTATATATACGAACTAGTCCCTCAGTTTTTAAGATATCGTTTTAAAATTTCGCAACCGTCATTTTCTCTTCAAGAAGCTGCTCATTTGTCGGAATGGGGCCACTATAGCTTATAGCTGCCATACAAACTGAACGATCGGAATCAAATGCTTTTATGGAAAACTTTCACATTTGACAAGATATATTCACGAAATGTGGCATAGATTATTTTTTAAGGCAACAATGTAATATCTAAAAAACTTTTTCAGAACGGATTACTATAACATATAGCTTCCATCCAAACTGAACACATAGTTACTAACAGAAATGCACATGTGAAAGGTATTTAGCTTCGGTGCAACCGAGGTTAACGTTTTTTCCTGTTTTTCCTTCCACTGCTTATTTGTCGGAACAGCCAATATATAAATATTGTGCTCACTAAAAGATTACTCCAAAAAAATGCATTGTCTCGTTGGACGTATGGCATCTGGCACCATCTTGTTGGAACCAAAGGTCGTCCACATAACATCATCCCAGTTAGGCACGAAAAAGTCAGTGACTGTAATAGTAAGGCCGGCCTATTCACCGCACGAACGACGCGCTTTGTAAGTCCGCAAATTAATATCCTTCGCAACATCTTCCATGAACTGCATACCTCCATTTTTTGCGTGCGATGGAGGATTAACTCATTAAGGTCTTCTCAAAATTAAACGTGGTGCAAAATCAATCCAAGGTTGGTTGAAGTACCGAATCTGCTGGGCGATATTGTTGACCGAATGTTGGACGGTTCATTATTTTGGTAATAAATTTGCACGACTATTCCGGAGAAAGTCTTTCTTCATGAAATCAAGTAACAGTAGTGTAGTGTCTAGAAAAAACACCCGTTACGTATACATAGTTGCTATAAGAAATGCGCATGTATGTGTAAGTAAGAGTTCATATATATGTATCTATAATATGTATTTTTATATGTATATGTATATGCAACTGCCGCTGTTGTTGTAATTAATGCCGATAAGTCCTATTAATTGCATGTTGTGCAGATAACAGGTTTAAAATAACAGTAAAATGTAACAAAATGTGCGAAAAAATGTTTTTCTGCTGACATACACGACACTATCGCAAATCGTTCGGCGTTGTGAAAGTAGCATCAAAACACAATAAACACATTTCACTTCCACGCAAAGTGACTTAATCAATGCGCTCAGATGTCACGGACACGAAGCACTATCGAAATGACAAATGCGCCTGACATTTTTCCACCCGCGCGGACGTGCAATCAATTGATTTGATAACGGATTTGCTATGTGTTCCGTTGCAGCATTTGTTTTAATGCAATTGTGGCGTTGCTGTTGATGATGAAAGTTGATTTTGTCTATATGAAACCCGTTATATATACTAAGGTAGATAAACTCATGTGCAAATATATAAATAGTATAAGCGGTGCATTTGTAATGGTTGTTGTTGTATGCGGTTAGGGTGACACATTGCGCTGACAGATTGATTGCTCCATGTGACAGTTGCGCAACGCAAACCGACCGACCTGCATGCCAAATCAAATGCAATTGTTTTTTGTGGAGTTAAATAACTAAAGTTTTTGCCACCAAAATTTCAAATTTCAATTCGCGTTTAATAGCGCTTGCAATGGTTTAATATAGTGTCTTAAATTTTACTTTTCGCCATCATTATAAAGAAGCAGCGCTAATTGTCAAGCGTTGTTTTGAAACAGTTTTTGTCACTCTTTCGGGGCTAGGATAAACGGTCAAGAGAACCACTAGGGCACCAAGCTTTTCTCCACATCTTTCGTAACAATAGATGTCGTTGCAGTCGTATATCACATTGTGTCATACCAAATAGTGTTGGAGAGGTGAGATTTTCAGCTTCATCTAATCAAAAAAATAATTAAATTCGGGAAGTTGAAAAAAAGTTAGATCTGTTAAAAAATAAGTGAAAATAATGAAGAAATTCATCTAGCACAGCAATGGTTCGCTCGCTTCCGTTCTGGAAATTTCGATGTGAAAGATGCACCTCGCTCTGGTCGACCTATCGTTGAAAAAGTCGATGAAATTATGGAAAAGATTAACCAATATCTTCACATAAGCAGCGCTGGCATCGCTAAGGAACTTAATATTCAACATCAAACGGTTTTGAACCATATAAAAAAGGCTGGCCACAAAAAGAAGCTCGATGTTTGGGCACCACATGAATTTTCTATGAAAAATTTAATGGACTGAATTAACATTTACGATTCTTTGCTGAAACGAAATGAAATCGAACCATTTCTGAAACGAATGGTAACAGGAGAGGAAAATTGGATCAAATACGACAATAGTCTACGAAAAAGATCATGGTCCAAACGTAGTGAAGCCCAACAAATGGACGCAAAGCCAGGATTGACGCTTTGAAAGATTATACTGAGTGTTTGGTTGGATTGTAAAGAAATCATCCACTATGACTATATTTTACTGTCAACAACTGATGAGATTGAAGCAAGCAATTGAAAAAAACGGCCAGAACTGATCAACAAAAAGGGCTTCGTCTTCCATTAGGACAACGCTGACCTCACACATCTTTGGTTGCTCGGCAAAAACTGGGAGCGCTTTGCTGGGAAGTTTTGATTCATCCACCATATAGCCCTGACCTTGCGCCATCGGACTACCATTTGTTTTGGTCAATGCAGAACTCCCTTAATGGAGTCAAGTTGGCTTCAAGAGAAGCCTGTGAAAATTACTGTAGCAGTTTTTCGCCGAGAAATCAGAAACGTTTTACACTGATAAAATAATGTCTCTAGCGGGAAAATGGCAAAAAGTGGCGACCAAAATGGTATACTCGTATATTGGGTTGTCAAAAAAGTCTTGCGGTATTTTCGCTAGTTGGCGCTGAAAGCGCGTAGTTCTAGTTTTATTCGTCGCATCGGGTCATGCTATACCTTTTTGGAAAGCTCATTTCACGCGCGTGTTTGATTGATTGTCGTTTTTTTTTAAGTCATTCGTGAGTTATAGCGTCGCAAACATGGAGCAAAGTAAAGAGAAAATACGGCATATTTAACAGTACTACTACGATAAAGGCAAAAATACATCTCAAGCCACCAATAAAATTTATGCAGTTTATGGACCCGACACAGTTTCCATTTCCACCCCACTACGATGGTTTCAACGTTTTCGTTCTGGTGTAGAGGTGGTCGAAGATGCGCCACGCTCCGGAAGGCCTGTCGTCGAAAATTGTGATAAAATCGCTGAATTGGTCGAAAGAGACCGGCATAGTAGAAAAGAAAAAAATAAAAAAAAATAAATAAATAAATAAAATGCATTAAAAACACCGCAAGACTTTTTCGACTACCCAATATTTGGTTCATTATAAATATAAAAAAACTAGCTGACCCCGCAGCCGTTGTCCTGCGTGAAATTATATGCTTTGAATTGAAAGGAAATTTGAAATGAAAATTCATATTGTGTTGATATCATTTAATTGAGATTTTTCTACATTTTTTTCAATATAACGCAGCTTGATAAACAACATTTTTTGGTTTCTGACCCGGTGCGTTAATGTACAGAGAAGATGGTTTTCCAACTCGTGTGCACGCCACTTATATCTGGCCGTGTGAAAAACATAGCATTTTCAAATTTATGTCACCCACTATGCGACTATCCTGTTGATCGTCATCTCAAATTCAATTTTCACTGGAAACGGAATACATTTGAGCTGAAATGGCAAATCGTTAGAACTCAAAGGAATTCGTACAATCAAGCATTTCTGCGCCTTGTTTTCGATGGGTGCTTCACAATCAGTCGGGTTTCATACCTTGATAAAGGGAAGATGGAAAATGTCTTTGACAATCATATCGAAAAGTATGCGAACCATATACCATTCACAGTAAACAATGACTCAAATAAAGTTGAACCGCGTACCTTAATCAATAGCAACCGAAGGTAGAAACAATCGTTGTTTTTCGGGGATTGTGTAAATTCGTCCTAATGCATTAGTTAATAAGACACTGGATGTCAATCTACTGGTTGGCCTTAACTATTTCTTCGACGATGCATCCCAATTATAATATCAAAGTATTCCGAATGTCCTTGCAAATGGATCACTGACGAAAGTTGTGCTTCCTTTGGTCACGTATTTCCAAACGTATTTTATCGATTTCACCAAACTGCAATACTAAACACTGATATGAGTTTTGAATGTGAATTAGACAATAATGGTGAATACAGTACGATCCATGTGTTGTCAACTTCGATATTCACTCTTCTAAGTTGAATGCTGAACGTTCTGTTATCTGGTGAGCGACGCCGATAGAGTTGATATCTACCATTTCTAGTTTGTGCTTCCGAAAGGCAGAGTGAATAGTGTTTCGTGCATTTATTGTCAGACATACAAACCGAAGTGGGATTGTAATGTCCGCAAGGTCCATGAATCATATTATGGTGTAACCATCATCCAAAGAAGAATGTGTGCATGCAAAATAGAGGTTTTTGCCACTCAACAAAGTACATCTCATCCAAACAGCACCACATATACGTTGCTTCAAGATAAAGACAATCAAACATCGTAACTGTTGTAGGAAAAGTCGTGCTGTAACATCGTGACGATCACTTGCTGATTGACCGCGAATTATAATTCCGAACGTATGTCTCCGCATCCTGGGAGTACTTCTTGCCTTGCCTTGCCTTGGCCTGCCATACAAAGAACACCGACCGATATTAGGTGGACCTCTTGGTGGCTTCGTAACAAATTTCAATCTGCAATTGACCTCTTTGTGTGAAACACACGTAAAGTTTTCACTGAATAATTTTCAATAATTTTTCTTTTGAATAGACGAAAAAAAAAAGCAAGCGACCGAAATTGAACGTGAAAAACAAAATAACCAAAAATTGAAAAAAAAATGTGTATGGAAAAAATTTACTTTTTAGAAATGTCCAATTTTCCGACTTTTCCTCATAATGATATATATCCAACGATATCGCCTTTTACTTTGGCATCGTTTTGTTTCATACACCTTAACGCCAATATAAGGATAAAAAACATTTTCCAGTGGACCAAATTGTAAACATAAACCTTTCCCGAATCTCCTTGAACGTACAGACAAAATTTCATCAAAAATCGAAGTTTGATTAGAAATACGAAAAGACTTTTTCGACTACCCAATATAACAAAATTTTACATTGAAGTTTGAATATGGATTTGGCACTTACAGTTTTTATACCCTGAGAAGGGGACATTAAGTCTTCCCGGGTCACGGCTACGAGAGTGGAAGGCCACAAGGGGTTTATCGATTGCAGCGTCTGTTTATCAAGAGCTACAAGTGTACGTCTTTCTTGGAGGAAACGGTTCGCTATATAAATGAGATCAACGAAAGCCTCGGATATTGACCTCCCCAAACATTGACAACTAAGGCAAACTTACAAAGATACGCGATTTACGGAAATGCGCCTGCAATGCCCTGACCCTCTAGATGTTGTTACACAGCTGGTGAGTGTTCTCCAAAAGTACACGGCACTTCAGAATTTATTAGAATTTATGGTTTTTTGGAGACTTCGCCAGATTGTATCCACATTCATCCCGATGAGTGAAAGGATAGCCACAATCCGCATCAAGCCTAAATTTCATCACATCAGCCTAATACTTATGTGCACACGCTAAGACAAAAGAAAAGAACGATGATATCAAAGAGCAATTTTACGATTACTTGGAAGAAGTGCTCGGCGACTTCAACGTCAAAATGAGCAAATGGGGCATTATTTGATCAACGGCTGGAAAATTTTGTCTTCACGACAACACCTCCGACGACGGAATCTTTTGCGCAGTGGCTGTCTACTCTAAAAGTTCAATGCTACTTGGGTACTCAAATGATTACATACGAGTATATAGTGATGAATAAGGGCAAGACAAAGTACCTGAAGGCCACATACAGAATTTCTTCGCGTCTTGAAAACTACGCCACTATTGACAGCTATAAATTTGAAAAATTTAAGGACTTTGTATACCTCCAAATATTCAATATTCTAAGCCTGGAGATCAAGTGAAGAATTACTCTTGCCTACTTGGAGCATTCAAGAGAACAGTTTTTCGCAAGATCTTTGGATCGAACTGTATGGCGACATGGATATAGTTAAGCGTATAAAAATTCAACAAATGCGCTGGTTAGGTAATGTCGTTAGCAAGGAAGATGATACTCCAGCAATAGGAAGGGCATAGCGACCTGTCTGCACTTGGGATGTAAAACTGGTCCGAACTCGCATAGAGACAACTGGCGACGTTTCGTGTTCTTGCCTAGATTGACCCTCGGTTGTAGTGTCAAAGAAGGAGAAGAAGAAAATTATTGAGGTAGTTTAAACAAAAGCAAACTATAATGAAATTTCTGAAAAAATATATGATATATTTCTTCAAATCTAACTTCAAAATAACTGTGGTTCTACAGATCATTTTCTAAAATGTATAAGAATATGAGTGTAAATGTTTATGTGAATTATTATTATAAGCAGGAACATTTTTATTTAAGTTTACAATTTAATATTAATATTATAATCGTTCAAATTTGCTTTGTTCCGTATTCTTGCTCTGAAACTTGCTTTCTAATTTGTTCTTTTGGAAAGAAGTTGCAAGTGCGACAAGATTACCCGCTGTCTGCATTTACTTGCATTATTTCCGACTCATGAAGTTGCATAAATATGCATGTGGAGATGCATAAACACATATACAGATTTATATACACATGTATATAATAAAACAGCATACAAAAAATAATAATTGTGAGAAGTGTAAAGCGTGAGGTGTAAAGGAGTAAACGAAACGAAGCGAAGGAAAAGTGGAAGAATTGCTGCCACACAATTTGCTTCCGGAAAAAATGCATGAAACACAGGATACAAGCAGCAAATTCTAGTGTCATGCAGATGATATGGCCCATACGGGCGCAATTTACGTTTTATGGTAAGTGCGACTTTCCACTTGCTACAGATCATACTCGTTCTTGGTGCAAGCTTAAACGCATTTATCTTTGCATTTGCATAAATGAGTTTATATGAAAGTAAGCAAATAAATAGCAAAGGACGTCTTCAAAGGGAAAATATTTTTCCAGGCATCCCTGTATATTTTCATCATGATGTGTCTGTTAGCTGAGAAAAGATTTAGCGATATTATTAAGGTGCTGATAATAACACTTCCATCTGCTGGTGGCTTGTGCTTTTTTCATATATTTTCTTAAGAGTTTGTTGATAAAATATCTTTAACCGCACCAATTGTTTAAGATCAATATACTCATTTAGCGTTTATAAGCAAACGGGTAATAATCACAATCATAGCAGTCCTTCCAAATTCGGTTGCACCCAAACATTTTATACTCTTGCAACTTGCAGTAATCAAAATACCTTATGATGTAAAGCGTCAACCAGGGAATCGTAATCTAAGCAATTTTATATATACATACAGTCACCATATATAATACATACACTGACCTACATATATTGTATATTTGGCATAAGATTTGTTAGAAAAACCAAAATCATTATACATATATAATCATTACACAAAATCAGCCGGATGTTCGAAAATCCATTGTATCCATTTTAGGCACAATGCTATAATGTTATGAGTAAAATACGTTCCGAAATTTTTATGGAGATAACTCAAATATTGGCCGATATAGCCAGCATAAAGTCACCAGGTAATTGGGGGCTCAGGGAGTATTGACCCGATTCCACTCATTTTGGATACACAGAATTACTACTGCATGAAAGCGATTATGTATGAATTTCTATTGCATATATCACACATTGACTGATGTTTTCAATCTCAACTCTAATTACTGGGGTCTACATATTCGGTAAATTAAATTCTTGAACAGTTTTGGTTGGATTTAAACAATTTTTTGTCATAAAGTGACATACACTAAAGGCATTATTCGTGCAAAGTTTAATCTCCTTACATTAAGCTGCTCGCAGCTGACCTTACTGATTTGGTCTGAAGCCCAACAGTCCAGAAGTGAATCACTGGAAGCCAACGGAACTTCTACCTATGCATTCCCATTCCTGAGTTTTTGAGGTTGAAATACCTGACCTAGCAACTCATTAGCCTTGCAGTTTCCTGCAATGCCAGTGTAGCCAGGCACCCAAACCAGTCGTATTTAAAAAGTTCGAAACTCGATGCTAGAGATAAGAACTCTCGCCATCGTTTTACTAGGCTTAAGCGCACAGTCAGAGAACTCAAAGGTAAAATCGCTCCTCTACTATCGGAGTGGATACTAACTACTCTGGAGGAGGCTACGCTCCGGAGCAATAAATATATCGCTACCTTTACGACAGTCCACTTCTACTTGGAAGATGTTGCAGTAGTCAGGAGGCCTAAAACTTTTACGGACGGGAAGTTTCCATACACTCTTTCAACAACCCTCCCCGCAAGCTTATATTCACCCGTAAAAGATCTCACCATCCCCCTACACCAGCGAATATTTCTCCCCTATTCCTCTCTCGAAGGTATGTGAGTAGAGATATGACAGCCAGGACTAGACTCGGTGACTTAATAATCCAAGTATTTTTCAATGAAATCCAAGTGTGTGAGGATTACAGAGTGCCGGGCCTCGCAGTTCCTCTGAATCTGCGGACGGTGAATATAACTATTAAAACAATTTGAGTGACAAATCCTTTTAGGGTGATCTATTCTAGACTATAGCTTCTTAAGTGTCACTTGCTTTTCTCCAAGATTTCAAAATTTGTTCGATTCGCCCTCTCTAACGCCTATCGAAGGTAAATTTTTATTATATTGTACTTAGCTTCTTAAATATTGTATATTAGTTTAACTCTCGAGGAGACCTAAAAAATAATAACTTCTCATCCCTGGTGTTGAATATATAAATTTTATAAGTTTTCTCGGTAAACATTAAATAAATTAAAAATTTCAATATTCGGTAACGTTAAATATGATATTTACTTGTCAAATAATTTTTGCTAAATGCAGTTTCCGCAATTCTTTTAATTCACTCGCCTCAACTTTTGCATTAGTTAATGGTAGTGTATTCGAGTTGTTTAGCGTGTTTGTTACACATCAATGCACTTCATTTATCTTATTCATTTCCCACTCCAACATGCTTCAAATACTCTGTGGTGGGTGCACCTTTGGTCTTCAATTCAATCGAATGCAATCCATTTCAATAACATTATTCACTCTGCTAAAAAGAGATTTTGATAGATTTCATTTTCGCACAATATGTATATGCGAGTATTTTTTAGACCAGCTCTCCGCCTCGCTTTCATCAGTGCTTTCGACTACATAAAATGGATAGAATTTTCAGGTTCAACGCAAAAAATGTCCATTTTCAATAAGAGTGTTGCCAATGTTTATTTATTTAGTTTAGTTCAGTTTTGCCGAGGAATTGAATGTATTTATGCGCGTTGCCTCACCACTACACATAAACACTGCCATATAATCGGAGTAAATAGAAAAAATTCACCAGCGTTGTTGCCTGCCATCACCGAATTTTCCACTGACAAAGAGCAAAGATAACTGTAATGTTTTGCCAAACTCTAGTGTATACCATGTGGAAGTACTACGATACCCTCGACTTTGTAGAGACGAGTATCTATGTGTGTACATACTTATGTTGAAAGGGCGGCTGCAAAGTGAAGTATAGTAAATAAATATACATACATAAATAAATATTTGTTAAAAAACCAAATAGTACAGCCGGAGTGTAATATTTTTATTACATTCATCTGTAGCATTGAGCAGATGTGCTTTTGCGTGCATTTTCTATGAGGGACACAGAACGTTTGAATTTTGCCAAACATTTCCGAACACACCAATGTCAGTATATTTGCTTGTTCACAGCCTTAACATATGATTTCGGCTACAAATTGATGAAAAACATAACGGTTGGACTTGTTGAGGGAAAAAGACAATTTGATATTATTTTGTTATGGATGTTGAGTAAATTGTGATTCCATGTGAGGCCAGGGTATTTTGTAGCGCTTATAAAAGTGCAATCATATTTTGAATTTTTGATTTATTTCAGTACCAAATACCAGTGAAATGCCTTACTTCTCCACCACTGTTCGCGAAAGGTCTATGAAGGAAAATAAATTATACATGTAGCAGGAGGATTTGTTGACTTAATTTTGAATTAAAGGGCAAAGGTTCAAAGTTGAGATAGCCCAGAGAGTGTGGGCTCCTGTGTAGATTACTGAAGATATGGGCAATTATATATTGTCAAAAAATGTGACAACTATTCCCAATAAGCACGAAATAGACAACAGTGAAGAAAAACTTGGATTTAAAATCGGAAGGATTCGTTGGTCATACGAATATGTACTGGTAAAGCGAACACTTTCTAAGACATTAACTTACTTCGATATGATCAAGAATATTCATCTATCATAATCACTGTACAATGTTCACAAACGTGAATGACTAATCTTCTTCTTTATCGGTATTGACACCGCTTATCTGGTTATATTCAAGAAGGTCTTTCATTTGATGCTGTTTTCTTCTTTTCATTGGAGATGGTTTTTTACTTGGCGGTTTCCAAGACCAGCACACAAACCTGGAGAGGGGTGTTTCGCCTTCTCATTTTAACTCACCTTCAAACGGATAGTTTTTGGAATCATTTCCTGCCACTCCCAAGTGAATGCGGCTCAGAAAACTTTCATCACTTGCGTGAACTTCTGCTCATGGCTCCATCCTCCACATCGTGGTAAACTAACTATATATGGCGTTTATGAATTAGCATAATAATAAAAATATTCCGCTCGGCCGATTTTTGTATATTTTTGTAATATGAATATTTAAGTTGGCTTGATTACTATTACCTTGGAGACAACCAGTTTTCGCATCGAAGTTACCAAACCTTTTCACATTCCGTTCCTAATTTAACGGAAAAACAAAGATCCTGCATCGCATCAATAACAGCCAAATTTGTTGGTTGGAAATTCAAGCCACATCCTTTATTATCCGAAAGTTATTCATAAAAATTTGTAAATAATGGAATTGGAAGTATTGACTCATACATTGCTTATTTCAATGGACTATTCATTAACCGGTACAAACAACGAAATGTGAGATCCAAAGTATACACCAAAAGTAGATCTTGTATCCGATGTTAAGTTAGGTTAGATTACGTCGTAGGGTTAATACAAAATGATTGAACTCATCGCACAGATTTTCATTATTTTTGTCACTCAAACAATTACTAAAATTGAAAACCAGATTATCATAGATCGAGAGACGTTTTGAGCTAACTGCATTATTAAGAAGGTTAATATCAGTCCCAGCCATTTCCCTGGCTTAGACAACCGTTCTACCGAGATATTTCAATCTCAGCCTGGCAAAAACAGGGTAGTGGAGGAAAATGTCAGAAGGTGTTCCAACTCGCCTTCTTCTACCTCGTCTTCTTGTATCAACTATAGCACAGAGCGTCCGACAAAATATTTAATCGCACCGCCTGTAAACCCATTGGACAGTGTTCAGTTAGAACACCTACAATTTTGACGAGATTGAATTTGCTAATTCAACGGTCATGGTTCACCTTGGGCCAGAATGATCACACAGTCGCACACATTCTAGTTGTTAACCAGGGCTTGCCGAACTCATTGTAGATCCGGATGAAGTTGGGGTAAGCATGTTCATTGGCTTTGCAATTTCTGGCGACTCCACAATGATGAGAAGAAAACTGGAAGAAACATGAAGCTTTTGCTAATGAGTTCATGTCCTCCTTGGCAAATTTTGACCGCACAGTCAGCGAGCTCAAAGTCAGTCTAACCGCTCGGCTATCGGAATGAATGCACACATCTATATGGAAGCTGCACTTTGAAACACTACAGCTACTGCTATCCTGATGCCAGCCACCTCCGCTTGAAAGACGCCACAGTGGTTGGCACTTTGAAGCTAGATGCGATGGACGGATTGAAACGAATGCTATAGGAATAGTGGTGAGTGGTAGTTTCAGTTTATTCTAATAGTAAATAAATATAGCTCAGTTTCGTTTGGATTTATGGCTAATCCTTTTCAATCTACTCATTTGGTCCACACTTACTTTTAGATAGCCTTGGGTAATCTCATAAACGGGGCTTAAGAATTTTCCCTCTATTAAATCAGCTATATCTAAATGTACTGCGGCAACCACCTAGTGGCCTCGTTCTGCAAGTTTCTTTAAAAGAGCGTTCAATACTTTCCGAAGTGCCCGTTCACTTCACCTCTCCGCCACAACCATTCTGTCGCAAAAGAGACCATAGATAGTATGCTTGAGATTAATTTCAACTTCAAAACTATTAAGAGTACCAATAACGGTCATACACCATAAAGATAGACACAGATACTATACCTATAGATACCTACTTAAAATCTACTCAATTTGGTTATGCTTTGTTCTTTCTTTCTAAAATAAATTGAGGTGATATTCACACCCTTACAAAGACAGAATTAAATGGATCATAAGAAACATTACTCACTGTGACAGATTCATATTTTATTTGAAATTTGTGTCAACATTCAAGGTCATAATATTCTTAATTTAATATTCTATGGTTATGAGATTTAATGTGAAATTAAATAAATATGCCTCCCATTATTTAAATTGTCACAAACACTAATGACGGAGCGTGGTATGACAGATACTCGGTGATGCTTTGTGATCTCATGTAATTTAGTATTTGGTTTATTTAGTCGTATGTACACACAACTACATATTAACAAAAAGCGAATTTTTACATGTTCTTTCCAGATTTTCTTTAAGGAAGCAGAAATTTACTTCTCAGGCAAAGGAAACTGCTCTTTCAAATGTAGATACACCCATTAAAATGTTTATATTAATTCGCTGAATTATGTCAATGTCATCGTATAACTCGTACAGCTCATCGTTCCATCGAATGCAATAATCGCCGTTGCCATTGCTCAAACATAAAAAAAAAATCTTCCGCAAAACCTTTCTCCCGAAAACTGGTAAGACCGACTCATCAGATGTTGTCATCGTCTATGCCTCTGCACCATATCGCAGGAAGGGTATGACGAGTGACTTGTAGAGTTTGGTTTTTGTTTGTCGAGAGAGGACTTTGCTTCTCAGTTGCCTACTCAGTCCGAAGTAGCACCTGTTGGCAAGAGTTATTCTGCGTTGGATTTGGAGGCTGACTTTGTTAGTTTTAATGCTATCTGTTAGTTTTAATATATCTGCTATTTACTATAATCTAATACAGATCCTCAGGTTTGCCTACAAATTAAAATAAATACATAAACTTCTTCAAAAGGAAGGCGGTGGTATTCAAAACCCATTTTACACAATAAAATTCAAAATATCATAATTTACAATAAAGGTTGAGTAAATGTTGAAAAATAATTCCACATATTCTCTTCTGCCAATTACGCTTCGATATTAACTAGATAAATGTCTCCCAGCGTGGCTCTGTGTACTAGATCACACAAAAATGTCGTTTAGCAGCACGCCAGCCATAAACCGACCCCGAAATCTACACAATTCAGCCACTCCCTGCAACATAAATTTCCATTTGAAGGCCAAAGCTCGTAAAATTGACCACCCATGGTGATACACAAAAAGAATTTAGCCAGCGGCTGCAAGAATTCAAAAGACAAAACAAACACAAAATAAGTTCAAATGCACGCTCATTGCAAGCAAGTTGAGGGTGAATGTGTGTGTGTGAAATGCGCACTGAGGAAGGCAGGTCAATTTTATTGCATTTCGAGTTAATAAAAGCAAATAATACGATGGTAATAAGTAATCGAGAAATAACTAAGGCCAAGCGAGCATCGCCCAAAAACACATACATACGCAAATTCAAGCCAGAGCTTCTCCCAGCCCCCCGAATATTATATTGCTCTATGGGCTTACTTTGCTTAGCCTTTTGTAGTGTTGTTAGCAATATTTTCTCGCCATTCAAAGCGCTTAAAGTGATGTGAATTATGTGTTGAAAGTTGTCAACCGCCTAAATGTATGCCACACCACACAAGCACACACACAAGTCAACTAAAACAGATACTTTTATGCCCTTTAGGTTAAGCGATTTATTTATTTTCGCCACATTCATTGCGCGTTTTTACTAATGCTCGTAAATATGCATAGGCCTTGGGGTGAATGGGGTGAAAGTGAAAGCGATATGAAATGGGTTGCCATAACACAAAAATTTCTACGGAAAAATAAATAAATAAATCCCCTGCAGTTGAAATTAGATGTGGAGCAGATATTAATTAAATTTGAGAGTTCGACTTCATTCAATTTTTCTAAATTCTAAGAATATATGTATGTATATTCGAAAACGTTGCAAAGTCTATGCAGAATACTATAAAATGGCTGTGTGCTCCCAGATAAGTCGCACTGAAGTTAAGATAGAGAGGTCTTGAAAATCAAGTAACCACATTTAAATGATAATCCATTTCGAGGTAAATAAACTTCATATTTAACGGGAACTGGAAAAAACATTTTTTAGCATTTTTTCTTGAAAATCTTCGAAAATTGGATTAATCGGGAGGACCATCTGAGACATAGCCGCGGCTAACATTCCTTCAAATTACTCATTCGAGCATTTCGACTGGTAACTGGGCTGAATCGAGGGGGGATTGTCCGCATAGATTTTAGACTTTACATATCCCTACAGGGAAAAGTCCAACGGTGTGATATTACATGATTTTGGTGGCCAATCGACCGGCCCAAAACGTGAAATTGTCTGGTCACCTAAGTGTTCTCTCAATAAATCCATTGATTGATGCTACATATGTGTGGGAAGGGGCGTCGTCTTGTTGAAATCAAATGTAACCGAGGTCACGAGCTTTAATTTCAGGCATCAAATAGTCGAATATCATGGCGCGATAACGGTCGCCATTGACGATTACATATGATTTCACCGCCTCACAAACTACAGCAAACCGTTGTTTTTTTCGAATAAAACGGCAGCTATTGAATCTCTTCAGATGTCTTTTTGTCCCAAATGAGGCAATTTTGCTTGTTTACATACCCATTGAGCCAGAAATGAGAATCGTCACTCAACAAAATTTTCTTGAAAACGACGGATCTTCTTGGAACTTTTCAAGGGCTCATAGACCGAAGCGATGCCGCTTGGGAAGATCAAGAGGTTTTAGTTCTTACACAAGCTGTATTTTATACGCTTTCAATTTAAAGTCTCTACGTAAAATGTGCCAAGTCGTTCCATACGTCAGTCTGTTTTGCTGGAAACGGCGCAGAAGCGACTCTCCACGGTCTTCGTGTACACTCTCAGTTACGGTTGCTTTATTTTCGTTCAGCTCTCTCCATAACCAAATTAAGCTTCTAAAATGTTCGACTGATAGTAGAGGAAGCTTCTCTTTCCTATTATTGATAGGTTAGATGAGGAGAGAATTGGACTACTGTTGTACTGCTGTGAACTTGGCTTACGTCGATTAGGTGACTGTAAAAGTGCGAACAAAAGTTAACATCACAATGTGACAGTATCTTAAATCAAAGAATATTCTTGAACTGTGGATCCGTAATCCATACTTTGTCAAATAAGAGAGAAATGTTCCTCATTGCTATGAATTTAAACCGATGAAAGTACAAATGTATTTTTATAAATGCCCTGCGAAGATCTTTTTAGAGTATGCATTCATATATTAGATGAAATATCATCATTTATTGCTAGCATACACATTTTGTAAACAAATGGCCAGCTCTTAGAATTAGCGAATCCTCCCTATAGGTTGTCAGACAGCCACTCTACCTACTGGGTCAATATCCACGCACTAAGCCCTAATAAAATGCTTTCCCTCAGTCAAAATAAATTCTTATGCCGTCGTGTATTATTTTTCTTCTGTCTGTTCATTCTTTGCTAAATTAACGCCTTTTGTTTCAGTTGGCAACTTTGTTTTAGATTTATTTATTTTTGTATTTCTTTATCTGCATATAGATATATTTAACTATCATTATCGATATGTACAAGTGAGTACATTGGCCTTCGATTGGATTTTTATTGTCGACGATTACAAGCAAATGAATGACAAAAACAAAAGTTATGGATTATCGCTTGCCGTTGGCCTTTCTTTTATACTTGCCCATTCCCGACCGACATTAAATACATATTTACTGCTAGTACCATTGTTGTTGTGCGCTGTTTAGGCTTTGTTGTTTGGTGACGATTTTCATGCGTTAAAGTATTTATGAATATACATTAATATTTCCGGAAACATTTATGGTACATCTCACAATGTGATTGAGTGTGACTTAGCGTTGGTGTCAAATACTTTCTTATTAGTTACTACATATTATGATAGGGCCCATCTAAGAATTGAATTTTTGAAGAATACATATTTAGTCTCATTTATCATTTTAAGCTTATTCCTACGTTTATTCCACTTTTTGCATTGAAAAATAACAGATGAAGAGTCGCTTTGGAACAAAATGGTTTTTCGTTTGGAAATTTGAAATTATGAATGACAAATAATAATGTTCAACAGAGGGATGTCAGCTTACTAGTTAAAAAATTTGCGGAACGGAATTACCCCTTGGGTGGTGTATTCCAATATATAAGTTTTAAGCATTACAAATACATTATTACATTATTTGTTTTTGATACAAAACAGTTGTTTGTTTACTGGTTTTGTTATGGGGAAATTTATAGCTCAAACATATATAAACGGGCAAACAAAGAATTTATTAAGACGGCGCTCAGACGAGGACTCCTTTGTCGCTCATTATCTTCGAATTCGTACGAGAGACACAAGTGAATTTTCTGCAAACCTATAAAGTACCATAACTAAGGACTAAATAAAGATTATAATTCCGCATCTCCTATGCGCGCAAGCATAATTCATCATTCACACGTTTTATCACAGATTCACACCGCTATATATATTTTATAACAAAAAAAAAATTCATTTACTTTACCTGCATTATTTAAAATAAAGATTCCCACTTACAATCACTCGGGCATTAGCACTTCAGTTGCAATTAGTTGGCAAACACTACCGACCACTAACAGCATGTTGGCCGTAACACTTAACCCACTTTCCTCATCCAATGCATCGATCGATGGTTTTTGCATTTGCCCCATTCAATTAGCATGAGTTGGCTTTTTTATGATATTCAAACCTTTTTTCGCGTTGCTTCTTAATAAATGTTGCATACTAAGCCGCAACATTGTCCTTTACTGGCCGCCAATAATAAAAACAATTTTGTTATTTTCAATTTTTAGTTTATTGAGTTTATGTATGCTGCTCTAGTACAGGTAAGGTTCAATATCTCCCAATTATCCGATTAACACATTTTTTTTATTAAAGACAATATATATGATATATTATAAATGAGTGTTACATACATACGTATTGAACCTGTTTTCACCATTACCATTATTAATCTGGTAATTGATACGATAGCAATTGAAGGTTTCAATTCGTTAATGAAATTGGATTTAATAAAATGTTTTATGCACCATATAGCAGGACGGGGACGATGGGTGACTTGTAGAGTTTGGTTTTTGTTCGTTGAGTGAAGACTTTACTTTTCAATTGCCTACTCAGTCCGTAATAACACCTGTTAGCAAGTGTGTGGATTTCGAGACTGACGTTGTTGTTGGTATTAATGCTGGTTCCAAGATATACCAAATTATCTAGGACTTCGAAGTTATGACTGTCAACAGTGACGGGGGAGCCAAGTCGCGGATGATACGACTGTTTGTTTGCTGACATGAGATATTTCGTTCACTACAAGACCCATTTGCTTCGTTTCTTCGTTCAACCAAGAAAGCAGAACAGATCATTGTTATGGCCAGTGATATCGATTTTATCCGTGTGTGCCAGCAGCTGTACACTCATGTAGAAGTTTGTGTTGAAGATTGAAGTAATTGCACGATACGGAGTCGCCTTGTCTGAAACCTCGTTTGATATCGAACGGCTCTGAGAGGGGTTTTTGATGAACAGTTTATCCAGCCGTATTAGTTTTGCGAGTATACCATCATAATTTCAATTAACTCACTGAATTTAATTATACGGTCGCTGAACTCAATTTCATGATTTTTCACAATTTTTTAGGTATTGCTTTCAAGCTAAGAGAAAAATAGTCATTAGCTGCAGCGGCCTTTGACGCCTGTCTTATGAGTAAGTTTAATACTAATACAAATTGATTGAAGAATCTAAGTTGTTCTATAAATAAATTAGATCAATATTTTTGAGTTAAACTGCTTTAAGCAATCTGCAGGGTTGATTTTTTTTTTTTTTTTGTAGTAGATTAATCTGATTCTCGCCAAGATGGGAAAGGCCTTCGGTGATAATTGTTTGTCGCCAGCAAGTTTTTTTGATTGTTACAAATAATTCGAAGAGGGTCGAAAACGCGTTGACGACGAACCACGTTCAGGACAGCCATCAACATCAACTGATGATCAACACGTCAGTAAGATAAAGATGCTTAAAAACGGATGTCATTGAACATATTAGTACTGGCGATAAGTCTTGAATACTACATGCTTACACGATCGGCACGATGAATCGGCCGAATATCGTTGCAAAGGTGAGCCGAGGTCGAAAAAACCCGTCAAAGCAGAGCAAAAATCAAAGTTATGTTAACATTTTTTTTTTCGATTATCGAGTTGTGGTGTATTTCGAGTTCCTTTCGACCGGTTAAACTGTCAACGAGTAGTAACGGGTGATTTTTTTGAGGTTAGGATTTTCATGCATTAGTATTTGACAGATCACGTGGGATTTCAGACATGGTGTCAAAGAGAAAGATGCTCAGTATGCTTTGACATTTCATCATGAATAGACTTACTAACGAGCAACGCTTGCAAATCATTGAATTTTATTACCAAAATCAGTGTTCGGTTCTTTTCTTTTTTATCGACAAATTTTGTTCAGCGATGAGGCTCATTTCTGGTTGAATGGCTACGTAAATAAGCAAAATTGTCGCATTTGGGGTGAAGAGCAACCAGAAGCCGTTCAAGAACTGCCCATGCATCCCGAAAAATGCACTGTTTGGTGTGGTTTGTACGCTGGTGGAATCATTGGACCGTATTTTTTCAAAGATGCTGTTGGACGCAACGTTACGGTGAATGGCGATCGCTATCGTTCGATGCTAACAAACTTTTTGTTGCCAAAAATGGAAGAACTGAACTTGGTTGACATGTGGTTTCAACAAGATGGCGCTACATGCCACACAGCTCGCGATTCTATGGCCATTTTGAGGGAAAACTTCGGACAACAATTCATCTCAAGAAATGGACCCGTAAGTTGGCCACCAAGATCATGCGATTTAACGCCTTTAGACTATTTTTTGTGGGGCTACGTCAAGTCTAAAGTCTACAGAAATAAGCCAGCAACTATTCCAGCTTTGGAAGACAACATTTCCGAAGAAATTCGGGCTATTCCGGCCGAAATGCTCGAAAAAGTTGCCCAAAATTGGACTTTCCGAATGGACCACCTAAGACGCAGCCGCGGTCAACATTTAAATGAAATTATCTTCAAAAAGTAAATGTCATGAACCAATCTAACGTTTCAAATAAAGAACCGATGAGATTTTGCAAATTTTATGCGTTTTTTTTTTAAAAAAAGTTATCAAGCTCTTAAAAACTCACCCTTTACAATTTGAGTGTTATGCGTCGCTTGGGGGAAGTTAATCGTAAAAGAAACCGGAATTATGGGTCGAAAACTGTTGCTTATAATGCACCGAAGCATACAGCATTTATTCTCCTTAATAAAGAACGTGTCGCAACCACAGTATTCGCCTGATGTAGAGCCGTGTAAATTCTGGGTATTCCTTAAGGAAACCGTTTTGAGTCAATTGAAGACATTAAACGTGAATCGCTACGCACATTGAAGGCTATTTCGGAAATTGATTTTAACAACTGTTTTGAGGATTGGAAAAAACTTTGGTTCAAGTGTATTGTGCCAAGGGGTATTATCTTGATGGGGACGAAATAAATTTTGAAGAATAAATTAAGAATTTTAAAATTATGAACAAAGTCTTACTATTTTTTGCTCATAATAGTAAGCTGAAGTAAAATGTTTTGATTTTAGTTCTGGTACATTGTTGGGAAAGGGCGCTTAAAATGTGCCTTTGATATTATTTAAGGATTCATGTAGTTTTCACGTGTTGGTTTTCAGGAACTTTTTGGCCACCTCTTTACTTTTGAAAAGCATGAAGAGACTTCCATCGCATAGCGTAACTAAGAAAATTATTTACTAACTAGCGTGCTGCATTGTTCTGCGAACGACATAGCATGAGCACGAGTTATATATTTTGGGTTTTGTGTTTGCACGACGAGCAGATCTAGGAATTCAATGGGAGTTTTTTTATTGAAGCACATATTCAAAATTCATATAAGTCGACATAAAGTTTGTCCCTCAAATTGGTTAAAATGTTTTAAAAAGAAATTCTTTAAACTTTTTCACCTTTATTATCCAAAATTGGCGAAACACATATATTCTTTCCTTAAATTTTATTGCTTCACAATTCCTCTCCCTCTCTCAAATATTCAGTTGTTATTTTCTTGTTGTACTTCTAAGTCCTCTCAAAAGTAAACTTTTGTTATTTAACTACATACCTGCCCAATAAAAGTTGACTAAAACTCCAGTCTTCTTTGACACACTTCCTGCTAAGGCCAAAAATTAAATAAAAATGCTAAATGTGTGCAGGCGCTCATCTATGTACAATATCAAATCTCGTTAAGCCAACAAATCCCATAAATAAGCACAAATCAGATTAGAACGCAGAATATCTTCATAAATGTCAAACAACAATAATAACAACGCAATGGCAAGTTTTTGTTTGGAAAATAGACCTGTTGTAAAAAAGAGCACAGAGAATAGAGGCGGTTGTCGAATAAAAGTGTGCATGCGTTGGGAAAATAATACAAAAGCGAGTAAAAGTGTGAATGAAAAAAGAAAGTTGCCTGCTGTTAGGCGCTGTGGCCGTTCGCAATCGCCCACGCACGGCGCCTTAAGCAACGACATGCATCAGATCTTTGTGTCGATGGAAAGTGCAAAAGAGTCACGTAGCACTTAGCACTCGACACTTTTTTGCGGCGGTTGGTGTCAGCGTCGCTTTCGGATTTTTTCGGATGTTCGCTCTGCTTTCCTGTTGATTGTCGCTGTCACCCTGAAAGTTCTACGCAAGCTGACTTAAAAGTCATATTTCTTTAGGGAAATGAAAACGGGAAACGACAATTGCAGAAAATCAGGAAAAATGCTTGGTGAAACTAACATTTTTCCTTCGGTTAACAGTATTGGTCAAGGGGGGTTTCCTATTTATGCCGGATCTTACGCTTTTTGGAAATTTTACTATTTAATAACGCATGTGACCTTCTCGTTTATATTCGTTTTTTATGAGGATATATTAAAGTCTAAAGAAAGAGACTTCCAGTTATAATATTCCAGAAAGTGGCGCCGGTATGAAACGCAACAATCTTTTTGATAGTATCTCTCTTCTCTATGGTGGTCAATATTTGTAAGTTTAAGGTTATTTTAATCGTTGATATTATCGATAATTCTGATATGACTAGCACTAAGGTATACCCTAATCACGGTAAGACAAGACGACAATTGAATCTTTCAAATAGTTTTCTCTCACCTATACCCTTAAGAAAGAGAGAGCACATGTATAAAACTATAATAAATGTTTAGAGTCGGCATTTCCAGCCTCCAAGAGGACACTTATGGTATCAATCTGAGGCTGAGATGGAATGGAACCATGGGTAGAAGTTCACGCAAGTGAGTAAAGTTCTCTGAGCGCCATTCATTATGGAGTAGCAAGAAACGATTCTTTTACATATGGCTCAGCCAGCTCACGACTTCCGGTTCATCCAAATGGATGAAAACACTCCAGCTCTGAGTCTACGCCAATAAAAAACGAAGAAGAATACAAGGCCATGTCACGCTGCTTGCGTTCTCATAAACTGAAAAGAAAATTATATAGCTTAGTGGAGAGAATGAAATTCTCAACTCACTGACTCTGAGGAGGGAAGCCAAAAGTGAATAGTAAGAGAGGTCTTTCGGTGATGAATCAAATTTTGTGCCTATTTGCAGGTTATGAAACGATTATGTTTAGAAAAAGTAGTATTTAAAGCTGTAAATTAAAATACTTGTATTAATACATAGTTTCAGGAAGAAGCGTGTGTTGTCAATTTTCGAAGCTGATGAAGTATTTAAATTGGTTAGAACAACGTTTTATGTAATTTATTCAGACATGTGTTTGCTATTCATCACTCAAATTTAAGGTTTTATTGTAAAACTTTTCCCTGTCCTTAATTCCTTGCTATTTTCATATAAAAACCCATCCTTACTGACACAGACACATTTCGCCTTAATTGTATCCGGAATTTATCTATTTGTTCTGCTAAACTTTTAATACACAAACACGCCTCCGGCCATTCAACCAAACTTTACTTTATTTGGTATATTCGAATGTGCATTATGTATTCATACAAATGCACAAAGCGAAACGATAGCTCATAGTCAACTTTTTTTGGCCAAAGGTAATGAAGCTAATTTGATTAAATTCGTGCCTGGGAACAGGTTTGCTCTTCTGCATGCTTAGTTACTGCGCTTTCCATTGCAGCAATCGAATACAAAAGTATTGTGGATTTAATGAAAAACGTGTAGCGTTTGTTTGATGTACATACTACTGTCCTATATACATTTATGTATATGACTATGTTCCACACAATATTTATATATAGTACTCGTACTATATTAAGTTTTTGCGGCTGTCTGATTTATTATTTGCATTCAAGGAACAAAATATATATTTCAGTGCGTATTCATTTTAGCAGCCAGGCGATATTGATTACCCCAGAGTACTAAGTAGAGTTTGAAGAACTTATTTGAAGAAAATGTACCGCAAATTTATAGAATAAACTAGCTAAATATCATCACAATCACAAATATATACTAAAATAATCCATCCTAAGCAAAAGTATTTTTCAAAATAGCGGTATGAAATATTACTTCCATACACTAAATACAGGGATTTTTGCATAGATGTAAGATATTTTGCAGGGTGTAAAAAAATCGCAATAACTTTTTTTCTGTGTAAGTAATCAACTTACTTTTTATTTGGCAGGTTGTTATTGAAATTGTTTTAAAAATGCATCAAAGATATACAATTTTACAACTGAGATGACCCAAAAGGACTTATACATTAAATACATTACCTAAAATACCACTCGAACTTCATCATAGTCGTGCAAGGCAACAAATGGATAAATTTTCCGTTGATATCGATTGGTGAATCGGGTTCCCTCTATAACATCAGTATGCTCTGAACCACCTTGGGTTCTACAAGAGTATATTCCGGTCTTAAAACCTTCCGCTTCTTTTCGTAGAATTTTCGAGCATTACCGGCCGGCATTGTCGGCCAGCTTCTCAAGCTCTTTATATTTACGTCTGCAAACGCATCTCGCTTCCTTCTTCAACTCTTGGTATCTATCCCATCCTGCTTGATTTCGATTGCAGCTGTTTAAAATGCCGTCCCACCGTCCCCTTCAAGTGCAAGCGTAAGTCGAACAGAAAACTGTTTCGCTGTCAGTTGTGATAGTAACTTCTCAGCGCCGTACTTTCCCTGTGTTTGTTGACGGACGTGCTTTGACGTACAATATAGTGGTCCGAGACACGCGTCAAGGACACGGGAGTCATGTCAAACAACAATCGATCTAGTTTTGAACTTTCGATCCGAAGACAGCCAAGCGTTTGATGAATTTTCTTGTGCTGAAATCTAGTACCACAGACAACTATACTTCGGGCCTGAGCGGTGTGGATCAGCCTCAACCCATTTGGAGAGGTTTTGCTATGGTGACTGAATTTTACAAATGTTTTATCGAAGATACCTTATTTACCACTCTGGTGTTAAAATCGTTATGCACAATTTTTACATCGTGGTGAGGGCAGTCGCCATAAGCCGCTCTTATAAGGCATTTTTAGTTATACGAGTATCGACCTTCTCTTCCGTCAGGGAAAATTTTGCTGTGATGTGAATTGTAGCTAGATGCTTATCCACCAGAATTCTAGGACTTGACGACTGAGTCTTTCTCCCATAACAAATCTTAACACAATTTGAGTTCCTTTACCATATTTGAGGCTATATTTAATGTGAAAAATACCTACTCGAACTACTGGTTACCTTTATACCGTATATATCGGTCAATATGTAAGACATCTTAGATACCGAAATTAACGTTACTTATTATATTAGATGTACCATAGTTTAAAGCCAAAAATATATTAAATTGCTTCAAGAATTTAACAAACTGTCACATAAATGGTTTTCGTTATTTTAACAAACCGAATATGTCGGTCAGTATTTGACCGACATAAGATGATAAAGAAAGTAAGTAAATATAAGCAGATCGAAAATTAAGTTTTCAATCTAACACTAAACGAAAGTTAAAGAGTACATTCCAATATTGGTTCCACATAACAAAATTGAATTTATGAGTCCCAAAATTTTCAATTGACTTTTCGAGTAAATAAGACTTTTTGTAATCCAATATAATCGATCTAAATATACTTGTCAGAAAATTTTACGAAATATCTTCATGAAATTTGGCACGAATTATTGATCAAGACAACAGTACAATGTCCGCAGAAATTGTTCAAATCGGACGAGTATTCTTTACGGAGTTGTCATACAAACTAACCAATAAAAATCAAGATGAAGATATTTTTGAAACCTTCTTGATTACGAGTATATGTATGAAATGAACCAGCGAAGGGTATTATGGCTTTGATAGAAGTTCAGAATCTAGTGCATTCATGCACACATACACACAAAGTAAAAGCAAAATTATCACGTATACGCAGTGGCGTTGCACAACCTTCACTAATTTATATTTCAAGCTCAAAATACCTGTATACCCTGGGTTTATAACATCGAAAAATTTAAGGTACATTTCATTATCAATAAATATGTATAAAGTGTGCATTCCCTGCCCTCTTAACCGTTATAACCTCAAAAGCTTTTACTGCATTTGTAGGTATGTAACTAAACTAACGTTCATTCGACATTATACGGTTAGAAAATTTATATTGCATTACAGCACATATGAGAGAATTTATGTTGTTGTTTCTGGCTGAAATTGGTGCACTACCACAACCCAAACCATTGCAACCGAATTTCGCACTACTTTTAAGGCCGAATATCGCTGGCTGCCTATGCCATGCAGGGCTTTGTGCACAATATCGAAATATTTTGTTGAGCTGACACTGTATTTACTTTCACAAGCTTAGTTGGAAGTCCACGCCACAGGTGCGGCATTCGTTTATGCAGCAATTTACGATTATCTTCGAATTTTGTTTATACGCCAATTTTACCACTTCAACTGGGGCAGCCACCATTCAAAGAGTGCATGCTCAGTGCATTATAGTAACCGTGAAAGGTCTAAAATTGATACAAAATTTTCTAATTTGTGAACTGTTTTTCCAACTTTAACCATAGCTCACTGATTTGTTGCATAGATTGTAGCACTTGTTAGATCTTTGTGTTAATGAAGTTGAAACGAATGTATTAAAAAAATATTTCAAACGATGAATCCCTCGAACGAACTATGAAACAGCGTAAACTTCTTTCGTTTATTTTAGAAAATGTCTTTAGAAGTAGTGAAATCCTTCTCAAAAGATTAAACGTAGTACAGAAGGATCTTGAAAAATCATATATCATCCAACTAAAAAGATATTTCCTTTCCAGGTTTCCTATGATCAAGATGAGGTTAGGTTATATCGGCCGTCTATCATGCCATATATAGACCTACTGGTCATTAGTTAGGTTCAGTTTAATTGTCCTTTAAACTCCGAAGCTCCTAGGTACTTGAGTCGATTTCTAGATAGCGCTGAACAAAGGCAAAGTAGGTGTTCCAGCGTGTTAAATTCTCTGCACTTTCTGCATGTATCGTTATTACTCATACTCACCCGACTTGCATGTGATGACAGTAGGTTGTAACCAGTCAAGAGGCTAACAGCCGTCCGACAGTTCTTTCGAGACCGTGTGAGTAAGAAGTGAGCGAGTTTTCCTAAGGGTATATTGCAAATGATGTTGGCGGTCCTGCATGTACTTAAGGCGTTCCATCTCACTTTTATTCGCCTGTTTTTAGTGGCTTTCGTATTTCATATACTTGTTTGGCGGCCAAACGGATGGCAGTTTTGGCAATGTCATAAGCTGTTTCGTTTCCAGGAACTCCTTTATGGCCTAGAACCCAGAACATATGCAGACACTTTCCTTCTAAGGACATTTTCTGACGTAATGCGATGTGGTATATCGCTGGCTTCTGTGCTATCCATTTTTCTTTAGTGGGACTTGCAGCCTTCTTTCCCAAATAAAAAGGGTGGGTATGTGGTCTAATTTGACCACCAACCCCCCGTTTATAGAGCTATGCTCGAAGGTCTTTGCAAAAAGCTCATCTTATACCGCTAATATTGCAGCTGATTTTGCCATAGAACTTTCTACTGTAATGTCGATTTGTGGTAGGTTGAGTAACCTTTCCATTGCCGCCGTTGGGGTGGTTTTTGGAACTCCTGTTATGCAGAGAACAGCGAGTAATTGTACCCGTTTTATCGATTTCTTATACGAAATTTTGTTCATAGCGGTCCACCAGAGCACCATAAAGTGACTACCGCTATATAACACAAAGATTGAGGCCAGATGATAACCCCAAGTAGACTCTAGCATTTTCATACATGGATATAGGACACCATGGGTATTTTTTACTCTCTCCTCCACATCGAGTTTCCACATCATCTTGCTGTCAAAAACTACTTCCAGCTCTTTGGTATGCTCCTTAATTGTTAATTTAACTCCATTGCGGCTCGGGAGTTTCCAAGGCGAGATTTTGTATCTCCGAGGAAATAATACCATATCTGTCTTATCAGCATATACCTCTAGGTTATCACCCATCGGTGTATGACCCCTAGAGCTCTCTCCATCACATTACGAGTACTTATTGTATTTAGGAATTTCCCTGTCTGCATAGGCTATTAGTTTGGGTGCTTTTCTTACAAATTTTTCCAAAAGTTCCATGATGACAATACTGATTGATGAAGAAATATTGTCAAATAAAAAAATTATCCTTACAAAGATTAGATTATGAAAAGACTGTTTGTATGACAGCTACATGCTATAAACGTTCTATATCGGCAGTTCCAACAAATGAGTAGCTGTTTTGGGAAAAAGGATATGTTCGAAATTACAAAGTGATATCTCAAACAGGGACTAGTTCGTATATATAATGTATAGACAGAACGACGGACGAATATGGTTAAAGCAACTCAACTCGTCACTGTGATCATTTATATACATATGTATATATTTTAAGGTATCCGACGATTCTTTCGAGGTTTTACAAACTCTGTGGCATACTTAATATATCTTGTTCAGGGCAAACAATTTAAATATTTATTAAAAGAAGTGACACTCACTTTAATTATAAGGTATAGAAATTTACGAGCTCGTAGCTAATTTGATTTTAAAGTATACACACGAAAAATCAGAAAATGAAAGCTTAGAAACAATAAAGATGTGTTTTTAAAGGCACGATACATAAGTAGCCAACAATTGTCGGAGCTTATTGGTAGCCTAATTGCACTTCTTCTCGTTCCACCCGCGAGTATGTGCACACAAGCTGACGAAAGTGGAAAACCGTGTTGCTTGCCAAAAGTTATCGTGCCATCTAACTGACAGTCTATGTATGTACATATATAATAATTTTGTGATTAGTTTAAAAGTCGAAAGATTTTAGTTTACCAATTAACTTTGCTTATTATTTAATGTCTGCACCAAATTGAAAAACTAGCTTATAAATATATTTCGCTTTCGAAAAAGAACTTTATTGTTGAGAACATTACGAACACTAAGTATTCTTCTAATATGGAATATTAAGTCAAATATATTTCAAGATTGTAATCTAAGAAGTTATTAAATCTTTTTCGGTAAGGAACTTGTCTACATTTAGCTGTATAATTTGAACTAATTGTTTGCAATTATGGACATAGTTTCATATGTAAATACTGCTGAAACCGGGTTGTGATCAGGAAGACTCCTAGGATGAGGAGCAAAGTATATTAAAATCTTAGAAATCAATTTGTGTCTGTATGTTTAAATTTCCTTAAGTTTGAACCAGGCTAAATTAGCAGATTATTTCTAGAGACGGAGCTACTATAAAGTGACTAGTGTGAATACTACGAACTCTGCGATGAAGTAATCATATCATAAGTAGTTTGGCAAATTCAGTTGAGCCAGTGACATAGGTTCCACTATTAAAATAAACTTCGGCCTTCTTAATCGAATCGAGTAAATGATAATTCAAAGAAATATATTTTGCTAAATTGGTTGGACTGTCCTCTTACTATGCCAAATATGAGCGCGATCTGTCAACCAATTTCTTTACAACAGCTGCTAAAGTCGTTACAGCTCAGTAGTGCGCTGCGATTTTTACAATGGATAAAATTATCGAAGAAAGAATTTGTCTCAAAGTTTGTATTTCTAACCGAATTTCGGATGCAGAATCATTGCGAATGTTGGGAACGGCTTACGGTGATTTAGTTTTATCAAAAACACAAGCCTATGAGCGGTACAAAGCCTTCAAAGACGGTTGAGAGATCGTTGAAGACATGCCTCGTTCTGGACGACCTTCGACCTCTTCAACTGATGAAAATATTAAAAAAGTGAAGGATATGGTGCTTGAAAATCATCAGGCAAGTGTTAGAGAGATGGCAAGAGAGCTCGACATCTCTTGTGGGTCCATTTGAATGATTTTGGTGGATATTTTGGATATGAAACGCGTACTTGCTCGTCTCGTCCCGATAAAGCTGAGTTTTTTTTTAAACGAGTGCTGTGAACAGGTGTCTTTGGACATGCTTGAGCGTGATCCCAGATTCATTGAGAGCAGTATAACTGCCGATGAGATATGGGTTTATAAGTTTGACATGCAAACAAGTCGACAATCATTCGAATGGAACCCGTTTTCCGTCGATCGAAGAGATAAAACAAAATTCGCCGAAGGGAAGGGAAGCTAATCCCAAAAAAATGGTTATGGAAAGTGTTTCGAGACTATATTTTGGTCATAATATATATATGTATATGTACATAGTTTAGAGAAACCTTGCCGTATATAAGGGCACAATTGTCATTTTCACAAATTTAAAACAAGTAAATCGAAGGCTGCTTGGTTTTCAAACAGTTTTCATTTATTTCAAAACTCGCAGCGGAGCAACTATTCGAATTTTCCTTACAAACCGATTATTCGAACAATTGGCTTTCAGATTATTCGAATAATTTTAAGAATACTATGGTATACCATAGCTAGTACAGTTCTACTAGTTTTATTATAGTAGCTGTCTTCGATTCGCTTTTTCTCAGCTCGTTATCTTTACGCACTGCTCTCTTGTCAAAAAAGAACAGAAGTAAAAGCAACAACAAAATTAACGAGTTGAATTCGCACAAGAGAGTAAACGGATACGAGTACCTCATTAAAGTGGTATAACCGTTCTCTTCAAATCCGACCAATTTTGTTTTGTGTATTTTAGTCCAGTTCGACCATTATGAATGGCTTAAATGACAAATTATTGACAATAATTATTACAAAAGCATTTTTTTGTCTTTAAATACTTATGACTAAGTACATTTTTTTTTTTTTTAATATGACTAAGAAGGAAATTAAACATTTCTTTACGCGGAAAGTAGATTTTTTCCACTAAAGGTGTGATCGCAACATAAGCTACAGCAAAATAAGCAATGGCTTACCACCTTCCACTTAAATTGAATTTACTTTAATTTATGAACTCGATAAATGACAATATTAAATTTAACCTTTTTTACAAGTTTTGTGAAAAATTTATGTGAAGTCTAAATTATACGCAGTTGAACAGCAAGCCTTATGTAAATTAAGATCCCCTATTTATTTTGCTCCAAATAGTATGAACTCATTCATCATACAAAAACTTTTTTACACTCTCAAATCCTTGTACAATAAAACCCGAAAGAGAGAACATTTTATTTTAGCCTTACTTCTAAAAGAAAAAATTAAATTTATATAATTCTTTAGGCAAGACTAGCTTACGTCCTTAACAAATTAATTACAATACGATTGTGCTAATAGAACCAGATGTGTTTCTGTCATACTTATAGGTCTTACTGTTGCCCTGCTCAATCCGGACAACATAAACCACCCCCAAAAGTGTTGATCAAAACAAACAAGCTAAGCAAACAACCTGTATACTCGTAGCTTCAGCAAGGACTGCGTACTGTTATTTTTGAAGTAGCTATCGCCTAAAAATTACACTATTTGTTTACAGTGTCACGTTTTTTAGGCGGAGGACAACAGGTGTTGTTTACTAACACTAAATTTCACCGGAAAGCGGTCGGCAATACTGTTTGTTTTTCAACACCATGCCAACAACGGTTGCTAGCCGATGCAACCAGGGCAACCTTTAACCATAACAAACAATTGACATTTGTAGTTTCATTAAAATATATTCACTCAAAGCTAACGTGTAGTATTTCGTGCAAAAATTTTATAAAATATCTTAAAGTTTCTCGGAGAAAAGTAACACAATTTCGCAATGAGCAACAACATCCTCAACAGCAATAAGTCGAAGTTCATAATAAACACTTCTGGTGAGTGCTAAGCCAACAAAAAATTCCAAATTAAAATTTCATTATAAAAGCGACTCACCGCACCGTGTGGTAATACGTGGAACACAGTGTGGTACAAATCTAAATTTATCGCCCTCAAAGACTCTGGAGCTAAATTTTGCGGCTACACCAAAGTAAACTGCAGAGTACCAAGTGTAGCAAACCGTTCGCAACAGTCACGTGGAGTAGCGGTTTACAGTATTTTTTTCGTAACTCCTTATTTATAATTAACCCTATTATCTGAACTCCTCACTGCGTTTCTTGGCTTGAATAACCCTACTAAATTTCTCATCCACTATTCAACTATTCACAGTTGAGTATTTTGCGGCTAGCGTAAGCGGTGGCCCGACTGCTGACGAGCATCTGTCTGCCGTACAGGAGTTCCTCGAGAACGATGAACTGACCATCATTGCAGCGGTGCATAACAAATCGGATGGCAGCATAAAATTTCATCATCGCATACCTGGTGACGAGGTTTGCTTGCTATTTTACAAGATACCGCAAGCCGGCGGCGGCAAGAGTGGCGCAGCAAACATTTTAGCAGCGAGCAGTGGAGAGGCATACGACCAACCGCTTGGTATTTTGACGCTCGAGGGCGGATTGGTCAAGTCAATTTACAATTCCGTTTCGCGTGTATTCTCACCGCAAGCTGAAGCCAGGGTAAGTTAACGCTGCAATATGGTCACTTTTATGTGCTTTTACAGAGAATATGTAGAATTTAGTTGTTGGCGGCTAAGCCCGGCTTAGTAGTTCACTCGTACATACATACATACATACATGTACAGTTTTGCACAACTTTGTACATGGATAGCCAGTGGAGTTCTTCTCTTACGTATTTCACTTTACTGCTTGGCTCACCGCTTTCCATGCACTAAGCTAGCGCACTTTTATTTTAATTGACACATAACTAGTTTACGGTTCTGTGCGATATCGCCCGAAGAGATGATATGGGCGTAGAGCAAAGTCGGGCAGATGTATGGTTCTGCTTATAATGTTTCACGGTAGCATGCTCACCACACACACATGCACATTGAGCATTAAAACTTTAGTTCACAACTTCAACTTCTCACAAAGCTTTAACATGTTCCACCTCTTCTCTTTTGCAAGAAAACCGAATACAGTTCCGAGTTGAGCGGTCTGCTTGAAAATTTGCATGTTTCTTTGGGTTCAACTTTGGGTTTACCGCAAAGTGGTGAGTATAAATTAATGCCCATATTTCAGAAACCACATACGTGCATTACTAATTTGAAGTACTATACATTTAGTATATATGTATATACGCCTTTTATAATGTAATGCTTAAAATATGTGAACAACTTTTCTTCTTCCACAGGCATTACATCACTGAAGGATGAAATTAAACATTGGCGACAAAAATTAAATAATAAGTCCAGTTCTCGCATTGACCGTGAAATGTCGCAAGCTTTTATTGGCTTACTTGAGAATATTGACAAACAGATGAGGTAAGCTGCGACCCTTCCGAAATATACCTCGACATACATCGGATGGTATCGAAGATTGGTTAATTACTTTTAGTCTAACGCTTCGCAAAACGTAGTTACCTCGCAGGGCTCTTAAGTCCAGCCCTATTCTTTCAAGAAATAACCAAAAGCATTATACTCGTACTTTACAGTTGACAATTATATAGTTTTGAAAGCTTAGACAGCTTGAATCTACGAAAGCCTTGGAACTCAAAATAATAGATCTGTTTCTTAACTCCCTACTATCATTAGCAAGTCTGCTGGAAAATCTTATCTTAACACAAACAAGCAATAAATCGGCGGTTCTGACAAATTAGGAGCTTATTAGGAAGAAAAGACGTGTGCAGATTTTCCGACCGATATTTCAAAAACTGATGGACACCTTATTAAAAGCGTAAGAAGAAGAGTTAGGTAACGCAGGATCCAACTTAAGCAGCTGTGAATGTCGTTTGTAATGTACAAAGCTCATAGCGATGGATCACTAGGCCCTTATAAACCGACGACGAGTTTTCATTCCACAAAAAATGTCTTATGGTGGTCATGTTCGCCGAAAGTATGGCTATCAGGTTGTTTCAATATTAGTCTAACGGAAGCTCGACAATGGAGAATAAAGTTTCTGGATATTTTCACCTGGATCTTTACTATAAAATTTTGTCCTCACTGTATGTGAGATGAAAAGTCTTATTTCAAGAAATCTCATCATTATTATTTTATGTTCACCTGAAGAAATATACTACAAAGCACGTAACCAAAGAATGTCATACGTAGGACTCAATTATTTCCGACCTGTTAGTGTGACCAAAATTAGGAATATATAACCGGAGGTCGCGGCGAACACTTAATTCAAACTTTTTAAGTAGTTTCTTAGGATGTCCATTAAGTGAACGCTTAAAGCCGCGTCAAGCACCCGTTTACGCAACACGCGAATTTAAGCTCGTGTCAGCTTTGAGCGTTGTTGTTGTTGTAAGAGGTTCCTAATCCCCGATAGGATGGTAAGGATTAGCTATGATGTCGTCGACGTCATCCAATGATAGGTCCAAGAAACGTGGCCTTTCGACCACGTCTGACCAAAATTAGAGGGATGTCAGATGAGTAGGGTTAGTGAGGCTTGTAAAGAGGTGGCCAGTGTCATGCGGAGACTCATTACTCGCAGGACATATATTAGATATGTAAGGGCCTATTCTGAATAAGTAGGAGTTTAACCTGCTACAATATCCAGAACGAAGCATCGCAAGGGTCACCCTTGTTTCTTGCGACAACTCGAGCTCTTCGTCTGCAATGGGTGGTGGTTTCACTCCAAGTACGCCATTCACTGAAAGAGAGTCAGTGAAAGTGTTGATGGCTTCTCTGTGAAGCGGTCAGTGCATGTCGGAAGTTAGTTGCGACCGAAGTGTGGTCGCCGTATTGTTTGATGTCCTCTACGTTGTTGAGGAATGACCTCTTGATGCTTCTAGGAGGCGGTTCCGCTCCAAGCAGGTGCGGGGATTATTTATACGAAAACACCTCAGCAGAAACTACTTTGAAGGGAGTTTATTATGCTCCTGGGAACATACGGGTCTCACAATGAAGATTTTCGATAGGAAACATCAAAAGGCATCCTGTCGTAGTTTGGAGTACATGAACCATTTCGTTGAGGCGTAGTTAAAGACCGGCCACCCGATTGCCTTGTAAGTTGCCAAAAACGTTTTTTTGTATATTCCCCATGTGCTGCCGGCTAACGACTTGGGGATTTTGTTGCGGCTTTGTACTTTGGCGTTAATCGCGGTCGTATGATAAGTGAAGGAACACAGACTGTCAAAATTCACAGTAAAATTTTAGGATTATTGACAGTCGGAATCTTGACGCCATCGACTGCAATATTAAGGTAAAGTCTGTACTCCTTCATCCTGTTTGTAATTATGGTCGCTGTGGATTTAGTGGGGAGAGTGTTAAGTTCTGTGCAGCGAGGAAGCGAGAAAAGTCGAAGATATAGCTGTTTACCTTTGAACACATGCCATCGATTCCATTGGTACTGAAGTCTAGCAATCATCAGCGTACGAAGTGATAAAAACTCCCTCTTGGGGTTGTGAGAGTTTCGAGATAAGGAAGTTAAACAATAGGGGCTAGAGGACACCAGCCTGCTAATTCTTCTTAGTGTTGAGTTTTTACTTCGAAATAGTACAGATGATTGACAACCGCTCAGGTAGTTCACGATCCACCTCTTTGAGCTTTGAGCGTCCACTCTGCGGGCACCGTTAAATCAACTATATATATTAGAAATATGCGCCCGAAATGGATTTTTAAATATTTCAATGATTTTAGTTCGATAGATTATACGAACACCGGCACGAGCATTGAAGAGTTCTTAGACAGTTCACACAATCTTCTAGATGAGCTGTGGCGCTTACCATACCAGTATCCACAGGCACGTATGGCTGACTTATTGGATATCATAGGTAATAAATGTTAACACAGTTTCAGAAAGTATTGTTAACGAAATAATTTGCTCTTCGTAAAAAGGTAATCGACTGATAGCAATATGTGCAGAACAACTTGTGATGGAGGATATTTGGAGTTTGAACTCACATCACGTCAACCCGCAAATGAGTCAATGTATAGATACAGCCGAATCCTGGATGCAGCTTTGTGACTCACTAACACGCCTCTTCTGGCCTAATTATGTGCAACATCCATGGGTTGGCGAGCCACACGTATCTAAGCGAGCACAACAGTTTAAAGAACGGATTTTAGAGATAAAGAATATCAGGAATCTCTACAAACAAATTGCCACCTTATTAGATGATGAAGAGATGCAGAGCATGCTATATGAGACTTCGCCATTTAAAGGTAAAGTATTTCTCTTTCCGATTATTTAAAGTCAAATAATGCCACCAATTTATTTGCGCTACAGAAGTCAATATTTTCGATACCACCCCATTGGGTCAATCGAGGTGGAATAAAGCTTTACAAAACTTTGAACAAGTGCTGCAACCCATAGACGAACGCATTGCCTCTGCACTGAAAGCCCAACTTCACAACCATCTCAGTAATCCACGGCAAGTTATATTCATTTTCTCAAAATATGAAACACTCATACAGCGACCAGCTGTGCTAGAGCTATTGACGATCGAACGCGAACAGTTTCTACAGTCCTTGCAATTTCTGCTGCAAGATTTACGCAAAGCAATGTCCGACACGAATATGGAGCCCGATACTGGTCATCTATCGGTGATTTGCAATGAGTGCCGTTGGTTAAAGGTCGTGCAATATCAGGTGATGACGCGGAAATCAGCGTTACATGCAAATAGAGTTGAAATTTTATTACTAAAACATTATTGGTTTACAGATACAGGAAATTGAGACAGTTAGTCATTTGATCAGTGGACGTGAGGGTTTCGACAAGGTTAACAAAGCAGTGCAAGAGATCAAAGAGGAGACAGAGTCTTTACTACGCACCAACTTTGAGATTTGGTGTGGACAGTGTTCCACAAACGTGAAGAGCGGAGAGTTAAGGTACTAGCATTATCCAAGTAATTTCACTTAAGAGTTTCGAAATAACATTCAGCACATTCGTGTTACAGATTGCGAGAAGATCAACCGGTCGTCAAGTTCGAGAAGGAAGGTCGACAGTTAATGCGCGTTACATTCAATCCGAAATTGGTTACTTTCTGTCAAGATGTTCGAGAGTTCGAAAATCTCGGTTACAACGTGCCTTCAGAACTGCGTTCATCAGCTGCACATGCCGCCAAATTCATGAGCTATGCACGACGCCTGCAACAGATCGCAACGTTTCACAATACAATTGGCGATCGCATGATACCATGTGAGAGACCGATCATGTTGAAGAATGCGGTAGAGTTGTCGAAAGTAGTGCAGAGTGAGACGGTAGCCTGGGATGATGAGGAGTCAGTGCAACGGTACATAGATATGCTGCAAAGTGCTGTTTCGAAGCTATCTGCCGATAACACCCTCCTAGTGGGCTACCATGAGCAGGCCAAAAGATCGGTGTGTTGTTACTGTTACTTTTCCGTAACTATTTTAATAAAAATTTATTCTCCCCGTCAAATAATCAGGTAATTAAACTCATGAATACCGATTTATTCACACAAAACCAAGTGTGGAAGGATGAAATGCGGCATCTGCGCGAGCTGGTGGCAACAATGGAGCGTCAAGGATATACCAACTTAGATGCTTTCAAATTACATTGGGACCATCAGCTCTATAAGGTTTTGGAATACCAGTACATCATCGGCCTGGTAGATATGAATAATAAACTGCCCGACATACACATCGATATTTTATTCAGGTATACTTACCGATAACGATTAAAATGTGTGAAATTGTTTCGTCTGATATGAAAGAGCATCTCATGAGCTCACTTCCGTAGTTGGTGTTAGATAAACAGTAAGCTCGGTGTATAGGCAACCGAGAACATTTACGCTGTAAGAGCATTTGATTATTCGCTCCTTCCTCAGTCTGTCTGCCTAATCTACTATTAAACCAAAAATAAGTGGTTAGCATAGTCAACGAAGTATTCAGTTGTTATGATCTCCATAGGCAATACTAGATACTAAATCGGATACCATTTTCAAACACTTATATTTATTCATTTTTGTCTCAGGCAACGTCAGCTTTGTTACCGTCCACCCGAAGAAGAGATACGCGAAAAATACTTCACCCAACTTCGACGCTTTATCGAACGACCCAGTAGTTTTCGTGGACTGTCAGACAACAGTACTGAACTATTCAAAACTATGATTGAAATTAATCGCCGCTATTTCGGACCACTCTTCGAACGTGCCGAGGAACTATTTCGGAAGCTTGAAGAATTCAAAAAGATCTGGTTGCCTTGGGTTGCATTAGGTTGTGTTGATATAGAGGAGTTATCTGATATACACCTAACAACATCGGAGGATTGGGATCGTGAGTTTAGAGCATGCAAAACTTTCAGCCAGAAGATTGCAAAAATACAGAAGTAAGCACGGATGTTGAAAAAATTCAAAACTTTATTAAAAATTTTCCTTACTCTATAGCTCCGAAGAGTCTATTGACTGCATCATTATCAATACTTCGCCTTTGCGTTCGGAAATTGAGTTGATTAGTCGACGATATTGGGAATCATTGACCAATAGCTTGAGAACGGCTATTGTCAATGACGTCACTGTAGTACAAGAGTTTTTGCAGAACTCACTACAGTTCCTGAATAATGTACCCATGGAAGAGACTTCGATAACTGAGTCCGGCATGAAATACGAAAAAATGATGTCGGAACTACCGAAGGTTAGAGCGTATATCTTTACAGTGACCGCTATAAATAATACACATTACTCCTTACAGATATCAGAAACGCTTAATTCGGTAAAAAGTAAAGACGCCTGCCTCGCCGGTTGGTGCAAAGAGCGCGTCACCGCCTTGGCTAACATTCTATTGCAGTGGGAACGGCTACAGCCACTTATTGAAAATCATGCGGTGGTACTTCAACGGCAAGTCGATATGCTGAAGGATCAAGCGCACTCGCAATTGCAGAATTTACAAAATGAAGCCGAGAAATTTCTGCTTCGCTGGGAATCGACCATCAATGAACTAGAGAGCAATGAAAACGCCACCCTAGAACTATTCAAGGAACGTCGTGAGCACTGGCAACAAATAAAGTTGAAGAAAGCGCAATTGCTGGAGGAATGCAGCAAATTTAATATGCAATTTCCAACGGAGTTGCTTGCTCCATTCGAGGAAATTGAAGAAAAAATGCTGGCACAGTCGAAACAGTGGGAAGTTTATGATAACTACCTTACTGAATTGAATAGCATTACCGATGAAGAGTGGGCCATCTACCGTCGACGACCTTACGAGCTGAATGAGTTCATCAACAAGTGGGAGGGTTCAGTGCATGCGTCCATCGATCTGCCTTCCAAGCGCATACGTCAAAGTGTGGAGCGGCTACAGGAGGTTATGCCTATATTACAACAATTGCAATCCGATACTTTAACGGAGCGCCATTGGGCTCGCATTTTTATGCTGTTGAACAAGCCAGATCCAAAACCTATGCACACCCTGCTTTTGCGTGATGTATTAGAAAATTGTGGAGCTCTCCAACAGGCCTCTGCAGAAATCACAAAACTCGTGAAACAAGCAGCTTCGGAGCAAATTGTTCGTCAAGCCTTAACCGAATTGGATCAGTGGTCTGTAACGGCTAACCTAAAGCTGATAAATCACAACGATTCCGACGGCAAATCATTACCGCTTATTAAGGACTACCAGGAGGTGTTAAACAAAATTGGCGACAATCAGTCCCTTTTGCAGTCAGCTAAGAATTCAGCAGCCTTTGAGACATTCTCAGATCAGGCAGACTTATGGGAGAGTCGATTAAATACATTGGATACGCTTCTAACGAGCTTAAGTCAATCGCAAAGGCGGTAAGCTAAGTGTTCAAAGAAAATAGCCCTTGATAATGAAATCGGGTCCTCTGGAATGGTTCTCGAAGTTTTTAGTTTTTATCCTAAATATAGTCTCAATATTATCTTGTATTTACTCATACACATTATTTAACTAATCAAAGCTTTCTGATATTTTCCGAAATAGTTGGGTGTATCTGGAGCCTGTTTTCGGCGCGGGCACCTTACGCAATGAGGAGGCACTTTTTCGTCGCATTGACAAGGATTTTCGCTATGTGATGCGTGAAATTCAGGCAGATCCTCGAGTGATATCACTTACCAAGATTAATAACATATCAACTATTGTCAATTCACTAGAAACGCAGCTAGCGCGTTGTCAAAACAACCTCATGACCTACATTTTGGTAAGCTTGTATGGTAAGCTATTCACTATACCTCTTCTAATATGCGACGTCTTCTTCCCGGCTTATGTGTAGGACAAGCGAAACTCATTTCCACGCTTTTATTTTCTTGGTGATGATGACTTACTCGAGATATTGGGACAGGCCACAAAGGATGCTGAAATTATACAAAAACATATTAAAAAGCTCTTCCCCGGCTGCCATAGCCTGGGCACAGCCAAGTCACTGAGCAATGAACCGACTGTGTACACCATACAATCTGTGCAAAGTGCCGAAGGCGATGTGCTGCAGTTGCAACAAGTCGTGCCTATGAAGGGCCCCATTGAGGTTGGTGTACAAACAAGACTTTGGCAAAGCAGACAAACACAAAGTTTCCACTTACGACTTTGCACTCACCAATCCTTGTTTGACTTTATCCTTCTTCTTCTCGCATGCTACTTTTCGACAGGATTGGCTCAATCACTTAGTTAACTCCATACAGCGTACACTCAAGGATGCAATATTTGAATGCTACACAGTCACAGGGGCCGACAAATTCTCCGAGTCGATGCTGCGAAAATACCCCATCCAAGTATTAAGCACCAGTCGCGCCATCCAATTCACCCACGAAGCCGAGAAAGCCATACAGTCTATGTCGTTGCGAAAACTGCATCAGGCGTTGAACACTGAAATAACACACTTCGCCAATATGAAAAACCAAACAAACGACACACTGCTGCAGATTAAACTGCGCGCACTGCTCTTCGATTTGGTGCACTACGCAACGGTGGTGGAGGGCCTACAGCAGCATAATGTTATGCACAGCAGCGATTGGCATTGGCTGAGCCAGTTGAAGTTCTATTTGGCCGGCACTGACGGACGCTTAGTCGTGATGCGTATGGTTTACGCTGAGTTCGAGTACTCGTACGAATTTCTCGGCAATCCCAATAAGCTGGTGAACACCAAGCTGACGCACAAATGTTATCTCATCCTCACACAAGCGATGCATATGGGCCTGGGTGGCAATCCGTTCGGACCGGCTGGCACTGGCAAAACAGAGTGTGTGAAGGCGTTGGGCGCCATGTTGGGTCGCTTAGTGCTGGTTTTCAATTGCGATGAGGTGAGTAAAGGGTGTTGCGTTATTCACATGGTCTCGGATAAGCAAGATGCTAATACAAGCTTCCTTTTACTATCTTTTCCAACAACAAAACGGCAAAACGGCATACAAATGCAAATTCAAACCGCACATTGTATGGTTGGTTGTGGGCTTTTAAATCAGAATGTGGACACTGAATCGATGAACCTAATTTTAACTGGACTGGCGCGATGCGGCGCTTGGGGCTGCTTTGATGAATTCAATCGTCTGCATGAAGCAACGCTCTCGGCAATTTCTATGCTAATACAACCCATACAGATGGCTTTGAAGGATAAGGCCGATGTGGTGCAAATTGGCGAGAGAAACGTAAGTATCTGTGGTCGGAAGCGCTTGATACACTTAAGCTCCATCAAATGCATTTTACTGGTCGCTTTGAATGGCTTTGAATACTCATACGAACTAATAAGCTAAAATTCTGAAAAATTCTGCTTATCTGAACTATTACGCGAAATACTCAAACAAATGTAGTATTGAGGCTATACGAGTATGTTGCATGTATAATGCAGTCGCCTCTCTATCCGCAGTTAGTGAGTATTTTTGACTTCCAATTATATAATCAGAAGTCAGTGATGCAAATGAACTTCTTAATGTTCCTCACATCATTGAGATAATTTTTTTTGTTGAGGTTATGCCATGAATAGACATAAGAAAGACCCAATGCTCCCTTTAAATACGAGTATATACCAATTACTTAATTCAAAATGTAAGGAACCTCGACGAAGTTGTGAAAACCCTTATCTGTTGCATAGGGATGATAGTGATTGTAACTTCGATTACTCCCAAAACGGATTTTATCTTTCTACATATCGCCATTTTAAATCTGATAGGTGAAGCACCAACAAATAAAATTTAACTGACATCGGTTTATATCCTCCAATAGACCCCGGCTCTGTTCCGTCTCTTAATGTTGTATAAAAATTACAACCCCTATTATGGGTTAAAGCATCAATCGGTGGAATTGAAGTTGAAGCAATTCAACTTCAGTAGTTCACGCAAGTGAGGAAAGTTCTCTGAGCGCCATCGACTTGGGAGTGGCCAGAAACGATTTTTTTACATATGGCTCAAGCGGCTCACGACTTTCGGTCTTGGACGAACCAAGTATCTTCTGGGTAGCCAAAGAACATCCCTATGAGAGCAAGCTGTAGTAAGGAGGCGAACCGTCGCTTCCCAGGGTTATGTGCAGGGTTTGGGACCCTCCACGTAAAAAACGTACCCAATGAAAAGGAAAGAACAGCTTTGGATGTATAACCGCGTAAGCAGTGTTTACACCAATAAAGAACAAAATAAAGTTATGTTAGTTATATTATATAAATTCAAAATCCCTGAGGAGCACATACCACTAATGGGGTGAGGGCATCTTCGACCTGCTGAAAGTGTTAAGTATCTGTCCTTGACAGAAAGATACCATGGAAACCAAACTTAGAGGAACTTTTGCAGGGGAGTCATTGACAAAAGAAGGGCATTCTCACAAAAGTTCCTTGATTCAATGAAACAATATTTAAGCCCGCAATATTCTACGGAAATTTCGTATGATTTACATACCTTCGAGGTGGCCATGGAGAGGACTCGAAAAAGGGAAAGGGTGATGAGATCTTATACGAATGGATCGGAAAATTGCGGGGAAATTTGTGGAGGAGTACACAGTTGGGAACTTTCCATCAACTTCAATTTTACGCAGCCTGATCACTGCATCGTCTTTCAAGCGAATATAGCTGCCAGAGAGGTAGCAGCCTCTTTCAGAGAGGTAGCTATCCTCTCTGATTATAGAGCAGCGACATTAACTTAAAGTTAGCTGACCGTGTTCTCAAGACTAGTGAAATAATTATGATTAGACTGGTTTGGGTGTTTGTCCACAGCGATATTTCAGGAAACTGTGTAGCGGATGATGTTGCTAGGACAGGTATTTTAACCTCAAGAACTGCGGAATGGGAACGGGTAGGAGCTCCGTTGGTTTGCTACTTGACCGCAGGGCCTCAGACCAAGTCAGCAAGCGTTGGTGAGCTCGCACCAGCTGTACAGTCGCAGGATCTTTCAGCCAGGTGCACCTTTCAATGGTTATAAGAGTTCCCCATCGGGATTCCTGCAGCAAGATTGAACATCTTACCAGAAAACAGACGCATCAGCCGTTTGAAATAAGATTAGGTAGAAACACGCACACACACTCGCAGTACCTCCTATACCGACCACTGATGTAGTAAAACACCATCAAAATCTATCGATCTTTGAGACAACACAGTAAACGAATCACAAACTATATTTTAGCTACTTTATAAAACTTGTCGTTTCTAATACTTCCATAAGATTTCTTAACATTTTTCTGCCTTCAATAGGTCAAGCTCAATCAGCATTGCGGTATTTTTGTCACATTAAATCCAGCTGGCGCTGACTATGGAGGCCGCCAAAAGTTACCCGGGAACATACAAGCGCTCTTTCGGCCAATTGTGATGCAACAACCAGAGCCGTTGGAAATATCACGTGTCATGCTATTTGTGGAGGGATTTCAACACGCCAACGAAATTGCCGAACGCATTGTCGAACTTTTCGATTTGTGCACAAAAATGTTATCCGCCCAACGCCACTATGATTGGGGCTTACGCGAGTTGAAAACCATTTTACTAGCTTGCGGCACTGAACTACGTGCTCAGTTAAGCAACAACAAAAAGCTCAAGAGCATTGACATTACAACAGCAGACACTACGGTTAACAGTGTGAATATGGAAATGTCAACTGTAGTATACATGTTACGCATGTCCATTCTATCGAAACTCCATCTACACGATGTGGCGCGGTTCGATATGTTAGTGACAAACGTTTTTCCGGAAATTGAAAAAGTCGTTTTTTGCAAATCTGAACTGCAACAAGCGTTAGTTGAGGCCTTTGGGAAACTCGGACTCTGCGTCAACGACATGCAAATCGGAAAGGCGTTGCAGTTACATGAACAGCTGAACAAGCGTATGGGAGTGGTGGTAGTAGGACCTCCAGGGTGTGGAAAGTCGACTGTAATCACATTGCTAAGACAAGCTTTGATGTCGACTGCCATGCAATTGACAACAACTGCTATGACGGCAATGAGCGCGACACAAATCCGACTACATACAATCAATCCAAAATCGATGAGTCGCGTTCAACTGCTCGGTCGCCTTGACCCAGACACGCGTCAATGGATGGACGGCGTGTTGACCAATACGGCTGTAACGGTGAATGCGGAGCCGTCAAACATTCACTCGTGGATAGTGTGCGATGGCAGTATTGATCCAGAGTGGATTGAAGCTTTGAATTCCGTGCTGGATGATAATAGGTGAGTGAATGAGTATTAAGGTCATAAGAAGTGGTTAAGTGAGTCAATGAAATGTCAGCGAAAGTGGCTTAGCATATAGTCAAGCCAAGTGAGTTAGACAGCTCTTAGCTGTTATGTGGCGGTTGGACACTTAAACTGCGTACCAATACCAAGGGATCTGTAGACAAAGTATGGAAGTACGAAGTTCTGAATGAGTCGGATATAAGGCACTGTTAACAGTTCAGTGCGGAAAATTAATGTAAAGCAAAATATTATCACTCAATTTTATTAAGATATCCCACAGAAGGGAGTCAACGAAAGGAAATCTTAGAACAACCAACGGGAATTAAAAACATCTTACATATAAACTTAAAGGTGACATTAATTGAACACCTGGCAGCCTTTAGTTAACGGATACGGATTTTTCCAGAGGGGATACCATAAAGTTAGTATATGGTACTAAAGTGCAAAGTGAGGGAATCCAAAACATTTTCGAAAGTCTGTCAAATTATCTCTTTAAAATGCCGCACATGCCAGGGTGGGGAAAGCCAGGAAGGTGTTAAATGTTTAGTTTTGTGGTTATTGTTCTAGTAAAGGAATGTTGGCGCTGAACGAAGTTTGATGTTTGACAGATATATATTTAGATTTCTGTGCCTTACGTTGAGTAAGATAGGACGTAGAAACATATGGCTTCAACTCTAGTATCTCCCTCTATAGTCGCGTATTTAGAACAATCTTTACTTTTTTTTATAGGAATCTCAGGTAAAATAAATATTTTGACGGCAACACTGTACATATGTACATATCTTGCCGCTTCAAAATATTAAATTCCACGCTTCAACAAATAACTTGGCAAGTTCTGCTTCTTTTAAATGTAGGCATTTAGGAGCCTCATCGTGAATTCGCCAAGACTAAAACCACTCTATTATTTACCCTCTGTATCACTTCGTGCATCTGATAAAGCTCATCAGTACGAAAAGTTTTATCTCTGCAATCGCCGAGACGTCAGGAAACCCTCGACAGTTAATTGCGATACTTTTCTTATACAAAGTCTTGCATTCGCATAGATGTTTTCCAGGGTTTGTCCGGAAAGTAATAGGGCTGCTTTTCTTCTGCTGCGACTGTATTTCGGAGTATGCGCGCACCGACTGGATTCGGTAGAGGGCATTTCTAGCTAACGAACGAGCGTCAGTTGTCTTTGAGCACCTGGAGTGTCAGAACCAACATTTTCGCGTGACGTGTTTCCGTAAGTGGGACAAGCCAAAAATGCAGCGTTCGTTAGAGCAGAGGTACGAGATTAAATTCTACGTCAGAGACGTTTGATATGATCAAATCCAAAGTGAAAACGATGCTCATTGTCTTTTTTGACATCAACAGCTTCGTTCGCTATGAATTTGTTCCTCCTGGACAAACCGTCAACGCCAAGTTTTACGTAGATGTCCTAGAGAATCAAACGAAGGATCAATCGGGCCCGACAAGACATCGCAGCTTATTGGAAGGTGCACCACGACAACGCCCCGGCTCACACCGCCTTTCTTGTGAACAGCTACCAAACTAACGTCGGAATCCCAACGCTTCCGCAGACACCCTACAGCCCGTATGTGCCACCGGATTTTTTTTTGTTTCCTTGCCTGAAAAGGCCGATGAAAGGCAAGCATTTTAAGACGACAGAGGGGATCTAAGCAGCTCGGCTCTCAAGGCTATTCCGGAGAATGCCTTCCATGACGCCTTTAATGTTTGGAAATCGCACTGGCAGCACTACATCGACGCAGGAGCTTATTTTGAAAGTTTCTAAAGAATTGTAACAATTGGTTCAATAAATTTTTTTAAATCGACTCAGTCCTATTACTTTCCAGACAAACCCTGTTTAGTGTCCTTTTCTACCTCCTTACGACTTTTGCAATAGTCGTTGTATGACGTTCCTAGTCTACTGGAATGTCTGCTAGTGACCTATTAGTACTTCCACTACAGACTTATATCATTCCTTTTAAGTTTTAATAGTCGGCATGTGCGGTCCTTACTATATTCCATTCATGCCACATTTGCCTGCTTGTCGAACAAGACAGAGATTGATTCCACCGAAACTAAGCTATATTTTAACATGTTTGTCGATTAAATATTTGCATTGCAAGTTAATCGCGAAATATGATTTTAGATCCACTAAATGATCAAGGCATTCTTTCACACTAAGAGACTTTAGTAATTTCAAAACCGCCTTGCTATCTGTATATAGATATATCCTTTGTTTTGAGCACACTCTTTTTTAGAATAGGAGGACTTTCTGTGATTGCTGTGATCTGCGCTTGAAAGCCACTGCAGTGGTCTGGTCGAAGGAGGACGCTTTTGGTATCTAGTTTTGCTGAAAAGCCACCACTCTCCACTTGATTATCTAAAACAAGTAACTTTCTGAAGTGTTTTCGTCCATTCTCGTCTCTTAATTCAATCGTCAATGTCGTCGTATATCTCATACAGCTTATGACTTATAGAGTTTGGTTTTTGCTCATCGAGAGAGGACCTTACTTGTCAATTGCCTACTTAGTCCGAAATAGCGCCTGTTGACAAAAGCTATCCTGCATTGGATTTCCAGGCTGACATTGTTGGTGGTGTTCATACTGGTTCCAAGATAGACGAATTATCTACAATTCTAAGAGCTCCACTGATGCAAATACTAACTGTTTTTTTGTATTATTTCCATACGTCTTAAAGACTTTAAACATGAGTTTAAGAAAATTGAACTCGATTAAATTCTGAATAATATATCTTTTGTTTAAATTCAGATTTATTTTAGTAATGATAACTCGACTTTTGGCGAGTTTATATTTATTTTCGTCAAAATAATTCTTCGGATAATTTTAGAATATTTATCCGATGGATAGATTTTTTCGGATTTTAGGATACAATATTATTATAATGAAACACTTATAAACTAAGCTTTAACTTACAATTGAAGGTTATAAAACAAATTATATGTAAAATGATGCGTCGCATATTGCATTTAAATGTTTTAAGCACTAAAGCGTTTTCTCTTTAATACATAAAATATTAAAACTTTACCCTTAAATACGATTTTCGAAATCAACAATATCATTCTTAAACATATTCTCTCCCTCGTGAAAACGGTTAATGTGTATGCGAATCAGCGAATTAGTGAATTCAATTCATCGTAATGAAATGTGAGTTAATGTAATTTTGAGGTTATGTGAATATGAAAATATCAATTTATCGGCAGCGCCTGCTGAACAACAATAAAGAATACTTAATCCTAAGGCTAATTGCAAGTAAAAAAGTTGTTTATAAAACGATTGCATTTGAAGGATTTTGCTTGCTTTTAGCTTAAATTCGCAACGCCACGCTTCTGCTGCTGTCGCCTACGGTACTAAGAGCCTTTGTTGGCCGCATAGTGTTGCATTTGTTGTTGCTGCTGATGGTGCGCATGTGTGGCTGGCAGTGGCGGTGGTAGCGGGGCATGCGTGCGCATCTGTGACATGTGTGCCTGCGGCGCCATGTGCTGGAACATACTGCACTGTTGTTGATGCAAATGATGGGCGTGCGCATGAGCATTCTGGAAGTGGTGTGGCGCAGCAATTATATCGGTGGAAGTGTGTAAAATAATTTCTGGTTCAATTATTGCTAAATCACGATCTTCAGCCACGTTGGTCGGTCGCGGGGCGCGTGGCAACTGAGAGTTCGCGGTAACAGGCGTTGATCTGGCCGAAGTTTCCGCATTATATTCCTGTTTGATCGGATGGTATTCCTGTTTAATGCCATTGGTGGGATACAATGAAGCGCCTAGGTTTTGATGTAAAATCGGATGGCATAATTGTGGCATTAGCGATACACCAGCTATTGGTAGTGGGTGGTGTGCGAAATTCGGTGGTGGATAGAGTAGACCTTTATTCAGTTGCGTCATGCGCGTAACCGGTGGCTGTTGGTGTATATTACCACTCACCGCTGAGGCACTTGACACCGCCGCTGCACTAAGCGCTGCGGTTGTTGTGTTAGCAAGACCGTTAGTTGACGACGTATGGCTGGCATTATGGCTAGGTGTGCTCACCCCAACGTTGACACGTTGACGACTGCTATTTTGGGTGGGAGCGCCGGCATCGGGGGGCAACGGATCCGAAATGATAATCTCCGGTTCAACAGGCACTGGTGGTACATTCGCAAATTCGACCTGCAGCGACTCTTCGCTGATGATACCCTTTTTGCGCTCTTTACGTATCTTATCACGTAATTTCTCCAACTGTCGAAAGGCCTCGTTGGCGCGCCGTGCCTTTTTTCTATCACGATCGCGTTCCTGTTCCATGCGTCGGTACTCGGGGTTGAGACGCTTCATGCGCTTTCGTTCACGATCGCGTTCGCGCATCAACATCTTATTGCGTGCCTCCTCCTCAGGGGTGAGCTGGAAATTAAAATGAGTTAAGAATAGATTTAATTACTAAATTTTGACAAGTGGCTGAAATCCGTCTTCGAAATTCAATTTATATTATTATACATAATTTACTTGCAGATTGCTTACGCTGCCTTCAGGTTGGCGCATACAATTCGGCAACAACGTGAACTTTATTTTCGAGACCGATGACGTACGACACGCTTCGCCAGCGACCATATCGCGTATGGGCATTGTGAACATGAAGTAATAATTTTGAGAATCTCTACTTTTATGTAAATGTATGTATGTTTGCTCTTACAACAGCGCCGCCGACTTTCCACGTACAGAAATACTGGACTCCATGCTAGGCAAGGTCGAGTTTGGCGATTTGCTGCGCAGCTATATTGATGAGCAGTTCAAGCCAGCCGCACAATGGGTCGAAAAGGAGTATCTCTAGTAAGTCTCCCTGAACAAAAATATTTTCAAAGCCATATTTACGTAATCTTACACATAAACCCAACAGCTCTTTACCTGCGCTAAACACATGGAATTTACTAAGCACTCTGCTGCTGATGCTGCGCGACGTACAGAGGCGTGATGAGTTCTGTGTAACATTATGCCGAGCGTTATATGGATTTCTGCCACCCGAACGCCACAACGAACTGGCCAATTATGTATTCGAACGCGCCAATATTTACATCAGCAATCCGAATCATGCTGAACTGGCCTACTTTGAAAACGAACGCGGTGCGATTGAGTTCTATGAGTCAGAGAACCTACCGTTAATGGGACTTAGCGGCGCGGTTCAGCTCATACAAACTGCCGCCGTCAAATCTTATTTGAGTAGCTTACGCAGCTACCTAAGCGCATCCGCCAACACACCTTTTCTGCTTGTGGGCCCCACAGGAGCGGCCAAGACGCTGTTGATGCAACAGGCTGTACAGGAATATGCCGGCTATGATTTAGTTGTCATCAACTGTTCGATGCAACTAACCCCCGCCTACGTTTTGCATTGCTTGAAGCAGGTAGCTTTACTAAATTTTCGACAATTTATACGCTTTTAACGGTTAATATTCTCCAGAACTGTGTGGTTGTGAGCGGCTTGCGTGGCCGCGAATTCAAAGCAAGGCAAACGCGTGTGGTTTTGTTTCTGAAAAATCTGGATCTCTGCTATTTTGACACTTGGGGCACAAGTGATGTTATGGAACTACTACTGCAGTTGGTGCAACGTGCCGGTTTCTACGCAGACAATTTGGAATGGGTACATGTTAGTGGTGTGCAAATATGTGGCTCGGTCTCACAGGCCACGACGTCAGTAATGAGTGGCGGACTGCATAAGCTACCGCCACGTTTTCTGGCGATAAACAAATTCCTGCGCGTCAGTTACCCGACCGATGCAGATATGTTGACAATCGTGCAGAGCCAGTTGGAACCCATAATGGCAAGCGGACACTTTAAAACGGCGGGAGTGAACGTGCAGTATGTGGTTGAAGGACTCTTGGAATTATTTAAGAAAGTAAGCGTGCTTATTACAATATAGTTTATAACGGTAGTTGGATAATATATCATTTCATACCACCCAGGTGCGTGCAACTTTTTCAGCATCGTCCCATGTGTGGGAGCATTACAATTTCAATCCAAAGTTTATAATGAAGTTACTACACAATCTTAAATATTATCCCGCCGAAACTTTCAACGAGGTAACTAAGTTAACATAGAGTCCAAGAAATACGTTTTTATAACTGTACAATTTCAACTAATTTAGGCTTTATGTGCGGAAGTGGTATCCATATTTGAAGATCGCTTGGCCAGTGCGTCAGATGTGCATGAATTTCAGAGCATATTCAGACAGACAATGCGTAAATTCTATGGCAGAGAGGTAACCACACACAAATAAAGATTTCTATAACGGTGCAATTTCCATTTATAAACACGCTAACTCTACTTTAAACACACAGAAGGTATTCTTCGTGCCCAGGTCGACGCAGCACAACGCTGAGCTTCGCGCGCTCGCGCATGATGAGTGGTTAGAAGAGTTGCAGAAGCAGATAACAATATGCAGTAAATTTGAATGAATATTCGCTCATTTATACGCACGTCTGCTAACTTAATTTTCGCTACTTAGATGCCGAGTCCTTCGTGATTGACCAACCGATTACCAGAGAGCTACTTGATTTGACAGCAAAAGTGGCACGAGTGCTAGCGCGTGATGAGACACATCTGCTGATGCTTTCGCGCCCGGGTAGCAGGCATGTGGACGCGCTCTACGCGGCAGCCAATTTGCAGCAAGCCAAAATTTATATCACACAGGGAGGACCTGGATATGGCATACAAGATTTCTACAACGACTTAAAATTGGTAAGATAGTTTGACTAATACTTTGTAATTTCTCACTTATGTAAAACAAAAATCGCACACAGGCCATGCAAACGGCAGCGCTTGAGAATCAGTGCACTATACTGCTCATAGAGCACTGCTGGATCACGTTTACACCCGATATTTTAAAGCCAATTGAAGCGCTGCTTGAGGGCAGCGAAATACTGAACTTATTCGGCGAAGATCTAGAATCTATAGCAAGTTCACTTAAGCATGCTGCACAGTTGGAGGGTTTTCAGGAGTCTATAAGCGCCTACTTTTTGAAAAGTATAGTTATTGCCCGAAGTATTTACTGTTTTTGCTTAAAAATTATTTTTAATTACAGAGGCTAAGAAAAATTTACATCTCATCATCGCGCTGGATCCAGCTAATACCGCGCTTAACGGGTTGTTTAGCAAGTTTCCAACGCTTTACCGTAACATGGAGTTGTATTTCATACGTGCACCCTCCACCGAAACACAAAATCAATTGCCGAAGAAATGTATTGAAATGCTTGGCGAGGCTACGGGCAGCAGAGGCGCTGTGCCCGTATTTTCTTACTTTACCGACGCTGTAGAAAGCTTGGTAATGCAGCAGGCACCGAAGCGTTATTATCAACTGATATGCTCCTACTATTATATTTACACCAATTTTGCAAAGGACATAAACAAGAGGCTGGTCAAATTACAGGTAAATACATCTCCACTAACTTATGCGCTCTAAATAAACTCAAACTGTGCTCCAATTTCACTTCAACACAGCATGGCGTTGACAAACTGGCCGCGGCGCACAACGTTGTAGACACGCTAAAATCGAACGCCAGTCAACAGGAGGAGGCGCTCGCTGATAAACGCAAACTAGCCAACGATGCGCTCGAAATGATTTCAGCAACTATGCGTAGTGCCAACGATCAGAAGACCAACATGCTGGAACTGAAGAAGAAGACACAGGAAAGCAGCGAACAGCTAAAAGAGCGTCAGAAGGAGATACAAAAGGAACTCGCCGAAGTGGAACCCATACTCGCCGAGGCTAGCACGGCAGTGGGTCAAATAAAGTCGGAAGCGCTCTCCGAGATACGCTCCCTACGTGCACCGCCCGATACTATACGTGACATACTTGAGGGCGTCTTGCGGCTGATGGGTATACGTGATACTTCGTGGAATAGCATGAAGACCTTCCTGGCGAAACGTGGTGTAAAAGAAGATATACGCTCATTGGATCCGGCTCATATAAATCCGGATAATTGTGCCGCTGTAGAAAAGTTGTTGGAAGCCAAAGCAGAATCCTTTGAGATGAAGAATGCCAAACGCGCTTCGGCCGCTGCAGCACCACTTGCCGCCTGGGTGAAGGCCAGCGTGCGCTACTCGAAGGTCATACAAAGCATACGTCCACTTGAGCGCGAACAAAACGAACTACAGCGCAACTTAGACGTAGCCGAAGGAGAAATGCAAAGCTTAATGAGCGGCTTAGATGATGTGGACAATCGCGTAAAACAGTTATCAGCTAAGCTGAATGCTTACACACAGGAAGCAGCAGTACTGGAGATTAAGCTGGACGATGCGCGTAAAACCCTGCATGCAGCCGAGGTGCTAATTGAGAAACTTAACTCTGAGTTCCATACATGGAGCATCCAACTGGAAGAATATAAAACATCACATAAAACTCTGGACACCAAATCGCTGTTGATTGCGCTAGCCATCAACTACTTTTCACATCTGACTTTGGAGCGCAGAAGGTAACATTTTATGAATATTTCAGTTGGCAACCACATTTTTACTATTTCAACATATTTCAGCTTCAGTATGGATCGTCTACTTGGCGAACTGCAGTTGAGGCCGTTTGATCTACGTAAGAGCTTACTCACTGAGCAGGAACAAATTATTTGGGAGAGTATGGGTCTCGCATCTGATGCGCAGATAATCGAAAACGCTGCGTTACTACGTCAAATGGTTGACCTGCCTTATGGCAGTTGCCCCATACCTTTGGTGTTAGACCCCACACAGACAGCCATCAAATGGTTGGAGGAATATTTGCGCTCCAAAGCCAAAGCTTACGACATCACTACGCAAAACAATGAACGTTTGGGCTACATGCTTGAACTGGCCGTGCGTTTTGGCAAAGTGCTCGTGGTGCAGGATTGTCAGCAGATACGTCCGCCACTGCTACACTTACTGCTTGGACGCTTTTTCGTCAAGTTCGGCAAGAAACAGGTAGAAGTGGGCTCAAAAATGATAGATCTACACGAACAATTTCAGCTTGTGCTCTTTACGAAAACTAATAAGTTGAACATTCAACCTGAAACTTTGAGCTATTTGACTTGTATACCTTTTACTGTTACCGCGATTGGCCTAGCGGATCAACTCATGTCAAAAGCAATAGTTTTGAAGAATCCAGAACTGGAACGTAAACGTATAGAATTGTTGAAAAATGAAGGTGTGCTCTTGAAGCAACGCATCGAATTAGAGGATAAACTGCTGGAAGAGCTTTCAACGGCGCAAGGTGACATTTTGAAGAATGACATGCTATTGAGCACGCTCAATGAGGTCAAAGAGAGTAGCAATGTCATTGATAAGTCTCTTAAGGAAAGTGCGCGCGTGAAGGAGTCACTTCTTTCAGACTTTACGAATCTACGAGGGCTTTGCACTCAATCAGCGAAATTTTATACGGAACTCACCGTAACGTACGAATTGCCAGCCTTAGCGTACATTCAACTATTTTTGAACTCACTGGAGACTTTTGAAACTCACAACGCCGTTACTTCAAGCGAAAAACGAATCTATGAGCAGTTGGTCGCAGCGACTTTTCAATACTTGGCGCGCGCAATATCGCGTTCCAGCCATTTAACGTTGGCGTTGTATGTATGTAAGTGCGCCTATCCAGAGCGCATACCTGCCGCTGAATGGGAAATGTTCGTCACGAACTTTATGGTCGCAGCTGACGCCAGCATGGGCAGCGCAGATTTGGGCTCAGCACAAATGCCAGATTATATGTCTCAAGAAGCAGTAATTAAACTGAGGATTTTGCTGACACAAGTGCCACAACTAGAAGAGCAATTGCAATTGCAGAAGGATTACGCCTGGCGGAGTTTTATAGTAGATCAGCTGCAGGACATTCCAGGTAATTATTGTGAATTTCGCGTATCAAATTTTGCTTTTATTTCAATGCACAACAAATCTGCTTCTAAATTTTCTAGGGGACATCAAATCCGCTTTTCATCGGGTGCTTATCGTGCAGATATTCCGAGCAGACCTTTTGTTTCTGCAGTTACGCCGCACAGCTGTGGATATATTAGGAATTTCCCCAGATGCTGTGCCACAGCCAACTGTGGATCAACTTGCGGATGAAAACACTGAAAACAAACCCATTCTTGTAATTACACAAACAGAAAATGATCCAGGCACTGAAATTAGGAGCGCTGCGATCAAAAAAATTGGATTGGAAAAATATACAGAACTTTCCGTTGGGCGTGGTATGGAACGTCGAGCACTAGAAGCTGTGCGACAAGCTGCTGAGGTCGGCAAGTGGATTTGCATAAAAAATGTGCATTTGGTGCCAGATTGGTTGTCAGAGCTAGATCGTGAATTTGAGCTTTTGAAGAAACGTGATGGCTTTCGCTTATGGCTTACTTGTGAATCAACTAGTGGCTTCAATGAGACGATTATGTACAAGTTTGTAAAAATATTGTATGAATTTCCAAACGGTATCAAGCAAAAGGTTCGACGTATGTTACAAAACTTTATGTTAAGTGAATACCGCAGCATTTCGAAGGACGCTAAGCTAGTTAAAATACGAATTGTGATTTTCATCGTTGCTGCCGTGCTGCAGGAGCGGCGCAAGTTCATACCACAGGGTTGGTCCAAATACTACGAGTTTGGTGAGGCTGATTTGAAAGCTGCAATGGAAATCCTGTTATGGTTGGATAAAACTATGAGCAGCGGTCGTTGCGATTGGACGATTTTGCAACGTTTGTGTGAAAATGTAGCTTTTGGTGGGCGCATAAGCAATGCACGCGATATAAAAGTGTTGAAACGTTATTTAGAAGAGTTTTGTTCAGCTGAAGTTTTAAGCAATCGTTGGACCCCATTAAATACTAAAGTTATTGTACCTACAAGTTCACAAGTGCTTGATTATATCAGCGCAATTTCGAAATTTCCCGATTCGGATGAACCAGAAGTATTCCACTTGTCAAACTATACAAACATTAATCGTGAAATTGAACATTCTAAGAAAATTATTAACGAGTTACGAGCTTCTTACTACAAGAAAGCCGATAGTGCAGAAGAATCAGCTGAACGTGAACAGGAAAGCACTGACTTAAAGAAATTAGAAAAGCAAATTAAACCGATATTGGCACTTTGGAAGAAACTAGCTGTTGTAAGTTTATACCGAAATTATAATGAATTGAATACACTATTGTCTTTATGCTACAGAAATGTACAATTCAAAAAACTCTCGAGGATATGAATGCTTCTTCGCAACTTGCATCACCATGGCAACTATTCATTGCCACTGAATTAAGAACAGCAGCCAAGTGTTTCCAAGAGGTGCACCATACGCTGTCACTCGTACATAATTGGCTCAAGGCTGGTTCTAAAAATACCAAAACCGCGGTAGACGTTAATTTATTACAAACCCTGGCGGAAAATCAAGTAATTATAAATATTTTATTTTCCACCTGTTATACAATTGTATTTTTCAGATACCAGCCTCTTGGCTACGCTGCTGGTGTGGCCCAACAACAGCAATTGATTACATACGCGGCCTAGTGTTACGTGCACAAGCCGCAGAAGTGCGTTATCGTTCAGACATGCACTTGGAATTTGGCCAGAAAATAGACCTGTCCGCTGTTTTCAATTGCGGCACCTTACTCTCTAGCCTCAAGCTGACAAATTCAGTACAAATGAAAACTTCTTGTAAGGATCTTCAGCTAGTCACCAACGTAGTTAACAGCAGTATGGAACATAGTGGACAAGCAGTCGGTTCTATTATTACCGTAGCACCGCTGAAGGTAATTAAAATTATTCATTTGTCTCAACTCTTGTTTATTTTGTTTTGGCGTAAACAATTAGACGATGGCGTTTTCCTGTTGTAGCGGTTTTACTTTTGTTCTCTTTTTCCACTCACCTTTCCCATTTTGGCCATAAAATGATACTCCACTTTTAAACAGATTATATATTCCTTCTATAAAAGAAAATATATAGTTTTTAGGCTTTTTGCCTTGAAATTCAAAGAATTTGCAAATATTTTAACTGGCAGGCCGTCTAGGTTTTGCTTTTGATTGACAGTTCGGCAAATTGGATGACAATTATTGTAATAGATTGTATTTTTTTTCTTATGTTGCCACACTTGTAAAAATTAAAAATTTTATAAAATCTATTTTCTTTACATATATTTTATTATGCAAAGCATTGCAGAAAATGTAAAACAAAAAATTCAAATATTCCTCTCATAATTTTATAGGTGGATGGTGCAGTTTTCACTTATGGAAAACTTACAATAAAAGCAAATGCAGATAGTCGATCAATGGATTATAGATCTCCTGAAATTTCATTTTCCTTCACACCCTACACCAATAAGAACACCCCGACTATACAAAAACCAGCTGCTGGTTTTCTAACATTACCTTTATACTCAAATGTTAGTCGTGAAAAATTGCTTTGCTTGGTAGACATTCCAACTACTGAAGCTGCGGATTTGGTGTTATTATCTGGAGCAGCACTCATTGTTCCTGATTTCTAAGTAAGCAGGATCAACGAAAGTATTTTTATTTGCTTAATAAATTGCAAATATTTAAGACTAATTTATTGTTAGTGGGCTTATTACGATTAATATAATAAATTTACATTGAAAACTGGTATAAAATATAATTAATTTATATTTCGATAGATTCCTATCGAATGTACTTTTACCATGAAATCAGATTTTACAGTCGTAAGATATATTTTCAAATAAAATGTGTCAAAATGCATGTTACGAATATGTATATACATACATACTTACATATATTATCGGCAACAGTGTAAAAGATTAGAAGTAATCGGAGCTAGCTAATTACTTCCCAATTTTTGATATTTCTAGCTACTTCTAAAACCATCTAACTGTTTATCAAACTTTGGAACCATGGTAGAATTATAGAGTGTTGCCATCTTCTCTACAAAAAATTCTTGCAGTTAACGTGAACGCATTTTCAAATACGTTCTTACGTTCAAATACGATAATAGGAAAGAAGGTTTCCTGACAACAGACACTTTTATAGGGGGAAATACATAACAGAGAACGTTTATCATAGACAGAGAACGTTCATCATATCTCTGGGTTTCCCTATATTTATATGTATTTGAATATTTGTGGTGAATTGTTCAATTTACATACAAACGGTGGGTTCATGTCTTGAATATGATAAAGTTCTCCGTCAATTCACAATGGTGTTGTTTTGTTAGTTCAAATGCAATAACAGACAACGGATTCGTTTGATTTTAAATACAATATAAACAAGGATGTATCGGAAAAGGGAAAACGAAGGTAAAAATTAAAAAAAAAATATATGTATGTATATAATTAAGTTTTGGAAATTGTTGTTGAATAGTTGTTTAAGGAAAAGACTCAGCAAAAATAGTCACATGAGACAAACCTAGAAAAGAAAATTGTATAATTCAATTTGTCAAGTTCCGAGTTATTGTCAAGAACCTGTAGTAATCATTAAGAATAATAGAAAACTTCTACGGTATTAGACCTTACTGTTCTGCTTATCTTTTCAGGCGAATTTTTCTTCATTTGTCAACTCCGATGCAGAGGTTAATCGTAGCTCTAGGGCCAGAGTAGTCTTTGGCAATAAAATTGTTAAAAAAAACAACGTTTGAAACTGTTTAAAAGGGATCAATAATAGTTCCCACAAGAATTCACACTCTCCAATACAAAAAATAAGGTTCCTCTTTTACGATTTTATGTTTTCAACTCACGGAACATGTTGTACATTGTACTTACAAAGCTCTAGAGCTATATTAATGGGTGAAATCGGGGAGACTACGGTATAGGAGCCGGTGTAAAAATTTGACAATGGGCGCAGCACTTTCCGCATTTAAACGAAATTCCAAGCCTCAAGTACAATTTAAGTACATAACATTATCCTGTCCATGTCTAAAAACTGTAAAAATCGGACCATAAAATTTCAGATATACCAGATATCGAATATGTGGACCCCAGTGCCTATTGTTAATTTTTTACCGAAAAATATAAGTCAATCGGCACCGTTGCACCTGAACTTGGTTCTTCCTTACTTGTTCTGTTGCAGTTGGCCTATATTCTTTGTCACATCAAATACTTCTCTGAGTTTGAAGAAGCTTAGTTAAGTTTCGAGACATTTAGATAACTGTATACAAAGAGAGAGCGCGAGAGTGAACTGAGGACTAATAGTTTCTATTACTAACTTGAAGGAATTGGCTGCTTATCTTATCTGCGATGGGAAGATAATAGATTTATGCTTAATTCCGCATTACTATTAAAAACCCGATTTGTAGCCATCTACGTAGCCTTGGGTTTCTTCTCTTGGTTAAAATGATTAAATTGACGTCTTTTACTCTTAGACTGTTGTCGGAGATTCAAAGTGAAATTTAGAGGATAGAGTCATTTGTAGATGACGACCACTGCAAAAGCATTAAAGAATACGATTTAAGGGCTTGTACCTGGAATGTCCGGCTGGTGGTGGGAGAAAAACGCCGTCGCCGAGACTTGGCATTCACCCCGGTGGATGAAGGTCTAGCCATAATGCGCATCAAAACGAAGTCCTTCAACATATCGCTGATTTGCGCCCACGCCTCGATGGAAGGGAAGGACGATGTGAGCAAAGATGTTTTTTATTAGCGTTTGGAGTGCATCTATGAGAGGGTGGGCAGAAAAGAGATCGTTGACCCAACGGACGGTAAATTCAATTTTCATGATGAAACATCTCCAACTTCGCCGGCGCCCGAAATGTTTTTATCTGTTGGCCAGCTCGAGAAAATTCATCAAGCAACCAGACGTGCGTACGTTTCGAGGTCCTAACATTGATTCGGACTACTAGTTATCTTGTTGCAGCCAAGATACGCTCCCGCCTCTGTGAAGCTCGGGAAGCTATAATCATAACAGACATACGGCTTATTTTCTATTCGACTTTCTGCTCTCTGAGAGCGCTCATCAGCAACTTGGTATAAGGGAAATGTGGAACGTCATTTCAAGCTCCTTACGTACAATTGCAATTGAAACCATTGGTTTTCAGGAAGATTCAAAAGAACAGCTGGTAAGATGAAGACTGCCGCGTCGCAGAGGATAGAAAACATACTGCCTACCACGCAAGGTTACAATCGACCACAACACGTGCTGGATGAGATACATACCGAGAGTTGAAGAGAGAACCGAGACGCATTTGCAGACAGAAAAAGAAAGAGGCCGAAATGCGTGAGTATGAAGAGCTTGATAAGCTGGCCGAAAGGTGTAATGCTCGAACACTCTACGAAAAGATGCGGCGACTAACAGAAAGTATCAAGACTGGAGCATATTCTTGTAGAACTTCCAGAGGCGACAATAAAGGGAAATAAGTATGTGACAGACGAATACATAGGCAGAGACTTCGAACCAGGGTCTGCATGTATGATTACGATGGAAGAGGAGGAATGTTGTGAAATGTGTTAGTAATATACACTCAGAGTTAAATTTGAAGTCGCATTTTTTGTATCTAACAGGATTTATAGTTATCCTTTGTAAAGTTCAATATTAAATGAAAATAAATGCAATTTTTGCAAGAAGCTACTAGAAATACTGAATACTCGTATATATATTTAATAGTTATGTATGTATGTATATGCTTGAAACTTTAAATATTTTTAACCCGGAAGCGACCTTAATCCCATTTAATTCTTAATCGATATTTAAATGTATTAACCCACCACAATTATTTTAGATTTCGCTCAGATTAATCGCTTAAACTTCAATGCCAAATACAATTAGGGCCACTTTGACACGGTCAACGGTTTTCCGTGTAGATTAATTTAAATGAGTACCATTAAACTCAGACAGTTGCGTGAAAATCTTCCCACACACAAGCTTAGGCACTCATAACTGTAAATTACAAATATACATATGCAAATTTAACTCCTTCTCTGTGAGCTTACCTAAAGCCGCGTATGATGTTGAATGGAAATGACAATTGGTCTTACTCAACCTCTCAGAATTACAAACTAATGCTTGCACGAAGGAATGTTTTGTTGTAAAGTACATATCACGGCTGAGTTGTGGATTAATCGTTTCGCCTATGCCATCATTGAATTTTAAACGAAATCACTAATTATTGGCGGGTTCGCAATTAAGACGTAATATCAGCATTAAGTTAGCACACCGTAACGGCATATTGCGGACATTGAAGATGGCTTTGGAAACTAGTAATCCATGGAGCAAAACATCACGCATGTCATTACCTAGTTCTCAGTCGAAACGCTCGAACGAGTCATCGAAAATTGGACTCAAGGGATGGACCATTTGAGATGAAGCCGCAGTCAACATTTGAAAGAGAATATCTTCAAAAAATAAATGCCAAAAATGGTATTTCGAATGATAATAAACATTCTCAATTAAATTTGAATTTCTATGTTTTTATGTAGGGAACCTTGAAATAGATAACCCTTTATGACGACCCAAATATTCAAACAAGCAATTTAAACATGAAATCAGCAAGAAGATCTCATTTTATTTTTGCCAAGCATTTTGTAAAAAAAATATCAAGAATGAAAGACGTCAGTATTTTATGCAACATTCCTACATATTCGAACATTCTCTAGAGGGTCTGCTAATAAAATAGCTCTTCAGCTCTCCCCCCGTCGATGAGTGCAAAACTCTGGGCACATTACGCATTAATTCAGCGTCAACACAAACATCAGAACAATATTGCTGAGCTGTCAGTAGCAATCACGCCCGTTAGAGGTGCAAATATGCGCCTACATACACTGTCTACTACAAGTCAACGGTTAGACCGCCATACAATCAAGCCAAGTGACAAACGCATTAAATACAAATTACACATTCAATTGAATCATCAAAGTTTTACAAATATGTTACGCTTGTGTAATTGTTAATTTATGCCAGTGTATTGGCAACAAACATTAAACGTCAGCCAAATAGGTATACGAGTATACTATTTAATAACCCAGCAGGGAACATAAAGTAAATGGAGTTGAAATTAGGCCTAAAATATGAAGGTTAGTAATTAAAATAATATTAGGTAAGTATAAAGCTTTTACTATTCCATCGGTATGTGCGCTCTAAGAAGACCCCGAAGACAGTTAGTTTACATGAGAAGAAACATATCCGTTAAGCTTGGTAGAGTCTAAATTGTCATTCTAAATGAAACCTTTGATATATTAAGAGTATCTGCTATCTACATTAAATTTTTTGAGTTGCTTTTTGCAACCGAAAAAAGTGTTTTTTAAACACAAGTCATTTTTTTATCCACTCTGTTCAAGTGTGGTCCATTCGGAGGCTCCCTACTTTTTCAAAGAAAAAACATAGATACTTCGAATTAAGTGAGGAATGTTTATTATCAATCGAAAGAACATTTTTTAGCATTTATTTTTTGAATATTATTTCTTTCAAATGTTGGTCGCGGCTATGTCTCGGATGGTCCATTCGTTGAGTCCAATTTTCGATGAATCGTTTGGACATTTAGACTAGCAACTGGCGAATGGCACGTTTTGTGCCAAGGCCTGAATCGAAGCGGGATTGTTAGCATATATAATACTTTAAACTTTACATATCTCCACTGGAGAAAGTCTAACCGTCACACGATCTTGGAGGCCAATTGACTGGCCCAAAACATTAAATTATCTGCTCACAGAAGTGTTCTGTCAATAAATCGATTGATTGATGAGATGTGTGGGAAGTAGTGCCGTCTTTTTGAAACTAAATGTTGCCGAGATTTCAGGCATCAAATAATCGGTTATAATGGCTCTGTAATAGTCTCCATTGACGGACACGTTCTCATCGACATAATTATTGTAAAAATATGAAATGAATGATTCTTATGCACCACAAACCACACCAAACCGCTAATAACAGCTGTTGAATCTCTTCAAGTTGCTCTTCGTCTCAAATCTGGCAATTTTGTTTGATTACATACCCATTGAGCCAAAAATGGGTCTTATCACTGAACAAAATTTGGTTCGGAAACGTCGGATCTTTTTTGAACTTTACAACAGACCATAAGACGAAGTGGTGTAACTTAGGAAGATCGAGCAGCTTCAGTTCTTGCACAAGCTATATTTTGTACACTTCAATTTAAGATCTCGACTTAAAATGCACCAAGTTGTTCCATACGTCAGGCCGAGTTACTACGAACAGCGCCGAGACGACCCTCCATGGTCTTCGTATACACTTTAGTTACGGTTGCTATATTTTTTCACTGCGTGCTGGACGAAGTCTATTCAGTCGAATTTTTTCCAATAATGAATACCTGGTTTCAAGTTGGGTTGCGAAAAAAGGACCTCTACTTGAATCACCCATTACATGCGTATACTCAAACATATACGAGATAAACATGCATGATACAACTAATGTTTTGAAATGTGTAGCACTTGTCTGATATTTATATTTAATTATGCCCAACTGTCAGCGACAAATCGGCGAACTCGTGTTTATGGCTTTCTTTAAGGCTCATTCAAATGTAGTCATTAAAAAGTGAATAAGTGAGTAGAGACATAAATAAACAAAAGTTTTGGTAAACCACTGGCGACATTTAATTACTTGTATGAGATGGTTGTTATTCACGGCTTGATGCCGTTATGCTACAGTGGAGCATTTGCTGGTCGTGAATCATAAAAAGTGAGGAATTTGTACAAGTACTACATACTAGTACAGTATAATGACAATAAAGAATATTTGGAATTTGGATTGCGATTTTTGACTGATGTCTAAGATAAGGGTTCAACAAGTTCAAAGATGCACCTAGTAGCCGCCTTAAATGCATTAACATTATTCATCTTTTTTTTAACAGAAATATACATTTGCCAAAAAAAATTTTGTAACAATGAAGAAAAGCCAACGGAGACATGGTGAATATGAGATAGCTTCTTCGAGCATTATTTTCATATACCAAAGTAGTTTCTTCCTTCCCTTCCCTTAATTAAGTAAAGTCTCCCTCGACCACCAAAGACCCAACTCTGCAAGTCACTGCTCATCCCCGACCTGCTATATAGTGCAGAAGCACAACATCTAATAGGTAGGCGTTACGAGTTTTCGAGAGAAAAGTTCTGCGAAAGATTTATGGTACTTTGGTACTTGCTTTATTAATATAAACTTTTTTAAAATGACCTCTGATCATGTACTTCCCCGAAAAGTTTTTAACATTAGAATATTATTGAATGTAATATCGGTTAATTTTTCGACATAATCTCCGTATATGCAATGAATATGTATGTTGAAAGACGGTCACTAACATTTTGATACTGATTCTATGGTGTGTGGTTTCGAGCCTTTTAAAATAGGCGTTTGGTTTCCATCTTGATCTCCTCATTTGAGTGAAAAGTTCGAAAAGAGGAATTGGTCGTTGCCATACCTTTAAGCGCGGTGAGTGATGTACCAGTTTATAGCGAAATTCCTTTGGTCGGTCGCATCACACATTGAATATGCGACGATGTTCAGACTCAATGGCAAATGACTCAATGATCATACAAATTTATTTTCCTCTGAATTTAAAATCTTGACACTTTAAACATTTACTACTATAAGCAAAAAATAGTAAGACTTTGTTCATAATTTTAAAGTTCTTTATTTATTCTTCGAAATCTTCCTCCCCTTCCTCAAAGTAATCCCGATTGACTTAAATACACTCGTGAAACGTTTATTACAATCTTCGTAACAGTGGTTAAAGTCAATTCCGGAATAGTTTTCAATTGACTTAAAGGGGTTTCACGAATACGGTGCTTGTGGCACGATAATGGTTGAAAATTTAGTGAAAAACTCACGAAGAGTCAAAATAGTATGCGACGGTGCATTATCGTGGTGCAAAAACCAAGAGTTGTCAGCCCATAATTGCGGCCTCCTTTTACGAATAGTTTCGCCCAAATGACGCTAGACCCTCAAATAGTATTCATTTTTGATAGATTAGCTGGCAGGTAGGAATTCGGAGTGCACCATACCTCGATAATCAAAGAAAACTGTCAATATAGTCAAATGACTTGCCACGATGTGGTTTTTTCGACTTCGGCTCACTTTTGCTACGATATTCGGCCGATCGATCGCCAGTATCTGCGTCGTAAGCATTGTTTCATGACTCACCGCCAATAGTGCTTTCACTTTTCTGAGGCTTAAATGATCTTTCAAAATGGTTTTCACTGATCCTCAAATATTCCGTCTCACTATTTTTTGCCCACAGTTATAGAAAAGAAAAATAACGTACATAATATAACAATTTTTAACTCCAATTTGTAATTAGTCGCAAATTTTTCCTTCAGATTTGTTGAGAAGTGTGATTTATTCATCAAGAAAAAATCGTAACTCAATTCTGCAGACGTTCGAAGATATTTTAGCGCAGCACAACAAGTACTGTCCGTTGGTTTGAACACCTGGTATTGCTTGTTCGATTCGCTACTTTCTAATCCTTGCCAAATTACTAGCTCACTCAATTTAATTTTACGGTTACCCAACAAAAATTCTTGAATTTTCGCAATATTTTCTGGCAGAACTGTCCCTTGAGGCTGAGCGAACGCCATTATTTGTGCTGACATATACTGAGAAAATTTAATTAACTTGTACTTGACTGTTGAATAAGTTTTACAAGGCAGACTTTTATCAAAACACGAAATTTAATCCGTTCAAAAAAGGACGAGATAACGTCACCGAGGTCAAAGATGAAGAGGAGGGAATGTTATCGAAATTTAGTAGTATTCTTGTCCACATTTGGATAAGTGTAAATATTTTTTATTAGGCGCGTTCTCTTGATAAGGTCAAAGACTTTTTAGATCAGGTAATTTATATAAATTTTATGGGTTCTTAACAGTGTTTTTAAAGTAAAAGTCTTAATGGCGGTGTTTTATAAATTTCTCGCATCTTTTTCAGGTTTATGCCACTGTGATTCGCCAACTCTCCCAACATAAATATGTTAATAAGCAGAACATTAATACAAGTATATATGTATATACTTACATCTTTAGAATACAACAACACAAAACTAATGCTAATATTCCAAGCGTAAAACAAACGTACATTTAAAGAAAGAAAAAGCAAATGGCTAAGTTTCGAGACGCGCTGCCACATGCAAATACCCACACACCCAAACAATCGCACCGACGCTCACATTAACGCAAAAGTATTCCGTTAAATGCAAGCAAGCGTAGATTTTGTTTACATCATTAAACTAATTTTATGCCTTTGTATGAGTGTGTGTATGTGCGGTATGTAAGTACAAGTGTATTTGTGTCAATATGGCTTTTCACTTAAATTACGGAAAATTTCCGTCGAAAAGTTTAGCACTTAGCTGAAAGCATTTAAATGAAATCAAACTTGGCGCACATTATTTGTTTGCTCGAAATCCTTGTTTTGGACCACACATACCCCCACCACCTTGCTGGCGGCTCAACACAGCTCTGCCCATATGATAAAACCTTTTCTAGGCATTTGCGCAATCATACATATTACTTATATTATAATACTTATGTTGCAACGGATGCTTGTGTATGTATGTACATATATACGAGTTAGAGAATTTGAATAAATTTCTAATTTTGAGCTCTTACATGAAGTCCGTCCCTTCAGCGCTCTTTGGGCTTTTGTTTTATGGTTTACTGTACATACAGATGCTTTACATGCATGTATACATGTGTTTGTATTTAGCAGTTAAGTGCTTATTAATTTATAGTGTTTTGTTCTTAACCCTTTGTCCGCCCGTTGGGCCACGCCTTTGCATGTTGGCCATAAGTTGGCTAATTCGATTAATTTTCGTACAAAAGGATTAAGTTTGCTAAAATGTTTCCATGTTAGTGTGCAGTTTGTTTGCCCCTTAAGTACATCCGCCAATTTGCCGAGATTATTGTTTACCTCATTCTGAGTGCATTTTCCGACCGTATCTTAATTATGTTTGATTGCCTTTGTTTCGGAATCCACTCGTTTCTCTGGCATTTTCCTTCAATTACTTACACTTGAGTTCAGGCAAACAAAAATGTGCAGTAGAACTAACCGAATTCCATAAAGGCGAACTCAATTTAGGAATTTAAGCAACACATGAGTAAGTTTGAGATACAACAACATCAAAATAAATAAAGAAATAAAGAAATAACGATAGTTTAGGTAAATATGTATTTAAGCTGCTAATTCGTTCGAAAATAACATGTGATCCCTTGATTGATACAATAAATTTGTCGACAATTGTGATCAAAATCACAGTTAAAGTAAATGATTCTTGCATGTCAACCTCGCATGTTATTATAAATACAGTAACCAAACCTAGTGTTCTGTGAAATTCATATGAAAGAGCGCATCTGCCTTGGAGTAGACTAATAACGCTTGTACGTTGCTGCCCACAATTTGTAAGCAGATTCAGCTCTAAGACTGAGAGAATCCTGACTATTAGTTGCCCGTAATAAGTAGCATTCGAAGATACTTAGTAAGTTGCCGTTTCTACCCAATACCAGGGATTTTCGAAATCCTATAAAATTAAACTTAAATCAGACACATAATAATGCCTTCTCTGCCGAAGAAGGGCGGGAAAGAGATGAGGTAAACAGAGACACAGGGGTAAGTATTTATATGAATGGACCCAAACTAGATAATCGAGTGAGAGGTTGGATCTTTTCAGCAAAATTAGATACCATAATCGCTTCTGGCTTCCAAACCACTGCAGTGTCTTTACAGTGGAGAACACAGTAATTACAGAAAGCTTTGATATCCTTAATATCTAACATCTTATTTCACGATAAACATGCAACGGGGTCCAGTATATAGTAGTATTCCTGGCAATTGTGAAGCCGGAATAGGCACCATCATACAATTCTTCTTCTTTACTGGCGTAGACACCGCTTACGCGATTATAGCCGAGTCAACAACAGCGCGCCAGTCGTTTCTTCTCTTCGCTACGTGGCGCCAATTGGATATTCCAAGCGAAGCCAGGTCCTTCTCCACTTGGTCCTTCCAACGGAGTGGAGGTCTTCCTCTTCCTCTGCTTCCCCCGGCGGGTACAGCGTCGAATACTTTCAGAGCTGGAGTGTTTTCGTCCATTCGGACAACATGACCTAGCCAGCGTAGCCGCTGTCTTTTAATTCGCTGAACTATGTCAATGTCGCCGTATATCTCGTACAGCTCATCGTTCCATCGAATGCGATATTCGCCGTGGCCAACGCGCAAAGGACCATAAATCTTTCGCAGAACTTTTCTCTCGAAAACTCGCAACGTCGACTCATCAGATGTTGTCATCGTCCAAGCCTCTGCACCATATAACAGGACGGGTATTATGAGTGACTTATAGAGTTTGGTTTTTGTTCGTCGAGAGAGGACTTTGCTTCTTAATTGCCTACTTAGTCCGAAGTAGCACCTGTTGGCAAGAGTTATCCTGCGTTGGATTTCTAGGCTGACATTGTTGGTGGTGTTTACGCTGGTTCCAAGATAGACGAAATTATCTACAACTTCAAAGTTATGACTGTCAACAGTGACGTGAGTGCCAAGTCGCGAGTGCGACGACTGTTTGTTTGATGACAGGAGATATTTCGTCTTGCCCTCGTTCACTGCCAGACCCATTCGTTTTGCTTCCTTGTCCAGCCTGGAGAAAGCAGAACTAACGGCGCGGGTGTTGAGGATCATCGGCCTCAATCAATATCATCGGCATACGCCAGCAGCTGTACACTCTTATAAAAGATTGTACCTGCTCGATTAAGTTCTGCAGCTCGAACTATTTTCTCCAGCAGCAGATTGAAGAAATCGCACGATAGGGAGTCGCCTTGTCTGAAACCTCGTTTGGTATCGAACGGCTCGGAGAGGTCCTTCCCGATCCTGACGGAGCTTTTGGTCCCGCTCAATGTCAGTTTACACAGTCGTTTTAATTTTTGTGGGGATACCAAATTCAGACATTGCGGCATAAAGGCAGCTCCTTTTCGTACTGTCGAAAGCAGCTTTAAAATCGACGAAGAGGTGATGTGTGTCGATTCTCCTACAATTAGACTTCGGAAAAGTGGAATTGTGTATGCCTCTGTCTACTTGTAGCTTTTTAATGGACAAACATGTTATAGATATAGCAGAGTCTCGGCGCAGTAGATCCATAACTTGCTCATAAGCAAATGTGGCATGAATAAAATGTGAGCCGAACATGCCGACTATGAAAATTCAAAAGGAATGACATAAGAACTCTAGTACCATACAACGATTATTATAACGGGTGATCCAAATGGAAGTACTTCTTTCACTAGCTTGTTTGAAAGATCACACGTGAATCGTGTTAAGCTGTCATGTTAGTTTTTTAATATTGTTAGGAATTTCTTCATGGAAAGACTGAACAAATTTTACAAATCGCTCAACTTTATTACGAAAATTGCCGTTCTGTAAAGAATGTGCTTCGCTTATGGTTAACGTAATGGGCCTACTGAGCGTACTCTTCACAACACCATCATCCATATTGAGGCTCAGTATCCCTTACTGGATAATATTCGACTGAATAGGTCACGCTCAGCACGCAGTGAAGAAAATATAACGGTCGTAGCTGAGATTGTACACGAAGGCCATGGAGGGTGCACAAAACATAGCTTGTGCAAGAACTGAAGCCATTCGACCATCCCAAGCGACATCGCTTCCATCTAGGAACTCTTGAAAAGTTTCATGAAGATCCAACGTTTTCGAGCCAAATTCTGATCAGCGATGAGGCCTATTTCTGGCTCAATATATAGGTAAATAAGCAAAATGCCACATTTGGGATGAAGAGCAATCTGAAGTGATTCAAGAGTTGCAATCCAGAAAAAACAAAGGTTTGGTGTGGTTTGCGGGCCGGTGAAATCATCTTATTTCGCCCATATTTCCTCAAAAATGATGGCGGGGAAGACGTAACCATCAATGTCGAACGTTATCGCGCTATTATAATTGACTATTTTAAGCTTGAAATTGAAGCTCGTAATCTCGGCGACATTTGGTTTCAACAAGACGGCGCCACTTCCCACACGTCCAATTAATGGATTTCTTAGGAGACCACTTCGATGAGCGATTTAACGTTTTGGGCCGGATTCAATCATCAATGTCTTGTGATACCACACCGTTAGATTTTTTCTTGTGGAGATATGTAAAGGACAATCGGAAAGGACCCTTTTTCTTCAAAAAGTAACCTCGAAATGGATGATCTTTTAGAAGATGTCAAAAGATAGAAGAAGAGACTATGGAACAGCTTGAATGCTAATGCAAGGCTTTGCAAAAATAACACTTTTATTTTGATGAACTTTATCAGGACGCAATAGAGTCATTTTAGCACCGGTGGTTTCACAATGGACCTCTTAAAGTCCCAGTGGCGTCGTCAGACATCCACTCTACTTACTTGAGGTTCAACCTAAGTTCATGTTTTTTGTCGGTAAAGAAAGCCTTGGTGATGCGTAATAATCTGAATAAACAATAACTTGCAGTATATTACTGACAAATAGCTATGACAAGTTTAAAATGCATATATTTTTCATCCGACGGTAGAAGTCTGAAGGTGAAGGCCTTCAAAAAGGCGAGTGTAATATATGAACAACTGATTATGATCTACGTTTAGTTACATGGACGTTATGTAGTTATAGATATTTAGCACCCCAGACAGCTCTTATTACGAATTTGCAAAACCGAATGAGAAGATAGACACCAATCATATTTTCTGAATTTGCTGTGGCGATTTCCAATGACAATGATTCGCATCGGTTGCATATTGAATAGAAGAAAGCACCTATTTAAAGTATTTTGCTCAAAATAATGTTTATATAATTTCTCCCATTTGATGTTGATGACGCGTTATTCACTTTAAAATTTGAGGCGTCAATTTAATTCAAGTTACCTATTGCGGTTAGTATACAGCATAAACCAGTAACGACCCCGATTATTTAAAGGTGTTACAGTAAACTCTCTGTAATATGTTTCAAGAGTATAAAATAACTACTTCCTTAAGGTTAAAGATTAAAACTCCCGGCTTAGAAAAATGTGTACGTATTACACTCGTATATTTTGTTCTGCTTTTTCATATAATTTGAATATACATTATATTACGTATACGTCACGTTGGACCGGTACAATTAGTAAATTGTATTTAATAGTCGTAAATTAAGTAATTGAAGTTGCTGCCTGCTGTTTTGTTATCTTAGTTGTATTCAGTTATAATCTGTTTCTCTGGATTGTGCCCAATTTTTCACTATACTCTGTATGCTTGCTGGAGGATCTTCCAGTCTTCTACATGATACGGCTAAACCTTGAATAGTGTTGTGGTCTGAGTTGATGATTTTATTGTTTTAATTAAAATATCTGAAATTCAAATATGAATATAAGCTTTCAAAAAAACAAAAAAAAAAAGAGTGTCTTGATTAATCTCTACGTGTTATTTAAATATTTGAGTGGAATATGTGTTTTTCGAATTACTCTGCATTGATTTGATGGTGTTAAATAGTGTTTGTTATATTTTAAATTTACAATGGTATTTACTTTGAATAAATACGAATGCGCACATAACAGTGTAAATTGTATTATTGAATTGGTAAAGTAATAACAATAATAAAAACAAAGCAAAGGGGACACTAACTTAATGTTTTATTTGATGTATTCATTGGTGCTTGATACGTATACTGGAAAGTGAAAAAATAGTATGGAATTGAAAATATTGGTTGTAACAAAATTTCGATTTTTCCACTGTAGCATAGGATTGTCAGGAAAATGTTATGGTCCTTAGTTAGTTAAAATTGCTTTCCTTTTCCATTTACACACTGTCGGAGTTGATAACAATAACATTTTTTCTCAGAAAATTTGGTTGATTTGGCTTAAGTGTATCTCTATTTCTTTTTCTCGAGTAGTTTTAGAGGATGCAAACAACCGGTTGGTGAACAAAACTGTTAAACTCTGTAGCAACATGCTACAAGATCAAGATTCGGAGAAATTTCATGCCTCTGCTCGCTATCTTCCGCTCTGCGCTATTGTTAAAAATGAAATTCCATGTAAAAGCAATAACAAAGTTAACCAGTTGAATTCGCATTAGAGGGCATGAGGATACCTCATTTTAAAAATAATTTATTACTTAAAGTACAAAAGGCGTTACTAAAATGTTTTCAACGCGGAAAGAATAATTTCTCTACCAAGAAAAAATTGTAATACAATTGTACATGCGTCAGAACACAGGTTAGCGCTGGTTTATACCATAAGTGCTGACTGCCTTTTCGAATATCTGGTATAGTTTGTTCGATTCTCTACTCTCTAAAACTTAAAAAATCGAAGGCAGCTATTAATTGTATTATTGGCGAGATTAAACTGTGGTTTTACGACCACATGCTAGAATTTCTGTTTAAACACTAAACGAAGCGCATTTGAGAAAAAAATGTTTATACATTTATTACCATATAACTAATTTATATGATTTTATCGTGCTAAGAAAGTTCTGACAAAAATGTGAAATGAATTTATGAGTTTCTCACGGGTGATCTAAGTAAAGCTACCTTTTCCAATAGCCTTTTTTTTTGACAAAGCGCGCGTGAGTCGTGTCAAACTGTCTAATTTTTTTCAGTATTATTTGGCATTTCATAGTGAAAAGGCTTACGTCTGACCATTGTGTTTCGCGCACGAACATAATCGGCCTACTGATCGTACTATTCGCAACGCCATCACCCATGTTAGGACCCAGCATTCATTATTGGATAATATTCGACCGAATCGAACACGCCCAGCACGCAGTGAAGAAAATATAACCGAAGAATTCGATTTGTTAGACTTTTTCCTGTGGGGATATGTAAAGTCCTAAGTCTATGAGGACAATCCCGCTCCGGTTCAGACTTTTGAAAAGAACTTGACGCATGTCATTCGCCAGTCGAAATGTCCGACCGAGTCCTCAAAAATTGAACTCAAAGGACGGACCATCTGCGTACGAGCCGCGGTCAACATTTGAAACAGATGATCTTCAAAAAATAAATGCCAAAGAATGTTTTTCGAATGATTATAAATATTTCCCATTAAATTTTAAGTATCTATGGTTTTCCTTTAAATAGGTAGGGAACCGCGCAATGGATCACCCTTTATTTTACAAAACTATTATAAATAAATTAAATGAAATAAACTGCCGACTTTGGCCAGAGAGCGTAAGACTTTTTAGGAAGTTTTATATAAACTGACTTTAAGAAAAATTTCGATAAAGTAAATCTCTCGCGCATAAACTTGACCTTCTAAACTGTCAGTCAAGATTTCTTCAATGGGTATCTTCTTATCTTTTTAATAGAACGCAAAAAGTGATCTATAATGGCACTCTTTCAGGTGCAATTAGAATCTCTTTATGTACTCGGATATTTTTTTTCCTGTATGTATAGTCTAACAGTTATTAACAGCCTAATCTTAGTTTTAGTCTACATATTAAATGCAAAATAATTTAAAGATCCCTTTGTTACTAAAACTCTTTCCACAAGTTTGGTTAGGCTTGTATAGAAATATGTCTTCGTGGCCGAGAACCCTCCTTTCTTTATTAGTGACATATTTGTTAGTTTCAAAAAAAAATTAAAAATTGAAAATCCAGAATGGAATAGTTTGCAGCTCTTTAGACGTACTGTTCCAATCTTGTAAGCCAAATCGTGAACTAAACGAACCTTTCTGCAGTAGATATTGTGACTTTATTTCTTCTTCCTGTACATTTGATTATCTTACGCACTTGTCAAAATTAAAATATTATTTTGCTTTTTCCTTAATAAATAATACCGTCAGTTTATTATACGGTAATTTAAATCCTATCTTTCAACAGTTTTTGTTTCTGTAGCTCAGTAGTTTTAGATCTCAACGCTGAAAAAACTGTCTTGAATTTCATTACCCGGCTGATGTACTCGTATGTGTGTGGATTGCACCGCTTGCGTCGCTTGGATGGGAGGAGGGTAGTCGTTGGGTTATTATTATAAGGTTGTTGTAATATAATATTTTGTCCTTCCTTTTACGAGGTATATGCTATGCATTAATATTATCATGTATTTATGTTACCAGGAAAAAGTCAAACTTTCCTAAATTTTGACACATTGCCACATTTTTATGCGGCTTACTTACCTAATTGAAAGTATCCGCCTGGTTTATTAGTATTCAGAAAGGGATATAATGTGGTCACAGGATACGTTCGGTTTTTTGCACTTTCTTTAGTTACATATCCGTGTGTGCGTAAATATGACTTACATAATAACGTTATCCAAATTCCATTAAAAATTTACATGCCATTGTATTTCGGGCTTATCTTCCAAAACGTATGCAAATACTGTAACACCGACCAGTAATAACATGAAAGTGTATCCTGTGAGGAAATTCTAGTAGAGAAATGTGCAGTTTGGAAACTGAATGAACGAAATTTTTACAAGTTGGAACCTAACAAATCATATACTTCAAGTATCGAAAATTTCGTTAATTTGAAGATAATAAATGAACTTTTTTTTTTGGATATTATGGAAAAAATGCTATTCATACCGAATGTGTGACTTTGTTTATTGATAAGCGATTTGTATGATCTGTGGTGATCATAGGAGCACCGGCAGACCTCGAACTTTCGAGTATATTACAGACGAAAGCATCAATAAAATGCAGAAAATAATTTGAGATAACTGTAAAGTAGCGTTGATCTAGATTTTTGGCTCTCTAACGGTATGTAGCTAAAGAGTATAGTTCTCGAATATTCGGGTATGTATACAAAGTAAATATCGCGCGAGCTCACAATCAGAATCAATGAAAACGGTCGCGAAACTGCACAAAATTTACTTTCATCGCAAATGTTTTCCGGATACGGCCCTCAGACATTAAAATAAAGCCCACTGCTTAGTAACCGCAGTTCAGAGTTAGTTCTATCTATTACATTTCCCTAGTGGGTCTGCATGTGTTTTGCAACATTTGCGCACTTGTAATGGACCAAGCCACTTTTATGCTACTACTCCTGGTGCTGCTTTGCAACAAGAAACTTTTCTACTATAAATCTATTTACGAGAGCGATAACTTTTCCCTAACACGTTTACTAAAATAGTTTTTTCGGAGAAGGTACTCGTATGTGCTTTTTTCAATCGGCCAAGCTGTGAAGCATATAAAATATTTTAAATTTCATGTTTATCTGGAAGGATAAAATACACAGACATGCATTTTACCTTCATTTGCATATCAATTTTGTAACGGTCACCAAAAGGACTTTATGGAGTGTGAAAAATCTCACCGCAACTTTTTATTTCGAGTCGTTGTGTGTTTTTCCGCAATTCCGATTTTTAGTGTTATTATTATTTTAAAATTTTACACATTCACATTTTGTATGACAAGCTATTTATGTATGTACAATATTGTCAGGCCATGCGTGTTATGAAACCCCAAGCAAAATAAATATGTAGCTCATATACACAAATACGAGCGTGTACTTACTGTATTTATATATGGTATGAGCATGTGTTGTGTATTTTTACGAAAAAAGGAATCCACATCACCAGGCGACTACTCTGGCGATACCACTGACAGCTGCTGACGCCGGTCATGGTACTTGTAGACCAAACACCATGTGTGTTGTTAAATTGAAGTTGACTTTTGGTTGTGGCAAGGTGATATGACAGAGTAAAATGGGCTGTCAGGCAGGTGCTTGAGGTTGACGTGGTCGCTGAGGAAGCGGTCCTCTTGTAGAGTGTGCGATAAAGCTTACAAGTAGAGTGAAGGTTTTGAATTCGCACGAATTCGTATATTAGATGCGTTGGTATTTAAATAAAATATTAAGGAATATCATACATTTTCTCCGAGATATGGTTGATTGGAGATGTTTTTGATCAAAATATCACTTATATTTGAATCTTTCATAGTTTGGGTAGTTGTTTAATCGAAATCCATATTTATCATACAAAAAACGCGATAATAAAAGAGATCTGAGTCCAAACATGCCATATTATTTCATTATTAAGGATTTAACAAAGTAAAGGAATTTGTTTCAGAACATCAAAAAGTCCGAAAAAATGTTATAATCATTGTTTGATCCAATGTGTCTACTTTGATATTTACTGTAATTTATTTTGTGAACTACTCTGGTACGAAAATGGTATGAAAAAGACGCCTTCCAATTCCGCATTTCCAGAAATGACTACTTCAATTAAAACGAAAGGAAAAGTATTCAAACCTTTGACATATGGCATATATTATTCTCTTTTTGTTGTTAAAAGCCGACCACTTATGCCCTAAACATATTAAGTTTGTCACGAAGTTTGTACCACTCAAAAGAGAACGTCGAAAACTCCATAAAGTATATATTGCATAAAGGATGATCCATTTCGTGGTTCCCTACTTTTTTTTAAAGGAAAAACAGAAAAACTTCAAATATAATAGGGAATGTTTATTAACATTCAAAAAAACATTCTTTAGCATTTACTTTCTGAAGATTTTCTCTTTCAATTGTTGGCCGCGGCTACCTCCCAAATGGTCCATCCGTTGAGTTGACTGAAAGACACGCGTAATGTTTTGCTCTAAGCCCTGAATCAAAGCGGGATTGTCCGAATATACTTTATTCTATATCTATCCCCACAAAAAAAAAGTCTAACGGTGTAATATCACACGATCTTGATGGCCACTGAAATTATCTGCTTGCCGAAGTGTTCCTCAATAAAACCATTGATCGATGAGATGTGTGGGAAGTGGGGCCGTCTGGTTGAAAGCAAAAGTCGTCGAGATCACGGGCTTCAACTACAGGCAGCAAATAGTCGGTTATCATGGCGCGATAACGGCCGCCATTGACGGTTACTTTCTCACTGTCATAATTTTTTAAGAAAATTGGGTCGATGATTCCCCCGCTCCACAAACCACACCAATCCGTTGTTTTTTCTGGATGAAATGCCAGCTCTTGAATCCCTTTAAATTATTATTCGTTCCATAATAGACAGATTAGATGAGACGTATACGCTTTTTGAAACACTTATTCCATTAGGACCATATATCTATTTTTGAATCGGACCTGCTGCCCCACGGTGCAGGCATGAGTAAAACGCATCACTAAATGACACTTTAGACCAACGGAAGAGTGAATGAGCGAAGCCTGCGTGTCGGCATAATATTATTTCTTTTTGCTCAATGTATGTGCTTTGATCTGCCAAATATAATTTTGGTACATCGCCCATTTGCATTTGCAATGCCACGAGGGCTGGCGGCAGCGCAGGAAGCACCCCTTTGCTGCTACCGGTGACACCGCCGCTCTCACCTTCGCTTTGCTGGCTGCGAGCGCTTGTGTGCTGTGCCACTTTTTGTTGCGGCCCGTACGTGCTGACGACGCGTTGCAAAGACTTTCAAAATAAATTGCATTTGTTTTGCGGCAATGAATTGCGCACTTTGTTCTTTGTTCTCTGTTTTCTCTTTTTAGCTTTCTTATTTGTTTTACAGTTAGGTAGCTTTTCAATTTTTGTATTTTGCATTTCACTTTTCACGTACACAAATACGGTGTCTAGTCAAGTTGAAGCCGAGTGCCTGTATGTGTTTGTTGGTTGGGAATGCGCATCATTTTATCGCTTTGTGCATTTTGTCATACGAAATGTCACGTTGCAATCAACGGAATTGCAATCAGCTGTTTTTTCTCATTACTTTCCGCAATCAGAATTTTCGCATAAACTTTTATGCAGTTAACTGGAATAACTATACCACACTCACACACATGCGCACCTAAAACGCACCTGCATAATGCATAATGTCATGTCGCCGACTCACGCGTGAGCGCGTGGAGTTTACACAAAATACCGAAATTCGGTTTAATGTAATATTGTGATGTTGAACTATTTTCTTTTAATATATTGTATATACTTATATATCTCATCCTTCCTCATAATGTCATCTGATTTTATGACGAAATATATTTATTGCGTTAATGCGGTATTCCTCGCAATTATTACTACATTTAAAAAGTTTCAGATTCAATTAGCTCCTTCATATCGTCACCTAAAATGCAAAATTACGTAACATCACTTTTCATAATTTTACAGGCGAAGGAAAAACGATATAATAGAAATCACTCATAACTAAACAAAATTTAAGTTTTGGTGATAAAATGGTTATATATTGGTTATTATATTTGACAGCGATTTTCGATATTTTTTTGATGATACGCTGATTTGCATTTTAGATGATATACTCTTTCAGATCGTCCCATACTGACTAATAGAAAAATTGAGTGATAATTTAATATGTGTTCCTCGACACTCTGAGCCTGACAGAATCGGACTGCAATCACGCCTCTAGCCGTTAGTTTTCAAAAACACATAAGGGACTCCAACTTTACAAAGCTAAATGTCCATAAATACAGAGGTAAGAACGATAAGTAATGAGACTATTTCGCGTAAACTATGGATGATTGGGATAATCAACAATTGAACCATAAGACGGTCTTTTGTATGTGAAATATCTCATCACACAAACAACATGGCCGATTCATAATTTTGTTTATTTGCGGTGTTCCAATGTACTATTCAAAATTTTTGCTTTCAAATTCGCGTCACTTCAAAGGTTACAATTGTATTATAAAACGATTTCAGATCTTTTTAGTGACTATGCGACGAACAGATGCATTTCTGGGGATCCAGAGGACATAGCAAATTTGCGATTGGCTCAAAGTGCTGTCGCGATTTATGAGGGTCTTTTGGATAAATTGTATAGTAGTTCTAGGTATCTCAACGGAGCGAGCTATATGCTGTGCAAGTGTAATCCCTGTTAGAACCGACCTTTTAACATAACATAATTAAAGATGATAACCACCCTTACTACTTATCACCATTTTGGGACTTTAGATAACTCAAGCACCAATTAATGTAACTTTAGGCCATATACGAAGTAGTCTCTCCAATCTAAAGAATATTTATTTAACAAGGAAAAACGTTAACTTGGGTTGCACCGAAGCTAATATATCCTTCACAGGTGCATTACTTTTAGTATCTATGTGTTTAAGTAAATTTAAAGACGTAACCGGCCAGTAGTTTTCATCCAAAGGAAAACATTTTACTAGTTCTTTTTAGCCAGATTGTTTGCTAGAAAACTTTAGGTTATTGAGTAAAGAAAGTGGATCTTTTAGACGTTTTGTTTGGCATTATTATCCAACCTGATAAATTTCTTCAAATATTGTAGCGTTGAATTAGAGAATAAACCACTAGGAATTTGCAGAATATATCTAGTTAACTGAAAAAGTCTCCAATGCAAGTATTTGAGTCCGATCATTCAGTTTGTATGACAGTTATATGCTATAGTTAACCGATCTGAACAATCTTTTCGGAGATTACATTGTTGCCTTAGAAAATAATATATACCAAATTTCGTGAATATATCTGGATAAATGTGAAAGTTGTCCATACAAGAACTTGATTCCGATCGTTTAGTTTGTATGGCAGCTATATGTTATAGTGGTCCGATATCGGCCGTTCCGACAAATGAGCAGCTTCTTGAAAAGAAAATGACGTTTGCAAAATTAAAGACTGAGGGACTATATATACAGATGGACAGACAGACGGTCATGGCTAAATCGACTCAGCTCAACATACTGATTATTTAAATATGTAGTATATACTTTATGGGGTATTCGACGCTTCCTTCTGGGTGTTACAAACTAAACTTAATATACTTTGTTCAGTGTATAAAAACCATTTAAAAGTCGAATTTTGAGAACAAGCCAAGCCAAGCGAAACGTTATTTTATATTAACTGCCCTGAGCCTTTTTCTGTAAGCAACTGACAACGAAGTTAACTCCTAAACTGAGGGAATCTTTTCTGGTAGTCATCTGTAATAAGGAGCATTTTAACCTTTAAACGCCTGGCGGTTCCTCCAGGCACCTGATGGTTCCTCAAGGGACCATTTAAATTTTATTTCATAAAATTTAAGTTTAAATTTGTGAACTCTTTCAAGACTTACATCAAATTAAATTGTAATAACGATGAAGAATTCAAATGTTCAGCACTAATTAACTATTATTTCACAACAGTCACTTGAAAATACAAAATTTTCCTTGACATTATTTTGTCGTTGCACTGTTACTCAAGTCAAAACGTAAATGACTGCAAAGCTCACACAAAAGTGGCGACTGAGCTAAAATATAATGGATATATCAAAGCAACGTGTGACGTGATGTAATATTTAAAAATGGACATTCCTACAGGAAAATTTTACAAAAAAGTATTAGTATTGATGAACTTCATCACGACACAGCAACACAGGGTAGTTAAGGAGAAGACATAATAGAGTGAGGCGATTTTAGTCTAGGTGGCTTTAAAATGGGTCTCCTAAAGGCTTAGGTGCAACATCAGACATTCACCCTACCTACCCAGAATTTTAGCACTGACCTCCAGCCCATAAAGGACACAGTGACCTTATTTCCTAAGTAAAAGCTATAAATTACAGCTTTAAATCCAATTCGAATAGTCATACGCATTCATACAAAATCGATGTGTCTCCATTGACGTTTGCTGCCTCAGCTTAATGTCTATATGCATTTTCTCATCAAAATAAGTGAAATTTATTGCTCCACATTATTTACACAGTTTAGAGGCGTAAAATTGTTTATAATTGCAACTGGCGTTAACGAATGCGAGGGCGAGGCTTCAAGCATGAATGTATATATGCATGTATGTATGTACATATGTTTGCGTAGAAATAAAAACCATTTTAAATTAGGTACACAGATTGTGCAAACTCACATAATTTTCAATTGTTTGTGTTTTATCGGTTTATGTTATGTTGATACATTCATGTTTATTGAATTTTCCATTGACCGAAAGGAAAATCACGATGAACTAAAAATTAAACAGTTTTAATGCAAAATATGAGGGTGGAAAAAAATGAAGCGTAGCGCTTTTTTTAAATTATATTTTTTATTTAATAATAACTTTTATATTGTCAATTTTGACAGATATTTGACATTTGATCCATTGGCCTTAGTAGGTAAGGGTTAGTTTGGGTTTTATAGATGGTCTTAGAAATGAAGTTTTAAATAAATAACAGCAGCCAGAAATCCAGTAAAGCGAATATGATCCCTCACTCTGCGAATAAGATCTCTCAAATCAACTCAAATGTTTTATTTCGATTCCAGTAAGCACTTACTGATAGTTGTTGGTTTGAGATCTAAGGTGTTTAAGCCTTGATATCGCAAATGCTGGTTGATCAATGTAACAGGATTTTCAATAGGGACGCTACAGAAGTAGATCGATGGGGACAGCAAACGACGCCATATTTTTCCCTGCTTTTTTGACATTTCCCTTCAGTAAGGCTTGCCATTTAATCATGGAAAGATATACATATTATCCAATTAGGAGGCAGCGGCCTCAACTTCAAGTGCAGGCTTTTCAATGGTGACTCATGAAGTACGTGCGAATATACTTTCACAGGTCTCTTATTGAAAACCCCACTAAAAGTAACGTTTTCATTAAACCCTTCATAATTAAGAATGATCTTTACCGAGAACATAAAGCGCGATCAAACTATCCAGTAACAAAATGAAGGAAGGTAGTGGGGCTCCAACTTCTTCCCAAACCGTTGAAAAAAAAAAATGTTCGATGAACCTTTGCTTGGAAGTTTATCAGATATACAACTCTTTACCATTGTACTGTGGTCAGACACCTTTTCTAGTCTTATTATTAAAGCGAGGTTAAGCGTTCTTTAATTAATCCGAAATACTTGGTCATTGTGTTCATGAGCAGTATCGCCTTCTTACTACCACATTGCGTGCTCACTTCTTTGAAGGAGGTACAATAACGGTTCTACCACTTCAATAAGGCATTCCATCATTTACTTGGAACTGGACTCCGTAAAGTAAGTCGAAGATGGTGTATGATCGAACGTATTAAGAAACTCAAGTTGAACGATTTTTAAATCTCACTAAATTACAGTCTCACCCTTGCTTGATGCGAGGCGTACTTTATTATCACTGGGATTCACAATTTCGCGAAAATAAACAGGCGAACAAAACATGAGTAGAAATACATTTTATATACAGACATGCACATACATATGTATGTTTGCAACAAATTGTATTGAATATGTGCACATTAGCGTAAGCACATAAATTTCCAAACGTGGCAAGGCCACATATGTGACGAAGTCCATATTTTGTGTTTACCAGCTACCACTCATTCCTTACACACCAATTTTCCATATTACATTCATACATATGTATATTGTAAACATGTAACGCTGTATGTAATTCAAGTTGATAACGCTGCCTGTTTTCCTGTTGAACAAGGGGAAATATAACACAATTTATTATCTAAGCCCGGAATAAATTAGCGTCCAAATAAATGGCAAAAACAATGAACAATAACAATAGCTTCCCGCCGTATCGTCATTGGCCCATGCGCTTCACTTCTGAACACAACAAACCCTTGCAAAGCTAACTAAAATTACAAACAAGAAGAATTTATATCATATACATATACGAGTATATATATATCGGTATCTCTACTAACGAAATAAAAAATCAGTACAGGATAATAAAATCAAAGTGTCATTTATTTAGAGCGGGAGTGGGCGGCAGGAAATGGAACGGGAATTGTGGAGATATTTTTAATGCGGAATAATAAATTAAACAATTGACAGGAGTGAACTTTGATTGACGACATATAGAAATTTGGAAATGAAAGCCACCAGACTCGCAAAGCGTGCTTAAAAATTATTGTACACTTCGTTACTGGATGCCACAATTTTCATGTTAAAACAGATCAATTAGTGGAGCAAAATGAAGTGTTACGTACATATTACGTATATAACGGGTGATTTTTTTGAGGTTAGGATTTTCATGCATTAGTATTTGACAGATCACGTGGGATTTCAGACATGGTGTCAAAGAGAAAGATGCTCAGTATGCTTTGACATTTCATCATGAATAGACTTACTAACGAGCAACGCTTGCAAATCATTGAATTTTATTACCAAAATCAGTGTTCGGTTCGAAATGTGTTTCGCGCTTTACGTCCGACAAATTTTGTTCAGCGATGAGGCTCATTTCTGGTTGAATGGCTACGTAAATAAGCAAAATTGCCGCATTTGGGTGAAGAGCAAACCAGAAGCCGTTCAAGAACTGCCCATGCATCCCGAAAAATGCACTGTTTGGTGTGGTTTGTACGCTGGTGGAATCATTGGACCGTATTTTTTCAAAGATGCTGTTGGACGCAACGTTACGGTGAATGGCGATCGCTATCGTTCGATGCTAACAAACTTTTTGTTGCCAAAAATGGAAGAACTGAACTTGGTTGACATGTGGTTTTCAACAAGATGGCGCTACATGCCACACAGCTCGCGATTCTATGGCCATTTTGAGGGAAAACTTCGGACAACAATTTCATCTCAAGAAATGGACCCGTAAGTTGGCCACCAAGATCATGCGATTTAACGCCTTTAGACTATTTTTTTGTGGGGCTACGTCAAGTCTAAAGTCTACAGAAATAAGCCAGCAACTATTCCAGCTTTGGAAGACAACATTTCCGAAGAAATTCGGGCTATTCCGGCCGAAATGCTCGAAAAAGTTGCCCAAAATTGGACTTTCCGAATGGACCACCTAAGACGCAAGCCGCGGTCAACATTTAAATGAAATTATCTTCAAAAAGTAAATGTCATGAACCAATCTAACGTTTCAAATAAAAGAACCGATGAGATTTTGCAAATTTTATGCGTTTTTTTTTTTTAAAGTTATCAAGCTCTTAAAAAATCACCCTTTATTAGTAGGAACAAAATAGTGGTGAAGGATTTTTGGAAAATGTAATGCTAGATCACTTTAATATTTATAATTGTAGAGAACATTTTTCTTTTGCTATGTGGTGGACAATCTCTTGTAGAAGTTAGAAAGTACAAAGTCTGTTTTAAGCAGTTTTTAAAAATATTTAATCAAGTTGCTTCGCTTGACCGAAAGCTGTCAAATTCCGAACATTGTGTTTTATGACGAAAAAATTTTTCCAATTGAGCAATTCGTAAACTCTCAAAGGATAGGGTTTACTTGACCGACCCACACAAGGAGGCAGCACTCGCCACAAATAATGGTTTGGGCCGCTGTCACGACAGATGGGCGCTCTCCAATTGTTTTCATCGAGCCTGGCGTCAAAGTAAATGCGACAAACAAACATTTCGGTCGCAAACCATGGACGTTTTAACAAGACTCAGCACTGTCTCTCAAGCGGAGGGTGAACCAAGAATGGCTGAAAAACAACGACCATATAATGGCTTTCGAATTCACCAGATGCGAATCCAGTAGATTATTCTCTCTGAGCCATTTTGGAGTGCAAGGTCCGAAGTAAAAAATACACCAGTCTCGAGATGCTGAAGAAAGCCATTGTCCGTGAGTAGGCCAAAATACCGGCAAGTCACATTCGGGCAGCTTGCCATTCGTTTTTTTACCGTCTCAAGGCCATAGTTAAGGCAAAAGGTGGTCATATCGAGCAAAAGTGAATAGATACTGAATTTATGATTATTTTCACACATTTTGTATTTCAAAGTAAATAAAAATAATTTTTCCAACTGAATATATGGTTTTGTTAATTAGTTACACCTCGAGTGCCGGAGTGTTGATGCACTGTTGTTATTTTCGCTTGGTAATTCTCAAAGCTTTTGAGATCTCATCAGATTTATATATCTTTATTTAATTATCTTGCGGTATTCATGTCCTCATTAACGCTCACTCACGCAATGGTAAAATTGAACTTCTAGGTTGATGCTCCGCCCCGACCGTATCAAACGCTATAAGGTATGGTGGCAAAAGCGAAATCACTTGAAAAGTTTCGGAGGCAGGAGATTATTCCTCAATTAAGCATCTGATAAAATGTCAAACGCAGACATACGAAATTGTTTAGCACCATTACTAAATTGATTACTATACATTTATAATGCATAAGCAGGATTATATGAAACTGTACGCAAACAAAATATATGTGCAGTCATAAATATGTATATTTGTATGTAACCATGAATACTCGCAACTCATTGTAATGGCCCACTAAATTTGTTGCTCCATTGTTAGCATATGAACCAAAGAGGCGATTTCTGCACGATAATTACCAGAACGATAATAACTCAAATTCAATGGTGGAAATATTTATTGTTCAGCCTGTTTTACATTTTTGTCTTAATAATCTATAAGTTTCTATTATAGGTCCAGAAATCGGTATAGGATTTGTCATAAAGCGCGAGTCACAAATAATAATATTTTCCTCACCTTTTTACATTACTTAAGTTAAAAAGGACATTTTAGTTTCAAAATATTTGTAAGGCTTCATATCGTCTAAATTATTTTCCAACGAGTATTCACTGGAGTCTGACGAGAAGGAAACAGTACCAGTGGTACTTAGCCGACCATTTTATGTATATAAATATTTGTTGAAATTGTAAAGATACAAAAAGCAGGTTAGGTTAGTTTAATCTGGTAGGCCCATTAAGTCATACATAAACCATGAAGAGTAGTCATCCTTTAGGATGCTTGCACTTGACGCCAATTTTTACAGACTCACTATCTATATCTCCTCCAGTCATCATACACTGCGAACCACAGCTGCTTACAGCGTATTCTTGCCAATGAGAGACAAGTACACCAGATATGCTCCATTGTATCCTTGGTGCTCTGCTATAGAGATTACCTGAATCCTTCTCTATTTGTCAGTCTATTATGCGGCCGTGTGTCGCCACCAGACAGTGACCACTTAGTATTCTGATCATGTTGCCGCACCAATTTGCGCGTAGCTTTATATCTGCAATCTTTTCCTATGCTTACTGTGAAAATTTTTTTCGAGTTGAAAAGTGGGATCATGTAGTCGGTGATTGCTCAACCGCTATTACCCATCGTGCTATGCCCGAAAGTTCTATATAAATATAATCTCTCCTGCAGCCAGCAGTCGTCCCGTCGATTTTGCTGCGCAGTTTTCAGCCAATTGGTTTATATGTCGTACATATTATTTTTTTTTTACACAATTTCTTCCAAGGCCAAATAAGTTGTAAAGTGTGTTGACCATAACTTAAGTGTTCGTTATTTTCAAGTTTGAATGGTTTTGCAAATGCACCCTTAAGTTTCAGTTTTTGTTCTAGACAAAAGGATATAACGTAAATAAGCTTTTTATTTTCAATTTAAACCGTGCGTTTTTAAAAGTTTTAGATTTACTTGCTTAATGGCAAATATCAAAATATTCCATTTTATACGTGGGAAACGAAATTTAATAACCCACGATTCAAATTGAAAATAAAGAGTTTGTGTATTTTGGATTCATTTTTTTAGAACAGAAACTAAAACTTTGGAGGACGTTTGCACAATAACTATCAACTTGGGCACTAACGGACACCCTATTGTATACCAGTACATACTATACATACCTGCAAGCATAATCACAGATCATTGAATCTGCCAATCAAGTAATCAAACAATTCAATTTCTATAAGAAAGATCAAAATATAGCAAACAATCATATTAAATTGTTTCCTGTTTATCATTCAGAGTTCTAAAATTTGTCTAAAATAAACAAATAAATGTCTACAAAAACTTATGAGAACGAAAACTAAATCATAATAACACACAAAATACAATAACAACAAACATCATCGAAACAATTGTTAAACTAATTACGTGTATCAATTATTTGAAACTGTGGCATCATTGAAAACAAAACATATCTAAGTATAAGTGTGTTTGTGTATTCGCAAGTAATTGTATTTGTTTAGTTGTTGAGTTTAATTGTTGAGTATTGTTTATTTACGAGAAGTAAGCTTTGTTATCTAAGAATGCTGCTACTTTAGTCTAATAATTTGAGTTTTAAAATAAATTAGTTGTAAAACTACAATATTATATATGCATATAGTAAATATGCGAATATTTTTTTATTAAAATATTTGTACGTTTATATACTTTTGGGATACTTTTGAGAAATGTGGTTTTTATACTCTCGCAACAAAGTTGCTAAAGAGAGTATTATAGTTTTGTTCACATAACGGTTGTTTGTAAGTCCTAAAACTAAAAGAGTCAGATATAGGGTTATATATACCAAAGTGATCAGGGTGACGAGTAGAGTTGAAATCCGGATGTCTGTCTGTCCGTCCGTCCGTCCGTGCAAGCTGTAACTTGAGTAAAATTTGAGATATCATAATAAAACTTGGTACACGTATTTCTTGGCTCCATAAGAAGGTTAAGTTCGAAGATGGGCAAAATCGGTCCACTGCCACGCCCACAAAATGGCGGAAACCGAAAACCTATAAAGTGTCATAACTAAGCCATAAATAAAGATATTAAAGTGAAATTTGGCACAAAGGATCGCATTAGGGAGGAGCATATTTGGAAGTAATTTTTTTGGAAAAGTGGGCGTGGCCCCGCCCCCTATTAAGTTTTTTGTACATATCTCGGAAACTACTATAGGTATCTCAACTAAACTCTATAGAGTTGTTTCCTTCCGGCATTTCCATATACAGTTCAAAAATGGAAGAAATCGGATAATAACCACGCCCACCTCCCATACAAAGGTTATGTTGAAAATCACTAAAAGTGCGTTAACCGACTAACAAAAAACGTCAGAAACACTAAATTTTACGGAAGGAATGGCAGAAGGAAGCTGTACCCAGGCTTTTTTTAAAAATTGAAAATGGGCGTGGCGTCGCCCACTTATGGACCAAAAACCATATCTCAGGAACTACTCAACCGATTTCAGTGAAATTCGGTTTATAATATTTTTTTAACACCCTGATGATATGTACAAAATATGGGCGAAATCGATTCACAACCACGCCTTCTTCCAATATAACGCTATTTTGAAATCCATCTGATGCCTTCTCTGTATAATACGAGTATGTATATACATTAGGAACCAAAATAAAAAAAATATGTAAATGACGGATAATGAAATCTCGATTATCACTTTATCATGCGAGAGTATAAAATGTTCGGTGACACCCGAACTTAGCCCTTCCTTACTTGTCATTCATAAGCTTATTCTCTAAATGAAATGCGATAAAACTAATAATTTATACGAGTATAAATTCCTTTTAAGGGGGGGATTTTTTTGGGAAGGAAAGAAATAATTGATTAAACCGAAATTTCTAGGGTTTATTGTTACATATTTAAAGATCATCCGCAAACTGTTTTGATGCGAAATCTTTTATAATCTGCTTTTGGGAAGCAATAGCCTGTTGCTACTTTTATCGATTGAGTCCAGTGACATTTCATTGATTGGAAGTGAAGTTATTGCGTTTTTTTACCGAAAGTGTCACGAGTGGTTTCAACGTGTTCAAAGTAATTGTGGGGACATAAATGACGATCAAATCAATCAACTGGCCCACACTCAAAATCCGTGATCACCGGAAATTCCATCGAAACTGGATTTGCCATACATTTGGCATACTGGCGGCCATAACGGCCAACGAACTAAAACACTCGTTCGACATGCTTTTGGACCGTACAAAAAGCTGAAGGAGACTATTTTGAATAAAATAAATTGATTTTGTCGAAAAAAAAACCATTTGTTCTGTTTTTTTTTAAGTCCTATTTAATTTGGAAAGCACCTTGTATATTGTTTAAAAATATAAAAAAAAGAAAAATTAAGAAAAATCGTAAAAATTAAAAATCGAGAAAATCGAGAAATCGCGCTCAAATTTTAGTTTTGCTTATATACTCTATAGCTTCGACATATTTCGAATTCACATCTATAACTTTGGGGACATATTCTTAGATAATTTCTAAGGAAATCTATTTATTGATAAATTGATTTTTTGAAGCTTCTAAAGCAGGCTTCCTCCTTAACACATCTGAAAATATCAATGTACTACTTTAAAGATTGGTCCAGGCTTTCTTCCTAATGGTTGTACTTTCAATACTTATGGATATTTTAATGATACAAATGGGCATTGTATTAATTTGAAATACTTTAAGGAAATATACGTTATATATGTATGTATGTATATATACTTTTTTTCTTAATTTCAATATATTTAGAATCTGTTTAATTACAAAAAGCAATAACTAAATTCCATGAAAACAAAATATGGGTGAATTGTAGTACATAGCATAACATTTTATACAAAAAAAATTAATAAATTAACAAAATTAAGTCTAGCGAGTGGAATCTTTTCAATTTTCTAAGTTGTAAAGTATTGTTTAGCAGTTGTCCCAACGGAAAGGGTAATGTCTGCCAAATTCTTCGATTGTTTCCTTTACAGTGAACAATTTTAGATCCCTGAGGAGGTCATCATTTCTTACATAGAAAGGAGGCCCCACTATGATGCACAGAACTTTATTTGGAAAAGCTTTTAAATTTGTTTGCAACAACTGACCATATAAACCCACTTGAGGGTAATTTTTGTGCCTGAGGGTATATACGAGTACTACTTGTACGGACTTTTCGCTGTTGATGCCAATATTCCATTTGGAGAGCCACGGTTCGAGAGCGTTCAGTTGCATCTGCAGTTTTCTGGAAGCAGTATTAGGATTGCCACTTGATGCTATCAATGCCTTACCATCAGCATAAGTTGCCGTCATCGTGGAGTCAGAGTTGATCATTAGAAGGTTTGCTTTATAAAGAATGAAGAGCACAGGGGCAATCGGAAATTCCATTTGACAAGCAACGTCCAAAAATTTGCTGACTGTCGCATTGCTCGATCCGTCACTAAGCTCGTTAGGAATAAATGTGTTGTGGAGGTGTGTGGCAAACACTTTCTCCGCATTGGTGGACATCTAGATATTGGCTTATTGTTTTGTCTAGTCGCATTCTAAAGATTATTTACTAGATTTCCTGGTTTCGCAGCATCCAGGAACGCCTCTTGAGACTTGTTGCGCAATTTACAGAGAACACTCTGCATTTCCTTTGTGGATTGAATGGGAAGTGTTTTGTCATTAGAATTTCTACTGAATTGCCGAAGACGTCTCTTTTCTATGAGCTTTCTTACTATCCCATTAGACCAGAGATGTTTGTCCCGCTTATGGACGCTCAATGTGGTTCCAGCTTCTAGCATACTTAAATGGGCAGCAGCTTGTATACTTCTGGTCAAGACTTCCGCAGCATAATCGATATCTGCTTCTTTCGAAACGGTAATATTGAGGTCCACATTGTCTTCTAGCCATTTGCGATAATTTAAAATATTCATAATATTTCAAGAAAATATCCTCCACTCATACATTAAACATCAAACAATGTGAATAATGTTTGTATAGAAAATTAGTACATGTATTTATATAACCAATAAAATATAGATATGCATAAATACTTATTTGTTATCAACATGTCGAATTATGTAACTGATATTGTCCGGATGTTTGCACAGCTTGGTCTAATACATTGACTGATGTGCCATGTTTTGCGACTGCGGAGAAAATATTCTGCAACTTATACTCGTATGTACATTGTACATAAATGTAAGTATGTGTGAGTATTGGCATAAAATTTGCGAGTGGCGAATGGCGCGTGGTAATTGATACTCGTGTGCATCCGCAGTGGAAATCTTATGATATTCAGACGTACTCATCCATTTTACCGCATCAATATGTACAATGTTGTGTGAGCATTGTTTATGGTTATTGTTGTTGCTGTCAGAAGATATATGTTACTTTTGTCGATTGTGGTGCTGCTTCGTGCTGCTGATAAACATGTTGCCGGATTTAATTTATACAAATGTTGCATTCCACTTGATTTGCTTGCAGATTAATGTAATTGATTGCTCGCTGGCAACGAAGGCGATGAAAGAATCCGCGCGGAAGCTAATCGAAGCCGACGCAGCTTTGATGGAGAAAATTAGGAATAACAAGGAATATTTCGTACATATGAAATCAAAGAAGTAAGGAATGTAAAAATCAGACAACAATAATTGTCATTAAGATTTTAATACTCGTTATTTACTTTAATTACTAAAAAAGTTCCTTTAAAAAATTGTAGAAAATATTTCATTGTTGTTGTGATAAGTTTATTTTGAGGCACATAATCATTTGTGATTTTTTTTGCATTAAATCAAAAAAATAATTATTTGTATTTTTTTTTAATATTTTCGTTTTCTCTAAGGTCCCAGATGCCGATTATAAAGGTTCGAAGTGAAGTGATCTTTATGCCATATATCTATATCGGTGGTTTTGGGAGATATCTCGAGCCAACATCTTGTGTATTGGTTACATGAACTTTCACCCATTGGGTGTTCACTAGTCCTAATGAACCGAATGCGGAGATACTAGCCTTTTCCTTCTACCTCTACGCCATATACATATGTATGTAGTTACATATATTGAATAATGTGTCAAGAAAAACTTAACAACCATTGATCCAAGTAAAAAAAGGTATTTAGGAAAGAAGGATGCCTAACCACCTAGCTAAGGTAGCGGAAATCAAGCCAATAGGATCAGAATCTTACTTCCGCAGTGGATCCATACACCAATCGGCCAGGGCTACGGGAAGAAGATAGAATAAGACTGGATAGAGCTTTGGGCTTCAGACTTAGGCCTTCGTTAAACGAAGTTATTTTTTGTAGAATACAACCTTAAAAGATTCAAACAGATACTCTTACCCTATATATATATAAACTAAACTAATTTTTACCGATTTGGTTAACTATCTGTCTAGTTTGCGATCTTGCGAAGACATGAGAAATGACTGTAAATCAGCTATTTTGGATATTAAGAAGAATGTCTCAATGAAACTAAGTGAGCCTCCAACCTATGGAAAAAGGTTATTTGATACTAATTACAATTTCAATTGGCTAAAAATTTCGACTATTAACAAACTTGAATTACAGATTTTATGGTCATGGTATCCTAAAACCTTTCATTCAATCAAAATATGAAAGAAACGTTGAAAACCCTATAGAATTTATAAGTAAATTATCAGTACGTCACTCTGACTCGATTTACCCATGTTCATCCGTATGTCGGAGCTGTTGTCACTCTAGCATATAGGTGACATACAAACCAAACGATCGGAATCCAGTACTTGTGTGAAAAGTTTTGTATTTGACGTGATATTTAAATTTGGCTTACGTTATCACATAAGAGAATCGTGGAATTTTCCAAGAAATTGTTCAGATTGGATCACTCTAGCATATTGCTGTCATGCAAACTGACCTGTTCAAATTAAGTTTTTGTAAAAAATATTTTTTATTTGTAAAAGGTATTATAGCTGCGAAGATACAATCCAAGTTAACGTTTTTTCTTATTTGATTTACTAAAATATAAAAATTTATTCCATACAAATCTGAATATGCAACAAAAATTCCTATCACTACTAGATTAAGCCTTTGACTTTATTTTTTGTGCACCCGCTTCCCTTCATAGAAAGCGAATAATGCTCACCCATATGCTGACACATTTAAAAGATACCCAATCACCATTAAATAAAAAAATCAACATACATACAAACTATTGAGCATAGTGGGAATCAGACTGAGTTTCATTTAGTTTCAAGCAAGTGGGAAATCACTCATACGCACCGGTGTCAAATGCAAAGTTGCTGGCTGCTGCACATTGAAGCAGCTTTTTATTCTGACTTTACAACTTTTGACAAATAATTGCATTTTTTCTGCAGCCGTAAACAGCAATTCACGGAAACTTTTGTAATTTTTTCTGTTTATTAAAAATGCAAAGTTTAACTTGTAACAATGCCACAAAAAGCATTATGAGGGAATATTTTGTAAGTAAATGAAATGCAGCAGGTGACACACTTTGATGCGCATGTACCATTGTTGACGGTTATGCAAAGCTGAAATAAAATATAGTAGAAGTGAGTGCGTACAAATAGAATGCCGGTTTGTGTGTGCACATTTGGGAAAATAAATTTGTGCTTACATTTCAAGTGGACAAATATGCTTGCAGAACACATATAGTATATAAATGGATATGGATACGTGGATACGTAAATGTGGGTTTTTCCAGAAACACTGTACGGTCACAAGTTTAAAGAGACCTAAAAATTATGAGAACAAACATTTTAAATAATTGCCGTACAAATTACCTGATACACGTACTATAATATGACTCCCTCTGCTCTACTGTGAGGCAATATGCAACTTATAAAGAAAAAGTTCATGCAGAAGGAGTGGAAATATCAATAAGCGCGCCTTATTAACATAAAAAAAATATTTTTTTTTTCAACAAACTTCACTATTATTAGAAAAGTGTATTTTTCTCATATTTTTTTGCAATCTAAGTATGTATATCAGAACTCTGTGACAGAGAAGTGGAATGGTTGTAACTATAGCATTAAAAGTTTATTGCAAACTTTACCATTCGCAATAAAATAATATTAAAAGTTTATTACGAACTTCAACACCCGCAAATTGTATAAGAAAGGCCTTAAAATCATTCATGTGAAACAATTATGGAAATTGATGGCAATTCTTCTTTCAAACCTGTCTTCAACTTGTTTAGCTCAAATTCGCGCGGTAATATTTAATGAAAAGCGATAATATATAACATAAAAAATTTTAAACAGGTGGTAACCGTCTTCAATTATACTTGTTTTTAATTTTTTTTTAATTTTTTATTGTTTTACGATATAACAACTTTTATGTTAAAACTTTCATATAGGTGGCAACCATCAAAATTAAAATAAAAATTGCAAACATATGGCAATATTATGACAAAGTCTGCTCAAATTTGTTCAGATTTTAAATTTTAGAGAATTAAACAATTTTTTGACTTAAAATTTTGTAAACATGTGGCAATATTGCTAATATAAATAAAAATATTTTTTGAGTGTCAACTTTCTGCACTAATATATTTAATGAATACTCCTAAATTTTTAAAGTTTTAGTGTTTTCACCTATAATTTGCATAAAGGTGGCAAAACTCCGGCTTAAAATAAAAACTGTATTCACACAGTACCCTTCTTATATCTCCATCTTTGTGCCTTGTTAATGATTTAATTTTCGGTAATAATAAAAAAAAAATATTTTCGGCATACGATTTCGTTACAGGTGGTAACATTGTAGATTGAAATAAAAAAATCGTTTACAAGTGGCAACCCTATGCAGTTAAATTGATATAATTTTTTCATATTTTTATATTTACTTATCTTATATTTTTTTTAACTTAAATTTTTTTATAGGTGGCAACATCTAAAATTAAAAGTACAATTATATACAAGTAACAATCTTCACACTTTCTTATATTATATTTTTAATGAGTCTTCATACATTTTCTGAGTTTTAGTGTTTTTCGCTTAGTATTTATATATAGGTGGCAATACTCTGACTTAAAATAAAAACTATATTCAAATAGTAACAATATTATATTTCCACCTTTGAGGTTTGTTCATGATTTCATTTTCATTAATACTTGTAATAAAAATACAAAAATTTTTTACTTAATATTTTGTTACAGATGGCAACATTGCAGCTTAAAGTAAAATATATGGTATACAAGTGGCAACCCTCTGCATTTATATTTATTTATTTTGTTCATATTTTATAGAGTTTACTAATCTAATAAATTTTTTTTAACTTCAAATTTTCTTATAGGTGGCAGCATTTCTACTAAGAATTAATATTATATACAAGTATATACAATTATATTTTATTTTTAATTGCGCGTCAGCTAACATTGTTCTGATTTTATATTGCCTTTATCTAATAAACGTTTTTGTCTTACAATTTTTAAACAGGTGGCACTATTCTGCGTTTCATTTTATAATAAAGCATCCAGCTTTTACGTCGAACTATTCAGTTCAGAATAAAATGAAGCTGGAATTGCCCGTATATATTAGTATACGCGTATATTATTCCACATCTGTTTGTGTGCGTGTAATACGCTCATATTTAATAACACATTTCACCGTTAGTACCATTGTGAGTGGCACAAAAAGTGCGAATGACAAAAAATAAATTGCTCTAGTGCATGCTGAAAATTCGTGCAAAAAATTATTGCATTACAACCGACATTTACCTACATGCATATGCCATCAGCGGCAGCCCAGCAGCCCCAGCAGCGGCACCAACTCACAGCAAGAGTCGCAATCGACCGCAACAAAGTGCACACTGCCGCCGCACAGTGGTGCCATTTGCGGTGCGCAACTAAGCGGTGAAATGCCTTTTAATGTAGCTGAAAATGTGAACTGATTTGATGCTTGATTCTAGGTATTACTTCTCGACATGCCACATTGGAGCTGATATGGTTGGATGGCAATGACAACAAAGGCAGCTAAGCATCTTGTAATGAGGTGAAATGAAGTTGCAACAAATTACTTGTGTCACAAATGGTCACTTGTTTCTATATGAGCATGGTAATGGTTAACCGTACGAAATGAGTATAAATATGTTATTTGCATAAACTTTTAGTGAAGATAAACGACCAGAACTACAATATTCTTGACCATTATAATAGAGATAAAATATACGTCTAATTTAATTAAATTTTTTTAATTTTGGTTGGTATAACTGTTGTTTGTAACACCAACCTAAATTAAATGAAATACTATTTGGCCACAAAAACCGCCGTTAATCAGAAAATTCCGACACCAAATATGATATGGATGATATTTATGGTCACATGTGCAATTGCTCATAAACTACTTGGTGCTAGCACAAATAGTTACCCTGATATGACACTACTCATCTGATCGATATCGGCGCTTATCTTACCAAGTTTTCTTATGTAAATAACGGGTTCTTCAATACGGCCGCAAACTATGCCATATTTTTCCAGCTTTTTTGAAATTTCTCTTTAGTAACACCAGGCATTTCATCATGGAAAGGTATGCGGTCCAACAACGAGTCGAAAATGACAAGTTATTTTAATTCACTACCGAAATTCGAAGTCATTGGCCTCAACTTTAAGAACGCTACGTTCAATTTATGGTCATCATAACCGACCTGGCAGATCAACAATTGGGCGTCTAGTGGAAAAATGCCCAAAAAAATCCACAGGCTCAGTACAAAATGTTCCTGTGCCAGTGAGAGAAAAAAAGTGCTCGTAGTGTCGAGAATATTGCTGCCGCTAACGCATCAATTGAGGAAGACCCAAATCAGTCTCGCAAACGTGGTTCTCTAGCGTTGGGCATCCTTACAAGGTCAAATTGACGCAAGAACTGAAGCCTTTTGACCACCAGAATCGTTGTATGTACGTGAATTGGGCTGAGCAACAACTTCAAAATGATCCGGATTTTCATCGAAAAATCATCTTCAGTGATGAGGCTCATTTCTGGCTGAATGACTTCGTCAATAAGCAAAATATGCGTACTTCATGACTCTTTATTGCGTTCCGAAAGAATTATGGTTTGGTGCGGTTTATGGGCCGGCGATGATCAATGATAACCAAATATTTTTGGCTCAAATTAGATGATATGGACTTGGACAATATGTGGTTGCAACAGGATGATGCCAGAAGCCACACAGCGAACGTCACAATTGATTTATTCAAACCCAAGTTTGACGAATATGTTATCTGACAAAATGGCCCAGTCAATTGGACGCATCGGTCGTGCGATTTGACGCCGTTAGACTATTTCCTATGAAGCTGCATCAAGTCTATGGTCTATGCCAACAAACCAGCGACGTTTGATAAACTTCATCCGAATATCGAACGTGAAACCGCAGCAATATCGGCCGATTTATGCTTGAAAACCGTCGAAAATTGGGTTCAGTGTCTCTACTTCCGCAAGTGTGCTCGCGGTGGCCATGCAAAAGAAATCATATTCCATATATAGTTTTATTTACTGTTTTTGTAGCTCTCTTATTGAAAGCCCCGTTACATATATATGAATAAGATCTCCTTGTCTCTGGCAGATTTTTATCCATCAATTTGTGAGATATCTTATACCATTCAATTATGGTAGCGAGCGTAATTTTCTCATAATAATGTTTTCTGATACTGGATAAAATGGGTTGTATAGCTCTGTCTAGCCCCCATGTGACCAAAAGAATGAACTTCCGGTTACTTCATAACATATATAGAGTAGTTTAGTAAATTGGTGAAATTGTTCAATATGTGAGATATTTTAATGATAATGCTGTTTGGCTCCGAAAATAACCCGTTGACAATTGCTTGCTGTAGTCCGCATTTACGTACGCTCCTGAAGTCACAAACCCGGCTAAGGATTTTAAAAATCTACTCTCATGATTTTCGCTGGCACAGTGTACCGTCATTTATTAAGTCACTATAGTATTTACGGTTAATTCCTACACTGTTTACCACTTTCTGCGCGCATTTTTCTTGTATTAATTTTTTAAATGCAAAAACTCGTCCATTTAAACTGTGATTTGCATCGACTTGTTTGTATTTATGTGTGTGTATTTGTGAGTATATATAAATAAATATATATTTACATAAATAAATTAAAACTATAACATACATATTTGTACAATTTTATAGCAATAATAGCCTTTCGTACGAGTATTTGCATTAAATAAATAACACTTTTTGGTTCCCTCGCTTGTAAAGTTTTTCGTCAAATTGCTGATAGTCAAGTGCTGAGCGTCCAGTGGGCTAATTAAAACTCTTACAGTGCTACAAGCTTTAAATTACAGTTTAAGAAGTGCTACCAGTTGATTGAACATATCGGAACTAAATACAAAAAAGGATTTACCTATATTAAATATAAAACAATTCAATACATAATTTGCTATTTTATGCGACCTGAGGAGTATAGCAAAAGTATTTATAAAGTGTTCAACACTTTGTATCTACATATTTTGAATGGATATGACATATAGTATAGTGACTAGAGTCCTGAATTGATACCTATAAATTCACCTCTACGAAATTGGGTTAGTGATTCCACCATTTAAATATTATAAGTGCTTATTATTTTATTTTTATTTCATTATATTATTATATGTATATCATAATTTATTATCTTTTATTTCACTTATTGTTTCTGCTCCATCTTTCTTGCTGGGATATTTCCCAATCAACTACATATAATATGCAGCGTCGTTGCATTCGATTGTCATAAATATGGATTTGAAATTCTGCATACTGCTTGCATTTTCAACATGTAACTGACAGCTGTGTCTCATTACTAAATTGGCAACAACATCGGCAAATCGAATTCGAAGCAGACGACACGTGTCAAAACTAGAACAGGCAAACTGAAATCGATTTAAGTGTTTAAGGAGAATATTAGATAAATGCAGAGTGCCAGAATGGTAGCCACCTTGCTTCTTTTATTTTCGATGGCTTGATCATTCCTAAAATCTTATATATATATATACTACAAAAGCTTTATGGTGCGTATATGTAAATAAATAAAATATAATATGGCGGCAAAAAATTTTAATTTAAATTTCCCGGTCACATTAAAATAATCATTAATGTAGGTCGAGAACGCGTTGGCCATCAAAATCGAGTGATGATCAAGCTGTCAACAAAATAAAGGAATTGATGCTTGAGAATCGACGATTAATAGTCAGAGATCTTACTGGTATCGTTGGAGTATCGAAAAGATCAGTGGAAACCATTTTGAAAGAAAAGTAACTGTACGATTGATTCTAAAATCCACTTCGTTCCACGTCAAAACATTTCAAAAATTAAGAATGTGTGGTGGACTCCGAATTTCTTCCGATCGGCCAAACTGTCAACAAGGAATATTATTTGAGTGTTATGCGCTATTTGCGCGAAGCTATTCGTAAGCAGAGACCGGAATTATAGGCCGACAATTCTTGGTTTTTGCACCACAATAATGCACCGTCGCATACTGCATTGATTCTTCGTGTGTTTTCCAGATATTGAACCAATATCATGTCGTAACAACCGTAATCCTACGATTTAGATGGTCACTTATTAGTAGATATACTGGTGAGCAAAGTCCTTGGGTATTTACCGCATTGTGAAAAAGTCTATCGGTCCGGCAACTTTCTTGTGTCGGTAGGCCAGTAAGTCAGCTTACCAGGAAATAGGAATTGATTTTTCTATGTGGGCTATATGTATGATGCATTATTTTCTTTTTCAAGATTAGAGTCAACTAATATGGTCGTAGCTTAAAATTCAGGAAAATTATATTATATTCTTCGAAGTGGTGAATATTATACTCTGACCATTGTGGCACTTCCACACCTCGCTTTTTTTAATTATTGGAGCAAATGGCCTTGTAAGTTTTGAACTTAATGAAATTTCATTAGTAAAATAAGTTTCTGATGTAAGACATTTATCAACTTTTTCATGATGGAGTAATAATTGATACAGTGATTGATACAGGTTTCTTGAATCTCCTCAGATTGATCCTCATTCCAAATATGACAATTTTGCTTGCTTACAAGTCCATTGAGCCAGAAATGGGTGTCTTTGCTGAATAAAATTTGACTCGAATACGTTGGATCTTCTTGGAACTAATCAAGGGTCCATAGAGCGAAGCGATGTCGCTTGGGAAAGCACGCTCCGCTTTGAATTTAAGGTCTCGACGTAAAAGTAGTAGTAAGGTCATTCCATATATCGGTCTATGTTGTTGCGAACAGCGTCAAATCGACTCCACGGTCTTCGTATATACTCTTAGCTACGGCTGCTATATTTTCTTCACTGCGAGCTGGGCGTGATCTATTCGGTCGAATATTATCCAGTAAGGAATGCGGGTTTCAAACTGTGTGATGTATTGCGAATAAGTAATACGCTCAGCATGTCGAGTTTTGAGTAAGACGTTCATGGATAAATCTATTTTTCTCATCTAGTTTATTAAGCTTTTTGAGACTAAACTAAAAACATAAATTATCGGGTTCATTGGATGCATGAGGAGGATTATTCTACAAATCATATCTCTTCTACACATATTTCGCTAATTTAATTTCCGCATTAAGTGTCTCTAACACCGTTTTATTTAGTTTTCTTTAGCTTCTTCGTCTTATACCGATTTATATTTATTGTAGGTTCTTATATATTTAATTATAAGATTCGGCAAATTTACGGCCTTACAATTTCAAAAACTCATCGATTTCTCGGTGTATACTTTGACTTAAATTCTATATTTTAGAGAATGAAGAAAGTAAATTAGCGATAATTTTCCTAAACTAGAACTGATTGTAAAATATATTAGAATGAATATAACATACAAAATATGCATTTGAAATATAATTCCAAAGAATCCGTGTTAGCCCTTCCTTACTCATCATTAATTAAATACATCACACTATCACAAATCTTAAATGGAGGTTTACATGCAGGTACCGTTCCTCGTAAATTCCGTTTAGTGTATTCGGGTGTGATATCACTGTCAGGTCGCTGAAGGCCATAGAATTCTCATGCAATCGCAACGAGATAATCTCACGTGCAAGCAGGAAAATATCAATTAATGAGAGTGCATTGAGGTGACAAAGTTGTTGTTGTTGTTGTTGTTGTTGCTTGCTGATGACGCTGCGCTGAACTGGCGCGATAATTATCTAACGAGATTACACGAAATTTTCGAAGCTGCAACAAAGGCCACATTAGCGGATGCAGCTGTGGCAGCTGAGGCAGCAGGACGAACGGTATTCAGGACAGAATGCCAACAAAAGCAACAAGGCTGCGGAAAAGTCATCAACAGCAAGCCAACAAGGCAAGCTCATGATTTCCACATTGATGCGCTCCACTAAATATTTATATTGTTGCTGTTGTTGTTTGCACCATCCAAACTCAAGTAAACTGTGCAGTCTGTTTTTCATCCGTTGCTCAAGAAGGAATATCGAAGATCTAGAGCAACTGCAGGCGGAGTAGAGCGTCTTGGATGATGATGGTCGAAGTCGCAGTCGAAGCGGCAACAAGTAGGAAATAAGGCAAAGGATTGCAGGCAGAATGCGGAGTAATGACAGAAGCTGTTGCAGCTAAATACAAACATCCGTGTCGCTAGGGCAACTGCAGCTATAACAAACACCAGAGGCAGTAGGCATGACAACACGCAGCAACTGCTGCCTTACAAGTTGCCACATCCGGTCAAAGTTGAGACGAGAACTTGGCACTGTATCGTCGTGTTGGAGACCTTATTGTCACACAACACTGCTTACGAATCTTAGTGTGTTCTCCTGTATATACGTACATAAATGTATGTATGTATGTGTCTGCGAGTTTGAGAACGAGATGCTATTTCTAACTATTTAGTGGACGTATCCCCTTCGCCGTCATCGTCGTCGTCATCTTGACTGTTTATCACTTTTATTTTGCAATAAATGCTTTTGTTGATTATTAACATACAGGACAGAAGGTCTATTCAGTAACGGTTGTTGGTAAAATCATAAGATAATCTGTCTGTCCGAAATTCCGAATGGAATGTAGTCGATTATTATTTATAAAGAATCTCATACATCATGAGAATAATAAAAAAATAATTATGTTTAATGGATTATATGTATACAGTTGGAATTATTAAAATCGATTTTTTTACTCTATTTTCTTTTTTGTACATATATTTCAGAATACGCACAGAAGATTTCATACCGTTCCGGTGAATATTTTCGAAGTTGCACGCAAATTTGAAAAGGCGCTTCAGAGTGTTTGGCAGTGCAAGGCCAAACTTAAAATGCATTTTTCTGAAAATGGTGTTTTCAAAGTCGGTAACCAACATTACTCGAAAACAGTTAGACCGATTAGTCTTAAATTTTGCCACGAGCTTCTTATAAGTATATATTTTTTTTGTATAAACAGTTTAAGGACGAAATTTTGGTAAACAAGTTTTTTTTTTGATTATTTCTGGAAAAGTTGCTTTTTTCGGTCTTCTAACTGTATATAACCCCTTAATGGAATTTGTTATATATCGGAGATTATATACTCACTTAACTTTGATCCGATACATACATCTTACATAGTCGGTGTGATTTGTGTGGTATAAAGCAGCCGAAACTTCGAAATCATGATGTTAGGAAATTGTGACTTTTTAAATTTTAGAATGGAATATGGTTTGCATATTATTGAAAAAGAAAGTTCATACCTAATACGAGTATCGTTAAGTTAACTTAGTATGGTAGGTAATGTGCCTTGCACAGACCAATTTTGGTTCTTTGCGTTAGCACATGGAGCTGTTAATGCACCAGAAAAGCTCCATTGTTTCTTGATGCCTTGCTCTTGACATTTTGTGCAGTCTTCTCAATCTGTCAGCTCAATTCTTCAGGCGTGTGCCCCTAACTTGAAATGGTGGAAAAGAGACGGATCGGATTATGCTCATTGCCAACCAATTTAAGGATGCGAAAATTAAGTAAACAGATTTGGTTCAAAGGTCTGTTGTGGTTGATATTTTATCTAGAATTTGCAAATACCAAACCTACGAGGTATGATAATTAAGTAACGAGACTGATTCCATAAAAACCGTATATTTGAAAATTATTCTACAACTCTGCCATCCCCTTCAAAGTAGTCTCCTTGGGCAGCTATACAGCGATTCCAGCGCGTTTTCCATGCTTCGTAACATTTCTGGAACGCTTCGACTGGGATGTCCGCGAGTACCCTCGTCACGGCCGCCTGGATGTCCGTAATCGACTCAAAATGGGTTCCTTTGATCACCGATTTTGTTTTAGGAAACAAAAATAATCACAGGGTGACATGTCGCGAATAAGATCGGCTGTTAGAGGCCAAATACTGGGACACGCTGAGGGCGGTGTGGCACGGCGCGTTATCGTGATGAAGGATCCAGTTACGAGCGATGTCTGGGCGCACCCTGTTGACTCGTTTTCGCAATCTTTCGAGTACTTGGCAATAGTAGACTTGATTCACAGTTTCCTGGTGGGACGAATTTTTGTGGATTGGCTATCAAAAAAGTCAATAATCATCGTTTTCACATTCGACTTGCTCATGCGAGCTTTTTTTGGGCGGGGGGCGCGCGGAGACAACCATTGTGAGCTTTGGCGTTTGGTTTCCAGGTCCTGGGCACGACTAAGAGCGCTATCACCATACACTCTTACAATTTCAGTGTACGTTTCCGAAGCTGTTTCGTCCAATCTGGCGCAAAATTTTATCGCGACGCGTTGCTCTTGATTTCGTTTTTCCACTTTCGTGACGAGCACTACAAACACTAACGCAGCAGGCTAACTAAACACGCTAGAGCGATGGTACACATATCAATGGAGATGGGAGGGATGCCGAAAAAAGAGAAAGGGAATTTCAAGGTCACAGGTTTACCACAAGCGCGGCAATAAAATCAGTCTCATTACTTAATTGTCAAACCTCATATTGCAATACATCTCTCTGCTGTTATTCTCTATATCATATTCAATATTCGCTATATCATATTTTACCTGATATTATAAAGTTATTAAACTTTTTGCTACGTGTTCTCTATTCCTATTTAGGCAATATTTTTTACTTGATAGTCCTTTTCAAAACTGTTACCTAATTTATACTCAGTTGGGCTTGCCACTGAATAATTATTAGACTTTCTCTGGAACCACATTTGCAATTCTTTCATTTTTGTTCAGCATGAAGTTCACTTTCGTGTCAGAATTGCAGACTGTTGAAGTGGACGATCTTTGGTGCCAATAAGACGGCAATATATGCCTTAGATCCAACGCAACAATCAGTTTATTGAAGAAAACTTTTTTTCACGTGTGATATAATTGTTCCGTATAATTTTTATTGGGGTTTTGTGAAATCGCTTGCCTACGCAGGTAAGCCTAAAACGATTGACGCCTTCGAAGGGAATATTCTGTCCGTTATTGCCTTAATTGCTGCAAAAGCTCATCGAAAATTAGACGTCTGGCTGTCTTCTAGTTTGAGGCGTGGTGTTCACTTTGAAGCATATTGGAAAACTCTTATCTTATATATATGCATTTTATTTCTTTTTGAAACCCACAGTTCGAAAAAACATCTCTCTCATCTAGCAACGCTGCAAGTGCAAAATCAATCGATGACATATTAACAATTGGCTTTTTATCAAAACCTCTAAGTGAAGTACACAACAAAAGCTTATTGCTACAACAATTTAACATTTCTGTTTAAAAACTTGTACACAATCATAAAATGGACGGTTTTTAGCCGCAGGCATTGATACAGGGTGCGTAATATTTCATGCCGAAGTGTAAAAATTTTATAAAATTGACAATACTGAACTACTGAGTTAATTAGATATGTTTTGTAAACTCAAAGCACTACTACCGTTTTCACGATGAATCGCCTCTTACCATATATAATATTAGGGAGGTACTTTTAAGAAAAGGAAGGTGATCATAGCTGAACTATTAAGGGCATTACCATAGAAAGGCAACGCTGTGGAAATCGTATTTCTTTCGTTTCAATTTATGCTCACATCATTAGAAATATCGAGGTTAACTGGCATCATCTGACAACACTACTCGAAATTTGGTACTGAGTTATGTTGAACGCCAGTATGTTAAAAATGATTTTATAAACAAATTTCCATTGATACCTAGAAAATTTAAGGATTGAATGAACTTCATCTTTTTCATAATTTTCTCAAATCTATTCCACTTGTTTAAACTGCTCTGCAATCAATAGTACTTTCCTGTTAATTTTTTGGAACTACAAAGAAACATCTGAATGTAATAGAGTCTCCTACTAGTGTCATTGCTGATGGTGCCAACTATGCTTGATCATAATGCTGACACTCAAGCATGTTCAAAGATACCAATTTTATCTTTGAAGCTCAGCCTCACTTTATGTGCCAGGCAGTAAACGACGCTAAAAATGGCAACATTAACGATATCACCATTTATGCGTCGACATACACCTACGAGTATTTTGGATTTTAGTCGCCTCTAACAGGCATACCTTTTTTTTCTCCTTTACTGTCGTAGACACAACTTACGCGGTTATAGCCGAGTCAACAACAGCACGCCAGTCGTTTCTTCTTTTCTCAATTTGGCTGTATTTCGAGATACCAAGTGCAGCCAGGTCTAGAAAAAGCTGAAAACCACATTTGGAGGTAGTCTCACGGTGAAAAACTTGACTACACTTATTTGCGAGTCCTCTGTAAAATAGAAATATGTCAGCGAAGTGGCAGCTCTAGTCATGAGAAGATTACAACAAATTAAACGTCTGTCAGTCCGTACAATAGAGGAGACTTATATCGGTATTCTGCTAAATTACGATTGTGACAATTAGAGGCATGAGACAATCGTGACAAGCTTAAATGTCTTCTTCTCTCCCATGAAGTAACACTTTGCCCAGTATTCCCGTGGGAGAGGCACGAGATGGGAGAAGGTTAGGTTTGGCGGATTGAAGTCCATCCGGCTTTCGATGCTTCCTATACTATAAAATAATTACAAGAAAATCTATTTGAGACGCAGAAAATGTTTTGTCCCAAAACCATCATAGTGTTCAAACATAACAAAATATTCGATAAAAGTAGAAATAAATGGATGTTTTGATTATTATGTACCCTGAAGATTACTTTCAAGCCCTTACTTTCACATTCTTCCCTATTACACAGCTTTTGCTAGATTGAGATGGAACAATCTCGGTAGACACACTTTTGGCGAATCCCTCGTAGTTACTGAGATTAATATTAATAACCTTAATAAGTTTGTTGTAAGCACAAAACGATTCGTCGATTGATTAGCATATCTTTTAGGAGCTTTTGGAGCACTAATTTCCAACCAAGTAGATTCATCGACTTTTGTTTAACCCCATGACCTAACCTAACCTAATCTATTCATGAAAATAACTGGAAGAAGTCTCGGTTGTTAGAGGTTTTGACATGACAAGATTCTATGTTTCATTGCGCATAAAACTGGTTAAATTACACAGGATGTGAAAATAAGAAGATATCCACTGGCCATCCAGAGTTCTACTTTTGACTATGCTGACTAATTTTTGTGTGGTTTTTGTTTTTTGCGAGTAGTAACTGTACCTACGATGAGCTTAATTCAGACATTCGTATTGTAAGTAACGAAAAACTGATGGAAATGCAGAAAAAGAGCTTAAAGCACTGGGCAATAATTAATGTTTTATTAAAAATTGGTTTAAAATATTCTAAGCAATAATTAAAGAAAAAATCACTCATTTAGTAGATGTTTGTTTTTAAAAGTTATTCACTATTTAAATGTCAGTTAAAAAGTTGGCGCACCTTGTGTAAATATGTATATTTGATAAGCCCCTAGAACAAAGTGTGTATGTAGGAAATTGCTCTGCCTCTGGTGTGAAAAATTTGCCGCCCGCACCTATTCAATTAGTTCGATATGCCAGAGTATTTTCAGTATCAGTAGTGATGTTTACCACCCACATCAGAAATAACTGAAATTGATGTTGAATAACGCCACCAAAGTGGTGCGGTTAACGTCAGCATCAATTGCAGCATGCAATCTGTAACACGCAACGAGCTGGTGGCGACGCTTTCGATTGCCCAAATTGTGTAAAATATTATTTGGCACTTTTTATGAGCGCAGCTGCGTTGAGGTCAATGTTGAGCTACACGTAGATACCTACCGTAACTATTTATGTATCTATGTTGTGGCAGCATATGCGGGTGGCATCAAGTACGGCACCGTTATGTGTTCCACATATGTATATGTATATGCATATGAATGCATTGGATGCATTGCGTGATTGTGGCACAATCGGTTGCGGCCGAAATGGCAGCTATGTTTAATTAAATTATGCATACCTGATGCAAAAACAAAAGCAAAAGCAGGCATCATGCAGCGCCATACATAATGCAAAATATTATTTACGAATATTACTTTTTCATGTTTGCGGTGCATTTGAAATACATTCAGTTCAACACACACACACACAAGCATCCCAAGCATCGCGTGCGTTGTATGTGTGTATATGTGAACGCAGTGCAATTATTATAAATAAATAAAAAAATCGGTGCAATATTGCCTGCTAATTTTCGCAAAATGGGAAATTCTGCACATGAAATTTTGCGTGAACCAATTTATTTTTCAATTATGAAAGGATTTGGCAATTTGCCGTGCGCGCCGAGCGTGTTTAAAGAGTGCTAATGCCATGGCTCACCGCACCAGCGGTGCGCACACACGCACACACACACTGGTATATGCTTTGAATGTGTGTGTGCAAGTGAGTGAAATCAATAGCAGTGAAAAGTAAAATATTTTGAATATACTTTTTAATATAAGTATGTATGTCGGTTCCGCACATTGTAAAACATGGAAATTGTGGGTGAATGCGGTAATGAAATATCACACCGCCACGTGTTCTCCAACTTGTAATATGCCGTTATGCTCGTTTGCAATTACATAGCTATGGATATATATTTAATGATGTACTTATATAGGCAACAATGTGTTCCCAAATATGAGGAAGGTATGCCTCCATGTGATGAGTCGATACTCGCACAGTTTCAGGAATATTTTTGTATTCTTACCTACATAGTTATAAACATCTCATGAAAGTTCATGTTAAAATATTTAGGCATGAAATTCCATCAAAAGCGTTAAAGTTTTCGAAAAATGATATCTTAAAATATTAGGTTAATATTAATATATGAATTTTCGGCGGTGGAAAAATTCCAATAGTGAGAAGTTCATACTGTATATAGCTTTAAATATTTTAAAGACGTGGATTAAAATCTTCAAAATTTGCAATTTAAAAGCAAAATAGCGTAAGCTATTGAACTTACCATAAAACTTCATAAATTACTTGTCCAGAAATTCAGTAAATCAAACTTGAGCACTTTGCGATTCGTTAAAAGCTGAATAACTCGAGAAGTATTAATGATAGCGATTTTGACATCGGATCTTTTTTATAGCAAATAAAATTTCCTACAAATTTGTCATGTACATTTTTTCTATAACTCTTGTCATTTGCGAGACATATACAAAAAAATGCGAAATTCTTGGAAAAATTGGGTTTAGAGCCATGTGCTACCTCGCCAGTGTGAGTTACGACTTTGTTGCACTGGGCACTTTTGTAGAGTGAACAATTCTGCCATAAAGTATCTCTGATCTGTAGGAATTTAAAGATAAAAACTCACGATTGTAGTATATTTTCTATGGAAAAATTTTACAGGCCTTGGTCCAGTTCTAAATGTTAATATTAAGAGCTAATATTTTCAGGGAATTTTGTTTAGGGTATTTCCAAGGAAATTCGTGACGGGACTGAAACAAATTAATAGTTCAATAAAAAAACACCCTAATATACATATATTTACATATAAAACAACAACGAAGACAGTATATCAATGTCTCATTAGAGATGTACGACTGCTTTCTTCAATGCTCTAGATGTTTTTTTTTACAGATTTTACCAAAGCTTTGAGATTGTGAATGCTTCGGAGCAGGTTTGCAGATTTTCAAGCTTAATAAACCCGAGTCTCTACGTCGATATGTGACACTGATGAAACATGGCTCCATTATTTCACTTTGAAGTTCAATCGACAGTCATCCGAGTGTACTACACACAATAAACCGGTTTCAAAGCGCATCTGTATTTTGGGATATGCTGCCACTATTATACGAGGTGTGTTCAAAAAGTATCGCGAATCGTAACTGACAGTTTTCTTCGATTGCACGGGCGTGGTGCATCGTGAGTTCTTGCCACAGGGAAGAACGGTCAATAAGGAATATTACCTGCAAGTTATGCGCAATTTGCGCGAAGAAGAAACGCCCGGATTTGTGGAAGAACAAAAATTGGCTTTTGCACCACGATAACGCCCCTGCTCACACATCGTTGCTTGTGCGCGACTTTTTGGCCAAAAACAGCACACTAATGATGCCGCAGCCACCGTATTCCCCAGATCTGGGCCCTTGTGACTTTTTCTTGTTCCCTAAACTGAAGAGGCCCATGAAAGGATGACGCTACGCTTCTCTTGACGAGACAAAGACGGCATCGAAGGAGGAGCTGAAGAAGATAAAAAAATTATTTTTTGAAGTGCTTCGAAGATTGGAAAAATCGTTGGCACAAGTGTATAATATCTCATGGGGATCACTTTGAAGGGGACAAAATAGATATACATGAATAAATAAATAATTTTTGAAAAACCACAAAATTCGCGATATTTTTTGAACACACCTCGTACAGCGTTATTGGACCGTTTGCAAGACGAAATCGCCGAAAAAGGGCTGCATCTGAAGATAAAGAAAGTGCTGTTTCGCCAAAACAAATGCACCGTGGCACAAGTCAATGAAAACGACGGCAAAAATCTATGAATTGGCCTTCGAATTGCTTTCGCTTTCAAGTATTCTCCATATTTGACCCTCAGCAACTATTTCTGTCCCCAGATTTGAATAATGCTCGTTCGGAAGCAAATTTCGTCAAATGAAGAGGTGATCGGCAAAGAGAGGCCTTTTTTGAAACAAAGGACAAATCGTACCTAAACAAGTAAGGAAGGGCTAAGTTAGAGTATAACCGCTCATTTCAAACTCTTGCAACTTGCAACGATTAAAGCAGGGGGTACCACTCTCGCATACACAAGACTTGTTTGTATAAGGTTTAGGGATAGATTTCACTTGATTACATTCTAAGCACCGAAATGTTACAGCATGATCATTTATGTATATACTTAGTATGTATACAAGGTGTTTTCCAAAGTAAACAGGACTTTTTAAATCTAGCCCCTGGTGGCGCCATCTATATGTCAACTGATTTCATGACATTTTGCTGATTGGGATTGAAGTTATTGCGTTTTAAGTGTCAGTATGTTTGTGTTATCGGTGCGACCAAAAATTGCTCAGAATCCAACATTCGAAGGACGATTATTCGACCAAAAATCATATTTTAATTAATAACCACTACCCGTATTCACCTGATTTGCCCATGAAAGGAAATCTATATGCAGACGTAGAGGCCATTGAAAAGGCTTGCACCGGCATACTGGCCACCATACCGGCCCGCGAGCTAAAACAATTGATTTTGCCGAAAAAACCATTTGTTCTGTTTTTTCCTGTTCCTGTCCTGTTTACTTTGGAACGCACCTTGTATATATAACCCTATATATATTTCGCTTAGTTTTAGGTGATACAACCGTTAGGCGATCAAACTATTATACTTTGTAGCAACATGTTGCAAGAATTAAAAAAAAAAGTTTTATGTTAATAGGCTAAGGGCTTTTCAATTGCCTTTTGGATGAGCTGAGTTGATATAGCCATGTTCCTCTGTCCGTCTGTCTTTATTTACGCGGACTGTTGTTCTGAAATTTTGCATTTTAATCAAAATCAAGTTATTGACTATTTATTTGAAAACAGTTCATGCCAAATTAAGTGAAGATATAATGTGGCATGAACTGTTTTATAAGGAAACTGTAATTTCTTAACAAATTATTTAGATCGGTCCTTCACTACAACATACAATTGTCAAACACATTAACCGAAGTGTTTATATAGAAATATTTTTATTTGATTGATGATTTTTCTTATGTTATTATATTTTTGTTTGATGTCTCCTTTGACTATGTGGCCTTTACATATTCTAATAAAGCGAGAATATATGGTTCCTCTAATACCGTTCTCGGCCGTACTTAGTCTTCCTTACATCATTATGAAATCTTATAGGCGTTGATGTGGAAGGTCATATAATGTAGATTTTGAATTCGCCGCTCATTTAAAGTCCTTGAATAAAACTGTCGGATTTAATTTCAGTTTTTCGCTATGGTCATGCAGTTATTATTTGAGCTTATTGTGTGCACAGCGTTTTTAATAATGTAAATTATTTTATTTTTTTATAATTCAATTTTCGTGCTTGATTAAGTGTAAATCAATTAACTTAATAGTAAATCTCTTCGCATTTTAAGCGCATATGCCGCAGATTGTGCGTATTTGGATATTTCAATGAAGAAAACTGCCCAGCAAATCGGATTTTTTCACACAGTGCACTAAAAACATTTGTGTGTATGTAGTTGTGGAGATAATTTATGTAGTTAGCTGTAGATTCTTTTGCTGCGAATTTGATTGCTGCTTTCGCTGCTCTTAAAATGCAAATTTCACGAGATAATTGTATAAATCGAAATTAAATTTTAACTTTCATTTGACATACTGTAAACCAATACAAAACAACTTTTGATATTACTTTTGAATAAATTGTGCTTTTTGTGCGACTTTTAATGCAACATTTGTGAAAAAAGAACATTCACTTTAATAACCAAGGGCAGTTTAAATACCTTAATGTGTGGATATGTTTGTTTGTGTCCAAATGTTAAACGTTTTGCAATCGATAATACACTCTATTACTTTATTATTATTGCAAATATGTAAAATTGTACATTCCGAGAGATAGTAAACGAAAAGGTAACAAGTAAGGAAGGGCTAAGTTCGGGTGTCACCGAACATTATATACTCTCGCATGATAAAGTGATACTCGAGATTTCATTATCCGTCATTTACATATTTTTTTTATTTTGCTGTAAAATTAATTAGAATTAAATTGTGAGAGATTTACCGATATTTTCGGTGAAAAATTAGGTTAGGTTAGACACTGAGTTCTTCGTGTTCGATATCAGGGACCTTGAAAAGTTATAGTCCGATCACGACAATTTTGCCGCAAGGGATACCTCAACTCAAATACCGTATTTGTGTAAAGTTTTATTGCCGCTATCATCATTTGTTTTTCCTAATGTATATATTATACAGAGAAGGCATTCAGATGGAATTCAAAATATCGTTATATTGGAAGAATGCGTGGTTGTGAAACCGATTTCACCCATACATGTCTTCAGGGTTTTAAGAAAAATATTACCGGAAAATATACCGAATTTCATTGAAATCGGTTGAATAGTTCCTGAGATATGGTTTTTGGGCCATAAGTGGGAGACGCCACGCCCATTTTCAATTTATAAAAAAAGCGTGGGTGCAGCTTCCTTCTGCCATTTCTTCCGTAAAATTTAGTGTTTCTGACGTTTTTTGTTAGTCGGTTAACGCACTTTTAGTGATTTTCAACATAACCTTTGTATGGGAGGTGGGCGTGGTTATTATCCGATTTCTTCATTTTTAAAACTAGTATATGGCAATGCTGAAAGAAACGACTCTATAGAGTTTTGGTTAGACATAGCTATAGTAGTTTCCGAGATATGTACAAAAGACGGGGGGAGTGGGGGCGGGGCCACGCCCACTTTTTCCAAAAAATTACGTCCAAATATGCCCCCTCCTAATGCGATCCTTTGTGCCAAATTCACTTTAATATCTTATTTATGGCTTAGTTATGACGCTTTATAGGTTTTCGGTTTCCGCCATTTTGTGGGCGTGGCAGTGGCCGATTTTGCCATCTTCGAACTTAACCTTCTTATGGAGCCAAGAAATACGTGTACCAATTTCATCATGATATCTCAATTTTTACTCAAGTTACAGCTTGCACGGATGGTCGGACGGACAGACGGATTTCAACTCTACTCGTCACCCTGATCACTTTCATATATATAACCCTATATCTGACTCTTTTAGTTTTAGGACTTACAAACAACCGTTATGTGAACAAAACTATAATACTCTCCTTAACAACTTTGTTGCGAGAGTATAAAAAGTTTTAGCGCCACCGAGTACAACCCCTTTTTGGGCCACAGCCATGCTTTTGTCAGGAAAGGATTAGCCTGAATTTAAAATAAGAATTTCACGTACCAAATTTGGTGTAAATTGGTTCTGCGGGTCCTGACATATGTGATTTTACCTAAAAGTGGGCGGTGCCCCGCCTTCTTTAGCCTTCTCATACCATTTCGGGAGTAAAATTTTACGTCTCTGTTGCATTTAGTTATTGATTTATGCCACTTTTATTAGTTTTTAACAGTACCATTATATGCGGAGTTGACGGAGTTACCTGCTGATTTCATCCATTTTTATAGTGTCACTCCCAGCGTGAGGGAGTTGTCTTAAGCGAATTTGTATATTGTAGTTTTAGTTGTCTAGGAAATATGTACGTTAAATCTATTAGAGGAACGGGACCAAGCTCAAAAGTTTTAGCCTGCAGGTGTCTTTGTCATTGCGAATCGCTGCGTCAAATTACAGTTCTTTATCTTATTTTAGTCCTAAGATATGGAACTTTAGATGTTTTGCCTTAATGGTGTCTTGTGGGGTGTGGCAGTGGCAAAAGACAAACTTTGTTTGGATTCGGGTCATCTTGAAATACCAATACAGTAAATTTCTTTCCTTTCGGGCTCATACGCGTAAAGTTCACGATCGTCATTTCTCAAGATATCATAGACGTGTTTCGAAGTACTGCCATTTTGTGAATCGATACCAGAATTTTTTGAGCGAATTTGTACGAATAAGATTTTGCCACCTTATGACCAAAAATTTCCCAAATCCAACCAAAGCTATTCAAGCCCCCAAATACCGGATATGTGACCACCCAGGGTCAATATTTCCGTGAGCCCCATATACCTAATATAAAGAGTTTCGAACTTTCGGTTGACGTTATGCTGCATATATCGGGGAGCATGTGAGTTATCTTTATGAAAATGACATAGCGTATTTTATTCATAACAGTGTATCTTTGTACCTAAAATAAACGAAATTGGGCGAAAATTTGACCTACCCCCCATATAACTACTACCAGGATTTTCGAACACCCGTCTCTTTTTGCTGCATATGATTGTGAGGTACCTTAATGAAATATAGAAAAAGTGGGGTCGATGCTACCCCGACTTATCCCCAGAAATCTTATGCTAAGTTTGTCGGTTAGTGTGTGAGTTATATGGAGTATATACTCGTATGTAACGGGTGATTTTTTTTTAGGTTAGGATTTTCATGCATTAGTATTTGACAGATCACGTGGGATTTGAGACATGGTGTCAAAGAGAAAGATGCTCAGTATGCTTGACATTTCATCATGAATAGACTATACATAACGAGCAACGCTTGCAAATCATGAATTTTATACCAAAAATCAGTGTTCGGTTCGAAATGTGTATTTTCGCGGCGCGTTGTTTTTGTTCAGCGATGAGGCTCATTTTCTGGTTGAATGGCTACGTAAATAAGCAAAATTGCCGCATTTGGGGTGAAGAGCAACCAGAAGCCGTTCAAGAACTGCCCATGCATCCCGAAAAATGCACTGTTGTTGGTGTGGTTTGTACGCTTGGTGGAATCATTGGACCGTATTTTTTCAAAGATGGCTGTTGGACGCAAACGTTACGGGTGAATGGCGATCGCTATCGTTCGATGCTAACAAACTTTTTGTTGCCAAAATGGAAGAACTGAACTTGGTTGACATGTGTTTTCAACAAGATGGCGCTACATGCCACCCACAGCTCGCGATTCTATGGCCATTTTGAGGGAAAACTTCGGACAACAATTCCATCTCAAGAAATGGACCCGTAAGTTGGCCACAAGATCATGCGATTTAAACGCCTTTAGACTATTTTTTTTGTCGGGGGCTACGTCAAGTCTAAAGTCTACAGAAATAAGCCAGCAACTATTCCAGCTTTGGAAGACAACATTTCCGAAGAAAATTCGGGCTATTCGGGCCGAAATGCTCGAAAAGTTGCCCAAAATTGGACTTTCCGAATGGACCACCTAAGACGCAGCCAGCGGTCAACATTTAAATGAAATTATCTTTCAAAAAGTAAATGTCATGAACCAATCTATCCGTTTCAAATAAAGAACCGATGAGATTTTTGCAAAATTTTTATGCGTCTTTTTTTTTAAAAAAAAGTTATCAAGCTCTTAAAAAATCACCCTATACATATTAAAACTGCTTAGATTTCGAAGCTCTGGTTAACGTTTTACATCTTAAGGTATTCCCCTGAGTTTGATTTCTGCAAGTTGTAAGTGTATAAAATGTTCGGTTTCTTACATGTTTTTATTGAGTTTTAAATATAAATTGTTAATATCTTATAAAATTTAGGTTTTTTCGAAAAAAAAAACGTTGGAAACCTTTCCGTATAACTTTTACTTTTCTTTAAAATGCATAATGGCTGAAGAAAATGCATAAAATGGCTAGAAGAAAAGATATCGATTATGTTTGTTGGAAGTCTTCATCAGAAACATACAAAATGCGGCCCATATAAGTACGCCAGAAGCTAGATAGAGCGTTCACAAGCTGAACTGACATCTCTGGGCAATGAAGTAATGACAAAGCTCAGAGAGAAGAGACTTCTTGGGCATGCATGGCAAGTCAGTAGAAATCCCAGTAACTAAAACTTGTATCAAGTGCGCATCACAGCTGAATCATGTTCTCTGGAAATTGCGCACAAGCCCCCAGAGGCGTTTCTTATTGCCACCAAACTGACGAATCAAGTAAACAATCTTTCGGAATGCGACTAGACAAAACAATAAGCAGATCTCTAGATACCTACCAATTTAAACAGCAGAGATCATTGGTGCAAGACCAATGCAGAAAAACTGAAGGGTTTTACCACGTACATCCAAAAAACCGTCTGATCGACCTTCTCAATTGTAGAGCTCAAAGAGATGTCTAAGAACCCATTTTGAGAGTATCAAGCGAAAAAAATAATTGTTTTTTTTTTACTCACCCTAATAATTATAAATGTAAGTAAATTTTCAAAAGTTGTAAAATTTTAATTCTGGTGATTTCAAAAATGTATTGGTGATGACTTCGTCTTGTAGAATACGGTTTGTATTATGATGCATTTAAAATTTTAAAGAAAAAATAGTGTTCTTTATAGTTTCTGTTACTTTCATTATTCAGACGACCTTGAGTGCAGTTGCTGCAGACATTCCGCAAATATGATATATTAAGTGAAAAGTGCGCACAGCTAGTGAGAGGCTAGTAAGTCAGCTTTCAGTTGATTCCCTTTCGCATTTTTCGCATGCATTTGTTATAACTTTTGAGTAACTTACCGGAGCCCTCAGGCAATAACAAACCGCAATCGGTAAGCGACTGTCGCGTATGTCAAAGGTTTTAAACTGATTCGACGGTTGTACTCGCAACGGTTACATCGGCTGTGCCGCTCACCTCGCAGCGACGCATGTAACGGCAATAAATACTTTTGCATACATGCACATTTACATAAGTAGACTTTTGTATGTATATAACTATGTACGCAAGTATATTAGTGTGTCCCTTAAATGGGAAAAGGAAAAAAATGTGAACTTTGATTGCACCGAAGCTCTAATACCCTTCACAAATTCAAAGGTTTCACACAAGAACTCGATTCAGTTTGTATGGCAGCTCTATGCTATAGTGGTTCCAACAAATAAATAGCTTCTTAGTGAAAGAAGGACTTGTGCAAAATCTCGGATCAATATCTAGTAAAATGACGGACATGGTTAAATTGGCTCAGCTCGGAATGCTAATCATTCATAAAAATATTTTATAGGCTTTACGACGTTTACTTCTAAGTGTTATAAATTTCATGGCAATCTAAAAATACTCCGTTCAGGGTATAATTACGATCACACCTCGCCTATGAGGATCTCTTGATCCATACCTTGGAGTTTTCGCTTCACGAAGTAATGTTATCTCCATCACAGGGATTTGTTCCGAAATGTAAGGTACAGGCGACGTAGTGATGTAATCTCTTTCCCGTAACCTCATTCTGATAATTATTGTAAACGTTGCTCTGCTTTATTGCAAAGCAAATTATACGTATAAGTGCGCCTTTTACGGAAGTCGGATACTACATGGTGTTCGAGTTACGTCTAACCCTGTTACTGGCCTATGATATTAGGGCATGCGTTGAAACAATAATTTCGAAGTATAAGGTACACCGTAGCATTACAAACGTATATTTTAGCGATTGAAACTATGGTCGGATGGGAATATTCTTGCTGTGTCGCCAATAGTGCTACCAAAACGTGTGCAGCAATGCGGAAGCGGGTTTGGTTGCTTTCACGTTATGCCGCGGCATTTCAGGTCGAAACGCAATCTCTGATGCAAAAAGTTGCAAAACAACCACACATATCAGACTTTCCCCGCAGTAAATTGAAGTGTTATCAGAGGAATATACAACTAATGTCATGGAGCCATGTGTAGAGAAGGATGGAGCTATGTGTAGAAGTTTACGTAAGTGAGGAAAGTACCCTGAGCACCATTCAATTGGGATTTCTTTCACATATGGCTCAAGCAGCTCACGATTTCTGGTCTTAGTCCATATATTCTCTGGGTAGCCAACGTTTGAAGGCGTAACATCATCTTTCCGAGGTTATGCGCTGGGTTAGGGACCCGCCAATTTCAAATTGGGTTAGACCTTAGCACAAAACAAAGTTTAGTTGGGATATAATAGGATGGAAATGAAAAAAAAAAATATTTAAAGTAACAGTTAAAGTATTAGCGCACATTCTTTCTTTCCACCATTTCCATTTAACTCGCAGCACTTTACTCTTCGTTAGAACTTTTTAGGTTCTACAAAGGACCAGTTACTTAAAACCGCACAGTTCATTTTACTTTGGGTTCTTACACATACATACATATACTATATGTTTCGCTTCACACACGCTTACCCGCCCACTTGCGGTGCATTTCGCATGGCACTTGTAGCGAGTGCCATTGTGCCTCGAAAAATTTCGGAAATATCTCAATTTGCTGGCGATACGTGGAGTGATTTTCAATATCTGCACAAATTTGCATTCAATTTGGTTGAATCTTCCTTTACACAATTTTTTTTTTTTTTGAATTCCCGCATAACAAGTAAGCGTTTTGGTTATATTGTCTACCTTTCTTACCATTATCAACATTTTTTTGTGCATGACAATGAACTGAAAATGTCACTTGTGTGTGACAGACTTTTCTGCGAAAGGAAATATTTACAATGTGTTACGACTTGGAGATGTGACAGGAAAAAATTCTTATAACGGAGTAAACGCGTTGCTTGGGCTATTTTCAAATGATTTCACACACATATGTTAAAGGTATTTGAAATCTTAAGTATTTGAAAATTGTATTCGTAGTGGGAACACTGACTAAATTTATGACTATATATTCGTCCTCCCTAGAGAAAACATTGTGATAAGTAAAAGTATGGATTGGGCGACTTGGGGGATTGACTCCTTCGGTCATCGGTTTTTGGAAAGGTCGGAAGAACAGCTGGTACGATGAGGACTGTCTTGTCGCAGTATGGAGAAAGATCACAACGCGAGTGGGGTGGGACAGCCATACCATAAGTTGAAGAGGTAAGTGAGACGCATATGCAGACAAAAAAAAACAAAGAGGCGGAAATGCATGAGTATGAAGAGCTTGAAAAACAGATCGACAGGCGTGATGCTCGAAAATTTTGCTAAAAGATAAGGCGACTAACAGAAGGTTTCAAAACCGGAGCATATTCTTATAGCTCTCAAAATGGTGATCTAGTGCCTGATGTACAGAGCTTAGTGAAATTAAAGAGGGAACACTTCTTCAGCCTGCTCAACAACAGTAAAAGTTTAACATTTTGTTCGGAGATAACTGGCTAAATGGGCTGACTTTGCCTTTGATTGTTATAAACCACTATGTTCCGGTTATAAAAATGTAATTGGCATATTTCGTAAGCTTCACCAATTGTGGACAATATAGTAATAATATTTTGAGGTAAAATGTTACACAGAAAAATAACTTTCATTTCGAATGCTCCTTGAGTTCCCTTAACTATGGCAGATATATATATATATATATATATATACAACAACAACATAATTGTAAGAGCTCAGTAAATCCAAAAGGAACACAAAACTAGAATGCGACAGTTGCAACTTTCACATTTGCATGCACTCGTCGCTGTCATAGTCGCGTAGGGTTCAGTTGACATCTATGGTATGTGAGCGCTTCTCTGAGATGTAAGATCGTATCTCAAGATGTCAATGAAGCTTTAATGCTTTGAACAACACCAACAAGCAACAGAAAATCGTATTCAAGCGCCGCACTGTCTATTTGGATTACGTTCTGTGCGTATCGTTTTTCACAAAGCCGCTTGCCGCCTAGCCTCGCTAGGAGCGACATGCCCCTTACACGTACATAGGAAATTAGCTTCGCTGAGCACTTCAAAATACTGCATACGAAATGCCTCTCTGCCTTGCTGCGAGACAACGCTGTGCATTTTGTCACTAATTTTGCATTGCAAAAACTTAAGTGGAAAATTTGCATGCAATTAAGGCGCGCGCACGACGCTACCGACAACCTTCAGACGTCAGCTTTCTGGCTTCGTTGTTGTTCACTGTTCGTATGCGCTTTTTGACCTTTTTCTGTGTTTTCGAATTTCTTAGCAAAGCAAATTCAATGTAGTGACACTTGGAGTGGCATATGGCAAACAGAGTATGCAGCACTTTTCCATGCGCGAATTTGTATGCACGAGTGTGTATATGAAAGGCATTACGTTTTGTCTTCTCACGCAGCTGCCTGTTTTGCTATGTAGGATGGTTGTAGTATACGGTGCACATGTCGAAAGTAAAGTTCTGTGATTTTGAGTATTTAGCTGAGCTCTTTTAAAGATTTTGGCACCTGAACTTTCAGATATATTAAATTAGCAGCACATATGGTTAATAAAATGCAGCAAGATGGGAAATGAAAACATGGGTTCAAACGGAAAGATATGAACTTTAATTATACGGCTCTCGATTTCAATAGAGTTTATTTGATTATTTGATTTTACTTTGCTTCATAACCTTGTATTTTCACTTATACACGTTTCGTTTGGTTGAGAATTACGAACAACTTTTCAAGATGGCAATCTGAGTATTCGGACTGATACTAAAATAATAATTCCTGCAATTTTTGACTATATATATGTAGATCAGTTTTCTAAATCAAGTACCCAAATGTGTAGTAGATATTGATCGAATTTAACTTCATATCAATTGCAGTGATCGCACAAATGAAATGTCCCACCTTATATTTAGTGTTCCACATACAATGGCTTACGACATAATTTTCAGATAAAAAGTACCCGTAAATTGCAATAATACAATGGAAAATATTCAATTATTCATCAATATTTATTTTGTCGCCTTCAAAGTAATTCCCACCAGACGTAATATACTTATGCCAACAATTTTTCCAGTCCTCGAAACACTTTTCGTAAGCACTTTTGAGGATGGCCTTCAACTTCTTCAGATCGATTGATGGTATTCATTAAACAGGGTATATTAAGTTCGCCAAGAAGTGTGTAAGACCCAGAACCAAACGTTGGAGACCCTATAAAAATATATAGTATACCGGTATGAACTGAGCGTTAAGATAAAAATGCGTCGGTAGGGAACATTTGTTGTGAACGAGCCTTAATTTTTTTCTGTTTAGGTGGCATGACACCTGTCAAACATATTCAAAAGAATTTAACAGAAAAGTGAAGATTTTAGGAAAAGTGCTACAGAATTGTATCGAATGCTTGTCGAGGGATGTGGATACAAAAGATGGTTTCGACGGTTAAGAGATATTGATTCTGATGTGAGATGTGAGGAACGTGGAAGGCCACCATAAAAGTTTGAAGATGCCGAACTGCAAGCATTATTAGATGTCGATGATTGTTTGAGTAAAAGCAATTGGCAGCCATGTTAAATGTTGCACAACAAACAATTTCAGACCCTTGGAAGCAATGGACAACGTTCTGTATTTGGTGAGATCAGAAGGATGTGGTATATCATGAGCTTCTAGAATTTGCTGAAAATGTTTATAATAATCTCTACAGATAACAAATGATCTATTTTAACCGTGAATTGATCGAAAAACGACCATAATGGACTTGCCATGTATTGGCAAGGTAATTTTGTTACACGTCTATGCACCTGAAAAATCTGTCCAGAATACACTCAGAGTACTTCGCTGGGAGCTGGCCCCAACTGCCCTACTCACCAGACTGGGTCCATTCCGATTACCATTTGCTTTTATCGATTTGACACACCTTGGCTAAGCAGCACTTTGATTCCTACTTAAAAGTCGAAAATTGGGTGTATTCAGTATTGGTTTGCTTCAAAAGACCAATATTTCTATTATTAAATTGTAAAAAGCAATTCTCCATACATTTAATACATTTTGTTTATTTTCCTGTTTAAAATTGGTATGTCATTTTCACAGAATCGGTACACCTGGTAAATGATCACCCTGGCAAGCTGAGCCATGAATTAAGCCATGTCCGGCGGTCTGCATATATCCTAACTAATCCGTCACGTTTTGAAAAATCGATCTGAAAAGGTGCACATGTCCTTTTCTCTCTAAGAAGCTGTTCATTTGTCAGACCGTTAAGTGAGCCACTTGTCATTCAAACTGAACGATCGGAATCTAGTTCTTGAGTGAAGACTTTTGTGTTTGAGATATCTTTACGAAATTCGGCATGGCTTATTGCACGAGTCTTTGGTGTAACCTTTCAGAAAATTCTTTAGATCGGATAACTATACCATATAGCTGCAATAGGAAGTGGCTGATCAAAAAATAAGCTAAATTTCCAATTAGTTGCGACATGTAGTAAGATATATCACGTCCATATTTAATATTTGTATACTGTATTGATTAGAGTTCAACAATTAATAATATTCTAGCTTCTAATCAGGATACAAATGTGAGCTGATCAATCATACAAACAAAAACAAACTGAATTTCCGCTCAAAGGGTTCTGATCGACCTCCTTCCTTTTAACTCAGAAATAGGCTAATCCAGCAGATGGGGCTGCTGTGCATATTTGCTAGAGTTACGCAACTATTACTGCTACTAAATCTAGAACCTTGGTTTAATCAAGCATTGTAAATAAAAAGAAAATTCTATTCAAGTATTTTATTTGTTAGAAATACATATATACGTATATATGTATAAAAGTGTATGTGATCTTAGAATAAAAGATAATATAATATGTACACCAAGCAACAACAATAGACAAACCAACGCAAACTTTTCAAGTCAACAATGTGTAGAAATATCTCAGCTTTGCATATTTTATTTTGTTTTGCCCGAGAAACCTAGTGAACACAAGTAACATATGTACATACATATGTACATACATGGGTATATTACACCTCTGCTTAAGTGGAAGTGTTGTGAGGAAACGGCTAAGTATACATACTTTTTCCCGTTACTAGGTAGCTCCTCATGCACATTTGCTGTTGTGTAGGTATTTGTAACACTTCGTTTGACTTTTCACTTGCTTATTTCGAGTATTTACCTTAGCCCGCATACCCTAACCCTCATCAGTATAAAAGTATATGACACGTGCCCGTTCACCTTTATACATAGTATGTCCGTATTGTATATGTGTATATGTACACGCACGTATGTGTGAGTATATATTTCTCGGTGTGCGCTTGTATTGGTCTTTGGACGGATAGTGTGATAGACAGTTTGACAACTCGAGTATCCTCGGATATTTTGCAACACTTATCGACGCAGTGGCGCCGCTTTCAAATATTTCAACATTAAAGAATATAGAATGCAATCTTTTTTATTATCATGCCACAATTTTCTGCTTAATTCAGACCTTTCAGCGCACTTGTATATTTTCCCATGGTGCTTTTGCAGAGGTGCCGGTATTTTCTTGGTGTTAAGCTTAAGTGGCGACTTAACGCGCTGCCACCTTTTTTTGCTCCACGTTCCACACTAAAAGAGTGTGTATTGTGAGGTGTAAAGGCATGCTCGTGCATACAATTGTAATCACATTTACACCCACGTGCCGGCACACACAGCCGCACATGTACAGGCGGCTGTAGAGAAATGTCAACACTTACGTAAATGACTTTATGCGAGAGTGTTTACTTGTTGTTGGTTTTGTTTGTTTGTTTCTTCGGCTGTGTGGTTTCTTATCCGTTTTTATTTTCTCACTACTGTTGCTTGTTTATTTGGTTTGATTGTTGCTGCTGCTGCTGTTGTTGTTGTTGTTATTATTGTTGTAGCTGCTGTCCTTGGCATCGTTTTGAATTCCATTTTAAAAGTTTACTTGTACTTTAATGAGTTTTTCTTTCATTCATTGCTTTCTGTCTGCTATCGGACTTTTAACTTTTGACTCAGTTAATGGAGGTTTAGATGCTAAAATGGAAATGCTCGTGATATATGCATACTATATATATAGTACGAACAGATGTCATCATCGCATTGTAAGTGTGTAACTTTTTTGCATGTTGTGGACTTTGTCTCATTCACATAATTTAAAGTGCATTAGTTGATGAACAACATTAGATTGAGACACTATGCTTTTAATTACATTTGGTTTATAATTTGATGAGAACCGAGCACGTAGTTGTTTTCTTTTATGCTCAACAATTCAATGGAACTTTTTACTTCAAGTACTGCTTCAAGTGGGGCTAGAGCTTAGGGGTTTTACACCAAGATTTCGCTTTTAAAATATATAGTGTCACGAAGAGGAGTAAACAGGGAGGTGTGAAGATGAACGGAGGGGGAGAATGAGAGCAATTTTCTGCGGTAAGTATCAGAAATATTACTTAACCGACGATCGCACAGCAGTAAGAAGTGCTCCATGGAGAGCAAAACTTTAGCCAACAGTTTCGTTAAGAAGCTAGTTAAGACGCGTTCGAAAATATTTTAAATTTGTGGCACTACTTTTGGATTTTTGGTACAAATTTCCAGTTGCATATTAGCTTAAAAATTATATAATTTCTGACAAAAAAAAATATTATTAAATAAAAAATTATCATGTGTCTCATTTAACTTTAAACTTTTTATACTATTTTGGTGGTTAGATTAGTGTTTTGTTTAAAAATATGATTCAGTCTCATTGCACTCACCCCTCTAGAAAAAACACACCTGAACTCATCATAAAAAAAGGTAAAAGATTTTTTGAAGGGGTAAGTGCCGGGAGGATGGAGTCATGTGTAGAAATTCACGCAAGTGAGGAAAGTTCTCTGACCGCCATTCACTTGGGAGTGGCCAGAAACGATTCTTTTACATGTGACTCTAGTAGCTCACGACTTCCGATCTTTGACCAAGTATCCTCTGGGTAGCCTAAGAACATCCGTTTGAAGGCGAGCTAAAGTGAGAAGGCGAAACCTTCCCTCCGTAGGGTTGTGCGCTGGGTTTGGGACCCACCACGTAAAAACAGTATCAATGAAAACTAAACGACAGCCTTGCTGTTGTCAACTCGGCTATAATCGCGTAAGCGGTGTCTACGCCAGTAAAGATGAAGAAGAAGTGCCGAAAATCAGTCCAGAATCGTTGCACATGGTGAACATGTAGGCAAGTTAATGCCCTCTTAATGAATGGAGTCATCTGTGGCACAGTGAATCGGTCGATAGTGAGCTCCCATTAGTACTTCCTCATATCCAAATATTCATGAACAATATGCCCAATACTATAAATCCTTTACGATTATCCAACTATTTTCATCCGTAACGCCCTCTTATACCTTAACCTTTTCGAGGGAATGCTTTGCATGGCGCAAAGTTGGGATAGTCGACGTCCACCCGCTTTTTATAAGCACAGCACTTATTTTCATCAAAAAGTACGTTTTATTAACATACGAAATTTAACTTTAACTTGCGGGTATTCGAGATGTTTTCGATGCAATCTTATAAATTTGAAAATGCTTGCCTTCTTTAAGTCTGTGAGGCAATATAAGATTAGGTAACCCAGGAAACTAGTAGGACCTGGACTTAAAAGGAATCTCATGAAGAAACAGTCATGACTCGGGCAATGCAATATTTATACTCTCGCAACAAAGTTGCTAAGGAGAGTTTTGTTCACATAACGGTTGTTTGTAAGTCCTAAAACAAAAAGAGTCAGATATAGGGTTATATAAACCAAAGTGATCAGGAGGATGAGTAGAGTTGAAAACTGGATGTCTGTCTGTCCGTCCGTCCGTCCGTGCAAGCTGTAACTTGAGTAAAAAAATTGAGAGATAACGGGTGATTTTTTTGAGGTTAGGATTTTCATGCATTAGTATTTGACAGATCACGTGGGATTTCAGACATGGTGTCAAAGAGAAAGATGCTCAGTATGCTTTGACATTTCATCATGAATAGACTTACTAACGAGCAACGCTTGCAAATCATTGAATTTTATTACCAAAATCAGTGTTCGGTTCGAAATGTGTTTCGCTTTATTTGTTCAGCGATGAGGCTCATTTCTGGTGAATGGCTACGTAAATAAGCAAAATTGCCGCATTTGGGGTGAAGAGCAACCAGAAGCGTTCAAGAACTGCCCATGCATCCCGAAAAATGCACGTTTGGTGTGGTTTGTACGCTGGTGGAATCATTGGACCGTATTTTTTCAAAGATGCTGTTGGACGCAACGTTACGGTGAATGGCGATCGCTATCGTTCGATGCTAACAAACTTTTTGTTGCCAAAAATGGAAGAAACTGAACTTGGTTGACATGTGGTTTCAACAAGATGGCGCTACATGCCACACAGCTCGCGATTCTATGGCCATTTTGAGGGAAAACTTCGGACAACAATTCATCTCAAGAAATGGACCCGTAAGTTGGCCACCAAGATCATGCGATTTAACGCCTTTAGACTATTTTTGTGGGGCTACGTCAAGTCTAAAGTCTACAGAAATAAGCCAGCAACTATTCCAGCTTTGGAAGACAACATTTCCGAAGAAATTCGGGCTATTCCGGCCGAAATGCTCGAAAAAGTTGCCCAAAATTGGACTTTCCGAATGGACCACCTAAGACGCAGCCGCGGTCAACATTTAAATGAAATTATCTTCAAAAAGTAAATGTCATGAACCAATCTAACGTTTCAAATAAAGAACCGATGAGATTTTGCAAATTTTATGCGTTTTTTTTTTTTTTTTAAAGTTATCAAGCTCTTTAAAACAATCACCCTTTATCATGATGAAACTTGGTATACGTATTTCCTGGATCCATAAGAAGGTTAAGTTCGAAGATGGGCAAAATCGGCCTACTGCCACGCCCAGAAAATGGCGGAAACCGAAAACCTATAAAGTGTCATAACTAAGCCATAAATAAAGACATTAAAGTGAAATTTGGCACAAACTAACAAAAAACGTCAGAAACACAAAATTTTACGGAAGAAATGGCAGAGGGAAGCTGACGCCAGGCTTTTTTTAAAAATTGTAAATGGGCGTGGCGTCGCCCACTTATGGAGCGAAAACCATATCTCAGGAACTACTCGACCGATTTCAATGAAATTCAGTATATAATATTTTCTTAACACCCTGATGACATGTACGAAATATGGGCGAAATCGGTTCACAACTACGCTTTCTTTCAATATAACGCTATTTTGAATTCCATCTGATGCCTTCTCTGTGTAATACATATATATGTACATTAGGAACCAATGATGATAGCGGAATAAAACTTTACACAAATACGGTATTTGAGTTGAGGTACGAGGATCCCTTGTGGAAACATTGTCGTGATCGGACTATACCATTTCACGGACCCTGATATCGAACACGAAAGATATTAGGTAGGCCATTTAAAAGTTGACCCATTTGTTTCGAAAAAAAAAGAACAAAAGAAAACAATGTTTTTTGTTCATTTCAGAAATAATTTATTTTGGTCTAAGGGGATTTGTTTCAGCTAATATTTAAAAATTAGATCGCGTAAATGGGCACCTTTAGCTTTGACAGCTAAATGCACTCTTTTTTCGACATTTTCCATGACTTTGGCCAATGTTTCGGATGATATGGCGGCTGTTTCACGTCGAATGTTGGCTTTCAGTTGAGCTAAGGTCTTTGGCTTATTAGCGTATACCTTGGATTTCAAATAACCCCACAAATAAAAGTCTGGTGGCGTCAAATCTGGTGATCTCGGTGGCCAGTCAACATCACCATTTTTCGATATCAATCGCCCGGGGAAAAATGGTCGCAATAAATTGATTGTTGGTCGAGCTGTATGGCATGTAGCCCCGTCCTGTTGAAACCAGAAGTTATCCATGTCATTTTCGCGAATAATGGGTATCACAAAATCCGTTATCATGGCTCGATAACGCTCACCATTGACTGTTGTCGTGGCTCCATCATCGTCTTTGAAAAAATACGGTCCGATGATCATATTCGCGCAAACACCGCACCAAACTGTTACTTTTTGGTCGTAAAGAGGCTGTTCTTCAATTAATTGAGGATTTTCGGTGGCATAAAATCGGCAATTTTGCTTGTTTACGCCTCCATTCAACGAGAAATGTGCCTCGTCTGACATGATGAGTTTTCGCCAAAAGTCAAGTTCGTTTTCAGCCATTTCGATGGCCCATTTGCCAAAATTAAGGCGTCGCGGATAATCAGCTGGGTTTAGTTTTGTGCCATTTGAATTTTATATGGAAACATCTTCAAATCTTTATGAATTATGCGTCGGAGAGTGGTGCGAGAGATGTCTAATTCCGGAGAGCGGCGATAACTCGATGTCGATGGAGTCTCCTCAATACTGGCTCGTCCAGCTTCGATATTTTCATCAGAAACGTCTTGTGCGTTGTCTGGATGCATGACTGGCATTACTGAGATTACCGGTGTTCACAAATTTTGCGTATAAAGACTTAATTGTGTTCTTAACTGGGGGCACTTTTCACTTTATTTTTTTTGCGAAACGCACGTTGAGTTAACACAATTGAAAAGTTATTTTGAATATAAAGCTGAACAATTTCAGCGCGTTCTTTTGGAGTGTACTGTTCCATGGTATAAATTGTCTTCGAATGACGCTTCTAACGCGGTATGACATTAGCCGATTTGTCAGCGCTGTTAAAAGTTACAGCGTTGCCAGATATCAACTTTAAATGGCATACCCTGCTATATTTGTTTATGTAACCGAACTTATATTCCTAATTTGCTTAATTGTAACTAGACACAGACGTAATTTAAATTGACTTACTATTAAGTTTGTGCATTTATGCCGTTGGGGTGTAAATTTTAAATTGCCTGAAGACATAAATAAATACAAATATTTACTATATATTGAGTTGCATGCATAACAGAATAGTATATCCCATGCTTTGGGCAAAATGTGCCTTACTGTGCTCCCGGATACGTTCAGACAGCCACCTCATCCCCGCAAATATTTTATGCATGAAACAAAAATCTTTCACCAACACTATTTTTCTCTATCCTCAACCCCTGCGCGCTTAAGATGCTGAAGTCAGCTCAAGTTAGCAAACAGCTTCAAACACATTAAAGTTGCGTTGCGAGAAGTTGCAAACGTGTGTTACGCTGCCACCATTACTAGGGTATTTTCATTTGACTATCTCACCGACAATTCGATGTACTCGCAAACGCTTGATATATTTGAATTTACATACTTAGTTGAGAGACTGCGAGACTAGTCGAGAAGTGAAAAGCAAAAAATAGAAATAATTTTAAAAACAATTTCAACGCATGCAAATTTTATATGTATGCATGTGTGTGTGTCCCACAAGTGTTTGCTTGTTGCTGGCCAAACTGACTCCATCCACACCCATACATACTTACACACATACATGTGACATGTGCACTGCCCTGCTTTGCCGCCTGTGAATCTGAAGTTGGTACTACTTTTTCTCAGCAAACGCCCATTTATCAAATGTCGCTTAGGCTCGTTCGCAGTCTGCCAGTCCGCCTATCTGGTTCAATGGTAGCTGCCTGCCAGCTGCCACACAGAGGAGCAATTGTGCGCCCAAATGTATGCAATAATAATCACAATAAATTGCTTCAACAGTTGGAGCTAATGGTGAGTGTGCAAACTTCTTGGCGCTTTGTGCCTGTGTGCGTGATATACAAAATTATTGAATACTTGTGTGCGGCTAACCAGTACAACAATAAAACCCAACTGATTTTCGGTAAATTTAGTAGAATGTGTACATGAATAAATGAGAGCTGCAAGTGCGATTTGTTTGCCAAAGTGGAAATTTTAATAAATAAGAGAAAATGGAATAATTTATTTAAAAACAAAGAATAATTTCTTAAATATTTTCTGCTGAAGTTGTTTTGGATTATAATTTTCAGTTTGGTGGACGAAAAGAAGAAGAAAAATTGTTTGCTAAAATTTATTTATTCAGCTTCACAGCCACAATCTATGCCAGTGGCTAGTTGCATAAGCAAGTAAATCCAAAATCCACACTAAATTTGCAGAGATGGTCATAACCAAAATCCACATACACACACACACAAGAAATCCTCTGGTGTAAAGGAGTTAAGCTCAGGCTAACCTGTTTCTCTCAAGTTTCCTGCTAATTGTGGTTACTTATGCAAACTGCATGCATATACAAACATATGTACATGTATATGATAATATATGTATATAATCAAGTGTTGCAAAATAGTAAAGAAAAGACTGTGAAATTATCTAGAAAACTCGGTTTAATAAAAATATGGATACAAAATGGAAACTTAGTACAGAATCGAGTGCTGGTATGGAAAACTTTTTCATTAAATGAAATATCTTCACGAAATTTGGTTAAGTTCTTTTCTAATGCAACAAATAAATCTTCGCAGAAATAGATGAGATTGGATCATAAAGAATATACCCGCCCTTTAGAAAGTCACTGATCAAAATCAAGATAACCAAAGTTAACATGGTTTCATACTTTTTGTCAAAAAACTAGAACTTTTGTCAATCTAGATATTTCAAATACCAAGTCTGGCTACAAAACTGTGTTTTAATTACCACCTTCTCAAAGATTAGCGGAACATCAGAAGGGCTTAAATTATTTTTAGCTTCCTTAAGATTCTATAGTTAATTTCCGCATATTTTTACATATAAAAAATAAAATATTTTGCATGAAATTTTTTTTTTTTATTAAAAGGACTCATATTTAATAAACATTTTGTAAAATTTTCAAAAAAAAAAAAAAAAAATGTAAAAAATGGCAAAGTCATTACGACGCCATTTCCGGCAGTCCCTCGGAAAAAAGGTGCATCTGGGCGGTGTGTCCACGAACTTCTTTCAAGGATCAATCAGGAAATAAAACATAAAAATAAACGTGTTTGGGAAGAAGTAAAGACAATAAACTGGTCATTGGAGACGAACGGAAAAAAAGAAAAAAAATGAAATTGGATTTTTTTAGCAGAAACGTTTTTTTTATAAAAAATGCCAAATTTCGATGAAAAATTTCTCGACATTTTTTTTTCCTTTAATAGTTTGTAATTAAAAAAAAAAAAGAAAATTCCCCCTTCGGTGTCAAGATTCTTGTAAGTGAATATCTACGAAGACCTGTGGTAAATTTCTTCGGGTCGGTTGAGTTGTTTCCGCGAGTAAATGCTTGACAACCGACTTTGGAAAACACAGTTTTTTTTTTCGAGAAAAACGCGCCTTTAAAAACGGCGCACTTAAGTAGATTTGCTGAGCTCGCGCGCACAAGTTCTCAGGGTTGTATCTCCGAAAGTATTGATCAGATCAACTTGAAAATTTTTTTTAGATTTTTTGAAACTGTGAAACCCATGTAACCCCTTAAGTCATATTTAGCCTTCTTAAGATTCTATAGTTAATTTCTGCATATTTTAAAAACCTTTTCAATTTCAAAGAATACTGACTTATGTCAAAATTTATACTAGGCTGATATTTTAAATAATACACTATAGAATTTTTTGACCGCAGTCGATTTTCCCTCCCATTTACAATAAAAATGATGTAGTTTTTTCATTTAAATACGTTCTTCCTTGACTAAATAATTTCTTCTCCAAATGTGAATTAGTTTGAAGAGGAATAGCATTTAAAAAAAAAATTTCAAATGATTCTCATATTGTTTTTCTGAATAACTATGCATTTTAGACCAGTGCAGAAGCCTTTGAAGATGGTTAAAAAAGAAAGAAAATCATAACAGTTTGAAACTCAAGGAAACGAAAGTTAAATTAAAAGAAGTGAACGAAAAAATAGTTAAAGATCGAACTGAGTAAGGCGTTCAAGGGTCAAGCTGAATTTGTAAGTGTTAAAAACAGTTGTTCAGCAAAAATTCCGATATAAAAGTAACAAAGCAAAGTTGTCTGCAAATATTTTATTTTTTCTTGTATAATTTAAAATATTAAGGAGGAAGCCTAATTTCATCTTAAAATCGAAGTAAACCCCCCATTTTCAAAGAGAAGTTCACAAGTCAAAATATCAAAGTTTTTCCAAATGTCAAATGGCATCCTATTTGTTTGTTGAAATCTCTACTTTCTGACAGTATAAAAAAATATAAAAATTACTATGGTAAAATCCACTCATTTATTATTACTACTATTTTATCTTTCGTTTCTAATGGGTGTCATGTTACTTTGATTTTTGGTATTCAAAACTTATCTGTACTTAATTTAATTATTCAACATTTCTGCAAGTTTCTCTGCTACATAATTTCTTAAGTAAGATGTTCCTCAATCGGCATAGTCACTGTTCTAATTATTAGTCTGTTACCATGTGTGCCAGCTTTAGCTGTCAGTATCTGCTCTTTGAGCGCTATATACAAGTATGTATTTACTAGTCACTGGAATAAATTGATAAATTAACTGGCCTTTGCTCGATTAAAGCGCTAACTAAGATCGCGCTAAATAAAATTGTGTGTGTGTGGATATCTTATTTTTCTAAATTAATTCTTAATCGAATTCAAATCCGCGAATTGTTGACAACACTAAAAATTTGCCTGTGTTTAACATTGAGGGTTGTTGTCCAGGCTGTAAGTTTGCTTGTCTGCGTTGATAAAATAGCAATCAGCTGATGTATTTCAATCATTAGGACAAAACACAAAATGAAGAACACAAGCAAGTGTAATAGCTGATTGTTAATCGAGCCTATTCCTAGGCCAGTAGCCGGCTACGCGAAAGTCAAAAACTGGTTTCTCAATTATAGTTCTAATGTACCAAATTAATTTGGCTGTGCGAACAGGCTATAACGACTATGAAGCGTTTTCAAGTGTCTTCTCATATTGCTTTACTCTTTGATGAAGATTTTAATTTATCTGTGTATGGAGTCGGGATTCCCATTAGTATTATTAATTAATTTTTTTCTCACTTATGCCTTACGGTTAAATTAGATAGCCTTTTGAAAAGCCTCGATTTATACTGCTACTTCACGTGACGATTATTAGATCCCGGTATGTTCCAGCCGAGGTCCTCTTTTAACAAAAAGGGGTTTGGGATCAATCATATGATGTTACTATAGAGTTATATGGAAAAATATAGTAAATACAGTATTTGGTGATACATTTTAGTCGTATTGAAATGTTTTTATTATTATTTTCAACTCCATATAGAGCACATACGATTTTAGTATATATGTACATATACTAATATAAATATATACATTTCCTCAGAAAAACACTTTTATCGTTGTTGTATAAACATATTTCATTAAAGCAAACAAAAACTGAAGGTAAATAGAAATACAAGGCGTTTATTAATTCCTTGATAAGTGTGTGAATTAAACATGAATTTATCTCTAACTTGTGCAGTAAATCGTTAGCAAATGAAAGAAATACATATATGTGAAAAAAGCACAGTAATCAAATTTCATTCCTCAAACAGATTAGTTCTATGCTTGAACCAATGCACTGTTGCTATATGAATGTCTAAGTTCGGTGTCAGACTTTTTGCTGCAAGCCAAGAGTCGGTGTTTGTTTTTTCGTAATTCGATATCCTGCTGTCCAAACAAGATTTCATGCGCACACCTACACACATAAGTAAAATTAGCTGGTGTTTGCTATTTGTATTTGTTTTCGGCTATGATAGTTTGTGGGTGTTTTGTACATGTGGACAATATTTTGTGAATTTGCCATTGACACGTATACGCTCCGGTGCACAGCACTTGAAACAAGAACAACAAATGCTGCAATAACTAAATAAATTACGCAATGAATATGCAGAAGACTTTAGCTCAGTTCCTTTGCTTGCACATAGTTGGAGATTGAAGAATAAAATAGTTGGTAGCAAAAGGCGTTATTTGCAGTATAATGGAATAATAAATGCTTGAGCAAATATACTATCTAAATATCATATACATATGTATGTATGTGATATTGTTCAAATATAATAAATTCCATTCGATGACACTAAAGCTGACTCATTTATATATATAACTTGTGTTAAGATTCACTAATTCATAAGGATCAAAAGGGAATTATTATTTATAGTATTCTTAATCTGAAAAATTGGTATCAGTGTGCAGCTTGAAAAGATTGCACTGATTTTTTAAACTTTCTTTATTTTCAGGTCCTTTCTTCAGCCGGTTGAATTATAAACTCATGCAACTCTTCTGCCGGTATTCAAGGCTTTAGACTACGTTGTTCTTGAGGTAAGACGAGTAAATCAATAATGAACAGTCAATGGGTCGTAAATACTTAAATTATCGCCGAATTTTGTTGGACGGTGCTTCACCTCTTTTTTAGTTTTTATACACAATTTATTAAACACGCAACAATGGCACAAAGAATGCCAATATTCTTCAAGATCAGCACGTTCACAACTACACTGCGTTCTCAATCCAACTTAGCAAGGACACAAACCTTATTACTCTGGGGAAGGAGTTATCAAACTACTTCTTATATTAAAATTTAATAACTTTTCTGCATCTCAACTCAAATTTTTAGGGAAAAATAGCTGAGGTAAACAAAAAAATCAGCAGATGATGATAGAATTAATGCACTAATCTTTAAAGCGCTACCAGGAACCACTCGTCCATTTTTCTTCTCAAAGGAAACATACTTAGACAATTTTTATTCCAAAAGACCTACTTGCCTAATCCGATATTCTACTTCAGATGACGCGATGCTGAGTTGCATCAGAGAGCCTTGGGCGCTGGTGTACCTCAAGGCACACCACAACCTCAATATATGGACAAGTTCTATCAACAAGCACAATTCCAAAATATTATTGACTTAAAATTGATAAAATACATACCTAGAGAGCCCACGTGTAAATCAAGAGAACACAGCTAGGATTAATGTTTGCGCAGCTGTACTAGTTGCTAAGGACAAGATCTTGCCTCAGTCTAAAGGACAAGCTATTCATATACAATATTTATAAGGCAGTACTCAGAGCGATCTAGTCGCATGGTATGCAAATATGGGTCAACGCAACTGATTCACAGCTTAAAGTTATTCAAGTCTAGTTTCTTTGCACTATAGTCGTTGTGGAGAGACGTCCTGCGACGAGACCTAAAAATGCTCACAGCAAAGGAAACCAATTATTAAATGTAGTAGTCGATATTATGTGATCCAAATGCTGGATACAAGTCCACAATGTAGGAGACTAAACACTTATCAACCTTAAATCTCCCCTTTCGATTCAATTGATCTCACCTTGAATTATGTAAAATATTATTTACTTTTTTTTAATTTCCTTCGTTTTTTTACCATTCGTTTATTTGTTAAAATTCAATTTTCGCATTAGCATTTTACACTGTGCTAAAAAAGTGAAGTTCAAATTTCGAACTTCACTCATGAGCTATACTTAATTTTGGCATTTGTTGGTGTTAACGGTCTCTTACCAAGGCACACACACGCATAAATCTAACACAATTGCATTTCAATTTATGTTGCTCACGGTAGAAAAGGCACATTCGCTTCACCTGTCGCCATAAAGAACTTTTACCTTTCATATGCACAAAAAAAGTCAATGTTGTTAAATTTATTGAGAAAATGTTTGCGAAAAGCGACGGAGAGACCGGTGCGGCAAGGTGGCCGAACACCAAATACTTTATGCTTTCGCACATATTCAATTGCTGTCAATTCAACGACAGCCGGTGAAAGGAGGAATATCAGAAAAGTAAATGAAATAAGTGAAAAAAACAACAAAAACAAGATTCAGTTGAAATCAAATAAAAATAGGAGAAATTGCAGAAATTGTGGCAGCAATAAAAATGCAAGCTTATAAGTGAGCACACATGTGCGTGCATGCTCGGGTGTATGTGTGTATGCATGTACATGGCTAAGTTGTGTGTGTGTGGTGATGGAAGTAGCACACGCATTTAACAGCTGTCGGCAAACACGAGTTGTGGGTGTGCGGCGACGATTACCGGCGTCGAAAAAATCGCTATCGTTTGCCATTTACCAGCTCAATTCAATTCATTTTCGGGTTACACGAGTATACCACGCCGCACTGAACGGCACATACGAAGTCGCCAACACTTTAACGTGTGTGACAGCGAAATTTCACAATCGTTGTGGCAATGTATTTGAAGGTGAAAAATATTTTACATTTCAATTGTTCTTTATGGCTTCGGCATTGCTGGCGTGCTACGCGAATTTGGGTGAAATGGCGGCGCAGCGATTTCAGCGCCGCATATGCCGCAGTGACATGTGTGTGCGCGTGTGGGTTTGTTATAGCAACGTTTTAGCGTCGAAACACTTGTGTGGGTGCCGGGGACATTTTGAATGTCCTTCATCAATTTTGTAACGGTGCTTTTTTACCTTTTCCGCAGCAAACTTGCGTTTGTATCTGTCTAGCGCTCCCCGCGCTATCAATTTCCCCATCTAACTGATTGTTTTGCTGCCAGCGTATCTCACGCACAGTTACATCTGCATGTGATGGGACAAGTGTGTTTGTTGTGTTGCGGGCGCTTGATGTGTGTTAGTGTAATTTTCACTGAAATTGAAAGTGAAAAATGGATTGCGGCTGTTTCGTGCAATGAAGTGCCAATCTGTTGGCGTTGATTTGCTGCGAATGCTCATCCTCGCATGGCAGAGGTACATATATGTATATATATGTAAGTGTATGTAAATGTGCTTGTATTTCTTTGATTGCATCTACGCGAATATGTAAATGTGTTTTGATTTCTGTAATTTCCATCCGTTACCGCCGACTACGTATGCATGAAATGAATATTTAAGCTGTCAGAGAATCAGTTGAACGCAACCAAATGTATGACTATATAGACACATCACTGCATGCATGTTCATTTTCGTGATTCTTTCTATCATACAATATGTGCCTGACTCAAGTTTGATTGAGTTTTCATTCAGTCTTTTTTCAATTTCTTTGTGTGTTTAGAACTGATTGCTGCCGAAGGAGTGGTTGTAATAGATGTCTAAAGCTAACAAAAATGCATAGTTAACGATGATTGCCTTGTAGCTCTTACTCATTTCACAGGCGTTTGAAAAATGATATACAAGTTTATTAATGAAATCGATACTTCATATAAGAATAAATTTTTACGAACTATTAGAAAGAATAATATCCAAGTTAATTAGTTTATTTTTTGTAATATTCAAATATTCTATTAATGAATTACTTTTAAATAACCAAATATACATATATCAAGTTTGTAATCCATAAACAGCATCTTCCAAGCGGAAGTACTAGGTGTAATGATGGCCTTTAAAGTTCTATTGAACAACTGCAGGATAATACAGAAGTAAACCAGAAGTAAACCAAGAACCATGCGGTTTTACTTGTCTTGTCGTTACCACAGATTAATACCAACGTAGTCAACAACTGCAGGAAGGCAGGAAATTTGATCAAAAATAAGCTTTACAAGTTTTTTTCTAGCCGCTCAGTTCTCTCCAGTCAACCAGCTTATTTTGTCTCCAAACAACATCTACGAATTATATATATGATTCAGCTTCTTTGTAAAATATGATCGGATAAAAGCGTGCCTAATGATTGAAATTTAAGTGTGCTCTGCTCAATCCATAAAAAGGGAGACCCCACAATCTGCGCCAACTACCGTCGGATAAGACTCTCCAACATCGCGCATAAGGTTCCATCGAGCGTATTGTGTGAAAGATTAAAGCGCACCGTGAACAAACTGATTTGACCTTATCAGTCCGGATTTAGACCTGACAAATCAAAAATAGACCTGATATTTACCATGCGCCAAAACTTGGAAAAGACCCGTGAAAAGAGAATCGACACACACCACCTCTTCGTCGATTACAAAGCTGCCTTTGGTAGCACAAACAGGAGGGCCTTTATGCCGCGATGTCTGAATTTGCTATCCTCGCAAAACTAATGCGGCTGTGTAAACTGAAACGTTGAACAACATAAAAAGCTCCGTCAGGATTGGTAAGAACCTCTCGGAGCCGTTCGATACCAAACGAGGTTTCAGACAAGGCGACTTTCTTACGTGTGACTTATTCAAACTTCTTCTGAAGAAAATAGTTCGATTTGCAGAACTAAACCGAGTCGAAACCAAACCAAATGAACCGATCATTATGAATTTTTTGTTTGTTCTGTGTATTCAGCGATGTATAATGACTGTTTCGGTTATTTCATCTTATCAAAAATCGATTGAGAAGGCAAAAAGTATCAAAATTTGAGGTAAAGTTCAACTTTTTTTCAAACGTCGTCGTTCGGCTCCTTTTGATTGTTTATCGTAGGTCATTGTACGGAGAATATCTTCAAGTTTAAAGATAGCAGTGAAAGACCTCTTTCTAGGTTCGTTGGATATCTAACGTAACTCATTTTATTTTATTTTTATAGTAGTCTCTTTTAACTAAAATCCAGGGTTTTTTTAGGTTAATTAGAGATGAAGTAATCGGCTTATAGTACGTCAACAGTTTTTGCGAAATTTAAGATACTTAGTATAATATACGAGGTGTGTTCAAAAAGTATCGCGAATTTTGTGTTTTTTTTTTAATTATTTATTTATTCAAGAATATCTATTTTGTCCCCTTCAAAGTAATCCCCATGAGATATTATACACCTGTTGCCAACGGTTTTTCTAATCTTCGAAGCACTTCAAAAAATCATTTTTTTTATCTTCTTCAGCTCCTCCTTCGATGCCGTCTTTATCTCGTCAAGAGAAGCGTAGCGTCGTCCTTTCATGGGCCTCTTCCGTTTAGGGAACAAGAAAAAGTCACAGGGGGCCAGATCTGGGGAATACGGTGGCTGCGGCATCATTAGTGTGTTGTTTTTGGCCAAAAAGTCGCGCACAAGCAACGATGTGTGTGAGCAGGGCGTTATCGTGGTGCAAAAGCCAATTTTTGTTCTTCTACAAATCCGGGCGTTTCTGGCGGATTGCTTCGCGTAAATTGCACATAACTTGCAGGTAATATTCCTTATTGACCGTTCTTCCCTGTGGCAAGAGCTCATGATGCACCACGCCCCTGCAATCGAAGACAACTGTCAGTTACGATTCGCGATACTTCTTGAACACACCTCGTATAATTTTGATACTTCACCTAGTCCTTGAACTGAGAAGTCTTAGATATCTAAAACGAGTTGTATATAATGGTGCAGCCTTTTTCTTACGTATACTTCTTTGAACATTCTCTATCGACGTTAATGTCTTTTCGGCTCGCAAATGATGCCTGTAAGTGGTGATCTGGTATTGAGCGAGCAGTGTAGTCCTTTTAAGACCGTGTGAGTAAGAAATTATCTATACATTATCTTAGCGATCCTTCAAGGCATTCCATCGCAATATCATCCGTCTGTGAGCCCTGGTTTGATAACCAGACTGAAGGCACTAGGGGTAATCCCATCAGCTATTTCGTTTTCCTGAACGCTAGCCGCTTTTTGACAGCCCTACATTTATTGTCTTCGTGCTTCCAAGAACATTCTCTGACATAATATGAAGTGAGATTATTGCCTTAATTGCGTTGTGTTGTTTGCTCTCTCTGCCGCTTTTGTGATCCCGACTATTTAATTCCGATTCTTACTTCATTAGTCATTTTTGCTTAGGTGTAGATATTGTAAGCTCCGCTGATGAGTCGAAGTTCTTCCGCTATCCAAACTCTTTTAGAGTTTGACGTGAAATCTTCGTCACGTCTCTGTCTCCCATGTTTCAGTTGTGTTTTAGCTCTTTAAATTAAAATTTATTGAGATTATGTCCAGATATTCAATTTAAACGTTTTGGGAACATAGCTATTCTATACTGTGCCAGCTATTGCGAGTGTATCAGTTGCATCGAAAATCCATTAAAACCGTAATAAAGTCGTACTGACGGATCTATATGACTAAGCGAACTACTTGTTTAACACGATTTCATAGGTGTAGATACATACTTATGTATATATGTATGCGCGTATGTAATAATATAAATATAATAATACTGGAAAGATCTTATGTCACAGAAATGGGTATTTATATTTATGAAGAGCATGGGAAATTTTTAGCGAGTTTTAAAGAAACGTTGAGTACATTATACCCGTAGTAGAGTAATAAAGCTGAATAAATACCGAATATTTATAGTATTACCGATTACTTTTGATATTAGTAAAAACGTAATGGACGATAAGTTGTTTTTATTTTGCTAAATAAATAAGAAAACATAATAATTTTTTAATAACATAAAAATGTTACATAACTATATATTTATTTACTATCTAGGTGATAAAACAGATAAGCATATTCCAATAACATTTTCTGATTCTATATTGTACTTCCAGAGCATGTTAATTACCAATCTTCTGCTAACATACTTGCAGGAGAAATTTTCGAATTAGTAAGTTTAACATACGAAAAAGAAAAGCATTCCCCAGCCCAAAATTTCTGTTAATATCATGGCAGCAGTCACTGTTCTATACTCGAATTTCTCCCCTTTTTAACATTTCGAATATTTTGCAGACTTTTAACAGCATACTGTTATGCAAAATAGTATATTGGAATTTGCTACCTTCAGCCGCACTGCTGGGGTGTGCAGTTTATATTTGGCGAAGCGTTTCTGCTACAAGCAGGTATAATTTGGCGTTAACAGTTGCCCGTTATAAATAAACCACAATTGTCGTTTTTATTGTACATTTTTACACATACTTGTACATAAATAGCTACATACATACATATGTATGATTGCCTGACGTTCGATGCCAAGCAGATATTCATAGCTAAGCGGATTGGGCTTTTAAATCAAACCTAATCTATTGATTTAATAAATGCAAAGCGATTACACTTTCCCTTTTGATGATGATGTGGCTAATGCTAATAATGACAGTAAATTGCAATGCCGGATTTGTTTAAGTAACAATACACATTAAGCGATAATAAAATATGGCAAAATGAAAAGATACTGTTGAAAAGCTTTTGTCTGCATACAATATAATAAATATATAATATATGTAATAAATAAACAGGGTGTCTAGAAAAGCTGTAAATAGGTTGAAAGCTGATAATGGCATCAGAGTAATTATGTTGCATTAAAACAGTAAAACACGCTAACTTTTGTGTACCGAAGCTATAATACCCTTACAGCCAATACAGGTGCATTTTTAGTAGCATAAAAGGTTAGAGAAATGTCTTTATTCTGATTTTAATTGATCAGTTTGAGTGCAATATTTTGGGGGATTGTAGCGATGTCGTGATAGCAATTTTATGGAGATACATTGACAAAAAAAAGATTTTACCATACATGGACCTGAGTGTGATTAGCCAGTTGTATTTCAATATTATGCTGTAGTTGTCCAATATCGCGGGCTCTGCCAAATATTTAAGCAGCATCATGATGAGTAAAGGATTTTTGCAAAAAATCAGATCAATATTTTGAAGATAATGGTCTAATTTGCATGTATTATATATAGATTTAACTAAACTCACGTTTACTTTCCACATGCGCCAATTTTAAATTCCTCTACATCCTTTAATTTTGCAATACATAAGTCAAGTACCAAAGAAGGTATCCGAATGAAAATGTGGTTGAGAATAGACAATAACTTGGCAATGCTCCTAATACCAAGTGGAACCTATTGAGAAAGCGGCGAAACTGGCCACGCATTGTCTACACGACGATCTGAACATAAGCATGACAAAGAAAATCAAAATACGTGGAATGATATAACTCAGTGCAAATCCGCAAAAATGAAATGGAAAGCAGTAGATCGGAAATGTATGAAGTTTGTAACGAAACCCCTTCTGATATCGCGAAAGACCAAAACTGGTCTATTGGTGGCTCAGTAGCCTATCAGACTGACCCAACCTCATCTAATAAGTATACGAACTTTAGCTCGGTCTAAGACCGGAAGTCGTAAGCTGATTAATTCATACATAAAATAATCCTTTCTTGCCACTCCCAAGTGAATGGCGCTCAGAGAACTTTTCTCACTTGCGTGAACTTCTACACATGACTCCATCCTTTATTACTAAATATAATGATGTCATACTAGTTCCATATTATATAATATCTTAAAAACTAATCTATGTAAAATATATTAAATATATACTTATTACATACATACGATTCCAAACATAAATTTCATATCTGAATTTGAGCTGCTTGGAAGCATTTTTGTTAGCTAAGCAGCGCAGTCTAATGACTTATTGAAGAATTTCATTTAATCGTATTTACTCACGTTGACTTTCAGTTTTCCAAACATCGCACACAATTCTTCCGGAATATCCTGCAGCGGCATTAACTCAAGTACCTTTCTCCTGTACCCGCATATATCTCTGTATAAGACTTTCCAAACTTAATGAGCGAACTAGGTGGAAACTAATCCGATTTCCGTGGAAAACGTGTTCAGTAACTTCTGCACTTTACGAGCAGTAGCGCTGATAAATACACCCACGCTGGTGGAGGGCCCTTCCATGCTGTTTTGCCATTCGCGGCGAACATGTTTATCAGCAGCGGATTTAATATTTTATAGTTGTGATTGTTTGTTTGTGACAGTGACAAATCTCAAGGAAAACAATTGGGCAAAAGAGAATCAACAATGATTAGGGGCACAAGTGCAGGCGGGAGATTGTTAGCCGAAGTCGCTCTACGGTGTGTTTAATCCGCTTAAAATGCGAAAATGCGTAGCGCGAGCACACAAATCTATGCGAGAACCACATGGTGCATGAAACATCAACAACAAGCGGGCGCGATAAGTGCTGAACCGGAGGAGAGGGGACTTGTGTGCTGCAAGTGTAGCAGCGACAAAGTTGAAAATAGCGTTGTCAGCGCTTTCGCAGCTAATCATTTTAAAATGTGTTATTCCACCATTTGCCATTTTCCAAGCCATCAATTTGGCGTCATCAACTCAACGAATCTAACTGTGGCGACGAAATGTGGTGTGTGGCAACGGAGGGCAACGCCACGTCAAATTTGCGGGTGAGAATCCAACAACTTGACATATTTTTGACAGTCACGACAATGTTACAGTCAAAAGCAGCAAAAATACGGAGAAGCACTAGTGATGGCGACGTTGACAGCTTAAAGATACCGGCTCCATAAGTTATGCTAAGGGCGTGTGGTGCTTCGGTGGCTGAGCAGGAAACGGTGTCAAGTTGTGTTACAGCGATAAGCTGAAGTGAATATATATCTATATATAGGTGTATTTACCCCTGCCGCTAAAATATAATACTATGGACATATGTACTTCTTATATTTTTGTGAAATATGCAGGAATGTTTTTATCCATCCGAACGGCATGACCTAGGCAGCGTAGCCGCTGTCTCTTAATTCGCTGAACTATGTCAATATCGTCGTATATCTCGTGTAGCTCATCATTCTATCGATTGCGGTATTCGTCATTGCCAATGCGCAAAGAACTATAAATCTTCCGCGGAACCTTTCTCTCGAAAACTTGTAACGTCGACACATTTGATGTTGTCATTGTCCATGCCTCTGCACTATAAGTATAGCAGGTCGGGGATGATTAGTGACGTGTAGAGCTTTGTCCTTATTCTTCGAGGGATGACTTTACTTCTCAATTGCCCACTCAGTCTGAAGTAGCACCTATTAGCAAGAGTTATTTTGCGTTGGATTTCGACTCAGACGTTGTTGTTGTTGTTAATGCTGGTTCCAAGATTGAGGAAATTACCTACGACTTCAGTCAACATGATAGCCAAGTCGCGAGTGCGATGACTGCTTGTTTGATGACAAGATATATTTCGTTTTGTCTTCATTCACTGCCAGACACATATGATAGAACTAACGGTGCGGCTGTTGAGGCCAATGGTAACAATATCATCTTCGTATGATAGCAGCTATACACTCTTATGGAAGATTGTACCTTATCTATTTAACCCTGTAGCTCGCATTGTTTCCTCTAGCAAAAGATTAATTGATGATCGCACGATAGAGAGTCACCTTTTGGGAAACCTAATTTGGTATTGAACGGTCTGGAGAGGTCCTTTCCGATTCCAAAGGAGGTTTTGACATTGTTAAAGTCTGTTTACACAGCCGTAATAAAGTCAGTCCCTTTTTGTGTTTTCGAAGGCGGCCTTAAAATCGATGAAGAGGTTTTGTGTGTCGATCTTCCTTTTACTAGTCTCTTCCAAGATTTGGCGCATGGTGAAAGAATCTGATGCAAGCTCTTTATCAGTCTTCATCGCCGTATTTGAATAGCTTGGCTGGCAAGCCATCGGCCCCTGCCCCTATGTTATTCTTCAGATGGATAATAGCTACTACTTCTTCATGGTCGGTCAATGGAACGTCTGCTCCATCGTCATCGATTGCAGAATCGAGTTCATCATTTTCTGGTGTTATGCTTTCACTGCCATTCAGGAGGTAGGAGAGTGTAGATCACCTCTCGTCTGCTCCAACCTTCTTTTAGTCGAGTATTACCCCTATCGGCTAGCTTGTCGCTGTGTCTCGCTAAATGGGTTAGGCATAGGCGCCACTCAAAATGAAGGTGTTACAAAAATGTTATTTGACGTGCAAAGAAGCACTTATCCACCAAAGATAGAAAATTAAAGTTATTGCTCATGTCAGCGAAAGGTTGCATCAGAAGCTCCGTTTGAGCAAGTATCACTTATTTGTTCGAATCGCTATGCCACTTGCAATATGCTGATATGCAGAGATGTAGTTACTATTTGACTAGGTATACTCGTATGTTCTACATTATTTTCTATGATGAGGAAATGTTTATATATCAGAAAAACTAAGTCTATTTCAGCAAGTAGTTTTGTCTCAAAATTTTAGTAGTGGAATCGCAGTTATTACAGGTTGACAAAAACAATTCACATATATACATACGAGTCTGCAATATTAACATTCATTTCTTCTTCCTTGCATTTTATGCATTTCCACTAAACCAAATTTACTTCAATTTCTACGCTTCCCCTACTTTTCGTTTTCAAAAGCAGCTGACATTGTGCTTTATGAGTTGAAAGTTTAGTGAGAGTTTTTGGTCGAACAGAAGTCAGGGAATAATGAAAGTAAAACTGAAAGAAAAGAAAATAAATAATACACTTCCAAGCAAAAGGTAGCGGGATTATTCAATGGGAAAGCTTAATGGCTTTTGTTCGAGTATCTGTCGCAGAGAAACGCTATAAAAATCTGTTTGTACTTCGACGGATAATAAATAAAATGTTCCTCATACAATGTACAGCGGTCAACAGTGTGTCACAACATTGCTGAAATTGAATGTGTGGCATGGAGTACAAGGAACACTGGAAGCGTGGATTTATTTAAAATATCGCCGTCACACGACGCCTGCATGCGGTGAGTGGCATCACTGTGTACAAGTTCGGGCCATTCGAGCCATTCATCGCACTTTTGGCGGCTGTGAAAACTATTCACTTGCGTACACTCCGCATGCATTCATTCATCCACAGAGAGCTGGCTGCCGCAAACAGCCAGCAAAAGCAGCGAAAACTAGGCAACGATTGTGTCGGGTACGCGCGGTGGGGGCACGGTGTCTACGGTTAGCAAATGGTAGTGAACAGGGCTTAGGATAGTATTAAAATTTGCAGCAGCAAAGTTTGTACATGAAAACATTTAAATAGGCAATTGTGATGAAGAAAAATTTGGATAAAATAACAAAGGATTTAAGCAATTTTCGGTATGTAAGCTTTTGAAACAAGGTTTTTATCAATTTTACATTCTTAAAGACCAAAATCAATCAATAAATTAACAATTTGGGTTTTATTAAGCCTTACTGAGTGTGAAAGATCACGAAATATTTGCTACTGAGGCGCATAGTGTTTACCGATATATGTATAAGATCCAATTATAAGAAGTTTCGGACTTTGTAAGGGCCTTGCTTGTAGCAATGCAAGTGTAATCCCCAGCTTGTGATCAGCTGCAAAATCGAACCTAATTTAACATAATCTTAGTGTGAAACAACACTGTCTGACTATCTGTCTGTCTGTAGGTCCGTCCATCCGTGCAAGCTGTAACTCTTGATTGAGATATCTTGATGGAACTTGGAAAAAAATGTAAAAATAAGTTCGTAGATGGGCGTAATCGGAAGACTGCCACGCCCACAAAACTTCATTAACCGAAAACGTATAAAGTCCCACAACTATGTACTAAATTAAGATTTAAATAAAGGATGATTTTTTAAGAGCTTGATAACTTTTTAAAAAAAAAAAACGCATAAAATTTGCAAAATCTCATCGGTTCTTTATTTGAAACGTTAGATTGGTTCATGACATTTACTTTTTGAAGATAATTTCATTTAAATGTTGACCGCGGCTGCGTCTTAGGTGGTCCATTCGGAAAGTCCAATTTTGGGCAACTTTTTCGAGCATTTCGGCCGGAATAGCCCGAATTTCTTCGGAAATGTTGTCTTCCAAAGCTGGAATAGTTGCTGGCTTATTTCTGTAGACTTTAGACTTGACGTAGCCCCACAAAAAATAGTCTAAAGGCGTTAAATCGCATGATCTTGGTGGCCAACTTACGGGTCCATTTCTTGAGATGAATTGTTGTCCGAAGTTTTCCCTCAAAATGGCCATAGAATCGCGAGCTGTGTGGCATGTAGCGCCATCTTGTTGAAACCACATGTCAACCAAGTTCAGTTCTTCCATTTTTGGCAACAAAAAGTTTGTTAGCATCGAACGATAGCGATCGCCATTCACCGTAACGTTGCGTCCAACAGCATCTTTGAAAAAATACGGTCCAATGATTCCACCAGCGTACAAACCACACCAAACAGTGCATTTTTCGGGATGCATGGGCAGTTCTTGAACGGTTTCTGGTTGCTCTTCACCCCAAATGCGGCAATTTTGCTTATTTACGTAGCCATTCAACCAGAAATGAGCCTCATCGCTGAACAAAATTTGTCGATAAAAAAGCGGATTTTCTGCCAACTTTTTGGTAATAAAATTCAATGATTTGCAAGCGTTGCTCGTTAGTAAGTCTATTCATGATGAAATGTCAAAGCATACTGAGCATCTTTCTCTTTGACACCATGTCTGAAATCCCACGTGATCTGTCAAATACTAATGCATGAAAATCCTAACCTCAAAAAAATCACCCGTTACTAATTTGGCACATTAGATCGCAGTAGCAAGGGGCATCTGCGGGCAAAAAATGTTGAAAAATGGGTCCCTCCTTCTCAGGACTTATCACTGAAGCACTTGTGCCGACACTGTTAAAATGAATAAGTGGGATAATAACTCCCTATAGTCTCCATATAACAGTTGTGTTAAAATAATAGATAGTGAAGAAGAGCCACCGTTTTGAACTTACCACAAAGTCGATTAATATCAATTCCAACAATTTCGAAAAGATTGTGTCTATCAAGATAATTCAATCTTAGTCTGGCAAAGCCGAGCAGATCCTGACAGAAATAAATTCGAAACCTTTTTTCTAACCCCGAAATTATTTGAATTTAGTCTTTTGCGAAGATTCCAGACTAGTCCCATAATTCTTAAAAATTTCTGAATGTAATCTATCGCGGGGATAAAAAAGATAGCTTGTATTATTATTTTGAATGGCATGATGCGGACGATTTCTTGGGCAGTAGAAACTAAAGACGAATTAAATTTTTTAGGCTGAACCATGGCATCCATATCCATGTAAACTTTTAAATTTAACTATGTACTATGTATGGCCGTAGATGAAAAAAAATGCATTCGCAGTATTTCTGGGCCAATTATTTTGTTCAAACTCATAACTATCGAAAAAAACTTAAAAAAACCATAATAAAGAAGAAATACGCAAATTATAACGGAGTGTTAGAAATGTTAAAAGAGCACACACGAAATTCTGAGACATCAATAATTGGTACTTTTTGTGCAACTGTGGTTTTTGCTCAGAAATCCCGTATTGAAATCTTTCACAAGTATCGAAAAACTAAAAAAGACACAAGCCACAAGACATTGAACTTTTACTATCGGCAGGTAAACCGCTGTGTGAATACTAAAAAAGGATTTAATGGAGACTCATACATTGATACATTTCGTTAGGGCAGGTCTAAACCACAGAAGTTTCAGACAGATCTGGCAGTTTTGTAGCAGTAGTTGTTGTGAGATAATAAAGAATGAGGCGCTGAGATAATTGTAACTTACCTATTAACAACCAATTGGCGTTCTTTACAATTGTTACTTTTGGATCCAATGACTATCGCAAATTGTTGACCAGCGCTTAAGTGTGTCTTGTTGAATTCGCAAGAAATATAATGTAGAAATTGTAAGACTATAAATAAATGATTGGAGGATTACTAACAATTTCACTAAACTCTATAGGAGAGACGTTATATCCCGAAAAGGTATATTTTTGCAGATCCTGGTAGAAACCTAAGGATAAAGGGTTCTTATAAACAACCCATCTATCAGCTTATCATAAACATTATGACAGTAGTATTCAATTTACAGACTCTTCTCGAACGAAACTATCACTTCTTATTAAGTGATCTAATGTTTGAGGAAAGGATTCTGACATTTCTCAACCTTAAACCTTAGATGAACTATTTCCAAGCTTTAAGGTAGCATTCATACACTAATTATGTGAATCCTTTTTTTTTATCGTTGTTTAACGGTCATCAAAGAAAAAAATTCTTTTGGTGAATCAACCCGTATTTGTCCGAATACGAAACGAAGCCTATTCCATTTCGTGATCACTTAGCCCTCACGACATGATTTCTCCAACACCCTAATGCCCTGTATGGTACATTCTTCATTTAGTTGCATTGGCCTATCTGCGTGGCTGTGCATCATCAACGCAGCTCCAATAGTTGGTCAAAGGACATTAGACAAAAAAGCAAGCATGAAACATCTTAGCAAAAAATTTTAAAATTGTTAGGTAAAAAATGACTACCAAATGATAGCGCTGAGAGGGATAAAAAATGATTGCTTGCCACACAGGCGTTGTCAAAGCGAAAGGCATACGAAAGCATGTGCGGCAAAAGCAAAAACTAAAGAACAACCGCGTCACACTACAACAAAATTTACGACTTCCACAAAGGCATGTTGTGCTAGGAGCTTACAACAAAGCTCGCACACGACCATACTTCTAAGTGCCATGTGTGGAACAAGTGGCACGCGCACAAATGTACGTAGCTATGCAGCGGCAAGGCTATGGACACACATCTGTAGAATATGTGCCTGACTTAACCGCAAACGTAGAAAAAATGGGCAGCGTTTAAGTGCGAGCTTGTGCACCTTAAACGGAAGTACCTTTTGTGGGGTGGCAATGTCAGCTTTTGTCTCATAAAAAAGTCGCCCGTTTAAAACGATATCTCAAAGTTCCTTCTTCAATGGCTGATAGCGGTGTATATGTAGTTTCTTTATATCAGCATGAGTAATTGTACTGCCGCTCCCCACTCTATTTGCTCGTACTTTATCCATTACGCTTCACAATCACACACTCCGCAGCACATTGATTGCTTTTAAAGCTTCGCCGCACTTTTCCTTGTTTTTTTTCTGCTATCGCAACGCCTTTTAATTTTTGTTTCAAGCATTTCCTTTATATCAGTTTCCTTTTTGCGTTCATTAATTTTTTTTCTCGGTTTCATTTGCGTGTTTCCAGCCGATATGCAATTAAAGTGTTGTGAAAAGCAATCGAATGGTGTTTGAGTGGAAATTTGAAATGAGTTTGCGATAAAGTAAGTCCTTTGCAAGGGTGTTTAAATAGTTGATCCTGCAGCACTTTACACAAGCCATATACTATATGTATATGAGTATAAAACTCGGTAATTAATTAAACAGCAAATCTGCAATAAAGCAAAGTGGGTCACACAGCTCAAGTGAAAGTGGTATTTTGTTTATTTTTTTTTTCGAAAACCCTGCGTATTTCAATAATTAGTTGAGTTAATTTATCTGAACTGGGTTCTCACTTTCTCCGCAGCATGATAGATTACAGAGGAATACCAGTTATAACGAAAGCTTTCTCTCTTTGTATTATTACATATAAGACTTCTAAGAATACAGCTATAACTGCGTAAGCATTGTCTTCGCCAATAATGAAGAAAAAGAATGCGTTACTTGGTTGAACAATATCGCCAAAAATATAAAATTTGATATGAATAGACTACACAAAGTACATGCGTGCTCAAAAGAGTATTGAACTGACCCACTGTTCGTCCGCTCAAGCGTAAGTAGCGATATGCACTCGATATCTGCACATGATTTCAACTTAATTATATTTCCGATAAGGAATTTGTATACATATGTCTGATAACGAAGCACGTTTCTGCTGTACTTGAAGTTACTTCAGGGTTTTTAAATTAAACAATTTCCGAGGAAGAAGTTTATCTCTAGGTGTATAACCTAGTGTATATCAAAAACAGTTAAATCGGTAGCATTGATCAACATTATTTGGAAAATATTTTCTGTTGCCTTTTATTGGATCCATGGAAACTAATGCAAAAGTTAAAAGCTATTGCTTTCTTTATTCTTTTATAATATCTCTCTTTTATAATATCTCAAACATATTGCGGCAATTTTCAAGATGAAAAAAAAACTTAAAAACGAAATTGTCTGTTGGTATTCAAGCACGTCGTAATCAAATGTTAAATACTCCTCTTAACGAAACTATTGAAATCCGTGTCCATAAGGAACCAAGAAATCTTAAAAATATGATCACATAAAGGAGCTAGGCAAACGTGGTGAGAAGCAACACTTCACAAATGCAATCGCCCCAAACGAAACAAAACGGCAGCGTTGAAAGTATGATTTTCAACTTTACCCAATGTATGACACAATTTATGTCTGAAATGTAAAATATGATACAAGAGATAATCAAAGCACAAAACCAAATGTTGCAAAGTTTTTTAAGTAAAAAATGGGCGTTTTGAATATTTGTATATGCAATGCTAACGGTATTAACTAAAATAAATTGAAGCTTATTACATTTCAGGAGGAAAAAATATAGATGTAATACTGTTGTCTGAAACTCATCTTACGAATAAAAACAATTTCCAATTTAAAGAGCTTTTTGGAATGCCAGGTCATAGATTTCCAGCAGGTGGAGATTACAATGCAAAACACATGTATTGGGGCTCACGAATAATAAATTCGAAAGTACGACGGCTCTATCACATTATTATAAATAGGCACAATAACCTTGACATAATATATCTTTGTAAGCCGACATATTGGCCCAGTGATGGTAACAAAATACCAAATTTAATTGATTTTGCTGTAATCAAAAATATAGATAAATCGCACATAAAGTTGATATATGTACTGATCTATCTTCTGATCACTCTCCTGTACAAATAAAGCTATGTGAACAATCCATATTCGTTGATACCAAAGTGGGTCTAACATCTTATAAAGCAAACCGCTTGAAACATAAAAAATACGTCAGTAGCAACATTAATATTGTGTATAAAATAAATACAGGAAGAGGTATTGACGAAAGATTAATAAGAATGGCGTTCCCATTATATAATAACTAATGCAGCTGTGTTAGCAACACCAAACAAAAACCAGGCGGCCTGGTCTCAGAAAAATCATGAATAGAAGATTGTAAATGAAACAAGTAAGGAAGGGCTAAGTTCGGGTGTCACCGAACATTTTATACTCTCGCATGATAAGGTGATAATCGAGATTTCATTATCCGTCATTTACATATTTTTTTTTATTTTGGTTCCTAATGTATATACATACTCGTATTATACAGAGAAGGCATCAGATGGATTTCAAAATAACGTTATATTGGAAGAAGGCGTGGTTGTGAACCGATTTCGCCCATATTTCGTACATGTCATCAGGGTGTTAAAAAAATATTATAAACCGAGTTTCACTGAAATCGGTCGAGTAGTTCCTGAGATATGGTTTTTGGTCCATAAGTGGGCGACGCCACGCCCATTTTCAATTTTTAAAAAAAGCCTGGGTACAGCTTCCTTCTACCATTCTTTCTGTAAAATTTAGTGTTTCCGACGTTTTTTGTTAGTCGGTTAACGCACTTTTAGTGATTTTCAACATAACCTTTGTATGGGAGGTGGGCGTGGTTATTATCCGATTTCTTCCATTTTTGAACTGTGTATGGAAATGCCGGAAGGAAACGACTCTATAGAGTTTGGTTGACATAGCTATAGTAGTTTCCGAGATATGTACAAAAAACTTAATAGGGGGCGGGGCCACGCCCACTTTTCCAAAAAAATTACATCCAAATATGCTCCTTCCTAATGTGATCCTTTGTGCCAAATTTCACTTTAATATCTTTATTTATGGCTTAGTTATGACACTTTATAGGTTTTCGGTTTCCGCCATTTTGTGGGCGTGGTAGTGGGCCGATTTTGCCCATCTTCGAACTTAACCTTCTTATGGAGCCAAGAAATACGTGTACCGAGTTTCATCATGATATCTCAATTTTTACTCAAGTTACAGCTTGCACGGACGGACGGACAGACGGACGGACGGACAGACAGACATCCGGATTTCAACTCTACTCGTCACCCTGATCACTTTGGTATATATAACCCTATATCTGACTCTTTTAGTTTTAGGACTTACAAACAACCGTTATGTGAACAAAACTATAATACTCTCTTTAGCAACTTTGTTGCGAGAGTATAAAAAAGGCGTGCAAGACGAGAATGGCAGATACATAAGTCGCTCCCCTTCCACTCAGCATGAATTGAAATGCTGAAATGTATATAAAGAAGCTATGTCCAAATTCTAGCAAGTACAATTCCTTTAGGAAATGTCAAAAGTCCATAAAGCCACCAGTCGACTCCAATATGCCTACACGAGACTTGGGTAGAAAGTGAGCTCGAACTGATGAGGAAAAGGTTAATTGTTTTGCAAATTACCTAGAAAACGTATTTCAACCTAATTGCCCAAAGAATAATTTTAGGCTGTCCAGCTTACCCACCGCAGCTAACGAGTTACTCGAGTCTTTTAAAACGTCTTTTCCTGAAATTATTAGAATAATAAAAGAGCTTGATTCAAAAAAGTCACCAGGACAGGATAGTATTACCTTAAAAATGCTAATTGAGTTACCAAATGTAGAAGTGCTATCTATGCTCTTCAACGCAATTCTTAGTTTTGGATACCATCCAATTTCATGGAAAAAAATGCAGAATATCTTGATAGATGAACCTGGGAAGGACTTAGCACAGTCGTTTTTATACAGACCAATCAGTCTTCTACACTATCTTTCTAAAATATTTGAGTGTTACTATCAAAGATGTCTTCTTTCCTCCTCGAAAATAATAAAATAACAAAACACCGATTCAGGTTTCATGCAAATAAATAGAATTACTAACGAACTAAGAAAAGAATTCGAGCACAGAGAGTACTGTTCAGCTTTATTTCTAAACGTAGCTCAGGAAAGATCTTGGTATTCCTAGGTTACCTACCGTCGTAGATATTGAAACTAAGACTGAAAAGAAGTTCAAAAAAATATTCTGCCAGATCCTTATTCTTAATCTCTGGAAAATATGAATATCTGGGCGACACTCCGCTTCACTACACTTCAACATCCAAAAATTGATAGCATAATAAACACCCCAGCGAACTCCTGTCTGCAAAACATTTTCCCAAGGATGAAGATCTACTCTGCTGTAGCGACGGAGACTTCACACAAAACCATAATAAGAGCAGCCAACTTTTTTGGAAAATCTTACCAAAGCACTTTAGAGAAACATTTATCAATTGTGGTAGCCAGGGTGGCCTTCTTAGTTTTTTGCTTAAAAAATTAGTTAAAAATCAGCGCACTTACAAGAATATTGCCATGATGTATGTGCCAAACTATAGTACTATTATTTATGATTTAGATTTATATTGTAGACCCAGCTAGTCCGCAGAATGACGTTGCGCACAACTATCAGAAACCTAAAATAGGGAAGGACCTGTCGAAATCATTTCGGCTACCAGGAGAGGTATTAGCAATATATCTCTTCGCGATTCATTGGTGCACAATGCCAATATGGGTGCTCTGGCATCCAAACAAACTGTCTGAACTTAGTATGGACAACTGTCAACTGGCGAAGTTAAAGTTAAAAAAAAACAAGAAAAAACGTTAACTTCGGTTGCACCGAAGCTAAATACCCTTCACAGGTGCATTTCTGTTAGTAACTTTTGGGAGATTACATTGTTGCCTAAGAAAATAACGGGTGATTTTTTTGAGGTTAGGATTTTCATGCATTAGTATTTGACAGATCACGTGGGATTTCAGACATGGTGTCAAAGAGAAAGATGCTCAGTATGCTTTGACATTTCATCATGAATAGACTTACTAACGAGCAACGCTTGCAAATCATTGAATTTTATTACCAAAATCAGTGTTCGGTTCGAAATGTGTTTCGCGCGCGTGTTTTGTTCAGCGATGAGGCTCATTTCTGGTTGAATGGCTACGTAAATAAGCAAAATTGCCGCATTTGGGGTGAAGAGCAACCAGAAGCCGTTCAAGAACTGCCCATGCATCCCGAAAAATGCACTGTTTGGTGTGGTTTGTACGCTGGTGGAATCATTGGACCGTATTTTTTCAAAGATGCTGTTGGACGCAACGTTACGGTGAATGGCGATCGCTATCGTTCGATGCTAACAAACTTTTTGTTGCCAAAAATGGAAGAACTGAACTTGGTTGACATGTGGTTTCAACAAGATGGCGCTACATGCCACACAGCTCGCGATTCTATGGCCATTTTGAGGGAAAACTTCGGACAACAATTCATCTCAAGAAATGGACCCGTAAGTTGGCCACCAAGATCATGCGATTTAACGCCTTTAGACTATTTTTTGTGGGGCTACGTCAAGTCTAAAGTCTACAGAAATAAGCCAGCAACTATTCCAGCTTTGGAAGACAACATTTCCGAAGAAATTCGGGCTATTCCGGCCGAAATGCTCGAAAAAGTTGCCCAAAATTGGACTTTCCGAATGGACCACCTAAGACGCAGCCGCGGTCAACATTTAAATGAAAATATCTTCAAAAAGTAAATGTCATGAACCAATCTAACGTTTCAAATAAAGAACCGATGAGATTTTGCAAATTTTATGCGTTTTTTTTTAAAAAAAAGTTATCAAGCTCTTAAAAAATCACCCTTTAATATATGTATACCAAATTTCGTGAATATATCTTGTCAAATGTGAAAGTTTTCTATACAAGCCTTTGATTCCGATCGTTCAGTTTGTATGGCAGCTATATGTTATAGTGGTCCGATATCGGCCGTTCCGACAAATGAGCAGCTTCTTGAAGAGAAAATGACGTTTGCAAAATTTCAAAACGATATCTTAACAAGTAAGGAAGGGCTAAGTTCGGGTGTCACCGAACATTTTATACTCTCGCACAATAAAGTGATAATCGAGATTTCATTATCCGTCATTTACATATTTTTTTATTTTGCTGTAAAATTAATTAGAATTAAATTCTGAGAGATTTACCGATATTTTCGGTGAAAAATTAGGTCAGGTTAGGTTAGGCACTGAGTTTTTCGTGTTCGATATAAGGGACCTTGAAAAGTTATAGTCCGATCACGACAATTTTTCCACAAGGGATACCTCAGCTCAAATACCGTATTTGTGTAAAGTTTTATTCCGCTATTATCATTGGTTCCTAATGTATATATTATACAGAGAAGGCATCAGATGGAATTCAAAATAGCGTTATATGGGAAGAAGGCGTGGTTGTGAACCGATTTCACCGATATTTCATACATGTCATCAGGGTGTTAAGAAAATATTATATACCGAATTTCATTGAAATCGGTCGAGCGGTTCCTGAGATATGCTTTTTGGTCCATAAGTGGGCGACGCCACGCCCATTTTCAATTTTTAAAAAAAGTCTGGGTGCAGCTTCCTTCTGCCATTTTTTCCGTAAAATTTTGTGTTTCTGACGTTTTTTGTTAGTCGGTTAACGCACTTTTAGTGATTTTCAACATAACCTTTGTATGGGAGGTGAGCGTGGTTATTATCCGATTTCTTCCATTTTTAAACTGTATATGGAAATGCCTAAAGGAAACGATTCTGTAGAGTTTGGTTGACATAGCTATAGTAGTTTTCGAGATAAGTACAAAAAACTTAGTAGGGGGCGGGGCCACGCCCACTTTTACAAAAAAAACTACGTTCAAATATGCCCCTCCCTAATGCGATCCTATGTGCCAAATTTCAGTGGGCCGATTTTGTCCATCTTCGAACTTAACCTTCTTATGGAGCCAAGGAATACGTGTACCAAGTTTCATCATGATATCTCAATTTTTACTTAAGTTACAGCTTGCACGGACGGACGGACAGACAGACATCCGGATTTCAACTCTACTCGTCACCCTGATCACTTTGGTATATATAACCCTATATCTGACTCTTTTAGTTTTAGGACTTACAAACAACCGTTATGTGAACAAAACTATAATACTCTCTTTAGCAACTTTGTTGCGAGAGTATAAAAACTGAAGGACTAGTTCGTACATATACAGACAGACAGACGAACAGACGGACAGACAGACGGACATGGCTAAATCGACTCAGCTCGACATACTGATCATTTATATATATACTTAATAGGGTCTTCGACGATTCCTTCTGGGTGTTACAAACTTCGTGACAAACTTAATATACCCTGTTCAGGGTATAAAAATTGAGGCCTGTGGTCAAGATTTCACACTTATTAATTAATCTAGTAAAAAAATTAAACTTTCTCTGCTCTTTCTCTCTTTATCTGTCACGAATTGATTTTAATTTGCTTCTCTTCCTGCTGATACGCCCATCTGATGCTAAGCTTTGTAAAAGCAGTTTTGGCGGGAAACAGTTATTGGTGCTAAATGTCTAAGAAAACTGTTGTCCGGATATTTTATGAGGATAATCTGAAGTTTTCTGAACTCGGTTTGGCACTTAAAGGCGTGTAAAATTTTATTTGTCGAATCCTGAAGGAATGCCAAAGCTTTGCAAAAGAACTTTCAATAATGCGAAACATTTATATAAGTTGAAAGGAATAATTCTAAAACTCGATTGTGTATCTAACTCCCGACGGCGTTATTGACAAACAATTGAGCGTTCTAACTGCAATGGTTTCCCTTTTATTAAATATAGCAAGTTAAGCTTATGCCAACGGGGCTTTTATTGTGCTTCAGCTTAAGAAAACAAAATTATCATTCATATTCTATGAAATTTATTGCATACAATTTCTTGAGCGTATAAAATTATCTAAGCGTGTGTATGTGTGTGTGTGTACGAGGCGATGATGTCGCAAAAGTGCGCTGAGTGCAAAGCACTTGCCGAAGACTCGAACGAATTCAATATACCGAAATAGCGCTTTTATTGTATTATTATATTGTGTAATTCTTTGATTTCTTTTATTGTTGTACGCCGAAATATGCGGCTGTATCTTCGCCGTCGAAGACGCTATCCACGATTTATCGCTTCATATCGCTATGCATAATAATTTGGCTATAAAAGTATAAAATACGAATAAATAACAAACACCGAAAACAAGAAAAAACGAAAAAAAGGAGCAAGTCAAAAAGGGAACTGTAGAGCTGAAAAATAAAAACAAAATGAGAAAAAGAATGCACAAATGCAAAACAAGTCATAAATACGACATAAACAAATGTGATGCGAAATCGCATGAAAACATTACCGAGGAAAGCAGCAATGCGCAACGAATTGAATGGCAAGTAAAACGCCTCGGGCTTGGATCGAGGAATGAAGTTTGGAGTGCACGCGAAAATATTGGCCAAGAATAATATTTACCAATTGGGAAAGAATTTGTGCGAAATACCGTTAAGCATGGAGGCGAATGTACTTATGATTTCGTGCCAGCTTCAATATGTATTTGTGTGTGAGTTGTGGGAGGGCTATGACGGTTATGAGGGGCTCTTAAATAAGTGCAGCCAATAGCATGTTATTGGGGTGAAAAAAGTCAGAAATAAAATAAAAATTAATAAGGAAGGCCTAAACAGGTACGGAACCGCATTTAAAAAAAAATTGAAAAACGAACACTTTTTTATTTTTTTTTTAAGTAAGGAGAAGCATCAAAGCTGGTAGGTGGAACTTCTAACCGTTAAACCGTGGACTGACATATGTGACAAATTTTCCAATTTCGTCAAAATTAGATTTTGGTATTGAATATACTAGGTTGAATTGTAAAATAGATCGCCACGTCGGGATAAGTTTTTGATATCGCTTAGGGACCTTCGGAATTCAAGACGTGATTGGACCGTTGATCCCTGATAGACATGGCATTAAATACTTTGAATTTTATTTAACTGGAGGTTGAGTTATTACGTTGCGTGAATATATGGATAAATACCTTGCAGAAATAGCTGATGGCTAATATGGTTGCTGGACGTGTTGGTCCTGGAAGGTTTCGGGTATGTTCCTTACCTCTTATCATTATGTTCTTGCGGTGATCACAAATACGTTGATCCTCAAGTCCGAGCGGTCGAGCGGTAAACCACTTCCTGGTCGTTAACCTATTTAGTTTTGGAACCATGAAATAGGATGTATAACCTTTGGTTGGAGATCCAATAACAAACAAATTGGATGAAGATAAGGTAATGTTAGAGACGAACGGTCGTAAGGCAGTCGGTACAACCAGGTTGGGAGAAGTTTGCAAAATAACAAGACCTAATTCGAAAATCGGCTGTTGATATTCCTAACCAGGGTTCGCTTGGTCTTCTAAACGACACATAGGTATAACTTCGAGAATTGGGTCTTCTGTCTTACTTAACAGACCCAAAAATGGACTTTCCACAGACTCCAAACATTGTGCCGAAAAAGGAGGGATGGGAGGCTCAAATCGGCATGAAGGTGGACTCGATACATTGAAACCCTTAAACGTAGCAGGTCCAACTAATTAATATACGAAGCCTACTTAATACATAACTGATTTAAGTTGTGCAGTTTTAAAAACCGTTGAGAAAATAAAATTATTCTACCCCGTACAATTTGTTGCATGCGTATAAAAATAAGGGACATAAAAAACGAATGCTAGTACGATAACACATAAATAAAATTCACTACAAATGGATATGCATGTAATGTCAGCTCAGTGTTCGCTGTGTTCAATGTTCACTGCGCGAAGCTGATAAATAAAAGGCAAGCCGATGATACAAATAACGGACAACAAGAAGACAAAAAAGTGAGTGTCGAGCTGGGGCGTCGATAAACATGGCGCTCACAGCGACCGCGTGGCCAGTTGGCTGGTTGTCAGCGTATTGCATATTGTATTAGCATTCGGTGGCTATTCGAATGAGGCACTTGGCGTCCCCTCCCACATAATTTCGACGAGCACGTAGTACATTTAACGCCCACTATTGGGCTAGTATTTGATTTGGTTCGATTTGGCGAGGCGCAACTTTATCATCGTATTTTGATAGACGAAAATAGCAATTTTATCAACAAGCCACAAATCAGCACAGCAAATACGGCGAGTAAGCCTAATGCCCCAAAGACAAGACCAGCCAGCCGAAGCCATGCGATTTCCGTTTGCTGCCAGCAGCGCACTGTCTTGCTCATATTTCTTCCGCCATTATTTATACGCCACTCTTGGTTCATCGACATTATTTGCATTGATTTTTGCCTGCCCTTCTCGCAGCCGTCACACCGCCTTTCGGAGCACGTCCAATTTAAGCGTGAGCTTTCAAAATATGAAATTGCCTGAAAATCGTAGTGGCCCAAATCGACGATGGAAATATTGGTATTAGCGTGTAACTAGCGCTGCGCTGACTGCACATCCAGCGAAGCGTGTAGGTGCTACTCTCCGGCATTTGTTGCTATCTAATGATGCAGACAAATTCCATAAATGCGGCACGGTGGCAGGGCGACGGCAACGGCAATGGCATAAAGCGAGCGCAAACTTCATCAAAGCCAGCAGCATTGAATGGAAAATGCCATCGTCCGAATTGGCGCAATCAATGGTCCTTTGAAGCGTGCGCTCGTTGTAGCGCTGTGTTGTAAGATACTTCTTCTGCAGCACATTCCAAATTTCATCAATTCGAGTAGCAAAAATTATTGACTAGGTACTTTGGCAAAATATTTGTTTTTATTTCCTGCATTCGAATTTATGCGCGGAATTTCATTGCGACTACGGCGTATACTTCCCTTTCGTCTGCTCGCCTCCTATGACCGTTAACATTTGAGCTGCTCTTCTACCAGCAGTGTTTGCTTCATCATTGGTTTTCTTTTCAGCCCATTCTCCATTTGCAAACATATTTTATTAACTCGTGTTCTTTTTCGCTGCTCTTTGAGTTTGCTTATCTGCGCTTAGCGGCTGATTTGATCGTATTCCACGCCCTTCAGCGTCGGACTTACCGTCATTCATTGCATAGCCCTGATAGGTGCTTGCTTTGGTTATGAAGTGATTTTGGTAATTTTGTAGATTACATTAGCCAAATATTTTCCAGTTTATTTAGTAAGGTTTCCTCGCTAGGAAAGTCTGCTTTGCAAAGTCGTTGGCTCTTTAGATATATTGTAGACAGTGCAGCTGCTATTTATTATTCTTGGTTTCTTTTAATTTAAAAGTTTTGAAGCTCATAATAGCTTTGAATTTTACACTGTAATGTGGTCAAATAGAAATACCAAGATATGCAAAATAGCTAGATGATACTACACAGCCTGATAAAAAATGTTCGGAAAAAAAGGCAGGCTGCTTATGGCTTTAGATAATGTTAGTTAAACAGTATAAATATTTAATCATGGAGTTAACTTGAATGGGTGGTTTCAAAAAAATATATTTCCCTTTACCTTGAAAATACCATTTAAAATCACAAAAAAATAATCTTCATTGCACCCAACAATGTCTTCCATGGTGTAAAAAGGTTTTATTGACCTAATGACTGTTCTAGTGAATTATGTTTTAAAATGTACATTTTTGAAACTGGGAACGAATCACTATTTTCTAGCTCACATGGTTCAGAACTGGTTCAGATATTGTCTAGCATATGTTATATATTTGCACCATTCTTCTTATTTATTACGGGATAGTTGGATTAAACCGGCCTGCAACTTCCTTTTCTTACCTTTTAGCTAATTTAATGATCGGTTTTCTGTATAACAGTTAATTGATTTCTCGGACTACCAGTGAATATTTCTTTTACCTGTGGTTTTCAGCAAGAAATAAAACGCATATAGTTTAGTGTGATGTCCAAAGATTTAACTTCAATATAATTTCGGGAAAATGAACGTTGCGGCTAGCTCGAATGAATTCAAGCCCCAAATACGAAATTTTCGGCCACTTCTGCAAATAAGGCAGTATGTCAATAATAATGTATCAAATATTTTCTTCCAAAGCTTATCTGCTTAGAAAAGCGAATTCGCGTAATTCAACAAAAAAGAGTCCAGCGGTGTTAAAATGAATTCAAGCCCTGTGGCGTACAGCTCCTTAACGCAAAATAATGGGCTCATCAATGTTCTGGCAATAAATTTTTTGTTTCGTTGGATGTATGAATCTGACGCCATTTTTTGGACCAAAAGTCATCAAAATCCTCCAATTCAGGAACGAAAAACATGGCTCTATAGCGTTACCCATTGACGGTCGCATTATAGCCAGCTTTACTTTTGAAGAATAGGCGACCAATGATTTCCTCTGCCCATAGAGCAAAACAAGCAGATGGTTTTTGAAGATGTTACGGCGTCTTAACAATGGGTTCTGGATTATAATCACACAAATGTGATAACTTCCATCAAGAATTCATTTTCAGAAAATGGGGATCGGTGGTTATCTCGTTTTGGGCTCATTCACCAAACTTTCGACGCGCTTGATGGTCGTTCAGCTTAAATTTTTGTAAGAGTTGGATTAAGTAAGTCGAACCAGAATCCGTCGACACAGCTCCAATTTTGGCGCGTGATAGCGAATGGACTAATCTTGTGTTTTTCAATAATCAGCAATAGCCTCTTTGTTTTTGAAGATGTGCAGTATCCACTAGTGTAAACGGGATATGAAATCGATCTATGGTTCCTCGAATTATAAAAGCAGGGAGCGACCATTTATTTTGGTAATACATGTGCCCGATCACGTTGTTTCGTGTTTAGTTTATTCATAATGAAATGGCAAATTATACTGAGTATAAATCAAGTAGAAGCTGTCAAAAAGACTTACTCCAAAAACGGTATTGTCTCATTGAAAACCAAACGTCTAACAAAACACACCCATTAATAAAAAACACTAACATATTAGAAAAGAGTATTCAAATTTATGGCCCAAACGGAAAAAACTATTTCAAAATTCCACATAGCTTCCACCAAATTATAGGCATGGCTTTTACGAAGTTGGTTTTTTTTTTTACAAGCTATTCTTTACGGTCTCTAATACCTTTGTTGACCTAATGCACACACCGTTGAAGTCCCTTAAAAGTATTAAGTTAAATTCTTCGAAATTATCAAAATATCGAAACAAATTAATTTTCCGATGTTTATTCGTTCGGCCGGTGCTCTGTGATACGAGGGCTGCTATATATATTTCTGGCCTAGGCAACACTAAGTGTTGCCAGGTGCAATCTGACATTTCCATTGGAAAGTTTGATATTTTTTAGCATAACATCACTCACAACGTTTTGTCATTTAATAGTGAACTGTTTTATTTACAGGGAATTAAAAAAGTCATCTCGTCTAAAAAGTGGAATTAACTCGTGAACATTTTCGTGCGATCATTTTTCACAACTTTCGACGTGGATTATCACGACAAGAGTGCATCGATGAACTAAAATCTTTGTATGGCTATGAAGCACCATCCTATAGCACTGTGAAAAACTGGTACAACGAATTCAATCGTGGCCGACGCTCGCTCAAAGACGAATTCCCTGAAGGTCGTCCAAAAACAGCCGTTGTGCCAGAAAACATTGATGCCGTACGTGAACTGATAATGCAAGACCGTCATGTAACATACCTTCAGATAGAGGCATGCGTATGCATTTCTCCCACCAGGATACATTCGATATTGCATGAACACCTGGCCGTAAAAAAGGTTTGTTCTCGTTGGATCCCGCACAATTTGGCAATCGCTCAAAAAAAGGCTCGTGTGGATTGGTGTAAAGAAATGCTGAAAAAATACGATCGCGGTGCTTCAAAAGACGTTTATAAGATAGTCACAGGTGACGAATCATGGATCTATGCGTATGAGCCCGAAACAAAACAGCAATCGACCGTGTGGGTCTTCCAAGACGAGCCAAATCCAACGAAAGTTGTTCGTGAAAGAAACATTTCGAAGCAAATGGTCGCCTGTTTCTTCGGCAAAACTGGTCATGTCGCGATTGTTCCGCTTAAGCAAGGTAGGACGGTCAATTCTGAGTGCTACGAGTATAAGGATGTAACATTAATACAATGAAGACGAAAGCAATACAAATTGGTGTGATAGACAGCTGTGGCACTCAGCAGAGGGGAGAAAATGATTAAACTGTGATAGATACGAAATACCATTGCCAAACTCAAGTTTTTTTATAGGGTTATCTGCATTTGCTCATGCTTCAATTGAATACTTTTTAAATTGGGTATCAGCCATGGGTTTTCGCACATAACGAGAAAACTACTCAAAACACTCATAGTTCACGAACTACTTGACCCCTTTCATTGAAAATATTGAAATCATACACTTCCAATGTGAATGCATGTACTTCAACATCATATAATTTGATAATAAATATACTAGAAAGCACTAATGTACATCAATCAATATATTGAAACAAACTTAAGCGCAAATAAAGCTCCCGACTTGGTGTAATGCTGATTCCAAAATGATAAAGATCGATAACTATGTAAAGCGACTATGTGGATACCTTTTGAACCAGTTAACTTTAAGTGATATAAGCAGATGTACTTTTTCAATAGCCTTTTTTTGACTGATTACGCGTGAGTCGTGTCAAGTTGTAATGTTATTTTTGTTCTGTATTATTTGGCATTTCATCATGGAAAGATTGAAAATGTTTACAAATCGTTGAACTTCATTAGGAAATTTCACGTCTTTTAAAGAATGGACTCAACGGATGGACCACCTGTCATCTTAAATGATTAAATCTTAAAAAACAAAAGTCTTTAGAATGATAATAAACATTCCCCCTTAAACTTTAAGGTTTTGTGTAAAGTTAGGAACCGCAGAAATGGATCACCCTTTCTATCTGCAGAAAAACGTGGAAAATATAAATAAATATTATTATTTGGTGATATTAAATGTTACTCCTGAATCTTCAAAATTTGTAATAAGCTATAATACCTTTGACAAATATAAAATATTCCAAACAAGAACTTGTGTTTTATAGTTCAGTTTATATGGTAGCTATAGTGGTTTCGAGGTATTCAAACACAGCGGCGAAGAACTGATAAAGAGCATGCATCAGCATGCATCAGCTGCTTTGTTAGGATATGGGCGAATGATTGGAATTTAAGTGTGCTCTGCTCAATTCACAAAAAGGAAGACCCTACAATCTGCGCCAACTACCGTGGGATAAACCTTCTCAACATCGCGTATAAGGTTCTAGGTATAAAAGCCCACCGTCAACTCTATAAGTCACTCATTATTCCCATCCTGCTAAATGGTGCAGAGGATTGGACGATGACAACTTCTAATGAGTCGACGTTGCGAGTTTTTGAGAGAAAAGTTCTGCGAAAGATTTATGGATCTTTGCGTGTTGGTCATGGCGAATATTGTATTCGATGGAACGATGAGCTATATGAGACATACGACGACAGTGACCTAGTTCAGCTGATTACAAGGCAGCGGCTACGCTGGCTATGACGTGTCGTCCAAATGGACGAAAACACTCCAGCGCTGAAAGTATTCGACACAGTACCTCCGGAGGTAGCAGAGGAAGAGGAAGAACTCCACTGCAGGAGTGGAACTAGTTCATGGATATACAAACAGACATAGAGACATCCAGACGGACGTGACTAAATCGACCATGCTCGACATGCTGACCATTCATATATTTCGTTTCCTTCTGGGATGGTCCTAGCATAGTAGCAAACTTGATATATCCTATAGGGCATATAATTATTGAAATATATAAAATAGATTTTTACGTGTTAAATTTGCTTGTAGTGTCCATAAGTTTCAATTACAATTAAAATTACAATTACAATTACAATTAAACGAAATGCAGTTAAAGGAACTTATTCAATTTTTATCGTTGGCAGATTACTATTACACTAACTACAAAAACTACTTAAGTAGAAAGCTATTAATCTCCAAATGATGGCGATTTCCCGCAAATTATAAACTTCCTAAAGTGGCCATCAGCTGACAACTCACAACGATTTCCACGCCAAAAGTCAACCAACTTCGTGAAAAAAAAAAAATAAAATACATATTGTGAGATTGTACTATATATACGAGTATAAGTGTTGGTATGTGAATGTGTTTTGAGCACCAACTTTTCGTGTACAAAAATAAATGAAATACACATTCCCGTAAATAAAGAAGCAAATCTTGCGCATTTCACGCACCAACTTGTACGAAATAAAGCCGAAATAAGCACTGCAATAAATGTACTCGTAACGAACCACGAAATGGATCATCAACATCGGCGTCAAGTAAAGTTGAGCAAAGTTTTTAATCTCATCAGTGATGAGTAAGTACTCATGAATAAGGGCATAAGCACACATACCCAAACAATGCTGCCAACAAGAAGTAAAACAACATAAATTACCAAAACTGAAATAAGTAAACATTACATTTGGACCAAAGTTTGATGAGCCCGCTCCCAAGTTCAGGCATTACGATGCGAAGTCGTGAATTTAGACAGTCAATTGGCTCAGCGACTGCTTTAAACACATCGCTCTCATATATAAATATGTATGTTTGCATATATTTGTGACATATCAAAGTCTACCCTTGACCAAATTATGGGCGAAATGCCTCAAGGTGTTTACGAGTGTGTGTCTCAAGTGCCAATGAAATTAAATGCAGCAAAAAGCCTCTGGGATCCACAGCCGACAGTGTGTCACTGCAGCGTTTAAGACACACAAAGGCCTTTTAAAGTGACCAACTATCGCCGAGTGTACGCCATAAAATGGCTATAAAGCGTACGATAGTCGGGACGGTGGCGGGAGCGAAGGTGGAAGCGGAGTGCATACAAATAGAAAAACTGCAAGCGGCCTAAAGTGGCTGAGAACGGAAACGGCCCGCAACGACGCAACAATTATGGCTAAAAAGCATGACAAAAGCGGAAAGGAAAACTTTGAGCAGCAACAACAGCACTAACAACAATAACAATATGCATACAAGAATAACGGTAGCGGCAGAAACGTTTCACAACAGTCACTTAAGTGAAAGAGCTTATTATAATAAATACGAGTACAAAGAGCAAATGTGATGCGCTCGAGGGTAGGTGGGCGCCGAGTAGGGTGGTCCGTCGCCACAGCGTCACCGTGGCCAGGGCGACTTACATACATATGTATGTGCATGCGTATGTGTGCGAAACTTGCTCGAATGCCTGCTTACCAGCTGCCTTTTTGCTTTGACACCTACTTGCATATGCATGAATGTGCCCAGACTTAAACACACACACACTCACCAACATACATATGTTTGTGTATATAAATATGCGAGTATTATATGTATTTGTTGGTTTTGTGCAGGAAAAGCCGTTGCAAGTGGAACAGCGGAAGCGCGAAAGCATCAAAGTGATGAATTCCTATGTATGTAAATGGCTGCCCCCTCCACCACTTTCGCAATGTTATTATTATTATAACAATTGTTGTTGGTCTTTTACGCTTACGTTCAAGAAATTCATCAAGAACTTGCGCATTTACAAATGTTTCTGTTGTGTTGTGTTGCGTAAAAAGCGAAATTCATTTAACGAAATGCGTAGTTGTTTGTGGCCGCGAATTTCAAGTTCACATTTTTGCAGTGCGTTGTATACAGTGACCCGCAGAATGGTTCCATATTGAAACTCAAGTGAGTGACGGATCCCAGTTTTTGTGAACTATGCTTTGAAAGAATAATATTAAGGGGGTATTCTACTCTAGAATTTTGAAAAATTCGATTTTTTTCATATATTTAAAGTTTAGACCCTTAAGAACATATCCTCCAAAGGATTTTTAAAAATTAAAATTATTTTAAGAGCTACAGTTACTTTAGTGACGCAGTACCTAACGCGTTTTTCTCGAAACTACTTTTTTCCACACGGTACCGGCATTATCTCAAGTTCTATACAACCGATTTACTTGAAATTTTGTGTGAACCTTTCAAGTAATCTTTATATAATCCTTAATCCTTTGTTTTTAATATTTTGAAAAAATTCAGGAATTAAAAAAAAGCGTAAAAAATGATTTTTATTTTCAGGCAGTCGCTATTTTTCAAAAAAAAAAAATTTCGTGTTCCCTGAGGTAGGGACTGTAACAGCATTCTTATTGATTAAGAACTTCTTTTGATTGTTTTTTCAGACCACCAGGAGAGTCAGGATCAATGTTACCAGGATGCGCCTTTTTTACGCCTGTCTCTCCCTCCTCTAATTATTTTAATTTTTAATATTTTTCTGTAAAATTTTTTTTTTCTGTATTCTTAAGATATCAATAAAAACACCATAAATAAAATGGATGGTAAAAATATTTTTGGTTTTTTAAAAGAAGCTTTAAATCTAATGGGGAATGTTTATTATCATTCGAAAAATTATTAAAGAATATTCTTTGGCATTTTGTTTTTATCTCTTTCAAATGCTGGCCCCGACTGCATCTCAGAAAGTCGATCTGTTCGAGCATTTCGACTGGTAACTGAAGTATGACACACGTGGTGTATTGCTCCAAGGCCTGAATTGAAGCGTGACTGACCGCTTAGACTTTAGACTTTACATACCCTTACAGAAAAATTTCACGGTATGATATCATATGACCTTGGTGGTCGATTATCGGCCCAAAAAGTGTAATTACCTGTCCACCGAAGTGTTCTCATAATACAGCCATTGATGTGTGAGAAATGGCGTTGTCTTGTTGAATTCAAATTTCTTCGAAATCAAGAGATTCAATTTCAGGCATCAAATAGGCGGTTAGCGCGATAACGGTCGCCATTAAGGGTTATGTTCTCCACGGCATCACCAAACCGTTGTTTTTTTCTGGGTGAAATTTCAGATATTCAATCTCTTCAAGTTGTTCGTCCAAAATGCGGTAATTTTGCTTATTTACATACCAATTTAGCTAGGAATCGGCCTAAAGAACCCTTAGACCGAAGCTTTTTAGATATTCTCGTTAGCCGATTTCCATTATGTTTTGAGGTATGCCAGAGAGTAAGCTGTCAAACGTTTCCTCAACATAAAATAAGTTGTTCAAAAGTTCTGTTTTGGGTGGAGCGTAAAAATCCATTTTTTCGATAAGATATTGTGCAGTAGTGGAAACACTTGCAATGATTTTATTTTGTCAGGTTTGGAAAGTCCGATCGTAGAATGCACTGTTTTATGCCTAAAGTAATTTTGTGGTGAGCTTTATATTGGAGATGCTTCTGGGTTTTCTTTAACATATGACTACTTTGCCTGCGAAGTAACTGAGTAATTTTGGATGGCTCATAATGTAATATAATTGGGTATCGCCTGGCAGCGTTTTCTGTAAGGCAATAACTTTCAGGAAGCAGAGGTACTAGAGATTGTTACACAGAGCATTGAACCTTTGGAACTATAGTGAAAACTAAGGTTTCTCCATCTCGCTTTTTCTCCATCAGTACTGTACCATTACATAGATAGTCACGCGGATTTGTTAACACTGTCGTCATCGAAGAAGACTTTAAGCTCACCGCTAGGTCGATTCCGCTTGTCCCAATCCAGTGACGAGAACATTTTAGGCTGTAGACAAATCCGAGGCAGAGATAATAGATTACCACTAGGAACGATCAAAGGGGAGCTCAATACACAACTTGAATAAATAGCTTAGAACAGTTGGGGATCTATAATCACAAAATGCAAGATAGCGTTGCAGATATGGTCAAACATAAAAAAGGAACTTATTAAATTTGTCCGCAAAGATTATATAGTTTCCCTGCTTGTGTGTAATTATATCAAGTCTCTTAGTGTATCGAAGTGGCGCAACAAGCGCTAAAATCTGTGACAATATCCAGTATGAAGCCGCATTTGTTGTTGAGTTGCGCTGTGCTTGAGTCCCATTACCTAACAACTTGAGTTGACTGACTATAAGTACTGTCTCATACTTCACTTGAACAGTTATTGGTTGAACATTCGCCATATAGACTCCATTAATGAGTGTATTTAACTTTTTACAATTTCTTCCACAACTTCAGTTCAAATTGGCAGTCACTGTGGCAGTAACACGATTCGTTCTTGACAAGTCTACTTACGAACAGTGCATCATGACGGCCACCATAGCGGCCACAAGGCCACTGCCGTTGACGTAGCCACTTTTCATACTCAAGACTCCACACAAAGCGTCGTCGCTGTGGACACTTGACGCATTCCTTCCACTCTGACCAACTTTCTTTCACTTTTACCACTTTAACGTTTCCCCCGCTATTGTACAGAAACAAATTGGCATTCCGTTGTGTGCGTGCGTAAGCGCTTACAGAGCAAGCACTACGACACTGCGAATGTGTATTTTAAACAGATTCACATGTAAGCACTCAAACACATACACACAAGCACATGCTCATATACATATGGCTGTAGTTTTTTGCTCAACTTTTATTGTTGCCTTAGTGCCGTCGTGGCTACTCCTGTGTTTGGCATTTATTATATTATTGTTGTTGGGGTTTCCAGTATTTTGTTCCGCTGGGAAATTAGTTTTCTGCGGTTTTATGCTCTCATTTCATCAGCGGGACAGCAACAAAACTGCTCGCGTTAAAAACAACTTTTTCAACGCCCATCCGCTTTTGCTTGTTCCCGTTGTGAAAGGAGCGTTTTCGCGCAGTGTTGTGACTTTTACCGCTTTCTTTGGGTTGCTCTCCTCCCTAGCGGCACCTGGCAAGCTGTTGATGACGATGCTGTTTTGTCTGTTGTCTCAGCCGTTTTATATGTAAATTGTGGAATTTTATTACTCAAGCGAAACTCACACATGCGAACAATGCAAAATGCGGAAAAAATAAGTGATCCTTTTAACACACGAATTTGTCGAGAAGTTGCAAAAAACACTCACCCGCTCATAACAAAAAATTTAAATATTTAGTGAGAAATATTCGTAGAAAGAAATTCCGCAGCGTAAAGCAATAAAAATTTGAGAAACCTCTTAAGAGCAAATAAGTTAATTGGCCTTCAAATTTATAAGAACAGCGTTATGAAGATGCAAAAATAAGACAATATTTAAATAATGTTTACTTTAAGAATTAAATGGGAATCATTGCTGACAAAAGAGTAGAGATCATTAATAATTGTTAGTTAAGTAGATGTGAAAACTTTTGGGGCTAAGATACTGCTAGAAGAGGAATTTTGTTACACTAACGTATTCGTGAGACTTTTAAATATGATGACCTCATTGAACCTACTTATATTCGCTTAGCTTTTTGTAGATTTAGGTTTCTTTGTCATTCGAGGATTAGCTTCCAAGAATCCGACGTCGGATTTGTGATAGAGCTGGGTATTCATAGAGGAATTCTAGAACCGTTACTTTACACCCTTCGAGTTTGCAGCTGCGGAAAGTTTTGTTAAATGACATTTTCAGTTATACGAGGTTTGACAATTAAGTAATGAGACTGATTTTATTGCCGAGTGGTAAGCCTGTGACCTTGAAATTCCCTTATCTTTTTCCGGCATCCCTCCCTCCTCTCTCCATTGATATATGTAGCTTGTTTAGTTCGCCTGCTGCGTCAAGTTGAGTAGACGTGTGTTTGTAGTGGTCGTCACGAAAATGGAAAAAACGAAATCAAGAGCAAACGAACGCAGAATACTGTTCGGAGCAAGTGGAAAACGATCCCAAGCTGCTTGATCGAGTTATTACAGGTGATGAGAGTTGGTTTTTCCAATACCACCCGGAAACCAAACGCCAAAGCTCGCGCGCCCCCCGCCCGAAAAAAGCTCGCATTAGCAAGCGAAGGTGAAAACGATGACTATTGCCTTTTTTGATAGCCGTAGAATCGTCCACAAAGAATTCGTTCCACCGGGCAAGTCTACTATTGCCAAGTACTCGAACGATTGCGAAAACGAGTCAACAGGGTGCACTCAGACATCGCTCGTAACTGGATCCTTCATCACGAGTACGTGCCGTGCCACACCGCCCTCAGCGTGTCCCAGTATTTGGCCTCTAAAGGGATCGCCGTGTTGCAATAGCCGCCTTATTCGCCCGACATGTCACCCTGTGCCTTTTTTTGTTTCCTAAAACAAAATCGGTGGTGAAAAGAACCCAGTTTGAGACGATTACGGACATCCAGGTGACCGTGACGAGGGTAATCGCGGACATCCCAGTCGAAGCGTTGCAGAAATGTTACGAAGCATGGAAAGGAGCACTGGAGTTGATATAAAGCTGCCCAAGGGGACTACTTTGAAGGGGATGGCAGAGTTGTAGAATAATTTTTAAATATACGGTTTTTATGGAATCAGTCTCATTACTTAATTGTCATACCTCGTAACTCGTGTTTCCCAAATGACCTTTCCTCTTTATGGTAGCTATATATAGCTATGGTAGTTCTTAGTTATCTCTCTCTCTCTCTTCAATTTGAACTTGGTGAAGTATTTAAGTAGGTACAGAACACCTTAAATTTCAACTAATTTTGAAGCGATAAAAAAGGAATAACTGTTATGAATATTAAAGTAAAATTTAATGTTTAATGAATTTGCAAAGGCTACTGTTACTTTAACACAATATTCGAACGTTCTATTAAAGTCAATGGAGTTTTTAGCTGTCAAAAACATAAATTACTTGTCAGTGAAACTTTTTGCGGCACATAATAAAAGTCAGTTTGACAACAATTTTCGATGATTTGTGAAAATGGACTAATGAGTGAACATGCATGCGCATATATAAATTGAGGAGAGTAAGAACGAATTGGGACAGAATTCGAAAGTAAATAATAAATGAGGACAAATACAATAAACTCATCAGCGGGGTGTAAAAAAATGTAATTAATTTTTGGCGGAGGCATTAATTCCCAAAGGGGTCAGCGGACGTAATCAGCGCGAATATAATAAATAAAGTAATTAATTTCCTTGCAACGTGTTTCCGCACAGCACTGAAAGCCAAAGCGAAAGCGGCGCAAAAACACAGCAAGGCGAAAAAGGAACGAAGGCAATGATATGGGCTGAGTGCTGATGGCCTGAAAGGAGGCAAATAAAGGCGCTTGGAACAACAGTAATTGTAAACAGTTAACGATGGAGCATGCCACATTTCAAGCTGTGCAAAACAAAAGTCCACAAAGTAGGTGAGCATATGACTGAGATTAACCGAAGGGAAATACACAACGAGGGAATTGTGGAGTAGGCAACGTAAAGGGGAAAACATACGAAAGCAATCAAAAGTGTGACAGCATTTCAATCAGTCCGCAGCAGCAATCAGCAGCACATTGCTACACACTCCAGGCGCCTAAAAGCACGCAACACGCACAGCACGCAAGTCAGTGCTACGAAAATACTTACGTATATGTATGTTTGTATGTAAGTAAGGTATTAACATGAGTACAAACAATTGTTTGAATAAAGCACTCAAGGTATATACATGCAAAGAAATGTATGTGTACAAGTAGCAAGTGCCGAACTAGTTCACAAGCGGCTAGTAGTGGTTTCGGAGGAGACGGCATGTTGACAAAGTAGAGGTGATAGATTTTAAAGAAAAAGCAGAAGAGCAGACGATCCGTTTGAAATCGCTAACTTTACTATACTATTGAGTAATATGTTATATTATGTTAGGTTTTGTCATATTATGCTATGCCGTATGGTATACAAAATACTTATATTCTAGAAGCAACTCGACCCATCTCCTTAAAAACTGGTTTTTCCACATACTAACACACATTATTGCTCCTAGTTCACGCGTGAGTTAAGCTGTCGGTAAATGAGATGTTTTTCGTTCTGCTTTTCTGGCTATAATCGCTAAGCCACTGGGGAGTGTCTGCAAGCCAGTGAGTCAGTCAACCATCACAAGTTAGCAGGCGTCGAGAGTCGCGTCAACTAATCATCGGTATGTCCCGTTACTAACATCAGCGACTAGAAGCAGAAGTAACAATAATCAAGAAAACAGAATTGCGAAGTCTCAATGATGAATGGTGACACATATATGTATATCTTTTACACAGGGTTGTTTTATTAGGGGGGGTTTCCAACAAAAAAGGGAAAAGTAAAAAAAAAATTCGGACGTCATCAAATATTGTTTATGTTTACATTCTGAAAAGAGATCAAGCTGTTAACTGTTATTTACTGACAAGTAGTCTCGCCATCAACATTAATAAAACTGCCGCAAATTGGAGACATCTGTCTGTAACCGGCGGATATACCGAATATCGAAGGGAGGGCAAAAAAAAGATGGGGTCTTTCGCCAAAAGTTGTCATCGGGCTGTACGACACCGTAGTCAAGCACAATAGTTTTATAGTGTCTTTATGTGGTGGAGGGCTCTAGAAAAGACCGAGGGCGTTCAACGGGTGGTGTTCATTAGCATGTGTGCTCATCAGCATGTGTGCTCATCAGCATGTGTGCTGAACTAAGGTCCACTGCGAACAAAGTACTTAACGCCATCTTGCACATAGTGCTCATAGACATCGACATAAAGGCTGTGAAAGTTGCTATCAGCCTCAGAGAATCTGGGTTCTTAAAAGAACATGTATCTGAATACTCGGATCCTCACAACTTAGACTTCTAACCGAAACACTTGGATCATGCAGTCGTCAAACCGAACTCTAGCGGCTACTTCTCTGCCCATATACCGGCGAGGGTTGTAGTTGGGATGAAGCCATAGGAGGAGAGAGGCAGAGGCTTTCACGGATGGCTTGGGGGGAAGGTTAGTGGAGAGGGTTACTATTCGGAGCCTTTATCAACTCCAGCTTCAGACTTTCTGGCTATTACAGTGTTTCCAAATCGAGGTCGCAACCATTGAAGTAGTAGTAGATTTACTGCTCCGGAGTGCAGCCTGCTTCAGAGAAGTGACCATCCACCCAGATACTAGCCTTTAACTCATTAACAGTGCGTAAGGAATGCCTAATCTCGTTATCAATAGCATCGAGTCTCTTTGTGGTAAGGCTGGTATGTGTGCCAAGCTAAGGCGGAATTTCAGGCAATTGAAAAGCTGATAAGCTATCAAGGAAACCTATCATAGAAACGCTATCAGTAGAATGCGAGCGAGTCGGCGAACTCGTATCTTCTTGTGTTCTACTATTAGACATCTGGCCTTCGCGGGCTGTTAATCCTACCAGACGTCATTTGCAGAAGCTGTATAGAAGAAAACGAGATGCAATTTTTATTGTTCAGCGATTGGGAGGTCAAGGCTTAAACACTTTGAAGCGCCTACCTTCCGACATCCCACCATAGAGTTGTTACTCGTAAACTTAAAGAAATAACTTTTATGGCGCTTTGAGTTATTTAAGTTGGGCTTAAAATAAATAGAAAAAAAATATTTGTGATGACTGCGTCTTGGAACGACCCCAATCTTTTCACATCTATGTATGTGTGCTACATCAACAGTCCCAGCACTCTCCACCTTGTTAACACCACAATACGTTTTGTTGTCACTTTCATCTCTTCCATTCTCATGAATTCATTTGTTTTCTTTTTAGCGCGCCTACTGCCACGATCACGCCGGCTGTCACGATGTGTCATGTTAACTCAAATTACCGGAAATAATTTGTCCCTAACCGCCAATTCTGCTTCTCCCGCTGTTACTGACGTCTTCAATGCTGTCAACATTCCGGGTATTTTGCCAGTTGGCCTCGTTTGGCGTTTGTTGACACAAACTTTTACATTCACTTGTGAACACAACATTGTTGTTGTTGCGAGCTTCTTTGTTTTTCTTGGATTATTATGTTAGATTTGGCTTTGCGTAATGCAGATTTCGAAGCTCGTGCTGGTATATTTCTGTATTGGGTAGCTGATGTCGTCTCTAGAGTATTATCGGCAGTAATGTTTTATTTCGCGTTGAGCTGGTAATTTTTGGAACTGTAAGAAAGTGAAATATTTACATTATTTACGAATAAGGTTCAAAGAGTTCTAAACTGATTGACTTGAAATTTTGTCATAATGTCCCCGCAGACATTCAAGACTATTAGTCTAATCATCTAAGCCCGCATATTTTAGAGCGCCATTTAGATAGGCTATGATAGGCTTTTTGTTTCAAAGACGAAATATTGCAAATCAGGTACAATTCTAACCTAAATGAGCGATTTGTTCTTGGTCTATGATCTTAATTAGTCTAACAATAATAATTCGGCGTTTTAGAATCAGATTGGAAATACATATGACGTTTATACTCAATATATTGAAAATAACTACAGAATATCATTTTTAGATTAACAGTTTATTTAACCTGTTTATTACATTTTCATAGTTTACAAACCTTTTTTTTGTAAAACAAGTAAGGAAAGACTAAGTTCGGATATAACCGAACATTTTATACTCTTGCAACTTGCAAGAATCAAAGTCCCAGAAATTCCTTCAGGAAAGTATAGGAGTTGGCGGTAAATTGACCTTATTTATCTATTTTTGCCAATATCATATTCTATTAACATGAAACATACTAAAAAAATGTTCCGGGGGTTTCATAAAGTACTTCACAAACAATCACCAATTATATGGAATACCCTGATATTAGTTCTATGGGGGCTAGGTTAAGTTTCGCCTAATTTTATCTTTTTAGGTAAAAAGATAAACTTTTATGAGTAAAACACGCTCTTTCATTTTCATTGAGATAACTCACATGTCGGCCGATATACGTGGTATAAAATTACACCGAAGTTCGAAAATTCTTTTTCAACCAATTTTTGATATACAGGGCTGCTATAGTCAGAAAATACTCTTGCAGAATCCCTAGAGGGGATCTACTGATTGATTTCCAGATCATAAGAAGCTCTAACACCAATTATTCAAATTTGATATTCAAATTTGGAGGCTAAAGACTGATAAGGAGCATGCATCAGGTTCATTCTACAAAAAATGGTTGGACGAAAGAATGTCCGATGATTGGAATTTAAGTGTGTTCTGCCCAATTCACAAAAGGTAAGGCCCTACAATCTTTTCCAACTACCGTGGGATAGGTCTCCTGAACATCGCGTGTACGGTTCTATTGAGCGTATTGTGTGAAAGATTAAAGCCCACCGTCAAGTTTTTGAAAAGATCCATGAAAAAAGAATCAACACGCACCGCCCCTTCGTCGATTTTAAAGCTGCTTTTGACAGCACGAAAAGCTGCCTTTATGTCGTTATGTTTGAATTCGGTATACCCTCAAAACTAATATGACTGTGTAAATTCTTGTTGCAAAACGTGGTCGAAAACTGGGCCTCTCGAATGGCAATCGCGGCAATCACTAGGCCGAAGTCAATTTAAAAATAGAATGGCACGACCTTACCTTTATAATACAAGTAAAGTAAGTAAGTGGCCTTTACATTAAATAATATTTATTCTATTTCTTCTTAATATCACATGTCTTAAAAAACGCTCGATATTTGAGAGGATTTGTTTTAGTCGTTGATAGCATACGAGGTGCAGATATCTATATTTATTTTTGTATAACAGGAAAGTGTAATTTACTTCTTTTAAGAATTTTGTATTTTCCTAAAATCATGCGCCCATGTAAGAGCGATTTTATTCGTACTATTCTGCTTTCATATTCCTTCAGGCGAGATAATAAAAAGGTGTGAAGAATTAATTTAGTTGAAGAAGAGTGTAAAAGAGCTTAAATATAACTGTATCTACAAAATGATCCATCTGTATGCAGCATTAGGGGACTGAAACCTGAAATATGTTTCCCACCAATGGAACCTTTGAAATTATTTTCGTCATAACATCTAACAATCAAAACGGAGCGCATGGTTTACTGAAAAGTAGAGCAGAATCTCCTTTCCACAATGATACTGTATTAAGATTGTACCGGTTACAAATAAATATATAACAGTTGATTGCTTCAACTGAAAGAACCATTTTCTTCACAATATTAAGTTGTATTATGAATCATAATGACATTGAATTATTTTGTTATTGTCAAGTGTAGAACATTATAGAAGAACATATCTCTTGAATGCTGACAATGAAAAATAACAAATGGACAACGTATGTCGACTAACCGAAGTCGGTCTGCTATGAAGAATATTACATTTTTGGGTCGACGAATTAACATATTGTAAAATACTGTTATCGGAGGATACTCATTTTTCATCGTCAGACAATCAAAAGGGAGAATGTGTGCTGAGCATGTGAGAGATTCCTAGACATAAAACATGTTTCTGTGCGTAGACATGTAACTATATAAGTGTAATGTAATAAGTATAACTGCGGGTATTAAAGCAAAGGACTCCGAATGACGAGATATTTATCTTATGAAATCCCTTTCGAACTTGTTAGACGCTTAGAAGTAGACTGTAAGATATGTCAATTTGAAAATACCAACACCTTTATGCGGCACCGACATTTGGGTTGCTGTTCCACATGCACATACATACACGTACATACATGCATTAAACATACCCACACGAATAAGTTGAATCGCTTTGTGTAGCGGAGCGTCTGCGATGAAATATTGTCAATTGTCCGGCGGTAAATCAAGTCTAAGGATGTGCGCGCCCAAAGCAATTCAAGTGCTGGCATTTTTTTGACAGTAAACCTGTGCTAATGCCAATAAGATTGTCTTCTGCCATCATATTAAATTTATTTAATCGACCAAAGGTACACAGACGTGTTAGCGAATAACCACATTCTTACATGTGTATTATATATTTTCACCTTCCATACCAATTGCACATACGGTATGTGCTGAGTGGGTTGTGTGTCTGTTTCCAGCCGGCGTCGGTGTAAGAAATGCTTTCAAAGCAATATCGGCGCACATTTGTCGAAAGCTTCGAGGATGCGTTTGGAGGAGAACCATAAGCTTTTATTTGTTGGCTGTTTCCACAGTTTTCTGCCCATTAATGGCTGCACCTCATCGTATTGTGTGTGTGTAGTGATCTGTGGTAGTATACCTTGCGCAATCAAGTACAGGCTAGGCAAGTGTGAAATGAAGGCCATGCTAGGTGTTATACCCACCACATGTGTTAAGCTTAAGTATTTATTAAATGTGAAATGTAGGCTAAGTTGCTAACAATGGAAAACCTTATTAAAATAATTTGAATAAGACACAACAAGGCTTACTGTCTCTTTCTCTGGTTCCATGACGCAGCTTCAATTGATAATCGGTCAATTATGAACCATTGTCTCGTTATCCTTCGTTGCAGCCATATTCTGAGCATTTGATCTGTCAATTCAGCATCTGATCTCATCTGAAACCGATGCGTTGTCAAGTTGAAATTCATTATACAAACTTGTTGGTTCGAGAAAAGGCCCACCGAAGGTGAAAGGTCATAGTGTACGGAATCCAAGCTCTTTCAAACGAAAAAGAATTCAATCACCGACCGATATTTTTCCTTTTATATTTTTTTAAAATCCTAGGAACTACTAGTCCGAATAGGTTTAAAATTTGACAGAATGTACGTCTGACACAAATTTATAGTATTTTTTGCGATAGTGCAAAAAGTGGCAAATGTATGACATCTTATTGGTATTCTCCAAGTTTTAGGTTTTTTATGTATTTTTCTATAATTTTTTTTTGCTTTTTTATTTTTTGTATTATTTTCCAGACAAATTAAATCTTCCTTAAAACTCTCGTTTTGCATTCGGCTCAAAAACGAAACACAGATAAGTAATAAATACTCGTCGTTGTCGAAACAAAAATTTGAAATAGCTAACGCTCTCTCTGTCTATGCCTTGTCGTATGTTATGTGCTCGTGTGACTTTTATTGCCTTTGCTGTGCTATGTACACACACATACACACATATGTGTTCATCTAACGAGCATTGCTGGTTGTTTATAAAATACAATGAACGAGTAAGTATTTGTATGACTTTAACATGGCAGGCTTCCTGTCCTGTTATTGTGGCATAGTTTCAGCAATAAGATTATCATTAGATTCCCATTACAGTTACTTCGGAATTTCATATGAAGTCCATAATGATTGTTGATAAGCGGATTTAGCTAAAAACGGAAGACATTAAAAAAATGAAGGTAAGAACAAATTAAATTAAAGCGAATATTTTTATTGTTGTGGCACACCAAAATTGCGGCAGGGTATATAATAAATTGAGGAAAAATTTCCTAGAAAGAAACATTTTCTTTTATGATCATAATGTTGTTCAAATATAATTCAGAGGTAGAGGAAAACATAATTTTCGGAGAAAAAATTATATAAGTTGCCAAAGGAATGTTTTTGGATAATCGAGCTTATTTGATAATGGTGTCGCAATGTTTACACTAGAAAGTGGTTGTGTTGTGGACTAAATAAGAGACCACAAGTTTATTGATCCCATTTTATCTTCTAATCAATGTGAAAAATTCAATGAATTAGTTGAAATGGAATTGCGATTAAAAGTTATATATATTTGAAATCAAAGTTAAAGATATTGGCATAAAAACTGTGAATTAGTGTATAAATTTTGTTTGGAAGTATTCTTCTTCTTCTTTATTGGCGTAGACACCGCTTACGCGAATATAGCCGAGTTAACAACTGCGCGCCAGTCGTTTCTTCTTTTCGCTACGTGGCGCCAATTGGATATTTCAAGCGAAGCCAGGTCCTTCTCCACTTGGTCCTTCCAACGGAGTGGAGGTCTTCCTCTTCCTCTGCTTCCCCCGGCGGGTACTGCGTCGAATACTTTCAGAGCTGGAGTGTTTTCGTCCATTCGGACAACATGACCTAGCCAGCGTAGCCGCTGTCTGGTTTTTGTTGTTGATTTGCGAGGTCTAACGCCACACGGATAAGGTCCAATCAGTTCATTGACGGTGGGCTTTAACACAATACGCTCGATAGAACCTTATATGCGATGTTGAGGAGGCTAATCCCACGGTAGTTGGCGCAGATTGTGGGGTCTCCTTTTTTATGGATTGGGCATAGCACACTTCAATTCCAGTCGTTGGGCATGCTTTCGTCCGACCATATTTTACAAAGAAGCTGATGCATGCTCCTTATCAGTTCTTCGCCGCCGTGTTTGAATAGCTCGGCCGGCAATCAATCGGCCCCTGCCGCTTTGTTGTTCTTCAGGTGGGTAATTGCTATTCGAACTTCTTCATGGTCGGGTAATGGAACGTCTGCTCCATCGTCATCGATTGGGGAATCGGGTTCGCCTTCTCCCGGTGTTGTGCTTTCACTGCCATTCAGCAGGCTGGAGAAGGGTTCCCTCCATAATTTAAGTATGCTCTGGGCATCGGTAACTAGATCACCTTTGGGGGTTCTACAAGAGTATGCTCTGGTCTTGAAACCTTCTGTAAGCCGCCGCATTTTTTCGTAGAATTTTCGAGCATTACCCCTGTCGGCCAGCTTATCAAGCTCTTCGTACTCACGCATTTCGGCCTCTTTCTTTTTCTGTCTGCAAATGCGTCTCGCTTCCCTCTTCAACTCTCGGTATCTATCCCATCCCGCACGTGTTGTGGTCGATCGTAACGTTGTGTGGTAGGCAGCCTGTTTTCTCTCCGCTGCGACACGGCACTCCTCGTCGTACCAGCTGTTCTTTTGCACTTTCCGAAAACCAATGGTTTCGGTTGCAGCTGTACGTAAGGAGTTTGAAATGCCGGAATGTTTGGAAGTATTAGACTTCCTTATTCAAATGTTGGTACCAGTTCGGCCAATAAGTAGCAGTTCATAGTCATCATTTCTTGAATCTCTCACATAGGGCTCAATAAACTATTTACACCTTCTCTTGTTTTTGGGTAGCATCTTCAGTTCGTTTGACGATTTTCCACATTCGTCGATTTCTTTTGAGGAATTTTCCTGCACGTTGCCCCTTTTGCGAATATCTCTAGATCAAAATGCCTCCAAACTACTTTCACGTTGCATGCTGTCAACGCAGTTTTATAGTCAAAGGAAACAACTTTTCTTATAGTCTTTATTTGGGAGAACGAACAGGATATCGCAATCATTCTTCAGGGATATTATCTTCTACCCAAATATAGGAAAAATTTAGAAGCAGAAGTTTCGCGGTGTGTTCTGGGCACTCTTTCAGAGTTTTAGCCCGGATTCTATCGTACTTTTGCGACTTGTTGTTTCTCACTTCATTCCTGAAATGATTTCCTTAAAGGATGGAGGTCCTCTGTTTGACTTTATCGGACGTTTTATTGTTGGAAGAGTTGAGTATTTCTGTGAAATGTTCTCTAAATTGTTTGCGCTGCTTATCGCTTGTCGTAAATAGGGTTATGGTATACTCGTATGATCATATTAAACGAGTGGCTTCATTACTTTTACTAGCAATAGTTCAGCGCATTAATAAAAAATGTTGAATCTTCAGTATTATTAAAGCCAAGCGTAAGAGGGCAATGCAAGAATCAAGTAAGAATAAAGGACAAAGTTAAATTCGAGAATACATAAACGTTCAAAACTTTTGAAATCTTTTGGGATTAAGGAAATGTTTAAGGTATTTAATTTTTTTTTCACTTTTTTTGTTTTTTAAATTGAATATCATACATGAATACTGAATACTGAAGAATATTGTGTTAAAATTTCAAGTCAATTAAAGCAAAATTGACGAAGTTATGAGCATTTGTATACCTGCCCGATTTTCGTACATACATATACCTGACCCGACCCGAGCGCGCTATTGTTATTCGGCATGCAAAGCGTTTTTCTCACAACTCACGTTTTTAAAGTCGGTGCCCCTCATAACTTCAAAACTACTGCACCAATCCTTTTGAAATTTTAAACACTATTTCTGTACATATTTTACGAGGTAACGCTGTCGAGTTTTTTTTTTTTTGTTCATAATTTTGATTTTACAATGACAAATTAGCCGATTTTTTCTCAAAAAATTGTGTTTTTCACTTCAAAGTCTTCGAAAAAATTCAAAAATTGAAATTAAAAAAAAAAACTCGACAGCGTTACCTGGGGCAAACTATTATCTAACGAATGAACTTGGGGTTTTTGATTTCAGATGATCCAGCACCGACTTATGAGGGGCACTGCAATTCAACTTTTTTGCGAGACACGTCCGAACAATTGCTACCATTGCCATAGTTTTCAATATTTCTTTATAAAAATTTGATGAGACATTCCTCAAATGTCACACTTTAATGTACTTTTCGTTAAATAAATATATTCTAACTGTGTCGTTAGAAAAAAAATCACAAAACATGCCTTTTTTCGTGCTGTTTGACCTTAACCTTGCCCCAGGTAATCAACTCCCCAAGCATCATTTTCCCAATGGCTTATATTCAGTATTTGAAGCCAATCAGAATGTGAAAATTGACTTAATTAAAATTTAGTATCTTAGGAAAATATAATATTAAATATATATTAAGAAAAAACTGTATTTGTTAAGGCAATTGACATAGTTTTCGTTATACTTGTATACGGCATGGAATTTGTGCACTTTGAAAGTAAGTCACTAGTTCTCGGGGGCATACATACTATCTAAACCTTTTTATACCATCAAAGGATGTATTAAAGAAACGTCAAGAATCTTATAAAGGAAATATATAATATATTAATATATATGTATACAAAAATGATCAGCGGGACAAACCGATTCGAGTCCATGTCACCAAGAAGCTGTTAATTTGTTGAAAACATTGATATCGAACCACTATAGCGTGTATGTCATTCAAACTGACCGATCAAAGTAAGAATAAATATCTTTTTTATACCATTTTATTTACACAAAATGCAACTGTGAGTGGTATTATTAACTTAAATATTACTCTGCATTTTTGCTGTTTTAAAATTTTTTAATTTTATGTTATGAATTATACATAACAATCTGGTACAAATCGGTTATATGAAACTCAGAATTTTCATACAAAAATTGTGCGAGGAAAGGTCTATAGTTAATTATTTGAGAGAGGTGAGGTATGCATACACACTTGTTCTTAGCGTTTTTAAAGGGAGTGTGGGTATTTTTATAATTTTGCTTTACATTAAAGGACTACAAAACGTTGCTAAAAAAGTGCAATCGTTTTATATATAAAGAAACATATACATATGTTATTAAGAAAGTTTTGAAAATTTGAAAACAACTTAAGTTATTTTACCTTTTCATTGTAAGAATTAAATTAGTATCGCGCAACACATTCATAATGGCTATTCTTTCCTATATGTTTGATCTGAATATTTTTTCTCAGGATATTCGCTGCATTGTCAGATATTAGTATAAACGAACGTAAATATGAATTCGGTGCGGCTCACCATTCTGTTCCTATTGATGTAATATAGTAAATAACCTTGTTACAAACAATAGTTTGGCCTATAAAATTAATCAGCTCTTGGGCAATTTATTATTTGTGTATAAAAGTCGGGAACCAAAACAGTAGAACATACAGAAATACCTCACATCGAACAATCTAATTAATTTAGATATAATATATTCAATATTAAATATTTTACATTGTCTTGTATATGTTTTCTTATGTACCATACTTATTAAAGCATATTTAGTTGTTCAATATTGCTAACACCAGCTACAGCTACAGAATATACAACATAGGAATTCACACACACAAGAATTTTGCTTGTGCAATTTCATTAGCAAGTATTTAGTTGTTGCCTCAACCACATGCATAACTGCCTACAATAATTGGATTCATATTAGAATGTCTATGCCCAATGTGGTTTTACCCACTCTGCACATTAGCACCCAACCACGCACAGAACGAGCACCATAGTCGCATTCGGTGGGTATACAGCAGTGTGCACATACATATGCTTAAATGTTATGTAAATATATGTAAGCTTATATGCATAGAATTAATAGCAGGTAATCTTTTATAATTAAAAAGATTTACTGGCTTATTGTTATATGGTGTTGTCGAGCGACTCATTGTGGTGCGCGTTTAAGTGGTTTTGTTGTTGTTGATAAATTATGTGTGCACGTTTTTTTTTTTGTTTTTGCCTGCGCTGTTGTTACCTTGATTACATGCTAATATCGTAAATATCTATTGCGCTGACTAGCAATGTGTGCGGCGGATTTTATGAGCGCTTTGCGCAAATCTCCAAACAAGCGCCACCAAACACGCACACAAACATAGAAACTGCACTTGTTTATGTTGTTGTTTGTATCTACCCGGCAGCATAGCCTCCTTACGGCAGACAACCTGTTTGTACGCTCAATTATTTCGACACTATTTGGCTTAATTGAAATTTAGTTTTGTGGTTATTGTTTGTTAGGGTTTATCATACGCCGTGGCTACCAATAACACTGTACAACACCCGAGTGGGTATTGAACCAAACCAATTTTATTCGAATGTAAGTAAAAAAGTGATTTCTTCGTTTTCGAAGTTAGGCTTCAAAATAGAACTATTTTCCACAAAGTTCGAAATTTAGTTGATTTTGAAAATCGTTATTAGTTACAATATATAAGTTAATCAAAAGGTAAATTAATTTTTATATGTTACACAATTTGTTGAAAACAATTGATTTGGTTCAATACTAAGAAAAAACATCCCATTTTGCCGTATAGTGTAATCATCAACCAACCCATATTGTATATATATATATGTTTATTGTTTAGAAAATTTGTTTGCAAAGCGTGCCTTACAAAACCAAATCACATTAATTAAATTACAGTTATTTAGTTTCGCTTTTACACTTGGCCGAATAATTCGTGTTTACTCACTCATACATATTATACATATTTATACATAATATATGGCTAATTTAATAACTGACAAAGAATGTAAAGGTACTTTCCGCCACTGCAATGTGCTAGTGATTAAGCGGTAAATTAAGTAAATACATTATGATATATATGTAAATTAGTCTGAATCGAATTGCACAGTTAAGTCATTTAAATATGCTTTTCACTAATTTAATTATGTGTTGATTTATTGGTAAAATATTACAACAAAATAGGTTGTAAGAGAGATTACATTCCGATTTATAACCAAATCACAATATGAACTTGTTTGTTTCCAAATAAATTCTTTTCAAAGCGAACAGGCGTTGCCTGGAGGTTTGGAGAAGGTTAACAACCCTTTCATTTATTAATCTCACTACTTTGCGCAGTGTTTGAGTTCTAACTAATATTTGATGTCCTTCGAATATACCAAATATTTCCATGCACATAAAATGGGGTCATTCGGAAAAACATAAAGTCTCTCTGTGTCTCTCGTTCGCTTTTAAATGCACCATTAATCTCGGTATGTAGGATAGTTAAAATGCGATAGCTCCTTCAATCATAGCACATGCAGATCAGCTATAAAATTTGATAGTTTTTGAGACACCTCTCACTTTTACTGATTTCATATATCGATCATGACTTGGGTGAAGTTTGAGCATGAACTCAGTTGAACTAAAACCTAACCTTTTACATACATAAATAACGAAGGCTTTTACAATAAACAGCATAGACATAAAGATATTGAACTTATTTGAAATACAATATATCGTCACCTGAAATGCAAAATAACGTATCATCAAAAAATTCGAAATTGAGTGTCTTGTTGATTAAGCTTCACTACTGCAAATAACATACATAATATTACATATGTTCAACATTTTCAGGTCCTGCGGTGAGATATAAGCCAGTTTTAACCAATATTAAAATTTTACTTCACTCATGTTCCATTTTATTTCCTGCTTCATTCATGCCTCTGTAAATTTCCGAAAATGTTGTTACGTTATTTTGCATTTCAGGTGGCGATATGTATGTTTGACTAAGAAATGGCTTGCAAAATTCTGAAATTTCATTATAATTTGATAATTTCATATATGTATGGATTGTTGAGACATCAAAAGCATCTCCAAAAAATTGTTATTGCTTAACATCTGTGCGCCTAAGTTTAAGTCATTTACTGCGTTTTAAAACGGCGGCTCCTTAGGTAAGGTTAAGCTAAGTTAAGCTAAGTTAAGTTAAGTTAAGTTAAGTTAAGTTAAGTTAAGTTAAGTTAAGTTAAGTTAAGTTAAGTTAAGTTAAGTTAAGTTAAGTTAAGTTAAGTTAAGTTAAGTTAAGTTAAGTTAAGTTAAGTTAAGTTAAGTTAAGAAAGCGAATGTTATATTGCGAGTATCCAAGAGTTAAGCTATCAGGGATCCAACTACAGCTAGCCATTTTGCTTTCAGGTGCTTTGGTCTCTACGAAAGTTTTTTATTATATGATTACCTTGTACTTCAAAACCTATGAGCAGTCTGAAAATGAATTCCTCTCGTTAAAGTGAAAAGGTTCGTCGCAATTTTATATTTCCTTCTCAATAAAACTAGCTAAAGAGTTACATAGGTTTCCTCGGGTAAAAAACAGCATTTTTTCCGCAAGCTTTTTTTATATAAAAAATAAAATAATTTATTAACATTTTTATTGTTATAAACATATACTATTATTAATGAAATTTTAAAATCTGTGGAAAAAATATTTAAACTCGGTCATTGCGACGCCATTTCCGGTGACCCCTCTGAAAAAAGATGCATCCGCTGTCGTAAAAACCAAATGGTTTGCGGCAATGTTAAAGAGGTTTCTCAGACAGTATATTACACCATTATTAAAATATTTTATCTTAAAAGTGTGTATCCGAAATTTAGGTGACCAAATTAACTCCACCAAAACTGTTCTGTCGTCCATGTCAATACTTTCCTCACTTTGTCAATATGTATTTTGTTCACTATGCCTTAAAAAAAAAATTTAATACTTAGAAATTCAACTTGATTTTGGCTAATCTGCAATCTGTGTTCCAGCATTGCTTGAATTTGCCTTAATTCGCAGCATAATATATAAAAAATTATTTCATAAATATTTAACGATCTAATTCATGAAAAAATCACACCCGCACTCAAGCGGCATTATTTTCCTTTCTTATTTCAGCTTGCAATAGCATTTCTTTAGAATTTTTATCCATTTTGTTGGTTTTGCCCGGCATGCTGTTGACTTAAGCACCGTAGCGTGGTGAGTATGATAATATCACCAACTTGAAGTGGTGCTCAAAGCGGCCATGAAAACGCATACAATAACAGCAGAGCAAATTTTGCATAACGTCTCATAAAAATCGATTTTTATTACGTTGTCCCATGTTTTGTTTTGCAGATTTTTTCCTTTTGTTTCCCCTGACGACGACCCAGATGTTATCGCTTTCTTGATGTTATAGCCATTGCTGTTGTTATTGCTTGTAAGTACCCGTTCATTTTGTTGTTGTGGAAAATAATTTAATAATACTTATATGTGCTGGCGATTGCTGTGTGGCATGCATAATTGATTGGTTTTTAATGAGGGTACGCGCAACCGCAGCGGTGGGCGGTATGGGGCTGGCGAATGCAAAGCGTCTGACAGTCGGTCTGCGAATGATTTTTTATTGCTACATTTATATTTTTTCGCTTGAACACTATGAAATGTGGAATGGTTATGTGCGAGCTAGAAACTCGTTTATAATAAATTTCAAGTGCAGATAAATGGCGCGCGGCGACGTTTTTATATCGAATGTATTTCTATTATTGGCTGCCATTTGCACGGAGGATGTTGGGACATTACTGCTGTCGCACGATATTTTTTGGCTTGACATATATTTGTATACATTTATATATTTTATATAGATGTGTGGGTGTGTGTGCTTGTTATTGAGCAAGTGTTTATGCTTGTTTGGCATGCTGCATGTGGCATGTGGCAATGAGTCGCATTGTGCACCAATGAAGTGGTGCATTTGTGTAATAACTCGCCATGCAGCTTTATGGCACTTTGTCACGCGTGAAGAGTAATTCAACAACAATTCTATACGCAGTCACCGTCTGCTGCAAGACATTTGTGCCACTCTTTCGCAGATCGCAGTGGCATTGCTTAATGACAGCCACAATGCTGCTTCAGCGCGCGTGTTACAGCTGCTGCTTGATTTCCAGTGAATAGTGTCAGCATTGTCGTTAATAGCGTCGATTGCTTTCTCTTTTGCACTTAGCCAAGAGGCGACAAATACAAATATGTATATAATTGCTTGAAAATAAATTGCGTTTGCACCTAAGGGTAACACACATTAAATGTGGCCTAAGGCTATTTTGTAGCCAATTAAAATAAGTGTTATAAATTGTTGTTGCTTGTGCTCGCATGAAACTATAACATATTTTCGTGAGGAAATACATTGAATCTTATTTTCTCTGATTTATTTCAAATATTTGAAATTCATTATACTTATTTCGTTCGTCAGTTCTTGTTTATATATGTATGTATTATGGTGCCCGTAAGTCCCATATTGTTTGTGTTTTTATAAACGGACCCTATAGTTTCCTTTTTGGCTCTCAAAATAAAGATCCAAAATAAATAGCCCTTTAATTTCATTTTAAGCCGTGCTTTAATAATACTGCTTTTCCCATGTAACATATACACTGAACCAACGTATTTTTAATAAATTTTTATATAGGGTGATTTTTTAAGAGCTTGATAACTTTTTTTTTAAAAAAAAACGCATACAATTTGCAAAATCTCATCGGTTCTTTATTTGAAACGTTAGATTGGTTCATGACATTTACTTTTTGAAGATAATTTCATTTAAATGTTGACCGCGGCTGCGTCTTAGGTGGTCCATTCGGAAAGTCCAATTTTGGGCAACTTTTTCGAGCATTTCGGCCGGAATAGCCCGAATTTCTTCGGAAATGTTGTCTTCCAAAGCTGGAATAGTTGCTGGCTTATTTCTGTAGACTTTAGACTTGACGTAGCCCCACAAAAAATAGTCTAAAGGCGTTAAATCGCATGATCTTGGTGGCCAACTTACGGGTCCATTTCTTGAGATGAATTGTTGTCCGAAGTTTTCCCTCAAAATGGCCATAGAATCGCGAGCTGTGTGGCATGTAGCGCCATCTTGTTGAAACCACATGTCAACCAAGTTCAGTTCTTCCATTTTTGGCAACAAAAAGTTTGTTAGCATCGAACGATAGCGATCGCCATTCACCGTAACGTTGCGTCCAACAGCATCTTTGAAAAAATACGGTCCAATGATTCCACACCAAACAGTGCATTTTTCGGGATGCATGGGCAGTTCTTGAACGGCTTCTGGTTGCTCTTCACCCCAAATGCGGCAATTTTGCTTATTTACGTAGCCATTCAACCAGAAATGAGCCTCATCGCTGAACAAAATTTGTCGATAAAACACATTTCGAACCGAACACTGATTTTGGTAATAAAATTCAATGATTTGCAAGCGTTGCTCGTTAGTAAGTCTATTCATGATGAAATGTCAAAGCATACTGAGCATCTTTCTCTTTGACACCATGTCTGAAATCCCACGTGATCTGTCAAATACTAATGCATGAAAATCCTAACCTCAAAAAAATCACCCGTTATTTATAACCATGCTTGTTCGTATTGTCCAAAATGCTTTTCTCATCAAAGTTCAGATCTTGTCCGAAAAATCTTTGCTCATAGTAGGTTGTTTTGCGAAAAACTAACTGTATATTCGAAGATTTCAGAAATGTTTGAAATGAAAGCGTTTTCTGTTGGTCATTGAAATATACGTACTTAACATTTCTATGTCTTACGTAAACAAGTGCTTTTTTTTCTATTGAGAAAGCACCAAAAATAAAAAAAATAAATTGTTTTAGAGCTACATTTAAAGTAAGAATGGGAAAATCTACCTTCTGAGCTTATTGGAACGTTATAAAGTAGACTTTTTTCACTTCCAAGGACTATCCAATCGAAACAGATAAAACGCAGAGGCATATGCAAACACTTTAAAGGATAAAAAAAATAGAGTGTGCTTATGACCGCACGACTGAAGTAAAACTTCTTTCTCTCTATCTATATGTATATATACGAATGTGTGTGTACAATATATACATGTATGCACATATACATATATTCATCGTCCAAAACACGGGAAAAATTAGGAAAAATTATTTTAATTTTATTTCTCTTTATTTTTATTTAAATAAAGTAATATTTCAAATAAATTATATTTATTTCCACTATTACAATGTGAAGATGTGCAAAATGAACTTCATTTCTTCAAAGAAAATTGATGACCTTCATGAAATGTGCATATTCGCATTATTTCGTTATCATTTCCATATTTGTACCAATAGAATTTCTATGGGCTATACATACAAACATATGTATATTATTTCTTTGGCACATTTGTCTGTATGTACATTAGGGTGATTCAAAAAAAAATTTTTTTGTTTTTTTTTATTGGTACTCGGAAAAATGGGTTCCTAGACACCTCTAAGAAATCCTCTCCAAATATGAGTTTTTAATTGTAACGGGAAGGTCCTCCGCCTAACGGTTTTCTATTTTTTCTTATTATCAGATAGAAAAATTTATATCTCGCTTCCAACTACTTGAAAAAATATCTTGTTAATTAGGTTTTGTAGGAAATTGAATGCTCTAAAATATGGTCTCTTATGATTTTTTCGTAAACCCAACCGTTTAAAAGATATTAACGGTTGAAATTTGACTATTTTTGGAAAAATTCTTTATTTCTTATTAATTTTATAACTCAATGAAAAAAAATTATTATGAATAGGTTTTTGCAGAGGATTTCTTAGAGGTGCTTAGGAACCTATTTTTCACAGAACCAAACGAAAAAAAAATTTTTTTTTTTGATCCACCCTAATATGCATTGATGTTTGACGATGAATATCTCGTAAACGCTTAACTTAATCGAAAAATCATAGTACACCATTTTTATAGAGCAGTAAATTTCCTACAAAACTATGTGTTTCATCATTCATAATAATTTTTTTTCATTGAGTTATAAAATTAATAAGAAATAAAGAATTTTTCCAAAAATAGTCAAATTTCAACCGTTAATATCTTTTAAACGGTTGGGTTTACGAAAAAATCATAAGGGACCATATTTTAGAGCATTCAATTTCCTACAAAACCTAATTAACAAGATATTTTTTCAAGTAGTTGGAAGCGAGATATAAATTTTTCTATCTGATAATAAGAAAAAATAGAAAACCGTTAGGCGGAGGACCTTCCCGTTACAATTAAAAACTCATATTTGGAGATGATTTCTTAGAGGTGTCTAGGAACCCATTTTTCCGAGTACCAATAAAAAAAAACAAAAAAATTTTTTTTTTGAATCACCCTAATGTACATACATATGTACATACATTCATAATAACAAGTGTCGCACACATCTTTCGCATCTCCGTTGTCACGGACAATCAATGGCCGAAACTCAAAGAGTCACGCCCGGAACACATAGAGCGGGGCAGGTTGCAAGCGACATCTGTCAAATATTAAAATACACACGTTCTTATGGACACAGTTATGTAGTTGTGTAGCTGTCTAAATAACTGTGTCGTTAAGAATGTGTGTATTTCAATATCAGATTCAGATGGCGCTTGCAGTCTGTCGCGTTCTATGTGTTCAGCACATCAATCTGTCGAAGCATTGACTCGACGAGACGCGAAAGAAACTAACAAACGATCGCCGATTGTTACCGCTTCCCTTGCCGCTGTAACAGCTTCGCCGTCCAACGTGCGTAAATATGTATTCATATGTATGAACTTGCATAAGGAGCATGCATGCATGTGTTTATGTCTTCATATCCATATTCATGCATACATATATTTATGTCTCTTCATATTCTTGCGTATGTGAGACAGAGAACATAATGTATTTTGTACACATTTTCGGTGTCAAAATGAAACAAAATATAAACTAGCAAAACGAAATTCTTCGTTGGGAGCAGTGATGCCACTGAAAATTTTTTTTTGTAAACATACAAATTCAAAAAAGTAAGCAAACTGAAAAAAAAGTAAGCAAAAATTTTTTCAAGTTCACTTTAATTTATAATAACAAAACGTATGCTTATAAATATAAGTAACAAAATAAAGATAACCATTCATTAACATTTTAAATAAGCAGGTAACTAAAAAAAAATGTTTAAAAATAAAGTTACTTTTTCAAAAAGTAATAAATTCGGTTTACAGTTGCGGTCAATTTTCATTTAAAACATAGTTCGATGCATAACAGATACAAAATAAATACAAGTTTAAATATTACACAAACTTTACCAAAAATAATCAAATTTCAAAAACCTCCAATAGAAATTACAAACTTTTTATTCAGAATTTTCAGAGATTTGGCCTAAAAAACTCAAAATTCTAAAACTTAACGGTAGTTTTCAGCGACTTTAAACTTGCACTTAATTGTACATAAATTTTATGGGCATGCTCAACAACTTTTTGAAAATTCTGAGTAAAAAATTTGTAATTTTTTTAAATTTTTTTTTAAATCTGATTATCTTTTGTAAAGTTTGTGTAATTTTTTAAACTTTCATATATTTTCAAAGATTTTCTTTTGCAGCAGACGAAACATAATTTGGCTTGCGACTAGTGCACAGTTCTTTGGACAGCATTATGTTATTAATAGTTTTTAAGCTGAGTTTATTTCTCAATTTCGTTTTTATCAGATTTAATTCAGAAAATTGCCGTTCAGCAGCTGCTGAGCTGTGCGGCAATGTCATTAAATTTTGTACCAAATTGGTCAAATCCTTAAAACAATGTTCGCCCATTCCATCTTTATGGTATGAAACTTGTTCCCAAAAATCTTCAATATCCATATCCCTTTTCAAATCGAGTTTGGAAAATCTTAATATTTTCCATTGCTGTACAATTACGTCCTCATCAAACTCAAATAAATTGGAAAATTGATACAACAAGGGCTCAATTTGTGTTTGATGATCAGATAAAACTCTGCTGGGCGTAATAATCGATAATAATTTTAGGTCATTTCTCGAAAAATCGAACCTTTTTTTAATTTGCTCTAACAGCTCCAAATAAAAATTTAAAATGCTATTTTTTATTCTAACTGTATCAGAAAAGGATAGTTCATTTTTTTGCAAATGTTGTTCTGCCTTGGATCCAATGCATATTTCTTCTATTGGTAAATAGTTTTCTTTTTCGTGCAAATTAATATTTTCTAATGATTCCAAACCGCTTACATATTCAATTTTCATGAAATTGCTTAATAATAATTTGAAAGTCGTGTCCAGATGGGAATATAAATAAGGCAAGCGAACTTTTTCCGATTGAAATTCCCTGTTGAGATCATTTATGATTTTGAGGATATATGTATGATAAAAAAAGAAAGTAGGTTTTGATTTCAGGATCATTCATTTGCATTGCCATCTCATTGGCTTTGATTCCATTTACTTCCAACACAGAGTCTAAAAAATATAACTGTAATGGATTCCACTGTTCTATTATTCTGTTTATGACTGCTTCCAGTGAAAGCCATCGGGTCATGGAAATACCCAATATTTTATGTGGCTGCACCGAACAATAATCTTGAAAATCTTTAAATTCTTCAATTCTTTTTGGACTGTGTGCAAAAAATTTGTAAATATTACGGCAAAGTTGTTCGATTTGACCAGGCAGTTTTTTACACGCGTAAGCGGAACATAAATGTAGTGAATGGCAAGAACATTTTAAATAAAACAAATTAACATCGTTTCTAAACTTTCCTACTAATCCATTTACCTCTGAAGCCATTACATTTGCGCCATCGGTGGCGAGACCTATGATGTTCTCTAATGCAACGCCCTGTTCGTTGAAAAATTCTTTAATACTTGTATATACACTTGTTGCATCTGCATTTACTACGCTGATTAAACCCAAAAATTTATCGCTTATTCTTTTTGTCAAATGGTCAAAATATCTCACAATTAAGACTAACGATTTCTTCGTTGATACGTCGGTAGTTTCATCAACAATGAGCGAAAATTTTATTTGTTTTAATTGATCCACAATTTTATCCCTTGCCTTATTACCTAAATAAATAAATAAATATTTTCTTGTGCAAAGAGGAAGAAAATGTGCATATATATTACCTAAAATTTCCGCTACATTTGCTGACTTGGTTCTTGCCATTTGAAGAGCAGCTGCAATTTTTGAGTCCGGGCAGCATTCTTTAATAAGAGACGGCAAGGAATCCATCAACAGAAATGGCAAATTATGACATATCAAAAACATGACCAATGTCAGTTCAGCTTGACGCACTTGCTGGGAAAGTTGCTGCTTTTCTACATTCATGCATGATTCGATATTCACTTGATCTTTTTTACGCTCAACATTTTGCAAGTGACAGGATAATTTAGAATGCTTGTTTAAGTACGTCACGTTATTTGCAATTTTCTTTTCGCAGGCTATACAAAAGCTGGACCCATCGTTGTTTTGCAGCCAAGGAAATTTACTTAGCCAAGCTGACCTAAACTTTCGTTTAGTTTTTTTTGCTTCTGCTTCATGAGTGTCGCTATCAAGTATGAAAAAATAAGCGTTTGGAATATAATAGTGTTTCCAAAGAACTAACCTGCTTTCACTATCAGATAGTGGGACTTTTTTTCCAATGGCTCTGACGGCTTGTTTTTTTTAATCAAATACCTATTAAAGCATAATTGATAGATAAATTAAAACTATGAATTACACTTTTACTCACCTATCCATAAATGCTACTTTATTAATTACAGCAGCACAGTATACAAAAGTAAAAAATTTACATTGCCGCCACTTGCATCAATAACGGGATTATAGCTACTTTCTTCAAATCTTAGCACAGTATACAAACGTCAAAAGTGAACAGTGCTGCCACTTGCATCAATAACATGACTATGAAATGTATAAGTGCTTAACAGTGCTGAACAGTGCTATCACTTATTTAAATTTATTTGAAATACTTAAAATCAATAAATAATACACTTCAATTTAAAAGATCTAAAGAAAAAAGTAAGCAAAATGGGGGAAAAGTGCACAACTTAACATTAAGAAAAAAAGTAAGCACTTTTGCTTACAAGTAAGCAAAACGGCAACACTGGTTGGGAGTCTCTTCATATTCTCTTCTTCGGCATATATGCCTTGTCATCATATGCCGTAAATACATATATTTCTGTCTCTTCATATTCTCGGTTAGAATATGTGAGAGAATTGTAAACAATGTTAAAATTGCGAGGCGAATTCCGACCTTACATACAATGTTAACAAATTTTATGTTCTCTGTCTATACTTTTAAGTTCTCTGGTTCTTGCAAATTTGTTTAGATGCACACATAATTACATATGTATGTACGTGAATATGCGCGAGCGCTTGGTCTTTTAATATGTACATATGGTAAATGAAATGTCGTAAATTTGGCAACGCGGTGAGCCTTCTCTATATTATACGTTCTCTGCTTTCGCCTCGCCTGATCACACTTTTCGTTGCGCGTTCGTCAGCTTACTCCCCAAGCCAAGCGTGCCTAAAGAAGTTTTACTTCAAAAACTATCTGAACAATCAGTACGTAAAATTGTTAAATTAGATAGAAGGTTGGGAGCCATCACGTTTTACGGAACAATTGACTTGATTTTTATCGATCACAAAATGAACAGCGATTGCTTCAAAGCATTGTTGGAGTCCGTATTTCCAAAATTAAGTGATCTCTTTGGACCAATTCTTAGGATTTTTCAACAAGACAATGCTTCCTATTCGAGTAGTAAAGTTGCTTATTTCGATTCAAAACGTTAATTTCATGACCTGTCCGCCATATTCTCCAGATCTTAACGTAATTGAGTGTTGGAGGCTGGTTAACACGGAAGGCATATTAAGGAGAAAAGCAACACGAAGATAAGGAAACATTAACTGCAGCTATTAAACGTGCTTGGAATGAGCAGCAGTGTATAATATGGAATTTTTTAATATTTTAAATCTACATATTTTAAAAAACGATATTCTAATGCAATAATTCACAATTATGCGGTTTTAAAAAAAATGTTTTATTTATTATTTCCTTAAAAATTTTTCTTTCAAAAGTTATACGGAAGTGAAGTTAAACATCAAAAGACCAGAGCATTCATAAAATTTATTTTTCCATTCTGTGTTACTCATACGACATGGTGCACCGTATGAATACGATGCATTTGAAGCATAATATAGCCGCGTGTAACTATCAATGCAACCTTTTTCTGAAAAGTATCAGATAAAAACTTTATAAAAGTTCCACGTAAAATAAAGGGTGATCCAAGTAGAGGTACTTTTTTCGAAAGCCCTTTTTTACAGATCATGCGTGAGCCGTGTTAAGCTGCCTTGTTATGTATTTTTGTTTAGAATTGTTTAGCATTCCATCATCGAAAGACTTCGCTCGACTTATGGTCAACATAATCGGCTTACTGAGCGTAATACGAGGGCTGTCCGATAAATAACCGACCTAACCATGATGCACGCGACTTTTTCAAATTTTTTTTTTTTTCTACATAGTCTCCTTGTAACTCCACACACTTCTCCCAGCGATGCTCTCATCTCTGCAACCCTTCCAAATAGTACTTGGCGTCTTTGTCTGCAAAATACGAGTTCACGAAAGAGATTGCCTCCTCATTTGACGAAAATCTCTGGCCGCCGAGCGCAGTTTTAAGTTGAGGAAACAAAAAAAAGTCGCTTGGTGCTAGATCCGCAGAATAAGGTGGACGGTCAAGCAGTTCGAACCGCAATTCGTGGATTTTCGCCATGGCGACTGTTGAGGTGTGAGATGGTGCGTTGTCTTGGTGGAACAAGACTTTCTTTTTTTGCAAATGTGGCCGATTTTTCGAAATTTCTTCCTTTAGCTTGTCCAATAATGATGCGTAGTATGCTCCTGTTATAGTTTTTCCTTTTTCAAGATAGTCGATAAAAATAATTTCATGGCTGTCCCAAAAAACACTCGCCATCACTTTCCCAGCCGAATACACAGCTTTAGGTTTTTTTGGGGCTGGTCCCCCCTTTTCAATCCACTGTTTAGATTGTATTTTTGTTTCGGGCGTATAATGATGAATCCAAGTTTACTCTACAGTTATCAATCGGCGCCAAAAACGGGTTTTATTGCCTCTAAACTGAGCCAACAGAGCGCTGGAAATGTTCATGAGCGCACGTTTGTGGTCTTGCGTAAGCAAACGCGGCACCCAACGCGCGGACAGCTTTCTCATGCCCAAATCTTGGTTTAATATGTGACAAACAGTTTCTTTTGACATCTTCATAATCTCAGCTATTTCCCTAACTTTAATCCGGCGGTCGTCTAGTACCAATTGAGGAACTTTAGCGATGTTATCGTTAGTGGTTACAGTTTTTGGACGCCCAGGACGTTCATCATCTTCCAAGCTCCTGCGACTACGTTTAAATTCAGCTGCCCAAAATTTTACGGTGGTAAACGATGGTGCAGAGTCACCATACACAGAGTCCAACTCATCTTTGATTTGTGAAGGCGTATTGCCTTTCAAAAATAAAAATTTAATTACAGCTCGATATTCAATTTTTTCCATTTTGGGGAAATCACCGAAATAGACTCACAAAAACGACTGTCAACAGATAATTGCGCAAGATAAATTTCTGAAATTTTGCCGAGTAGCTGTTATAATATGCACAATTTGAAGTAGAAACTTTTTTTTCAGATGTGCCGCTAGCTTCACGTTGAGGTCGGTTATTTATCGGACAGCCCTCGTATTCGCAACACCATCTATCATCTTGAGACCCATCTTTCATTATTGGATTATATTCGACCGAATAGACCACGTCCAAGCAAGCAAGCAAGCAGTGAACAAAATATGAACAAAAATGAACGTATAGAAAGACTTGGCGCATTTTATGTCGAGATATTAATTTAAAAGCGTACAAAATACTACTTGTGCAGGAATTGAAGCTGCTCGACACTCCAAAGCGACAGCGCTTCGCTCCATGAACTTTTGAAAAGTTTCAAGAAGATCCGACGTCTTCGAGCCAAATGTTCAGCGATGAGAACCATAAAAAAAAAAAATTGCCGCAATATGAAGAAATTCAAGAGTGTTTGTGAGTCGGTGGAATCATCGGTCCAAATTTCCTCAAAAATTATCCGGTGAGAACGTAACCGTCAATGGCGAACGTTATCGCGTCATGAAACCCGACTATTTAGTGCCTAAAATTTCAACAAGACGTCGCCACTTCCCACACATCTAATCAATGGATTTATTGGGAGAACCCTTCGATGAGCACATAATTTTACGATTTGGGCTGGTCGATTGGCCACCAAGGTTATGTGAGACCCTTAGCCTTTTTGTTATGGCTGTGGTATATGCGCCAATCCCGTTTCGATTCAGACTTTAGAGCAAAACATTACGAGTGTTGTTCGACGGATGGGAGACGTAGCCATGGCCAACATTTGAAAGAAAAAATCGTCAAAAAATAAATTTCAAAGAATGTTTTTTCGAAGAGTAATCAACATTTCTCAATAAATTTTAAATGTTTCTGTGTTGTTTTTTTAAGTAGGGAACCTCGAAATTGATTAATCTTCAAATGGGAAAAATAAACTAACTTAAGCTTGATTTAGTTTTAAAATAAAGAGCTAGTTGACGTTAAAATATTTTTTAAGAATAGCTTGGATGCTGATCTTATATTAACTAGTTTTATCAACTTAGTGATGATCTCAGTGCTCCTGTTGAGTTCAGATTGCATAGCTGACGCTACAAAAGTAGACCAATAAGGACAGCAATTGACGGAATAATTTTTCCCACTCTTTTGACAATTACCTTCAGTAATCTTTAAAATTTACTACCCAATTTCGGAGTCAATGATCTCAACTTTAAGAACGAATAATCGTCATAGTCATAATCGACTGTCAGATCAACAATTGAGCGTCTAGTGAAAATTTTTGAAAGAAAAGACATAGTTACGGTTTGGTGTGATTCGTGGATCAGCGGCGTCATTGGGCCGTACTTATTCCGCGAAGATCAGGACCGGCACGTTACTGTGTATGGGAATCGCTACCGCTAAATGATAACCCAAAATTTTTGGCCCGAAAGAATAAATGAATGTCACAATCGATTTATTGAAAACCAAGTTTGATGAACGTGTTATCTCATGAAATGGCCCAGTCAATTGGCCGCCACGGTCGTGCGTTTTGACGCAGTTAGACTATTTCTAGTGGACCTACGTCAAGTCCATGGTCTATGCCAACAAACCAACAACAGTTGATGAAATTTGAAGGAATATCTAATGTGAAATTGCAGCGATTTATTCTAGAAAACCGTCGAGACTTGTTTCCAGCGTTTGGACTTCTGCGTGCCCGTGGTGGCCAATTAAAATAAATCGAGTTCCATACATAATGGCATCGAATGTACTTTCACAGGAATAAACCGTTTTTTATTAAAAAAAAAACACTTTTGCAGCGATCTTATTGAAAAACACGTTGCATGTATTAAGTTTTTCATTGAGTTTTATTATTTCCTCACACACTGATGCTTTTTTATACCAACGGCAATTTTCTTTTTTAAGTTATAAAACCACGGAATATTACCAAAACCAAAAAAGTGCGCACTACTATTATTTTGAACACAACTGCACATTTTGAGGATTATAACCAACTACTTGGACTTTAAACTCTTTAAACTCTCTAATACATAATAATTTTTTTATGTGTAAGAGACGCCACTTTACATATTTATTATTCTGTGAAGTAGTCTAGACATACCATCTTTTCCAGTTTTCTCACAAAAGAGCTTTTAGGTGAGTAACAATACACAATGACACTGGCAGACCGATGTATAAGGTAAATATATCAACAACATCATTAGATTGCTCCCTTATAGAAGGGACACAAGTTATTGGGTTTTGTATACGACAGAGCGTTTAAGAATTTTTCTTATGCTCCACCAGCCAGTACTAATTTGAGCATTAATACTTGTATGGCTATTTGATCAACGCCCACACGCTCAAAAATTAAATAGGTTATAATGAACAGAGTATTTTGTGTAATTTTTGGCGAGTATTGGCTGAGGAGCGCTGACACTTTGTGGACGCACGCCTTTGAGTATATTTGCTCCTCTTTCCGATAGTTTTCTTTCCGATAGTTTTCTTCATATTAACTTTGACCCACTGAATATTTACACGGATATGTATCTGATTACATATGCGAGTGCATGAATTAACGTTTCCTTTCGAGCGTTTTTTGCGCCCACACGTGCGGGTAAATAATGTCCAGCTGTAGTATCGGCATGTCTGTGGCATGTTTGTCTTTACCGTAATTCGATTGCCACCAACGATTGTGTCAATTTCGGTACCAGCCGCTTCCGTTCATTCATTATATCCACAGCCACACAGTCGGACAGCAGACTTACTCGCACAACGAAATTACAATACACCGATGGAAAACAGCCGAATATGAGTATACGACAGAAAATTGATAGTTGTGGATGCCGCCTATATTTCAGCAGCATTTCGTATTGAAAGTCCGGCGCCGGGTGAAATTAACAACGTACGTATCGACTACAGCATGATTTCCGTTTCCTTTGCCGACTGCCTCGAAAGCACGTCAACTGGGTCGGTTTGTTTGTGTTTTGCGCCTTTAGTCGCCCAAGTAATCAACGTTCAATGCCTTTGTTTGCGCACACAAACCAACATCCACACACAGACACGCACACATTCAAGGCACATGCGTTTGTGTCATTGGTGCGACTGTTTTCACTGTTGGCCGTCGGGTTCTTGTTTGGTTCGGAATATCGTGTTGATGCTGCCGTTGCACCTTTTACACATTAACTTGGGTAAATATGCTCAGACGAAATTGCAAAAGGCTCAATGTGGAATTTAAATTCTCTTTCATTGCATTTTGAACTACGAACAAATACTTGACATACCATTCAGCGTGCCTGTAATTATGTAAATTTGCCGGGCAGTGTCTTTGCTTTCCGGCAGATATGTAAATTGTAGCTGGCAAATGTAAAGTAAACACAGAAAATTGTGAAAAATATTTTTAAAGTAAAATTCAAGAAGACTTAAGACAACGTCGAGTTAAACCACAACAGAAACCTTTGTAAAGTAGTCCTCACTCCTTTAGATCGTGCGAACGAAAAAACAACGGCAAAATAAAGTCTGGGAAACTGCTATGAAAGTAATTTAACAAAACGTGCTTAGGTCGGTCGCAAGATAGATCTATGAAATGTTCAATAAGTTTGGAATTATGATATTCAGGATTGTTTACGACAAGTTAAGGTATCTAAAAACTCATTTCATGGATACTCAAAGCGGTGGGATAAAGGTGGATTTTAATTCGTTTGTATTTTGTACTTTCGATTTCTAAATACTGTAAATGAAATTCTCATCCCAATAGCATCAGACTGCACTTAATTATTACTGCTTTCATGCACTTTGCTACTAATTTGTTGAGTCTCATTAAAGACTTGAGGGCTTAGGTTCATCTTTCTAGTATTTGATAAAAATTGGCCAAGAGAGATACATTATTATGATTGGAGGAACAAAATTTTGACTAACTGATCTTATCTTAAGCCTAACTAAGCTAGGAAGAGATAATTAGCCCTTTAAACTGTGTTCAAGTTTATTTGTACCTTAAAATTGTTAATTTCAATCAATTTGTCTCCTTGACAGATGAGTTTCCAAAAAGATAATGGCAACTTAGCTGCGGATATTTGTTATAAAAATGAGATTCTCTGTAATTTAAGAATGTTTCCCCGGTCGCCGCTGCTGTACACGAAAGTGTCGATCCTCTTACGCTACAGTTTGCTTTCGGCACTAACAAAGTGGCAACGGTAGCTATTTTTGGCTCTATTTCATACAAGCTTTTATACTCCCTTGTCGCAATCGCTTCCACAGGAGTGTTCTATACAAATCTATCATTGATACTTTGTCTCGCCGTTTGATGTTTCATTTCGGTTTGACACAATGTGAGTTTGTATTACCCTTTGTGAACATCACACATTATACCTACCTACATTGCGTATACTTGTATGTAAAACACTTCCTTTGTAGTCTCTCATAGCCAGCGGCAAAATATGAATGTATGTTACTTGTAGCTTTGCGCCGTACCTGTTTTAAGTGCCTTCTCAAAGGAAAATACTCATCTATGGTGCGACAGGTGACATAGAGTCAAAATTAAAGGTTAAATAAATTTAGGCACAAAGTCATATTGATTTCACTAAGCCTTTACAATGCACGTGGAAATGCCATCCCAGAGATCAGGATATCAATGCCAATATTGCTTACCTCATTTCGGTGCTCAAAGCATTTCTCTATGGTTTGAGGACTTTTTATATTTGATTTACAAAATGTTCTTAAAACGAAACAAGTAAGGAAGGGCTAAGTTCGTGTGCAACCGAACTTTTTATACTCTAGCTACTTTCAGGAATCAAAGCAAGGGAAATACCTTAAGATGTAAGACGTCAACCTGAGGATCGAAATCAAAGAAAAAATTATATACGTATACATACCATATATATAACTGATATGCTGACAGATACATAAGGTTTGTTAGAAAAACGAAAACCATTATGTGAAATTGACGAAGAGGTGGTCTGTGTCGATTTTCCTTTCACGGGTCTTTTCCAAGATTTGGCGCATGGTGAGTATTTGGTCAGTTGTTGATTTGCCAGGTCTAAAGCCACACTGATAAGGTCCAATAAGTTTGTTGACGGTGGGCTTTAATCTTTCACACAATACGTTCGATAGAACTTTGTACGCGATGTTGAAGAGGCTAATCCCACGGTAGTTGGCGCAGATTGTCGAGTCTCCGTTTTTGTGGATTGGGCAGAGCAAACTTAAATTCCAGTCGTTGGGCATGCTTTCGTCCGACCATATTTTACAAAGAAGCTGATGCATGCTCCTTATCAGTTCTTGGCAGCCGTGTTTGAATAGCTCGGCCGGCAATCCATCCGCCCCCGCTGCTTTGTTGTTCTTCAGGCGGGTAATTGCCACTCGGACTTCTTCATAGTCGGGCAATGGAACCTCTGGTTCATCGTCATCGATTGGGGAATCGGGTTCGATGCTCTGGGCATCGGTCACTAGATCACCTATGATAATTTTACGGAAATATCAAGCAACCATTTCGACATATTATTAAAATTAGTCATTTTATGTGAGGTACCTGGCATATTTATAGTACGAGGGCTGCTATATATATTTCTGGCTTAATAATGAAAATATGCATATTTATCAACGAAAATGGTTTTTTTGTTTTTCGTTGGATTTGGCTCGTCTTGGAAGACCCACACGGTCGATTGCTGTTTTGTTTCGGGCTCATACGCATAGATCCATGACTCGTTACCAGTGACGATCTTATAAACGTCTTTTGAAGCACCGCGATCGTACTTTTTCATCATTTCTTTACACCAATCCACACAAGCCTTTTTTTGAGCGATTGTCAAATAGTGCGGGATCCAACGAGAACAAACCTTTTTTACGGCCTGGTGTTAATGCAATATCGAATGTATGCTGGTGGGAGAAATGCACAGGCATGCCTCCATCTGAAGGTATGTTACATGGCGGACTTGCATTATCAGTTCACGTACGGCATCAATGTTTTCTGGCACAACGGCTGTTTTTGGACGACCTTCACGGAATTCGTCTTTGAGCGAGCGTCGGCCACGATTGAATTCGTTGTACCAGTTTTTCACAGTGCTATAGGATGGTGCTTCGTAGCCATACAAAGATTTTAGTTCATCGATGCACTCTTGTCGTGATAATCCACGTCGAAAGTTGTGAAAAATGATCGCACGAAAATGTTCATTCCATTTTTTGGCCGAGATCAATTTTTTAATTCCCTGTAAATAAAACAATTCACGATTAAATGACAAAACGTTCTGAGTGATGTTATGCTAAAAAATATCAAACTTTCCAATGGAAATGTCAGATTGCAACTGGCAACACTTAGTGTTGCCTAGGCCAGAAATATGTATAGCAGCCTATGTATGTGGTATTGAGAAAAATTGCTAAAATCTGGTCTATATTCCATTACCTCCACATGATCCTCCACATATTACAATTATTGTTCACAGATAATTAGAAATGTTAAATAGTTTTAAGCAAATGTTATTTTCCAATAAATCACTTATTTTTACTGCTTTTTCATACATTTTATTTAAACTTACGTTAAATTTAGACTCTGGTAGTAAAAATTTTAATTAAAAACCATTTTGTTTTGAGATTTTAACAAAAATGTGTAGAATCGGCGATTTGAGCGCGACAACTAATTAGAAACGAAAATATTTTATAAGCAAAATATACTGGTATTAAAAAAAATTTCTTACTTTCAGGTGGTATTTTAAAACTTAACCCTTTCACTTTAATACAGCTTCACATCCACTGCGAATTGGCACACTAGTGTTGCTTGCTATGCCGTTCTAATCGCATCAAAAAGGACATCCATATTTGTGATATTTTTGCTAACTACAACCTTTTAGACATCAACCTAGATGTGTTCTCTTCAGGCCACTCCAAAACATTCATGGAATTTTCAACAAAAAACTTTTGAGTCAACTTTCCCGTATAGTTTAGATTGTTATTTTGTTGGAATTTCCATATAACATCCAAATTCCTCCTTAGTTCATGGCAGAATGATATTTTTTAGAATGTCGACGTATTACTTCTGTTTCAAAAATTACATCAATCGTATGGAGCGGACCTACACCACCCCAGGAAGAAAATTCCCACACCATGTTTAATCCTCCACCATGCCTCGCAATACGTTAAACATAGCGAGGATCAAATTCTTGATGGATTGGTCGGCAAACATACCTACGACCATCAGGATCTATGCGATTAATTTAGGTTACATAGCTTCAAACAACATACTGCCATTGATTTGTGGTCCATGAGCAATAATAGTTGGAAAAGTCAGCACATTCTTTCCTTTGAATCTTAGTTAGAAGTGGTTTCCTGCGTGCTGCCCTTCCATGAAGTTCAAATTCGAACAAACGCCGGGAAATTGTTTTCTTGGATATTTATCGGCTATATTCGTCTTGAGTTTTATGTAGAATGTCAGTGTAGAATGTCAGTGGAAGGCTCTTTGGGCCTTTTTGAGCGATGGTAGTAATTCAGCGGTATTTTTCTGTTGAAGTTTTTAAGGTTATTTTTTACGTGTAACGTTGGAATAAGTTTTAAAATTCTGTATATGCTTAAGAGCATTGAAAACAATTTTTTTGACCTGATAAAAAATTTCTTTGTACGTCTTTCTAGACTGACGAAGGTAAGAAATGTAGCTGTGAGGGGTAGGTGTACAACTGCAGCTTTTTCTCATTAAAAAAACTTGAATAATACATTTTAATATATTTTTAACCACAATTTTGAAACAAATCGTTATCAGAAATCAATAATATTATTCAGTGACACAAACAATGCAAGACTTTTAGGAATATAAATAACAGTATACCAAACATTTAATCATTGTACTCATCAGCACCTTACGAAAAGGGAGCGTTTCTAATTAGCTGTCAACAGCTGTATGTAAGTATAATGGTTTTGGGTTTTCTAACAAATTTTGTGTCGGAATATGAGTTTTGTTCTTCGCTTGATTAGTTTCTAAATAAAACACGATCCCTTACTCTTATTATAACATTTATAAGTTATTTGGTATGTAAGTAGCATCTTTCTGCATTCAATAACCCCGTGTTGATCCGCGAAGTTCATATCAGCTTTAATCGTTGATTCAAGACTGCTCTGGCTCTCCTCAAGCCCAATCGTCTTAGCGGTAGATAGCCGAACAATGCCTGGAATATTCAGTTGACCAAGGTGACCTTTAAAAGCATAGTTATAACAATTAGGAGAGCAACTGAATATCCCCAGGAACATCACCTAACAATTCGAAGCTGTTAAGAGAGATGATATATAACTTGTGTCGGCCAGTGTATGAGTTATATATAATAGATATATGTGTATACATATACCTATACAATTGTTTAGATTCCGATCCTCCGGTTGACGTTTTGCACCGTAAAGTATTTCCTTAGTTGGAATATATTACATCTATAATCCACACATTGTTATAGGCGCGAACTCGAGTCCTTTTAAGCTGCTTTTCCATATGCCTTGTTAAATGTTGTCACTTAGTTTTTAGTTGTTGTTGTAGCAGTTGCAAGTTTATGCAGTTGTTGATGTGATTAAAATCGCTGAGCTTCTGCCATTTACTTGCTGGCTGCGGTAGAAGTTTCTGTCGTTACCGCGTCGCTTCATTTACTGCTCCAACTTTGCTGGTTGGCTACTAACTGTTGCTAATGACAAGTGGTTCTTGACGCGGAAGACTCTTGTTAGAAACAAAATGCACGGGGAAATTCAATGAGTCGTCCAAACACTCGAGGATGAGAATACCTTGACGGTTTGTAAATTATCGTTCGAATTTAGATGTATTTGATTACGGAGACTTGTAACAAAAGGCGAATGTTTTGCGATAACTTCGGTAAACAATGCGAAATCGGGGAAATTTGACGACACTTATTTTATTGAGTAATAAAATCGAATTTAAAGAAAAAAATATTATTTTCTTTGATACGTTAAATTTTTAGATAAGGTACCAAAGAAAAGAGAATACCAATATTAATCCTTTATAAAGTAATATACTATCGACAAAAAGGGAGCAGTATGATGAATCGCCTCCGCCTCTACGAGAAATCGTTTACGATTTGCTTCATCAGCTGTCTTCTGCCCTGTGGCAGATTGCACTTGCGACTATGTGCAAGCGAGACCTGAAGCTTGATTACAATGGTAATTTAATAGCTTAATTGTGCAAGAAACATCACTCACACCCGCCCTCATTGATATGTAGTTATAGTCGTATATGTATAAATGCGAATATTTGCATTCGTACTCAAATGAATCATTCCTCCCGCATTGACATAATTTATGTGTCACAAAATGTTGTAATATGTTCCCATTATCATGTAATTGAGAAATGTATGCACATATGTAAGTACATGTGCTATTGCTTGTCTTCTGATGCCTACAGGACCTGCACACATACTCGTAGCTAAATTATGCATAACATCTCATTTAAATGTCAAACGTTTGCAGCCACATTTTTATTTCATTCCCTTAACTTTACGGTTACCTCTGACTGGCACTGATTGCGCATACCTTTTTCCGCTCTAAAAATTTCCAGCAATTAATATTTCATTAAAAATTCAAATGTATATACTCAAATACACATATATTATGTATATATAGCCTGGTATGTATAATATGTAGCTGTGCTCGCGTGGGGCATATTTGATTATTAAGTCATGAATGAAGAGTAAACGAGGAAACTATATAAATTAATGTAAATTACTATTATGCATGTGTGTGTGTGTGTATTTAAATTGCGTGTTCGTGGCTATAAGTGCGAATGAAGAATTTCGCATATCATTCGAAAAAATGCGCGTTTCTATAATATGTGTGTGACAGGTGGAATATCACACGTAGCTCATAGACATGACAGATTCTCTTATAATTAAAAATCACTCAAATTCACCCGAAATTGCGAAATGTAGATTTTTAATTACTCATAAAATCGCATATTTGTATTTATATGACTTTAAATTAAATTCATTTAAATTTAGTGCTTTGCTTTTCTCGAAAAAAACAGGCTGAAATATAATGCTTATTTTGTCTTAACAAACAGCTGAATTTAAGTATGGCCAACTGCTGATTCTTCAGCAAATTTATTTAATTTCATTTACACTATATTGCTTTATCACTTTAAAAACAATAAAATCGCCGTTTTTGTATACGCACAGAAAAGCTAATTTATGTTTAACTCATTAAACGTAATAACGGGTGATTTTTTTGAGGTTAGGATTTTCATGCATTAGTATTTGACAGATCACGTGGGATTTCAGACATGGTGTCAAAAGAGGAAAGATGCTCAGTATGCTTTGACATTTCATCATGAATAGACTTACTAACGAGCAACGCTTGCAAATCATTGAATTTTATTACCAAAATCAGTGTTCGGTTCGAAATGTGTTTCGCGCTTTACGTTCCGACAAAATTTTGTTCAGCGATAAGGCTCATTTCTGGTTGAATGGCTACGTAAATAAGCAAAATTGCCGCATTTGGGGTAAAGAGCAACCAGAAGCCGTTCAAGAACTGCACATGCATCCCGAAAAATGCACTGTTTGGTGTGGTTTTTTTTTTTGTTTGTACGCTGGTGGAATCATTGGACCGTATTTTTCAAAGATGCTGTTGGACGCAACGTTACGGTGAATGGCGATCGCTATCGTTCGATGCTAACAAACTTTTTGTTGCCAAAAAATGGAAGAACTGAACTTGGTTGACATGTGGTTTCAACAAGATGGCGCTACATGCCACACAGCTCGCGATTCTATGGCCATTTTGAGGGAAAACTTCGGACAACAATTCATCTCAAGAAATGGACCCGTAAGTTGGCCACCAAGATCATGCGATTTAACGCCTTTAGACTATTTTTTGTGGGGCTACGTCAAGTCTAAAGTCTACAGAAATAAGCCAGCAAACTGTTCCAGCTTTGGAAGACAACATTTCCGAAGAAATTCGGGCTTATTCCGGCCGAAATGCTCGAAAAAAAGTTGCCCAAAATTGGGACTTTCCGAATGGACCACCTAAGACGCAGCCGCGGTCAACATTTAAATGAATTAATCTTCAAAAAGTAAATGTCATGAACCAATCTAACGTTTCAAATAAAGAAACCGATGAGATTTTGCAAATTGTTATGCGTTTTTTTTTTAAAAAGTTATCAAGCTCTTAAAAAATCACCCTTTAAATTAAAAAACTATAAATATAATTAGATAATCTAATTTAGATAAGTTATGCTTACCAAAAAATTAAAAAAAAAAAAATTCCGAACGAACAAAAAAATCCGAAATTTTTTTTTAGAACATATAGTGGTAAGGTTTACGTGGCCACTAGTGTATATCGATATGCTTAATATCCAGAATTTTTCAACATGAGCTCAGCGTGAAAGAATCAACGACGCACTTGATACAAATTCGACTTACCAGATGAAAAAATTACAAGTGTAAAATAACTACGAACAATAGTATATATGCGCAGTAGAACTGAACGGGATCGTACACAAAACAACTATCCTTATCGCTGGCGGTCGCCTTGCCGCGAAGGTCACCTAACGACTCAGGAAAGCTGAGCACATAAAATGGTCCATAACCAGTACGAACATACTCCTATTCTCCGCTTATTCGACATCATTGCTGAAAACCTCGATCACTGTTTCTGAGACTCTACATTATCTCTGCGTATTTCCTGCAATGTGTATATAAAGGGTGATTCATTTCAAAGTTTCCTACTTTTATAAAGAAAAAACACATAAACTTCAAATTTAGTGGGGAATATTTATTTTCGTTCGCAAGAACATTTTTTGGTTTAGTGTTTGAAAAATATTTCTTACAAAAATTGGCCGAGGCCACGTTTCAGATGTTCGATCCGTTGAGTCTAATTTTCGTTCACTCGTTCGAGCATTTCGACTGGTAACTGGTGAATGACTCGTGTTTAGATGGTAGGTACGAATTTCGTAAGTTGAATTTTTGTGTGAAGAGCTCTCTCTCAAGCATAAGTAAGCCTGTAGTATCACTGTAGCGTTTGCAAGCAGAGGTGGCTTGCCATTAAAATAACAGTAGCAGCATTGTTATGATGAGCTCCAATTTTCTAGGTAGGTGAGCATTCAATCAGCAAAACAAAAAAAACTTTGAGCTCTTCTAATGTAAGCTCAAAGTAAGTTAAGAATTTTTCTGTCCTCACTGCATGGAGGCCTGGTCATACAAAAAGTTATAGAGGTCGCAGGGAAAGGCACCTTTGTTCCGGTTATATTGGAAAAGAGTTGTGGGTTTCCGTTGTTCTCTTGCGTTCTAACGCTCTGCCTCTGGACCTACGCATGAGTTTAGCAGGCGCTATGTGGCTGCGAGACACTTACTTTATACTTCTTAACCAAATAAAACTTCACAAAGTTGAATGCCTTACCGCTGCAGGGCTTTCCGAAAAGGAAGGAAAGCAAAACGAGAACTCGACGGCGACACTACCACATTTGGTTTTAAGAAAAATGCCGTTACATCATTGGAAAAAACTATCTTAATTGGTGTCGGCGCTAAAATTTTTTAACTTTTTGGTTTCTTCAGCGACGCTTAGAGGTAGTTGGAAATCTATATACTGTTGTGCGTCAGAAGCGACGGAACCTATGTATGTCTCTGAATTCTAAAGTTTTCCAAATTTAAGAGTACTAATATAGCGTACATCATCATCTACAAAATTCTTCCCTCCCTGTCAGGTGGAAGCCTTCGCATTACCGCAATAGATGGCACGAAAGTAAAAAGTCATCTCTGCTTATTGCCAGCTGTCTTCCGCTTCCCATATACGCATATGTGTGTGCGCCTTTGGCCTAATTTCAACTGTTGCAGAATGATGCCGCTTTTATTACACTTTCTGACATCTTTGCATCCAAGCTAACCTTAGCGAAGTTGATTTAACACACAGTAATTTCCTCCGTCAGCAATGAATATACATAAGCTATTTATATAAAGAATCCCGACAATCCAAAAAGACTCTCCACACCACAATCCCACTTTACGAAAACCGCATTTGCAAACATATCTACATTTACATGTAACATTCTTACGCACTCTTGCAACGTTTTGCAAAGACACGAATCTCTCAACAGTAATCCTTTGCTAGCCCACATTAGCTACTGTGGCAGCTTGTTGGCTTATTGTTCGTCAATTCCGACAATACCGCATATGTTCGCTTAACCTACATATTACCGAGTACAAAGGATTCCGACGTCGCAAGCATTTAAATGCTAAAACAATGCAAACACAAGCTGCATATGTGCCTGTGTGCGTAAGTTAGATTGTCAACGCAAAAGCAACTGAAACAAAGATGGCAACAATGGCTGAGATATCAACCTCAGGTACAGGTGCTGCTGACGTGTCTCCTTTATCTGTGACTTTGTGAACATTTTGTCATTTTTATCATTGCTCGGTTGTATATTTTGTGCGTCGCGCTCGGGTTCGTGGCATACACTTTTGTTTACATAACTGAAAACCGAAAATCATTCAGCTCGCCTCTAACCAGCGTAGCCACCTAAGCACTGACTGCTTTTATTTTGTGCTTGGTTCAGGCTTAGTTTCTGGAGTACAACGGAAATTTTGCTCATTTCACCAGGCTGTGCGTTTTCCACTTCATTGCAACAGATATGGCATTAATCTTCGTAGCTTGCTTTAACTTTGCTCCCACCCACCCCTCACAGTTGTATCACGAGTCTGGACTCTACTTTAAAGCCCCACCACCTTACCGCATCAATCTGCTATACAAATACGTCGCTCCGTTGTTTTGTCGATTTTTGCACACCTCTTTCGTTGCGTTTCAATTGAGCTGGGTTTTCCTTAGGCCGTGTTGGAGCCAAGGTCCCATCAACTACGGCCTGTTGTTCCACTTGTTGTTCACATTGTGTTCACAATTGTTGTAGTGTCCCTGCAAAAATTCACAGTCGATTTCTCCTTTATCACCGTTCGAGTTTCATTTTGCGCTTTTCAGAGGTTTGTTCATTTGGCCCAAAACTGCCTGTTTGTGTGGCTGTGTTGCCACACTGCCGAAATAATCATTTCGAACGTTCCATAGACACTGCACTCACCAAACTCATTTTACTGATTCCCCAGCCTTGACGCCCCTGCTTGGTTATGTCGTTGTCAGTTGGTGATGTGAGTCAGGTCCTATTTAGGCGTGCACCTGTCGCCTTGAGCTCATCTTTGGCACGATGCCCGTACACACCCACAGAGCAAACGATTACTTATTGAGCAGTTTGTCTTTGATCTACAGTGGGCCAGAGAAGTACACAAATTAAAATTGATTTCTGTTTGCACCATTGCTTTAACATAATTGAGAAAATTAAGATCTGCACTAGTGGGTATTGTCCTTATAACTCAGTGATAGTCCGAAAATTGTGACTTGCATGGGAGGGCGTGCACGGAAAGTTCATATGGTTCAACAACGCAGAGGTAATAGCGTGAAACCATGTGAGCATGGAACTCTGGTTTAGGTTTTAACCAGCAATGAGCAATAAAATGAAGAAACGCAAGCTGACGAAACATAAAATTTACCTCCGGACTTTACGAAACAACTGTAGAAGTATATAAGGTAAGCTTTCTTCAATGTGTTCATCTTAGGCTTATGATTTTTTGTAAAGCCAGCAGGAACCCGACCTCTGTTTTATTAATGTTTGTATCGAAAATATCTCTACCCTATCAAGAAAGTATCGGGAGTTCTTCATTTAAATCTCCCGTTTACATGGAGGACAGGTCAAGTTTTTTTCCTAGCTTGGTACAAGTATCCTTAATTATGATGCCAAAAATTAGCCCGATCTGTCAACCAGTGTATTTGCAGCATTTGTTTATATCAGTCGACCTTAGTAGTGTTTGCCGAATTTTACAATCTTGCGAACGATGATAATGTTGAAAAAGTGAAGAAAATTGCTTGCAAAAATAGCCATGTGAGCTTGAGAGAGATTGCCTATAAATTGAAGATTTCACACGAGGGCGTACGAGGTATCGAGAGTAGGTAGCCACAGACATGCTGAATCGAGCCAATTCGAATCCCACCTTCATGGAACGCTTAATTACTGGTAACGAGAGATGGGTTTACGAATATGACACACTTACGAACCACCAATCAGCCGAATGGCGGCTCGAAGGTGCTCCAAAGCCGAAAAAAACCACGCCAAAGCCGATCAAAAGTGAAGGTCATGCTCATTGTTTTCTTCGGTAGTCATGGTGCCGTCCACTATGCATATACCCCAACTAGCCAAATCATCAACAGAAAGTATTATCTTGGTGTTAAGAGGCGCTTACGAGACGCTATCCGTCGTAAGTGTCCGAGTTTGTGGGATTCTTCATCATGATCATGGCATTCCGGAAAGTGCCTATAAAAAATGTTTTGACAATTGGAAAAAGCATTGGCACATGTGCATTGCTTCAAATGGAAGTTACTTTGAAGACGATAAAATAAATTTGGATGATGGTTGAAAAATTTTCGTTTTATTTATAAATTCCCGACAGTTTCGCTGATTATCTCTTAAATTTTTTCATTTTTCCTAGGAGACTTTCTCTTGAGGTCTGAAAACAGAAAGAAGCCGATTTAGCTTAACGGTTGAAGGCGATGAAAATTTGAAATCGCGTTTTTCTAAATTATTTCATGCGTATAGCTAAATATACATAACTCGTATAACTTTGCTTTTTAATCTTCGAGAATTTTCTTCCAACGAGCATTCTTGTGAGGGAAAGAAAATAGATTTTGGCATAAATGGCTGGAAGCGAAAAAAGTTCGATCTTGAATTGTGAAGCTTCAAGATATCTAATACGACTTCTAGGTAACGCTGGACAGAAGCATATGAAGTGTTTCAGCGTCTCTCTCATGCTTGCTTCCCTGCTCTTTCTGCTTGAGTTTTTTCGTGCTTTTGCATCTAATATTGCCGATCCTGCAAATCCTTAAAATATTCTATCTCGCCCTGTTCAGTCTGCCAGCACTTTTGAAATTTTCATTGTTTGGTGACTTTCTCATTTTCTGTAGTGGTGCAGCAGACCATTTGGACCATTTCAGCGTATGGCCATTTGGAAATCTCTTCAGCTATTTTGTTTTCTGAAATTCCTTTGTAAACTGCAAGCCAACATAAATGAAGCCGCTTTTAATAACATTCTCTGACGTAAGGCGTTGTGAGAATTTTGCCTTAATTGCCACCTGGCTATCGAGAAATTTCTATAAACGTTTCGTAGTATAAAATTATAAATTTTTCATATTCCTAGAAATGGCTAAAATAGATTTGCCTTTGCTTTTGTTAGCTACCATTTTGAAACCACTGTTCGTTCTATGCTTGGTTTGCGACTGTTGATAGCGTCGGCATTCTCGCAGAAGGTTATAATTGAAGCGAAGCCTCGTCCTCCTCATTCCTGAGTATGGTCGTAATTGCGGCTTGTATGCTGATGTTTTCCAAAATGTCTGCAACGACAGCTTTTGCTGCTATTATCGTGGCGTACCCTTTTAATCACTAATGCTCGAAAGGGCTAAAAGGTTCTCTATTTTTGTTCTTTTTTTTTGTTTTTTCTCTGGAAAATGATACACACAGCCGAACAAAGGCAGGCGAGAATGTGCGCTCGCCTTACCTGGAGCAGGCTCGAGGGCACACAAGCTCATTCTGTTGGGTGTCATTGCGTTGCGTATCTCTTGTAGCGTACAAATACAAAACATTTGTGCTTTTGCATAAACTAAGCAGTAGTCAATGCGCCCTTATTGAACTGGGGTTGTTGTGTTATCATTGTGGAACCGATGCTTACTTATTGAGTTTTGTCAACAAAAGCACACATTCATGCCTAACCGAGTCGAGTGCCACCTAAGACTGTTTAAAGTTTGGGCTCAGGCTGGCCGGATATTTGACTTCGTTTAAATCGTTGCATTTTAAAGTCACTGCTTTTGCTTTATTTCCGTTACTTTAGATTTTGCACAAGGCACTGCTGATGGAGAAGATTTTATTTGAAGCATTATTGTAAGTAGCCAGTACATAAATGGAACTTAATTGAAATGCTCGCCGTTATTTCACTTGGTTTACTATTGTGAACTTAATGTCTTTAATTGTTGTCTTGACGCACTAAAAAGCCAGCGCTCTTGCTCTTCCGATTTGCTCTTGGCTGCAGTATTTTAATGATATGAAGCGAGTTGGCGCACATTAAATTATCATAATTATTATTTTTCCCCTTTTTCACTACACATTTTCCTTGATGCCGATGCCAGTGTGGGGTGTGTTGTGCGCCCCATTTATTTGCAGCTATGTCCCCTCCGCTTTGTGCGTTTATGTTGCAGACATGCTGCTACTGCTGCCGCCACTAATAAGATTACAAAATTACTCATTCATACCGAGCGCGGAAGTAATGTCAGGCGACAATTGGCACAAACAAAAAATTAAACGAAGCGGAGAGTGAGCGCAGAAGAAGAAAGTAAGGAGAAGCTATGTTCGAGTGCGGGCAAAAAATATACTCTCGAGAAAGGGAAAGTATTTTTTATGTCAGTCAAATTTTCGAATAAGTATTTGTTAATAAGGGGTTATATACAGTTAGAAGGCCGAATTTTCCAAATTTTCTAAGAACATCTTTAAATATATTGAAAGAAGTCTTAGTAAAAATATTTATTTGGAAACGGACTAGAGCTGTTCTCCGGGAGCTTCTCTCAAACTAGACGTTTTGTATTAGACACCATATCTCTGAACTGGGAACCCTTCAATTAAAAAACCAAGCAGATTTCGTTAAAGTAATGTAAAAAAAATAATATGATAAGAAGGAATAAACAAAATAATTTTTTTTGACCAAATAGTTTCTCAAAAAAAAATCTATTTTTGACGAAAAATTAGGCCTAAATGGTTTATAAAAAAAATTTACCGGTGAAAAAAATTTTTATATTATATTAATTACTACAAAATACATTTGAGAAGCTGGTGTTAAAATTTGAGACTAATCGGTTTCGAGTAATGATTATAGTTTGTATAAAATCAATGATGCTCCCTTAATCCGCATGGCTTTACTAAAAATAAATGTTTCTATGTGTGTTTTAGACCCAGATATGGTAGTGTGTGCGTTATGCATTTGAAACCCATTAGGAGACAGCCCATGCAACTTTTCAGAAATTTGTAAGCCATGGATTCCCTCCCTGCTTTGGCGTCCTGAACCAAACTCAAGCCATTTGGATCGAGGAATCAGGATAGTTTATTATTGAGTTAAGGTATTAATTGTATGTTTAAGAGAACAAACAGACATCGCATTAATTTTCCCGAAATTATGAACATTTTAAAAAGTATTATTTAAAATTATTTTTAAGATTTCAGTCATCGACTCAATGATGCACTCTGCCAAATGGTGCGCGTGTATAAAGTCCTCAAACTCAAACGCAAAATGCATATGAAATGTTGCAGTTTCCTCCTTCTCTATCAAGCAACAAAAACTAGTTTTTTTGCCACTTGTCTCGCTGCTGTTTTTGTTCTTCTGAATGGTCTTGATTTTATGCTACTTTGTTTGCTGTTGTGACTGCCGGCGCTTCAGCGTTCGCTGAGAGTGCAAATATTTTCTCACTCTGATGTTTCCGCGCGTGCTATAGTATATGTTCAAAAATATAGCTATATGTACATCTGTCACAAAATGTGATGCTCAAAATCAGTATGGACCAGTAGAGAAAGCGGTACATTTATGCTTCAGAGTAGTTCGAAAATATCGTTTTCTTCTTGAAAAGATGATAATTAGTTGCTCTCGAGGATCAAATACATTTCGATGGGAAAATGCATCGTCACATGGGTATATTGTGCTAACCACTTCGAATTAGTTCAGATATTCAGGGAATGATTTCGTTATAATACGTAATTTTCTATCAGACTCATACATAAAATCCTTGGATTTAATTTATTGTACATGTATATTACTAAAACAAATATTAAAGACGGCGCAGATAGCCCAGCTGCAGCTCTGAAACTATTGCTCGGATCTAAGAATTTAGGACAATATTTTAGAGATGTTGTCGAATTTATTAAGCCAATAAAAAAATTGATTCTTTGAAACCCGTAAACCCATGTAATCTCTTAATCAATACGAGGAATTGTATAAAAGAGAGGAAAGTTTGGAGATTGAATAAAAACAAAACTTTTTGGTATCATAGGTAGATTGCACCGGACTTCATGTGGCCGCACTTAGGTCGATTGTGCCCCAGTGAGACAACCAAATTAAGGCTTATCCAGATTTGGGAAAAGACCTAATTCTTTTCCTTCCCAGCATCGAAATGTCTCTTAAGTCAGAAAAGCCGTGGGATATGTCCCTTCTCTTCAGTGTCTGGTTTTATTCTGCCGTATCCATTTCTGCCATATTCTGAGGGTGGGTGTCCTCTGATGACCCCTATAATATTGCTAAGCTCCCTTTTGCCTAAAAGCCGAAACTTTTAGGTCCGTCTTCCATTGAGACTACCCCAAAGTAACTTTGTGGTATGCCCTGTATTGCTTGTGTGCCAAGACGTGCGGTGTTCCTCTAGGGTCCACTGCTTCAAATAACCTTTGAAGGGTTGGGCATTAAATAGACTGGGGCCTGGGTATCTCTATTAACTCAATTTAAACTACACGAAATGACAGCGTATTTTGCTGAACGTAGCGGTTATTAAGTTATTTGATTAGGAGATTTGGTGAGCAATAAATATTGCCAAGGAGGTTTATATTCTTTATTAATGAAAGCCATATTTCAATACTACTGACAACTTTCTAAAGGGTGATTTTTTAGGAGCTTGATAACTTTTTTTTAAAAAAAAACGCATAAAATTTGCAAAATCTCATCGGTTCTTTATTTGAAACGTTAGATTGGTTCATGACATTTACTTTTTGAAGATAATTTCATTTAAATGTTGACCGCGGCTGCGTCTTAGGTGGTCCATTCGGAAAGTCCAATTTTGGGCAACTTTTTCGAGCATTTCGGCCGGAATAGCCCGAATTTCTTCGGAAATGTTGTCTTCCAAAGCTGGAATAGTTGCTGGCTTATTTCTGTAGACTTTAGACTTGACGTAGCCCCACAAAAAATAGTCTAAAGGCATTAAATCGCATGATCTTGGTGGCCAACTTACGGGTCCATTTCTTGAGATGAATTGTTGTCCGAAGTTTTCCCTCAAAATGGCCATAGAATCGCGAGCTGTGTGGCATGTAGCGCCATCTTGTTGAAACCACATGTCAACCAAGTTCAGTTCTTCCATTTTTGGCAACAAAAAGTTTGTTAGCATCGAACGATAGCGATCGCCATTCACCGTAACGTTGCGTCCAACAGCATCTTTGAAAAAATACGGTCCAATGATTCCACCAGCGTACAAACCACACCAAACAGTGCATTTTTCGGGATGCATGGGCAGTTCTTGAACGGCTTCTGGTTGCTCTTCACCCCAAATGCGGCAATTTTGCTTATTTACGTAGCCATTCAACCAGAAATGAGCCTCATCGCTAAACAAAATTTGTCGATAAAACACATTTCGAACCGAACACTGATTTTGGTAATAAAATTCAATGATTTGCAAGCGTTGGTCGTTAGTAAGTCTATTCATGATGAAATGTCAAAGCATACTGAGCATCTTTCTCTTTGACACCATGTCTGAAATCCCACGTGATCTGTCAAATACTAATGCATGAAAATCCTAACCTCAAAAAAATCACCCGTTATTATTATCAGTCTTAAAAAAATGTTAAAAAATCTATTTCTGTTTCCATCTTTAGTTACCTGTAGACGAAACATAACGAACCGATACTCGTACAGATTCTAGCAACAGCTGAGCTTCGCCCTATGGATGATCCATAGCTCATTCAAGAACACATAAATTGCAAATTGCTAATACTTCCGCGATGTGGCAGCAATCTTACTTTAAGAATTTCATATTGTGCTGATTAATGTCGCAGTTTATACATTATCAATCTTTAATTGGTTGAAAAAGGATGTCGAAATTCGAATAGTATTTTCTTCAGAGAAGTTGTAGACATTTTTTTTATTTTTATGAAAGTGAAAACGGTTTTAGATAATTTTATACATCGAACTTGCTGATCCTTTTGTTGGCTCAAGTAAACTACTTAATATTTAAAAATCCCTCTAAATCGACCTGCTGGGTTGCGCCACATTGAAACAATCTCACCATGTTTTGCTCCGTTAGAGTGCGCGCAGTCAAAAGATAATTAAAAATCATTGCGCACAAAATTTTGTTGGATTTAAGCCAAAACATGAATTGAATGGACAAAAATTTAACGCGCGAAAACGAGCAAGAAGGCATGAAGGCGGCTGAGCAAACTGAAATTGGTGCACTAACTACCCGCACAAACTCACACATACAAACACATGCGCTAAAAATTAAATGTTATGCGGAAATGCTGGCTGGAGTGGAAGCCAGTGAACATACATACGACGCGACGCCATCAAAATGAGAGGCGAATAAGCAGAAAAAAATGAAAATGCTGTTGTCAAAAACGGACGCTTGCCGCACTGAGACGAGGCGACAGGAAAATCATTCCGAAAGTCGCTCTTACATAAATGTCGTAGAGTTAAATGGCGCAAATGCGCTTAGAGGTATAGGTTAAGGGGGCACTGCAATGGCGGAAGGGACGGTCGACTTCAAATAAGCTACGCAAATAATATGACAAAATGCGCTGCAGTGTGCTCTCGGAAATATATACGTGCATACATATGTATATACATATACACGTACTATATATATATATATACATATACATATATGTGTATGGTTTCTGGCGTCCGCAACTCCATTAACATTCGCAATTCCCCCGTCCCGCTCTTCCAGCTGCTGCTTGTAAAGGAAATGGTAATGATAGCAGTGAGTCTTCTCATTTTCCAATTTATTAACGAGTTTGTGTTAGCTGGAATTTCGAAATCAGCGTGCAAATAAGCCAACCCCAAAAAAAAAAAAATTATCAACCATCGTTGCGGTTTGTGGGCAATATGGCAACCACTTGTCGACTGCATTTGCGTTTTTGCTTTTTGCTTTCTTATTGCGTTCGTGGCTAAATGCTGGTCGCTTGCATGGTCAATTGACTCGAATATTTACGAACTATTTACTATAAACCATACAAAGTTTAAAATGTATGCTCATTGTTGTTGTTGTTGTTGTTGTGACTATCGGACTTCGTAAAGTGTGCAAATATTCTAGGTTAATGTGCTACACACACACACATTCAGACAAACGAGCAGCAATTGTTGAAAATTTGCCAGACGCAAGAAGCTAAAATTCTGCAAGTTTTTATTTCAATCGATTAGTTGACTTATAATGTAATAATATAGGTCACATATATACCTACATGTGCATATGTATGCGCATTGGTATGTAACAATAGACGTGATTATGTATGCAAAGTTCATTAAACATTGTTGCTGTTTGCATAGTTTTGTTTTATATATCACTTTCGGCGTACTTTGTTCTTGAAGTTCGAATTTTCAGATTAAAATTGCTACAATCACTTGTGGAATGAAGCTACCAAAGCAATTGATATTTCAAAGTAAAGTTACTGGCCGGTATGGACTTTCTGCGGTGAGGTTTGGGGTATTACTCTGGTATTTGTTTCGCAGAGTTTATTAAGTGAAGTCCAGTTTAAAATCGACTCTTGTTTGGTGAATATTAAAGATACATACACATACATATGTAGAGATGTGTACAACAAATTAAGAACGCTGGTAAGAAAAATCCAAATTATTTGATATTTATTTCCGAAAATAAAAATATTTTAACTATCTTAAAAATAAATTGTGCAAATTTAGTTGTTGTAAGTTAGATAATTTTTTTTTTTGTTATAAGGGAGCTTTTATAAAATAAAGGCATTTTCCAACATCAAAGTCAAAAATAGATCGTACAACTAATTTTCCTTTTTTTTTTGTAAAATTGCCTTCTTTTTTTTGTTTTTGTGTTAATACTTGGTTGCAAACCCATTACTGTCAATCACGACTGCACATCTACGAAGCATTTACTCCAATAAACTTTTGCGAATGTCTTTTGGTATATGTTTCCGTTCTTGATTAATATTTTCGTATAATTCCTGAATATTTCCAACTTTACGGCAACGGTGTCTTTTCTTCAAATGTGTACAAAGATTTTCGATCGATCGTCGAAAATTGCGATAAAATCGCTGAATTGGTCGAAAGAGACCGGTAAAGTAGAAACAAAATTAAAAATAAATAAAATTCAATAAAAATACCGTAAGATGCAAAGACGATTGGTGTTCGAACACAGGATGGTAGTCGAACGCCCAAAAAAATTTACATGCCCAAGGCTGATAGGTAAGTTACACGGAGTATCAAAGAGCACCCCAAAATGTCCACTGTTAACGCCAAGGAGTTGCAGAAAGCTGGCTGCAAAACTCCACTCTGAAACTGTCCGAAACTTTTTGTCGAATTAACGAATTTGTGATTCTGTAATTTTTACCGATGAGACCAAAAATTTCATTTCATTTGTTTGTTTGTCCATGCATAAAATGGCCAAAAATTATTCAGCTGAAAATATGGTAGTAAAAATCGAATTCGGCGTGTCAAAGAGGCGTTAGTGAAAAGAAAAATACTACACTCTATCATAAAATTCTAAATATGTCATCAATAGTTTTTACTCTTACAACAAAATCATCTATTTTTTGAGATTATAACAGTTGTTGATTTTACAAAACATCTTTTCTATTTACAATACGGAAATTCTAGTGAAAATATTTAAGTTCAATAAATTTCAACTGCGGATGAGCGCATCCTTACAATAATCTAAACCCAGTTGTTTGCTTAATATTTAATCCTCTTATTACGTCAAGTGCACTTAAGGCGAAGTTGCAAGTTGTGTACTTGATAGGCAGCTGGACAATTAACATTTCTGTTGGTTCTGAGATTGCTGAACAGCTGTGGCGTTAAGCTGAAAGTAATTATACTAATAACGTTGTAGGTTTGTCTTACTCATACACCCTGCAGAAAGTGCAACTAGCGAAAGAACTAACTTCAGTGGATGAAAGTAGTTACTGCTGACCACTTGTTGTGGATTTGGTTGGCGTTGATCTAAATAACCAGCTGTTTTTTGTTTTTTCAAGAGAGCAGTGAGGTTTAATATTCCTACTCTTCTTAATATTTTCTCAAGCAAATACTTCTTCGTTCTCCTGAGAAACCTCTTCACCGTATCAAATGTGCAGGCTACAATTATATAATATATTTTTATACACATTTACTTTTATTATAATTTGATTACATCAGATTTCGGAAGTAAAATAAAATGAAATAATATAAAATCTTAAGACGTGCATTAAACAAAGTTTGGATAAGAAATATTCGCTTTAAACTAGTGAGTCAGTCTCCCACTGCGTATGAGTAACAAAATTTGTAAGTGTATTAATGAATATCTGAACGAAAACTCCATGAAATTGCTTCTTAACTTTAGCACAAGCTTGTAGGTGGCTTTAATATTTTGTAACAGTGTACAAACAAAACTGCCAACACGTTTAGTTCGCTAAAAAAAAAATATTTATATGAAAATAAATTCGTCTTTTGCGGGGTTCGGTAGAATATTGTTTCCAATTTCAACTTAAATGAAAAAATTGCCGAAATTCCCCTTAAAATCTAAAGTTGATAATAGCAAACCCACGAGCTCGCTTATCAAACAAAGTCCGCTTTTCATATTTTTATGCTGAACTATGTTTTTCAAACTTTCCTTATTTGCGACGTCGAATCAATTAGCTTCTGCTGCTTTTAGTTTAACTGACTATGATTTCATACGCACATATTTATATTAAGAAATTAAACAGAGTCTATGGCTTTATAAATTCTAGGTACACCTATTCCATGTGTTGCTCATTTGAAACTAAAACTCATACAGTCTTTTACCAGTCATATGATATCATCGTAAAGTATTACGTCGAGAGGAGGCTTGAGCTCAGAAGAATTACGATTACTTCATGTATTCACCGGCAAGATAGTCAATTACTTGGTCACACTTCTGTTGGGCTCAGATAACGCCTTTTAGAATGTTTGTTGTCAAACCATTCCTTCCATTCTGCTTATTTTCTGATTCATCCACGTTCTTGTTGTCTATGTCATCTATTTCATAAATACATATGTATGTGCTCTGTTCCACTGCTGTTCCTTGCCCGTTTGGTTTTCATAACTTTTGAGGTTTATTCGCTTGAATGTGTATTGGTAATTTCGCGTATGTGTGTGGTTAGCCGTTGCGACAGGTTTACGCGGCTGTCATTACAAAGCGGATTTGAAGTTAACTACACCAAACCATTATGGTCAGCTGAAGTGCTGAACAAGCATTTGACACGTGCCGTGAAAATCAAGAGATCTGCATAAGCAGGTGTGTTGTGTTAAGGCAACTGACGAAATAGCAGATTCAGAGTCAGCTGCAAACTGAGAATTTCCTCGGCGCGAAGTCGATGCCATTGTATGGAATCGAAACAAAGCTAATCTAGATAGACAACACTTCTTTACTAGGCGACCAGGCATTTGATCTACGTAGGAGATGATTTCCGGTTATTAGAGGTCGCCAAAGTGTGTGTGGTTCTGACCTTTTCTCATTGGGTCTCAGTGGTTCTTCCAGTTTCATTCTAATTTTGAATGATTTTCAGTGGTTCTCCCTGGTTCTTTCTGGTTCTCAATGCCTTTCAATGGTGCCGGATTCTCCCGGCCTCTACTTGTTTCTCAGTAGTTCCTCGGGGTTATGCCTGATTTGCCCTAGCTCTCACTTGTTTTCAGTGGCTCTCCGTGGTCCTTAGTGGTTCTCAATAGTACTCTCTAATTCTCAACGGTTTTCATTGTTTTTAATTTGTTCTCAGTGGCTTTTACTTGTTATCACTTTTTCACAGTGGTTCTCACTGTTAGTCCCAAATTGTCAGAGGTTTTCCCGGTTTTTATCGGGGCTCTAACTGATTCTCCCTGGATCTCAGTGGTTCTTCCTGCTTCCCAGCTCTCTGGTTTGAATTACATCTCAGTGCTCTCCTTTGTTATTTGTGGATGTCAATGGTTCTTAGAAGTACCCTCGGTTTTATTCTCGTTCTCAGTGGCATTCTCTTGAGAAAAACCATATTCGCGCATTCACAATCGATCATGGTCAACTCTAGACGATTGGAGCGCTTCTGACTATGCAAATAGATTTTATTAATCGAAGAAGATAGTATTTACAAGGCGATCTAAATGATTTGTGCCACCAGTACCACCGATTTGCGGTCGCCTAAGTGTGAATTCGCAAACGCGCATTCAAAATCGATCAAAATGAGCTCTAGAGGATTCTCTCTAATAAAGAAGCAGCCAATACTGATGCAAATAGGTAAAGCTCAGAAAATGACGCTGGGCTGAAATGCACAAGAAAGCATAAAAGCTAATCTGAAGACAGTAATAAAATTAGTTTACGAAATTCTTTTGTAATAATAACTTATTTTGAAGTTTATACACCCTTATTGAATAACCGAGTCTACCTTACTGCAATAATTTCCTTATAATACACATACTTATACATATACTTAGTGGATGGTATGAGCTGCGAAACATCCTGTATAATAATACTTGGTGTTCCTTTAATCAACTTATGGTAGGTTGCTCCTTTGCAATCATTTCACGATTACCACGTTGTTCTCGTGCCGTGATGCACTGTGATTTTATCAGTCTAACAACAGCTGTGCGGGACTATGCCATACATTACATGTTTGCCACGTGCAACTTAATATATGCCCATAAAATGCATATTGAGAGTGGCGAATGGTTTGGGTAGCATTTAAATTTGACTAAAGAAATACCTACCAAATGAGCCGTTACATATAAATATATATTTCAATGTGGCCTTGCGTGTTACTACCCAATAAGCAATGGGTAAGTTCTAAATGTAGACGCCTGTTAACTCAATACATAGCTAAAATATGTAAACCTTCATTCAAACACTTGGGCAAGTCGACGGCTTTGGTGTGATTTGACACGTTTTCATGGTGGAAAAGCATTTTCCCCTTTCGATAGTGACACCATAGATCATAATTCGCTCAATGAGCCGATATTTTCCCATGATTGATTTTTTTTAATATATTCCACGGGTGCCCGATGGGACTATGGTGCGGAAATTGCGAAGGCAAATCTAGCGTACTAATGCCATTCGCAAGTTGCTTTAAGACCATTTCGCCTAAATCTCCTACGGTGGCAAGCAAATGACTGCATAAAATCTCAATATAAGACTGTGCTGTTATTCGTGCTTCGATTTCGCCAAGCTATGAAGACTATTCGTAGTCATGCATCTCCAGGTTATAATGAGTCCTCCTCCAAATACCGTTGCAAAGTGATTTATTTTAGTCTCATCCGATCACACTACCTTGCCCCAGTCCTTTGCATTCTAGGTCCTACATTCTTTGACGGAATTTAGCCGCAACTTGCTGTGCGACATAGATTTTATGAATTTTCTATAACCTTTTCACTCAGCATTTCATAATTTTCTGTCAATTTCCCTTGCAGAAACTTTTAAGTTGTTATTATTTTCCGAGCTTTGGCCATTTTCACGGTATTTTCGCATTTGGCAGTTCTTACGGGCATATACTAACAACGCCGCGGTCCTGAACTGAGGTAAGAACTCTTTTACCGTCTACGGAAAAATCTGCAATTTTGCTGTGAATTTTATTCACAAAGTTAACGGAGATTATAAGCTTTCGTGAAATTTCGCGTTGAGTCACTTCATTCATTAATAGGTTTTTGACCCCGTCTCTAATCCCATTGGATATAGCACTGTTCTCTTTTTCCATGATGCGATGAAAGTACGTATACATCTTTTATCTTATCGAAATTTAGTTTTATTGTCTTTTATGAATTCATTTTTTTACTCTAGTCTAGCTGTTGCAGCGAAAGTCTCGAAATTGATCATGCTTCCCTTCGGCGTATTGTTCGAATTTTACCGCTCATTTTGGTGACGACGTAATCATAATGGTATCCGTATCGGCGGTTCCCACAAATGAGCAGCTTATATGGGAGAGAAGGACTTATGTAACATTTCAGATCGATATATCAAAAACTGGGTGAAATAAAAGCGATGGTTCTAGGTTTAAAATATAGGGTGGGCCATCTAACGTTTTAAATTTGAATTATCTATATTTTGACATTGGAAACGTCAAATACCATTCGGAAAGTGACAGATATTCTATAAAAACATTTATTCTCGAAACAGGCCGATATTCACTACTCTATAGTTCGCAGATTGGGAAGAAGGTCGTTTGACCGAGGATGGTCAATTTTACCGAAAAAACATCTTTTCGGACGAGGCTCATTTCCACCTCGATGGTTACGTTAACAAGCAGAATTGTCGCATTTGGGGCACAGAAAACCCTCACGTAATCGTCGAGAAGCCAATGCACCCAGCACGAATCACTGTATGGTGCGGATTTTGGCCTGGTGGAATTATCGGCCCATTTTTTCTTCGAAAATGAAGAAGGTACCGTAACCATCAATCGTGAGCGATATGGCGCAATGTTAACCGAATTTTTCTTCAAGCAAATTGAAAAGGAAGACTTGGACAACATTTGATTCCAGAAGGACGGCGCTACGTGCCATACAGCAAACGCTACACTCAATCTTTTACGCCCTGTCTTCAAAATTTAAAATTTTATATGGCCCATATGATTTACGATTAAGGAAGAATGCAGAAGGCTTTCAAAGTGGTAAAATGTGAAGTATTAAAGGAAAATTACAGACTATCTGAAGTGCGGAAGAGGAAGGAGAGGAGTTTGGTTGAATTTTTAAGGGCGAAAAACTGTTTATCACTATTTCCGATAATCTAGAAAAACGTTATGTTTCTAAGTGAATGATAATCAAAATATCTACAACGTTTGTATTAACACCTTTTCACATATGTAAGTCAAAATATTATATATGTGAAAAAATTTATCTGCCCGACTTCAGATCAGCCCTAAATAATTTTTCATTTCATTTTTTTTATTTCACCTTAAATTTTTAATGGATGCTATGCATTTTAGTACTTTTTACCATTTTCTAAGGCTTCTGCACTAGTCTATATAGAAAAAATTAAATTACGAGAAAATTCTATGTTCTTAGAACAAAAATATTTTCATTATTAAGATAAATGTAAAATTTCATACTTAACTTCTTGTAATTTTGAACAGTTAAAATACTTTACTGTTTTCCAAAATGACGAAATACATGCATTCAATATGTTCACTGGGTAATATTGAGTTTGTCCTTGAATTCGAAAATCCCTACGCTGTGCCTTTTCAAACAAACTACCAATTATGCGCGCCGTGTCCATGGCCTGACTGCGCGCCTCAACTTGCTCCCACACTTATCAGTCTGAAGTTGGCTTTGTGCGTTGCGCGTGCAATTATAAATGTATACATACATATATGTGTGTGTGTGTGTTGGTAGCATGGGTACTCTGCGTATATTGTGTTCTCCGACTCGTAATTTCGCATTAATATATTCAATTCAATTTTCCCTCAGATTCTATTCAAATCACAGCCACTTATGCCACGCACGTACACGCCTTAATAAATGTGTATTGTAATTGTGAATGAACATACTCAAATGCTCACAAAAGTAAGCAAGAATAAGAGCAAAGCTAAGTTGTTGTTGTTATTAAGAAAGAGTATTTGAGAAATTCATATAAGTAAGTCAGGCGTGCAATAAATACACTTTCCATATTTCTGTGAATATCTATGCTAAAAACGTTGGCTTGATGGCAGAGCGTTATCAACAGAGCATTAACCGTTGCTCGCCTTGTCTTCGGTATGCCTCGTGTAGTGCTTTTTGCACAAAATCAGTGAGTTTTTCTCTCTTTGCCAGCCGATTGTCGGTGCTGTATGCTAATTTGTTTGTGCCATGCTTCTTCATGCGCCTAAGCAATTATCGATTCCGATAAACAAGAAAGTTTTGCGCAATGTGCAAACCAATAAATAACGTAGAAGAAATTCTGACTTAACTTATGCTTTCGTTGTTGCTTGTTTGCTCTGCCTTGATAGGCTTTGCAAATCGAGTTTGCAGTTATTAGATAATTTTTGCTGTTTTGTTTTAATTTAGTCAATTTTTGCTGGTCGTTCCAACACTTGTGCATGCGACATGTCTGCGAACATATGGCTCGTGCCGAACATTTATTGGTGCGAATTGCCTATAGACTCTCGCACAGCCATCGACAATTGCCTGGCGCATTTGCACATTAAACAAGAAATAATGGCGATTCTTAGCGAAATAGGCGAAGTTTATGAAATACTTAGGAGTGTCTATGTGTCTATGGAATATTAAATGAGTCAAATTTTCTAGCTCTGCATATGTGTATGTGTGCGGTGCAGCTGGAGTGCGTGGTATATTTCACATTAATTGCTTTCATGTGCATAAATAAATATGAGCGAGCGCAAATGAACGAACATCAAAGCTGCGCTTTTCGGGCGGCCTGTGCTCACATTTCGCCAGCTAGCACAGTCAGTATGGTCTTTGGCTCCGCTTGTGTGGCAGGCAAGCTGCTGCCATAGGTACATGCCAAAAACCACAAAATACACCGGACAACATTTATTTTGCAGGAGTATTTGAGTGCTGGCGCGCTAACTCAAAGTAAGTGCCACCCTTCAAAATCAAGCGACGACTATTTGTCAAAGAACAATGAGAAATATTAATTTACATTTTAAATGGGCACATCTGAAATTGTTCAAATAATGTGCTCAGCTGATGAGTACCATATTTGCCAGGTTGCTTGACTTAAATTCGGAGTACTATTTAAATACTTTGAAAACCACATTTTCGACAGGAAAAAATAACATATAGTACATATGTATAAAACATATGTGGAAAGTCCGCAAAAAAATAAAATAAAAATAAGAAAGGACTAAATTCGAGTGTAAGCGAACATTTTATACTCACGCAACTTGCAGGAATCAAAGACACCTTCAGGTGCTGCAAAAATTTCATATCAAACTAGCGATAGTATCGCCGCCGCTGATATTAGAAAAATATTTTTCTTAAATTTCATTAATGTATCTTGCATATTGACCAATAATTGAGTTATAAAGTGAGCCGAAAGTTCAAAAATATTAATGTTAGGTAAGAGAGGGCTAACAGAAAAGTTGCCCCGAGTTTACTTTTTTTGCCCCAAGTTGGAGTTGGTTTCAACGATTTTCGAACGTAAGATAAAATACTTAAAGAGTAATATTTGTTTTATTCTGATAACTTCAGTGGTGTTTGATTTGTATGCTGTAAGGTTTAAGAATCATATGGAATTTAAATATTTGTTTCATGGCAAGCACGTGTGGTTTTCATCCGATTTGTCGCAGTGTCTAAAGTTAGAGTTTGGGTAACCTGGTAGGATTTGACTTAAAGGTATGCGGGACCATGTTCATCGTCCGATTTTTACAACAACTCCTATAAAGCCCATTCTTTCCACAATGGTTGAATTGAATGATTGTGGCGCATTTATTAAATAATTTAGAGCAATTTTAGTGGTTTTCAACATAGCGGTTATATGGAGAGTGGTCGTGGCTTATTATCTAATTTTTCCCGTTTTTACAGAGTTTGAAAATATATAAAAGGTGATCTCCTCAGCGTTGATAAAGATTGATAAAGCTTTAATGGTTGGGAAGATATGTACATTAAACCTTTGGCGGACGGGGTCCCGCCCACTTTTAAAAATTTGTTAGTCTACAGTTTTATCTTCTGGCTACTGCGATCTTCTGAACTAAGTTACTGTTTTGTATCTTAATTTAGTGTTTAGTTATGACACTTTATAGCCTTTCGGTGAACAGCGTTTTGAAGGTGTGGCAATAGTCCAATTCTGGTCTCCCTTGAGTGCAAAGGAATACTTGTGCCTATATTGTGCTTTTCGCCATTTCGTCATAATATTTATTTATTTTTTTACTCTAGTTATCGCTTGCTCAGGTGGCCCGACGGATAAACAGTCACTCGGAATTCAACTCCTCTCGTCATCCTGATCATTTCTACATGCAATATATGTCGATTAGTTTGAAGTGGTACAAACAACCATATTTGAATAAAACTATTAAACCCTGTATTGAATATGCCAAATGTTTTTTAGACACAGCTTTCTAAAGTGTTGCCGTTCAATTCAACCAGTTTATATTTAAATGCGTATTTCATTTCACTTTCCATCGCGTTAAATTTTTTACATAAGCAAAAAAGATGTTTTTTGAACTATGGCTTTCCAATTTTTCGATTCCATGAAAAATTTAATTTTTAGTAGGCAAAATTCCTCAAGTTTTTAGCAAACCATAAACTTAAATAAAATTATTAAATGAGAAAAATTCTAATCGACCCAGACACATTATTCCCGAATTTATTGAAGCTCCTTCGAAATTTACTTCTTTTATTGTGGAATAAGAAATCAGATTCCTTACAATTTATAAACTGACTCATCTACGCAAATGATAAATCATTAATCTGATAGCATTATAGCAACGTAAGGTCAATCAATTTCTTTCTTGCCACAAGTGTTACGTATAAGTGTAACTTCAAAAAAACATTCGCAATGACAATGATGTTGAATGCTTACACACCAGCAAAGGCAAAAACTTGTTTGATGAACCTGTATATTTCTTTAATTTTTTCTCCTTCAAGAACAGACATTTAGGTTGATTTAAATGTTCTGAGAAATAAAATAAATAAAAACGTTAACATCGGTTATATCGACGCTATAATACCCTCCACAAATACGAAAGTTTCCTTGCAAGAACTTGATTCCGATCGTTCAGTTTGAAAGGCAGCTATATGCCTTAGTGTCCCTATTCGAAGAATTTCTTCGGTGACTGTATTGTTGCCAAAAGTAGGAATCGTATCGTATATCACTGGTTTCCGATCGTTTAGTTTGTATGGCAGCTATATTCTATAATGTTCCGATCTGAAAAGTTTATTCAAAAATTGCGGCATTGCGTTAGGTGATAATCGTGATGACAAATGAAAAAGATCTCAAAAACTGATTGACTAGTTCGCGTTATACAAATGGACAGAGGAACAGACGGAAATGTCTAAATCGACACAGCTTGTCAACATACATAAGTGTTTTTATGGGGCTCCAACGTTTTTTCCCGGGTATTATAAACTTTGCGCCAAACTAAATACGCGTATACCCGGTTCGGGGGTTTGCCGCTTAACTTGAAATCGTAAATAGAAGACGGTGCTCAGTTAATAGCGTTTTGTAAGCGTCGCAGTGGCTCGATCCTGCCCATCGTCCGCCAAACTCGTCCTCATTATCTTTCCAAGGAACATATATGCCAATTTTCAAAGATATCTCATTTTTACTCAAGTTACAGATTGCACGAACAGATGAACGGGCGAACGGTCGGACAGACAAACATTCACTTGAATTTCAACTCGTCTCATTATCCTAAATAGTCCAGTCATTATAGTAAGTTCACCTCGGAATTCGATATATCCATTTATTTGTCTGTAAATACTTGTATATTGACACCCTAAAGTTGTCTCAAAACCTACATATGGTAGGTATACCCTACACAAGTATATAAATGGGTATATCGAATTCCGAGATTCTTACCTAATTTAAGCTTAAATGACTGGACTAAAATGGTCAAATGTATATGTAACCATTTATCTGACTCACTTAGTTTTAGATGACACATTCAACCTTTGGATAAACAAAACTATTATACTCTGTAGCAACATGTTGCAAAAGTGTAAAAGCACTTATAAAAGTATTATTCTAATAATAGTTGCCACCTTTTCCAAAAATACATTTTCAAGTACTGTATGAAAATGCGCGAACTACAAGTCACGCCTTTTTTTCATATAACACAATTTAAATTCCATCTTTGGGATAAAACATTGCCTCTAAGTTATGCCCTCTTAAGTCTACAAATTTTTCAAATCGGACCATAACCGTTCAATCCCTTACATACCGAAACTCTTGACCGCGGTGTCTATGTCTCACTTTTATCGAAAATATGGGTAATTGTGTGAGATATGTAATTATAATTCGGAGAAAATCCTTTCCTGATATTAGTATGTCTGTGCATCGAAAGTGGATTCCCTTCCCTTAGCCAAAATATTTATTATAAAATTATTTTTGAGCTTCCAGATGAGTTTATACCGCATATATGTACATATATGTATGTATGTATGTATGTATGTATGTATATGAGTTATCTTAACCAAATTGAGAGACCGGGTTATTCTAATAATACAGTATCTTTGTGCTTGATATAAATAAAGTCAGGAAGAAATATGTAGGATCTTAGCGAAATTAAGTGAACGTAATCATAAATTATGTGAAATCCATCCTCGAATTACCCCAACTTCCCCGGTTTTAATGGTTTTTGCTATTCTAGCAAATCTACTATATGTCAGTCAAAAAAAAAGAATTGCTCTTAATGTGAATGAAATTTGTTTAGAGCTTCTTCTCATATATAATCAATTCCAAGCCTGTAGTTGATCCACAACAACTTATTACAAGTATATGAAATTTAGCCTCTTCTATAAAGTTTATGTGAGATATATCTTATTTGAGGGTGATTTTAATATAATTCTCATTGACGGGAAGTAAAATATAAGTTTAGTTCTAAGTTAGTATTTGACCTATAATATAATTTAGTAAAACACCAAATTTGATTGTAATCAATTCATAATATCGTTGAAAAATGAAGGTTGAATTTTTTCGAAAATGCTTTGATATAAAGTTTCGCCAATACCTAAAGGTAATTTCATGGCTTTGATCCCTGCAAGATGCAAGAGTAAAATGTTCGGTTTGGCCGGAATTTAAAACTTTCTTACTTCGATTTTTTTGTTTTTAAAAGTTCTTTTTTCTCTTCCCATCAATTTGCTGCCACGCATTTCTACCTCTTCCAAACATTTCAATTATTCCGTTAGATGAGTAAACGCATTGCGTAAAAATATGTGTAATATTATATATTATGATAATGCCATTATTTGTCGACACAACATTTAATTTGTAGTAAGTTTACTATGCGCGCTGTTGATGTTTAATTAACATTACCAAACTTTCATATTTTCCACGGCATAATTAACCGCAAATTTTGCCTAAGTACGTTAGTACTCAGCTACATTCATATATTCATATAGGAGCAAAGCAAACAGACAAACACAAATGGTGGTAATATTTACTGAAACAAAACCGAAACAAAATTAAAGCTAACAAAAAGTTTAATATAAATCACAAATGCCGCGCTTCATTAAAATGCCTTTCGCCGCAATTGTGCGCTAATTTATGGCGGAACAGGCAGGCAATGGCATTCGCAATCGTGGCGGAGAGGAAATCAGCGGCACCAACTGATGGCAGGCACAAATAACGGCACTCCAAAAGCATGGCAACATGAAAACAACAATACAACAAAACAGTTGTAACAATAATAAAAATTCATAAATTGTTTTCACAAGAATACTTTTTAAATGAGCATTTTATTCAGCGCTGACAAAGCAGTTAAGCCTTCGAGAAGCCTCAGATGTGAGCGGGTTGGCACACGGCGTAAAGCGGTGGGGGTAGAAGTGCTGCTCGGCAGATATGGAATTAATGTATCTATAATTTGAATTTGTTGTTGGATATATGTAAATATGTAAAATTGCTTGCAGGGCTTATATGCGTAAGGCATTTGCTTATGAACATATCCACCATATTATACAGAGCAAAATTACATGCATACTACATACATGTGTTACATATGCGCCTTATGTGTGTGTGTGTAAGCGCATGTTTGAGTATGCAAATGTAAGCTGTTTGTCCCACATGAGGAGATGAGCCTTGGCGAATGTCAGCCATGAGGTGTCATGTCGCGTTGAGCCCGTGAAGCCAGCTGTCTACCGACTGTTGACAGCGTCTGACTGCCTAAATGTCGGTCAGGGCTGGCAACTGCACCACCACTTTTGCAGCATATCATACTCCAAACGCATTCACGCTGGTTTTGGTGCTCACGCATTGCATATATTATATAACGGGTGCCATTTATACTGTATACTCATTGGAGACAGAACATAATAGAAATTAAGTTTTCTATTTACATATGTATGTGTTTTGAAGTTGATAAGAAAGAGTTAATAACGTCTTAAGACTTGTCTTTGTCTTTTAACTGGATCTATTCTAAAAATAAACAAAACCTATTTCTAAGTATTTAGAAAAATGTCTATAAAAGTATTTTCCAAAATTATAGTTATCTTCGGAGATATGTGTACATTGGTTATCATATACACATACAGTCTTTTTCGAAACGATATTCACGATTTCTACTGCACCGATTTAACTGTCATTTTTAAAGAGTCTTATTTGAACTTGTTTATATCATTAAACAACAATTTTTACTATTTTTAATAAATTCTAAACTATCAAAAATCGTAGCAAAAAAATTTTATTTTTGCTAGGAGGATTGAAATCATGAGTTTGGTTACGCGACATTTTTTAAGAGCCCCCACTTAATCCGTTGTTAATTTTTGAAATTGTCTTGTATTCTTGTAATATTAGTAAATAAGTAATAAAGACATGGAAAGAAAAATTACCTAAAGTGAAAGCCTTTAAACTAGAGTACCCTCTCAAATTTTTAAGTGAAAACTTTCAAGCAAACAACGTGGACTTGCGGCTTTAACCTCTCGCTGATCGTTTTCTTAAACCTGTAGAGACTATTACTCAGAGAAGCTTCAATGCAAAACTGGACCGCTCATTATTTGTGGAGTTCCTTTCCTACAAGAGAACGGATAAGTTTTCGCTTGTATTTTCACTTTCAAGCTAAAACTGTGTGAATAAAACTGATTATTTTTGTAGTTTCAGAAGATATACCTGATTATGATATACCTGCTGGATTCAAAATTGATAGTTTAGTAGGTCAAAGCGCCTGAGATTTAACATAATATGTCCCAAAAAAGTTTCCAAGATGGACCCGTTATCCTTATTCTTTGAGACGTGAATATAAATGACAAGCTGATTTCATAAATATTTGAATTTGGTCCATATTATTGCTGATAGGTACAACTATTTCAGCTTAAATCATATAATATGCTGTCATATAGCTTTGAGATGACTTTATTAGAATAAATATAAATTTTTGGTTATAAATTAAGCAATCTAATTCCTTAATTCAACATCTTCCGCTTGCCACTTTAGAAATCTCTTGGTGTAGCATGATATTTTGTTTCTTATTTGAAACTGCACTAAGACGTCATTAAAGTGTGTTAATGCAATGGTATACTGTTCAGTATTTCTGTACATATGAAGGAGACCATAACGCTCCAAGCAATATTTTTCGAATCTGTAAAAACATTTTTTTTTATTTTCAATCATACATATATGTCTACGCTATCATAAATAATTTAAGCTTCTCTAGTAGCGGCTACAACTTTTATTTATTTTCACTGTTCCGTTTATCGTCGGCGATTACAATGACGATTGTTAAATTGCGGCTGCCATATGATGTCAAATTCAGTTTTTCATGTGAAACAATGCCGCATATTATTTAACACAAATATAGGAGTGTGCATACAGTAATGGACCTTTTGATTATTTGACTGTTGTAATGCTTTTTTTTATTCATTTTAACGGTTGCTCGCGTATTTGGGTCTTCATTTATTTGGATAACTTAAAAATGAAGTTAAGCTGAGTTCATTTAAGTTTCGTATTTATATGTATGTACTCCTCTACCGGTATTATACATAAAATAAAACAATTGACTTTTCGCATCCGAAATTAAGGTTTTTAAAGCCAAATTTCCTTAGTGTATTTGCCATGGTCGTCATCACATGGGGGGTCTCTCATCCGAGGCTGTTTCTTTGCTTTTTCATTGGGAACCTTCTCATTTTAGCTCGCCTTCAAATGGACGTTTTCTGGCTTCTTGAGCCATATATAAAATAATAATTTCTGGCCACTACCAAGTGAATGGCAATCAGAGAACCTTCCTCATTTGCGAGAACTTCTACACATGCCTCCATCCTCTAAAAGAGTGTACAGCTGATGGCGTACGCTGATGATATTGATATCATTGACCTTAACAACCGCGCTGTTAGTTCTGCTTTCTCTAGAAGGGATAAGGCAACGAAGCAAATAGGTCTGGTGGTGAACGAGGGCTAGACGAAATATCGCCTGTCATCAAACAACACCCACGACAGTATAAACGCCACCAACAACGTTAGCCTCGAAACCCAACCCAGAATATCTCTTACCAACTGGTGCTACTTCGGACTAAGTGGGCAATTAAAATGTAAAGTTTCTCTCGACGAACAATAATAGAACTTTATAAGTGGCTCATTATTCCCATCTTGCTATATGGTGCAGAGGCATGTACGATTACAACAGCTGATGAGTGGACGTTACGAGTTTTCGAAAGAAAGGTTATGCGGAAGATTTATGGTCCTTTAAGCATTGACCACGGCGAATATCGCATTCGATGGAACGATGAGCTATATGAGATATACGACGACATTGACATAGTTCAACGAATTAAAAGACAGCGGCTACGCTGGCTAGGTCATGTCGTCCGAATGGACGAAAACACTCCAGCTTTTGAAGTATTCGACGCAGTACTCGGCGCGGGAAGCAGAGGAACCCCCTTCACTCCGTTGGAAGGACCAAGTGGAGAAGGACCTGGCCTCGCTTGGAATATCCAATTGGCGCCACGTAGCGAAAAGAAGAAACGACTGGCGCACTGTTGTTAGCTTGAAATTTGTTGTGAAATTTTCTTAAATTTTTTACAAACCCTGTTTTATGCTAAATAACCTTTCAAAAATATGTGTTCAAGACTATGTCTTAAAGGTATTTACAATTTTTAATACCAGTCCGTTTTGGTATCTAGAACTACAAATTTAGTCATAAAGACCCTCATATATCGACAAATCGCTTTGAATCCATCACTAAATTGTTGAGGTGTCCAATGCAAGTTTCGGCTGTACCTTCTGTTTCACTAAAGTTATGACTGTCAAATTGTTTCAGCCTCGGTCTTGCAAAGGTTAAACAATGGAGAAAGAATTCTTGCCTGTTTCCATCTCTCCTTATTCCAGACCACTTTGACCATTTGTGTCCGACTGGATTTTTAGCTTGATGCTATATCCAGTTAAGACATGCCTCACTTTGAGCGCATAGTTTGCGAACTTAACGCCAATATCGCCATTCTGTTGTCGGTGTGAATGCTCACGTCTTTAAAAGAAAATGCAGTCCGGGGAAGTAAGTCAACTGCTATCTTCATACTACTCCTACTACTTGTGCCTGAAAAACATTACAGTGGTGCGGTAGCCTAAAGCTAACCTTGAGAGAGAGCTTCTTACAAAAGACTCTTCCTCCAACTATTCTTCCTAGATATGACCCATCCGTGAAAAAGTTCACTCCGCCTCTTCTCCAGCGATTTCTCTCCGTCCAGTTAGTCCTCGTGGGTATGTGTGTGAGGAAACGGCCTCTAGGAGTAGCCGCTGTGATACGGTAGGCCAAGTTTTCTAGGATGCAACTGAAGAAGTAGAGATTTCTTCGTGATTCTGTTTGAATCTTTTCATATATCCATCTTCTATGAGCGTTAGGGCGGTCTTCGCAGCAATGCACCGGCCGGCAATATCCAAAGGTGCTATGTTTAGAATGGTATTGAGCGCTATTGTTGGTACAGTCTGCAGAGTACCGCAGACACGTTTAAGCTTCTTAGCGAGTATAGTCTTTTCAAGCGCCCTCCATCAGTCGACTATACACTATGCAACATTGTTGATTTGACTTCCTTATCGTTCATCTACAGTAGAATTAATCAACGGATGCCTTCTTTATACTCTTCTCATTGTTTGGCTTGTATGGAAACTTTCTTTAAAGGACAAGACCACTTATTTCACTATATCAACAGGTTGAAGGCGTTTGTTAAGCACGAGGCGCTGAGAAACCGTCTGCACTGGAATAACGACCAAGCCGTTCGAGTGAACTTTGACGAGGAAGTTAGCTAGAATCCGCAGAGCTATACTTTCGAAATGAAAACCGGAGGATAAATTCGACAAACATTATTCCTCTCGGCACGAACTTATTGAGATAATAAGAAATTAAGTAACATCACATATGTAAAAAATTAATACATAATAATATTTTGCAAGATTTTTTTTGGAAAACTCAACTTGTTTTCAACGCTGATATATTCGATGACAATTACGATTTCAGGGCAATCATCAAGGAATTATTGCTCGAGCGAATTTGTAGTTGTATTATATAAGTAGTGTAGGTAAGCTGGTAGTCAGGTGTAATAACACAGTGTGTTGCGGTCATAAATTCGTGTCACTTACGAAAGTGCAAAAACACTGGCAGCAAGGAAACGGCACCAATCCATATACTATAGCACATGTGTATGCGTGTTTACAGTATGTACGTGCATCGATGTACACGCACACGCATGCAGCTCGTAGCAAATATGATGACTCGACTGCATATGGAAAACAAGAATGAATGCAACTCACATCTACCCTCTGCCTTCCTGGAACGCAAGGTCCACTGAAACACGTATCTACGTAAGAATGGATTGTGCGAGTATGCATGCGCTACGCCGAATTGTATGCAATGCAATGTGATCCGAAGCCACCAACGAATTGTGGTGCCTGTCACAGTCATACTCTTTGTTTGAGCGCTGAAATTTATGCGAATGCTGAAAGCTCAAGTAAGAAAAAGAGGAAATAGGAGTGAAAGGCAGCGAAACAAAACATCGGTGCATCGATGCATTTAAGGCGGTTGAATGTCTTTATGCAACGGCATACTGTTGCATCACTCCATTCGCGCTGTATTGCCAGTGCGGCCACACACGACTCAGTACAAACACACCAACCACTCGCACATGCAGACTGCAGCGAAGCATGAAGCTAGTCGGGGAACCAGTTTAAACTTGCCAATATCAGTCCTATAGCAGTTCCAGAATGATTTTTTAAAGATTTTTGAAAGACCTTTGGCTTTACTTTATAACCCAACTAGAAATGATATTTATACATTTTTTTAAGTGGTGTAAACTTGAGTGGTGTATGGCTGAAATTTAGGAGCTGCCGTCTTCAAAAATACCTCAGAAATTGCAGTAGATCACATAGAAAAAGCACAGTTATCTAACTATACTTAAAGTAATCCACAACTCACTGATGTGCCTGCCTGGTTAGCACTCAATCAAATAAGACCTGCGGCAGTTGCACTTCATTCAACCGTTTTTTATGTTAACAATTTTTGTTTCTTGGTTTTCGAAATTCATTTTTCAGCGTACTTCCACCGGAACACTTCACAATTAGTATTTCTCCCCTTCTGCCCACTCACTTTTCGCTATCAACACTCTTTTATTTATCGAATATGCATTTATTGTTTACACATACTATGTACATATGTATGTGTGAGTGCGTGGACATGTGGGTGCAAGAGACTAAAATTTTAATACGGCGCCATTGTGCGTGGAAATGAATTGTGAATTGTATGAAAGCTTGACAATGAAGCAGCTGCTGACGCAAAGCCGGAGATCAAACCAATAAAGTAGCGTTTTCAAAGCTGTAGAGTGCTTCGAAATCTCTTCAATATTGTATAAATATTCTATAAAATCCGCCGTTTTCACAAAACACCTGTTATTTCGTAGCTCTATTGATATTGATACATTTGAAATATATTTGAACATAGATTGGACACACATAGTAGTTGGTGTTTTGTTGTTTTATCAAATGGTACGTTGGAATAAAAAACTATTTTGATAAAGATTTAATCAATGCAGTTGAAAAGCCTTTCAATATATATGTACTGTTAAGGTCAGGTCACCGAAAAATCAAAGCAAATTTTGAATTAACATTATACATATATAAATCAATAAAGGAGATTTAAAGGGACTAAGGGCAGATATTGGCCAGGAATGGATGTTCTTAAATGTTCAGTAAACTTATAGAAACAGCAAACGACGCCATATTTTTTCGCGCTCTTTTATTTCAGTAAGGTTGCCTTTTCATCATGAAAAGATATACGATCTAACAATGAGTCGAAATTATTAAAATTGACTACCGAAATTCGGAGTCAGTGGCCACAACTTTAAGAGCGCTACGTCCAATTTATAATAGTCAGCATAAGCGTCCTGTCAGATCAACAATTGAGCGTCTAGTGGAAAAACGCCCACAAAAATCGACAGGCACATTACAAAATGTGCCAGTGGGAGAAAGAAGTGCCCGTAGTGTCGAGCATAATGCTGCCGCTGGGTATCAATTGGAGTGCTTCTCAAGCTTTGGCCATCTCTGTAACGTCGTTGTGGCAAATTTTGGGAAAAGATGTTGGCCTACATCCGTACAAGATCAAATCGACGTAAGAAATAAAGCCGCTTGATCATAAGAATCGTCGTATGTTCTTGAATTGGGCTAAGCAACAACTTGAAAATGATCCGGATTTTCATCGAAAAATCATCTTCAGCGCTGAGGCTCGTTTCTGGCTGAATGGCTCCGTCAATAAGCAAAATATGCGTTATTAGTCAGGCAACAATCCACATGTACTCCATGAGTCACCATTTCATCCCAAAAAAATTACGATTTGTTGCGGTTTATGGGCCAGTGGCGTTATTGGGCCGTACTTCTTCTGTAATGATCCAGGCCCGCACGTTATTGTGCATAGGAATTGCTACCACTCAATGGTAACCAAATATTTTTGGTCCGAATTGAATGATATGAACTTGGACTATATGTGGTTGCAACAGGATGACCCTAGAAGCTACACAGCGAACGTCACAATTGAGTTATTGAAACCCAAGTTTGGTGAACATATTATCTCACGAAACGGCCCAGTCAATTGGCCGCCTCGGTGTTTGATTTGAAGCCCTAAACTGTTTCCTGTGGAGCTACGTCAAGTCTGTGGTCTATGCCAGGGTTTCCCAAAGTGGGCGATAACGCCCCCTTGTGGGTGCTGCAGGTGTCAAGGGGGTCGGTAAGAGACCCAGAAAGAAAATGGGGCCGTTGTGTAGAGGCTTGGGGGGTTATTTGTAATTTATTTAGCTAGGAGGCCTCTTAGACAACGACTACATGAGCTCTCGACTCTCAACAACAACTTGTGAACATCAACTAATATGATTTAAAATATTGCTCAAACTAGGTTTTTCAAGGCCTAGAGAAGAAGCATAATACTCAGCCAAGTGTAGCAAAACTATTTTCGGCGGCTGCTAAGCAAGATGACGACGGACTTCGAGCTTCGCTCAATATCTCTTTGTTAATTGCTCAAAAAGGCAAACCACATAACATCGGAGAAGAGTTAATATTGCCAGCAATAAATGAAGTAATAACTACCGTGCTTCATAAACCGGCTGCAGATATTATCCGAAAAATTCCTTTGAGTAATAATTATGTGCAATGACGAATTGATGAAATGGCGGAAAACATTGAAGAATCATTGTGCGATCACCTGAGGACAAGCCAATTCTCAATTCAGCTCGATGAGTCCACTTTACCAACTAATGAAGCATTGTTGTTGTCCCACTTGAGGTTTAGTAAAGATGAGAAAAATATGTGAAGAAACTATTATTTGCTAGAAATTTAGATACCGATACAAAAGGCGAAAGAGATTCCTTTGAAAAATATTATTTCAATTGCTACGGATGGCACTCCGGCTATGATAGGGTGCCATAAGGGCTTAATAGCGCACTTAAAAAATAAAATTCCAGATGTCCTTGGTGTACATTGCGTTATTCATAGACAACATTTAGTTGCTAGAAACTTAGGTGAAAAGCTATTTCAATCACTGCAATATGTCATCAAAGCAGTCAATAAAATCCGCAACAGCGCAATTTTCTGCCTCGATTCTACAACCTGTTTGACTCTGTTATAGAGTTCTTGGAAACTAAAGATACAGAATTTCAAGACAAGCTCATAACATCAAAGAATGATATAGCTTACCTGAACAGACATGTATATAAATTGTTCAAGGACGTGAATCTCAACTGCAAGGCGATAAACTAAATTTCAAATAAAACAAAAAACGTCGTTGCTGCTTTCGCAGCCAAACTGCTTCTACACAAAAAGAATCTGGGCAGACGTGAGTTTCACAATTTTTCCGAATTTATCAGTATTATGCAGTAACGACGAATTGTTTGCCTACTGCCAACATTTGGAAAACCTCCATATTGACTTCACCGAACGACACCAGGACATTTTTGAACTTGGAAATACCAGACTGGGTGTTGGATCCGTTTTCAAATGTCAACACAGCAATGACATCTCAGCTGGAAGAAGAACTTATAGAATTGACAACAAACGAGGAAATAAAAATCAAGTCCAAAAATGGTTACCAAGAATTTTGGCTACAAAAACCGATCTCGCAATTTTACCCTGGATTGTGGTCAATCGTTTCAACGATTCCTGATGCATTACCATCGTCATATTTGTGTGAACGTGGATTTAGTGCTGTGACAACACTGCTTACTACAAATAGAAATCGTTTGCTTGTTACCGAACGTGGCGACTTGCGACTGTTCTTGAGTAAATTGGAACCTGATATTAACAAACAGTTTTTATATATGGATCGATTATTTTAGTTTTATTTTTTTAATAAAAGATGCTCTGTTTTTAATACTATTAAGTTGTGTTTCAATAATCATTCTTATTGGCAGGTGGAGCACGTAAGAGTTAACTTGAGACCTAAGCGCCGTTGTATGTTACCTACTGCGCTCAGGTTTCAAGTTGCTGGTTATAGTAAAAGTTTCGTTTAGAATTCTCCGTTAATATAAATATATATATAGGTTACAATAATTAGTTTGAAGTTATAGTGGTTTTTAAATAGGTGAAAAAATGGGGGCGCTAAAAAAATATTTATTCTCAAAGTGGGCGGTAGAAAAAATAAGTTTGGGAACCACTGGTCTATGCCAACAAGCCAGCGATGACAAACTTTATACGAATATAGAAAGTGAAATTGCAGCGGTATCGGCCGATGATGCTTGAAAACCGTCGAAAATTGTGTTCAGCGTCTGGACTTCTGAAGGCGTGCCTGTGGCCACGATGCAAAAGAAATCGAGTTCCATATATAATGACATCGAATGTACTTTCACTGGAATAAAGAATTTCATTGATATCGCAAACTGTTTAAAAAATTAATTTTTCACTGTTTCAATCAAAGCATTTTGTAGCATATGTTAAATGTAATATTATCAGTATTCAGTGTCCTGAAACAACTAAGCAGAAGAGTTATTCCAGTGGACCACAAATTTGGACACCAAAAATGAACTCACGTTTCAAATATCGAATTTTCAACTAAGTAAGCAAGTTCATAGTTGACTAAAAGCCACAATGCATGGCAAATTAACTCACTACCGTTGTTTAAAAACTTTTCACTTTGAAGCAACTAGCCGTGGATTTATAGCACATGAGCTCCGAAGTTTGCACAAAGCTTCATATATTGTTAAGATTATGTACACTGACTTATTTGTTGTCAGACATGTTGTAACTATATTATTAAATAAATATGTACAGTTAGAAAATTGTACCAAAAAGGAAGGGCAGCGTGAAATAGGAATAATACTCTAAGTTCGAGCAAGTGCTCATTTCCTCATCAAAAGTCGCATTAAGTACTGTGGATCACTAGGGAAGTGTCAACTGGTAAATGTCATATAATTGTATTGATTATTTATTTCAAGCTCTATGCCATGGCAGGGCTTACGTAACCGAAAGGGACTCCATTTTTGTCAACCAAGGTGTTGAGGGCCGAGGACTATGATTATCTTAAAGTTACTTGAAAAATATTTTTTGGTGCTACTTTAGCAACAATAAGCGTTGACTACCTATGTATGAAGTCAAGATTATAAGGCATGACAAAACAAAGATTGTTCTTCGATTTAATATTTAATATTCCTCGATTGTTTACTTCACTGACACTGCGTATTCTTAACCTAAACATAGAGAATGTAAAGTTTTACCTTTGCATTCAATAGTGCTATTCTACAATTACCTCATATGATTTAATATAAGTTTCTCTAGTACAAATTGTTTTTGTCTCAGCTAGAATGCAAAAAATTGATTATTACATTGATTGTATTTACATTGAGACAAAAAAGCCAATGGAAAGTGGATTGCCTAGTTATTAGGACTGTCCTTAATTACTATGCCAAATATGAGCACATTGTATCAACCAGTTTGTTTACATCAGCTGCTTAAGTTGGTACACCTCAGTAGTGCTTGCAATTTTTGCACTGAATAAAAATATGGAACAAAGAATTTGTCACAAATTTAGTATTTCTAACCAAAGTCTTCAAAGACTGTCGTGAGATCGTTGAAGACGTGGCTCGTTCTGGACGACCTTCGACCTCTTCAACTGGTACAAATATTAGAAAAATTAAAGATATGGCGCTTGAAAATCGTCAGGCAAGTGTAAGTGAGGTCGACATCTCTTGCGAGTCCATTCAAATGATTTTGGCGGATATTTTGAGTATGAAACGCACTCTTCCTACAACTTCAAAAACTCAATGGATACCATCAATCAACCATCCTTTTCACCAGATTTGGTGCCGCGTAATTTTTCTTTTACCCCAAAATGCGCTGAATGAGCTGAAGGTCATTTCAAAAAATGCTTATGAAAAGTATTTCGAGGACCAGAAAAATCATTGGCATAAATTTATGACATCTGGTGGTGGTGGTGGGATTACTTTGAAGACGGCAAAATATATAAATATTGATGAATAATTAAATATTTTGCATTTTATTTACAATTTCCCGGTACTTTTTTGTCATAATGTATAACATAAATATGAATCTGCATAGAATATCTGTTTGCAGAAACTCCTGGAAATTCCTATTTAAGTAACAAAAATCTTTGTCAAGGATCGTAAGGGGAAGTTGTATTAAAGGATCATCTCACTGTAACCTTCCGAAAAATCACTGATTTTCGCGATTTTGTTTATGTTGAAATTTACTAATCGGCCCAGTTTTCTTTATTATAAATAAATACATTTATGACGAATACAAAATGTTTTTTTTTTTGTTATGTTTTTTCATTGGGTGTAGAGGAGTTAAATAAATTGTTGAAATGGCACGAAAAAAAGGTCCCATGCGATGTCCAAGGTTGCAGCCGCTTTACACAGTCAACAATATATGGTAGATACCGACCGAAATTACACAACCTGTATGTTTTTAATGTTTGACGAAGCCTTAAACATCGGAATTAGTTTAGAAATTTTTTACAGTATTTTCAAGAGGAGAACACATATTAGACAACTATAATTTCCCTAATGAAAAACTATTTATAGTCATCACCTGTTAGTGTTTTATACATGAGTTATAATCAACCCTTATATGGAAATTGAATAAGATTATTTTGTGCTATACAAATCATTGAGTATATAATCGACATACATATATTATGTGGTATGTATGGCTGTAAAAAGTGTTGATATGTATATTTCTTTCGCATTGACATGTTTTTGAGAGCATTCACCACTCACCTTCATGCCGCCAGCTTATTTATGTTACAATGGCAATTGTGCCTATTCTTCGTCCATTGATTTGTATATACATATATTTGTTTGCTCTTTAGTTAGTTTTATTAAGGCCAATTTTCCTACGCCCCCGTCTACCAGCAACTCGAATAAGGGCCCCTTCTACCAGTCTACTTATTTTATTCTGTTGTGCAATTTTATTACTCACACTTGTGTTAAATCGAATTTACGTTTACTCAACACTCATTGGATTCACGAACCATAAAGGACACACACTCGCTATATTTCCTCAGATTCGCACACATGTTTGCGTGTTGTACTACAAGCACTCACCCACACATCTACATGCATACGAGTATGTATGAATGTTTTTACTTGCCTGTGTTGTAAGTGATTCTAAGGTAATAGCCTGTCTGAAATGTGATAGTGATGGGTAAACTGGAAAATCGCGATACAACTCGGGCATTATCAACTGCAGGCCGATTTACCTTTATTCACTTTTATTACAGATCGAACGCGACAAAATGCTAAATCGGAAAAATGGCCATAAGAGCTGTGGCACGTGTGAAGCGTGGGTGGTGTATTGTTGGTGTTGGTGGTGGAGCAGCGGTGTTCCTTGTTATGCAAATATTTTATTTTACTACAGTGCATTGTTACACTTATGTCAAGTAAAATACTCACATATGTGCATTGTATGTGTGTAGGGGGAATGCGTGTATATACATATATATGCACATATACGAGTATTGTAGACGGATATGCAAATTGGTGCTTGCAGTGTTGATATAGTAAATAAAATACACAGAATAGCTATTCTATTTTTTGTTATTTTCCTTATTGTTGAATTTTTGTGAACTCGTACTAGATTTCATCTGAAAAATAAACAGAATTTTTCAATGTAAGAAATAATCGTTAAAAACAATTATAATGAACAACGGAAGGGTTAACCATATTCGGGTGGAATGTGATCATTATTTAACCCTGAAATTTGTGTGGATAAAATTTTTTTTACTCTTCTCATCACAGTCAGCATAACGTTATCACTTATATCCGTTGTTATGTTTTCCGATATATTCATTTTAAAATATAAGTGAAATATACGCTGAATGACAGTTGCCACATGCCTGAATTTATATGTATATGTATTCACATATGTAGTAAATACATTAGGGAGTTTATTTTTGAACTATTCATTTTTTTCAATCCCATCATGAAATTTTCTTGGAAATACCCTAAAAAAATTCCCTGAAAAATTAAGACCTTAATATTAACATCAAGAACTGGACCAAAGCATGTAAAAAACGGCAATCGTGATTTTTTAACTATAAACGTTTATAGTTTAGAGGCATTTTATGGCATCGTTTTGACTTTAGACAAATATTCCTCAGAATTGAACATTCTACAAAAGTGGCCATTGCGACAAAGTCGAAACTCACACCAGTGAGAAAGTACGGGGCTCTAAACCCGATTTTTCCAAGAATTTCGATTTTTTTTGTGTATATCTCGTAAATGACACGAGCTATAGAAAAAATGTGCATGACATATCTGTAGGAAATTTTATTTGCTACAAAAAAGATCCGAGGTCAAAACCGCTATCATGAATACTTCTCGAGATATTCCGCTTTTTAAATAAGGCTGTAGGCATTTTCATAGAACTTTTATTATATTCCGTCTATCTTTGTTATGTTTTGTTTGATTAGGTTAAGTAAAAAAGTTATTTAACCTTTAAATCTCAATTTTACTGGACCTTGCCACAATCTTTACACCCTGAACATAATATGTTACGTTTGCCACGAAGTTGCTAAATCCCAGAAAGAAACGCCTGATGTCTATAAAAGATATACAAAAATTATCAGCGTGACAGGCAGAGTCGATTTGGTCATGTAATATTTATAAATAACAGAACGGCTGTTCGTCTTTACTGATATTTTAAGACTAATTTTCAATTGTTCTTTTCTTACAATCTAAACTCTTCCGTCGACACAGACCGTGGAGACAAAGTTGTTGCGAGAATTGCAGCGCACGAATTAATGAGAAACTACAAACTACAATTCCTTCGAATTTTGGTTAGCACGCGTATTGTTTCAGGAATCGTGCGGACATTAAATTTCTGTAGAATTTTCATCTGCGGGAATTGCAAAATTTCTTGTAAATTTCAGATTACATGACGATATGGAAAACTATTTTATCTGACTAGTTATTTTCACAAATTTAGGCTTAGCTTATTGTCTAAGGAAATGGTGTAATCTCCGAAGAAATTGTTTGCATCAGACCACTATAGCATATAACTGTACGACTGAAATAAAGTACTTTCACGTTTTTTCTCGTTTCATATTCTCCCAATGTGTTTCATATAAGTTGCACAATAATTTTATTTAAATTTAATAGGAAGGTTGGTAAGATAATTTATAAATTAGTGGATCTGGCCACGCGTTGCTGGGGTATATATTTTATACCATTGTTCTTACAATAAACTATTCAATTCAGTGAATAATTTCATTTACGAAAAAGTAATTTAAGGCTGTTTTCTCAGTTAGTTTAACACCGTCTGTCAGTTCTAGTTACAAACAGGTTCTTACAAAAGGACCGTTGGTTAAGTTTACCAGAACTTAATTCCCAAATTTCTGCTGATCAAACATTGAGAAAATGGCCCTTAAGATTTGGCATTTTATGAAAATTATAATTACAGTTGAACTTTCCTAACTCGAATCATCATAATCCACAAAAAACATCGAGTTATGACGGGAAATTTTTATCCAATTTGACTTATATTGCTAATTCAAGAGTTTGACTTATGAAGAGCTTCGAGTTATAGAAGTTTGAGTTCAACTGTATTATATTTTTTTGGGGATTTTGAATACGTGTGTATGTTGTATAAATATATACAGTGAAATCCCCCATAAACAGACATTGACGAACGACCCTTTTTTTTCAAGTATTGTATTTCTTTTTTATAAATTGTTTTGACTATCATTGATGTTATTTATTTTGCATTCTGCAGATTAAAAATTACTTTCCGTCATTTCTAATCAGATAACTAACCAACTAATGGTTTATGACCAGTACACTTTTACTAATTAGGTATCGTCACCATTATCCCTATCAAAAAAAAAATTTCAAACCACATATGTTTCTCGACTGAGTAGTCAAATTTTAAATTTAACTTCAGTTTTATGCAAACGATACACAAAAAGTTAACAACTTTTTTCCCAATTTCACTGGAAAACAAAAAAAAGTTCAAAACGTTTCATATGTGACGAATTGAGGATGCTGATTATATGCCTTGAATGTGAATTGTAATATGGAAGCAGTTTAAAATTTTTTTTAATGTGGGCTTGGACGCGCCCTTAACAGATTTAGTGTACAATAAACATCTTGAGCTAAGTCAACCACACTTCCTAAGAACAAGTCTTTGTAGCACTAAGGTGAAACCGCACTATAACCACGTCAACTTTACATATATCAAAAATTTAAACTACATAAATTTCCGGAGTAAAATTTTCCGCAGATTGTGCTTTTAAGTATACCATCTCGAAACCGAACCATAACTCTCAAAGCCTTACTTTTTACAGAAAATATCGGTCAAACTGTGGCATATACAGATTTTTCTAGTAAGTGATATAATTAGCAAAAAAAAAAACACACTAATTGTTAACAAAATTCAAATGTGTTTTTATTTAGTGTGAAGTACTACAATCGATACAATTAAGTTCTGAATACATATAACATTATTCAAATGGCCTCTACGACTTCTTTTGCCGGAATGAATTCGATGAGTGAGAAAAATTTTATGCGTATGCAAGTCTAAATTCTTTTTCGAATTACGCCAAGTAGAAACAGTCCCAATTCGCGTGAACGTTTTGGAAAATAAATGCTCGAAATTTTCAAATTTCGACAATAAGCGAGAAGCTGGACAATTATTACGACCATAAAATAGGCACAAAAAGTTGCAATTGGAGTACGATTTTTATAATAAAATTAAATAATGTATAAACTATATTCGTGCGTATATCTTTTCATGATGAAATTTTAAAAAATACTGAATACAATGAAAAAAATATTACAATACATTACATATTAATAAAAATATTAAAAATGATCGAAACTAAATATAGAAATCATATCATCCCTTTTGAGAAGCCCGGTATTATTGAAGTTCGGAGGAAATATTTTTCTGATAACAATATGCGCCTGGGTTAAAAGTAGGTAAAATTGCTTATAGACCCAATTTAAACATTTTTGAACTTCCGACTGTTTTTTAATTGTATAGATCAATGAATATGTGAGCTGTTTAATGAAATTCAGTAAAACTCTCTTTTTAATAATTTTCTGCGAGCTCTTCTTTTTTCGGGTTAATATTACCCCTAGTTCCCATATAGCTCATACAAGAATTTAAAACTTCTTGGTCTTACACTGCACATGTCGGGCAATGAATAAGTTATCTTATTAAAAATATACGTAAGTGGACTTATAACATAGGATTTAATATAGTTTAATGCTGAAAATATATTGAACTGGTCCACGATATACTCCAGCTCCTATACTACGTATCATGATTTTCGTGATTCTTGCAGACTTTATGCCGAATATGTCCACCGGTGTGGGAATTATCTTATTAATATAGGATTGCAAGGAAAGGTGTTTTCGAGTATACTTGAATAATGTCGAAAGGAAGTACAATCAGTATAGGCTTATATACCATAAGTAGTGATTTGCGACTTTCCACTTGACTTTAAGACGTTTGTGTTGGTTAATCTGTGTAATGTTTTATTGAAATTCGGTGGATATGTTTTCTAAATGTAATTTGGTTTTGCGATGAATATGATTGAAATTTGTCTAGACATTTGGTCTAAGTGCCACATACCTATTAAAGTGGTTTCAGATTGGGTTTCTGCTGATATACCAAATATATTAATTTTGTCTCTTGACTTGAGTTTATGCCAATTTGAATTAATACGAGAAATTATTAAGTCTATCAGCTACCATATAATGTATGCTCATAAGATTATAAGTTTCGTTGAATATGGTTGTTGATTTCTTAATCGTGTTTTGCCAAAACCAGGAGCCAAATTTCTTATAAATTGTATATTGACAAATATCAAAATATACCGCATTCGCTTTAAAAGTAAATCAGTTCCACAGATTCAGGCTAAATAAATTATTTGTGTTACTACATTTTTACAAAATCCATATACATAACTATTGTATTTCGAAGAAATTATACAATCTAAGATTGAGGTTCACAGTCCCTTTTTTATAAAATTGAGCCTTGCAAGTTTCCTAGGTTAAAATGTTTGGATACATCCATACTGATCCCTTCTTGCTTGTTTATGTATGCAAATTTATAGACACATACCATACATCATGCAATATAACACTGCGTACTGTTATTTTTTTTTTGTAAATTTTACGCGACTGTGAAACGATATTGCATTTTACGACCGATTGTACAAACAGATAATAATTTTATTTCCCGTTTTTTATTATCAAACATAGACTTTAATATGTGTGCATAACTGCTTCAGCTGTAAAAAAGTTAGCTGCCGAAAATTAACACCCTTTTGAAGGTCTCAAGGAAGGAAAAGTGTTGCGCTAAATAAACAAAGGAAACGACTATGCTGGTAGTCGCAGATTATCAGCACTTACAGGCGGTAAAGTCTTTCCATTTGCTGTTTAGTAGGAGCTTTCAAGTCGCCTGAAAGTTGGCAGTTATTGCTTTCGGCTCCTTTATGCGCCTTGATCGCCTTCAACGGCTCCGGCGCAATTTCATTTTACTGGCTTTCGTTTATTTTTACTGCATGGACTAGATGACAGCAGCTCGGAGACAGCGTTAAATATACGCGTATCACATGCCCATGGTTGCATGAACTCTAGCAGAAATGTGGGTATACATATATGCATGAATACATATACATATTGTATATATTTGCATGCGTTCGTGTGCCTCAAGCGAGTGGCAATGACAGTTATTGTTTATAGAACTCAGAAAGTGCCATTGACATATTTTCATAGTATGGTTCACGTCATCGCTATCTCTTTGTTGCATATAAAAAATATGTAAATATGTATGTAATTGTATTAACAAAATTTTGTATACTCTAGATCTGCATACACATACATACATATATGCAGTGTAAGTCTTATAATTAAAAACGACTTCCATACTTATATTTCATATGTTAGAAATGTTTTTATTTTTCACGCGTTTTTCATTTCAAAGTGTTCAAAAATTGTCGAAAATGCTTTACGTCTTAGCTGGGAAAGTCCATTATTTAACGATTGAAACTGGAATTTTTGATGTCGGTTGATCAAGCATCAAGTTATGAAGGGCATTACAATCGGACTTTCTTTCATGACACGCAACGCGTATTATCTTCCAAGGCGTCAATAGCCTCAGGATAAAATCCGTAGACCGGCGCGCTCAAATAACCCCACAAAAAAATACCCGCAGCATTAAATTGGAGACCAAGCCACAGGCACACGATGCGAGAAAATGCGTTTGCCAAAAATGTCCTTCAATAAGTTGATAGTTTCTTTGAGAGTATAGTATGACATATAATGAAGTGTTGCTGTTACCAAAGGTCGTCCACATCAACATCCTCCAATTCAGATACAAAAAAGTTTATCATGGCGTCATAACATTTTCCTGTGAAAACCGGGATCGATAGCCATCACTTTTTGGGTACCTTTTTGTTAATTTGCAATCCAAGATCCTACGGCAAAATCTTTCAAAAAGTGGACGAGCAAAGTTCTAATTTTTGGGCGCGAAGGCAAATGAACTTATTCAGATTTTTGTTTCACAGCAGCAATGACGTCATCGTCTTCGGTGCGCGCTGTACGGCATCTCTGAGGATGCGCATAATCTACTAGAATAATTGTGGTGTGAAACCAATCCAACGCGTCAATTAATACATTATTTTGGTACTATATTTGTACCATTTGCGAACGTTGTTCTGAAGTAAGTCACTATAAAATAGCTAACAAAACTGAGTATAAATCAAATATCAGCTATTAAATATACCAACTTCAAAAAAAGTTGTTACTACTGAAAACCACACTTTTAAAAACCCCATTATATTTTTCGGACAATCGTGACAATTCTATTGCAGTCGTGGTTTCATAATGTTACCATCATTAATCGTTCGTAAGAGACAGGCATTGCAAATATGAATGCTAACTTTTATCCCAAATAAAACGAAAACTACTAACTTAAGTTTCATTAAGATCCCTGTTGTCAAAAGTTTGCAATATTTCTTAGAAACGACCAAAAAAAGTTTCAACATAATGTGATAATCGAATGGCTATTGTGCCCGAATTCAGCTGCCATAAACCATTTTGTTGTCGTTGAAAGGCAATAAGGCGTCGTATTTTAAAACTGCAGACATTGGTTTCACTTTTACTCGCAATATTTTCACATTCATTTATTTCAGAACTTTAAAATCGCCATTAATAAGATTTATAACCACAAGAAGCATGAAAAACTTGCAATACTGTTACTAATATTGAATTCAAGAAAAAAATTCGTATAGAGATTGGCATTTGGTATTAAAATGACCTGCCTGGCATCGAAAGAAATAAAATGTTTAAAAATGTTTGTCAAATAATCGATTTTCATGGTGTGATAGTGGTCGCTATTGACAATTACATTCTCACCGACATCAGTGGTGAAGAAACATGGACCGACGATTTCCCCGGCCTAGAAACCACAACAAACCGTTGGTTTTTCTAGATGAAATGGCAGCTACTGAACCTCTTCTAGTTGTTCTTTGTTCCAATATTGGTAATTGTGCTTGTCTACATATTCATTGATCCAGAAATGGGCCTAATTGCTGAACAAAATTTGGCTCGAAAACATCGAATCTTCTTGGAACTTTTCAAGAGTCCATAGAGCGGGATGGGGTACACTCGTACTCGGTCAATTAAAATCCAATAATGAATGCGGGGCTCAAGATGTTGGATGGTGTTGCGAATAGTCTACTTAGAGGGCCGATTATGAAGACGCCAAATTGAGCGAAGTGCGCGAAACACTATCGTAACAGAACATGAATTTTCGTAATAAAGTTGAACGATTTGGAAATATGGCTTAGGCGTTAGCTTTTCCATGATGAAATGCCAAACAATACTGAGAAAAAATAACATGACAGCTTGACACAATTCACGCGTGATTTGTCAAATATATTTAGTCTTTCCCTGGGTTCCAATTCAGCCTATTTTGATCTTTTCATATCTCATGTGGGCAACTATAGTTGAACTTCTGTAACTCGAAACAACATATTCCAAAAAAAAGGGTTAGAGAGACTTGGAGTTATGAAAGGAAATTCGTATGAAATTTTACTTATATTGCCAATTCAAGAGTTCGAAATACGGAGAACTTCGAGTTATAGAATTTCGGGTTATGGAAGTTCGACCGTATATGCAAAGTTGGTAAGGTATCGGTGCCGATCCATTGATGTAGACATTGGTACTTTGTGATGACAAAAACTAAAAATATTAGATCAAGAGATCCTCAAGTACTCAATGGAAACTATGTGTTTCATACTGATTATTTATTTTCTAAACTTGGGGACCTTTCTAATATTTCTGTTTATTTACCTTGCCTTTTTAAGTAAACCTTTCATTTCACTGAAAAGCAAACAAATAAAATTAAATAAAACAAAAAATTGGACAAACTCACTGGGGGATGGGTTAGCTGGCCCGCTGCTAGTACCCAAGAAGGTGTCTGTAATTTGCTCACTTGCTGTTGTTGAACTGATGATTTTTGGCTTTTTTTGCTCGCGGCTTTTTCGTTAAACACGCACACCTTACATCAGAATTGTTTTTATTTCATTACCTTCCACAAGGTGACCACTTCCACCACTTAAGTGTAACCAAGTGCTATTTCTGTTGGTGTGCGAATTCTTGCAGCTGGCTGAGGCCACATAATTATTGGTTAGACGAGCTTTTATTACGCCAACAGATTACATACAAACTTTTCTACACACGCAAATAAAAGCGTAAGAAATTCGACCCTACGCGCTTCAAAGAGTTTTGCTGCACACTTCTGGCTTCCTCAATCCACAAACTGTGGATTCGTATCGTATGTTGTTGTTTAGTTTTATTTCGTCTGTTCGTTGTTTTCCGCTATTTTTCGCTACATTATTGCACGTTGTTAATCTATTTCTTTCCGCTCTTTATGTTTTGCTAATTTTTGGTTTTTCCGCTTTTTTATCCACGTCTAATTTTATACACTGGCAACATGTTGCAAAAAGTATAAAAGTTACAACTAATGGCATGGGGAGAGCTACATGGGTCAAAAAGTTTTTGCGAAAAGTTTTTTGTTTGATAAAAAGATCGCGGCAAAGGCTCAAAATCAATATTCTTCAATCAAAGTTGTTTGACCTTTCACATACTCGTTTACAAGCTATTGGGGCCAAAGTGGTACGCATCAACAGCTGATGCAACAACACATCAATTTATATCAGAGTCCAATAAACAGTTCGCTGGTTGATGCCCGGTGAACGTCGTTAGAAACGACCGAAAATACAACAGTCAGCTGGCAGCATTTTATCAAGTAGCCTTACAATTCACATCGACTAATTTACATTCATTGACTATTTCAAACATGCTAAAATAATCAATAAATAAGTTAGTTACGTGTTACTGTGAAATTTAGATGTCGATCTAAAGTTAGACCAAATTTTTTTATAGACAACACTTACGCGGTTATAGCCGAGTTTACAACAGCGCGCCAGTCGCTTCTCCTTTTTCGAAGTTTGGCGTCAATTGGATATTCCAAGTGAAGCCGGGTTCATCTCCAACTGGTCTTTCCAAGGATGCGGAGATCTTCCTATTCCTCTGCCTCTTCTGGCGAATACAGCGTCGAATGCTCTCAATGCTGGATAGTTTTCATCCATTCGGATGACATGACCTAGCCAGCGCGGCCGGTGTCTCTTAATTCGACTAACTATGTCATTGGTGTCGTATAACTCGTACAGCTCATCGTTCCATCGAATGCGATATTCACCGTGGCCAATGCAAAAGGACCATAAATCTTTCGCCGAAACTTTCTCTCGAAAACTTGGAGCGCCGACTCATCAGACGTTGTCATCGCCCATGCCTCTGTACCATATAGCACGACATCATCGTATATTAAGGGAACGCTTTTACACACTTTCAATATTTAACCTTAACCTAAGAACATTTCATATTTCATATTTCAAAACTTTAATGTTTAAAGAAATAGCACACTTCCGGCATTTTTGAGGAATATCGTTTACCATCTCTCCATTTTGTAAATTTAAAATTCGTTTCGAGATATTATTAATATTTGTTTGATTCTCTTTTTGAATGCAACAATAGACATTTCCGTTTTTGTGCTTATTCTGCCTTGACTAAAGCCTGCGGACAGCTGTTGATGCATCTTGTTTGCCTAACTCCTTATTTTGTTTTGCAACGTTATGCAAATACGGTATGGTATGAATGTACGTATGTATTTATTTTGCTTGCCACTTGAAGCTTCGTAGATAACTATTTGCACAACTGTCTATTCGAACGGTCAAAGGATGCAAGGAGCGTGCATACAACTAAGGAAGACTGTCAGTGGCACAATGACTGCAATAAATGTTCAGTTCTACAAACAAAGCATTAAGCAGAGTTATACTTAGTTCACGAATTAATATATATTTTATAGGTCTGTGGAGCTTTATCAATTTTAAACTCGCACGTTCCGTGGTACTAAGGCCAAATAAAGGTAAGGAATCTACTCTTTTAGTTTCAGTAAATTGTTAATAAAAAAAATAAAAAAAAGTGATTTCTTCAAATGAAGTCTCAACAAAGCCTTAAGCTTCAACTATTTCCATAAATAACAATTTAAAATTTCATATCAGCTGGAGGTATTTCCTTCATGCCAAGCCTGTTCTTGGATATAAAATGGGTAGGTTAGAAACCAGCACAACTGAAGCTATCTGATAAAAATATTCCTGTACGAAGGTTGTAATATGGTTCTTCAATGGACTTACTTAATCTACTTATAATATACTTATACTATGAATATTTATTCCACCCAGCTTCGAACGTCAAGATCACTTCAAGTGTCTCTCACTGAAATACTCGTATGTACATATATTTAAATTTAGTCGTGCGCCTTAAACGCTCACGTACTCATTTAAGCGTATATTATGCACTTACTGTATGTGTGTATGCATTTAGGTGCGCTGCTTCGTCGTTGAAACGGATGCGAAATTGCTAACAAAATTAGAACAATTGTACAGCAACATAACAAAACCAACAATTACAACAATCCAATAGCTATTGTGGCACACATCTGTTGCTGGTCATTTACTTGGCGCTTCGGAATGCTTTTATTGGTTGGCATAAATCTATTTATGTGTGAGTTCGGACTGGGCAATACAAACCGCTTACCAATAGGCCAAACATGGTCTAGTTTGAATAAGCTTTGCACGATCAATTCTTTTTAAAGAGTGACACTAATGGGTGAAATAATACAACAAATAAATTAAAAAAAAGTAAAACCGCTTATTCCGGTTGCATTGAGGCTATAATACCCTTCACAGCATATACACCTTAGTCACTATTTTCTTGGACATACTGTGTGGCTTGGTTCAAAAATTTATTAAAATCGTCCATGAAACGCTAGTCCCATGAAATTTATACTTTGCCTGCCTTTGATCTCACAAACTCGAAAGAATACGTAGTATGGCCGCATTTACTCGAAATCTAGAAAGAAACTGTGCTCTTCAAGTAGTCTCGTTTACCTATGTATGTATATACGAGGTGCGTTCTGAAGTAAATAGGACTTTGTGAATCTGTGATAATCGGAAATTCCATCGAAACTGTGCGTGAATTCATTAAAAATCAACAGAAATCATCATTGCGATCGTGCGACTTCTTCCTTTTCGGAAAAAGTGCATTTGCTCATGAAAGGAAAGCGTTATGCAGACGTAGAGGCCATTCAAAAGGCTTGCACCGGCATACTGACGACCATACCGGCCTACGAGCTAAAACACTCGTTCGACATGCTTTTGGACTGTGCAAAAAGGTATATTGAAGCAGGAGATTATTTTGATTAAAATAAATTGATTTTGCCGAAAAAACTATTTGTTCTGCTTTTCTTTAAAGTCCTTTTTACTTTACAACGCACCTTGTATTTACTTCCTCATTTTTATACTCTTGCAACCGGTTGTTACGGAGTATTATAGTTTTGTTCACCTAACGTTCGTACGTATCACCTAAAACTAAGGGAGGTAGATATAGGGTTATGTATATGTATAAATGATCAGAATGACGAGAAAAGTTGAAATCCGATTGACTGTCTGTCTGTCCATCTGTCCGTCCGACCGTGCAAGCTGTAACTTGAGAAAAAATTGAGATATCTTGATGAAACTTGGTGTGCAGGTTTCTTAGTACAAAACAAATTTCGAGTTCATAGATGGGCGTAGTCACATATCACCATTAATCGAAAACATATAAAATTTCAAAAGCTCTAAATTAAGATATTAAACTCATATTTGACACAGGGGATCGCAGTAGAAAGGGACACCTTTGGGAAAAAAATTTCGAAAAAGTGGGTCTGGCTTAACAAGATTAATGTACATATCTCCTAAACCACTTAAGGTACAACAAGAAAATTTGCTGAGTGGAAATCTTATAAGAGCTTTTACCTACAGTGTGGAAATGGATGGAATCGGAGGATAACCCCCCTAGAAACATTAAAATTTACCACCGAGATGGTATGAGAGACCTTTATTTGAGTCAGCGTGAAAATTGGACGATGGGCGTGGCACCACCCACTTTTGGTAAAATCTCATATCTCGGGACACAACCGACCGATTTCGACAAAAATTAGGACATCGCATTCGTTTTATTTTCTAATGTCACATTGTAAAAATGGACGAAATGGGACAACAACCACACCTACTTTCAATACAGCACAATTTTAAATTCCACTAGATTCGTTCAGTTACCAGTACACAAATCAAGAAGCAATTAATATAACAGGATAAAACTTTGCACGAATTATACTTTTGGTGTGTGCCATCTTATGACCAAAAATTGTCAAAATCCAATAAAAACTGTTTAAGTCTCTAGGTATCGAATATTTAGATTCCGGTACGTATACTTGACTTTTGATCGAAAATGTCGGTCAATGTTTGATATATAAAACTGAAATTAAGGGATAATCATTCTATTATAATGGTATGTCTGTATGCCAAAAACGGGTTGAATCGGACCGGGAAGTGTTGGCTCCCACATACTTAAAATAAAGATTTTCGAACTTCCGGGTTACTTTGTACTCATATATCGGCCAATATATAAGTTATCTCAGAGCACGTTTTCTTTATAACGGTGCATCTTTGTGTCTGAAATAGTTAAATTTTAGCAATAACTTGGCCTAGCCCCCATATAACTAACATCAGGATTTTCGAACATCCGGTTGATTTTACTCTATATGATTGGTTTTACACCTTAAGGTATTTCCCCGGTTTTGATTTTTGGAAGTCGCAAAAGTATAAAATGTTCGGTTGCGCCCGAACTTTGTCCTTCCTTACTTTTTTCTTATATATTTGCACTCTTCTGGCTTATCAACCTTTTTGGTCTTTTCCATATAAATCCTGAGGAGCTGAAAAATGATATTCAAACCTTTTTGGTTTTGGTTAATCTGGAGCTACTCAATCAGCGTTTCTGATATCTTCACTTTTTTGAATGTTAAGAATCGGATCATCCTTAATAGATAAGATCTATTAGCCATTATTGTTTTAATTTTCTATATCGGTTTAATAATCCTAATAAATGCTGCCTGAGCAAGGTACTTTCACTACACTGCGACGTCCGAAAATCCACAGCATAAAAAATGGCCGAGCGGCATGGGCTCTTAGTAAAAATGACAAAGAGGTGCAGCTGTATGTATTATGCATTATGTATGTATTATGCATTAGATTCATCCAAACAAAAATGCTGTTCCCAAGCATCAAGATCCTGTAGCGATATGTCGAGGGCTTCACGCAAAACAACCATGATACATAAAGGGTGATTTTTTAAGAGCTTGATAACTTTTTTTAAAAAAAAAAACGCATAAAATTTGCAAAATCTCATCGGTTCTTTATTTGAAACGTTAGATTGGTTCATGACATTTACTTTTTGAAGATAATTTCATTTAAATGTTGACCGCGGCTGCGTCTTAGGTGGTCCATTCGGAAAGTCCAATTTTGGGCAACTTTTTCGAGCATTTCGGCCGGAATAGCCCGAATTTCTTCGGAAATGTTGTCTTCCAAAGCTGGAATAGTTGCTGGCTTATTTCTGTAGACTTTAGACTTGACGTAGCCCCACAAAAAATAGTCTAAAGGCGTTAAATCGCATGATCTTGGTGGCCAACTTACGGGTCCATTTCTTGAGATGAATTGTTGTCCGAAGTTTTCCCTCAAAATGGCCATAGAATCGCGAGCTGTGTGGCATGTAGCGCCATCTTGTTGAAACCACATGTCAACCAAGTTCAGTTCTTCCATTTTTGGCAACAAAAAGTTTGTTAGCATCGAACGATAGCGATCGCCATTCACCGTAACGTTGCGTCCAACAGCATCTTTGAAAAAATACGGTCCAATGATTCCACCAGCGTACAAACCACACCAAACAGTGCATTTTTCGGGATGCATGGGCAGTTCTTGAACGGCTTCTGGTTGCTCTTCACCCCAAATGCGGCAATTTTGCTTATTTACGTAGCCATTCAACCAGAAATGAGCCTCATCGCTGAACAAAATTTGTCGATAAAAAAGCGGATTTTCTGCCAACTTTTCTAGGGCCCATTCACTGAAAATTCGACGTTGTGGCAGATCGTTCGGCTTCAGTTCTTGCACGAGCTGTATTTTATACGGTTTTACACCAAGATCTTTGCGTAAAATCTTCCATGTGGTCGAATAACACAAACCCAATTGCTGCGAACGGCGACGAATCGACATTTCACGGTCTTCAGCCACACTCTCAGAAACAGACGCAATATTCTCTTCTGTACGCACTGTACGCATTCGTGTGGTTGGTTTAATGTCCAATAAAGTAAACTGAGTGCGAAACTTGGTCACAATCGCATTAATTGTTTGCTCACTTGGTCGATTATGTAGACCATAAATCGGACGTAAAGCGCGAAACACATTTCGAACCGAACACTGATTTTGGTAATAAAATTCAATGATTTGCAAGCGTTGCTCGTTAGTAAGTCTATTCATGATGAAATGTCAAAGCATACTGAGCATCTTTCTCTTTGACACCATGTCTGAAATCCCACGTGATCTGTCAAATACTAATGCATGAAAATCCTAACCTCAAAAAAATCACCCGTTACATATTTGAAAAATCACACCAAAGCACTTGAGTAGAACCTTTGTCATCGTTGAAATGTCAGCTTATGTAGTAAGCTGTGCCTTCAATAAAAAGTATTTTGTTTTACCAACCTTCATGCAAGATATGCGATCAGTCAGTTGTTGGTTCAGAGCTCTAATTTTGGTTTTTCGCTAAAACTTGAATAAAAAAAGCAGCTGATTTATAGCAATATTGCCATGGAGCGGTAATCTAACTCATGTGGCGCATTCGTCTCTCTGCCACTTTATATAAATATCACATTAAATGAGTCCCATCATTTTATTATTTATTGGATCTACTGTTATACCATGCGTAATTACAGACGATATCCATTTAACCTTTAATTGTTTTTATTTATGATAAAGTAGAGCAATTAAGAAGTCGACAAATAATTACTTAATTTTCGATAAATATTATGGTAAGTTGTAAAAATGTTAAATCAGCGGCCACTGAAGCTTTGGAGATGACAAAACCGTCGAAGGACCGTGACACCGCAAAGCAATTTTTTACATCATTTTGGACGAAGAGCAGCCTGAAGAGATTCAAGAGCTGTAATTTCATCCGGAAAAAACAACGGCTTGGGTGGTTTGTGGGCCGGTGAAATCATGGCTCCATACCTCTTCAAAAGTGATGCCTGTGAGGAAGTAACTGTCAACTGCGACCATTGCATATCGCGCCATGATAATTGACTATTTAAGCCTGAAATTAAAGCTCGTGATCTCGGCTATATTTGGTTCCAACAAGACTTCGCCACTTCCCATCATCGCATCAAAAAATGGATTTATTAAAAAAACACTTAGGATACATGTTTAGCAATTGTGATCTAGAGATAAGTGAAATAAGATCCCAAAGTGGGGGATTCGAAGTTGAAACTCACAGTCTAATCGCTACTGAATTCAATACAAAGCAGGATGTAATTGCTTGAACTTATTGACTGGTTAGAACAAAGCTATCCGTGCAATATCTGAGAAAGGAATATAACAAGAAATATCAAGCCGCAACACTAATGTTCAATATATGGCGGTAATAGTGTGTTGAAGATGACTAACAATAGCATAGTATTATCGTCATTTAACATATGGACGATTTCGGAACGCATAATTCAACCCAATTTATTTTGTAATGCGTTCTTGCTGTATTCATTAGCAGTTTCGAAAATTGATTCATTGGAATTCAGCTATCGACTGTGTACTGACTGGGTACTAATACGTATCGTTTCCACTTCTATACATACAGTCCATTCATCCGCCCATTTTTAATTTCCTGCAAGTGCTTAGCAGCAGCAACCAACTCCGAGCCAGCGATGCTGTCGTATTGCCTGCAAAGCTACAGCGATTACGAAATACTGACACTTGCGCTGACATCCTTGCAGGACATCTGCCAGCTAAGCGTCCGCTTGCATTGTTCACGCGACCGTGAACTCATGAGACGTGCTATCTTCTTATGCGACTGATGGTTGGCTCAAGCAACGGCTTTAGTCCGCGCCAACATGCCGCATATCAATGACATACTGCTTGCTATCCTTGCCAGGCCAGTTTAGCCAGCCAGCCAGCCAGCCAGCCAGCTAGCAGAGCAATCAAATACCATAGGAGCAAAGCCCAGATCCAAAGTTTGTAGCTGGCTAAACAGCGATGGAGCGTCCGTCGTCCGAGCGTGCTTCATTTCCATCTGAGCGCAATGCAGCTGCCCCTGCTAAGCAGTCACTCAACTACGGGATGAGTGTAATGAATGGACGAATACATGAATGAATGGATGAGTGATTGAAGGAGTCGGTGTGTGTAGGAGATGCGGGCGTGTGATTAAAGCATGGTGTGAAAGTGTACCATAAAAACGGTATGTAAATATGTAAGGTACTCTCAGAGTGTGTGTATGTACGATAGTTGCTGCTCTCAAACTTGTACACATTTTTAGCTGCTGAACGTTGATTGCTATGTATTGCAACAATTTTCAAGCTAGCGACAAATTGCACATCCACAGCTTTGAATAGCGGATAGGGAAGCACCCGCCCATATTAGAATGCAACTAATGCCTCTTGACTTTCTATACAACTCGGACCACCAGCTGGCCATTGGAGTGAGCACTTGCCGTTATGTACAGATGTGTGCGAGTGGGTCGGTTAATTCTTAAATTTCATTTCATTCTTTCATTTTGATTTTATCACTTGATTTGGTTTTCAGTGAAGCGTGATGAAAATGTATGACAAAACAAGCATGAGCTCAGCTGTTGCCCGAGCGAAATTTTGCATGATTGAAAGAGCAAACGAGCAGCAACTGACCTTAATTAAATATCGAAGAAAAAACTGCTTTAAATGTATTAAATTATAAAAGTTTCGTTTGCAACGGTTAACTGCAGTGGCAAAACGGCAGTAATCATATTGTATATCAAATTAGTAGATATAAAGAGAATATTCCGAACCGATGTGTTTGTTGGAAAAGAAATAATGGGTTTCCAATGAAAGAACTGAGGATTGTTGAGAGCAACAAAATTGAAAAAGGCTAAAAAATCTATTGCTCCTAAGAATCCTTGATTTGTGAAGTGATGTATTATAGCGGTAACGACTGATCATGTGTATCATCTGGTGTTCTCATGGAAGGTTGATCTGCTTCATACAGATGCCTGCATTTGGGATTTCGCTGAAACAACCCCGCCAGATATAAGTTGCAGAGTGTTCCTTAAAGCATGCGGTCTTCAGATGTAGATATTTGAAAAACAGTGTTTTTATCAACCCCTAGTTACTTACCATTATTATTTGTGATGGATTTAATTGGAAGGCTTTAGTTTGATTTAGCTTATGTGTGGAAAATGGACCAAGAAAAGCATAAACATAACCTTTATGGTGGCTCAAAATATATGGTTCAAGGGTAATATGAAAAAGGTATTCATACAAAAGTTATAGATATTTTCATTACCTATAACTTTTTTCTGTAGGACTCGTAGTTTTGCTGAAATCGAGCTATGCTAAACTGTATTTAACTTTTAAGTATTCATCCTCTTCCTTTTCCGACTTTAGATCACCGGAATTTTTTAACCTTTTTTTATTATTTTAATGGTCAACCGAATATGCATTCCCTTAATTTTTACAATTTTCAAAATGATCTAATACGAGGGCTGCTATATATATTTCTGGCCTAATAATGAAAATAGGCATAGTTATCAACGAAAATGGTTTTTTTTTATTGTTTGGTTTTTCGTTGCATTTGGCTCGTCTTGGAAGACCCACACAGTCGATTGCTGTTTTGTTTCGGGCTCATACACATAGATCCATGACTCGTCACCTGTGACGATCTTATAAACGTCTTTTGAAGCAGCGCGATCGTATTTTTTCAGCATTTCTTTACACCAATCCACACGAGCCTTTTTTTGAGCGATTGTCAAATTGTGCGGGATTCAACGAGAACAAACCTTTTTTACGGCCACGTGTTCATGCAATATCGAATGTATGCTGGTGGGAGAAATGCATAGGCATGCCTCTATCTAAAGGTATGTTACATGACGGTCTTGCATTATCAGTTCACGTACGGCATCGATGTTTTCTGGCACAACGGCTGTTTTTGGATGACCTTCACGGAATTCGTCTTTGAGCGAGCGTCGGCCACGATTGAATTCGTTGTACTAGTTTTTCACAGTCCTATAGGATGGTCCTTCATAGCCATACAAAGATTTTAGTTCATCGATGCACTCTTGTCGTGATAATCCACGTCGAAAGTTGTGAAAAATGATCGCACGAAAATGTTCACGAGTTAATTCCAATTTTTTGGCCGAGATGAATTTTTTAATTCCCTGTAAATAAAACAATTCACGATTAAATGACAAAACGTTCTGAGTGATGTTATGCTAAAAACTGTCAAACTTTCCAATGGAAATGTCAGATTGCACCTTGCAACACTTAGTGTTGCCTAGTCCAGAAATATATTTAGCAACCTACGTATAAATAGCACAGGAAAATTTTCATATTTTGTTTGGATGTATGTAAAGGGTGATTTTTTAAGAGCTTGATAACTTTTTAAAAAAAAAAACCCATAAAATTTGCAAAATCTCATCGGTTCTTTATTTGAAACGTTAGATTGGTTCATGACATTTACTTTTTGAAGATAATTTCATATAAATGTTGACCGCGGCTGCGTCTTAGGTGGTCCATTCGGAAAGTCCAATTTTGGGCAACTTTTTCGAGCATTTCGGCCGGAATAGCCCGAATTTCTTCGGAAATGTTGTCTTCCAAAGCTGGAATAGTTGCTGGCTTATTTCTGTAGACTTTAGACTTGACGTAGCCCCACAAAAAATAGTCTAAAGGCGTTAAATCGCATGATCTTGGTGGCCAACTTACGGGTCCATTTCTTGAGATGAATTGTTGTCCGAAGTTTTCTCTCAAAATGGCCATAGAATCGCGAGCTGTGTGGCATGTAGCGCCATCTTGTTGAAACCACATGTCAACCAAGTTCAGTTCTTCCATTTTTGGCAAAAAAAGTTTGTTAGCATCGAACGATAGCGATCGCCATTCACCGTAACGTTGCGTCCAACAGCATCTTTGAAAAAATACGGTCCAATGATTCCACCAGCGTACAAACCACACCAAACAGTGCATTTTTCGGGATGCATGGGCAGTTCTTGAACGGCTTCTGGTTGCTCTTCACCCCAAATGCGGCAATTTTGCTTATTTACGTAGCCATTCAACCAGAAATGAGCCTCATCGCTGAACAAAATTTGTCGATAAAAAATTTTCGAACCGAACACTGATTTTGGTAATAAAATTCAATGATTTGCAAGCGTTGCTCGTTAGTAAGTCTATTCATGATGAAATGTCAAAGCATACTGAGCATCTTTCTCTTTGACACCATGTCTGAAATCCCACGTGATCTGTCAAATACTAATGCATGAAAATCCTAATCTCAAAAAAATCACCCGTTATTTGAATAAATTATTGAATAGTAGAAACTTATTCTTCCTTAAACGAACTACAAAAAGATCTGAAACGATTTTTCGCTAGATCGACTTTTTGTCGACGTTAAAGTTCAACCTGATTCTCTTTTTTTTACCCCCTCTAATAACTATCTTTAATATCGTTTTCTTTTCTCACAAAAATGTTGTATTTATGCTGTCCTATGTTCGATCGGTCAAAATTTGCATGTTTTTTTCTCAACATGTTTTGAGGTTCGATTGTTCTTTTCGTAAAGTGTTTCCTTCTACCAGACGAATGTGCAAGATTTTATACCCTCCCAAAACGTAAGAATGGCAGTTGTTCCGTGAATTTATTTTATTTATGTTTTTGCGGAAGTAAAATGAATCGGTCAGTTTGTTTTAAGTCATTTTTGGAAATTGCAAATGAGTTGATTGATTTATCCTCATCATCATCCAAGAATGAAATGAGAATTCGTAGAAGAATGTTGGGAATGGTTACTTAGACTCGGAGGTAAAAGAAAAAGTATCAAATGAGAAGCCTATTTTCATTATTTTTTTATTGTAAATTACAGATTAAAAAGTATATAAAAGCCTTATTGCTTATGTATTATGTAATTATATAAAAACTATGTAACAGCTGATTTACTATTGTGGGCAAAAAATAGTAAGACTTTTTAATTTAAAAGTCGTGTGAAATATTTTATATTTTATACGTTGGTCAATGACACCTTTACCAAATATCATATCAAAACAATTATTAGTTTGTCCTTCTGAAGTAAATAAATTACATTCGTGAAATTATTCAACAAAGAAGTTCTTTAAAATTTTGTATGCAGAATTAAACTTTTGGTGCCGAAACGTTCAGAACGTTTGAAAAGACCCTCGGTGAAGTCGCGAGCAAGTGCTTTTGATTGTTAAAAATTATTCAAATATGGTCGAGAACTCGTTGACGACGAAACATGTCTAGCACTGCCATCAACATCAACTGATGATCTACATTTCAATAATATAAAGGAATATGTGTTTGAAAATCGTGACTAAGAGTTAGAGATCTTACTGGCATTGTTGGAATATCGGGAGAATGAAAACCAATCATATAAAACCATTTTGAGAGATCATTTGAGCATAAGAAAAGTGAAGGCAAAATTGGTTCCAATCACTCAATTTTTTCGAAAAACAGCGCCCCGTTAACGTCTGACAAACAATGCTTTCCGACTACCAGGATGTCATAAAATGTATTATTACTGGCGATGAGTCTTAGTTTTAAGCTTATGCCCCGGCAACTGACGTTTAGTCGGCCCAGTATTGTGACAAAGGCTAGCTGAAGCGTAAATAATCACTTCAAAGCAGTCAAAAATCAAGGTTATTTTGAAAGTTTTATTCGATTACGGAGTGTGGTGGACTCCGACTTCCTTGCGACCGGCCAAACTTTCCACAAGGAATACTATTTGAATGACCGCTCCGGGGAAACAGTATTGAGTCAACTGAAGGCATCAAACGGAAACCGCATTGAAGGCTATTCCGAAAATTGACTTCAACATCTGTTTTTGAGCAACGGAAAAACGTTGGCATAAGTGCATTGAAGCCAAAAGGGGATTACTTTGAGGGTACGACACAGATTTTGAAGAATAAATTAAGAATTTTAAAATTGTGTTCAAAGTCTTACTACTTCCTGCCGATAGTAGTATAATAGGGTGCCACGTTTTCTTTCTTTTATCATTTAAAAAATTAAGTCATTTAAGAAATTAAATGAATAATGGAACATTTGTACAATGTTGTCAAATTTTTATCGAAGAAGTAAAAGTCCATATCTTATAAAAATCATAAATTACTTGGTGATAGTCATTCTATTATGGTATTTGAATGGGGCAGTAAATGCTGTATTTGATGAGGCTTAGAATAATTGGATTTCTTTGAACCCGGCTGCAAAAGTTGTGTGGAGCGACGTGTATTTATTACCAAGCGAACCTTTCATAGAAATATCTCCAAACGGAATGATATTAGTTCGGACTACTAATATCCAACCCGGCTCGGACAGTTTACACTGGGTTGCGTGTCAATTGCTGCATGGGGACCAGCACGCCGCCCACCTGGCTTAGTGTCATTATATTGCTATATTGGACGCTGGTGGCAGTTACTATCTCGCTCAAGATACGCGCCATACCGACGGAGCAGTAAAAGCGCAACAATTCACTCAAGTGTAAATAAAGTATTGCATTCTTTTCACAACGTCAGTTTTTTAGCGCGTAATTTCATTCCTTTCATGCGCCCAACAAAGGGTGTGTGTTCTTCTGGGAGCATTCGTCCACGAGCGTGCTCGTATGTTGGTATCGCACATGGGCGTAGATATACATATATGTATAAATAGATGAACTCACACATGTGTGTTATGTTCCTTTTTGGAGAATATTAGTCTGCGCTGCGTCAAAGTGACAAAACACCTGTGAATTCAGTTTTTGTGCCGCAACGAATGAAAGCAAAGGAAATGAAAAACGTCAACACAAACAGCACAATGTGCAAAACAACATGAGAAAAGAGCTAAGTAAGCGAACAGTTAGTCGAAAGACAGCGAGTGGCGCCAACAGTGATAATGGTGCTTCTTATATTTCAAGTGTATTTGTATTTTATACAAAAATTTTTATTGCTTCTGTATGGTATGCTTCTAATAATAACAACAAAATGCATTTGCTTTGCACTTAAATTAAAGCAATAACTCGAGGATTTTTTATAGCGAGTTTAAGTGTAACGATGAATAGTTTTTTTATGAAGATTTTTGTTTCTACACTTTTGCACACTCACCACGTGGGGCGCGGAGTGTAATAGTTTTGTTTACCTAAAGATGTTTGTGACACGGGAGACCAGTTTAGATCACTCTGCACCGTTCATATTTTTAAAAAGCTGAGAATCGGAAGATATGTGAAGATTCATATTCTTCCCTAGCCAAGGTACGTATGCGATATTAAATAGTTTTCTATTCTCAAATAGCTTTTATATTATTTACGAAACATTATATATCAGATTTGAGCGGTATGACAAAATAACTACAATTTCAAGTGATTTATTACAAATTTATATTATCGTCCTCAAAATAGTCTTTTATTTGAGCGGCTGAGATGACCTTCCATGCCTTCAGTGAATTGGTGTGGTTTAGCTTTTTCGGAGAATTTTTGAACCGTCATTCGCTAGATTGTTGGATGTTTTCGCTACCATCTTCATAAACACGTGTGTCACCCAATAATAATGCGATTATGAAGATTAATCTGTTGTACGAATCTAAAAGCGTCAGGATTCATATCCAAAACATTAACCATAATGTGTTCTGTCGAGCTATAAGATATTAAAGAGATCACCTGGTTTCTCTCTGCTCACCGAAGTGTTCTCTCAATAAATAACTGATGCGATCTCTGGGAAGTGGTGCCGTCTTGTTGAAATCAAATGTCGCCGAGATCCCGAGCTTCAATTTCAGGCATCCATAGTTGGCTATCATGGCGCAATAACGGTCGGTATTGAGGGCTCCGTTCTCATCGTCATCATTTTGGAAGAGATATGGTCCAATGAACCCACCGGCCCTCAAACCACACCAAACCGTTGTTTTTTCTTCTTGTCCCAAATGCAGCAGAAATGCGTCTCATCGCTGACCAAATTTTTGGTCGAAAAATGCAGCTATTTTTGAAACTTCTAGCGATGTCGTGTACACTCTTAGCTACGGTTGCTAATTTTCTTTACTGTGTGCTGGACGTTGTCTATTCGAATATTATCCAATAATGAATGCTGGTTCTCAAGATGTGTGATTGAAAAAAATATCATGACAGCTTGACTCACGCGTGATCTGTCAAAAAAGGGTGTGGAAAAAGTACCTCTAGTTGGATCACCCGTTATTATCTGTCTGAAAGGCAATCTACTGATCAGATTTAACTAAAAATGTATTGTGAATCGATTTAGCCAAGTGACTAACTATACTAAATATCTTGAAAATGCTATAAATAAGGCCAATTTTTCACACCTACATACATTCTTCTACATTTTTGAGGAGTTTCAATATTATCTACATAAATTCAAATACAATCCTCATGAATAATAAGCTATAAAGACAATCCAAACATTTGCAACAAAAGTACTGGGTGCAAATAGGATTATGAAGCATTTAGACTTGCTTTAAAATCCGACCAAGCAATAGCGCGCACCTTTCGCTTTTATTATCTTCTCTTCACTGCGAGGTAATAAAACAGTAAAAGCATGACAGCGTCATAAACTAATTGAAATCTCTTAAGCCATTATTATCATTGCATCGCTAAACAGCGACAACGCTGAACGCTGAAGCGAATAAAAAGGACGGTGCGGAAGCGTAAACTAATAACACAAACGACATTAAAGTAGATATGAATTAATTATTATAGACGGGTTAAGGTATTACCTTTCTTTGTGCATTAAGGAGTAGGGTTAATTCGTACAAGGAAAGGCGATTTTTATGAGTTTTATTTTATGAAACAAATTAATTCTATTTCTAAAAACAAAAGGTCCATTATAGTATGGTATTTAAATAGATTCTGCTAAATTTTCATGAAGAAATATTAAAAAGTATTACAATAGCAACGATAGAGCGTTTCATAAAAATGTTTAAGGGCTCTAGCATAACTCGGCCATGGATTACCAGAAATCAAAAAATCAGAATTATATCGGTAGATAATCACTTTGGAAGTAATAATTATTCGACGACAAAATGAAGGGGGAAGAACCGTATTTGACATCTTATTAACTTTAATTACAGGACATTAACTTACTTCTCCTCATTACGAATACTAAATTCTGCTTCATATTCGAGATATTGGTCCTAAAATCAGTCACCATCTCCGTGGTAAAACATAATTTCTGTAATGCTTTTAACGGTTGATCCAAGTACAGGTACTTTTTCAATAGCCACTTTTTGACAGATCATGCGTGAGTCGTGTCAAGCTGTTATGTTATTTTTGCGCAGTATTGATTGACATTTCGTCATGGAACGACTTAAGCCTGAACAACGTTCACAAATCTTTCAAACTTATTACGAAAATTCAAGTTCTGTAAAGAATGTGTTTTGCGCGTTTCGCTCAACTTATGGTCAACAAAATCGGACTGCTGAGCTTATTATTCGTAACACCATCATTCATTTTCAGTCCTAGAATTCATTATTCCACCGAAAATTATAATATTCCACCGAATATACCACGTTCAGCACGCAGTGAAGAAAATAAAGCAGACGAAGCTAAGAGTGTACACGAGGACCGTGGAGGGTCGATTCGGCCCCGTACGCAGCAACTCGGACTGACGTATGGAACGACTTATCACATTTTACGTTGAGATATTAAATCGAAAGCGTACAAAATACAGCTTATGGAAGAAAATAAGAGCTCGACCCTCCCAAGCGACATCGCTTTGTTCAATGAACTTTTGAATAGTTCCAAGAGGATCCGACGTTTTCGAGCCAAATTTTGTTGAGTAAGAAGAACCATTAATAGCTCAATACGAGGGCTGCTATATATAATACTGGCCTAATAATGAAAATAGGAATATTTATAAACGAAAATGTTTTTTTTTTTATTGTTTGGTTTTTCGTTGGATTTGGCTCGTCTTGGAAGACCCACACGGTCGATTTCTGTTTTGTTTCGGGCTCATACGCATAGATCCATGATTCGTCGCATTTCTTTACACCAATCCACACGAGCCTTCTTTTGAGCGATTGTCAAATTGTGCGGGATCCAACGAGAACAAACCTTTTTTACGGCCAGGTGTTCATGCAATATCGAATGTATGCTGGAGGGAGAAATGCATAGGCATGCCTCTATCTGAAGGTATGTTACATGACGGTCTTGCATTATCAGTTCACGTACGGCATCGATGTTTTCTGGCACAACGGCTGTTTCTGGACGACCTTCACGGAATTCGTCTTTGAACAAGCGTCGGCCACGATTGAATTCGTGGTACCAGTTTTTCACAGTGCTATAGGATGGTGCTTCATAGCCATACAAAGATTTTAGTTCATCGATGCATTCTTGTCGTGATAATCCACGTCGAAAGTTGTAAAAAATGATCGCACGAAAATGTTCACGAGTTAATTCCATTTTTTGGCCGAGATGAATTTTTTTAATTCCCTGTAAATAAAACAATTCACGATTAAATGATAAAACATTCTGAGTGATGTTATGCTAAAAAATGCCAAACTTTCCAATGGAAATGTCAGATTGCACTTGGCAACACTTAGTGTTGCGTAGTCCAGAAATATATATGGCAGCAACAAACAAAATTGCCACATTGGGTACGGAGAGCAACCTGAAGAAAATCAAGAGCTGGCATTTCATCCGGAAAAAATAACGGTTTGGTGTAATTTGTCGGTCGGTGGAATCACCGTTCCATATCTCTTCAAATATGGAACCAGGATAACGTAACCGACAAAGGCGACCGTTATGGCGCAATAATAACCGACTATTTGATGGCGGAAATTGAAGCTTGTGATCTCGGCGATATTTGGTTTCAGCAAGATGGGTCTACCTCCCACATATCGCATCAATTACATTCCCCACTAAATTTTAAATTTCTGTGTGTTTCTTAATGTAGGGAACCTTGAAATATATGCCTTTATTAATTGAGTTACCGCATTTTTAGTAGTTCTCAACATTACCGCTATATGGTGGAATGTGTGGATTTCAATTTCACTAATTTTGTCGTTCACTGTCGGAGGGAATATCGAAAAGATTTGACGTGTGCAAATTTGGTTGAAAAAGCTTTAGTGGTTTGAATTTTTGGCTTGTGATAAGAAGTACATAGGTAGTAGGCCGGTCACTTCCAGTATTTCAGCCTACAAAGGTCTCACGACTATAATCCCATGCACCAAATTACGGTTATATGTATATCCGGGTCTTATTCTGGAGTTTTGTCATGCCAATTTTTACAGTTTAAAATAATTGAGTTTTGCCGTTGGGCAATAATTCGATTCAGTCCACCTGCAATTACAACCATGTCATGTTGCCAAGAAATATGTGTACAAAGTCTCATCAAAAAAATTTCCTCTGTCTCTATATTTAATAGAGTTAATCACTACTTATTAGGATTAAAGAGAGGTTCCTAGTAAAATAGGTATTTACGGTCAAGGCAACTCAAAACATTTTAATACTTTTGGTAAACTGCGCCACATAAAATCCTCCGTCAGTTCTCCATTTCCTTTTCCTTTTGATTTATTGTGCAATTATATTGAATATTAAAGCAAACAAAGTGATAAAAGGCGTCTTCGTCTTCCTAATAACTATTCAAGTAGCTATTCAACCTTTATCATGACCTGGGGAAACGTCTTCTTTAACCTCGGCTTACACGCTTTACTTAACTGGCATGTTGTTGTGCGCTTTTTAGCTTCTGTCCATTTGCATTTCCAATTTTGTTTTTTCCTGTTTGAGTTCTTTAAAACTTTCACATTACATTTTGTGCTGTTTCGCCTTCATTGGCTTGTCTTGCACAGAGCTGCTTTGTTTAGTGGGCGAATAAGCGGACAATGGCAGATTTGTTTTGTGTTTTCTTTTTTATAAATGTAAGTATGTTAAATGACAACACCACTGACTTCCTCCTTTGTTCTTAAATGCTTAAAGTTGCAAATGCTAAAGGTCAATCGGCGGTAGTGCAACATTTTAAGAGGGCAAACACCGAATACACATACAAATGCTGCCTATCTAGAGAATACTAAAAAAAGGCTGGTAAAACGAGAGTCCGGTCGAGAACTTAGCTTCACATTTTTCCCTTGCCGTTGTCAGGCGGTTATTGTATTTAGATGTAGATTTCGGATTTTAGTGTATCCCTTCTCTAACGTATCCCTTCTCTTATTTTTGCCATTTGGTTGTAGGATTGCCTCCTTTTTGCCTGTTCAACAGCCAGATAAGCATTTAATTTTAAACGGTATTTTTAATTTGCATAACCTTTAAAACTCTTTTATTTTTGTTTGGACAACACTTTCGTTCTCTTCGCAGTTTTCTTTTTCTGGCTCGACCACGTCATGCACCATTGTTCTTTTAAACTATTTACAAGCGCAAAGAAAGCCAAAGTTGTGTCTGAAATAATAATCGTTTCGTTAGCAATTCAACATTAGCATCTTTAATAGCGGGTAAAGTACTTTATATGAATTTTGGAGTGCACGAAATCCATGTAAATTTTCGGATATAGGTTTGTAAATATACTATATGTGGAATAAAAACCATTAACTTCGTTTGTAGAGAAAACGCTTGATATCTGCGATAACGGGAAAATTGGACACAAACTCAACGCAGAACTCCCTCTACAACCAGACCTAAATCATGCAACTCAACCTCTTTTCTTAAGAGATAAACTCTGTTTAGAGTATTAACGAATTAATCCATAACAACCAAATTTATAATACTCTTGCAACTTGCAAGGAGGAAAGTTGTGGACCTACTTTCAGGCTTTATATTAACACCAAGGTGGGATAAGGGACCGACTATTATCATATTTGACATGCTGACATACTGTTGTCAGGAACCTTTTTCCGAATTTTAATCTCACATATTTAGCTAAATTTTCGGTAAAATGTTTGCTGAAGGGACTGGATTCGGTTACTGAGGCCTGAGCAGCTGTACGACAATTTTGACAGCTTTTGGTCATAAGGTGGCCTACTTTAAGTTTTTTTTTTAACCAAAACCGTTTATGGGGAGTGAGGGAGGTTATCAGCCGATTTCATAAATTTTCACAGTATCATTCGGTGTCCTCAATGAATGCGGTTATTGTATCTTAAGTGGTGTAAGAGGAGCCCTGTACCAAGTTGCATCACGATATCTCATTTTTTACTCAAGGTGCAGCTTGCACGGACGGACAGACAAACGGACAGTAAGTCATTCGGACTCATCAATCCTCTCTTCACCTTAATCAATTATATATGGATATGTACTTATATTTTTATATATAACTCCATGTCCTTAGCAATAGAAATAAGGTAACATGGTACATGGAAAAGAAGCACCGTAAGTTATCGCAAGGCATTTACACCTTCATAAACTGAATTTGAATTGACAGAATTCAGAGATTTACCGAATAAAATGAAACGTTAAAACACTTACAAAAGGCCAGCTTACAGACAACTGAGATAAGAAGATGTCTTCAAATGTTTGAATTCATGGTCTCGCTTCCCTCTTCAACCCTCGGTATCTATCCCATCCCGTACGTGTTATGGTCGATCGTAACGTTGCGAGATAGGCAGTCAGATTCCTCTCCACTGCGACATGGCTATCCTCGTCGTACCAGCTGTTTTTTTTTGTATTTTCCGAAAACCAAGCTTGAAATGCCGTCCCACAGTTCCCTTATACCGAGTTGTTGACAAGAGCTCTTAGAGAGCAGGAGTGCCAGTTAAGTAGAAAATCGTTCGACTGTCTGTTGTGATTGCAGTTTCTCGACGTCGAACCTTCCTTGTGTTGTTGACGTGCGTTTTTTGCTGCACGGAGGCGGGTGCGAATCTTGGCTGCAACAATATGGTGGTCCGAGTCGATGTTAGGAATCCGGAGCGTACGCAGGTCTAAACCTCTGGAGACGTGTCTTCTGTCTATCACAATAAATGTGCGTTGGTGGGTTTTGTATCATGTTTCCTCGTCAAGGCTGAATTTACCGACTGTTGCGCCAAAGATATCTCGTATAAGACATCTTGGTAACATCCTCCTTCTCTTCCGTCGGGACGTGGGCAAATCAGCGATATGTAGAAGAGCTTCACTTTGATGTGGATTGTGCCTAGACGTTCATCCACCGGAGTGAATGCCAAGTCTCGGCGACGGAGTCTCTCTCCTACCACGAATCCCGCCCCACACCGCTCCTTTATATGATCACAGTAGTAAATGCCACAATGCCCTACTCGTTTCAGTTCTGATCCCGCCCATTGCACTTCTTAGACGGCGGTGATGTCAGCCTTTCTTTGCACGAGGACACCAACCAGCTGGGCAGCAGCACATTCCCAATTAAGGGACCGCACGTACCAGGTGCATGCCCTTAAATAGTTGTCATTAATGCGTTTGAAATGATCGTCATCAAAACTGGGGTTTCTCATCCGAGGCTATTGTTTTGTTTTCATATATTTACGTGGGGGCATTTTTTACGTGGCGGATCCCAAACCCAGCGCACGGCCCTGGGGAGAGATGCTTCGTCTTCTCACTTCAGCTCCCCTTCAAACAGTTGTCAATATTATGCTGTAAAAAATGCAACTATGAAATGATTACAGTTTCGGTGCAATCGAAGTTAACGTATTTTCTTGTTCTTTTATATGATTTAATATTTGAGATGAGCAGTCACTTAACGTTAATAATAACGCACAAAAGTAAACCTCCTTGAAATTTACATATTTATAATTTCATAAAACTTTGTGATGCCATACTTTATTCGTGAGGAAACTTATTCCCTTGCAGAGATTTAAAGTGGTCGTGTATTTTCACAAAACTATTTGTAGAAACCTGGTGTTGCATGCACAATAACTTGAAGGGAGTCCGATGATATGTGGTGTGGTCGTACTTGCATAAAAAGGATTCCGTACACTTATTTCCGTATGTATAGCTCCACGTGAGCCACACCACCTACGCTTTTACAAATCTGAAGCGGAAACAAATGATCCACTTCCGTTTGTGTTCATAGCAGGAAAATGGCGACAGACAGACTGATTGACAAACCAGATGCAGGTTAAAAAGAAAAACAACAATGACAAGTGAATGCTGCACTAATGACAACAATTTGCAGAAACAAAGCTGCTCTTGCTCTCTACAGCGCACGGCTCTTGCATTTAAGCGGCGGCGCTTGTACCGAGTACCCGCTTTACTACAGCTTAATGCAAACACTGCAAGGCAAGACAGGGATACTAGCGCCAAGGAAGCAGAAGAGTGTTTGTAGTGAAATGAAAATGATAGCGAAAAAATAATAAATGAACATTGTCTGTGCGAGAGACATGAGCAGCTAGCACAATATGTCCGGCAATCGCCAAGACATACACATGCGCAGCTACATGACTTTTTATAAATTGCCAGTCTGCGGAGCAGGATGCTCAACCAACCACACAAGTAGACATTCAATTGTTTACATTGTTGTGTGTATTTTATACGCTCACCAATACATACTTATATGCCTGGCTTGCATACAGATGGCAGATGGCAAAAGGAATCGAGTTGTTAGGTAAATACACTCTAAGCTGCCAGCATTACCGCATTACATAACTACACATGCCGCTTATTTGCCTCTGTACACACATAGGTGGCACATAAATATGAGCAGTTATGTATGAAACAAACAGTATTGCGAGACTACAATGAGTTCAGTTCCACAATGTGGGGTTACAGGCTTTTGTCGCTTTGTTGCTTTTGTTGTTTGCTTCTTTGGAAAAAGTTCCACCTCTCTACACATTGTCGTAAAGCATCAGCTGCTGCAATCACTAAAGCCATCGGTTTCATTCATCTTCGTTAAAGCTGCCTTACTTACTTAGATGGTGAAACTCTGCTGGCGAGTGCTGATGGACGGATGGTATAAAGTCAATAGAGGGCATCGCGCAGAGTGACAGCAATGAGAGGTGGAAGCTGCTTGCTGAGATACAGTTCTGGAAATAATGGCAAAGGTTCATTTACATAGCAAATGCGAGTGGTTTGTTAAAACTTTAATAATTATTTTATATAAATAAATGATAATTGATTCTCTATTAAAATAATTAAGATAATTATAAAGACCTGTGGCCCAGTTTAATTCGAGCTGAAGTATTTAGCAATGCGTTTTGCAGACCTTAGTGCGGCTTGATATCAAATTGTGATATTTCATCTAGTGTCTTAAACTGCGAAAATTCTAGATATCTAAGCCGACTTGTAGATAAGATCGAACAAAACAGGGGAGGTCTACCAACGTCGCTTTCTTACTGTTCTTGCTGCACGTACCATCGTTACTAATTCTAATCTGGCTAGCATGTTAGCAAGTTTTGACTTATCACTAGGCCACCAACTATCCTGCAGTCCTTTCGAGACCGAATGAGTATAAATCATGCATGATTTCTGCGAAGGCTTAGCATATAATCTTGCTGGTCCTTAGGGCATTCATTTTCACCCTGATCCGTCTGTCATCCCTTTAGGACATTTTCTTATGTATCGGTTTAGCGACTTAGAAATTTCGTGTACTACTACATTGGCCGGACGAATGGCCCTTTTAGCAATCTCAGTAACAATTTTTTCCCCGGAAAACTCAGTATATATGGAACCGCTTTTCGGCTGACACCACGTCTACTGCTTCTGTACTTCCAAGCACATGCTCTGACACAATACGATTTGCAATTGCCACATTAGCTGCCGCTGTCAAACACCGCTTATATTGGTTCTCTTTACGTTGTTTTTAGTTATCTCAGTCGCTTTCCTGACCACAAAGACTTGCGCAAGAAACGTGAAGAGCTTCTGAAATCCATCTTTGTGCTTGCTTGCTGTGATTGGCTTAATTACCGCTCTATAACATCAATGTGAGAGGTCAGGTGATAGGCTTTATGTAGACTCAAACATCTTTCTACATGCTTAGAGTGTTCAAATGGCCTTTCTCTTTTTCATTCAGTTCCTTCATTAGTTTGATGTTATGCTGTCTTAACGGAATATATCGCTTGGTCAGCCGCTCCCACCGATTGGCTGGTCACACACCAGATTGTATTTCGACTTACCATGAATTAGAAAGGGGTTTTGAAAATGAAAAATATTTACTATTTTTCTTTTTATTGCAGCCTTAAAATCAAACATAGAATAATTTTTACCAACAGGTGCTACTTTGGACGGAGTAAGCAATTGAGAAGTAAAATCCTCTCTCGGCGAAAAAAAAGCAAACTCTATAAGTCACTCATTATTCCCGTCCTTCCATATGGTGCAGAGGCTTGGACGATGACAACATCTGATGAGTCGTTATGTCGTCGTTTTCAAGAAAAAGGTACTTTCGATGACATTGACATAGTTCAACGAATGAAAAGTCGTAGGGTAGGTCAGTCTGAATGAATGAAAACTCTCCAGCTCTGAGAATATTCGAGGCAGTACCTGCCGAGGAAGCAGAAGAATATCAGGCACTTTAGTTCCAATTGGCCAAACCATTGGCTTTTTCTTAACAGGGAATAGAAACAGGTCTTATGATGTTTACGAAACATAATGATTAAATTCTATGGCATGTTAGAAACGGTATAGTATTTCTCTAGCTTACCTGACACATTTAAGCCTTTGTAAAATTATCAAGATTTGTTTATAAGAAATGATGAATAATTTCAAGACGAAGACCTTTCTTGATAAAGGATAATAGAATGTTTGGAAGGAAAAGAAGCAAATGATTTTCCCACAGTTTCCATTTTTCATATTTTTATTGCTATATACATTCAATCCAATATTCAAGTCCAACTTCACATAATATTACTGCAATTTGAAATACATAAATATTAATTTATCTTTGCTATATCTTCTAACATTCATTTTTGTCACACTTTTTGATTTTCATTTTTGCAAATTTTCATATGCGATTAGATATGTACATATATGTGTTTGAATAAAAATATGGAATTTGTAATAAATTAAATATTACGCTGTTGAATATTTAATGATGCTCGAAAGCATTTATTTCCAGCTCAGTATAATTTAGCATATTACGATGTGATGGCAATAAATCTAGAAAATATTGAATATTACATTTTAAATCCTTTTTTGCACTTAAAGCGCACAAATAAATGGCAAACAACCTGCGGCGAATTTGTTGCTGTTGTTGTGCGTAAAAATCACTCATACCGCCGCGCGTTAACTCGCTTGGGCCAAATCGATTACAAATCGCATTGACCCACAATTTAATCTGTTGCTAAAATTAAAGATGCCCACAAGGCAACCCATAAACAAAGCAAAAATACGCTAACAAACACATATACAGGTATTTGACGCACACAGTTATGTATAATGCACAGGTATATGCATGTGTATGTATAGAAGTGTTGCGCATTGCTGTTGTTGTCCGACCAGCAGACATGTGTAACTTTAACAGCCCAACATTAATCATTTATGATGGTTGCAAAGCACACAAATTGCACACACACCTACACACCCACATGTATGCATACATATGTGTATATATATGTTATGGCAACCTTTAGCATTGATTTTATGAGCTTGTAATTCGATATCTGGAATTGTATTAGTGCCGTGCTAACCATATAACGGTAAGTCAAGCGTGCGGGAATAACATAGAAACACACCTGCATGCCACCACATTTATATATGTATATCTGTGTGTATGTGTCTTCATATACTCGTAGTTGTGTACAGCATATACCCAAATGGGACTTGTTTGGGTTTATTATGATAGATATTTTCATAAAATCTGAGGTGTGTGTTAGCAGACATAAAGAGATATACATATTATATATGGCAGGTATGTGCTATATATAGTTCAATGTCAATGGAAATCAGAGTCCTCTACAGAGGATGGCTCCTCGTTTTGTAGATAAATGTGGAACAAATATTTTTTTTTGTGCATAATTTTAAGTTGATTAAAACGATCTTAGTTTTTTATGCTGAAAGAAATTCACACAAATATTGTATTTTTTATTATTTTCTTGCAAATTCGTTATTTTTGTCATTTCTCATCGCAATGGAAATGTACCGAGGTTCTTTTAATTCTTAAACATCGAAAACCTTAACACCGGTGTTGAAAGACAAACAGTTCACTCCGAATCATTAGTTTGGCTCGAGAAAATTTCATGGCACAAGTGAACAATCAAATAGAATAGAACACTTTATAAGTGATGCTATGGAAAAACAATTAATACTACTCTTCTCTGTTCCTTGATGTTCGCCCAGCATTTGACAAAGTCTGTCATCTAGTCCTAATATTCAAATTAAAGAAAAAACTACCAATGATTATTACTTGCACAATCGGACATTATACGTTAGATGCCGTGATGCTGTGTCGGATTTGAGATTCGGATTCGTACTGTGTGTTCAAGGCAATGTACTCGCCCCTGTGCCTTTCATTACTTATACAGCTGACCTACCAGTGATCAACTCTGACCCCAAATGACGGCAACCTATGGCGGAACCTGATGATACTGCACTACTGGCATCAAGTGGAAACGCTAACACTGCTTCTAGGAAACTTTAAATGCATCTGATCTAACATTGGCATCAACACCGAAGAGTTCGTACAAGTAGTATATACATTCAAGCACAAAAATTGCCCTCAGGTGGCTTCATAACTTCAGTTTAAAAGAGGCATACTTGGAATATTATTTAAAATTAAAAAAGACGTCTACTAAGATTAAAATTTGCGCAGCTATACTGGCTCTTTGGGCCAAGATACCGCCTAAGTCTAAAGCAGAACTTGCTAATTTATAAAGTAAGGCTAAGGTTTAGATTGATCTGGACGTATGGCATTCAAATTTGGGGCAGTGCAGCGAATTCAAATTTAAAACTAATTCAATCTTTTCAAAATAAGGTTCTGCGCACAATTCTGAGGGCTCCTTTCTATGTGAGAAACGATGTTTTCCACCGGGAACTAAAGTTCATTACTGTAAAGCAAACGATCGAAGAATTTAGCAGACGTTACCTCTTCTGTTTGGAGCGTCATAAAAATATATCTGCTATTCATCTCTGGACAATAAAAAAAAGTTGCACTCAGTTCACCTTACTGTTTGAGGGTGTCGGATCTAAGGTGCCATATTTGCCTTTTTTCAAATTTTAATTCTGATTTTGTGATTAAAAAGATTTTAAATTCAATTTTCAAATAGCGTCAAAAGTGATATGGAGAAAACAAATATTTTTACGGAATACCTTGAAGGTGCCTTTGAACCATATGATACAATACATCTAATGCAGCAAAAATCAAACTTCATACATTTACAGAGAAATAACTGCAGTAACCAACGATGAAGTATATGCAAACATAAAAATACTGAAAAGCTTCCTCAAAACGTTATAATTACTGCTATAACGAAAGCTACTGTTAAACCAAAATACGGATGTATTTACTGGAAAACTGTAGAAGTGATTATGTTCAATAAACCTGGAAATCCAGCGCTTGACATTACTTCGTATCGATCGATATCTCTCTTGACAATACTTTCAGAGTTTATAAAAGCTAGTGCATGCAAAAACCCGAGTTTTTGAAAATTCCTTTGAAGAAAAAAAGTTTACTCGGCCGTCTTTCTCAACGTTCCTAAGGCTTCTGTTAAAGTTTGCTATGGCTGGTTCCTAAATAAAACTAAGATGCTTCTATAAAAAGAATATAACAATATTTTGAAATCATATCTTTCGCACCGTCTTTTTCGAATTAAACATGGAGATATGTACTCTGATTTAATGGAAATAAAATCTGGTGCTTACTGGGGTAGTGTGTCTGGACCCATCCTTAATACATGGGATACAACTTTGGTGCTGTTCAAACACTGTGGATCAAATTCACCGATTCTAAAAAAAAAGTTTTAAGATACACCTTGATATCTTCGCAGTCACGATCTTGAACATACTCAAAATTTTCTAACTTGTTTTTGTGTTTTGCAATAGTGAATTTCAACTGCATTTGAGATTTTGTTCGAAAATTGTCAACAACGCAACTTTAAAATGGATTTAAAAGAAAAAGCCATCTTGTAACAGAAATAAACAGTTTTTTTAATAAATTCACAATCACAAGAGAAAACAAATCTCCTTTTATCTTCTTGTTTATTATAAATTCTTAATTACTCAAATATATTTATTTTCAGTTTTGTGATTAACTACCAACTTGCGTAATCCAAGCACTAGTTTTGAATACTTAGAATTTAATCCCATGTGGGTCATTATGCCCACACACACACAATTATATACCATTATGTTGTATGTATATAATTGTGCAGATCAAACGCCGAACGGTCAATAAACGTCACGCTTCACTGCTTCACTGAGTGCACTAGCAGACACGTGTATATGAAAGCATGCTCAAACATACAATACTGCTTAAGCACACAAACAATAACAAGCGGCAATAAGCTCGTGAACACCAGCTAGATTATTTGCCTAGGTATACATGTATACTACATGCATGTGTGTGGGTGTGTACGCTTTCTTGCTGGCGAATTTGTTATGGTACAAAAAGGCTTTAATGTAATACCGAAAATTGGCATAAATTACTAACCTATAGCAAACAGCTTGTGTCGACATAGCGCTGTTGGCAAAACACACCAACACACACCCACACATCCGCACAGCGAGCGAGCGAGCGCACCAAAAAACAGACCCTTACACGCACAGAGCCACCTAACAACAAGGGCAACGGACACAGTGCAGCTGCTGCTGCGCCTGAAAGTCGACACAAAGGCAGACACGAAAGTGTGTCAGTCGTAAGAAACTTGACTACGACAACAGCAGCAGCAGCAGCAGCAGCAGGAGCTATGTCGACAACAACAAATAAAAACAACGCACAAAAAACAGCCAGAGAAGTTAGGTTAGGCAACGGCATAAATGCAAAAACGAAACGCACGGCGACTGGCATCGCTCATACGCCACGGCTGGCACACATTTGAGTTTGAGGCAACGATGCACGACGATAACGACAATGACGACTATGACGACGACGACGACGACATTGGTGCTGGCGACGTACAACTGAACGGCGCGCCTTAGCGTGTGTGAGTTAGCGATTTCGAAAGCGCGTCTTATCAGTGACGACATAGCCAACACGTGTTTAACGAACGCGGCTCGTTGAGCGCCACTTAACAGTAGCTCGTGCCGCTGTTGCGCTCTGTACGCTCTATGGCGCCGACGCATTACGAACAGCTTCCACACTCGTGCGAAACAGCCGGCGTAAATGTGAGATGTTCGTGAGAATTTCGAAAATGCGTTTTGTTTCTGTTTTCGTATTAGCTACGTGGAGAGCGTTCTGCTCGCACATTGCGCTAGACTTCGTCTTGTGTACGTACACGGCGTATGAGTAACAGATTGCGTAGAAAAAACTATGCAACTGCTCGTGAACAGCATCCAGTCATCTGGTAATGCTAAAAGTGTACACAACGCGTGACCAATTACGCACTCGAATGCCAAGCGCTGTCGGTAACCTATTTGCCAATGTTGGCTTGTAAATTTGTTTGTAGCGTGGCTAAAAGGTGTTAGCTGGCGTAAAGCAGTGAGCCACGTCTATGGAATTGTAAGAAAAAAATTTATCAAAAAATTTAAAAAGTAAAAAAATATAATTAATTAAAAAATTAAAAAAAAGTGCAGCAAAATATTTATTAGAAAACGGCGTGTCGTAGTCGCCTATGGCGTATTCGTACAAGACGCGTCATAGCAGCGCCTTACTACGTGTATGTATGTGTGCGTAGCATATTTACTGAAGCCGGGTTGTGAGAGTAAATCATTGTTTATGCATGGCCGCAGTTTTCGTATGAGCAAAAACACATTTGGAAGGAAAAAAATTGAATAATTACATAAATACGATAATTAAAGTAAAAAGGAATTAAAATTTAAACACAAAAAAATAAAATGGTAATGACCAAGCATGAATATGATAATTAAATAAAAATATTAGGTAATTACATATATACTATAAATAAAAAAATAAATTTTAATGACAAAGCTGTGGTGTGTAGAAAAAAGTGTATAAGCGTGATGAATATGGTGTGCAAAGGCAATCGAGTTATTTGACGAATTCCAAAAATTATAAAATATTATAAATATTGCATTACAGTAAAAAAATTTCATATTTAAACATATAAATTTGCGCGTGTGTACTCAAATTCAAAGAATTAACACTATACAAAATTTTTCTAATCAAAAAAAGTTCAAACTGAATAACAAAATAGAAAAAAACAAGCGTTAAAGGGAAAATAATATTTGTCAGTGAAAAAAAAAGTAGTGATTAAGTAATAAAATCATAAAAAAAATTTGAATGAATGAAAAATAATAAACAAGTATTGTATATAAAAAAAATAAGTGTTAAGCATCTTCCGAAAAATATAAAAATAATAAAATTAAGTTTATTAATTAAGTGTCATAGTAGTTTAAACTGGCTTAAAAGGAAAGAAACGAATAACCGTCTATAAAAATCATAAGCCAAATAGAAATATCAAGTAAGAAATTGTATAATGTGACAATTTAGTTGCTTAAATTAAGTTTAAAAAATTAAAAAAAAATTTAATGCCGTCTAAGCACTATTTCCAGAAATACAAAAGAAGGAATAATAACAAAGCAAAATAAAAAAAAAAGTAATTTAAAAAAATTAAATACCGTCTAAACACTAATTTCAGGAAGTATAAAGCAAGTGTAATAACAAAGCAAAAACAAAAACATAACAAAAAATTAGCGTGTTAAAGATAAATCACAGTAAAAAGATTGCATAAATTAGCACGAGAAAGATATACATGTGTATTATATTAAGATCATTATATTAAATTAATAAAAAGTTAAGAAAAAAAATTTTTTTGTGGAATACAAAAAATACAAATTATAAAAAATTTGCAAAACAACTTAGAAATTAAAAAAATTTATAAAATAAATATATTAAAAAAGCATGCTTCTTGCTCAAACGTTTGTGAAACTTCATCTCAATAAAATTGTAAAAAAAATTTAATTAATAATTAAAATAAAAGCATATTTCTTAATGCAAAAATTGATCAATACTGAAGTCAACAAGTGTAGTGCTAAGCCAAAAAAAATTTCAAAAAGAAAAAAAATTAATACACACAATTTAAATGAAAACATACCCATACCCATTCCCTGGCCATAACCACAAGATAATGCAATAATAAACAAGTGCTCGCATATTTTATGGAAAAACAGTGCTCAAAACATCTTTTTGTGAACAAATATTTCAAAAAAAAATATTACAGTTAAATATATCATCGATGCATGAAAATTTCCGACATTCCAAAAAAGAATCAAAGAATTTCGCAGGAAAGCAAATGTGTTATGCGAAGACTTTGATGTGAAGTGCCAATAGCTGCCACAATTTGTGCCACCTTGAAGCACTGCAAAATTATCTCGCCAGCGTGTAAGAACACACGACTGCGGGTGCGATCTGACGCTGTAAGTGCAAAAGTGCCATGTCACGCTAAGCAGTGGCAATTATAGCTGTCAACTCGAGTAAAGAGCCAATAAAACGGAAGCTATGATGTAATAATTCAACAGCGTCAGCACACAGGCAAGAGTGAGAGACAGAAGCGAAAATAAAATTGTGCAAAAAGAAGTCAGCAAAGTGGGCGTTGGAAGTATGAAACATAAAAATTAAAATTAAATTAATAATAAGCAAATAGAGGGTCAGCTAAGCAATTTTAATTGAAAAATCATGTAAAATATAAGTTATTGTGAGAAAGGTGCCAATTGCTTGAAAGAAATCAAAACAAATATATAAAAATACGTAATAAAGTAAGGAGCAAAAAGAGGAAAATTTGTGTGGCGTCAAGTGTGTATAAAATAGTAGCAATAAAAAATAAAATAATTATGCTAGATAGTGTTGAAAATTACACTAAAAATTTAACTGTGTAAAAAGTAAACAAAACAAAATTTTAGGAAAATAATGTTAAACACAATTTGAAAGCAACGAAACAGAATTGAATTTGCCGAAAGTATCAAATTTGCCGTTAATTCGTGTTTTTATGCTGTAAATGGAATACAGAAGTGGTTAGATTGATACACTATATTGTAAATATCATAAGCTATAATATAGTTAATACAAAAACAAAAACATATTGTGTCCAACTGACAACTCTGATAGCTTATAAAACCAACAACTAGTATAAAGGTAAGCCTCGCATGCATTTTTAAGCCACAAACATTTGCCATTTATATTCAACTACTTAGAAGTGTGTGTTTTATTTCACCAACGAAATGACAAACTTCATTCTCCAAAGTGACACTTAGCGAAGCGCACAAATATAATGTATTCCAGAGTAGTTGTTATAAAGCATTTACATTAGACAAATGGCAGAACAACTATGGGCCATGGCAGGCCACCCCATACAATAATGAAAATGCGAGTGTGTATGTGTGCCGGTTTACATTGTAAGCAAACGCAAATGCCAAGAGCAGCCGGAACGCCGCCAGGGCAATGCTTGTCGCCTTGACGAAAGTGTAAATTTTCACACGCGACAAAAGGCAATTTGCTGATGTTAATGAGAAAGTTAATTTACGAAATGCTTGAGAGGAGTCTGTGGTGAATGGGGTGCCCTTCCGGATCGGCTGCCTGCGCCTTTGAGTAGGGGCCAATGCTGCCTGTTGGCGACGTTAAAGTTATTGCTGAGGCTTTGTTTGTAATGTTAAGTGCCTACGTGCGTCGGTCGCTAGCCGCTCGCTGCTCACCACCTAGCATAGCTCGCTCACAAACGACATGCACACACTGCGGCATGCCTCTCGAGTACTCAAAGCCCCTGTGCTAATTGCTGGTGCCGCCTGGAAACACGGAAATATAGCGTGGCGGTAAACGCAGTTTTTTTCTCTCTGATGTGGCAAAAATTTTCGACGCACAGGAAATTATTACAAAAAAAAAAAGTAATTAAAGCAAACCCCTGTGCTGCCAACTCCATTCAGCACCTACAGTTCTGGCACACATTACGGAAATTTGTTAAGATACTGCTGCGATGATAAAGAGTATCGCAAAGCAGGGAGTAAAGTTGGGGCATAAATAAGAAAGTACAATATAATTTAAATGTGAATTGAAAACTAGGAGAAGTGTTGAGCTCCGCTCTTTATGTCGTTAAAATTTCATTGGTGGTATGTTCTGTGGACTTCTGGATTTCGTTCTTTTATTAGGTTAGGTTAATCTGGTAGGCCAATAAGTCAGGCATAGACCAGTTTGGTCCTTTGCGAAACCAGATAGAGTTCACTTACTCCTAGAGGAGTAGTCGTCGTTTAGGATGCCTGCGCTTGACGCGATTTTTAATAGACTCTGCAGCCGTCAATACCTCCTCCACTGTACCACTCTGTGGGTACCCCAGATGATTATAGCTTAGTCTTTTCAATAGAAGAAAAATGCATAAGAGCTGATCCATTGTTTCCCTGGTGTCCTTTTCTAAGCATTTCCTGCAGCCTTTGCGATCTGTCAATACCATTCTGCGGGCGCTTTTCGTCATCAGATATTGACCAGTTAGTATTCCCATCGTATTCCTATAGTCTCTTTTATCGAGTGCCAATAGGAATTTTGTGTTCTTCCGATCTACTTGACTTTTGCTCTTTTGAATAAGCATGGTAATTGAGTCCAGGTCGTCGTACAGACAATGCAATGTTGATCACGTTTTCGGTTGTTAGCCGTACACCATGGCAACCTCGTCCGCTATATCATTGCCTTCGATGCCTTTGTGACCTGACACCCAGTGGAAGTGAAGTTGCTTACTTCTGGCAACATTTTCTACTGGTGTCCTGTGACCCAAAGCACTTCTGGCCGAAATAAGTTACGAGGTTACTGCCTCGATTGATGCTTGGATGTCTACGTAGATATTGACTTTGGAATTGCCTGCAGGTGCATTAAAAGCCAGCTCCGCGGCTTTCGAAATACAAAACACTCATACCTAACTCTGAACAGTATATTCCCACACCGAATCCGAATCGCAAGCCATCGCCAATTGGTGCAGAAGTGTATAGAACTCCCGGTCGTAAAAGTATATCCGGGAATGAATTTGTTATGGTATTATAATATTGTGTATAATTATGGATGGTAGGACCCGAACCGTTCATTCCGATTGGTCCCCATACCATAAAGAAGCTGCTTCACAAGGATGAAGGAGTGGGAAGTTAAGGTTATTGGCACCAATTCCATGGCATGCGCCAAGCCAAGTTGCTAAAGCTCAAGAAGCTTACTGCTCTGCACAGCAGTCTGTAGGCGCAGGATAAAGGCCTTTACATCGAAATGAAGATCACATCGCCTCAATAGCAACATAACGGGACTAAGTGAATCGGTATGACTAAGGAGAATAGAACTTAGGTCGCGGTGCAAATCTTTTTATTTATCTAATTTAGACTGGTGCATCGCTACCACCGATGTACTGTCTCTCTCCGCCATTTCTTTCTTTTATGCGGGATCACTTCCCTAAAGGGTAATTACCACAACTGAGCTTAGTCAACTGCCAGCAAATTTTCCGCTTAGCCTCTGCGTACAGGTGCCTAAAGAAAATGTTTCTAATTATTATACCCTATCTACTTAAATCCTTGATATAGGAATATGATGAGAGGTATTATAAAGTCAAGTAGTATGTATCTATTAGAACATTGTGATCTGTCTCCTCCCAATTCGAAATACTCTAGAAATTAGTTCTACCAAACCTTTGGTTTCGGCTAATTTATACTCTTTTGTGCTACGAAAACTATGCTATAGCTGTCTGCTGTGAACCATACGTTCGAAGATTAGTTTCGTGAAGTTATCTTATCAAATAAAGTCGTGTTTCATACTAGGATTTGAGTTGGATCGTTCAGTTTATATAGCAGCATTATGCTATAGTTTTCCGATATCGGCGATTTCGACAAATGAGCAGTTAATAGTAAGAAAAGAACGTATATACGACCTATAACGACGGACAGAGAGACTTTCATGGCTACATAGACTCAGCTGCTCGAATATATTTACTTAATAGGGCTCTAGTTTTCCTTTTGGGAGTTACAAATATCCTGGCAACTTCCGTAAACCCTCTTCAGAGCAAAAATATAAAATATGTATGAGACTACTTCAAGTGGTTGTTTGACTGACAAATATTACTGCTATTTTTTTATTCCCTTTAATCATTATTTTAAATTTGTCGTCCGAACAGACGTATCTAATAATAAATAATAATAAAACCGGTCTCAAAGACTTTTAGTTTTTTTTTTCATAAAACAAAAAAAGAAAACCGTTTACACAACAGTCGACTACACTTAACCGGAACGGATACGGATTTGCATCCGACCATAGATTGTCAACTCGTAACATTTTTTCAAATTCGTCTGTTACTGCAGCAACTAGGCTGAACAACAAATTTTCTAGCATTTAAGTACATTAAGGCCACTACAAAATATAATCAATTGCGGTTAGGTATACAAATTGTGTCGGGCATACATTGCGTAACCCTAAACCAACACAACAATGTCAATCACACTGCTTTTAGCGTCCCACATGTGTGTGGGCGTTGATTTTCTATGAGTCGGAAGTCAAGAGCACCAAAGTTCGAAATAAGTTGATTATGAAAAAAGCTAGTTGTGAACTCAAACAAAAACACAATCAAGGAGTAGGGCACGGCTAAAATCGGACACAACCGGATATAAAAAGAATATGTGTGAAATAGTTCGAATGAAATGTTTCCAAACATAATATGCCTCGTAATTTCCGGTATTAAAATTATATTCAGTCATTGGGGTATATAAGGACCAACATAACTCAATTTGCTGGATCAGACAATTTTATTTGATGAAATCAGAAACTGGATTTAGAAAGGCTTCGAAAAAGGTGCCTCTGCGGATGATTTGGATTTGTTGGAAATGGCAAATGCTTCAATTTAACATGGATGTAGACGTGGGACCAGAGCAAGTTCTTATGAGATACACAAATTTATTTAAAATTTGGCGATATTGCGCCGTTTGTCGGGTTTAGAACTGGCTAAAATAAAAGATTGCTCTCGGTCTTGGAGGTGGGTGTGGTTAAAACTCGATTTCATCCGATCTGGACTATAGAATTAGATGATGATCATGACAAAGTTTGATCCGAGCGGCTCATTATTTATGAGAATTAAATTAACTGACAATTTCCTAAACCTTTTTTTGCTTTTCAATGGCATCGTTCTAAACTCAACATTGTTAACAATGTTGAACATATCAAAAATCGGGAATTTGTGGTACTGACAGTCAGATGCTCGACAATTAATCCTATAACCTGTGTATTTATAGTTTACCTGTAGTATATATAGTAAATCTATTTCTATCCCGCTTGATGTTCGCTGTTAGAAACAACAGTTAAGTTACAAAACTATTATACTCTACGCAGCATTTTGCGCATGTAGAAAAACAACAAGAAATAAACTTTCACCTAAAGCCTTTGGCAGCCGGCGCCAGCAACACTCGATTAAAGCTTAAAGCCCCAGTAAAAATCAACACATTGACAACACAAACAACTAAAGCAAAACAAAATATTCAAAAGAGCGAGAGGTCTAAGCAAACAAAACAAAACAAAACTAAAACAAAACACAAAATTTGTTTAATAACACAAAAGTGAAGAAAATGTATGAAAATCTCCATACATTAGCAGCATAATGTAATGAAAGAGGAGGTACGAGTATGAGCGAGCGCCTGAACGCATCGTGTTTTTCACCAGCTGGCTATTTACATGCCAACCCAGTGGCGGTCTTATCTGCACACTCGAAGTGGAACAGCCAAACCGCTCGAGTGTAGGTTGGGATGGCATGAAATAGAGAACTGTGAAAAAGATAAAGAAGCATCCTGTGTGTGACCACACACGCACACTCATGTCTCTGTATCTAATTTGTGTGCACAGTGTTGTGCGTGTATGTGTGAGCTTGTGTTGGGGAATTTGCTTGCTGGTGTTGCAAATGAGTGCGCATGTTGAGTGTGATGAGGTTTTTGTGTTAATTAAAAGTGTGTATTGTTGCTGATTTTATTCCTTTGGCCAAAAACATGCATGCATGACGTTTGTACTAGTTCATTTGCTCACACGCACACACATGCATGCATTATAAATTACCTGCAAACGTCTCTATATGTCTATATGTGTTTCTGTTTGGCAAATATTTGCGAAAAATATAAAATTAGACAGTGTCTTACTAGCCTCCTTCGCCCTCTGACGGCCAACAGCGAGTATGCGGCTAATTACGGTGAATATATGCCGTCCGTTAGCAATCGAATTTGCTTCTAATAACGTATGTATATATGTACATACGTTACCTATATTTCACACCTCACTGCATATATACTATTAATGGCAGAGAATATAGCTAGCACGTTAAGGAAGAGCAACTGCAGCTGCTTGTTATGTTTGCACATTAATAAATTCGTTTATCTAATTAATGTCAGAGGTGGAAAAGCGCCGCTGGCAGCGAATGGCCTTTCATGTCTAATAAATGTCATTAATATTTTATTGTATTAAATTCCATTTAGAATCAATGAAGGATTTTGGCGCTGATAAAGTCAAAGGCTTTCAGTTCCAAGGAAAACGCTGCCTCTCGCTTCTTTTCTATTGCTTTAGAAAACATTTACTTAAAGAAGAGAATGTATATAGTTAAGTTGAAGCAAGTTTTCGCAAGAAATATAACATTATCTTTATTGTAAATTCTGCTTTACAAATACTTTTCACGAATTACTGGTAAGGATTGGATAAATACTGTATCGTTTTAAAATGAAATTCTGAAAAATTCCAGTTGGAGTGAAGTTCACTCTTTTTTTTTAATCTATACATTTCCACGATACTTGCTGTTCATTAATTAAATTCTAAATTAAATTAATGAATTTAGTTTTAATTTAAAATTTAATTAAATATTTTCATTATAATGCAAAAGAAAATTTAAAATACAATACACGCTTTGTGTAAGATACTACAGGTACAAGAAAGGATAAATCAGTTCACTTTACAACAGATAGGCCAGTGCAAAAGCCTTTGAATATAGTAAAAAGTGAAAAAATCATAGCTGTTGGAAACTGTTTATAAACGACGAATAAAACATAAAAAAGGAAACAAGTAAGGAAACATTAATGTAGGAGACGTACACGGACGGACAACTAGAAGCGGACAGACATATTAATATTAAATAACTTTTACTTACATTTTTACTAAATTACTAACTAGCAATACATACTTACATTTTTTACTGAAGTACGAAAGAATACAACCATGCAAGAGTAGCAATAGTCAATACCAACCTGACGAATTTACGAGACGCGTACCCGACAACGGACAAACGGGACAGTTGCCTTTTGAATTGTAATAAAGAAACATCTATAATAAATCACGGATACTTTTCATTTCCTACATTAATTTCAGGAGTAACCGAACATTTTATGCTCCTGCAACTTTACAGGATCAAACCCAGAGAAGTATCTTTAAGTGTAAAGTTTTGTAAGTTACATGAAGTCTACGGCAAGTTTTCTTCCTGATTTTGTACCATTTATGGGGCTGAAGAAATTATTAATTCTATTCAAGCCGTTTTTTACAGACAGGCGTACTAATATTTGAAGTAGCATCTGTCGTATTTTTATAATACAAGTATATCTATCCAAGCTAACGAAATTTTCGAAAAAAAGTATCGCGATTGGAACTTTGATCCATCTTAGGTATCTGGGGGCTTGAATAATTTTAGTATGGTCATGGGTATACTTTAAGCGGATTCTTAGAGCGAAGTTTCATTCCTATACTTGTACATTATTTGGTGATTGATCTCCATACTAGAAAGTGAAAGAATCAAATGGAATTTATAATTGTGTTATAATGGAAGTAGGTGCAGCTGTAGTCCGATTTCGCTCCATTTCGCACTGGAACATAAGAATATCAAGGTATTATGTGCTAAATTTGGTTGATTTCGGCAAGTAGGTCTTGACTTATGGATTTTAACCAAAATGTGGGCAGTGTCACATCCATATTCCAAATTTCTTTGTCATCTCGTATGTAAATTAGTAATTAGTATTTAGTTATGTATGTAATTATCGCACTTTTATTTGTATTTAACATTCATGGATCGATTTTTATTTCATTTTAAAATAATTGACGTGCATTCTGGCATCGGGAAGAGGAAGAGAAGTAGAGTGGTTGAATTTTTAAGGATTAAAAACGGTTTAACTCAAAATTACCTATGCCATAAAAAAAAATTATGTCGCAATTTTTTTGGTAATATGTAAAATGATCTAGTTACAACATTTGTATTAAAACCTTTTTAATGCAACCTTAAAATCTATGTGAACAATTCAAAAATACAAGTTGATTACTTTTTAATTTTTATTAATTTATTTTTTTATTTTATTCTAACTTTATTTCTTTTCATCAAAATATATTACATAATGCCACTGATTAGACCTAGACTTGCGTGTTCGTGCAAAATTTAGGCGAATTTCGTTCGGCAACTTGTTCAGTGGTGAACTTTTCCTTACTCTTTACTCAGTTAAATAATAAATTTTGACAATCACTATTTGAGTAGTTGATTTTTTTTCTACTAAACGACAGTTTTTTTTCAATTTTTTGCGAAGTAGTTGAGAAGTTAGAGGCTTTAATGGGTGTACATTTCCGGTCTGCTGCGGTAATAACACAGTTATTGTCGCCTTCGACACAAACATAATTGATGAATTTCGTTACGATAGTTTGACTTTGACATGCATTTTTCCGGTTGACGTGTTACTTCTTAAGGTCTTTTCCTAGCTTTGATTTCAAGCCTTACTTGTTAAATATTGAAATACAAAATATTCCATTCTTAGATGAAATAACAATTTTCTAACTTTTGTTTATGTTAACCGTAGAGTTGCATGTGAAATTCATAAGTTGTATGTAATAGTGGTCATTCGTTAACTGAAAACACTTAAAATTTTTTTACAAAATGCGTCCCAATTAAACACTGAAATTGTAATTTTAATAAATTCAATATAGTGCCACATGGCGTATGAGTAAGATATTAGTATATATGTACATATGTATTCACACATATGCTCCGCCATTTCTTTATATATGTATAATGCATGAATCGCTTAAAAAGGTCAATTAAATATTTTAAAAAAATATTTTAATGAAATTTTTATTGGCTAATTGAACTGCAAACCTATGTATATTAAACTAGCATGTACGAAAAAATTGTCCAAAATTATGGCTTTACATTGCAAATTCAATCTGATTCAGTTACAAAGCTGACAGTAATCGCAAAAATATAAATAACTGCAGATTTTGTCAATCAATTTTTTTACATTAGTGTTATATGTGTGGCGTGCAGCTAATCCGAAATTGAATGGACAATATTTTTTTATGAATGTACAGTGCACTCTCGATAACAGAGATTAATATACATATAAAATTAAACTCACGAAAAAGTTCAAAATTAAATCAAATGTTAAAGAAGACTTCTGATGACTCGAGTGTTTAATGCGAAATAATATGCCAGAATAAAATAAGAGTTTTAGTTCATTTTGAAAAAAATCAAAATTTATATATTTCTTTGTTGTTATGTTTTAAAATACGGCCGACTGACCCTTGATGACAAATTCATATTTATAATTTTGATCTTGGGAACTTGCCTCAATGCTCTCCTTTTCTCTTTCTGTACCACATTTTCGACTTCTTAGTTACTGATATCCCGCTCTGAGCACATATAATCTCCTGGAACCCCATTTAACAACAGAACTATTTCTTTTGAACTAAGTTAAAAATGGTTCGTCTAGTTTGGTATTATCAATCATATTGTATTTTAAGTGTTAGTATATTCTTTTTTATTTAAAACCATCTCTTATTGGCACTAACAACTCTCGACCTGCCTTTCATTTTCTGTTGCACAAGTATCTTAGATAAATATTGGATGTTTTTGTGACTTTTTTTGGTGGAAGTTGATTGCTCTTAAGTAGATTGTTGTCTCTGGAACCACTTATAGGAAGCTGTTTTCATTACTGGCTTCTCACAAGAATCCTGAGTTTCACATTTTCTCGATCACAACTTTCAAGGAAAATGTTCAGCACACTTTCTATTTCCTTTTGATTCTGGTTCCGGTTAGTTTTTTTTTTCACATTTATTGCTATTAGCGAGAGCGTACTGTATGCGTACTGCCAAAAATTATTTTAAGACAATTAAATTTTATTAGTAAATGGATGCCGCATATTTTATGAATAAGTAAATAAAATATTGGAAATTTTTAAAATGTTGTTAAAGAATATAAATATATGTTGATTTTTATATGAAATCTGTGTTGTAATTTAATACTCAGCAAAATATTTCATTACAACTCTATATTGCCCAACTGTAATTCAATATATAGAGTGAAAATTGAGCTTAGTATTCATATGATATATAATTTTTCTTCGAGATCATTCTATATATGAGCCACAGCTGGTATTTTTCGTAGACGAAAAGCTCAAAATTATAATTACTGTCCGACTTCTAGGCTATAACCACGTAAGCGGTGTATATGCCAATAAGGAAGAAGATGTTCTCTACTAGTGTAAGTAGTCAAATCGATATTGCTCAAGTCGAAATGACATTCGCAAAACTTATTTTCCATTTCATTGGAATATTTGTTGTTAAAATGTATTTTCATTCCAATCTGGATAGCTTTAATTAGTCATTTCTAATATTTTGGTATTTTATACAACAATTTTTCACAACAACCCATATCTACAAGAATTCAATTAAGTATGTTCCAAATGTAAATTGAAGAAAATGTGAAATATGTCATTTCATAAATACAGCAATACTTTAAAATATTTTCACCCAATCTTAAATTTGCATATTTCAGTGCAATGCAGTAAAAATACATACATATGTATATGCACGACTAAAAGAAATTGGCTTCTTAAGGATGAAATATGTATATAACGTATGATTGACCTATTTTTAAATGATAGAAATAGAGATTTGGATACTTTCACCTCATGTTTTAATTTTATAAATGTAGTTATATATATATATATATATATATATATTTATTTACAAAATGAAGAATGGTCGCATATCAATGAACCGCTTCAAAGACATGAATTATCCACGACAGCATTACTAGGGACCATTTCGTATAATACCAAGAAAGTTAGGCTTCACCAAATTTCAAATTGAAATGGTTAAATCATTTTTTTCTTTCTTTGCGTAGCGGCCCATTGTGTTTTGCTATCAAATCCAGCTAAAATTGTGAGAGGCGAAGATATCCAAATATGTATAATATATATATATGTATACATATATTGTATATTTATATATACTGTGATCAAATTGAAAGGTGAATTTTTAATTTATACTTCGTGTGTTTTTTGAATCGGTAAATTTTACTACTTTGAAGGTGATGAAAAGGACAAAATTCACCTTTCAATTTGATCACATAGTACGTAGATGAAATAAAGTTAGCTGTACATGTGCGACCTAAGACAAGTTTTCTCTTCACTTTACTATTATTAAAAATACGCTTTCTGAACATCATTAAAGCAACTCCCGCAGTGGCATTTGTATAAAAAGTATATAATCTATTGAAAGTTCGAAAACCTTTATATTATACTAAAAGGAGGAGAGGGGGAGGGGAATATGAAGGAAGTATTGAGATGATTCAACTCACTTTTAACACATGGTTAAATAATTATGGAAGAAATATCTTGCCCGAACTTCAATAATACAATATATCTCTCATATTGACCGATAATTTTGGCAAAAAGTCACATATACGCACTGGGGTCAACACTTTCGTTTTGTGGGGCTTGAATAGTTGTGAACCGATTCTGACAAGATTTATACTTGGGGTGTGATATCTCAAAGGCACTATTTGTGTAGAATTTTATCCGAATATATTCATTGGTGCTTGATTTGTATTTTGGAAAGTGGAAAATCGGCCCATTTTCACAACGTAAGATAGGATAGTGAGTATAATATTTTGTCTCGAATTTGGTTGAAATTGCCGGAGATACTACTACTATGAATTTTTTCTAGCGTTTACCATTTTCAAAGGCTTCTGCACTACTCTACTCCATATGTTGTATAGGAAACTATGTAAATGTAAAGTAAAATAGTTTTGAAAGTAATCTTCAAAAATACTGCATAGAGTAATATATAATTATGGAGCGGTTACGTAGATATTCTAGAGAGTACACTCCATACCCTTCTGGCGCGTTCCTCGAAGCAGACCTTTTGCTTTCGTAAACAGAAACAGGCGCCAGCTCTATAGTATACTCGTACGCTGGCTGAACTATAAATTTGGTATCGTATTTGACCTAAAAGTTGGTCATAATAATACTAGAATTAGTCGGTACGTTCAGAACTTTTGGTGCCAGTCTAGCATTGACATGCTTCATAATTTAAACATTAGCTATAAAAATGAAGTCCATTCATAAGAGATATCAGTATATCTGCTATATCTCCGACACCAAAACGAAGAGTTTTCAGTACTGTCTCTTTAACTTTTTCGTTGCGATCGTCACTAAGAGACACCGCTGAACGAGTCGCATGAGGCAAGTTTTCAATGATTTCACAACATAGGAGTACTTGAGTTCGTGGTAAAGTTGACCACTCAAAGCAATTTTACAAAACTGTCAATGACTCTCTAGCTATATTTAATTTTCACATGAAAATAAAAAAAGGTTTTACCAGACTAGGAATTTTTTTTCATAGATTTCTTTGACGCACAGTTTATGTGCTTGGTCGGTTCAAATTTGATCTTGAGTCTATATGCTTAACTTAGGTCTTTAGCGATATCAGATGAAATGCCATTGCGAATTTCATGAGAAGTAGTCCATAATATTAAAAACCATTCATATACATAAATGTTTAAGGTACAGTTAAAGCATTTTACGCTAACCATTTTCTTTTATGCTTACTCTGAACCTTCTTTCTTCTAATTCAAAAGTTTTAAAAAACTTTATCTATCATAAATGATATATAAATGCTCTGCAGTGACTAATCATACTTTGTTTTAGAATTTGCTGATTTAGCCCGAAATAAGCAGAAAAGCTTTTGACTTTTTATGAAAAGTTGGTTTAGACAGAGACACATGAATTATTGTGCTGAGATATAAATTGAACATATGTATATATTTATGGAATTAGTAGTTTAAAGGCGATCTAAATCTGAAAATTGGCATCTTTCGACATTCCAATAAAATATATGCCTATTGCTTGTATAGTTTTTATAGCAGAAAAGTTGGCTTCTGGTTTATATTTTATAGATTTTTAATTCATACTGCATTATTAAGAAATAAAACTATGTCATCAAAAATAAAATAAGTATTTAAACTAAATAAAAGAAATATTAATCGTGTTCGTAGTAATTTTCGTTACCTTACATACTTATACTTTAAAACCTGTTTATTGATCACATTGGTCCATTACCTCTTTAACATGCGTTACAGTATACACAGTATATTAATGCTAAGGCTAACATGGTATTTGTTTATTTGGCTTGGTTTGCAATTTCGAATTTCATTCGATGAAGAAAATAATATTTATCGTGCTTAAATTTCCATGCGTTCTACGCCTCCGGCCGCCACACGCCGTCGCCGCACCATCATTGTCAGTTGGTATCTGCTCTGATTTTTTCCCGCACTCTCGCTTACTATATCTTCGTTTCCATTTCACTTATTGTAGCTTTAGATTTATTACTCGGCGTTGCGTTGTGGCCTTGGCATGTTTTTCATTTATTTCGTTTGATTTCATTTCGTTTCGTTTTCAGCAACGAATTATCCTGCGGCGATTTGTCTGCTGTTTTTATTGCGGCCGCCCTACGGCCCGGCATACAAGTACACACTGCTTTTGCAAATAACCCGTCAGTCAGCGCAGCTAAGACCGGCTCAGTGATAATCGAATGTCTTAAATCTGGCAAGCGAGCAAGCGAGCGGCTACACCAGTCCGCTGTCCTTTCGCATTGTCCTCAACGAATTTCTAATAACATGCGTGAGCTTACTGCTGCGTTGCTTGTCAATTTCTGTGCGTACTGGTTTATAAGAGATTGAAATTGGATAGCCATATATTTTCGAGAAATAAATGTGGAATGTGTTCTCCTTGCATATTCATTGCGAGCGCCTGCTGTCTGCCTCTTTGTCTGCGCAAAACTCATAAAAGCCAGTGTGTGTTGGGTCTGTGTGTCGCTGTGACCTAGCGCCGGCGGCAATTTCAGACATTTTAAAGAATTTTTATGTTCTTTGCGTTGGTGGCGCTGCTGTGCGCTCCACTTAATTTAATGTCGAAGCCGAAGTTGCAAAACAATTTCGTTTAATTTCTGCTCGGCAAGCAAAGTATTATTTATGCTTTGACAATTATTGGCAGTTATCTATATGTGTGTGGGTGAGGTGGGCGCTCAATTGCTTGCAAATTAGTCACGTATGCTTTTTGAGGGCACTTGTATCCACGCAGCAGACATAAGGTTATGCAAGGTGAGCTCGCTTGGATTTTCATAAATTTTGCGTGTGTCAATGATGTGTTTGTGTTCCGCGAAGTTTTGCCAACTATCAACATGTTTTTAATTATTTCTTTACGTTCTGTTGACAATCCGTTCGCACACGCTTACCGCGCCAGTTTCCCCCTGCAACACACTCACGATGCAGCACGTTGGCTCATGGCCTTTACGCTGCTTCATGTACAAGTAACGGGTATTACTATAAATTGCTGCATCGCTTTGTATATCATTTAATATATACCGTTATAAAACGACTTGCCGTTATTGCAAACACAATTTCATATTTAGTTCTTATGCACACGTTAACTTATGTGTACCCTCGTGCATAGACGCACACATTTCCTCTGTTTTAAGTTGGTTCGTTTTCCGCACCTCAACTCCCTTGCGATAATATGCCGACAATTTCGAAAACTTCCAAATGACAATCAGAAGTTTTAAGTCGAAAATATTTCATTAATTACGCGCTTGTGTTCGCCGCATCGTCCCAAATGCACAGACTCCCTCATAACGCGTGCCAAGCGCTGCGATCATATATGTACACATATGAGTAGATGATATTTGCCTAAAGTTTCCTTCAAAAAATGTTATAATTCGCAAAAGTAAAGTTTAGTGTGGCACTTGGCACCAGTACAGCACAGTGTTCAAATTTTTGTGAAATTCATAAAAAAAATATTTTAATTAATAAAGTCTGGAACTGAATATTCTGCTGGCCTAACAAGTTGCTAGCTATGGTTGGACAAGCGTTAGAGTGCACCGAATCGAACGTTATAACGGCTGCTCAGTTATAATAATAAATTTTGTATATTTGAGAGTAACTAGAATTAAACTCACTAAGGTTGTTATTACTTTTCCATGTATTATTATTACTATTATTATTATTTTTTTGTTTTGATAAGAGAGCAGTACGCCAAGATAGGGAGCTGAGAAATGGTGAATCGAAGACAGCTAATGTTGAGGAGATTATGATATTAACCCCCCTTTTCTAGTTTAAAATTCTTAGCCGAAAATTTTGTGATAAGAGATTGCACTGATATCAACAAAAACACGTAAGATAATGCCCCGAAGTAAAGAAATATCAAATATGATAAAACTAACTTACCGCATGTTTTAATGACAGGAATTTCTTTCAAAACTATATTTCTTTCCAACCACAATGCGATGCAAAAACTTCTCATGGCAGCTTTTCACCATAGTGTACAACTTTCAATGTTGATTTCCCTGCTGTGAAAGGCGCGAAAAACCTGCCACTGGTTACTTATGATCGTTAGCTTATTTTCTTTACGTATAATAACGACTTGTGGATGGATGCATGCTTGGAAATGCTTGAGCAAGAAAAGTCTAAAGAATTTTGGTACCAGCCGGTGGAGGTTTTGGCTACGTGGGACAACAGTATGTACTACGTTTACATATACATTGTATCTAAATTATGACAAACAAGTACCCGGAAATTGTAAATGAAACGGATACTATAAATATTCATCACTACTAATTTTGTTGCTTTCAAAGGAATCCCCACCAGTTGCAGTACACTTATGAATGCCAGCGATTTTACAGTGCTCGAACACTTTTTTGAGATGGCCTTTTTCAGCGAATTTTGTTTTATCTCTTCGATCGACTGAAAACTATATACATCTATACCCTTATGCAAAAGTATTATGATATTGTTTAAAAATCACTCTCCAGGGGACAACTAAAAAGTTTAACGAATAATAGCAGAAGTTACAAGATGCGTACCAAAGTAAACATTTAAAAAAAAAAAACAGAATTAAGGTTTTTTCGGCAAAATTTATTTGATTGATTTAGCTTTGTTTCAATACAGCTTTTTGCACGGTCCAAAAGCATGATGAACGAGTGTTTTAGCTTGTGGGCCGGTATGGCCGCCAGTATGCTGCAAGCTTTGAATGGCCTCTACGTTTGCATAACATTCCTTTCATGGGCAAATGCGTTTTTCCGAAAAGGAAAAAGTCGCACAGTGCCATATCAGGTGAATACGGGGAGTGGCTAATGGTTAAAATATGATTTTTGGTCAAATAATCGGCCACAAGCGTCGATCGATGAGACGGATTCTGATCAATTTTTGGTCAGTCAATTTGTGCGGAACAAACCTTTCGTAAACCCAAATGTTCGGTCAAAATATAATAAATCGTTGTTTTGGAGATATCCAATTCCATTTCCATGAATTTCGGTGATGATTTCGGCTGATTTTTGATGAATTCACGTACAGTTTCGATGGAATTTCAGGTGATCACGGATTTTGATTGGCTACATGTTGAAACCACTCATGCACTCTGTTACCGGATAGGCAATCATCGCCATAAACTTTATCAATTGAAACGTTTCGGTAAAAGTTTTACCAATTTTAAAACAAAATTTAATGTTGGCTCTTTGTTCGAAGCTCATTTTCGCACCGATAACACAAATATATTGACACTTAAAATACAATAACTTCATTTCCAATCAATGAAATGTCATGAAATTCTCACTGGACAGTCTAAAAATACATTACAACAGAGAGGCTGTTTTCATCCTTTCGTTGGGGAGGTTTTTGTCAAAGGAAAAATTTGTTTTTATATTGGCTACAAAACCATAATAAACCTCTAGTTAAGTTTAAATAATATCTCATCATGTAAATTGATGTCAAAAGTCAAGGGAATCAAATGCTGATTTTCATCTCACGTCCGGAACTTAAGGGGTTAGGGCTAGTTAGAATTTTCAACAAATTAATTTTTTTGTTTTTGCGTTTTCGTTAAGGGTAATATATTAAAAATATTTCCTGAAAATTTCACGTTAATCTGATAATTAGTTTTTGAGTTATTCGAGAAATAAGAAAGAGAGCTCAGGCACTTCAAAGCGCTACTGTGAAACTTTAAAAGCGTTTTTCTCAAAACTATGTTTTTTGAATCGGTGACAACTATAACTCGAAAACCGTTCAGTAGATTTTAATGAAATTTATACAGCTTTAAGAATACATAATAAACTTGGGCCTGATCGAAGGATTTTTTATTTTTTCGAAAATTTCGATTTTTAGGAACAAAAAAAATTTCATTTGGCCGCCATTTTGTTAATTTGAAAAAATAAATAAAATCCTTCGATCAGGCCCGGGATTATCTATTTATAAAACAACTTTTTTTGTGCGGTTATTTTAAGATGAATCTCTAAGGACTTATGCTTGTCACCGCAAGTACCTTTATTGGAACAGGCTCAACACAAACAACTATAACTTTGGATTAAATTTGTTTTTTTTTTTGAAATTTTCGTGACTTCAAGTCAACACATCGTAGAATAATGCCATATTACTACTTTTGTAAAATAACATGATTTAGTAGCAAAAAAAACTGAAAACCTCATTTTTTCGTTATTGTGACTACCCCTAACCCAATAAATAAATATCTCTTATAACAACGGAGATAAGAAACTGCATACTTATGAATCCCTTAGAGCGATAAGCTAAATTTTGAACCAAAGGTGGTAACTGTCGGTCTGAGTTTCGCCTAAAAACATAATATTTTCCTTGATGGCAGTTTTTTATACCAGGGTATATTAAGTTTGTACGAAGAAAACGATGGAGACCGTATAAAATATACATATTGGGTAGTCGAAAAAGTCATTTCGTATTTTGTCAATAGTCTTTGCAGTCATATATCTCCACTGCTACCAATTGTATTGTGTCATATCATATAGTGTTGGAAAGGTGAGATCTTAAACTTCATATGACCAAGAAAATTAAATTAGGGGAAAAAAGTTACAGTTGTTCAAAAATGAGTGAAAATAATGAAGAAATTCGCTATATTTTGAAATTTTTGTATAAAAAAGGGAAGAATGCCACGCAAGCCACCAATAAAATTTATGAAGTTTACGGAGACGATGCTGTATCAGTTCGTGTAGCACAATATTGATAGGTTCCGTCCGACTTTATATACAGATCGCGTCGCGTTTGGGATATCGATCTGAAATTTTGCATACCTCTTTTTCACTTTTGGAAGCTACTCATTAATCGAAACCGCCGAAAAGTTTCCATACAAATTGAACGATGAAAATCAGGTTCTTGTATGGAAAACTGCTTTATTTGACAAGATCATCTTTGGCATGGAATATTGCACTAAAGCCACGGTAAAATCTTTACAGATATTGTTCAGATCAGACTACTATAGTATATAGCTGCCATACAGACTGACCGTTAAACTCAAGTCTTGTATGGAAAACATCTTTGGCAGATATTATTTTCTCAGAATGCGCTACTATGCCTGAATAAATGTCATACAAATTGAGCGAACAAGGTCAAGTTGTTGTTAGGATTTTTTTTTTTTTGAAGTTTTTTCTTGTTCTTTAAGGTATTTTGAAACATAAAACTCGCAATATAATAATTTGCAGGAGTATTTAATATCCGGTTCCGTCTAATTTTAAGCGTTGCTTACTTACTGTAGTTGAAACTAAATTTCTGTCTCACATTTGTTGCAATTAAGTGGCGTGCTTCTTGCGCTTAGCTGGCTCTTTCACAACGCACGTACGAGCTAAGTGTGCTTGTGGTTATGTATTTTTTGTGTTCGTGCAACTATATGCTGTTACCTCTGTTGTGTGGCTGTTGTAAGCCAACGTGGCGCAGCTGCTGTTGTAGTGGCGCACTGCATGCTCATTTGTTTAAATTTAAATGTTGATGGCGGCAGCAGCAATGCCGTCAAGTGGCGCTTATAAATCGCATTAAGTTTGAGTTGTTTAATTGAATTGAATTACCGCTGTGCCGGCATGTGTAAGTGCTATTTTTGCCTCAACACTGTACTGCTGAGTATTGCTGTGTGTGTGAAAGCGTTAGCCAGATTTTCCATGCGCGTTTGCGGTTAACCTGCTGTTGCCACTATGCGCTTTTCACCTTTTGACTTCCGACTGCCAAACAGCCAAGTCTGCAGCAGCCAGATGTTGCTGACTTCTAACTATTGCTGCCAGTTTGCTATGTAGGCAGGCAAAATTGCTGCCTACGTGCTACCCCTTGCTGTTGCTTGAATTCGTGTTGCTGTTGTTTTTGTTGCCGCAACAACATTTGGCAATCCGACCGCAACGCGGCTAAAATCTAATTACGCGCTTTGAATTGTTGCCAGCACTGTTGTGCTTTGTCTATTCGCATACAACAACGCGCTTTGAGCATACACATATACATGTGTGTGTGTGTGTATAGCATAGTATTTGCGTGAGTAAATCTACGTGCGTCGCTGCAGCTACGGTCAGCGACGTGCCACACTTGCACTTGACTTACTGCAAATTCCTGTCATATTTTGCCCGCTCGTTCGGCAGCATTTGCTTGTCGGCAGCGGGTTACGATCTGTTCGCGGCAGCTACTGGCTGGGGCATTTGCGAAATGTCATTCGTTTTCACCGCTCTGTCCGCACTGAAACGCTGTTACGAGCTATAGCTGCCTGCTTTTTTATGGCCAACGATGCAGCACGGCTGGCTGCTGGAATACTTGCGTTGCACTTGGGCACGTATGCAGACAGATATTAAGTTGGAGTGCATTAGTGCACCACCCTTGACAGGCGATCCTCAGGTGGGCGGTTGCGGAAGCGCAGACAAATGGCAGGCGTTACGAGCAAGCAAGAATTTATGACTCCGCTATCTATGTGTATGTGTGCGTGTCAAATATATTTGCATAGAAGCAAGTTTTGCATATGTGCGAGTTTATATGCGCTATAGACTTACATAACTGTCAATGCCAGCCCTCGTGCGTGCGTCTGTTTGCATATGGAAGCCTGCACTTTCGGCATTGCTTACAAGCTGCTTATGGCGGGCACCGTGTGCAACAGCGCTCCACTTTACGACCGCAACGTGTTTGCACCACAAACGGACATTTATGAGTTTTTGAGTGTTTAAGCGATAATATTTACACACATCAATATTACCAGCAACGTAAGAGTCGTGGAGTACAATTTCAAGACTAAAAGGACAAGCTGAGAGGGCTATCAAGAAATTTATGCTAAACTTAAGAAAATATAAATATTTACATCAGAGACGATTACCTAACTAAGAAAACATATTATACAAATATTTGATAATAATTAAAAGAACTAATGAAATTCAAACAAGTAAAAGAGGCATAAGTGTAGGTGTAAGCAAATTTTTTATTTTATTTTTAATTTTACAATATCAAAGGCGAGGCATATTATCGGAAAAAATCAACATATATAACTCAAATAAAAGATATGTGATACAAGCATAAGCCAAACCAAGACGTTAATTTTTATATATTGGCATATGACGAAAAAGACAACAAAATACCATTCTTTCCCAAGGAAGCTGCTAATATAAACTTGATCCATCAGTCATCAATGAAGCGGTTGTTAGAAATTTGTTTAATAACATATAGCTGCCATTAAAACTTACCGATGAAACTCAAGCTCTTATATGGAAACTCCGTTACTTGTGAAGAGCCTATATCCATAAGTCAGCACTCCGATCTTTTGCGTTGATTTTTCATATTAAAATTTTTCACTTATACTAATAGTAAGAGAAAACAATCGGAAATATAGCTCAGTTGCGATAGATATTTTAAAAGGATCAGACGTTGATGTTATTTTTATAAGCCCAACATATATTTTTGTTGTTTCATGTGACCTTTCTGTTTCGAAATACGGGTTTGTTGACATTAAAGCATTAAATCAATTCCTTCAACATTTTTACTCTGAATATTTACTTCGTTTTGCAATTTTTTAATAATTCCACAACTCAGTCGTTAGTTGCCTCATTATATGGCAAGATTACATAAAAGATCCATTTCGACTTATAAACATATTCATACAGAACAAAATTATGCCAAGTATAGCATTTTTATTAATTTTCTTGGTTATGATTTTTGATTTGTTATTGTCATCCTAACGAAATATATGTACATATGTACATATAATATGCAGACCGGCTAGGGTAACGCGATTGACAGGTCGGCAAAATTTTAGAGCCGTAGCAATAAATGAACATATAATAAAATTAATTTGTCCATTGACTTCTTAACTTATTGGTGCTATATTAATAGTTTGATTAATAAATCATAGTGTTGTTAAAAATAAATTTTTGAATTAATAATCTTATTTAGAAAACATTTTTTATTTTTGAGATTGTTCTTACATACTTAAAGCATTAATAAAATAATTTGTGATTACTTATTGGTTTTTTATTTTAATTTCGAAGATGAAATACCTCACAATTAATATTTGGTATTTGTATGAAATATAATATACCCAGTAGCCCGAAGAGAAATTTTTTTTTTTACTTTGCAGCAACTTTAGAATTATTTTACCATATAAAGACATAGGGAAGAGATCTTAGTACTTCACATTAGTTTAAATCGCTCTCAAACTCGTTGGCCTAAAATAATTAATACACTGAAATTTTTGTTCAGAATCGTGATGAAAAACTAACTACAAGATCTAAAGCTATGGGATTGTAGCGCAAATTACAGCATCTGGAAACGTTAATGTTATTTCAGATAATTTATTATAAAAATAAAAAAAATTTAAATCAGAATTTGGTGATCAAAAGGGTCGGCGTATTATACTGGGCCTAGGACGAAAGTGAGAATAATTCCGCCGTTGTCCGAAATGATATTAAGATGAAGATTCTTGTAAAAGGAAGTGAAGTTAGGACTCATAAGTTATGGACTGATTTGAATTATTTTTAAATCAAAGTTTTCATATTCCACGGTGATTACTTCAGAAAAGATTTATTTTAATAAAAGTTATTGAAGATGGAGTAAATTTGGTTCAAATCGGTTGAGAAGCAAAGAAAGCTTCAAGCCCTAATGACAAATTTTCTAAGTAATTCGCATGAATGATGTCGTTTTTAGTTAAATTTATCGATTTTTGCTTATTACTTTAAGAGCTACTGCACTTAGAGTAGTTTCTAAGTGCGATCCATGGGCTTACTATCCGATTTAGGGTATTCTAACACATTACATGAAACGATAAAAACCAATTCTCCTACTACAATAATCGAAGAAATATTCTAGAAATGTATATTGAACTTATCAAAGGGCAATAAATATCAAAGTCTTTTCAACCAAAATAAGCTTTACTAACACTAAGAACTAAAACAGAAATTAGTTATATTTTATTTTGATTTGGATTTAATGGAGCTTAAAAATATCTGGTTGGAAGAACACATATTACTTTACCACTAGTATATGTATGTATATTATTTAATGAAGATAAAAGGAAGGTATTTCTAAAAATGAACTTCATCGAATTTCAAAGTTTTAGCAAAGTGTTTACCCCAACACTATATAATACATATAAGACGCAGATGTTCTCTTTGCACCTTCACAAGGTCGCTTGCATATACCGGTTGTGTACTCCATTGCGTATGTTGAGCAAGCTGGCGCAATATCGATCTGCCTTTAGGCATTGCCGACTTAATTAATATTGAAGCATTGGTTTTTGCACAGAACTGACGCAAGGAATATAAATTATTATGCAGCTGTAAAACGTTAGCGAAAATTTTAATAACATAAATTGCCCGGAAATATTTTCCACTGGCAAGCTTTGTATTAAATACGCAATGCATTTTTTCAGTTCGCGATATTGCCAACTTTCTAGAAATAATTGCAATGCCAGCGTCCGATATTAGGTATTTGGGTCAAAGGAAGAAGCCTGAAAATCGACTTTGAGTTAAATTGGCTGCTGTTTAATAATTCATGCAGGCGAGTGTTGCAACCGTTGGCCAACTGCATAAATATTTTCTTTCGATCAGCGAGTGCTTCCTCGCTGCAACACACAGTGAAAATTGCAGTGAAAGTTAGCTACTCCATTTTTTTTGCTCCTTCATTTCGTACAACGAATACAGCATTTTGTAGCAATAACAATAAAAAAAACATCATTGAATTTCCTTTCGATACTTTCAGTTTCTTTTAGCACTTTAATTTGATTCTGTGAAACATTTTTGTTTATGTTCTTCTATTTATGGCAACCCCACGAGCAATTTTACACTTTCTGAAAATTTTACACTGAGGATACTAATTTTGCTGTCTGCTCGACTATTTGTAAAAGTGTCACATCTTATCAGTGTCGCGCCTCCAAAAGAAGTTGTTTCAACTTATTGAAACTGGTGTTACTTAACCATCCCTTGGAGAAAATTTGCCAGCGATCTAAAGAGTTTGAAAAATCGGATTGTAAGCACATTTATCTTTCATATAACGGGTTTTCATAAGCTAGATGAGGAGACAGTCAGATTAGTGTTAAATTCACTTTTCTTAAATAGCTTCTTCGGCACGTAACAGATGTTTGAAACCATTCCACGATTACCCCAAATCCAAATTATCCGTTTCAATCAGACACTTATTTCTCTGCATTCGGTTGATTCTGAAATGGTCCCAACAGAACTTGAGATTTTTGCACTGCCCTTTAAGATACAGTAAGTTCAGGCTTTTTCATAATGGATAAGTGTATTGGAATAGGTCCATAGTATTCACATTATTTGAAACTCGTTCAGAAAAACTTGTAAGAAAATTCTCATCTATAATCACTTCTTTGAATGTGCAAAGACCAACCAAACCCAATAAATTAGTCACATTATGGCTTCCACTAACTGTCGAAGCTATAAATCGCTTTGGAAAGAATAACTGCTCATTGGGTTGTGGCATTCGTGAACACTACGCTCCTTTGTGCGCAAGACTCTGCGAGTGTTGCAATCGAAGTAGCGAAGAATGCCGGAAAGGGGTGTTGAAAGGAAATAAGCGAAAGCGTAAAATTGAAAATGAGCGACGGAGTAGATGATGGAGTCGAATGTTCTGCGCGTACACTGCTACATTAATAAAAATGAAATCCAAGGAGAACGCGAAAACGTAAATACCTCCGAACCCATATATGTGAGCATACAAAGCAGCTTGCCACATACTGTCACATATCTGAATTTCACTTTCAGTGCTAAATTCAATAGTTTACACAAAGAGTTATTCTGTGGAAATAATGAAATTCCCACGTTTCGCACTGAATCAAATATTTTTGGCATTTTTTTAAATACGTGACGGCAGCACACAGTGGTCAGCAGCAAAGGATATCCTTTAACCGCCACCATATTCATATTGCGGCGTATTTCATTGTACGCAAGTAATTTTCGGTTGATCATATCCCTTCGAGGCATTTTTACAGTAGACACGCAATTTCCTTCGGAATTCTTATTTCGCTTATGGTGTGCGACGTATGTATTATGAGTAAGTGAAATTGTGAAGGAAAAGCGAGTAGGACATGTGGTAGAATGACGCAGCAGTCTTCACATTTTCATTAATTTCAAAACCGTCCAATTTCTTAGTTTACACTGTCACATATTTATGCAATTTGAAAGTGTTTATTTTATCTTGAAAAAATAATGATTGGAGGAAATATCGCATATAAATGGAATACTACTTGGTAAGAAAAATGTCTTGATGATACTAAAAAGAGAGTTATGAGTGATAACTGGGCTCGTCGGCAACTCTTGTGCAACGGCGAGCTCCTTTTGGCCTAGAGAAGAACGCAGGAGATCCACTGAGCTACTTGCTCTGAGCAAAGTAGCAGTTCATACTGGACACTGTCCGATAGACATTCGTGAAGTAAGTCAAAAATGTTGTCAGACGCACTTTCTCCTTCATTGTCCATTCTTTGCAGACTGAGGATGAAATCTCTCGGCAGTCTTAGCTTTGATAAAACGGAAACATAGTCGAAACTGTCATTAGCCGTTTTCCCGTCTCAACCGGCTGAAGGCTGGGCTTTCACAAAGTTAATGTTTTGGCATTTCTCACCTTCCCTGCATTCCACTAAGTCTACTTTATCAATTTTTTTAAGATTGAGATTTACTGGTAGGTACACTTTGATGGACTCTACATCGCCAAAGTACTTTTGTGGAATGTCCTGTGTTACTAGTGTCCATTACTTCAAGCAACTGTTAAAAGAACTGAATGGTCTCAGGCAGCTTAAGCGAATTGTGTTCCTGTTTGCCCAATTTGCACAATTCTATATTCTTTCAGCAAACATCTTTAGTACTTGGAATTACATCAAAGTTTCAGTAGACTCTCCAGCATGGAACGGACGATTGTAATGTCTTTCACGGAGTATATATCTAACGGAAAGCGAGTCATGTCGATTTTGAAGACAAGGATTAGATGCATTAGACCATCGTTGAACGCCTCTTCAAATATGAGCTGTTTCTCTGCCGACATGCTCCCTTTAAGTCTGTTGAGTCTGTCAGTAAAACCTCCTATTCCTCTCTGTCTCGTCATTGTAGTTTTGCCAAGGCTATCCCGCTCAGTCAGTCCCCTGCTAAAGGCGCGGGGCTTTGCTTTCTGCGAACATATTAATTTCGGATGTTTGGAGTCCTTCACCTGAAATCGGAGACTTATAATTTTCTGGGAGAGCTCCACTATTCTGAATGCTTATTCATCCATTTATCGTATTTTGTCTACGCAGGTTTGGAACCGACTATAGCGTAGTTTTGCACCTTACTTGGTAGACATTTTTGTTGACGTTGGGGTTTTATATTTCCATTTATTTTATAAATAAACACCAAAGGTATCTCTACCTCAAAGTTAACCAGTAAGTGCCTTATTATTTTCATTTCGTATTGGCTTTGCGAACTCTCAATGCATTTTCTATTTCTATAAAACTTGACTTTGGTTTTGATTTAAATCGAACATTTCGATCCTTTTCATTAGAGCATATCGCATTCTTGCTTTATTTCCATTTTTGGGAATTCTTCTATTAGAAATCTGAGTCAGAAATAATTTTTTGAATTTCCACTCTCATCACGATTATTCAGCATTTCCCGGCGCTCCGTTGTGGCTGCATATTTGATTCGACATTTCACACCTTATTGCCACGGGTCTCCCCAACATGAAATCATTCATGTTGATTTCAATCAAAAACTCATTATGTTCGTGTTTTGTCATGAATATGTATTGTCATATGCACACATACATACGAGTACGTATTATTTACCGCACTGCCACATTCGTATTTCTATTCGAGCTTTTTTTCTGCATGACTGAAGTGCAGCCAATTGTGTGCACCGTGATTCCCACAGCTAATAATGGCGAGTGATCCGCATACATAAATGCACGAGTATCAGGAACGAACGAAACTATGCATTCGCAAATAGCGCTTTGTCATCAAATTTCATACATTTGCCAGCAAATATTTGGCTAAGGATAAGTAATTTCAAATTTCCACTATTCATCGTTGCACAAATATGGTAGCACAGTACGTACGAGTATATAGGGTGACGGTACACAGAAATTTTTGCGTCAACACTACAGCGATTTAACAGTTTTAAACAGCGATTATGTTTTCAATAAGGTAAAGTAATAAGTCAGTCGATGTAAGTCAAACCTCGAAGAACCTATTAGATTTTGTACGTGAAATTTTTGGTATTAAATTATATCTAAAGATTGGCTTTTGTGTGAAAGTAAAGTTTTCAACAGTAAACTACCTGTATATCTCGAGTTATCCAAGAAACGTTTTCACAAACGGCATTATTTAAAATTCCAATCCGAACAAGAGTCGCTTTTGGACCACCATGCACTGCATGTACCTGTGTAAATCTATGCAATGTATATATTCCTTTTTCATACCATATACTAAGTATATAAGAGTATTTTCTGAATTTCGGATCAGCAGTGAGAATTCGTTAGCAATGGTTGTTAAAAGTTTCAGTCTGTTTTGCAAGTAACTTTACTTCACGGTTTGCATAGCTTTTTTATATAATATTATATTATTACGGAATCAGAATCGTTAATATTCTATGATATCTTAGTGAAATATAAAGGAATAGTATTTACTTTAAGAAGTTACATTAGTGGTACTCTGTTTCGTCTCAGTATACACGTATATTGGATTTTCAGTTACTCAAGCAGATGATATTCCGCTGGATGTAGATTTCTGTTCCACATGAACTGATTAGACACTGTCTCTGGTATAGTACCATATATGTAGTCTCATACTGTTCCGAAATGTTACTGCTAATTCGATTTATGTGGAATCAGATAATGACAACAGACTTCAGAATATTCTGGAAGCATTATTCTGGTCTTCATGAAAATACTTTTCGATACTAGATATCTTTTGATCGCCCTTTTTATGATAGAAAGAAATGTATTCCAAGTTTGATAAGTTCGACGGTTCCAGCATATTCAGTAATCAACTAGCCAGATATAATAATATTGTGCCTTATTGGGTCGATTGGACGTCGCTTTGCAGTCAATACAGTATACACATATTATATGAAGCGCTAGAATATTGTTATACTCGTCTTTATTAATATTGGTGGATGCAAGAGTATCTGTGGAGATATCCGCTTAAAGTTTTTTGAAACAATACATTAATTTTCAAAGCTTTTCACAACTTAACTCTAGCTCCATTCAAATATTGAGTTATCGTAGGAAGTCCTCGTAAGGATAATCACGTGACAAAAGGCCATGATTGTCTATTGGCAGGGTTATTTACTGCATGAAATAATGTGCATGAGAAAATTGTCGTTTTCTCACAAACGTGATAAAGTCACTCGCCGAAGAGAAATTTGATAAGTTCAAAGGTTCCTGTATATTCAGGGGTCAACGAGCCTATCCTTTTGAAGCGTATATGGTGTGTTTTCTTTGAATATATTGAAAAATATAATAATACAGTGCCTTATATTGTCGATGGGACGTCGCTTTGCAGTCCATGGAGTATACATATTATCCACTATAAATATGTAATTAGTAGATGAGTTGTGGAAGTTCGTTACTTTTACACCTCGGAACTTAACCTTCATAAGATGTCGCTGCAGTTGGAGATTTTATATCAAAGCGCTAGAATATTGTTATACTCGTCTTTATTAATATTCCTAGATGCAAGAGTATCTGTGGAGATATCCGCCTTAAGTTTTCTGAAACAATACATTAATTTGCAAAGCTTTCACAACTTAACTCTAGTTCCATTCAAATATGGAGTTATCGTAGGAAGTCCCCGTAAGGATAATCACGTGACAAAAGGCCACGATTGTCTATTGGCAGGGTTATTTACTGCATGAAAAAGCAACAACAGATTCAGATGAGAGACCACAATTTCGATGATAACCACAGCAAACATAATGAGGATTATGATTCAAAGATATGCACCTGGAATGTTCGGTCCCTAAATTGTGCAATGTCAAGCTGGTTGATGTCCTCGTCAAAGTAATGGCTGACATCACCGCAGTCCAAGAAATTCGATGGACCTAACTAGGAAACGAGTAAGTCCTTGTGATATTGGCTACAAGGTTCTTATAATGGAGCGCAAATTCTGTGTGGGATTCGTGGTGAGAGAAAGATTCAGTCGTTGATTCCTGGTATTTACTGCGGTGGATGAACGTGTGAACGAGAACAAGTCGAAATATCTCTTGTCGTCAATAAACAGACATTTCATCCGAGACTTGACTTGAATGATTCTTGAAAACAACATCAACACCAACAAAAATGTCAGCATCCAAATTCAGTGCAGAATCGCCCTTGCTAACAGGTGCAATTGAGAAGTAAAATCATCTCTCGACGAACAATGACCAAACACTACAATACCTCGCTATATGGTATGCATGCTTGGACAATGACATCGTCTGATAAGTTGGCCTTAAGAGTGTTCGAGAGAGTGTTCTTGTGCTTTGGCAAAGACGAATACTGCAGTCGATGGAACGATGAGCTGTACGAGATATACGGAGACATTGACATAGTTCAACGAATCAAGAGGCAGCAGCTACTCTGGCTATGTACCCGTCAATGGAAGCAGTGAAAAAGAAAGACCTGCACTCGTTGAAGAGATCAGGTTGAGAAGGACCTGGCTGTACTTGGTATCTCATATTGGCGCCAAATAGAAACAAGAAGAAACTACTTAAGCACTGCTGTTCACTCGCCCGTAATATACTTGTAATAAGAATATGTTCCTTTGGTTCATCTAACGCTCGGACATTTAAAGTAACATACTATAAGAATAGTCTTTTGAACCCATGTAACACCCATAAGGAAACGTTGGATGCCCTATGAATATTCAGCGTGACGAGCTGAGTCGATTCAGCCATCTCCGACTATCTGTATACAACTAGATATCTATCTAGAATTTTGCTCACGTCAAGTTCTCCCCAAGAAGCTTGCCATTTGTCATAATCGCTGATATCGAACAACTATAGGAACTTATGGATCAATATTAAAGTACAGATTTTTCCTAATGTTAAGGTTGTTATTTGTTAGAAACATCTTCGGTGCAAATTTTTTATTTAAACATATCTATATTATGTTATTTTATTTATTTTATTTCTCTTTAATTAATTTATCTGGCACAATATCAACGCTAAGTTGATTATGAAGTGAAATAATGTTGTTACTCATTATACCAAACTTGCTTTAATCTCCTAATAACTTATGTGTTCCACGAATAGAAAAACTTTCGACCCGCATGTGTGTTTGTAGTACCCCCAACCACGAGTGAGACTAATTTCGTTTTATTTTTTCATAGCATTTGGCCGACTTACTAAATCACAGTTTCCGGCAGATCTATCTGCGTGGTCCTCCCACACATTTCTGCCAAATTAACAACTACACACACGCTTTTAGATGGCACAACCCCATTCTTCTTACTGTACGCCACACATTAATTTCCGTTGCCAATATCCTGTTTCCCATGCTTGCCATCGGACGTCTATTTTTGTTTCGAATTCGTTTCTCAAGTGACTTTTTCTCTTGCAATTCCCATAGGCTTGCTGAGTGATTTCGTTCTATGCAGATGTAGGCGTATGCTCTTACTAGTGAAACGGGGTATGTGTTGAATGTGTATCTATGAGGAACAAGGCCTTCGGTATCGTTTCTTTTACGTGATCTGGTACTTGGTCGAGTACTGTAAGGTTTCTGCGAGATATCAATTCTTCAAATTTTCAGACTTAAAAAAAGTCCTTTGAAGAAAGTTATTTTGAATTCAACAATCACGATTTAGTTAAAAAGTTGCATTTAAAGATAATTTTTGTCTGTTATTTCATGACTGGAGTATACCCTTGTAGGACCCAAAGAGGTGATTTAGTGGCTGATATTCAGAGCATAATGAAGGAGGAAACACATCTCCATCCTGCTGGACGGCAGTGAAAGTATATGATCTGGTGAACGCGATTGCCCAAACCGAATAAGAAAATTACTCCAGAATACTTCGATTTGATACTGAGCACTGCTTTTAATGTGATATCGTTTTGACTTCCGACTGCTTCAAAGTAGTATATTTTTCCCATACTTTTGCATCCTAAGTAACGGTTCATTTTAAACTAGTTATGTATATGCTCTTTATCAACGAGCACTAAGAATTATTGTTATCGATACTGTCCCACACAAATACTTAATGTAGGATCGCACCATTTCACGATCTCACCACATTCACCACGCTGTATTCGTTCAACTCTCTGTGGCATACTCATGTACAAATGTTGATTTTGTTTTCACATGTATTTTATTGCCGATTTGTTTGTCGGTCTTTCTGATTCTGACTGTGGAATCTCTTTAATTTATTGTTACGGCCTCTTATATTACACTTATGTACTACGAACAGACATAAAACATACTTTGCTGCCAAACTGACTGCTGCAGCTTAAAACTTGGTTCATGAAATTTATCTATATGTTTGCATATAGATCTGTACATGTACACATATATACATATATAGAAGTGTGTTCGTGTGTAGTCTAGCAGCCAAAACCTATTTGCTTCGTTTGGTGCGTTGTCGGCGGCGATAAGACCCGCATACCAATAGTATGTATGGCGCTTTATTTAAAAAAACCAACAACAACAGCAATAACAAGTTATGGTAGAAAAATATGTGTTTATTCATGCCCTTTCATTTAATTGAGAAGGGGATGCGCGCCCACACAGTAATTCAGAAGAGCCTGCATATGCTTTTGGTCGACCTTTTCTTCATGACCTCGTTCATTGCATTCTTCCCCGTTTTCATTGTTGATATTTTAAGCTGCCATTACAGCCTCAAAGCTATTTGCTTTTTGTGTGTTATTGCCGTTCATACATAGTACATATATATATGTGTGTGTGTCTTTTTTAAATGAGTGCCAAATGCACTTAAGTTTATTTATGCGTCTGTAGAATTGTAACTGTGCTTTTTGCTCGTGCAGCCATTTGAGCCGGGTTTCGTGTTGCTGTTGTTGGTCATTACATTGTCGTTGTATTTCAGCTTTTGGGCGCAATAAAGTGGACACTGCCAATTTTTAGTGTTTGACTTGCTGTTGCCTACAAACCACAACAAAAATGAGTCCACCATAAAATATGTACGAGTGTAGTTGGCAACAACGGCCGTCTGTTGTTTTATCGAATGATCTTTCATTTAATGGCTTTAGACAGACAATTTTCACCTAAAAGAGCAATCTTTAGCGCTATCTAAGTGAGAAATAAATACACACAGCATGACAATGTTATTATCATGTTTAGAGCTATGACGCTCTTATGTGTAAATGTGTGCGTTAAAGTGATAGGCAGTAATATTATAAGATAGTTATATAGATTAATAAATGTGGTTTGCACCGCGCCCTAAAGTCTATTATATAATACTTTCAGCTAAGAGACAACGACTCACTTAGCTCCAGCACGTTCTTGAATTTCGATATACTGTTAGCTGCTATTGAGGCAATGCGATCCCTATTTGGGAAACATGATCCCATGGGCCATTATTCTGCATCTGCAGGCTGTTGTGCAGTCAATTACCAGCTGTTTTGGAGTTTCAGGGGCCATGTCTCAGACCCGGCAACTTTTACAAGAAGTCGTAGATGCTGCGGAGCCAGGCGAGCTCATCAGTCAGTTCATTCCGTTATATACTTTTGTGACCAGCACCCTGAGGTGCACTTGATTACGATCTGACAGAGTGTCGTTCTATACATTCTGCACCATACTCAGCGGCTAGTATGGCGACACGCTCGTTTATCTCTAAGCACTGATTTATAGCAAGACCTCTGTTTGTAATATACTCGGGAAACTTCTCATAGGTATGGATAGTTTCGAGCGTGATCCTACGACTTCTGCACCAATTCCTTTCGACGTTTTCAAGCCGTCGGTGTAACACCTAATTGTGTACAGCTTACTGCTAAGGGTAACTTTGTAATTTCTAATAAAGTATACTCTTTTAGTATTATTGTCCCTTGTTGTCTAGTGGTATATTTCACAACTTAAGACCTTTGTTCGCTGGATGAGATTACATTTCAACTGCTAAGCCCTTGCGCTGTCATTTGAAGCAGTGAATGTTTGGCTACTGTTTAAGTGGTGTGAGTTCTAGCATGACTTCGAGTGCTGCCGCCGGGCTCGTACGCATAGCACCCGACACTCAGCTTCAGGTGAGTTATTGCAGCTTCGATAGTTGAAGTGCTACCGAAGTCAGCAATGCTTTTGAGGCCGAACCTACCGCTCAATACGCGATAACCGAACGCGCGAGCATGGTTTACAACCACTTGACAATCTTGGCTAGCAGTCCCACGACTTACTCACTAGTATATTGTACACCATTATTGCTATAGTAGCTTTGACTGTAGTCAGGTCCACATTCTGCTTCCACTGCAAGGTGTAATTCAGCGTTAGCCCAAAATATTAGACCACCTTGGTCATCTCTACCCATCTGTCCCCAGGAGATTGGTTTCTGACCCTGCCCAGGGACCTACGTCTCGTGAACGGAACGATGATCGCCATCGAGTACCACAAATATTTTTCAACAAAAGTGAAAGGAATTTGTACATGGTAGGTAATACTCGAACATTTATTTATAAATTTTAATGAAAGCCTTATTACGGCTTTCTCTTTTCACTGACAAAATGTGGTGTTTTCAACAAGTGCTCGTTAAGAATTTTTATACTCACGAAATATACTAACGGAGAAGCCTTTATGTTGACTTGATTGATTGGCGCAAGTCTTTGATTTAATATACCCCCAGAGAATTTGGAGGCGTTAAATCGCACAATCTTAACGCCCATTTGAATCGGCTATTTCTCGATTAGCGAGGCGCCAAACTTTGCACGCGATGTATTGATGTTCAGACGAGAAACATGAGTTAGCGCACCGCCGTCTTGTTGCATTTTAGGAAAAGCAGTCAATCAACAGCTTGTTATAACACTCGTTATTAATGGTAACGGCATTTCCTTCTTCATATTGCAAGAAACAAAGCCGAATCAAGGCCGCCATACTACAATCCGCACCAAACAGTAAATTTTTGTGAATGCAATTGCGTTTCCTGAACCGGACGTGGATTTGACTAACCTCAATAGTGACAATTTGCCTTTTTGGCCGAGCCTAGCCACCAGAGAACATGAATTAGCGTAATAATCTTGTATAATTTCCAAGCGTTGTACCAAAGTGAAAAGTGACATATTGAAATGGTACTTACTCCGGGATCGTTTGACGCAGTACGCATATGTTTTGAAAATTACATGTATTTTAACTGAGATTTTCTCTAGGTTCCTGCCAAAATTTTTCTCAAAACATCATTGAACCTTGAACTCAATGGATCGCTTTAATTTCCGATTGCATTTTGACCTACCGATAATTCGTAGATTCCAACATCGTGACTATGTTATATAATTATAAGTGGCTGAACCGCGGAACGTCAACAAACATAACATAAAGCAATCTTATTAGGAAGCTCAAACACTTGACTACCGCTTAATCTCAACCACCTTGCACGGTATTTGTGCTCTTGCGGAGGCCGCAGACGTAGCTGCGGTTTCCAAAGATGGAAGCAAATATAATTAGGAAAACAGTAACATAAGTGCTTTGATATACGTACATATGGTAAAAGCTTGTGTATTGGGTATAACGGAGAGTTAATGCAATGCATGAGCATTGAGATCTTAGTTCCGTATCGTAATTTGCGGAAGTATAACATTTTCAAGTAGGTACTAGTGAAACTGATCTAGTGATTGATGTACAGTTCATACACTTTTGGAGGGAACACTTATCCAGCCTTCTGAATTGCAGTAAAACCATAACATCAGGAGATGGCAAAACCAATTCCCCAATCGATGACGATCGAATAGCAATTAACTATCTGAAGATTAATAGGTAGATTTTGTCGGCGAAGAACTGATAAGGACCATGCATGAGCTTTTTTGTAGAATATGGTCAGAAGAATGCATGCCCGGCGATTGATTTAAGTGTGCTAAAAGAGACGCACTACCTTTTGATTTCAAAGCTGCCTTTGACAGCATGAAAAGGAGCTGGTTATATGCAGTGATGTCTTAATTTGGTATCCCCTCTTAACTAATATGCCTTTGTAAACTGACGTTGGGCAACACCAAAAGCTCCGTGAGGATTGGGAAGGACCTCTACGAGCCGTTGGATACCAAGTAAAGTTTCAGATAAGGCAACTCCCTTTCTTGCGACTTTTCAATTTACTTCTGGGGAAAATGATTCGATTTTCAGAACTGAATAGATAAGGTACCATCTTCTATAAGAGTATACAGCTGCTGGCGTAAGCCGATGGTATTGATATCATTGGCCTTAACAACCGCGCCGTTAGTTCTGCTTTCTCCACAACTTTCATTAGAAAGGATTTTCAGTAAGTTTGACATTAGGTTTTTTGATTAAGGTATTTGCTATAACGATTTATTGTAGTCATGGCGAATTTTCCGCATTCACTTCTACCGCGGCGATCTTGAAATTATCTCTTAATTATGCCGCCTATATCCCGCTGGCAAAACCTACTTACTGCATTTACCTAGATTATCAAGTAATATTCGCTTTCTTGCTTACTGCTGCTTCTACTGATCAGTTTATGAAGGATGCACAATTGAAAACCAATCAAATTTGTGGCAGGGTATACTAGCTCATTAACCCTTTGATATACGTAAGACCTGGCCAAAAGCCATATGCCCTGCAGTGTGCTGTTGATTCGTGGAATTACATTTTCGTCTGTTACTAATAGTTACCACGGCTTATCTAATACTTGGATATGTACCTGAGGTCAATAATTTGGTGAGCAAATGCGTTGATTGTATTTGAAATTATACATTTGTATAAATTTACCTAATACTCTAAATGTAATTATATATATGTCAATGTGCCTGTAAACTTATTGGGAAATTGTGCCGCACGTAAATCATTCAGTTAATGCATTTACGCACTTACTATAATATATATGTAGGCTTGTCGGTTTATTAATACTGCGTAATATGTAGACTTACAGTGAGACCTCTGAGTAGTTCAATATTGTACTTAAAATCGAATCCTCAAAACATCAGTTTAATTTCATCTTTTTCAGAAGGTTTTGAAAAGTTGGTTCGGGAAGAGTGTAGTGTGGGGGCGAAGAATATTCTTGATGAAAAATATACTTAATAATATTAAAATTATATTATTTCTCTAATCTGAATCAGAACTGAACTAGGCAGTTACTTTTCTAAAACTGGAACGGTTCTTCCAGACATCTGACAATCGACAACTCGCAAAACTTAAGTTGACTGAACTAGTTGGGCTTTTGAGTTATACTAACTAGTTGTGAAGTAACTTAGTTCGTCTACAATTGATTATGGGAACTAGTTGCAAAGTAATTTATAACAGTCTTATTTGACTACAGGGACATTCAGATATTGCGGATGATATACTTAAGTGACAGATTTGGTGCATTATTAATATGCTTGGGCAAGGACACAGTTTCGGTTACAATATTAAAGAGCGCACATGTCTACATATGCATAAATGTAGATCAAATCAAAAGTACTTAGTGTTGCAGGGCACATACTGCCTTATTGTTATTATCATTGTTATAACAAGAACTCTATTACCATAACGGTAAGTAAGGTAACGGAGCAATCGGCTTGTGACATGCTACGCACCTGTGACGCAATGAACAGTTTCCTGCCACGTCATATCTCCATACATACATATGTATATGCCTATAATGTGTGCGTAAATGAAGCCACAAAGCTTGGTAAATCAACAGTTCCCCTTTGGCTTACAGCGTCACTTTATAGGCCTTACCTGACAGCATTCAACTGTTGCCCCTTAGGCGCGTTATTGCTTTTATTTGCCATTTAACCACGTGATACGCTTGCATTTCACAAGCTGCTATGCCGGCGTTCGCACAGCCGCCACCAAAGCCATCGCCAATTTTAAGTCCTCTAAATTAACCACCCACCTAATTTGCATATACGAGCATAAAAATTTGCTGCTGAAACCACGAAATACACAAAAATGCGCTTCCCTAAAAGTGTACTTACACATTTTAACGTTTCCCATAAGCATTGCGCCGCCCGCCATTATGCCACTTTGCAGAACAATTTTTCCCGATTCCTTTCTCGCTTTTGTGCTCGTAACATCACTGCTGCCAGTTTATGTCATTTGGCGGGCGAAAGCGTAAATAATGCGGCGGCTTCGTCTGTCGCTCTTCTTCTTTGTGTTTGTTACTTTCCGCTTCTTTGTGGAGCACTTTGGCACGAATTTGAGCTTCAGTATGACATATGTATGTACATTTCAAACATGCTGAAAAGTTCTTAACGCTTTAAAGAAAAGCACAATTTGTTAACAAAAGTCTAGTTTATTACTAAACCAAACTGACTATAGCGATCTTCGAACTTCTCGATACCATGTTTATAGTTCAATTTGGGTTTTTCTGGCCTCAGGATGGGCGACTGCTTTCCAGTATTCCTTCGTTCTGATCAAATCTGAGCGCAGAAAAAAGGCGCTGAAGAGTAGATCCGAATAACAGAGTGAATGCAATTTGAGATCCAAACCGTGCTGTTTCGACAACTTTTTCATTAAATTCTGACTCGATTAATTGTTCGATTGGAAGCTACCACGGAATATGTACACTTTGCTTTTCCATATGCATTCACGAACAATATGTCCAGTCTATTCCTTTCATAGCTTTAGAGTCTGATATCACGATCAATTTCATTTTAGCGTAATCCATTAACTTGTTTGGATTCATCGATAGTTTTTCCCTAGCTTGCTTGTTTGGCCACTTCGTACATCTTCATAATTAGCCAGACAGCTTCATATGATTGCTTTGGCTATCGCAGAGTATGCCCAAAACTTATCAGTTACATTTTTTATTTCAGCAGAATTTACCAACAAATGGTGTTCTCTAGAAACCGGAAAACGTTCTGATGGCGTAGACACCGCTTATGTCATTATAATCCTTAATTCGTTTGCCATGATCGTCATCAAAAGTGGGGATTCTCTTCCGAGACTTTTTGTTCATTTTCAATGGGGCGTTTTTCATGTGGCGTGAGTCCTAAACTCAGCGCACCACCCTTTGGAGGGGATGTTTAGCCTTCTCCTTCTCAATTTAGCTCGCTTTCAAACGAATGTGCTAGTGAGACAATGAAATGCCCGTAGTGTTGAGAATATTGCTGCCGCTAGTGCACCAATTGAAGAAGACTCAAATCAGTTTCTCATTGATAAATCATCTTCAACGATAAGCCTCATTTTTGTTTGAATGGCTTCGTCAATAAGCAAAATATGCGTTATTGGTGAGGCATCCAAAAAAACTACGGCTTGGTGTGGTTAATGGGCCAGCGTCATCATTGGGCCGCACCTCTTCCGTGATGATCAAGAACGCTATTCTAAATGGAATTCGTTGCCGCTTAATAATAACAAAATGAAAATATATTACATATTACCAAGTTTGGTGAACGTGTGATTTCCCAAAATGGTCCAGTAGATTGGCCACCTAGGTAGTGCGATTTGACGCCGTTAGACTATTTCCTGTGGGGCTACCTCAAGCCTTTGGTCTATGGCAACAAAACAGCGACGATTAATGAACTTCGTATGATTATCGAACGTGAAATTGTACGGAAAACTTTTTAATTTGAAGAGATATTACTCTCGATCGTCAATCTCTGAACATGTTGTTGAGATCGAACCGCTATACAGTGAAATTGCACTTAAATATGTTTTGAAAGTCAGGTCTAGCTTTAAAGCTTATGGATTCAGTTTCAGTACCTCTCTCTCATAGAAAAAAGCCGTAATTTTCTCCACGACTGAAACTGCATTTCGTGAACAATAGTACTTTGGATAATATGGTTAAGCATTTGGCAAGAAATTAATTTTGTAATTCTATATACATATATTTAAATATTAGTTAATGTTCGTGATTGTAGAACCCCCAAAGGTGATCTAGTTACCGATGCCCAGAGCATTCTTAAATTATGGAGGGAACACTTTTCCAGCCTGCTGAATGGCAGTAAAAAGCACAAACACCGGGAGAAAGCGAACCCGATTCCCCAATCGATGACGATGGAGCAGACGTTCCATTACCCGACCATGAAGAAGTTCGAATAGCAATCACCCGCCTGAAGAACAACAAAGCGGCAGGGGCCGATGGATTGCCGGCCGAGCTATTCAAACACGGCGGCGAAGAACTGATAAGGAGCATGCATCACTTTCTTTGTAAAATATGGTCGGACGAAAGCATGCCCAACGAGTGGAATTTAAGTGTGCTATCCCCAATCCATAAAAAAGGAGACCCCACAATCTGCGCCAACTACCGTGGGATAAGCCTCCTCAACATCGCATATAAGGTTCTATCGAGCGTACTGTGTGAAAGATTAAAGCCCACCGTCAACAAACTGATTGGACCTTATCAGTGTGGCTTTAGACCTGGCAAATCAACAACCGACCAGATATTCACCATGCGCCAAATCTTGGAAAAGACCCGTGAAAGGAGAATCGACACTCACCACCTATTCGTCGATTTCAAAGCTGCTTTCGACAGCACGAAAAGGAGCTGCCTTTATGCCGCGATGTCTGAATTTGGTATCCCCGCAAAACTGATACGGCTGTGTAAACTGACGTTGAGCGGCACCAAAAGCTCCGTCAGGATCGGGAAGAACCTCTCCGAGCCGTTCGATACCAAACGAGGTTTCAGACAAGGCGACTCCCTATCGTGCGACTTTTTCAATCTGCTGCTGGAGAAAATAGTTCGAGCTGCAGAACTTAATCGAGCAAGTACAATCTTCAATAAGAATGTACAGCTGCTGTATCTCCTGTCATCAAACAAACAGTCGTCGCACTCGCGACTTGGCACTCACGTCACTGTTGACAGTCATAACTTTGAAGTTGTAGATAATTTCATTTATCTTGGAACCAGCGTAAACACCACCAACAATGTCAGCCTAGAAATCCAACGCAGGATAACTCTTGCCAACAGGTGCTACTTCGGACTGACAAAAACCAAACTCTATAAGTCTCTCATAATTCCCGTCCTGCTATATGGTGCAGAGGCTTGGACGATGTCAACAGCGGATGAGTCGACGTTGCGAGTTTTCGAGAGAAAAATTCTGCGAAAGATTTATGGTCCTTTGCGCGTTGGCCACGGCGAATATCGCATTCGATGGAACGATGAGCTGTACGAGATATACGACGACATTGACATAGTTCAGCAAATTAAAAGATTGCGGCTACGCTGGCTAGGTCATGTTGTCCGGATGGATGAAAACACTCCAGCTCTGAAAGTATTCGACGCAGTACCCGCCGCGGGAAGCAGAGGAAGAGGAAGACCTCCACTCCGTTGGAAGGACCAAGTGGAGAAGGACCTGGCTTCGCTTGTAATATCAATTTGGCGCCACGTAGCGAAAAGAAGAAACGACTGGCGCGCGGTTGTTAACTCGGCTATAATCGCGTAAGCGGTGTCTACGCCAATTAAGAAGAATGTTCGTGATTTTCAATTTATGAGTATGTAAATATTATCCGTATATACGTATATCTCTCAAATCCGTATTGCTTCAACACATAGCACTAAGCTTTTAAAATAATCTTTCGCTAATAAGCACTGCATTTACCTCCACTCGGCGAACCATGCAAACAGTATTAATTCATTTAAATTCCCCGAAACCGCCAAGCTCAGCTATAATACAGAGTTATAGACGCAGATAACATGGTACGGCACTCAAACAAGTTGAAATTTAAGATCAACCTACGCGCTTGAGTCAAAATCTTTTTTGGAGCAATATTTCGCATGGTTGGAATACCTTAACATACACCTGTCTTATGTATAGATGTGCTTGTGCTTCTAAGTAAGTAGGCAGTGCCCCACTTCTTTACTTTCAATTTCGTTGTACGTCGCCCACCGCTGGAGCTGCGCTACTTATTATCCCTGTTTAGGCTGTGTTGCCTTCCGTCTTATGTCTAATCCACGTAAAACCATATAAACATCTTTCGGCGATGTGGATTTGAAGAGGCGTAAGCCCGATATACATACATACATATTTACATAACATAGATAGGTATATAGAGTATGAGAAGGATGCGAGTACATTCCCTTAAGTCGATTACTAATGCGAGAAGTGTGTAATGCGGTGGCAGGAATGCCGCTTAAATGTTATGATACAAGTAAATTGGAAGATGATGTGTTTATGTGGCATCATAATAAGAAATAAGTATCGGCAAGTAAGCCAAGCCACCTGCTCACCAATGCAAACAATGTGAAGGGCGACATGTACCATAAGGCGTGTTTTGGGCGTTTCGGTGCAGCTTGCTTGTCATGCGTACTTTTGCGGTGACAAGGTAATAATTTAATTTTGTAGTCATTTTTGTTTTACTAAGCGATAAGTTTTAAAGCAAATGTTCGAGCGATAGGCTGAAGTGCGTGACGTCTGCCCAAAGGTAATACAAAACTTTGTTTTTAAACTTTGCTTGCGTGAGCCACCCTAAAGTTTGTGTGGCTAAATTGAAAAGTTGCTGAAATCCGAGAAAACTTTCCCCGAAAAAAGAAATTAAATATGCCGGGTAAAGGATTTAAGTGGCCCACATAAATTATGTGGTTCAAAAATATATTAGAATATGACTTATTGAATAACTGATAATACCCGACTTACAAAAAAACTTTTTAGAATGAAAAAGGGCTGACATCTGTCACATAAGTTCCATGTAATAAATAATCCTATATATATATACATAGAAGTAGTATCTGATAAGGGAAAACTAAAAATATACACACATAAGTATGTTAGTGCTAAACCTTCTGACACATGCTTATGAGAGATCCTCACGCAATTTTTGGCATTATGATACTCTTCGACTAAATAGAGAACGTGTTAAGCTTGAATGACCCCGGAAGGCTAATGGACATTATGAGATAATTTTTAATGGCAAACAAGAAAATATACTAACTCCGGTTGTACTGAAGCTAGAACAAAGATGTTTCCATAGAAGCATTTGATTTTGATTGTTCAGTTTGTATGACAGCTATGTATGTGCTGTAGTCTAGAAAATTCCTCCGGATATTGTAGCGCTGCCTTGAACAATAATACATAAAAAATTTTGTAAAGATATCTTTTCGAAACAATGTTTAAATAAAAACAAATACTAAATTAAGACAACTTATTTCTGTAAAAAAAGCTTTTATATGAAAGAATGTAAAAAAAATAATATATTAATTATTACCATGTTAATACTTTGTTGTATGGCCCCGACTTTTCAAGACACTGTGATATCTGAGAGGTAAACTCTCCACCAGTTTCTGGCGTCTACTCCGTAGAAAAGAATACCACACTTCCTTAATTCCAGCCCAAACATCATTCGAACTTTTAAATTTTTTTTGCCTGATCTTACATCTTTTTAAAGGGGTTAAAGTCCAAACTTTTTGCTGGCCATTGCATCCCAATCATTTACTGCCCTAGTTGTATGTTTCGGATCGTTATCATTCAACGATATCCAATTTACAGATCAATTCTATCCAACGGTCTCACCCCACAGCATAATACTGTCTCTGCAATAAGCAGATTTATATTTTTTTGTTGATGGTTGCGGTTTTTTTCGATTGATGCGCCATAAAGCGTCTTCTGTCAAGCCCTCTGGATATGTTTAGGCCAAGTAAACTTTGCAAGTTGTTTTACGTGGGGGAGCTTTCTGGATTTTATTTTTAATTATTGCCTCTAGATCCCAATTGACAGATGTAATGACAGTATGTATCATCTTTCCCGAGCATTTCAGTATTTCTGCTATTTGTGAAGGGGTTCGTGCATAACGCATCGTTTCTCTAGAGTACACTGTATTCCTCTACCCTTTTTTATTATTTATACAAATTAAAATTCCACACTAACATCATTATCTTTCTTGAAGAAATTTCGATTTTCAAATGAGAGGCAGAATTTACCGTTACACATTACCGTGGTCAGCACAAACACTCAAACGAAAAATATAGCTTCGACAGATATTATAAGAAAAATTCTACCTCAAATATTTACATCCACAAGTGTGCTATTTCTCTGTGCATAGCTGAGAACTAGTTATGTATGTATGTAAATGTCTCGTAAATCTCATACAGCTCATCGTTCCATCGACTGCAGTATTCGTCATTGCCAAAGCACAAGGGACTATAGATCTTCCTCAAAACCTTCTCTCGAACACTCGTAAGGCCTACTCTACAGATGATGTCATTATCCATGCCTACGAATCATATAGCAAGACGGAAATGATGATGGACTTAAAAGGTTGGTGTATTTTCATCCATGGATAGCAAGTGTGATTCTGCGTTGGATTTCAAGCCTGATATTGTTGTTGGTATTAATACAGATTCTAGGATGGACGAAATTATTTACGACTTCCAGTTTATGACTCTCAACAGTGACGTGTGAGCCTAGTCGCGAATGTGACGCCTGTTTGTTTGATGACAGGAGATATTTCGTCTTGTCTTCGTTTACAACCTACCCATACGCTTCACTTCCTTATCGAATGTGAAAAAGGCAGAACTAATGGTGCGGTTGTTATCAATGTCATACCTGCTTGATTTAGCTCGTCAGCTCGAATTATTTTCGCAAACAGAACATTGAAAAATTCGCACGATAGGGAGTCACCTTGTCTGAAACCTCGTTTAGAGTCAAACGGTTTGCACAGGTTCTTCCAGATCCTGACGAAGCTTTTGGTGTTGCTCGTCGCCAGTTTACATAGTCGTATTAGTTTGTAGGGGATGCCAAGTTCAAACGTAGTGTCATAGAAACAGTTTCTTTTCGTGTTATTGAAGGCTTTTTTAAAATCGGCGAAGAGTTGGTGTGTGCAGATCTTATTATCACGGGTCTTTTCCAAGATTTGGTGCATGATGAAAACCATTATATGTGATATTAACGAGTACAGATTGCGGAGTTACTACATTTTTGGATTGGGCAGAGTACACTTAGGTACCAATTTAACGGGCATGCTTTCATCCGACCTTATCTCTCAAAGAATCTGATGCATTCATCTAGTCAGTTTATCGCAGCCGTATTTGAAAAGATCAGCCGGAACCCCATCGGCCACTGCCACTTTATTTTCCTTCAGGTCTGGGGCAGTAGAACATCTATTTCATCGGCATCGGTTTGAGAATCGAGTTCGCCATCTCCAGATGTTACACGTTTAAATAAAAGTATATAAATGATCAGGATAACGAGGACGATTCGAAAACAGACTAGCACAAAGCCTTCCTCCAATATATGTATTACATTTTTAATTTCATAAAACCCTTTCTATTTACATTACATCATTCAAGTAACAATGGAGTATTCCGAATAAGACTTTGCACAAATAGAGCTTTTAAGATCATCTTAAACCGAAAATATTGATTAAAATATCAATAATAACGGTGGTGTAATTTTATAAACTGGGACTCCGTATTGTTCGGATCTGTCCTCCAACCATATTATAGTGTTCTCAGAGCTCCAACGAATGCTCGCAGAAAAGAAGAAACTTACTAAAACTGATACCGAAAAGTTCGAAAATGCTGGTATTATTAATAAAAACCACAAGAACTGTTCAGTATTTATCAAATATCTAATTTGTATGCAGGCAGTTTCATAAGGCTAAAATAAAAAATATTTCCAGTCCAAATGATGCACCGGAAATGAATAAATTAAAACAAAATAAAGTTATCTCTGTTTAAAGAGTTGTGTGTTCCCCATACTATAGCTTACCCACAGCTATCGTTTACCACACGTATCGAAGAGGCATTTCGTTATTTTCAATTTTAATTCAATCAGTATACGTATACAGAATTCATATTAAAAACGTGTTGCAGGGATTATGAAGATATTTATCAAAATGCAAACGCGTAAAGGCTTAAGTCAATATCACGGTGTTGGCTTATTTACAAAAGCCTCTGGGAAACAACAAAAGCGAAAGCGCTCCTTAAACCCTTGCAACACATACATTCGTACATGCAAAACCCATACAGCAGTTTCATTAGTCGCACCTTTAGCTTGGGCAACAGTTGCGGTCAGTTTCCATAATTAAAATGAATAATGTATTGTAATTTGTGCACAAATGACCGCAAAATGAGCAAATATCGACACAGACATGCGCACAAATGCTGCAGCGTCTATAAAATTAATAAAATAATTATAATATAAAATCCTGCGTTGAATTTATTTACATTTTTGTCGCCAATACATCGGTACATTGATTTAAATAACTTTCAATGTTGCCAACAATTAATTAGTGTCAAACATGCATATTCAATTTTATGAAAATCCCTTAAATTAATAACACAGGTGAAAATGCCGTTAAATTAAAATTTAAGTTCTTATAATACATTCCGATGCGTATTTAAGAGCGTTATGAAAATTGCTTCATCTCAGATTACATTAAGGAGATGATTGGCTTAATGAAATCGGGATGAAAAAAATTAAAGACGCTTTAGTGGATTTAATAAATTGACAGAAGAAAAAGGATTTTCATTAATTTTTTTTCAACGGCATCCCATAAGCAATAAAATAGCTGTATAAAATCATTATTCACTTTTATGCGAAGCAAAGCACGAACAGCGCCCTTTTCAGCTACCAAAATTATTTCATAAGCGCAACACGTGCTCACAGTTCCGCGAAGCTTAATTAAGCTATCATTTATTCAGATTCGAAAGGACAGAAGATTGAGTGAATTCCTAACTCAAATTCCAATTTCGATAAATGAAATAATTATAATTGTTCAATTTGTTTAAATAGATAGTGATTATAAGCAAGTTTCCGAAAAACGGGAGGATTCTTTCAAATTTCCAAACTAAAGTACTAGCTAAAGTACTAGTTAATTATATATTGTACTAAAAAGGTACACTAAGTAGCCACAACGTTTGTACCACCCAAGTGAATGATCAGCGGGACCAGCTGATTCGACTTCCGTATGTACTTGTATATATGCGATTTTTTTTTCAGATATCGGAATCGCTCATATAGCATACATATAGTCCCATACAAAGTGACCGATTAAACACAAATCTCTGTAAGGAAAACTTTTGTATTTGACAAGGTTACTTCTCGAAATTTGACAAAGGTTATTATCTAAAGCACAGCTATAATCTCTGAAAAAAGTGTTTAGATAAGTCCATTGTAGCATATAGGTGTCAAATGAACTGGCCGATCAAATTAAGATATAAATTTATACGCTTTTATGCTATAAAATATGCACCTGTGAAGGGTTTTATAGGATTTTTTTTAAACAAAATAGCCAATAACTGTTATAATGAATTATTAAGTTATCTGATAATATGTTTCTCTTTATTTTCAGACCACTAATCTGAACACAAACCAAATGTTTTGAGTGTAATTAAAATTATAATAATTATACTTTAACATTAAGTGAACTTTTTGGAAGTATGATACGAGTAAGTTATTTTGGAATCTATATATTTGCTTAGTTGATGTTATGAGGTACATCTGTACAGTTATGTACAGAGAGAATCAGAAGAGTTTAAGGACGAGCTGTCATGAGCCAACATATGCATCAAGTTCTTCTTCGATCCTAATTTAAATTATATAGAAATACTAGAGGACCCGCCCCAAGTTTTACTGTGGCTGTTACATAGGTAGTACTACTAATACCATCTATATGATTTATATTAGTTAGATTATAAATATTATTTAAGGAATAATCGCATTTTCGGTGAAGCAACTTGTGTTCGTTTACAAAAGAATGAATCATAAAGAAGTTCGTGCGTTAAGAAAGAATTGGTTTTTGGGGTAAAAATACTATTGAATTTGGGCTGTGCATCAGTGAAATCAATCGAGTCCAATCGATTGTCAGCCTAGTGGACTGCATATTAAGGATCGGTTCTCAAGCGTGAAAAGACAAAAAAATCGGCTGGCAAGGTTATGGCATCAGTCTTTTGGGATGCCCGTGGTATATTATTCATCGAATGATAAATGAGCCAGTTTTAATTCATTGCATTGTGTGTTTGATTGCAATTCTATTCTACCATTCCTAATATTTAGCAATTTTAATTTTTTTCAGGAAGGTTCAGTTTGAAATTGTACGCATATATGTATTCATTGTTCCCGCTTAAATATTGCATTGCTCTGTGCAATGCTTCGAAAAGATTTCTGTATATCTCAAAATTTTTATCAACACTTCAGTTATGCCGCTATTTTTTTATGCCAGACCTTTTGGAATTTTAAATTGCCTGTCAAGATACCCCCTCCAATAGTTAGCAGGTATGAAAAAAATATTATAGCTACCCATAGATGTATTGAATGACCCAATTTATTACTTAAGAACGAACAACTCTGTCCACAATATGAAAACTTGATCTACAGATGTCGCCTTTTACTTTGGCATCGTTTTGCTTAATGCACGATACTGCGATAGTAGCGCCATCCAGCGGTCAAACATTTAAAATTAGCAATTAATTACAAATGAAAAATTAATTTAAAAAAACATTTTCCAGTAGACCAAATTGTAAATCTAAACCATTCTCGAATCTCCTTGAACATACACACAAAATTTCATCAAAATCGGTCCATCCGTTTAGGAGCAGTTCAAATGCAAACACACGGTCAGAAGATATATATATATAAAGATTTCACATCACAAGTTAAACCACTTTAGTTGCAGGACAAAATTAATTTGGATTGTATGATATGTGTAGAAGAAATTTGTTTATTTCTCCTAAAAAATTGTGTTTAAACATATTATTTTCTAACTAAATCACTAAATTACGCAAAACAAAAAGTAGTTTTCTGTTTTTATCGACGGATATAAAATGGCTGTGTTTAAATTGAGATTGCGAGACACTATACCCAGTCACATGAATTATTTGTTTATGATAAGAGACTGAATGAACGTCAACTACACTTGCCGAAACAGCGCAAAATATTCAGTATTAAATTTCACGCTATGAAAATTATTCAGGATTGGTTATAATTCCTGAACAGCTTTAAAGCGGAGAATATCAATATTTTGGGAATTAGCAAAAAATATTTAGCTGGCAGTATCACATCAGGAAAGTTGGGCATAGGAGGGGCTCTGATTCCATATCACACTTACTAGTATGAGTGCCCGGCCACCGCGGAATCACTGTAAACTGCAAAGCTGAAGAGCTGGAGGGACGCGACACTCTTTCTCCAATTTCATCTGATTGAAGTCGATTCGGTTCTCCCATGTCTGCTTTTGTGCTTATGCGAACCGTTAGAGGTCTTCTGAAGTCTGGCTCTTAGCAAAGAAAATCTTACCATAATCATAGGTGTTCTAATTGGGCACTGTCCAATATGTTTCTGGGCGGTGAGGTTTAGTATTCTGTCGGATGATCTTTGCAAAAGCCTTGTGGAGGAAAGTGAGATGGACAATTTTTAAACTTCCTCTTCTATTCCCCAGCGTTCCCCAGCTAGACATCGATTGAAATATCTCGATAGACACACTTTTGGTGACGCCCGCAAAGTTGCTAGGATCGATATTAACCGCCTTAAAAAGTTGGTCGTAAACACAAAAAGATTCGTCAATCGATGAAGATCTGATGATCCATCTTTTAGGATATTATTGGTAATACAAAGGAGCAATTTTTGTCCAAGTAAGATTCGACAACTTGGGTTCATCTCCACGTCCTAACATAGTATCACGCTTCGTGCGATATATAAATACTATACCTAGAAGAGTGTTGTGTGCACAAAAATGCAACGATATGGACTTTGGGAAATGTAAAATTTGATTAAAAAATTGCTTTCACGAAATACTGCTTATGGCTACCATTAAGAGAACAAACTGCAGAAGAAGAACTTCAATGCGTGATTTTGATCTGTCTGATGAAGTTAATATGTATTTAGATGTAGAGTTAATTTAGAGTTATTTTAATTAATTTAAGGTCTTAGAGTTATATTAAATTGTATTCATTCCTACAAATGCATGGCTGTGCTAAATATTTAAAACATACGAAACTTTGTTCTTCTGATTTTTATTTGTGAACATAAATACATTGTAATATGCTCAAAAAATATTTGTCTTTCGCGTAGTATTTTTTACCGAAAACATTTGCGGCATACTGAGCCCAGCACGCCCAGTATATTATGCATTCATTTGGTGAGCTTTTATGTTTTTATTTCGTCGAACTTTATTGAATTACAATTCAGAAAAAAATTATATAAATATATTTAAACTGAAATGTTTATGTAACGAGTTAATTGAAATTCTACTTGCAGGCCACGGGTGAGGTTGCCCATGGTCGCCGAGTCCACCGGCATGAAATCGAACACATCTGCTGCTAAAATCGAAAAATAGTTGCATGACTCTCCTTCTCACACACACTCAAATAAGTTGTTATGCTCACTCTGACATATGAGAGTATGCCAGGGACATATGTATATATGTATGTCTACATGTGTGTATTTAAAAACGCACGCGAGTTAAACCCAATTGTTTTGTTAAATAACTTTATGCGCAAGAGCACACACACATACATACCTTTAAATTATGTGAGCATGAATACAAGTAGAGTACGAGTATATATGTATGTATTTGTTTGTGTTTAATTGAAAAGATCAGCGTGGAAAGCCGCACATTTTTGCGAATCGGTTTAGTAAATTTTCCTTTTGTCTTTGAAATAAAGTGAATTTAAAACTCGTTTCAGCGAGTTCACGTTTCAGCTAAAACTATAATAAATAAACCAGAAATTCAAAATTTTCGGGAAACCGATGCATGGAGTCGCGAATAATAGAAAAGGTTACCATTCCAAGCACGACGTGAGGCCATGCGAAATATTTCAGGTTTTCATCCAGCAGTAAGAGATTGTTTGAAAAAAAATATTTAGTAAAAAACTTGTTTTTATTTGTCTAGAAAATGAATATTCATTTCGAATAAAATATAATCGCTTTTGTTATTAATAGTTTTGTTGGGTATTAATTAAATTGCCGTTATTAAATGCTTTTAATGTAATTAACATATTAGCGCAAATTAAATATTTTAAATAGCAATTTGTAACCGGTGCGTGTTCACTTACATGTAGCTTTTAGCATGTTTTTATTTAAAATGCAGTTTTACACAACTTGCGGTATTCGTGCGTCAGATGACATTTTGTAATAACCCGCAGGGATCATCATATATTACATATAAAAGGGTACTCCGATGATTACTTAGCCGACAAAAGAAAAATATAATTTTGGAGAAATGGCGGCCTCGTCTTATCGCGACACATTTAATGCTGTAATACGGGCTCCAATAGTGGTGACAAGTTCCTCATTCCAAATAATCTTCTGTGTGTAGGGTTTCAGCTATCTCGTGCGCCTTACATTGTTGTCGATTTCGACTTGAAACTTGATAATCAACTTTTGACAGCCACTATCATAATATTTCATTTCCATAAAACGGATGGAATGATTGAGCAACAATGTTTCATTTCCATTTTTCCATACTCTGAGAACATGATCGCTCGTACACGCGATTTCAAATAAATATCTAACGAAAAATTCCGATTCGATAATATTTTGGCAGTAACCGATTACTACGCTCCATACATTTCTTGGAAAAAAATAAAAGGAGTGGTCGTACAACAATGAAACTTTGCAGAAACACTTCTCTGAACTAAATTAAAAAATTTTGAAAAAATCTTAGAAAACCGCTCACAGCCACACCCACCTCCCATATAACTGCAATTGCCAAATTTTTTATTTTTGGACCTAGGGACTTGAAATTCGGGACACTTCTTAAGGCTGCAGCTTTATACCGTTTCGCGCGATCACTACATTTCCTCAAAAGCTTTTGTTTTTCTCCCCCTCGCTCTACTTCAATTCCCGAGAGCCTGAAAGTATACTACATTTTTTGTATGACCAAATATTGGAAGTGACTTTTGGAATTAAAATCGATGTTACTAAAAGGGACAATAATTGGCGCTTGTTTTTTTTTTTTTTAATTGAAAGTACAGACTCGGAACTTTCCATTTTTTTTATAGTAAGAGCGCTAAGCAAGGCAAAGCACATAAAGTTTTTTTCCATCAAAAAAATGAAAAGTTGATATTTTTTAGTATAATTTTTTTGAAAAATTATAAAAATTAGCTTACTTTGCCAATTTCAATAAATTTTTTTTTTTATAAACAAGTAGGTGCTATATTTTCACCAAAAAATAAAAGAAAAGCCAAAGCTATAAACTTACCCACAAAAAAAATTCTTTATTTGGACAATAATTTTAATCTGATTTTATTGAATAACTTTCCGTCGACTTCTGTTAGTTTTTTTAACTATAAAATTTCACTTTTTATAAAAAACCTTGTTCAATTTTTCTTATCCCAATATTTCTTTACAAAACAAAATCATTAAAGTTTTGAAATTGGAAAGAGGAAAAATCCTATTTTTTCCGCCGAAATGCCACTGTGCGTCGCCCCATCTGGTGGTGAAGCAAAGTGTTTATGGGACCACCGTATTATAAAGATTATTAAAAATATGATTGACAGGAAGCAAAAAAACAACAAATGTTCTACGAATCATTCGGAACAACTTCGGTTAAGAGGCGGAGGGTCTATCATCGATTTTGAGTCAGTGTTTTTAGGGATCATAACAATTTGCTCGTCAGTTTTTGAGATTTGATTTTTATATTCTATTGAACATTTGTCGGAATCGGTCAGATCGCAATACTATATCACATATCTCCCATACAACCGACTTTTTTATGGAGCCACCATTTTGTGAAAAATCACACTTTTGACTAGACCATTTTTCGGATTACAACGTGAAAAGTGAAGTGGAGTTTCATCGTGCTGGATACAAGTCGTACCTGTGATCAAATTGAATTTTTGAATCATTTTTTTCTGTAAGTTGGTAGTACTGTTAGTGACATCTGTGCTAAATTTCACATCAAAATATTCAGTAGCAATTCAGATGCGCGTTGTTTTGTGAGCCCCTAAAATTGAATTCTTCGATTTTTTACTGTGCTGAATTTATTATACCAAGAAGTGCACAAAATACAACATCTCATACTGCATTAGTTATTCGTGATAATTTCGCCACATTTTCAACTAATGTCGTGCCGCAACCATCGCATTCGCCTGATTTACACTCGTGTAACTTCTGGCTATTCAGCAAATTCACATGACCACTTCGAGTTTTGACTCAATTGAGGATATAAAAGCTGAATCGAAGAGGGCTTTAATACTTAACTATCACGACGTAGGATTTTTCTAAATGCTATGATGACTGGAAAATTCGTTTGCATAACTGTATTGCAGCGGGAGGAAATTACTTTCAAAGAGATGAAATGGACAAATTTCACCTTTCAATTTGATCACAGTAGTATTTCTTATAGTTGGTGGATACTTTGTATGCAAATGAAGATTAAAAGTAAAGTCTTGGTTGAGTAGCTAAGCTGGTGTTGAAACTTTTTAGAATTTTATTACAGAATTATTAATTATTAAAGATCATTCAAATTTTCGCTATTCAATCAGTAATGAGCTTCAGTGGATGTCTGATAATATTCGGTGAGGAATATCAAACGAACATTGAGATCAGAAGATTTTCCGACCTCTTGTCAAAAAAAATTCTTATAAAAGCAATAACAAAGTTATCGAGTTGAATAATCGCAAGATACTATGAGATCCCCATTAAATTGGTATAGCCGGTATCTTTAGTGACACCAAGTTTTGTTTTGTATACAGCAGCAGCGTAAGTCGCTACACCTCAGTCTGAGGTTACACTAATTTAATGAGAATAAAAATATCGAACAAAGAATCTGTCTAAAATTACAAAATTCAAAGAAAATCGAGAGACCGTTGAAGGCAAGCCGTTCGCCCCATTTAATTGAATATTAAAAAGATGATGGATATGATGCTTGAAAATCATCAGCAAAATAGTAGAGATGTGGAAAGAGAGCTCGGTATCTCTCGCGAGTCCATTCGAATGATTTTGGTGAATATTTTGGGTATGACAACATTCTTTCTCGATTCGTCTTGATGTAGCATAATTTTTTTCAACAATGGTACCGTAAACTGGTCTCTTTTGACATGCTTGATCATTCCCACATTCATAAAGAGCATTATAACTGCCGATTTATGAGTTTCACATGCAAAAATATCAAGAAATCATCGGAAAGGAGGGTAAAAAAACGAGTCGGGACTTAATCAAGGTGATGCTCATAGATTTTTTATACTCTCGCACAAAGTTGCTAAGAGAGTATTATAGTTTTGTTAACATAAGGGTTGTTTGTAAGTCCTAAAACTAAAAGAGTCAGATATAGGGTTATATATACCAAAGTGACCAGGGTGACGAGTAGAGTTGAAATCCGGATGTCTGTCTGTCCGTCCGTCCGTGCAAGCTGTAACTTGAGTAAAAATTGAGATATCGTGATGAAACTTGGTACACGTATTTCTTGGCTCCATAAGAGGTTAAGTTCGAAGATGGGAAAATCGACCCACTGCCACGCCCATAAAATGGCGGAAACCAAAAACCTAAAAAGTGTCATAACTAAGCCATAAATAAAGATATTAAAGTGAAAATTTTGGCACAAAGGATCGCATTAGAGAGGGCATAATTGGACGTAATTTTTTGGAAAAGTAGGCGTGGCCCCGCCCCCTACTAATTTTTTGTACATATCTCGGAAACTACTATAGCTATGTCAACCAAATTCTACAGAATCATGTTTTTCAGGCATTTCCCATATACAATGGAAGAAATCGGATAATAACCACGCCCACCCTCCTATACCAAGGTTATGTTGAAAATTACTAAAAGTGCGTCAACCGACTAACAAAAAAACGTCAGAAACACAAAATTTTACGGAAAAAAATGGCAGAAGGAAGCTGCATCCAGGTTTTTTTTTAAATTGAAAATGGGCGTGGCGTCGCCCACTTATGGACCAAAAACCATAACTCAGGAACTACTCAACCGATTTCAATGAAATTCAGTATATAATATTTTCTTAACACCGTGATGACATGTACAAAATATGGGTGGAATCGGTTCACAACCACGCTTTCTTCCAATATAACGCTATTTTGAATTCCATCTGATGCCTTCTCTGTATAATATATACATAAGGAACCAATGATGATAGCGGAATAAAACTTTGCACGAATACGGTATTTGAGCCGAGGTATCCCTTGTGGAAAAATTGTCGTGATCGGACTATAACTTTTCAAGGTCCCTGATATCGAACACGAACAACTCAGTGCCTAAACCTAACCTAACCTAATTTTTCACCGAAAAATATCGGTAAATTCCTTAGAATTTAATTCTAATTAATTTTACAGCAAAATAAAAAAAATATGTAAATGACGGATAATGAAATCTCGATTATCACTTTATCATGCGAGAGTATAAAATGTTCGGTGACACCCGAACTTAGCTCTTCCTTACTTGTTTTTTGATATTTTTGATTTGGTGCATTATGAGTTTGCTCCGAAGAAACACACGTTCAGTAAGGAGTTATGTTTAGTCGAATTGAGGATTTTGCTTGGAAAACGGACGGAATTGTGGAAGAATAATTGATGGATTTTACACAACGATAATGCGCCATCACATGGAGCCACGATTTTCACCGAATTTAAACTAGTTGATTTTATCTTTAGATTGACAGAAATACCTTCGAAGATTTGCCACTAAGGATCGATCACCGGCTATAGAAAGTTTACTCGATGTTGGGTTGGAAAATGTATTATTCTAAATGCTATGATCTCCTAAATCTAAATTTCAAATTAAACTGTTAAGAATTGCAATTTTTAACACAACTGCATACGATTGTTATTTTTCAGAACTGACTACCCGAGCCGTGAAAAATTAACGAACAATATAGCACAGCGTCCGTGCTTCCAGTCCAATTGTTGGCCACCGGCAGTCACCAAGTCGTGTGCGAAAACCAACGCGACCTCAGCGCATCCGCTAACTGTCGGTCTTTTTCACGCAATTTGAAAGGTTGTCGTCACCGGTTTGCATTTGCACAGGCGCAAACACACACTTCCTCACACATACACACACATGTCTGCATATTCATCTAACACTTGCGAGTGACAATTATGCATTGAAGCATGAAGTTGCAACGAACGTTAGAATTAAACGGCATTTGCATAATTCCTACGTACCGCTGCACTGTCGCGCTATCCTTTCGTAAACAACACGCCGACCATACTTACCAACAGGGACAGCGTGTAAACACATGCACGTACATGCTTCCAGTGAAAATGATTGAAATTTCCATTTTGTTCCGACAGAAACACTATACCCCTGTGCATGTGTGGTCTAAAACCCGACGGCGACGACGCATGAAATTTGCGTAAATCTGTGGTCCTCTCGCCGCTATCGGCCAGTTGGGTAGGCGCTCGGTTATCTAAACTGCGCTTCGATTTTATATGTGAAATTTCGCATTTTCATTCGGCCCCTTGCTTGTGTGCAGGTGTGTGTGTGTGAGTGGTGCGAGAAAATGACGCTTGTATATAATATTAATGTAATCACCGTGAAAACCTAGGGGAGTGGGCTCTAAGCTGGGTCGATGTTTGCGTTGACATTTGATTGCTTGGGTGGCGATTCATCCATCAAGTTTTTGGCATGAAATTTTTGACAAATGATTTCGGAAGGTTCAGCGCTACTTAATGTGTTGCGTAATTGCATTATTATATTACATAGAAAGTCATAAGTACCTTGACATCTAGAAGATAATTAGCTTAAATAAAAACCATAATAGGCTTGTTAGAAATCTTAGGCCAATGGCAAAATTAAGTGCTTTCATTTTCTAAAATTATGAGTGTGTGGACCTCATACAATTGTTCTATAAAACCCACGCCATAAAATATTGCTTTAGCTTCTAATTCGTGCTTATAAAGTACTCGTGTACTTATTGGCACAGACATGTACACAAATGTTCGTAATTACTCGTACTCGTGCAGTTTGTCTAGATTACATACAGATTGTACGGTCGCACTTTACACTATGTATGCCATTTGTAACTACGAAGTGTTGTTGTTGTTGTTTGTATTTAATCACACTTCCGTTTTGATGGGGACATTACCCTAAAATTAGCCATAAAGCTAACATCAGAAACCGTTTCATTGCCATTTTATGAAAATATTAATTTTACGCCCTTCTAAATACCGCTTTACAGCAACGTGGTTAATGCCCAACCACATGCCGCACCAAATAGGCTTCCGTTTATTTTAGTACTAATAATAAGTAAGGAGGGATTAAATTCGAATGGAATTTATTATTAATACTCTCGTTAGTTTTATGACAATATACAAGTAATATGATGTAATATTTGCTTCCCAATTTTATTATGGATATTATAACCATAAGTAAATGTCAGCTAATTTTAGAAAACAAATTCCAGTTCTAAAATTGATTATATATGTATATGAGTGCATATGAAGGACATTCGAAAACGCCTCCGAAACGAATTTTCATTTGCCGCAGATATCACTGTTCTGCGAAAGTATATTCAATGCCATTAAGTATGGAACAGGCGTTGAACCAAATTTTCGATGGTTTTCAATCATAAATCGGCCGATACTGCTGCAATTTCACATTCGATATTTCAACGAAGTTCATAGATTTAACATAGCCCTACAGGGAATAGTCTAACGGTGTCTACTCGCGCGACCGAGGCGACCAATTGACTCGGCCATTTCGTGACATTACACGTTCACCAAACTTGGTTTTCAATAAATCGATTGTGACATTCGCTGTGTAGCCTGTGTCGCCGTCTTGTTGGAACCACATATTGACCAAACCATATCATCCAATTTGGACCAAAAATATTCGGTTATCATTCAGCGGTAGCGCTTCCCATTTACAGTGACGCAATGGTGATTCATGTAGTACGTGTGGATCGCTGTTTGTCCAGTTATACATATTTTGCTTATTGACGAAGAAATTCAGGCAGAAATGAGCCCAACGTTGAAGATGATTTTTCGATGAAAATCCGGACAAAATTCAAATTGTTGCGCAACCCAACTCACGAACATACGACGATTCTGGCGGTTAAGCGGCTTCAGTCCTTGCGTCTGTTTGATCTCGTAAGGACGTAGGCCAAGATCTTCTCACAAAATTCGCCACAACGCTTGAGAATAACGTGTGAGAGACTAATCTTCAATTGATGGGCTACCGGGAGCAATATTCTCTATACTTCAGGCACTTCTTTCCCTCACTTACACGGGAACATTTTGTACTGTATCTGTGGATTCAAATTTTTGTACTAGATGCTCAATTGTTGATCCGACAGAACGATTATGACGACCATAAATTGGAAGTAGCGCTCTTAAAGTTGAGGCAACTGACTCCGAATTTCGTTAGTTAATTTTAATAATTTCGACTCGCTGTTCGATCGTATATTTTTCCATGATGAGATGGCAAACTTTACTGCAGAGAAATGCCAAAAGAGTAGGAAAATATGTGGGGTCTACTTCTGTAGCGTTCTCATTGAAAAACACGTTAGTTGTTCTCTCATTCAACATCTTTGTTTAAATCGACTCAGTTGCTCATGCTGCTCATTTATTTATACATTTTATAGGGCCTCTGACGATTTGTTTTTGGGTGTAACAAACGGCGTGGCAAACTAAATTTACCATGTTTAGGGTATAGAAAACATACAAAACTCGAATTGTACTGGCTAATTGGTTTGTAATTATATTTTTATTGTTCGCGCAGCATTGTTTCGAAGCTCTGGCGATGGTAATTTGTTTTCGCTTAATGACAGAAAAATTGAGCGTTACTTAACCAAATTGCTTCTTGCTTTATGATGCCTCTAGCGAAGTCTTGCTCTGCTAAGCAAAAGTGTTATTAAAACTAATTATATACTTAGTTATATCATGGCCATCAATTTGAGAAATATTTCCAGGCTTTGCTTGTAAAAACTCCTTACTGGGCTGAATAATGAACCACTTGCCCAAATTTTTTCAATATTATTATTATATTATTATTTTTTGTTAAGTTCCAAGCGTAAAAAGAGACCAAGGTTATTACATGGCTATTTTCTGCAGCAAAGCTTGGAAAGCGCAATCCCTAACAACTGACCTTCAGTTATTATTTGGTATTACTTTCTATGCAAAAATATTATAATTTCTGCTCCAAGTACTTTGTTTCAATTGTTTGTTCCCCACCGTAAACTATTTTGCGTGCTTCAAAGTTGCTTAGGTCATTTGTTAACTGGATTCATGTTGCAGCAAAACTCATTAGCAATGAAAATTATTAAAAACTAATTAATAACTTTTTTGCTGTATTGTTTCGAGACCAAATACTTCGAAATTCTGAAATGCAACTATTGTTGTTTTCATCTTAAACAACAATGCTTTTTGAAATTCATCAAATAGCGGTATTTCTTGTCTTTGCGTTCATTCAGCGTATTGCCACATTCACTAATCAGCAGTATTCGACACAAGGGGTCAAAGTGGAGCGGTTTCGTTTCAAATAACTTAGAGGGCTAAAATAACCACCTTTTTCGCTATGAACTAATATGGATTAGTGCAAAAATGTACATTTTATTGACCGATTTCAACCAAATTCACACCACACACACATCACAACGTGCTTATTATATCGCCTTACCTTCTTTTCAGTTTATAATTGGTCAACAACGGCTACAATAATGCCAAATCAAGAGAAAATTATAATTTATACGGTTTTGTCTAAGCCTAAAGTCATACATTCCTTACCTATTAATTACAGTATCGATATTTCCGGTGGCTTTTTTGCGATTTATGTACATCGTTTTTGTCAAATTGTACCAGTATTATTATACTAGAATGTCTTATATCCTTACCAACTTTTCACCTTCACATGTCAAATTTAAGGTTACCCGCCTGTATCGTCGATTTCTACGGTACATACACATCTCAGATAGAAATATACCAACAAAATTAATTGCACTTGATATAAAGTAATTCGGTCTTACAAGAAACTGCTGATGGGTCCAGTACACTAAAATTTGCTGACAGTTGTGACTAACTATTTAATTGTTAACTGACCATCACTGGAATTATTCAAATGCAGCACTCCTACTAATGCTTACTAAACCTTTACATATGAAAAACGAAATTGCTGAATTCTTTAGTACTCTTACAATAAGACGACAACTCTGGTTAACACTATTTTTATCTCCCGAGCTTTGTATTTATGTTTTTAATGTTGGTGTACCCTCATTAACCACGTATTGTATAACAAGTTGGTTTCACCTATGTCCAGTGACAGCTAAAAATTTATTTCTGACCTCATATACTACTAAACGCAAAAAAGAGTATGTTTTTGTCAAAATTTACTAAACCTTTAATTTATTATACAAAATCTCATATCCAATGCGCTTGTGCCAGTGTTCAATAAACGAAAGAGTTGTTAACGTTAATTTCCAGAATAGCCCTCAATGAGCGCAGCGATTAACGTTCAATGTCTTCAAATGATTCAAAACAATTTCTCCGGAGCGGTCGTTTGAATTGGCTGAATTATCAGAAGGCACACAGAGCTAAATCGGAGGATACGGTACAATATTGGTTACACACGAAGAATCAATGCAGTATGCGACGGTGCATTATTGTGGTACAAAAGCCAAGAGTTGTCGGTCCGTAATTCTAGCCTGTTTTAACGAATAGTTTCGCACAAATGACGCTTGAGACTCAAATAATATTTCTTGTTGACAGTTTGGTCAGTCGGAAGGAATTCGTTGTTCACCACAACTCGATAATCGAAGAAAACTGTCAACATAACCATGACTTTTTACCTGCTTTGATGTGGTTTTTCGGCTTCGGCTCAACTGTGTCACGATATATTTGGATCGTTAGCAAAGATCCAAGAGTCATTGCCAGTAATAATACGTTTCAAGATATCCTGGTAGTCGGAACGCGTTGTTCCACAGCCTTTAACGCGACGTTTTTTCGAAAAATTTAGTGATTTTGCAACCCAGCGTGCTTTCATATTTGTTTATGTCCAAATGAGTTTTCAAAATGATGTTTACTTCTTCTCCTGTTATCCAGTGGTTGCTACAAGCAATTATCAGCGAAGTCCTTTTCAAACATTTATTTTCATGTAACATTTGGCTCTCAAGGCTATTCCAGAGAATGCTTTCCGCGACGCCTTCAGTGCTTGGAAATGTCACTGGCAGTGAGGCATTGACACAGAACGAGCCTATTTTGAAAATTTTTATAAAATTTTAACGATTGGTTAAATAAAAGGATAAAATTGCTTAGCCGAGACACCATAGGAGAAAGAAACCATAGAATTTTTTCATTGTTTGAATTTGTTAAATAATTTTTTCATTTTAAAGGGTTACATGGGTTTCCTTAGGTAAAAAAAACAGCCTTTTTCCAACAGTTTTTTTCTCATATAAAAACTGAAATATTTTACTTGCATTTTTAATTGTTACAAACGTGCACTATTAGTAAAGAAATTCTGAAATTTTTGGAAAAAAATATTTTGATCTGGAAAAAGATGCGCTCTCGTTGGCACGATAACTCCTTACAGGATCATCTAAAGTAATAAAATACGTGCTTAAGTTAAAACTTGGACGAAAATTTTGCACAATATTCTATAGCTCTTGTTGAGCTTAATAACACATTAAAGAGATCAATGTCTTGAAGCCAGTAGACCCATATAACCTCTTAAATATTTTTTGAATTTAATGTGTTAATGTGTGTATGTTCATTTGAATACATATATGAAAAAAGAGTTTTTAAAGAAATATAGTCGAAAAAATCCAGCTTTGAGAAAAAGATACAAAACTTTATTCTACACGTTGTCAAAATTTTTTCAACTGAGACTGACAAATGCCTGGCAATGTTCTAATAGGATTTGTCACTGCCTTGCCATAGCCTAGTCTTTGTGCCTTGACTGCCGCTTCTGAACACTGACTTATGGACCCTGTAATACCTACCTTTTTGGAGTGCCACGAAATACATGTTTATTGCCTTATTAAAATATTTCAATCAGTTCGCAAGAAACTATCTGGACAAACAACGCGAAAAGAATTCGTGGTGCCATTTTAAACATATTGATATTGCTCATATTGACGTAAGCAAATAATATTGTCCACTTTAAGAAAATAAACGCAAATACAATTACGTCCAGTATGGATGCACTTGGAAGTCATCTAATTTATAATTACATATACGTACAATTTAAATATCAAATGCAATTAGTTGTCATTCAATTAAGAGAAGCCACTTTCTAGCGATAAAGCAGAGCGCAGCAGCGCCAGCATATTGCTGCAATCTATAGTAGCACACTTCAATTAGTAAATGCACAATTCATTTAAATAGTCATTCAATCAATGCAACATAATACAATTCATTCTACCAAACCGAAGTGTTGTTCTTATGCAACGTCTTTTTGCTGCTTCCGTTGAAGATAATCAGCCAGCATCCGCTTCCTAACTTCGTTTCCAACAATAAACATACAAACAAACACACTACGTAGTAGACGATGTGAACTGCAGCAGTGCGCACCAAATAAAGGGTTCGCTGGTAGGTTGTGTCGGCTAACGATGAAATTCGTTAATATTCCTGCAAATTGGACTGAGAGCGGGTGAGAATGTGTGTGAGTAATTGTGAGGGATAGTAGAGAGTTATATATAATTTTTTTTTAGCGCCGGATATCAAGACAATATAGTTTGCTATGGTCTTATAACATGTGTTGACATGATAATCTTCCTCGACTTTTCTGTTAGTGGGATTAGTTGGATTGGTATTTAAGTTAGTGACATGATGGAATTTTATTGATGTATTGTTCATCAGCTTATTACTAAACCGAGCTATATATGGTGCCCATAAATCTAACATTAGAATAAATGACGGATAAAATACGTCGCAGTGCAATCAATCTTTCAAATGATGGACCCTAGTCCCTTTCGGAATGGAATGGTTGCAGAAATATCCTGCTTAAAGTTAGTTGTAACTTTATTAGCTTACAAATACAGCGGATAGTCAATGGTTTGTTTGAAAGTCAGCACTAAACGATATTTTTAGCAGAGCTTATCTTTTAACTATTTTTCAGGATAGCCAATAATAAAGAAACCATGCCAAAAATATAGTTTACGATACCTTTCCACTGTTACATAATTTAGAAATGCTCTCTAGACTCGGTCCTTCAGAGACAATCATTGCTAAAGTCTCCCAGCATCAACTCATTCCTATTGACCACCCCCATAGTCATCTTGTTCTTTGGCTTCTTCTACATTTCTAAGTATTCTTGCATACTTCCTTGTTTTTACGTTTTAATTTATGTATGTATGTATATATGTAGTTATCTGTCTTTCTACACTTCTCGCACTACTTATGCACACAGCTTTATACTGAACAAGTTTCAGATAATGAAATGATCAATATTGAACAATTCAGTTAGCTCATTCACTTTGCTACGCCATTAATTTGTCAAGTGCTGACTGACGACGAATGTCGACGACTAGCAAACAATCCACAGACTTTTCCATTACTCCACATCATATACCGTACCGTACACCCATCCAATGCAGTGTTGTGCCATTAGCAAACGTTTGTACTTGTTGCACTGAAATTGCTAAGGTACTAGGAATTAAGGACGCTTAAAAGCCAGGCAGGCAAAAGCAAAAACAAAAGCAACAACCGACTACTATGAATTTTCAAAGCACCATGGCATTTGCTTGCAGGCTATATTCAACTCAATAATTACAAAGACGAGTTGTAAGATTAAATTTACAACAAAACGCCAGCCAGTGACATATATTATATATGTATGCAGATGAGGCCTTAGCACGGATGTTCAATGGCGGGTGAATTTTAATTGGTTTACACAACAAATATTAATTAAGCTAGATTTCAGAATGGAATTGCTTAAAGTGCATAAGTAGCTGAGCTGCAGCTGTATGCGAAATGAGCCACTTATCTTAACTTGGCAAAGCATTGGCGGATCTACGCAAGTATTTTCGGCGTGAAAATCAGTCGTGCGAACTGCAATTCAATTAATGCACTAGTTGTTTCGGGGCACAAAATGTAATTATATAATTAAGCGCAAATGAAGAGAGTGCTGCGCTAAGCACTTAGCTTACATAAAACCAACTTTTTGGCGATGGCGGTAACCTCCGCATTCGATTATTACATGGCGAGAGATTTTTCCAAGTTCTGAAAGGAAACGAAAACGCACAGGCCTTAATCTAGAAGAACACTTTGTTCTTTGCGGAAAGAAGTGTTTTTATGCATCTTGAGAATTCCACTATTTTGACTTTTCCTTGGTGTTTATATAGTACCAGAAACTCTTTTGAATTTCGCTTAGAAAGCATCAAGCGTTGCTGTGAAGTGACATCCTTCCTATGGAAAACTATCCATGACCCATATATCACGCAGTATATAAACCAGGCAGTCTTCTGAGATGCTTAAGGCTTGAGTTATTCCGCGCGCTTTCAATCGGCGATCACCCAATACTGGGTAGTGCACATTTAATCCCACCATAGGAGTCATTTTTGACACACCTGCTCATAAAAAGACAATGTAAAACCACCTTTAAACCAATGTTTGATGGACGCTATCGAAAGGTAATATTCAGCATCCAAACACATTTCAAATATTTTAAAATATTATGCATTCCGATATCACACACGCTCATAACAAAACTGCCAGTCTGTTTCGCCTGATAATTTCTAGAGAATGTATTACAATATTATTATGTTTCTCTGGCGGTAGAAGCGTAGTGTAAGGTTAAGTACTCATCGGTCTCCTCGACAACTATTTCAATAATTTTCACGACTTCCATATTCTTTACAGGGTTCGAAAAAGCTCTGGCATTTAAACAAACAGTGACAGATAATCATTATCATTGTTGCCACCTCTTCCTAACACTTCTACTACATATTCATGTCTTAAGCATTTTGTGCATAATTCATACATATACATATGTATATACAATTAAATTACTTAGAAGTAAATTATTTCCCAACAGCACGCATTCCATTGCATTGCTATCTCTCCATGCAGATGCCTAGTAAACGATGGGAGCTATATGAAAGAACTGAATGACAAATTGTAGACATCCTTTATATATTGTATATAATATATTAATGTTGCTTAATGTAGCAATAAATTTGCAAACATAATTTCATTCAATCGCCATCATAAGAATTTAGTAATAACTAATCTAATATTTATCATTTAGCAAAGACACTTCATGTTATCTAGCATTAAAATGCTTAAAGCATTTTCTAAATTAACGTAAACGTTAAATAATGTGTACTTATATACTTTAATGCGTCTATTTAAATGCTAAATAGCGTTGGATGTATACAAAGCATTGAAGTTTCTTCATTTTAGTAATAAATGGCTGAATCTTTATCTACACGGTATATACGAGTATTTAGAAAGTCAGGGTTTATAGTAAAAAACCGTGATACTGCGATATCAGACAGAATTTCGCGAAGGTCACTCTGGTTCCGCGTGGCAACTCAACCGTTTGGTCTGCGATGGGTGATTTTTCGACAACAATGACGCCATTCATGTGAAGAGATTCAATAAAAGTGTGTGAATGCCATTCAATACTCGTCCGATATTTGTCACATCCGAGTAACCGCGTACAGACATGTCATGTTAGTTGACTCTACTTAATTATTTTACCTCAAGTCATTGTCCAATGTTTAAAAATTGTTGATGCTATCCTTAAAATATGTTGCAAAATTAATGGAATGGCATTAAGAATTTATGTTACGATGACCTTCTAGCGGATTTGTATGCTTCTCACCTTATGTTCTACGGAGTATAATAATTTTGTTCACTTAACGAATGTTTTAACCCGTAAACACGAAGGATGTGGTATAGAGAGACATCTGCGTAAACGATCTTCTCGATCAAATATTTTAATTAAATCGCGAACATTTTCGCAGGATTATTATTTACATCTTTCGTGACGTGAGTCAATAGTTCATCGTGCAACTTAATGTCAGTAATGAAAGTCCCTCAAGAGCCAGTGTTTAACGATAACGTAGTGAATCCTTCGAGGTCGCAGATCACTCCAAGTTAAATTTCGTGATGGCCGATTAAAATCAGTTGACCTATCGGGAGATAGAGACAACTCTAGGCATTAGAGGCACCAGCATATAATCAGAATGCATGCAGATTTGACTGCAAACAATTTTTGTTCATAATTTGTCTCTCGCTCAAAAAAATGCTCAGGTTCATTGGTCGAAAGAAGTGTTAAAAAATACGATAACGGCGCCTTCGGAATGGTGGATTTAAACATATGAGCCCGAAAGTCAACCGCAGTAAACTGCTTTTCAAGATAAGACGAATCGAACAAAAGTTGTTTGTGCTCGAAGCACTTCCAGGCAAATAGTTGTATTTTTTATGAGAAAACTGAACATATTGCAACTGCACTAGTAGAACAACGAAGAATTTTAAGTAATAAACAATCATCTGTTTCGCAGTTGTCTAACAAGAAATTAGGAAAGCCAACCGAAGACGGATCCCCACATTCTTCACGACGATAATGCAAGCTCTCACACATCGACTGAAACAACTTAATTTTTGAGCCCTATAAATATTAATTTGATGAGTCATAAACCTTGACTTATTTTTATTTCCGTACGTCGAAGATAAACCAATAAGTCAACGCTTTTCGATCCTTAAGAGGCGATTGATGCGTTCTGAATGCATGTTTTGATGATACCTCAATCATAGTAACAAAAGTGCTTCGACAATATTTTTTTGCTATTTTACAATTTTGCTTTTGTTTTCTAATCTCAAAATATATAAGGCAACCTACTTTAACGATATAAAGCCAACCGGCAGTTTGAAATTCTTTTACCCGATTTGGCCAATTTTTAATGTAACGACACAAAAATTTATGCTCTCTAAGCAGAACTCCGATTTTTTAAATTGAAGTTGGCATGTTTATAGCCCGATCTTTACAATGTAATATAGATACATAATGTGCTATTGTGTGCATCTTACTTATAATAGGTTGTTAAAAAAGTCTTGCGGTATTTTTATTAAATTTTCAATTGTTCATAAAATTGGTTACAATAATGCGGTTCAAGTCATAATGCCCCTCTCATAGAAGCTCGCTTCCCTATTGGCAAAAAACTCGGAGAGCCAATTTTCACAGGACTCTCTTGTGGCCAACTTCAGACTACCAAGCGCATTCGCCATGGACAGAAACAGGTGGTAATCACTTGGTGCGAGATCCGGACTATACGGTGGATGCAAAAGAACCTCCCATCCGAGCTCCCGGAGCTTCTGGCGCGTCACTAAAGATGTGTGTGCCCTGGCGTTGTCCTGATGGAAGACAATTTGGCCTCTGTTGATCAAAGATGTCCTCTTCTGCATGAGTGCTGCCTTCAAGCGGTCCAGTTGTTGGCAGTATAGGTCCGAATTGAGCGTTTGGCCGTTTGTGCTTTACGTTATCGTAAGTGACCCACTTTTCATCGCCAGTCACCATGCGCTTCAAAAACGGGTTGATTTTGTTGCAATTCAGAAGCGATTCGCATGCGTCGATACGGTCAAAGATGTTTTTTTGCGTCAATTCGTGTGGCACCCATACATCGAGCTTCTTAGTGACTCCAAGCTTCTTCAAATGGTTTATAATGGTTTTATGACTCATGCCCAGCTCTTGACTGATGCTACGGCTGCTACTATGCCGGTCTCTTTCGACCAATTTAGCGATTTTGTCACAATTTTCGACGACAGGCCTTCCGGAGCGTGGCGCATCTTCGACCACCTCTACACCAGAACGAAAACGTTGAAACCATCGGTATGCGGTGGAAATGGAAACTGTATCGGGTCCATAAACTGCACAAATTTTATTGGCGGCTTGAGATGCATTTTTGCCTTTATCGTAGTAGTACTGTAAAATATGCCGTATTTTCTCTTTATTTTGCTCCATGTTTGCGACGCTATAACTCACGAACGACTTAAAAGAAACGACAATCAATCAAACACGTGTTAGCGCGTGAAATGAGCTTTCCAAAAAGGTATAGCATAACTCGATGCGACGAATAAAACTGGAAGTACGCGCTTTTAGCGCCAACTAGCGAAAATACCGCAAGACTTTTTTGACAACCTATTATATGTAGTAATTTCTTTTTTGACTTTTAGTATATTTTATACCTTACATATGTAAGATCTTTTAAAATAATACAAATAGATGACCTGGTTTTGAACTAGCTACATGTTTCTTAATGGGAAACATGCAGCTAGTCCTTGTGCTATTAACAGAAGGGAATATAAGTATTTATGAATATTTGCTTTCTGAAAGCAATCACTATAGTTTCTCTCTTTGGAGCTATTATATAAAATAAATGCATACCTAAATGCATATAGTAGATACATACTTGTTCATATTTATGCATTTAAGTATGCCTTCAACTGATTCAATGTTTATCTTCATTTCTATTGGCAGGTCAGTTAACAAACTTATAATGCAGTTGGGTACCTAAAATTTGTAAAAACAAGAAAAAACCAGAGAATCCATGTCAAATTTCGTGAAGATACCAGGCAAAATGCGTACCTTTTTCATACAAGCTCTTGATTCCGATCGTTTGGTTTCTATGGCAGCTATATGCTATAGTGAGCCGGTCTGAACAATTTCTTCAGAGATTACATTGTTGCCTTAGAAAATAATCTATACCAAATTTTGTGAATATATCTTGCCAAATGCAAAAGTTTTCCATACAAGAACTTGATTCCGATCGTTCAGGTTGTATGACGAAGTGAAATTTCTTCATAAGTAGGTACTTTACTGTTCGGTTATGTTAAATATGTTTTTACACAAAAGTATTATATTTCTCTAAATCATTAGCATTTTATGTAAAGAAATGAAAAAGTTAAATAACCGTGAGAAAAACACAAGTCAATAGAGCATAAGAAATAGAAAGTTCGCAGGAGTATATGAAAGCGCATAATCTTTCAAGGCGATAGCATCACAAAAGTTTCGCCAACACATGCGAACGAAAATTCTAAGTTTATATATCCTACATACATACTTATATACTCATACACGGTTTTGTTCACAAATGCCTTGCATGTAACGGGTGATTTTTTTGAGGTTAGGATTTTCATGCATTAGTATTTGACAGATCACGTGGGATTTCAGACATGGTGTCAAAGAGAAAGATGCTCAGTATGCTTTGACATTTCATCATGAATAGACTTACTAACGAGCAACGCTTGCAAATCATTGAATTTTATTACCAAAATCAGTGTTCGGTTCGAAATGTGTTCGCGCTTTACGTTTTGTTCAGCGATGAGGCTCATTTCTGGTTGAATGGCTACGTAAATAAGCAAAATTGCCGCATTTGGGGTGAAGAGCAACCAGAAGCCGTTCAAGAACTGCCCATGCATCCCGAAAAATGCACTGTTTGGTGTGGTTTGTACGCTGGTGGAATCATTGGACCGTATTTTTTCAAAGATGCTGTTGGACGCAACGTTACGGTGAATGGCGATCGCTATCGTTCGATGCTAACAAACTTTTTGTTGCCAAAAATGGAAGAACTGAACTTGGTTGACATGTGGTTTCAACAAGATGGCGCTACATGCCACACAGCTCGCGATTCTATGGCCATTTTGAGGAAAACTTCGGATAACAATTCATCTCAAGAAATGGACCCGTAAGTTGGCCACCAAGATCATGCGATTTAACGCCTTTAGACTATTTTTTGTGGGGCTACGTCAAGTCTAAAGTCTACAGAAATAAGCCAGCAACTATTCCAGCTTTGGAAGACAACATTTCCGAAGAAATTCGGGCTATTCCGGCCGAAATGCTCGAAAAAGTTGCCCAAAATTGGACTTTCCGAATGGACCACCTAAACGCAGCCGCGGTCAACATTTAAATGAAATTATCTTCAAAAAGTAAATGTCATGAACCAATCTAACGTTTCAAATAAAGAACCGATGAGATTTTTGCAAATTTTATGCGTTTTTTTTAAAAAAAGTTATCAAGCTCTTAAAAAATCACCCTTACTTCATACATATGTAGATACATAAGCGTGTCTCGAGTGAACTAGCTGTACGTACTTCTACGCGAATTGAATAAACCACTTATGTAAGTTTTAAGACGCTGAAATACCACGTGATTGAAAATCCCAACGAGTAGAAAAAAAAATAATAAAAATTGAAGAGCCAAAAATGGACACAACACCCGTTCATAAACTACTTTGTCAGCCGAGCAGAGAAGAACTCAACAACGAAGAAAAGTGTTGAAGTATCAAAGTGTTACAGGAGGATTTTAACTTTTTACCCCACTTTCTTACACACGCACACTACACTTTGTTACAAAGAATATGTCAAGTTGCACGAAGATAAAGTAATAGAGTTTGCTGAGTAGATAACTCATACGCCCCGTGGCGCACTCACGCTGACTATTTGTAACTCTGAAATTAATCAGCTGCTGCTGAAATATTATGTGGCTGTGCGAAATTTGTTACAAAGAGAGTTCATATTGTAGAGTTATTTAATCAACAGCACGAAATTTTTTGTGTATGTTGGGTACGTGGGCAGCATTTTCAGCAATTATATATAAATACATATGAATATAACCCTTTCAGTGCTACATAATGATACCAGAGGAAGCTTCGCATTCCGTATGATGATTATATAAGATCAATATTGCATATTTATATCTATATATACTAATAAATAAATTTTCTTCTATTGTATTGTTGCACACCCGACCCACACGCTGCCGTATTCACCATGTGCGGTCGCGTAACCAATTAAGATTTGTTTTTAAGAAAGTTGTACCACTACGCTGGGCTTACTCTCTGGCTCTGAATGCACCATTTTGATGTACTATAAACTATAACCTACTTAGCACTTCTCCTTGGACGATGCTCGCTGGGTTTGGTAGATGGACAGAAAGAGAGAGAAAAAGATAGATGCTAAGATCATTGGAGCATATACCGTCTAGTCAGCAATCCTCTTCATACCCATCGGTAAGGCTAACGTCTTTTTTTTTCACGTCTAATGAGAAATCTCCCCTTCAAGTAACTATTGAAATCTAACTTGGGAGAATACAGTCTGATTAATTTAAGTTTAGGTTCCGGTTGACGCTATATTCATAATCCTTCCAATTCCATAAAAATTATATTGCGATACATACGGGGTTTGTCCGGAAAGTATTGGACTGATTTTCTTCCGCCGTGACTGTACTTCAGAGCGTGTGCGGACCAACTGGATTTGGTAGAGGGCGTTCCTAGTTAACGAACGAGCGGTTGGCCAGTTATCTCCAAACACCGGAAGAGTCAGGACAAACATTTTCGCGCGACGTGTTTCTGTGAGTGATTCAAGCCGAAAAAGCAGCGTTCGTTAGAGCAGAGGTACGCGATTAAATTCTATCTGAAACTCGATAAATCTGCGACAGATACGTTTGATCTGATCAAGCAGGCTTACTCAGATGTTGCCTTAGCGAGAAGTAGTGTGTTTCGGTGGCACCAGATCTTTTTGGAGGGCCTGGATGAGATCGTTGATGAATGAGCAAATCCAAAGTGAAAACAATGCTCATTGTTTTTTTTTGATTTTAGAGGCATCGTTCACCATGAATTTGTTCCTCTTAGACAAATCGTCAACGCCAACTTTTAAGTTGAAGTTCGCAAAACACTCAAACGAAGGGTCAATCGTGGCCGACAAGACATCGCAGCCGATTGGAGGTTGCACCACGACAACGCCCCGGCTCACACCGCCTTTCTTGTAATCAGCTACTTAAGCAAGACAGTTTTCAACCTTTCCCTTATGTTAAGAAACCGATGGCAATGGAAAAATAGGTGTTCAGAGTCTTCTATGTACTCCGTACATATCGAACAATATTGACTGATGTCATTCTGAAGTTTGTGTAGATAGCCTCTGAAGCATCCATGCCCGCTTAATATTTGGGACAGTTTGAAATCCGTGTCCTCATGTCGTCTAGTTATTCACGCATGAATGTCAGGTATAAGCCTGTGGATCCACCGTCCTTTGGTTGAGGTTTGCTACCGTTGCTACCATATAATTATGCTCTTCTTTCCCTCCTCTATGTTTTTGATTACTGTAACTGGCGCTGATAGCTCATATACTTGTAATCTCGTGAAATCGTCTCCCTGGATATTTATGGACGGCACACTAGCTAATACTTCAGCTGCTTCGCTGGACATACAAGTATTATAGTTCGTAAAGCACTTGTTACTCTTATTGTTGTGAGTTTATGTATCGCATTTGTTGGTCAGGCTTACGTTTTTATGTCTAGTCCTAGTACGCATGCTGGAGCAGCATATAGTTTTACTCATCGCTTCGCGATTAGAGGTCAACGACTGGAGCGCACACAGCCTTTTTCGCCAGCATTCTTGATAAGGCATTGTAAATCTTATTTGCTTTTTTTGATGTGTATGCTGAGTGCTCTTTAAATTTCAGTTTGTAGTCCAATATTACCTCTAAATACTTAAACTGTGGCTGTGATGGAATTACTCCTATAGTGATAGTTAATTTTTCCTCAATTTTCCTGGTTCTTATGAGCAATACTTTTTATTCGTGCTCAGCCAGTTCCATTGAAATTGAAACGATACTACTTTCTCATGTATGTACCTAATAGAGCTAAGTATTAAGTTTATAAAACATAAGGAAGAGATTATTTCATACAGAAATTTTATTCATTTCAGTCCACCTCTCAGTGAAGGAAATCGGACCCGCTATACATAACATCGGTTAGAATTCGCAAAACATTCAACACTCTATATACAAGAAACAAGAACTTAGTCTCGCTTACTTAGCCGATTTGCTTATAAAGTAGTGATCCCACAGACGCTTTCCGCTAGTCACACGTATGGAATTACAGTAAAGTTAACTGCTTTGCAAAGCAAAGTTTTACTTTTGCCACTGGCAGGTTTGTTATAGCCACAACACCGAGAAGAGTGCTGCTCTTGGAATTGCTGCTGAAGCTGCATAAATACTTTAGGCGCTGCTTTTATTTGCACACACACAACCAGCTACTGGCGCTGCACTTTTACTTAGGAGTATATAAGCATGAAGCGATGCAGTCGTCAGCTATGTCTGCAAATAGCTTACATAGAAGAATTGCCTTGCATTGAAATCAGCTAGTAATAAATGACTTTGGAACTAGTATGAACCACAGGCGCAATTAGTCTTGATGACTGTCTTTTTCTACAACAAGAGCTGTTGTCCTTTGTTTGGTAAGATTCGTCATGACGATCGTTGTCAAAATTTTGGACAGAAGTTTGTCAATTTAATGCGCGTTCGAACCAGTCACATATGGTACTGACTAGTTCAGTTTATGTTTTTCGTATCAAAGTGAAACTATACATTTTCAAGTTTCTTGTCACTGTTTAAAAATATACTGATACTGGCAGTAGTACGTTCTCTTTCAGTAACAACTCTCTGAAAAACTGTTGTAAGTCTGTAGCGTTTTTGACTTGTTCCACACTAGTTGAGTACTGGCTTAATTCCTATGTAGAATTATTTTAACTAGTATACGTTAGAATTGATTTCTGATCCTTAACACGAGGTTTTGTATACATCCATGTGGAAGTGCCTTTGAATATGTGCAAAAGTGAGTGATTGGTTTATGGAATATGCAACACACTCTCTATACCTGCTATGCAGTGCTTCCCCTGCAGCAAGCTTTGTTCGAGCGCATTTTAATATTATATTCGCTTGGCAAAAGAAGCAACACTTCATTTGTTGGCTATGAAGTTGCCAGAAGCTGGAGTGCCACTTGCCTGCTTAGCACATCTCCAACTTATGCACTTTCATAGTTTTATGTGTGGTGTGTGTATACGTGGTTTTACTATATGCTATAATGCACAATAGAAGAGTGTGAATAATGCATGTGTATATGTGCATGCGCTTGTATTTGCCGGCATGTGAAAAATGTGTGTCGATTTTTCCGCTTTCAAATACTTTTTAATGCAATTTCGGGTATCTACCAGAAACTTTTTGAATTTTTGTAAACCACACACACACATACATATGGAGTGCACTCCCTCTCTATTCGCTTGTCGAACTACGTTGTCCATTCAGCAGCTGAGCATTTATGTTGACACCCCGAACAGATTCTTGCCGCACCAAGCCACCAGCTCCACTGTCTTCGCAAGTCGTGAATTGTCCGGCAAGCGAGCAGCTAAAAGTTCACATGTAAATTCAAAAGGATCTGCAAACTGGCCGCCTACATCGCCGAAATGTGTTCATGCTTTGTTCGAAAGCGTTCGAGTGCCGACTTCAGATGTTGTTGGGGAAAAGTTGTATTCGTTTTGTTGAATGAAAAATTACTTTTAAGATACTTTGCCCAGCAGACACAGCAATTTGCTGGAGTTTTCTAGATGATATGCAAAAATTCCATTGCAATGTGTAGTTGCCAAACACAATTACATGTACATATGTATATTTGTATTGGCGCTTGTTGGTTGTGATTATTTTCTACAGGCTGCCGCTTTCCAGCGTGTGCATCTGCCGGACCATTCGTCTTCATGTTCGGCGGCATGACGCAGCAGAGTGTCAATGGCTCGAAAAGTTAAAATGAAATCTTGTTATGTGTGCTTACATAAGTGTATGTGTATATATGACTCGAAAGTATAATTCTTGTATAATACAGCAAGTTATGCTAGAAACCTAAATGCATGAGTTATAAAACTTATAAGCCATCCTTCAGTTACGTCCATAAATTGGTTGGCCAAACTGCTCGAAATATGTGGAGAAGAAAGCTTATTATTTAATTTCTTGCTAGCCGGTTTTAGCAATATTTCGTAAGCCAATTTGCTTATTTCCGGATGAAAAAATATATATTATTTTATTTCTATTTAAGATGCTTTTGGGCAAGGTGAGGTAAGCTTTTGACCATTCAACGCAGTGGTTGTGCCTTTTGGAAAAACAGCGATCTTATTTTTACAAAAAGGGAATTGTTGCCTCAACCGTCTATTGTTGCTCATTCAAATTTCAAGGTTTTATATATTTATATTTGCAAATTTAGGTTTGTAGAGTTCAATTTCTGTGTTTTATCGAAATCTTAAAGCAGCGGAAAAGCTACAGTTAACTAATCAAAAGCATTTGGTCGCGACAAACAATTATCACCGAAGGCTTTTTCTAACATTTTGAATATTTCGACACCAGAAATTTGATTCCGCCCACAAAATTTAATGGAACTGCTTTGTTGAATAATTGCACTCATCGTAAAAATCGCCGAAAGCACTTTATGTGCTTCAGAAAGGCAAGCAGATACTTAGCACTAATGATTACTTCGATGTGGAATGTGGCACAATTTGACTGTCAGTCCTACCTACCAACCTAGAAAAAAATATTTAGACGAAAGGAGTTTCGCGCCAAATTTATATTAAAAAGTCTTCATATTTTTGTCTACAGTAGCATGTAGCTTCAATCGTAGCTGAATCAGCTGCTCATTAAAATCAAGATCTTTGCATACCCATTTATGATATAAGAAAAACACCTTTAAGAGTATTTAACCGAGCTCTTAAAATTATTCGAATAACCTGACAGCCGAATATTCGAATATCGGGTTTGTAAACATTCGTATGAATACTTACTAATCAATTAATGTTACGACTATTCGAATAGTCATGCTGTTGCCCAGCTGTGAGTGTTTGCACATATTAAAATTGTTTGAAATCCAAGCAGCCTTTCATTTTTGCTTGTCTTAAATTTTTGAAAATGCCAATTGTGCTCGTATGTAGAAACTATTTGTAGAAGTTGTATGCGTATTAGTCGAATACGCTACAACAAACGATTAACCGGATAATAGACAAGTAAGGAAGGGCTAAGTTCGGGTGTCACCGAACATTTTATACTCTCGCACAATAAAGTGATAATCGAGATTTCATTATCCGTCATTTACATATTTTTTTATTTTGCTGTAAAATTAATTAGAATTAAATTCTGAGAGGTTTACCGATATTTTCGGTGAAAAATTAGGTTAGGTTAGGTTAGGCACTGAGTTTTTCGTGTTCGATATAAGGGACCTTGAAAAGTTATAGTCCGATCACGACAATTTTTCCACAAGGGATACCTCAGCTCAAATACCGTATTTGTGTAAAGTTTTATTCCGCTATTATCATTGGTTCCTAATGTATATATTATACAGAGAAGGCATCAGATGGAATTCAAAATAGCGTTATATGGGAAGAAGGCGTGGTTGTCAACCGATTTCACCCATATTTCGTACATGTCATGAGCGTGTCAAGAAAATATTATATACCGAATTTCATTGAAATCGGTCGAGCGGTTCCTGAGATATGCTTTTGGTCCATAAGTGGGCGACGCCACGCCCATTTTCAATTTTAAAAAAGTCTGGGTGCAGCTTCCTTCTACCATTTTTTCCGTAAAATTTTGTGTTTCTGACGTTTTTTGTTAGTCGGTTAACGCACTTTTAGTGATTTTCAACATAACCTTTGTGTGGGAGGTGGGCGTGGTTATTATCCTATTTCTTCCATTTTTGAACTGTATATGGAAATGCCTAAAGGAAACGACTCTATAGAGTTTAATTGACATAGCTATAGTAGTTTCCGAGATATGTACCAAAAACTTAGTAAAGGGCGGGGCCACGCCCAATTTTCCAAAAAATTAGGTGCGAATATGCCCTCCCTAATGCGATCCTTTGTGCCAATTTCACTTTAATATCTTTATTTATGGCTTAGTTATTACACTTTATAGGTTTTCGGTTTCCGCCATTTTGTGGGCGTGGGAGTGGGCCGATTTTGACCATCTTCGAAATTAGCCTTCTTATGCCAAGCCAAGAAATACGTGTACCAAGTTTCATCATGATATTTCAATTTTTACTCAAGTTACAGCTTGCACGGACGAACGGACGGACAGACTGACATCCGGATTTCAACTCTACTCGTCACCCTGATCACTTTGGTATATATAACCCTATATCTGACTCTTTTAGTTTTAGGACTTACAAACAACCGTTATGTGAACAAAACTATAATACTCTCTTTAGCAACTTTGTTGCGAGAGTATAAAAATGAGCGGTTAATTGACTATTCTACGATTTAAGACCATCCGGATACATCAAACCGAATAGTAGACACTAAATTTGTAACATGAAAATTCTTGGGTTGGGTGTTTCTAATGCAGTTTGATACCCTGAATTCAAATCTGAAAGAAGAATTTTTCTATCACCCACAGATATTCTGTAATCTGCGGCTTTAGATTTTACAATACATAAAATTTCATTATATTGCATCATCTCATATTTTCATACGATCAGGGATCTATCCAGTTTATACCGGTTTCGCCTGCTGGTTTGAAGTAAACAGCGTATTTTACGATCATTTTATTTTACAAAATTTATCTGTAGGCAACACATTTTTGAGTTCACGTTCTTTTACGTTTTTGAAATTACTGTGTTTAAGATTTTTAGGTACAATGCCTAAGCAGTGCGTAAATATTGCTAACGGTTTTTAATATGTGTGCGAGGAACTAACTTTTAAATCGCAAAAATGTAATATTACTCCGCTTGTGCTAAAAGCTTACGAACTGCATTTTGGTGTTAAAATTGGGGACCAAGGCAAAGCATGGGCCCCGCATATCTTGTGTAACATTGTTACCAGCTTGGTTAGAAGGTTCAAATCGCAAAATACCCTTTGCAGTGCCAATGGCTTGGAGAGAACCTAAAGACCATGTTACAGACTATTATTTTTGCCTTACGAGTATTAAAGGTATTGAACCGAAGTCTAAACATACGGTTAAGTACTATATTTTACCATCAGCTTTAAGACCTTTCAAACACAATGAACAACTTTCTATTCTAAAAGCGCAATAATCTATGAATCTCGATGAAGAACTAGAATTGACTAGCTCTTCAAGGGATGTTACAGAAACCTCAAAGGAAATGACAACCGATCCTTTATTTGATTTACCAAGATTAACAGTGCCGCAACTAATTTCAGAGGGTGAACTTAATGACTTATGTAGTTCGAGATCTAGTGAAGAAGAGGGTCCTTGTATCTGAACCAAAAATTTCCAAGAGTCAGTGAAGCAAAAATTAAGGAGGACATATTTGTGAGTCCGCTAAAAATAGAACTAATGAAAGATAAAACATTTGAGAAAATGCTCAATGAAAATGGTGAGCGGGGCCACCAAGACATTTCTGCTATGGAGAAACGGTACCAGGGCAAGTGGAGTGCCAGTTTGCTTGCCGATTACACCTGGATATTGCTAAGGGTTACTCCAAAAACAAACGCCGAAAACATCGGCAGTAACATTTTAAGGTACATTTTAGTTCATGAAATAATATAACAATAATATATCTTCCTCTGGTCTTTTAAAGAAAAATCCTCATAGAAAAAAATATAGGTGATAGAAGACAGCTGTAGCTACATATATTCTGCATTTGTGGCAATTTTACATAATAAACACTTTTTTCTATTCACGTCACAAAAACCAAGTTTTATTATTCGAATTATGCCCTACCCATTTAATCCAGTTTGTTGGTTGGTCGAATACCAAGAACTCTAGTATATAAGCTTCGGTGCATTTGCGCAATTGTACACATCAAAATATTTAGTTATTCATCAAAATTTATTTTATCGCCTCCAAAGTTATCGTAACGAGTGTTTCATGCCAAAATTATCCACTAATCCGGGAATTTAGTTACAATTTTCGGGGGCTTTTTTGTTACAATGTATAGAACCGGCTTATTGGCATCATATTTTGTTTTTCCATCGAAAAAGTTCACAAAGGGTATATAAATTCTTTATAAAATTTGCAGCCATATTTATCTGCATTATTTATTGTAAGTTTAACAGGAACTGCATATTGCCAAAATTGTCTGAAGCTATTGATTTCTTGATAAATCTCAGCTTCAGTAATTAGGAACAAGAGGAAGTGCTTAAAAATGGTTTCCGCTTGCTGGTAGAAAATTTCACCAGAAAACTTCCTCTTTTGAATTTTTAGACTAGCTTGCCGTTAGCTTTCAGGAAATTTTCCACCTTTAAATGCTTTTGTTGTCAGTTGCCTATGAGCATGTTGGCATCTATAACAAGAGTTTATTTCATTTACCCAAACTCGAAAGTCCATTAGCATGAAACTACACGCACACATGCACTCGCATAGTCAACAATTCAATCATCGACACACACAAACGCACACAAATAGACAGGCGTTGGCAGCCTTCGGCGATAGCTGAGGCATTTTCACTGACACAAGAACAACAACAGGAAAATAAATTCACACAAAACCACTACGATATATTTACACGTCAGTGTGTGTAGATACACCAACACAAATAAACATAATTGTTTACACACTCCAACTTAAATTTGTGCTGAAGTGTATGTGGGTGTGCTTGCATTTGCATCACTTGTTAGTGATTTTCTTGCACAAAACAAATTTATTGACAATCAAAGGAAAATCTAATTTTCACAAAAATACCTCAACGTGGCAACATAGCCGTAAGTTAATAGAAGTGAGTTACTTGCGTCTTCCTCCCAAAGTCCTACAAGCACTTGAAAAGCACACAGCCATGTGCGTGTTTATGTGTGTTACATGTAATTGTACATACATCTTGAGCCACTAGGCTACCAAGCGCTGTCAGCATTTGATGACAATCAGTGAAGTGATAAGTACAAGCAACAGTGAGTGCCGGTACATGCGCCTAAAGCGTTAAACTTGTAGTTTTTGATTACTCACATGTATTTACGAGTATACAAACACTGCTGCATGTGAGTGTTGCAAGCATGGCATTGCCAACTGATTTCTTGACAAATTTACAAACACACAAGCAAACATACTTTAAGCGAAAATTTAAAGTGGATGTTCGAGGAACACCTCAAAAATATGACAATTAAATGAGTGTATTAGGAAAGTTAGCGATGCAGTGAAATCATTCAATCAGAGTAAGCAGAAAATTTCGTGTTTTAGAAAAAAAAAAACAACAACATGGCTGTGTGCTTTTCAACTATCACAACATGTCGATTAAAGCCTGGAGACTGTCTGCCGCTTATGAGAGCTGGAACTTGAGTCGAGATGTTCCCCTAGCCACGGTATACCCGGAATAGTGATTTGAATCCAAATTGACTCTACAGCTGACTTAAGGCGTTTATGTCGGTCAATATATATGGTATTTGAATAAAGTGGAAAAATGTTCATCAAATAATATGGTTTAGCGCTAAATATGAATGTTATTGGTCTAGACCCTGTTCTAAACCTCTTATCCCTAATATATAGATTTCGACACTTTGGCTGATTTTTGATTTTATTTATATTCAATTGAGAAACTTTGGTTGAGTTTTGATCGCAAACATTGTGACAATTATATTTGACTTGAGTTAAACAACTTGATCTTATTTAATAAAAAAATTTCGGGCAAGCAAAATAAAAAAAATAGTAATGAAATGAGGTGAGTCTAATAAAGAGCCAATAATATAAGTTAATACGATACCGAATTTAATTGCACCATAACCTATTCTGCTTCTTCAAATAGTGAATGTTGTGTTCTCACGTAACATTTTTAATATAAGCTTTGCAACAGCTGAAGGCATTTACCCGTCTTTGATTCTTGCGATCTTCCAAAGCATAAAAATTTGGTTGCAGCCGAATCTAGGCATTTCCTTTTTGTTGTTTTTTTTTTGTTTACTTTAAATGCAAAAACTGGCGTCACGGTATTTTCTGGTAACTGTCAAAATTATACATATGCCTTTCTTAGAAAGAATACTAACATTTCAGCTTTTTTCCAATAATACCGATATGACTTCCTAAAATAAACGAGCTGATTGTTGTTGTGATTGTTTTTGTTTACAGTGAAGTACTATATTATCGATAAAATAAAGTTATGAATATAATATCCTCGAATTCTTTTGTAGCAACGAATTTTATGAACCCAATTCTGGAGTACTTTTTCCACTAAATCAAGATATGAATAGCGCAGTTAGTATTGATAAATAATACTTGAAGTAAGTCTGGTTTGTTGCTAACGACCAATGACTTCAAATAACTCCACAAGAAGTAGTCTAATGGTTCTAAATCACAACTTTTTGGAGGCCATACAATGACAAAATTTCTTGAAATAATCTTATCTCCAAATTTTTTAAGTAATCGAATCCCCAAACTAATTCGGTTGTTGCACGTGCTATGTGAGCCTTAGCACCGTCTTGTTGAAACCAGATGTTGTCAAGATCAACTTCTTCCAATTGCGACTATAAATCGTTGGTTATCATTGATCTATACCACTTTCCATTGACAGTATCAGTGTCACCAGGTTTATTTCGAAAGAAGTACAGAAAGATGATTCCACCACACCAAACCGTCAATTTAAGTGAATGTAATGGTTGTTAATGAATAATTTGTGTATTTGCTTTGCATCAGAACCATCAGTTTTGTTTATTTACTTCGCTACTCAGATAAAAGTGCGTCTCATCGGAGAAGATGAATTTTTTAAAATAATCGTCATTGTTTTCAAGATGTTCCAAAACAAAATCACCAAACTTACGACGCTTACGGTGTCCTAATGGCTTCAGTTCTTGAATGAGAACAATTTTGTATGTTTGCAAGCCCAAATCCTTTCGCAAAAAGACAGTCCCAATTCGTTTAGTTGGAATCAACAAATTTCCCCCTCAGCAAAGTCAGCAATATTTTCATTAATTCGAGCTATTCTTTGTCTTATTGGTACTTGCATATTATATACATATATAGAAATTGTAAGCTGGAAACTTTCAACAAATCGACAAATAGCGAGCAGTGATGGATGATTAATACGGCCATGAAATGGGGAAAGCGCATGAAAAAATGCAATGGGGAACGATTATTTTGAAAAAATGTTGAATTATTTGTAAACGTTGGCGGGTCCCAAACCCTGCGCACAATCATGGGAAGGATGTTCCGCCTTCTCACTTTAGATCGCCTTCAAGCAGAGGTTTTTTGGTTACCAAGAGGATACCTGGTCTAAAACCGGAAGTCGTGAGCTGCTTGAGCCATATGTAAAAGAATCGTTTCTAGCCATTCCAAAGTGAATAAATGGCACACATGGCTATAGCCACATAAGCGGTGTCTAAGCCAATAAAACAGAAGAAGAGGAATAGAGAATAGGAATAGGTAAGTCCGCCACGAAATTTGTAACATCCAGAATGAAACATCGTAAATCCTATAAAAATATGTAAATGCATGAAGAGCTGAATCCATTTAGCCGAGTCCGTCTATATATACGAGAACTAGTCTTTCAGTTTTTGAGATATCGACCTGAAATTTTGTCGGATCACTTTACCATATAACTACCATAGAAACTGATTCTAGTTATTGTAAGAAAACTGGAGCCCGTTAAGGGTATAAGAGCTTCGGTGCATCTGTTCTTTTTCTTCTTGTTTTTGATATGAAGTTATGCCATATATACGCAGAGTTTCTTTATACAAGTATAACTGCCAAAATTTCAATTGCAGATCAAACAAATACTGTTTGAGATAATAACCAATGAAATAATTTTCTTAAATAATAATGGAATTTATGGGGTATAAATGACAAATAATAGAAATGTCTAAAAAATTCCCATGGATTTACATAAATACTATTATGAGAAACAGGGAGTATTTGCAAGTTTTTATTCAGATCATTCGATGCACAGAAATGGTACAAAATATTTGTACAATCTTGCATTGAACCGTATTAACTTCGTGTGTTACAATTGAGCCGCATTTTCAGCAACATGTGTACCTCTAGATACAAGTATTGTACAATCTTTTCTCTTAATAAGCAACTATTGCAGAGCTTCCAGAAATAACTAAAACTAAACATTAAAAACAAGAATATATACGTACGTGCATATTTACAATATTGTATATTAAATATATATACATACATATACATATATTTCGGTATTTTACTTCTCTCATGTAGCCTTAGCCTTAGTAAGCCTTAATATAAATATTTGTGTTAGTTATATTGCACATATATAATAAGATCATCTTAGCACACAAGGATTTGTAATGCTCGCACTCGTTGTGCATGTACTCGATAAGCACTTGTGTTTATACGCCTGAAAGCACACTACCACCTGCAGAGTGTACGTGCTAGTGACACTACAAACATATTCGCCTACGAGAGCTGAAATTATAAAGAGCAAAACTAACCAAATAGGATGGAAGTAAAATCATTTTGGCCAGTAGGCATTAAATAAAGGAATTGCTGCAGTGGCAAAAAACCAACGCAAGATAAACCATGTGCACACGCACACACTTACATGTGCATATGTATATATCGACTACATGCAGGCGTGTGAATTTATGTGTGCAAGTTGATTACATTTGTTTGCAGGTGCACTTAGTGCAGCCTCAACCAAAATACATTTGCCGAATTACATAATACTTGTAACGAAGCTTATGTATGCAAATATGAGCTTGAAAGTAATGTTCTCAAATATGACTACATAGAGGATAAAGTTAACTTTAGAGCTTGTAAGTTAAGTAAAATTATCGTGCAGTGAGGGGTCTATAATTCAATGAGCGGGCATATTGTTATTGTTGTTTTGTGTTTTGAAAACTTCATTCAAGAGTCGGTGTTGCGTACTTATGGCAGGAGTGCAGGAATATCGGTTATTTAGTGAAACACAAAAGTTTGTTCTACTTAAAATATTTGTAAATGACTGAAAAGCATAAAACCAATGAAAATTTTGTGTAATATTTGCATACATGTAGTATTTACTTAGTTCTAAGTTTATTCAAAACTTTTAAGTAAAAACGGTAATTGAAAGTCGTTGTGTAGTTTTAGCAAATTCATGAAAATATTATTTACCAAAAGCATTTCAGCACAAATTTATGTATTAATGGGCTGCGTTTTTCCAATTTATTTATCGCAATATCTACTATGAAGAAATCATCGAGTGAAATATAACAAATAAGTAAGGATGGACAAAATTCGATTAGGTATGTACATTTTACGTTGTCGCAGTCTTTGCCTCTGCCTTTATCACTATATCTCAATCTTTCTTTCTCTCTCTGTATATAGTGGACACAGCGTGCACCGATTTTGGTTAGATTTATTATGTAAACCTTAAATATTTTATTTAAAATTCTTTATCGGCGTAGACTCCGCTTACACGGTTAGAAAGCACAAAACAGCCGAAGTCACTCAAAGATAATAGAATTGAACAGCATAAAATGCCGGCTTGGCTAAACTCTAGTTTTTAATCTATCAAACTGGACTGGAGAAACAGTATATGTTCAATATTGTTCACACCAGTCAAGAGGTCGGTGTGTTTAATATACATATTTAGCTTACATAACAGTCTGTATTTCGGAATTCTGTGGTTTGCAGCTAAAACTTGATACATTTTAAAGTAACAAACTTGGCTGCTAAAGCATGGTGGGATTGTTTAATGTTCGCACCTCGTATGTAACCTTCTAGGACCTTCTAAAACTGCCCAAAGAAAATTATTGAATTTTAAGTTGCACGGTTGGGTACTGAACCAAAAAAGATGTGACCAAAATAACCATTCAGTCGTTATATGAATCTTCCCCACTTTCCAAATCAAATATACCTAAAAATTACTTTCTGCTGGTTTTAAGACTACTGATTGAAAGAATTTAAAAAAAATCGTATGCTTATGATTTGCTGTTCAATTAAAATAATCGAATAAAAATTATACCGAAACATATCGTGATAGAGTGTCCTAATTGAATTGATGTAAGTAAAAAAAAAAACTTTTAATTCCGTGTAAAAACTCAGTACCTTTGAATGTGTTATCTAGTTGATAAGTTGGTTAGAAAAGGGAGAGGCATGAGCGCTAGATCGCAGGCAGTCGCACTTAGAATATTTTTAAGGCGCATTATGCTCCCGGGTAGTAACACAATTAAGCTTCATCCAGCAACTCAATGGAATCAGTAAAAATCAAAATTATTTTCCCCCATAACTGCCCAATATTATTTAAAGAGGAACATGGGGAGAGGCTGAAAATATCCGCCGACTAGAAACACAGCTAATGTTCCATTTTTCCTAATTTTTTGAAGATGGGCTTTTAAAAGTAGTAGCCCAGTGATACCCTAAATTATTAATGTTCTAAATTCTAATTCCTAATACAGTGAGTCTTATTTTTGGTGCTACCTATAGCTTTAATTGCAGCTTGGCTGTGCAGTAGAAAGATTATGAACTTGCTCGTTTGAGCAGAAGCCCACATTTCACCTTCTGTTATGTCCACAATTCCAATTTGCAAGACAGGATTGTTCGATAGTTATTTAGTCTGAAGCTGTCTTCGGTGTTTGGATTATTACTGAAGAAACACATTGTTCCTTTTTGACCCTTTAATCCGTCGCTGATTTGCCTAAAGTCCTGAGCCGGTTGGTCGTAAGCATTGCCTCTTACTTCTCAATATTTACTTCACAGTATGTTTTGGCCGGACATCGAGAAAAACCTCCGGACCATTTGATGAAATAGTTTTAAGTGTGTCCGTAATCCCCAGTAAACAGTCCGTTTCACCTGTTAAGGGTGTTTATTACGCCACTTTTTTGATAATGCCATACACCATCCCAACATACTTTAATATGGGAAGGATAACACTTGTGTATAACCAATAAACCATGCGGGGTCGTAAAACGAAAGACTTTGAAAAGAAGATAGGGAGTAAAGTTCTCACTATCGAGTACTTGTATTAATTCATTGATTAAGGTGACCCAAAGTAAAGGGAACGGATGCCACGTTGAAGGGTATCGTGTGCGATTTGTGGATCGAATTTTATACCTTCCTCATCGTATATGATATCAACTAATTTCATTAAAGTATCTTCGTAAAGTTGCAATGACAATAGAAATAGAGGCAGCATGTGAAATTGCAAGCAATAAATATAGCCAATATTCATATATAAACATATATGTACGTAAACCATGCTAAACCATAGTTGCAAGAATAACGGATAAATGAGAAAACCTAGTTATAAATAAAATATTTGTTTTTAATATTTTAATATTGCAGATATGCTAATCCAAGAAAAGTGCACCTAGTTTTACATAGAAACTTACACACATTAACACTAATGCGTGGGAAACTAAATCCCAGCAGCCATAAACACATACATATAACGGGTGATTTTTTTTGAGGTTAGGATTTTCATGCATTAGTATTTGACAGATCACGTGGGATTTCAGACATGGTGTCAAAGAGAAAGATGCTCAGTATGCTTTGACATTTTATCATGAATAGACTTACTAACGAGCAACGCTTGCAAATCATTGAATTTTATTACCAAAATCAGTGTTCGGTTCTTTTCTTTTTTATCGACAAATTTTGTTCAGCGATGAGGCTCATTTCTGGTTGAAAATGGCTACGTAAATAAGCAAAAATTGCCGCATTTGGGGTGCAGAGCAACCAGAAGCCCGTTCAAGAACTGCCCATGCATCCCGAAAAATGCACTGTTGGTGTGGTTTGTACGCTGGTGGAATCATTGGACCGTATTTTTTCAAAGATGCTGTTGGACGCAACGTTACGGTGAATGGCGATCGCTATCGTTCGATGCTAACAAACTTTTTGTTGCCAAAATGGAAGAACTGAAACTTGGTTGACATGTGGTTTCAACAAGATGGCGCTACATGCCACACAGCTCGCGATTCTATGGCCATTTTGAGGGAAAACTTCGGACAACAATTCATCTCAAGAAATGGACCCGTAAGTTGGCCACCAAGATCATGCGATTTAACGCCTTTAGACTATTTTTTGTGGGGCTACGTCAAGTCTAAAGTCTACAGAAATAAGCCAGCAAACTATTCCAGCTTTGGAAGACAACATTTCCGAAGAAATTCGGGCTATTCCGGCCGAAATGCTCGAAAAAGTTGCCCAAAATTGGACTTTCCGAATGGACCACCTAAGACGCAGCCGCGGTCAACATTTAAATGAAATTATCTTCAAAAAGTAAATGTCATGAACCAATCTAACGTTTCAAATAAAGAACCGATGAGATTTTGCAAATTTTATGCATTTTTTTTTTTTTTTAATTTATCAAGCTCTTAAAAAATCACCCTTTACATATATGCTCATATGAACATATACCTTTGTGAAATGTAGCTTTAGCTAGAAAACTATAAATTTATTCTGCTAAAGTTTGCATTATCAACGTAATGTGCGCGCAGTCTTTCATGCAGATCATAGCTTCCACATACATACATACACACACGAACGCATGCCTTTGGGGTAATACAGAAATATTTGTCTAGCTTTGGAAAATATTTTTATCCCTTTCATACCGACGACAGCCGCCGGGTGAAAATATGACAATGAAGTTCGTTTTGAGGATTGGCAGATATGACGCAGGGGCTAAGTGAGGCATTGATAACACACATGACAAAACGTAAAGTGTGTTGTTGTACATGTGTATATATCTATCTGCAAAAGGATTGAGAATAAATAACACAGGAGAAGAATTTGTTGTGTTTATTTGTCATTTTGTTATATTTCAGCAAAACGCTAGCGATTTCAGCAGAGAGATTTCAATCGAACTCGAATTTTATTTTTCTGTTCAATCGTTTTACTTTGAAGGTTTTGAAGTGTTTTACTTTCGATTTAAAACAAGAACTGGATCTGCTTTCATTGTTTTTAAAATTTGTTGGTAAGCTGTGTTAACTTTAGTTATAGAGGTTGTAAGCTAAATTTTAGATTTACATACTTGCATTCTTACTAAAATGAGAAAGCTGCATATTTTAGGTTGTCAAATAACTCCCTTCCGCCTTTTTGTCTTTTGAATTTCGTGGCTATATGTATATAAAGTGCTACAAAGCTCGTATCTGACAATATATCTTTGAAAGGTCTTGACATAACCTACAAAACGACGCTATGCATGATTAGTTTGGATTTTGCGTTCAACAGTTATAGACGTATAAACATGGAGTTCACTAACGCCGAAATTCGCGCTATTTTCGCGCTTCCTTAAAGGCAAATTCGCTAGAAAAACGTTCCGTGAGATTAATGGAGTTTTGGGGGATGATACTCTATCACTTCGAACTGCGGACGAATGGTTTCGACTATTCAGAATGGGTGAAAACGAAACCATGGATAAGGCAGCCGGCGGAAGTCCTGTGTTCCCGATCAAATCAGGAAAACAGTGAGTTAGACCGGCATGTGGCATATTGTGACATCGCCCAGAAAATAGGAGTTAGTCACCAAACCATTTTAAACTATCTGCAGAAGGCTGAATACACAAAAAAGCTTGATGTTTGGGTGCCGCATGATTTGACGCAAAAAACGCTTCTGGACCGAATCTGCTGCTGAAACGGAACGAACTCAACCCATTTTTGAAGCGGAGGGTAATCCGAGTTCTTCGCAAATCAGGAGCGAGGCTTCTACGAGGGGGGTACTATGAAGTTACCGTCTAGATGGAAGCAGTTTATCGAACGAAACGGCGCTTATTTGAACTAAATCCGATCAATGTAACACTTTTTATAAAGCATTGAATAAAGAGCAAAAAAGAGGAAGGGAGATATTTAAGAATCTTATATAAGCCAATAAAAGAAATATTTTACAAAATTTAATAAAATCATATGGTGCTCTGTCAGTGTGTTTCCACAGCATCGACAAAATCTTGGTAAAAATAGATTCTGAGTAGTACGGGCATCTCGAGGTTGTGAATGCATAGAAGTTATAAGCTGCTGGGGGGCCTAAGATACAGATAGCACCAGAGCCTGTGACAAAAATGATGGCTTCTTTTCAGTAGTTGAGGTTCAAAAAGACCATTACTTTATCGATGTCTACTCTGTAAGGTTCAGAAACTTACCAAATACAGCTGCATCTCAACACTTGTGACTTTACACTTTCAAATGTCTAATGGAAATGGTGGGAATAAAAATTATACAATTAAGCAAATTTGTACTGTCTGGAAAGTGCTCTACCAATTTACAAGAACGGATACAGGAGTTCCTTTCTTATTGATTCACAAAGGACCGTATATAGTAGTACAAGTGTTACCCTTGGATCAGAAATCGATCCTAACCTAACCCTAACCTAGATTACGGTTTTAAATTAACCAGTTAAAAGTGAATAACGAATAAGATCGACTACATTCCAAGAAATCATAGCGAAAATCCCACTGTTTCTTGAAGTTTGGTTAAACGAATATATCGGATTTGGAGTACACAGATTATCTGTCCGCATTAGGAGCGGTAACTTTAATCTTTACATTCTTTATATTAAATTTACGGAATGAAGTCAACCGGTTGGATGGAGTTTCTTCATGAGGCATAAGGTTGCTAGAAATTTATCTTTGTATCGATGGCAGCTATTTATGGGTTCTATCACAAGAGAAAATTTGCCTATCTGTGATTTCTTAACCTCTTAAATATTAAGAATAAATGCTTTAGAAAAAATAACCGGCCTCAAAAGTCATTCCATGAGAAAAAGCATGTTTTTAGACCGATTGCGGGCGTGCTCACACTGTAAACAGAGAATGAATTCCACATTTTCACTATTTTATGAATGAAACTAACGTGACCTCATCCAAAAGTAAACAATTTTGAAATCCGACTTGTCCGTCCCACTATTCCTCCTAGGCAAATATGAATATCTCATCACTCACCACAAAAGTATAAGATTCTGATTTAGGAGAGTTGATAGAAAAATAATATTTTCATTCGCTGCGAAAGGTGTGCTTGAGCAGAGCTTTACAAACGGTCTTAAATACCGTTAAGGCTATTTAAAAATTTATCGAATTATGCTTTATGAATTGCCTTTTTTATTTAGTTAACCTTAGTTAAATTAACTCAGCTCCGAGTGTATATTAATACTTATTCGCTTTGTTGTCGCATAATAACCTGAAATTTAATAACTGCTCTCATTTGCTTTGTATTTGACTCCGAAATTATTTTTTTTCTTTTCGTTTTTTTATGTTTTTCTTTCACTCACTCCAAAGATTTAATAATAACCCAAAAAGAATTCATCAAAGTGAAGCAAATTGCAGCTGACGCTGATTTCCGGCAATTCATACCGTAATATTTCATAACCATCACACTCAAATACCCAATGTTTCTCTTTTTTTTTCAAATGTATACATTACATGTTTTTTATGTTTTTATTTTTCGTACAAAGGCAGATACTTAACTAATGGTTACAACAGCTTGACACAGCTGTTAGGCGACTTTTGAGTGAATAAAAAAGGTTTGTCGGTCGAACTGAATAACCTTTTTGGGGAGATTTGAATGCAATGGCTTGTATCAAAATCAGGGCAGACAACACATGCGAAACTGTTGAATACTGAGCAGAAAAAGTGGCGGCGGCAATCAATCTTTAGTTGCCCTTCGTTACATATTTATTTAATGGTTGTCTTTTAAAAATAAATATACTCCCGAATTACAACATTAGGCAACATTTGTGGCATATCAAATTACACAAAAAATTTCAGGAAATGCCCATATTGTACTTGGTTCTATGAATAATGCTGTAAAAATGATAAAAAGGCAACGGGTATTCATAGCTATTTTGAGCGATTTTCTACACTTAAGCTCGTTTTCTTCATAAATGGGCTTTGTAAGGCTCGTTTGAAGTATTTTCCTTTATGCCTTTAATAATGTAAATGTTATAAACAACAACAATTTCTTTATTAAACTGAAGTTCAATACCCGCATGTTTTGTATGTGCCACTTAAGCCCTATCAAAAATCACTTGTTCCATAATCCAGTTAGGCCAACACTTATGCGCTAAGTGAAAGCACCAAAGCACTCAAAATTATTTATGGACAATTGTAGCAATTAAAAGTTTCTGCGCTTCCTCGTAGTTAGCAGTATACGTTAGATATTTACATTTATCGCACATGTAATACATATGGGCTTTTAAAGGGCTGGTTGTGTGTAATGCTACTAACCGAACGCCTACGGCAATGCGACGTACGTATTTAGACTGTTAGTGGCTGGCTCGTTTAATTCTAAATGTAGGCGTTAGGCATATGCATTGCTACAAAAATCATTTTAGTTCAGGGCAAGCAATAATTGCCTGATCTAAATCTTTCTCATAAAAAACGAAACTGTTATGACCATATATGTACATATGTATCTCGCAAACTGACTTTATTCGCGTTTAACGTTGTTGTTATTCATGCGGGTAGGTGAAAGTAAGCTTTACTCACGTGGTCATCGTATATTAAAATGGGTAATTTCTTAAACCAATCATGGCAATTATAGCTTAAATTGAAAATGTGAAGTTTAATTTGTTTAGAAAATACAAATGGCTTTCTCCCAGTTCAAACGAAAAGTTCACCTTCTTATTACGATCTCTAGAACAAAACATTATACCTTCGGTCAAGAAAAGTACCGGAATTTATAAATACTCGTAAAACAAAAATTTTGCAATCGTCATCCAAATTTATTTCATCGCCTTCAAAGTAGCACCAATTTGAAGCGATGCACATGTGCCAATGCTTCTCCAATCGTCAAAACATTTTGTTGCACTTTCCGGGATGGCCTTCAACTCTCGGGTTGAATTTGCTTTGATGTCTTCAATTTAGTCGAAGGGTATTCCCGAAGTGGTTATTTCAGTGTGAAGAAAGGTATTAAAAAGTCACATGGAGCTAAATCAGGGAGATTCGATACTTCTTCAATGCTATTTGTTGAGTGTTTGGCCAAAATTTAACCCAAATATGAAAAAAATTTTCGTAAAATTCGACAAACACTGACTGAGGTCAACTGACATACATAAACAGCTGCTGTAAACACACTGGTTGACAGATCGCATCATAATTTAGGACAGTTATACCAACTCAGAAAATTGAACTGTCTTCCATATAAGCGGGAGATGAGAGGGGGAAATGAAGAATTCCCGATACTTATCTTGACAGAATGTACTTACGTAGTGGGGCATATAGGTATAATGAACGCAAATATTTATATTCCGAAACAAATTATACTAAAGCGAAAGGATGTAAATAATTTTTATACCAAGTACATAAATACATTGTGAAAAAAAAAAAAATTAGAAATGTCTCCGGTAACCGATATTGTAAAAAAAATGTATTTTGCTAAATTGGTAGGACTATTCTTAATTAGTATGCCAAATATGAGCGCGATCTGTTAACCAGGTTGTTTAGATCGGCTGCTTAAGACGATACACCTCACTAGTGGGTTGCAATTTTTAAAATGGATAAAAATGTCGAACGCTCCCCTTCAACTTGGCTTCAACTGAAATTTTCTGTACATTTGAAAAAGCGCTTAAAGGCAAGGAAGAACACAACACTAAAAATTATATAAGGATACTGTGTTCAAATTCTAGCAACCAAAACTATCTTTGAAAAGCTCGAAAGTCTTTCAAGCCACCAGTAGATTCCAACATGGTTCTAAGACAGTTGAATGATAATTGGGCACGAAGTGATGAGGAAAAGATGAATTGCTTTGCAAATCCCATAGAAAAGGTATTTCAACCTAATTGCCCAAAAAACAACTTTAAGTTGCCAACGTTGCTCAAATCCGCTAACGAGCCGATGGTGTCCATTAGAACTTCTTCTTCTGAAGTTACACGAATCTTAAAGGAGCTAAACCCGAAAGAGGCATCAGGACACGATAATACAAATATTACTCCAAAAATGATAATTGAGTTCCCCCCTTTAACGCAATTCTTAGTCTTGAATACTATCCAATTTCGTGGAAAAATTCGGAGATCTTCATGATAGATAAACCTGGGAAAGATATCTCCAGCAGCTATTAACGTATTGACATCCACTTTGCCCTATCAGAGAATCAAGTGTATTACAGCAGCACTTAACTTTTTTTGAAGAATGGCTAGCCAATTGGCGTATAAATATTAACGAGCAAAAATGCAAACATGTTACATTCTCGCTAAGACCAGAATCGTTTTGGACAGTTAAAATAAACAATGTTCTAGTACCCCAAGCGAATGAAGTAACTTATCTTGGGATTCACCTGGATCGAAGGCTCACGTGGCGAAAACATATAGCGAGTAAAATAAATTACATGAAGTTAAGATCATCAAATTTAAATTGGCTTTTAAACAAAAATTCTAAACTTAGCCTAGACAACAAAGTCTAAGAAGTTTTGGAGGGACAGACGGTCAATGAGGAGTTCTTTTTGGATGGATTGCGGCATTTGCGTGAGAATGTCCGTCAAAAACGGCCGGAATTGTGGAAGAACAATTCATGGATTTTATAATGGAATTCAGAGCAAAAAACACAATGAGTACCAATTTTCAACCACAAATTGATGAACTTTCTGTTAGCCAATTGACTGATATATTTCAATGAATTAAACTGAATTCCAATGACAAACATTTTATGGACTTTAACTATCACTTTCTTCTCCTCACCCTGGCATTGGGTTTTGAACATTCTTTCATTATAATGACATTGTCAGCGTACGTAAAAAAATTATACAAATACGCACAAGCATTTGAACAAATATTGTCCACCGCTTTTGCTGTACCGAATTGATTAAAAATAAAATAGTTATCAGAAACTTTTCGACAAATTACAAAAAATAAATAATTAAATACCGACATTGAGGGTTCACTTCCAATTTGAGGAAGTAAATACAAATTTGAAAGTAAATAAAAACTTTAGCCAACGAGTTTATTGGCAAGTTAAGTTGAGCGCAATAATTTGTGCAAACGTTCGTGACGGAAAGGCGAAAAGTGTAGTACATGTGTACTCAAATCGCTTTACAAGTCACATGCTTAAAGGAGTGAGCGACTGCCAAGTTACACGGTGATGGCAAATTGCGTTTACAACTTGTATGACCTTGCAGGCGATTGGACCAAGGAAAGACACATAAAAATGCACTACAAGCCTAAATACTTGGAAAACTAGTTATATGTGTGCTGTGTATGTGTTGGTTAGTGCAAAGACATGCATGTAATATGTTTGGCTGTGGCCAAAATTTGCGGAAAACTTTCGCATGCGCATGCCTGATTGCCGTTTGCCAGCTATTAACTGCAATGAGTTGTAAAATTTTAAAAGCGCTCAATGCTCCACAAAACTCTCAAGTCATTCGTGTTGATTTTGGTTGCAGAAACAAAAAAAAAGGTAAGTAAGAGAGAAACAAATACCGCAACACTCGGTGGCAGAAGTGCTGGTCGAAAGTAATGGAAAAACTATTGGTGTATGATAAGTGGTTTATTGACAATTAGTGTGAGCATAATTCAATGCGTGTCTGTAAGTATGTATGTTAAGAGTTAACATTGTATGTGTGGTTTTTTGAAGTTTTTATTCCCTGAACAGGGTTTACTAAGTTTGCCTCGAAGTTTGTAATGCCCAGAAGGAAACGTCTGAGATCTTATAAGGCGATTTAACCATGTCTGTCTGTCGGCCCGTCTATCAGTCTTCAGATCGAAATCAAGTGAAGTGTTGTATGCGAAACTTCGTAATTTGACAAGAAATATTTTCTATTAGTGAAGGGTATTAAAGCTTCGATGTAGTCGAACTTGACACTTTTTCTTCGTCTTTTTTCTTTAGTTAATTATAAAAATCAAAAGAAGGAAACAAGTTTGCCATAAAATAGTCAAACTTCACCTGTTTATATCTTTGAAACAGTTAGGTTTACGAAAAACTCGTTGTTGTTCATTTCTTAGAGCATTCATAAATTCATAAAACCCATGAAACGGAATATTTTGCAAGTACTTGGAAGCGACACACAAACTTTTCTATCTTATAATAAGAAAGATATAAAACTTGTAGACGGAGATCCTTCTCGTTACAATTAAGAGCTCATTCTTGGGAATCCTTTGTTGGAGGTGTCTGTCAACCGATTTTTCAGTGTAACAAGTGAAAAAAAAACTCCATTTTTTGTCTCACTCTACTATCTGCATATTATATTATCTATATATATTTTATGTCAGTGTGTCCTTTGTGATCTCTAGCAAAGTTTTTGTGTATGGGCCAAAGGAGGCCTCTGACTTTGTATCCACTGCTTGTCTATGATTCATTCTTGTTCCAAAAATAAACTCAACAAAACAGAACTAGACTCTCAGTAAAGAAAATGTTGAACAAAGTTATCGACGCCATAATTTTCACTAGAAAATTCAAACGTGAAAACATACAATTGCCATATATCCCAATGATCCCGACGGATATGCTATTCGAGTTCAAACGCACAGTTCCCGGTGTCATTCGCTTTCGCAATGACTATCAAGCAAGCAATTGTGAGGTTAAATTTGGAGTCTACGCTTCTCACACGGACAGCTCTATGTGGTCTGCTGACGAATCAGAAGGTTGATTTATTCGTTTACCATCCAGATGAAAAACAAGAAATTTTCTTATCCCACAGTACTTCAATAAATATCGAGTTGAAACAAACGCGAGATGAACAAATCAATAAAATTACTTAAAATTAATTGTACATTGTTCCTTTCAATTTATTTGAGTTGGTCGCGTAGCAACGCGCGCAGGTTACAGCTGGTATCTATCATAGTACAAATAATGATTTCTGTATTCGGCTGTACGCCGTATAGTGCAGGCGCCAAAGGAACTTGAGTATGCAAAATATGAGGACCGGCAACTATGCTCAAATTTTTGTACCTTTGATCCCAAACAACAAAAAAACACATGCTGCCGGCAACTGTGCTGGTCCATTTCCCTTTGCCCCACCCCCCTCTCTTCACTATGCGCATCGATGTGCCATAGCAGCCCTTGTAATAGTCAGCAGCAACTAATTGTTAGTGCTTAACTGTTCATATTGTTGTATCTAAGCAAAATTATTGATGTTTTCTTTTATTCAATCGTTCTATTAGTGTTATAGTTAAACAAAAACGTGGACAATGTCGCTAGATATGATAAATGTAAAGAAGCGAAGACTAAACAAAGTATCGTGTTTGTTTTGTGATAAAACGGATAATTTAGTTAAGAAACCGAAACCACAATCGTTCATCAGCATTCAAAATGCAGCAAATCGGAGAAAAGATAACATTAGTGAGAAAGTAAAAAATAATACAGACTTTCCTGAACACAATTGTTCATGGCATCGAACTAGTATGGCAACTTACATTAGTGAAGAAAAAATAAGGCGTCGAGAAGTGGCATTGTATAAGCAGGAGTGTTTCTGGTACTGAATCTGTCCGTAAATCATCAAGAGCTTCTTTATTCAAACCATTTAGAAGCCGATTCAAGGATGTTTTCTCACATGTTTCACGCAGTAAAATTCCAATCTGCCCATATCATAATCCTTAGCGTTGATACAGATGTTTTTATCTTGGGAATTTATTTTTTGGATAAATTAGCACGCCTAGGTTGTTTAAGACTGTGGTTCGACGGTTCATATAAAAATAAATACATTTCAGGATGTCATTTGGCTGCTGAATCCCTTGGCGAAAACATTTGTCGTATTTTGCCAGCATTACACTCTCTAACTGGTTGCGATTAGACTAGCAGATTAGCTTCAAAAAAAAAAGGTCTAAAAGCTGCATCGTTAGATTTTGTACAAAAAGCACTAAGGCATTTAGGGAATCCATACCTAAGTGTCGAACAGTTAACAGAAGTAGAAACTATTTGCGCCTATCTTTTCTCACAAAAAAAATTAACTGCTGATCAACTTCAAATCAAATGTCAAACACAGGCTTGTTCTTGCAAAAAATCACAACTTAGCTGTATTTTGTTATGCAAATGCATTAATAATGACTGTCAAAACAAAAAAGATTGTTAATTCACTTTTTTTAAATTTATGTAAAAATTTGATTTTTTGTAATAAATTTTTTTTCCAACAATTCTTCTTCTTGAATTTTTAATTTTTTCCTTTTTTATTCCTATTGAGTAGATATAAGTATCTTTAATCATAAAAAACAATTGGATATATTCAATAAAAAAAAAACAATTAAAATTGTAAAGCATTTGGTCCGACCAATTTATCGGGGATGGAGTAAAAAAAAAAATTGGACCAATAATTCTCCCGGCAACATTCAGAATCATAATCTGCAAGCTTTTCTTTGTTCAAAACTATTTATGGAATGCGGTCCTCATATTTTGCACACTCAACTCCACTTAGCTCCCGGTCTAGTATATATTAATCGAAATTGTGAAGCAATATTCTATTCAGTATACTTGTAGCTTGCATTCAAACCAAATATAAATGTTATCTGATCGAAGCTATATATCAAAGGGGGAATTACGATCTTTCCCTTGACTTAATTTCATACATATTCAATTTCAGGGTTATTCTAATGAAACTTAGCCAACGCTATTTTCTGACGATAATGGTAGAGTAGATGTGAAGTGGATCAATTCGTTTAAAATAATAACGACAGACTTATTTACTTCTATAATACTGGATTTCTTAGTATTACAACAAAATTGGTATAACCAAAATTTCATCAAGTAATCTCAAACCAATTAATTTGTTGATTTTTTGGTCAGCAAATTAAAGAAATATAGCTACTGTTAATTAGGTTGGTATCTTATGTATAAGATACATGTATAAGATACATTTTAGCTGATTCCGAAAGATGGGCAATTCTACGAAATATTTTCTACAAAAAACATATGAAAGTCTTTTTAGCTCCTGACGGGTAAATATTCTCGAAAAAGACATTCCATAAGTTTAAAACTTTTTTCGAGATTTAAATTGCGACTTTTCGGGTAGTTACATATTTATACCAGAAAACACTTGCACATTTACTCTTACGTAGGTTACTGTTGCTACAAACTGTCAGCAAGGTGAAAGATATTTTAGCCATATGCACGAGAAATTGTGATAATATTTTTTAGCAGTTACCAATTCATCGCGAGATGCTTTGTACTGTCAAAAACGCGCGCTCAAGCTTGAAGCGATTTTTCAAAACCATCAAATGTCAATGGGTTCTTCAAGCACCTGCAAAATATTGCCACTGCCTGAGCTGCAGAGTTGGTTGATACTTTTTGAGCGTGTATATGTGTAGTCGTCTCTCAATGATTTCGTATTCGCCTGCATTTGCCCGCACTTATTCACAGCTATCAATTTCGGCTGGCCTCTGCCCGGTTTTCCGTAAATATGTAACTGAGGCGCTCCATAAATTCCCAACTTGCCCTGACAATTGTTGCTATGCGTGTATGCAACAATCGCTCTGTCAGCTACTGCTGCACAGTGCCTTTGACGGCAATACCGCCTCTGCTATTGCATTTGCCACAACAGCTGATACATAATTTTGCTCTCCCTCACGCTCGACCGCCTCTGGAACTACGTACCATATAGCTCGAAGTTTATTCGATGCGCGTATCTTTGCGGAGTGTTAAGCGCCATACGATGCACATCATAAATACCGATCGGGGAGTTCAGGCCTCTGCTTACAATAACAACAACAACAACAGTGACAGTTTTTGCGCTAACTCCCCCATCGGTGCCGGCATGTTTCTATTAACTGGTTAGCGGCTCTTCCGCCCGAACGCTGTCGTTTGTGGAATGACAGACGACAGGCGATAGGCGACAGACGGTGGCCGACGCGTCCCGGCGTGGTCGCATAGCGTGCGCCAAACATGAGCCAGGAAATATTGTTTTATTTTTGGATGCGCGAGTTTAGCGACATTTTCACGTTTTAGAATTTACAATGGCGCTGCTGGTTTATTGCTTTCTATTTTTTGGGCTGGTTGTTCGGTTACTTAGTTGGTTGGTTTGATTGTGTTGACGCTGCGCTTTTGTTCTTTTTCGTTTGTGTCCCTGATGCATCCTCGAACGCTAACTTGATAGATACTGGTGTAAACGTGTGTATATGTGTATGTGCTTACTTATATACAAGTATATGCTTTTGTTTTTGTTGATGTTGGAGAATTAACAGTGCTGTTGCGTAGTGCAAATAATCCTTGTTGCGCGTTTAGCAGCGTCGCGGGTTATTCCTCTGCCTGAGCTGTCAATTGTTTGTGTCGCTCGATGGCATTTACACGCTTAACGGATTTATTCTCTCTGGCACGTTGGTTGGCGTATGTTTCATAATTAAAGTCCTCATTCCCACTAAAAATTTTAGCTTTGGAGTTCTGGGAAAAATTGTTTAAAATGGCTGGGGAGTTCGCCTATGCATTGCCTCTGCATACGCTCACAGTAAATGGAAAAATTTGGGACTTTCAATTGACAACTCGCAATCATGTTTGTTAGTACAAGTTGCAAAAGAGTTCAAAGAGAGATTTAGATCACCAAAATAAAATTACTTTACTGTTTTATTGTTTAATAGTGCGCCCAAAAGCTTTATATAATAAATTATCAAAGTGAATAAAGAAAAGTGCTTCTAAAATCAAGCCTTTGAACTCGAGATAGAACTCCGCTCAAAATGCAATTATAATTATAAATTATAATGTTCAGGGCAATATAAGTACAAACATAATTCTAAACCACTACTTCTATGTCAAAAATATATCGGAGAAAAGTCATTGCCTTTAAATGTCTTCAAAAATTTTAATACCGGTTCGGTAGCGTGAAGCTTCGAGCCTTTAAAATAGGTGCTTGGTTTTATCAAACATTCTGGCAAGAGTGAAACCTTTTTATTTCGAAAAACGCTTTTTGATTCTGCGGTAGAGTGAATAACGATTCTTATTTTAAATATCAGTCGTATCACAAGATGCATGAGTCGAAGAAAAAAAGTGGAATCCACCAAAAGCAAAGCCTTTTCATTTGTAAAAAATCGTAATTAAGTTAAATTAATTAAATTATTCAGTATATGAGTAAAATTATCAACCAGTAATAATATTATTAGCAATAAAAGGTTTGCTCCTTAATATTCCTATCTTTCGATAAATTGCATTATTTAACGAAAAAATTCTTCCGTATTTGTTATGGTCGAGTTATAAATTAATTAAAAAAAAACTATAGGATTTTTACTTATCATATAAACTTAAATTTTTTCCCCATAATTCCCCTTCTTTAAAAATAAGCACGTTGAGTTAGGTTGGTCATTTGCAAAAAATGAGAACTGGTTTTATTTTTTAGGTTGTCAAATTTCTCCTTTCCGCTTTTTTCTCTTTATCAATGCATTATAAAAAGTGTTACATTGATCGGATTTAGTTCAAATATGTGCCAATTCGCTCGGTAATCTGTTTCCATCTAGACGGCAACTTCATAATACCCCCCCGGAGAAGCTCCCTCCTTATTTGCGATGAACTCGGAGAGCCACTTTTCACAAGCCACTTTTGAATTGAACTTTCCACTAACAAGGGCGTTTGCCATGGACAAGAACAGGTGGTAATCACTTGGCGCTTTATCCGGACTATAGGTGCAAAACCTCTCATATAAACTCCCGTAGCTTCTGATGAGTCATCAACGAAGTGTGTGGTCTGGCGTTGTCCTGGAACACTAAACCCTTCTTATCCATGGTGTCCTTTTCACCCACTCTGAATCGTCGACACCATTCCACGGCAGTTCAAAGTGATAGAGTACCATCCCCCAAAACACCATTAATCTCACGAAATGTTTCTCCAGCGGATTTGCCTTTAACGAAAGAAAACTTTAAAATAGCGCGAATTTCGGCGTCAGTGAACTCCATGTTTACACGTTTATAAATGTACAAACTAATTATGCATAGCGTCGTTTTGTAGGTTATGTCAAGACCTTTCCAAGATATATAGTATTACCAGATATGAGCTCTGTAGCGCTTTATACATATCCGCGAAATTCAAAAGACAAAAAGGCGGAGGGGAGATATTTGACAACCTAATATTTGTTTTAATTAAATACTGAAATCCTGATAAATTATTCTAGATATTAGGTCAAATCACACATATCGGAACTCGGCCAACCAATTTCGACGAAATTTGATATGTGGCATTCTCATTGTATCACATCGCGAAAACGGATTGCAACCACGCCTACTTCCCATATAACACAACAATACCATTTGATTATTTCACTTTCCAGTACACAAATAAAGAAGTAACTAATATAACGGAATACAATTTAGCGGTAATATTCCCTTAAATTAGGCCAGCTTTTAACCAAATATTGTCAAAATTTAACCTAAACTGTTCAAGCCCCTAGGTACCGAATTTGTGGACCCAGGTACATATAGCTGACTTTTGACCGAAAACATCATTCAATATGTGTTATATTAAATTGAAATTCACACAGAATCCTTTCCTGACAATAGTATTTCTTTGTGTCAAAAATGGGTTGAATCGGGTTAATACTTCCTAGAGCCCCCATATAAACAATATAAAGATTTTCGAACTTCTAGGTCACTTTATTCTGGATATATCAATCAATATTTGAGTCATCTCAATAAAAATTGCAGTTCATGCTTTATTCATAAGAGTGTACCTTTGCGCCTAAAATAGATTCAATTGTGCGTAAATTTTACCCTCCCCCATATAACTATTATCAAGATTTTCGAACATCTACTTGACTTTGCTCCATATGATTGGTGATTGTAGGTATGGTAGTTTAATGAAACCCAGGGAACATTTTTTTGAGTATGTGGTATGAGTAAAAATAAATAAAATTTTTCTATACTAACGCCTACTCGTATATATTCAATATAAAATGTTCGGACCGGAACTTAACCCTTCCTTAATTGTTTTATTTTAATATATGCATTTTTATTCATTTTCATTCATAAAATCACTTCACATCGGCGGTTTGCGGATTCACCAATTATCAATGTTTTCAACTTATGCGAACCATCTGCGTTCGATCACAACTAGATCCATTTCCATTTCCAAAATCGAGCTTTTCTCTTGCCTATAAAATAGGACTACATATTGCAGAATTACTATGTCTTTGGCTTAAGAACCATTTATACAATCTTGCCTTAAAAACAGGGTATTCCAATTTATGTAAAATTTTAGAGTGATTCGATCTTGTTGGCCAATCGCCCTGCTCAAAATGTGAAATTATCTACTCACCGAAGTGTTTTTTCTATAAATCCATTGATTGATGCGATGTGTGGGAAGTGGCGCCGTCTTGTTGATGTCGCCAAGATCACGAATTTCAATTTCAGGCATCAAATAGTCGGCCATTTTTGAAGATATACTCGTATGAACCGATGATTCCGTCAACACACAAAACATACCAAACCATTATTTTTTATAGATAAAATGGCAGCTCTTCAGTCTCTTCAGGTTGCTTTAAGTCCCAAATGAGGCAATTTTGCTTGTTGGAACCCGTTGCGCTAGGAATAGGCCTCATCGATGAACAAAATTTGGCTCGAAAATATCGGATTTTTCTAGGAACTTTTCAAGAGCCCATAGAACGAAGCCATGTCGTTTGGGCAGATCGAGCGGCTACAATTCTTGCACAAGCTCTTTTTGTACGCTTTCCATTTAAGATCAAATGAGGAATAGTTTGAAACGATGGCATAACGACATATTACGACCCAAAAAAGATGCTGTCTGAATTTTTTTTATATTGAGCGCATGTTGACCAATATATAAAGTTTAAAATGAACGGAATGATTTGAAAATATACTCGTATTAAGTAAACAGAAGTTGGATGATATATTTTTCCTTAGAAAGCTATGTTCTTATTTCAACAATTTTTAGTGTAAAGTGTAATTTAAAGGCAATATTGGTGCAAAGTTTTATTTTGATAACGTAATTGACTCTAATCTTATAAAAAGTAAAGTAAAAGTACCATATGGATTTAAAACTATGATATATGAAATTTTATGAAATAGGAATGGTTGTAGTCACTTGGCCATTTGCATTATAAAACCTAGAATATAAAGTAATTATGGAGACCAATTTGATTGAAAATGATGAAGTAATGCATGATATATACGGTCGCGCCTAAAGGTGGGTGGTGCAACGCCAATGCGTTTTCCAAGTTAATACTGGCTCCTATAGCCATTCGCTATCTTAACGGTTGTGAAATTTAAAGTTTATAACTTTGTGATTTATCGTAATCTTGATAGTTTTTACGAGTACAGTTACATGATGAATGTGAGAAGTTACCATCCGCTTTCAGCAGTATTTTTTCAAATGCTAAAATTATTTGTCTTAAGCGAGTTTGGTTAATACTCGTAGAGCTTAGTGGATGGTATCACGACTACTTTTTATAATATGTCAAACCGCATATGCCCCTCTCTACAGCGATCTGCAATTGCATCGATATGTGTAATCTGTCATTTTCACTGTGAGTGTTCAGTATGTATTAGAGAATAGTTCTGCAAAATTAAACCGAAAAATTGTGGTATCCGATCTGACATATGATTAATAGAATGACAAAACGCATCTATGGACTTATTAAATTCCCTTCAGATTTCTCAAAAACTATGAAAGAAATTTGTATAATCCGGAAAAATTAAACTTCCCCTTAAAACTCGGTTTTAGATCCATATTATTTTGGGTAAAGTTGTTCAAAATGATTCTTAAAACAGACTCTGCATGCGCTTTAAGTACAATCGATACAATTAAGTTCTGAATATAACGTCATTCAAATGGTTTCTAGAACATCCGAAAAAATTGCTTGTCAACATCCCAGAACCACGAAATAGTCTTCGTGATATCAAAAAAATAATCTTCCTCTGTTGTGGCACTACAACCGTGAGTCTGGTCCGATAACTTCGTCAGTTGCCCCTCTGCTTTGCGAGCTCACGTCAGTGGTACTAAATACAGACAGGCCCTTAAGCTCTTAGGCATGGGTGCCGTTACTTCCGCAATCCATTTGTCTCAAACCAAAGAGCTTTTGAACTAACCAACACGATCGTTAGGTGCTTAAAACCGTTGAACTTTTCTCAAACTCAATACTAATACATATATAGTAGTATTTCTTACGTAATATTACATATTACATTGGAAGTTCAAGTAGAAATTCAATATATAAGTTCATACATATATTTATATCAAGATTCATGTGATGTAAAAAATTATAAACCCCTTACGTAAACCAGTATCAGTAACATTTTGCTTCTAAGGATACATAAAATTATTTATATGTACACGATCACGATTAAGCCACAATTTACGTCAGCAAATAATTTCAGTTGACCTCATTTTCTTGTTACCATTATTGTAGCCAACATCAAATAATTATGTGATAAAATTTTATGCCAATAACACTAACAATTTCGCTTACGCCTCGTGCCGGCCGAACGTTCGCACTGGCTGTGGTGTGCCACGCTCATTAGTATCATTGCCCGTTTGGGCGATTTGGTCATTTCCCGGTTTTGGCTATTTCAGCACAGAGCGCTATTTACGAGTCGCCACAGCGGTTCTGCTGGCAAATAGTCGCAGCGCTTGCGCAAAATACGAATATCTGGCAGCATGCCAGACGAGCGGTAAATTAACCTGCCCAGCGGCGTTGAGGGAGTACAGCAAATAATTGGTCAACCAGGAAATATTTGGCCGTATTGCACAGCCAAGTTTTTGTTGCTATTGTTATTAGAAAGTAAGTAATTATAGGAATTGGAATTTTTTATTCATACCCATTCGTATTGGTTATTAGATAATAGATACGCAGAATTGGCGGTGTTTAGTGGTTTGGCGGCGTTAAACATGGGAATTTTAAATGACTTCAGTGGAGCGGTGGAAAATTGTAGAAAGGACGTACGTGCGCACTAATATGAGTGAAAAAATAGTAACACTTTGCTCATGATTTTAAAATTCTTGATTTATTTTTCAAAATCTATATCGTTACATTCAAGGTAATCCCTCTTGGCCCCAATACACTTGTGCCAACATTTTTTTCCAATCCTCGGAATAGTTGTTACAGCCAAATTCTGGAATAGAATTCAATGCACAAAGCGATTCATATTTAATGTCTTCAATCGACTTAAAACGGTTTCCTTCGAAGTTACATGGAGCTAACTTAGGCGGATATGGTGGTTACGGCTTGACAATTTGGCCGGTCGGAAGAAATTCGGAGTGCTCCACACCTCGATAATCGGAGAAAACCGTCAATATAACTTTGTTTCTTGACCAGCTTTGACGTGTTTTTTCGGCTTCGACTCACCTTTGTCACAATATTCGGTCAATTGATCGTTTGCTTTCTGGATATAAGCGTAGATCCAAGACTAATCGCCAGTAATAATACGTTTCATGACATCCTGGTGGTTGGAATGAATTGTTTCACAGACGTTAACGCGACCTTGTTGTTGGGAAAAGTTGAGTGATTTCGGAAATAATCGTGATTTAACTTTTATAAGTCCCAAATAGTGGTAGGCTTTAAAAACAGTTTTCACTGATCTTTCCGATATTACAACGATACCAGTGAGACCTCTGACTGTTAGTTGCCGATTCTCAAGCATCAATTACTTTATTTTATAAACGTGTTGATAACCATTTGATGCTGATAGCCGCCTTGTTCCGGACCCTCATTGAATATTTTGTACAAATCAAAAAAAAAAAAAAAATGATCACCCGTAGCCTTTTCGAACATTCTGAACGTTTCTGCACTAGAAATTTAATTCAACGTGCAAATTTTTATGGAACTTCTTTGTTGAATAATTTCAATCATCGTAAAAATCGCCGAAAGCACTTTATGTACTTCAGAGAGACAAGCATATGCTAAACACTAATGATTACTTTGATGTGACATTTTGACTAGATATCGCTGGCAGTCATACCAACCTGGAAAAAAGGATGTAGACGAATAGGTTTTCTGGCGAAATTAAAAAAAAAAGTCTTATGCACTATTTTTGGCTCGCAGTACTATATTCTGATTATCGCTGAAATTTTATTCGGTCACAAAAATTTTACATTATTAATAGAGAACATTTTGATTAATTTCGGGAAAACATATTTATTTACGGTGGCAACTTCAAAAATAAAACACTCACTGTGAATTTTTGTGGTATTGCAAATATTTGTGGATTTATGAGTTGAAAAGCTCAATGAGCTTGGTGGTAGTTTAACCAAAAAAAAAAAAATCTTTTACGTTAAACTAGCAGAAATTTCAATATTCATGGTATTAGAGAATGAGCAATAAATTTGGTGATATTATTTTTATTAAAATATAATATAAAAGGAGCTGTGAATCCTTAGCTTCAAGTTTATGGAATTTATATAACTGCGGTTATCTGCATATTTTCCCTATATTGGTAATATACGTACTATTCGTATTGTGAATTCTTGCTCTATCCAATGCAGAAATATAAAAACTAGCAATGTATGGTTTTATCATGTGGAAAAGTAGAAGAGTTAAAAATCTTGTTATGGCTTATTTGCTAAAATAATAAACCCTAGGATTAATTAATAATTACAAACTCTAAAATTTGGAACAGCACCGAAAAATCTTGCTTTTAAATCCCTAAATTTTTATAACAATTAAACAAAAATATGTATTCATCAAATTTTGTATTAAGAAAAAGTAAAATTCTAATATCCAAATCATATTTAATAACATAAAACTTTTTCGCTCGTAAGTCTTGCGTAAGATTTATTATAATTATATATATCATACTAAAAATCACAATTAAATATCAATCTTTACTGTCTTTTGGATAATTTCTACTAATTTACTGCTTTGGTAAGTAGGTATGGTGGATTATTGGCGACACGCCTAGGCCTTTAGACGGTCTATCACAAAACCTTCTTCTTTACTGGCGTAGACACCGCTTAGGCGGTTATAGCAGAGTTAAAAACAGCGCGCCAGTCTTTTCTCATTGTGCAATGTGGCGCCAATTGAAAATTCCGAAGCCGGGTAGGACATGCTCTTTCCAAATGAGTGAAGATCTTTCTCTTCCTCTGCTTCCCCAGCGGGTATTACAACGAATATTTTCAGAGCTGGAGTATTTTCGTCTAGTCGGAAACCAGCGGTACTAAAACTCTTACATTCACGTAGAAGCTGTTTTATAGTCTCCTTCCCCTCTCCCTGCTTAAAGCTGCTACAGCAGTCGTTATAAAGCGTTAGGATTTGCCATCCCTGCCTATAAGACAATGACCTGCTAGCACCCCTACTAGTATTAATATAAGATTCCTTTAAATTTGAATCGTCGGCATGAGCGACCTGTATTCCATTCATTTTATGTATTTCTGTTTATTGAGCCAGTTAGGGATTGATTCCACCGAGACTCAACTATATATAAAACATGTTTTTTTTTGCTCTGTCAAGTTCATCTACTTCAAAGATATCAGGAATATCTATTTCGAAATACGTGGTATTGGATACAAACAAAAACTTGATAAATAACTTAGATGCTCGCTTATTACAGGCGACTAATAGGGAGTATTCCCTTAATCTAAGAGCTGACTTCACTGTCAATTGCTTACAGAACGAGTCTGTGGACAGTAAATGTAAAATAAGGTTTAGTGCTTACCTTGGTGTTGTTAGATATATTATAACCGGAGTTACAATTGCTGAGAGTCAATGAGTTACGTGAGGTGTTAGTCTCCATTTGGGCCTTACCTCCTTTTACCGGTAGCTGTTTTCTTTCTTCCAAATTTGGTTTCCATCAATGCTTGATTCCAAATAAATGATGGCGTGCCACGTACTTTTTATATATAAAGACTGTATCTGAACACTTTTCAATTTCTTATTAAGTACATATTCTTCTTCGTCGATCTTTATTTATTTTTTTAAACATTTATATAGTCACTTTTCAATGCATCAAATTACAAAGCCCACTAAAATTGCAAAATTAAATTAAGTATGTAACTACAGAAACGACATAAGTACGTTTCCACATATGTACTATATATATGTATAATATAGAACATCAGAGCAGCACTTAAAGCACATGAGCGAAACTAAAGTCTCATTTAGAGTATGGTGAAGGCACTTTGGCGAATGACCCTCGCATCAATATTGATGATGCAGAAACGGAAAACATAAAAACAAAAATTATTTGTTATGGGTCATATGTAGTCAATTGAACCAGTCAACTTTGTCAACAGAAACAACAAATAAATTTACCAAATGCCACAACAATAAAGATTGCCCCGGAGGCTCACATTCGAGCTTGCAAGTAAACAACAAAGCCTCCGTGTGCCATATTAACTTTATATGAAATGTTTACACACACACTTACACATTTAGTAGTTGTGTAGTAGAGCAAAAGCTATGTGTCAGCCGCCTAAGCGTAGGAGCGTGCCACAGTGCGAAATGAGACAATCATTTAAGCGACCACCTACACCAGAGCAGCTTATTATTCATACTTACATATGTATGTACACACACATCAATATGAGACGAGGAAGGCGCACTAAAGCTTGTGGTAGATGTTTTGGCAAAACATTTGTAATTGTCTATTCTCACCCTCAGATAAGACACGAGTGTATATACATATGTATGTGTGTTCACATATTATTGAAAGCACTGGCTTTGTTCGCAAGCAATAAGGTTAAATAAATTAGCTTAATTAAGTCAAATGAAAAATATTCCATTTTGAGTGATAGCCGTATGTAGATACATTACTGTGTACGCATGTGTATATATCCAGCTGAAAAAATTGCTTACCAGCATCTCAAAAGCACGAAATACACTTCTGATATCAAAAAATATTCTTCTTTCGCTTTGGCGCTACAACCGTGGATCGGTACTCACCAGTTGCCTCTGTGCTTTGCGAGGTTACGTCAGTTGTACCAAGTACAGACAATTCCGTTATCTATGGGTCTCAAACCAAAGTAGCTTTGCGCTGGAGCATCTTCTTTCATGGTCTAGTACAAATTGTTCCACCTTTTTTGGTACTCATCACTCCCGCGAACGGCAAAAGATTTTAAGGAAAACAGTTCTATCTAATGCGCTATTATCTCGTTATCGTCCATGTCTCTGTGCCGTGTAATACGACGAAAAGGATAAGGGACTTATACAGCGTAGTTCTTATCCGTCTAAAAAGGGATCTGATTCTCAATTACCTACCGATCACAAAGTAGCAACTGTTCGCAAGAATTATTTCGCTTTCCAATACGTGATAAATTTTTGTGTGTGGTCTCCAAGTCCTTGTCTGACGTTCTTTTACCACAAGATTGTACTCTTTCGTTTCTTTTTCTAGACTGGAAAATACTGGCTGACTGATCTGTTACGATGTTAATTTCATCTTCGTATCCAAATAACTTCTAGTTGTGCTTTTAAAGTAGACATATACATAGACTGTGGTTCTGTTGAACGAGAGAGAAATCCCGTCTAAAGACTTGTATAGTATGTCATTGAACGCCTCGGAGAAGTCCATCCCGATGACAAAGCTGTTGATTGTGCTCGCAGTCATTCTCGATAACTGTTTACGTTTCACAGAGATACCAAATTTAAACGTCGCTATGCTATCGAAAACGACTTTAAAGGTATTCTCCAGGATTTAACGCTTTGTAAAAGTCTGATCTATGCGTGACTAACTGGCCTACCAGACTAACCTAATCTAACCTAAAAGTATGAGTTTGTTTCACGTTTCTGGACAGTGATAAAATATTTATTTGTCAAACATTTCTCTTAGATTGGGATTTTGGTTCATATTTGCTATAAAGTAGTTTATGCTATATAAAATTATTTAAATACATATATATATGTGTGTAGTATATACTCATAGACATACCGAATTGTTTGTCTGCACAAGCGACATTGAAGTGAATTCAATTCCATTTCTTTCGGTGGCATTGCGATCGAGGTTTTGAGGTCACGATTGCTTTTCAAAAAGTAGCTTAAGTGTGGCGGCATGCGGGTACACTGAAGCGAAAAGCTTTACGAGTGCGATAAATTTGAGTGAGTTATAGTATATAGTATGCAATTATTTAGGGTATAACAATCATAAGAAAGATATTGTAGCTACTTTCTGGGCTATTAATACAAATCGCAAAGTAGTTGTATCCAACTTATCTTTGGTTTAATTGTGTACGAACATTTAATCTGGAGCTTAAAATCGGTGGTCGGCTTGATATATTTGTCATAGGAATATTGTATGTGTCTTTAAAATAATCGCATGTTGATAATTTATATATAGTATAACATAATATTGCATCTGAGTATAACTCCACGCACATTTCTGTTGATATTATTCCCGTTTTAATATACCGTGCATACGAATCTTATTTCGTGTATAATATAGGCTCGTATAATCCATTATAATAAATGAGCACGCATATATTTAGACGCTCTTGAGTGCTACTCATATGTCATGCGTTGTCTGCCTATGAGTACTCTCCACCGCTTTTATTAACATTGACGAAGGCTTTACAAAGGCATTGAAGATTCCTTGTTCAAATATATTATAACAAAAGAAGAATGCGCAAAATAAAAAAAAAAAAAAAATTACTAAAAGTAATAGAAAGTATGAGCGCCAATAAGAGATATGGGAGGTGAGTAAGTGAAATGTGGTCAATTGAGCACGAAATACACAAAACAAAATGAAACCGAGTATGTATACAATTGTGATGATTTTATACAGTTTATATACATAAATACAAGCGTTTAATAAAGAACTTTTGTTAGCGGTGAAACTGTCGATTTTTCTGTACATTTAAAATAAAAGCTCTGTAGCAGATAGCAGAGTTCAAGACGCTCTGTTGATACATGATATCCAACTGCAGGATTGCTGTATGTATATTAGAGTTTGTTATACATCCTTCCGCAAGCACATCCTGAACTTTCAGTTTTTGATCTAAAAAGAAGGTTGCAGTGCAAACAAGCTTGCAATTTAAGTGTATGTTAAATATGAAATCAGCTGAACAGTCATACACGCGTTATATATACATAGTAGTTGCTTATACGACATGGTGTACTATATGAATACAGTACAAGAATTCCTAACGACAGCGAGTTTTGGTTAATCGTCCTTAATTCACTGTTTAAAAAATACGAAATAAGTGGTATTGTTCAAAGGCACTAAGATTAAATTATACAATTTGGCTTAGTATAAAGCCATTCTAGTTATTTGATAGATCAGAATGATAATCATGTTGCCTGCTTGAGTTCATAAGGACCGTGGAGGTCCTCTGTTGGCCATTCGGGTGGAGTGGCGACGCAGTGATTCACTCCCTGTGTGTCTTAAAGCTTGAGAAGGTCTTAAGATGGTTCCATTCATTGTATGTGTTACACCTGGCCGAGGTGGAGTTTGGATGGCAGCTTTTGGCGTTAACGCAGTAGAGAAATTCCTCCAGTCTCGATATGGACACAATACCAGTACGAGCCAGGAGGATATGGAGCATCTTTGCTACTGTAGTCTCCGCACGACACTGGCCACCTCTTTGCATACCCTACCAAATCCATTCACATGACTACCCTCTGTCTTTGGTCCTCCCCCCGTCAAAACACCGCATTTCTTGGGCCTTCCGTAAGATGACGTCGACGTCAACTTAGCTAATCCTTACCATCCCAATGCGGATTAAGCATCCGTTAAAACAACAAAAAAGAACAACTAGGTATTCTATATTAAGTATTTGAACGTATTAGATTAAAACAAACTTAGGGATGAAGTTGTAAGGGGAGATTAACACACAATTTTTTCAAAACGACCCAATTTGCTTGGGAATTATGAAATGCCCGTGTACACAAACTTCGTTCTTATTATTATATATATATTTAAAAAAATCTTTATTTATCAGTGCACAAACCATATTCTAAATATCCAATTTACAACTTGTATGGCTTTTGCACATAACGTATATGTACACATACTTAAGTGCAAAGCCACATACTTTTTACATAAACTTGAAAATAGTCTCAAAATTTTTAATCCATATTTGCGAAAATGGGTCAAAGCATCTTAAACATGAGTGCATTTGTTTAAGCAAAAAATTTACATCCATTCTAAGTCACTTAACACAATTCTTTACGACTTTTTAAATGCACAACAAGTTCCGATTTAAAACTCTGTGATACATACACCAGCATTTCTTTCCGTACGAGCATATAACAACGTCTGCAACTTGTTGTTGAAGCAGTCAACTGATATTACGGTCTGATGGTATTTCCTGCTATTGATTGCCTATTGCCTGCCAAAGTGATTAAATCGATCATAAATTTAACGCAATTTCCAATCATTTTTAATGCAGTTAAATGATGTTTTATGACTGCTACCAGTGGTGAACTGCATGCGTCGAGTGGTAAATATGTTGCCCATCACCATGAAGCACTCACGCACACACGCAAAGACTTCGCAGCACATATGCATTAATAAACATGGTGCTCGTAAGCACTGTCGGTTGTGCTCACACACTGCGAGCCACTCAATTCATGCAGCAATTGAGATATGTTCTGTTGATAGCAATATCTTGCATTACAACACTTTCACGCGCACATAAAAGTCTCGATGTGTGTACAGCTGGAAGTGTTTGTAATTCCATTTTATGAATTGATGAATTGACATGCATCCCAGATATGGGTTAGGGATAAGACTAGGTGAACTCTTGAAGGTTTCAAGATATATTTATGTGTAGGTAGGTATGAAATTTATCATAAGATTAAAGTTTTATTGATGATATAATGATTCATACTTATAAATACCTTCGCAAAAAATCTGTTAGTCTTTTCAACCTTAAATTGTATCGGCTAATAAAAGCATGTCTAACGATGCAGAAAATAATATTACTCGTACACTACTAAAGGCGCATATTACGTAAGTCTTTACTTGTGCGAAAAATATACAGTAAAAAATCCCCATCATCGCACAAAATATCAAACCAAACTTTAAAGAACTGTTTTTATTATATACTAAAACGCATACAAATACATTTTGGCATTGTTATAAACGACCTTTTGTATACTAGGAAGTACTGTACATACTATTATCTAAAAAAGTAAGAATTCCAGTAACAACATTTTTTCTTTAATTGCAGATTTTTTCAAAACAAACCTGGAAAAGTGGTAAGTAAATTTTATATCTCATGTCAAATTATAACTAAAGAAATTTTGAGAAATGAACATATCAAGAAGATAGCGTCAGTTGTTAACTAGGTCTTAACGCCTGAGTTGATGTTTACATGCTTTCGCCGGAAGAAACTTAAAGCATGCACTCCTCCTCCGTCCGCTATTGATTTCATTAAAGTTGAAGATTGAAAATCCCAATGCATGTACATGCGTTGCCTAACATTGCACATGCACATACAAATGTGCAAGAAACGCTTTAATAAAATTTTAAGGCTTTAAATTTTTCAGTCGCAGTGTTTTGATCGCCTCTACATGTAGCTCGTTAGCCTGCAACCATCTGAAGAAATAAATAAAAATAAACTTCGAATAGGAAATTAAAAGAAATATATTACGCTTGATCGAACTCAGGTTAATCGCTGTGATAGTGGGTTTAAATAGAAGGAAAATAGAGTTGGGACAACAGGGCGTATAAGTAATTAAATATCAAGTACCCATATTAAAATAGTTAAACAGAAGTCAGTTAATAGATAAATAACTAGAGTTGGGGCTACGTGGCGTTTAAGTAACGTTTGAACATTGATTTTTTAGCATGTCTTGCAAATATATTCCTGCTTTTATTATGAGTTCTTATACCCTGAACAGGATGTACTAAGTTTACCACGATGTTTTTAACACCATATAGAAAACGTAAAAGACTCTATAAAATACATATACATTAAATATAATTTTGCCCACGTCGGGTTTTCACCAAGAAGCTGCTCATTTGTTGAATCACCGATATCGAACAACCATAGTATATAGCTGCCGTACAAGGTAAGCGTTCAAACACAAATTCTTTTAAGGAAAGATATTTTATTTAAAAAGGTATCTTTACGAAATTCGGTGGAGATTACTATCAAACACATCGCTACAATTTTCGAATCAATTTTTCAGATTGGACTGCAATAGGATATAATTGCCGTACAACTGATGAGTCAATCTTAAGGCTTTGCATTGAAAACTATTATATTTGTCAATATATTTTCATGAAATTTGGCAGTGATTATTATCCGAGGATCCTTCAAACATATTGTTAGTATCGGACCACTAAAGCTTAAAGCTGACATTTAAACTTAGCGGTCAAAATCAAAAAAGGGGTTTTTTGTACTTTTCATGCTATTTTTAATAGTACTTTACTGCAGCCGAATCTTACGTATTTGTTTTTGATTTTAATTAAATGTACAATAATATTTTACTTAATATGGCCAGCGCACTCGAGATGTTAATTGTCATATTAATAGTACTCCTTTATATTAAATTTAAATTAATTAATAAGCAGGCTTTTAAAGCAATTACGGCATGGATACAAGTTATTAAGCGGTGCTTCTTATCATGAAATGTGCTATAAATATAAAACTGCGCTAATTTTCAAAGGATTTTAATGGTCTCGAATGCTCTCAAATTACGTTAGGTAAGAGTGGCATATTTGTCAAAAAAGTTTCAATATTTTTTCTAGCAAGAAGCAAGTACCTCATATTTATATTTACTACTGATTTGGTATTTTGTTTATTTTTTTTTCACGACGAATTCTCTATTACTAAAACGTGTAGAAAGGAAATTCCCAAGAATTTGCGGAGTAGACAACATAAGTCGTCTAGTAGTCTTCAAAAAACTTGAATTAGTGGAGTTCATGAAAATAAAATTCATCCCTTACGTAAATTCCAATCGAAAATAATTCAAGAAACTGTTCTTAGAATCCAAAAATATCCTTTAAAAATTTTGAGGATAATAGAAAATCACCATCAAGTTGGCCAACAAAAATATTCGCTGTAGAAAGGAAATTCAAGCATCGATCCTGAAGAAAACCCACAATCAAAGCTTGGCAAATGGAGGAATGGTTTCGAATTATTTTGTCAACTTCAGAACTTGAGATTTAAATGATAGTAATAAACATAATTTGTTGGTTCTGGAAAAGCAGAATATTAAACAATATTTTTCCGTGATAGTAGGGGCATCGAAAGTTAGATATTCAAAAAATCTAGCCAGGAAAGATGGCCAGAACCAGTCTTCAGTAAAGTTAAAAACATATTTTTAACATATTTTGACATAACATATAGGAGACACATATTTCTATCTAAGATATTGTCATATTAGATAAGTAAATGAGTATTGCACCGCGACCTAGAGTCTATTGTGCCCTCATATACAAGTGTTTTAAAAATTTTCTGGTATTACTGACTCGAGTTCGCCTTTTCGTGGCTCGTTTTGCTGGCTTATTACCTACCGAGAGCGTCTGGTAAACCTTTTGAGATACCAAAGTAAAAGGAAAAGTAAAAAAGTAATAAATATTGAATAAATATTCTACGACTATGTAATTTTTTGCCAAATTATTACTACAAATGCAATTTTACCAATTTAAATTCGGAAATATTGCATGACTATTCTAACGATTTGAACCCCGACTGTGCTTTACTAAAGGCCAGAATGTTCTCATTATCATTCACCAGAACACATTTCAATATTTGCTGCGTGCCAATCGAGTTCAAAGTAGAACATTCTTCGCACACTTCTCCGTGCTCAGACATTTCGCTGGCTGCAGCCCTCGCCGCCGCATTGCGTATGCGCATATTTCTGTCTTTTGTGCGGAAGCAAAACCGCAGCGACTCGCCAGGCCGCAAACATCCAATTAATTGGATAATTTAAGTGCAGCTGTATTCGCGCTGGCGAACGAAATATTGGCAATAATTTCTTTCGCTGTTTTAAGTGCCTCACTCAGTCAGCGTTTCTCAGGAAATGTTTGGCGATTCATTGCCGCTGTTGCTCTGCGTGACGCAGCAGTTACGGCTGCTCTGCACATACGGTGCGTACGCACACATGCATGCATATGTGTATGTGTGTGTGAATACCAGTCCGACCTTTGTTGCATTGCTCACTTCGCTGAACAATTAATTAATTGTTCTTGCAGCGGAACTGGCGGCACTGGCGGCACTGGCAAAGCCAGCAGTTGAGCTGCACAGCCAACATTCATACATAAATATATGTACTTGTCACACTCATGAGCTTACTTATGCATGCAGATGCAAATCCAAATGTAGTAAGCGAAAAGCGTATATACCTGCATCCAGCGCCATGTTGCAGCAACATGCATGACTACACAGTTATGCTACTTTTATAAGCACAACGCTTGTATTTGGTGTTTAGGCGATATTAAATATTTCGCCGATTTGCGTATGATCTAATAACAGATTTTAATTCTAACGACTTGAATAATTACAAGATCCGGCCACGACTTGCTTGGTAATGATAAGTTAAGCGTATCGAAACTTTAAGATTCTAAGGCATATAGTATGAGTATCAAGCAGGACTATAACCGCAATCTAGTTTAGAAACATTTTCGGAAAACTTAGGAACTTATAGCGAGAAACAGATTATACTGAGACAGATATCGACCCATTATTGCAGAGTATTGCTGATCCTTAACAAGACATTGTAAACCGCAAAACAAGAATACCAGTATAATAGTTTTAACTGTCAAAAAGTCTAACAGCAATAATTTTGTACAATTGTTTAATGAAATACATACCATGAATATATATACTAAGAATATGCACCAAACTAATAAAATATTCCCTGAGATTCATTAAGGTACTTAACATACCATCATCAATCATTTGGAGTAAAGTCACTCGATTGTTGTTACTGTTGTCAGTAAAATGCGCTCTCTAGTTTTTATTAGGATAACTCACATATTGGCTGATATGCCGTATGCGGTACAAAGTGACCTGAAAGTTCGAAAATCGTTATGTTAGCAGCATTTACATGGTTCTCTCTGAATTACAATTATAGATCACATACATTGACCAATATTTTCGGAAAAAATCAACTACAGGTACTGGGGCCTTGAACAGTTTTGTCGGATTAGGACAATACAGTACTTCTTATAAGAATTATTTTAAGCGAATGTGGCTATTGTAACTTTGTAACATATCTCCTCTGTAAACGAAATCTATTAAAGGTCACTTTTTTAAGACCTTCAGCATCCAGGTACCCCTTGTTACTGCCTTCTTTGATACAAATTACTGTTTCATAGATTAATTACGTGTTTATTTATGGTGCTTTATATGTTTTCCTTTAATGGCGTTTTGTGGGTGCGGCAGTGATCCGATTACGCCCATCTACAAATTCCGCCTTATTTTTTGCTCAGGAACATGTGTTACAAGTTTCATCAAGATATGTGAACTTTTACTCATATTATAGCTTGAACGGAGGAAGGAACGGACGGACATACAGACAATCACTTGGATTTTAACTCCCCTCGTCACCTTGATCATTTATATATATATATAACCGTATATCTACAAGGTGTTTTCCAAAGTAAACTGGACTTTTAGAATCTAGCGCCACCTGGTGGCGCTATCTATATGCCGATTGATACGTTAGAATTTGACATTTTTATTAATTGTCCTGTGAGAATTTCATGACATTTAATAGATTGGAAGTGAAGTTATTGCGTTTTAAGTGTCAGTATGTGCTTGGAACAAAGAGCCAACATTAAATTTTGTTTTAAAATTGGTAAAACTTTTACAGAAACGTTTCAATTGATGAAACAAGTTTATGGTGACGATTGCCTATTCCATAGCAGAGCGCACGAGTGGTTTCAACGTTTTCAAGTGGTGTGAGGACATAAATAGCAATCAACATGTGGGCTAATCAAAATCCGTGATCTCCGGAAATTCCATCGAAAATGTGCGTGAATTCATCAAAAATCAGCCGAAACCATCATTGAAATTCATGGAAATGGAACTGAACATGTCCAAAAAATTAATTCATCACCTTTTGACCTAACTTTGGGCTTATGAAAGGTGTGTGCACCGTTTGTTCCACACAAATTGACTGACGACAAAAAATTGTTCAGAATCCAAAATCGATCGACGCTTGTGACCGAATATTTGACCAAAATGACATTTTAACCATTCCCCGTATTCACCTGATATGGCACCGTGTGTCTTCTTCCTTTTCGGAAAAATGCATTTGCCCATGAAAGGAAAGCGTTATGCAGACGTAGAGGCCATTCCAAAGGCATGCACGCAAACGAGCTAAAACACTCGTTCGACATGCTTTTGGACCTTGCAAAAAGTTATATTGAAGCAGAAGGAGACTATTTGGAATAAAATAAATTGATTTTGCCGAAAAAACCATTTGTTCTGCTTTTTTTAAGTCCTTTTTACTTTGGAAAGCTCCTTGTATTTCGCTTAGTTGTAGATGGTCCGTAAAACCGTTAGATGAACAATACTATTATATTCTGTACCAACATATTGACGGACAGATGATCATGTCTAAATTGACTCAGGTCATCATGCATTTATATATAGTATATATTTATAAGAGTTTTCGACGTTTCCTTCTAGGTGTTAAAGACTTCGTGGCTCTGTTCAGGGTATACTCATCTAAGAAAAGTAATAACCAGATAAGACGAAAGCCATTACACCCATTTACTCCACATTTCATTAGGTAAATATATGAGTGAAATAAATTCATATTGTCAAAAATTCAGAGGGTTTGCCATAACAAGAACCATAGTACCATGTGCAAAACAATCACCCTTTGTTTTACTGAGTACATAAATGTGGTTCTTTTTCTTATAACTCCGCGCCATTGTCGTCTTTTTTGGGGGTATATGTATAGTATGCATTTCTATGTATTTTCTTCCTTGCTTGCGTTAAGTGAGTTTGCAGACGCTTTTGTCAAGCGTGTGGTTCACTTATAATATGTACCGAATATCGACGACATGAAATTAATTTTACAGATTTTTATGATGGATGGAGTAAGTATTGTGCCAAACAAGGAGGTATATATAGAGTGCAGAAGCAATTACTTTAACGTGGACATATAGTTGACAAAATGGAGTCTTTTTTCGAAAGATTTTTATGTGACAAAATATCTTCACGAAATTTAACGTCGATTTTCGCACAAGATCACGCTAAAATCTACGAGGAAATTACTTAAATCGTCACCAAATCTTAACTTTGGCAGGCAAACTTACCGATCAAAACAGAGTTTTTTGTTGAAAACCTTTTTTGTTGTGAACAGTGATATAGCTGCGGTCCAAACGAAGTTAACGTTTTTTGAGTTTACACTATTGAGTTTTCTTTCCTGATCTCTTAACTTAATAACATCATATTGTACAATACTTTCCAACAATTTTCTTAAAGAGCTATGTGTTCAAAATTTACCTTAAACGAATTACCGACACAGATCCTTGGAAATATTAAATACGAGTAATTCTCGTTTTCCCTGTAGCGTCCTCTCAGAATGCCAGCTCTTCATTGTTTTATAGCAGGTTGGTTACAGCAAAGCTTACGTATCGATCAATGGCAATTCAGCATTCTACGTTGACCACAAACGCAGCAGTAAATTATCCTAGCTTGCCAACCGCCGAATCAGTTAAATCGCTGGAAGTTCATTTTATGAGCGTCCCTGGAGTTATTCAAAACTTAATTCTGCCATTGGGTGGAGCCACATGAGCGCATTGGGTTGGAAACTGTTCGCCGCTGGTTGGCAAACAGCGCTATGCAATCTTCAATACCGTTAATGTTGTCCCTCGCAGCACTCCCCCACGTTAATGAATTACTTTTAGTTCGGATTTTATAAGCACAGCAGCAACCCTTTTGCTGCACAGCCGGTGGCGTCGTTTTACACCCGCCAGTTTTTCGTGATGAAAGCGAAGTGTGATTGTAAATGCAGCAGTCGCTATTTTAGCACATTTTATGATGTCAACCATAAAATTAAGTGACATTCAAACTGTGATTAATTGCTGTAAAACCTTCAACCGTGACCTCAACGAAATCGCTTAAAATACCACAATAACAATAATTGAGCCGTTCGGGGAAATATCAACGAACTGGTTAATATTACACTAAGGACAAGTCAATTACTAAAATTGAGGGCATCAAAATCGAATAAGGCATGCATCGTAGAAGTATATCGGGCATATCTAAATGTCGACCTTTCCTTGCAATTCAATTAAGAATCACTAGGAAACCATTCAAATTATTATTATACAAAATATTTATATAATATATGTACATTTTAGGAATATTTACTATGTGCTCAGTTGTAAAAATAGAATTATTTTTATTCTTCAGTACGTAATGGAAAAGTCAACTTAATTGAATCTCGATGTTTTGGTACTATATGAATTGTCTGTAAACAATTTATTGCCCAAATTAACATCTGCGGTTCTTTGTTAAAACGAAATGAAATCTAGCCATTTCTGAAGCGAATGATAACAAAAGACGGGCAAGTAGATCAAATACGACAATAATGTGGAATAAAGATCATGTTCCAAGCGTGGTTAAGCTCAACAAATGGTCGCAAAGCCAGGTTTAACGGCTCGAAAGGTTATGCTGAGTGTTTGATGGGATTGGAAACAAATCATCCACAATGAGCTGCACCTGCTTGGTCGAAAGGTTGATTCTGCATTTTAATGTCAACAACCGATCAGATTGAAGCAAGCATTTGTTTTGGTCAATGCAGAAATCCCTTAATAGAGTAAAGTCGGCCCAAATGTCGCCGAGATCACAAGCTTCAATTTCAGGCATCAAACAGTCGGTTATCAAGGTGCGATAACTCTCACCATTGACGATTACGTTCTCGCTGGCATCATTTTTGAAGTAAGAAACAATACATATCAAACCGTTGTTCTTTCTGAGTGAATGACAGCTCTTGAATTTCGTTAGGTTTCCAATGAGTCAGAAATAGGCCTTATCGCTGAACGAAATTTTGCCCGAAAACGTCAGATTTTCATGAAATCCTTTTTCCCTCTTTCTTGAGAGCGAAGCGATGTCGCATGGGAAGCACGACTGGCTTCAGTTCTTACACAAGCTGTATTTTGTAGGCTCTTGACGTAAAATGCGCCAAGTCGTTCCATACGTCAGTCCGAGTTGTTGCGAACGGCACCATATCGACTCTCCACGGTCTGTGTACGTTCGTAGGACGCATGTGTGATCTGTCACAAAGAGGCTATTGAATACAGCACCTCTACTTGGATGACCCGTCAATTGCGGTTGAAATCAGCTAAGTATTTTGTGAGCTATTTAATGCTTCTAAAGACAGACAATCTTCTAAAATGCAATTTATCTGGGCACAATATATATAGATTATTTAGAATGCACTTTTTGCGACTCGATTATTTCGAATAAATGTAAATACAATTGTCTATTTAAATGTTTTGAACTACCAAATACATCGATAAAAAGACTGGGTTAGTTGCGAAAACTCTTACTTCCTCCAACAGAAGCAGGATATTAAACTTGTATACTCTCGCAATATTTTGCTGCAGAATAGTTTTATTCATCTAGTGGTTGTTTGTAACACCTAGAACTAATCGAGATGGATTTATAACTGATCAGGGCAACGAGTTGAGTTGAGTTTTGGTCTATTTGCTCGCTTGTCCACTTGTCCTCACAACCGATAACTTGAGTAGCAATTGAGATGTCGTAGCGAATGTTGTTAAGAGTGTTTCTTGACCAAAGATCTAAAATACCAACTGCATTCAATGGATGGGATCTGTGACTTTAATCAAAACTTATAAATGCTACAATTTAGTTTCCCCCCTGCACCTGCTTTTACAGCGTGTAAATGGATAAAATTTGAAGATAACCACGCGCTGCCCCCATATAACGGTTAAGTTGGAAAGTACGTAAGCTCGCTAAAAAAAATAGCCAGTAATAAAATCTATTCGTTCCAAGAGATGTAACACAAAAACAATGAGCGTGGTAACGCCCACCTTTAAGTAAAATCGCATATCTCAGGAACTACTCTACCAATTTAAACAAAAACTGGCGCGTAACATTGTATTTATATCCTTTTGTCACAGGGAAAAATTGGACGAAAGGAGACCACAATTACGCCTTCTTTCCATAAATCATAATTTCAAACATATGTTTCAAACCTCATTGTAGCACATACATATATGGGGAGCCAATAATATTATCGGAATAAAACTTCACCTACAAAGTGTAGGTATTTAAGTTGGGAGATTTTACGTCCAAAAAGATTCGAAATCGGATTATAACTTTTCAAGTCGCCAGATACCGAATATGTATGTGGAACTTAGCAGCTATGACTGCCTTTTACCGAAAATATATTTTAAACTGAGACAATTTTTCCTTTTCGAAAAATAATGTATTGTATGTATGTACATTGTACATAACTTATTGAACGTTTCGGTATCACTATACTCCGATCAGAAATTAAGATTTCCACAAACACAGTTCAAGTTTCCCAGAAGGATTTCGAAGACTCTATAAATATAGCGAAAGCTGCGAACATAAAGAAGCTGCTTTTTGTCGGAACCCCCCATTTCGGATCTCTAAAACATTTAGCTGCCAAACAAATTGATCAAAATTAAGTTTGGCCTCTACTTCTGTATAGCGCTTTCCTTTCATGGGCGAATGCGTTTTTCTGAAAAGGAAGAAGTCGCATGGTACCATATCAGGTAAATACTGGGAGTGGTAAGCGGTTAAAATGTGAGTTTTGGTCAAATAATCGGTCCTTTGATTGTAGGATTCCGAACAAGTTTTGGTCATCAGTCAATTTGTTCAGAACAAACCGTGCATACACCTTTCGTAAGCCCAAATGTTCGGTCAAAATGCGATAAGTCGATGTTGTGGAGATGTCCAATTCTATTTCCATGAATTTCTATGATGGTTTCGGCTGATTCTTGATGAATTCACGCACAGTTACGATGGAATTTCCGGTGATCACGGATTTTGATTGGCCCGCATGTTGATCGTCATTTATGTCACTTGTGCACTCTACTACGGGATAGGCAATCATCGCCATTTACCAATTTTGAAACAAAATTTAATTGTGGCTCTTTGTTCGAAGCTCATTTTCGCACCAATAACACAAACTTACTGACACTTAAAAAGCAATAATTTGACTTCCATTCGATGAAATGTCATGAAATTCTCACTGGTCAATCGATAAAGATAGCACGGTTGACATATATGTAGATGGCGCTCCCAGGGGGCACAAGATTCAAAAAGTCCTATTTACTTTGGAATGCACCTTGTATTATATAACTGGGAGTATGAAAACTTCGTAATTTTTGTTACATTAGGTTATTCTGACCTTCCTTTTGTTTAATAAAATTATTACACAAAAAAGATTTTATTTAGAAATGTAAACATAATTTAATCCCGGCATTCAAACATGGTTCGTATTAGATTCAAATGACGGCAATCTGGTTATTTGTTCGTTTAATTCTGTTTAATTTCTTTCTTCGAACTTGTTCGCTTGACTTTCGTAATTCAATTAATTTCAATAAATGTAATCAATCTTGTAACTCTCACCAACCTATTGATTATAACTCATCAAATGCTTTCAATATATATTTGGTGCTAGAATTGTGATACTTTTTCAGCAACTAGAGCTAGTTTTTATAGCCGCGAAAAGTGCAAGGGCAATTGCCAAGAGTATTTTTTAGCAAAGGAAATCAAGCATCACTGGTGACTGTAGTGCTTTAGTTAATACACATGTTCACACCCAAATTTTTTTAGCGCTGTACCCGTCAGTGGCTTCATATTTTGTCTGCATCGCTTTCGGAGAACACGCTTACTCTCGCAGCTGTCGCTAGTGCTGTCAGTGCATAATGAAACGCATGAACTTCCGTTCGCTGGCTGCAAGATATCAACGGCATGGGGAGATTTGTTGGAGCTGCAACACTGCTGCAATTTGTTCACTTGACTACTCCCAAATGCAAGACGACAATTCGTTCATCAATTTATTTTGAAGCATGATTTCATCATTCCACTCAATTGCTGAGCGTGCTGGCAAACTTTTAGTGGAAGTGCTCTTGCGTTTGTGTGGCTGTGTGAAGCCAATGGCCACGGCGCATCGACAGTCCTGCTGCACGAAGCGCCACTAAATTACAACAACGCCAAATCAGTAGTATGCATGCAACAGTCTGTGTGTGTGTGTGTATATTTCAGTGAGAAATCCGTTTGCTTGAGCGCAATTTTTCTAATCAGCGCAGTTTTACTTTTTTTTTTTGGTTTTGACTTGGCAAGATTTGTGTTTGAAATCTTGTGCAGCATCATTAATCATTGAAATCGCTTTTCAAAAATCGATTGCGTGCACAATTTGCCTTGCGCCACAGTCGCCACTCCACTCCCGTCTGCGGTGGCGATTTATAGCAATATACATATGTACATATGTATCTCTGACTCCTTTACGCAGTCAGTGCCTACATTCATATATACAGAGCATACAAGTAGAGGGGTACAAGTTTGCTTATGCGTTTATTTTCGAAACTTATATCGCAGATTTAGAAATCCATATTTTACGTGGCATATTTTATTTATTGGTCCATTTAGTCTAGAACAATAACAGGGGTCATTGCGTTCTCAGCCGCCGGCCGCGACATTTGTCATCCTATTTTATGACCATTATATTTGCGTTTTGTTCAGAAAGCTTAGTAATTCTCAGCGAGCGATATGAAATTATTTACGATTTCCTTTAATAAAGAAATGTTCATTTTCTAACGGCCACAGCGGCTACCAAAACAATGGCTGAAAGCCGTAAATTTATATGCGCGTATAACTACTCTTTGGCACACGAGACAAAATGATGAGTTGAAAATTATTTGCGGCTGTGCCCAGCCAAGTAATTTTAATGTCATGACAATGTAGTCAGCGATTTGAGAATTCATATTATCCGGTCATAATTTACAGTCGTCTTGCACCTACCCACGCGCCAGTCGCGGCTCCATTGTTTCGCTTGCTTGTTCGCAGAGAGTAAATGTTTGGATAATGCACGTTAAAAGCTTGGAATGAAAGCAAGAGAATTGTGCTTAAGTTGCGCTTAAGGCATTAAGTCCCGTTTTGTTTGACTTATGAGAATGAGGTACTGCAATCCCGTAGTTGAGTTTTTTTTCTTGATTCTTCCGCAATCAAAAGGTTCGATGTAGTTAAAGTATTTCTTGAGAGAATGATTAATATCAAAATACTTTTTTTAACTTTTTGTAGAATAGCCTCCATTTCCTTTCAAGGATCGGTTGATATTCGAAACATAAAAGTTGTATTTCAGGTTCGTTTGACCAGGGACCAAACTCAAACCCTATATAGTTACTGAGCGCATATCCAATCGCTACTCGAAGATAACCGACGCCGTTGAGTCTCAGGATATTCTTGATATATTCCTGGGAAAGTGGCAAGATATGGCAGGTTAAAATCTGAGTAAAGTGTACAAAACTACTCTTAGAAATATAAATGGATTTCATTTCTTTACCTATTCTGAACAATTAGGATTACAACTTCGGCATCCAGCAGTTCAAAGCACGTGTACAAATTAGAGGGAAGCTCCCATTCTTCCTCCTTCACTTCCACATTATTTTTATTGTTCCAGATAACAATTGGTGAGTTTTCCTGCCAGATTCATTAAGTATCTTTCTTCCTTCCTACCACGCGTAGCTTTGTTGGCGCTCCCCACTTTGTCATTTATTTAAAGAGTTCTTCGATAATGGCAGCGGCGTGGTATTAGAGTTCAGCATCGCAAGAAAATATTAACAAAAGCACTTTTAAGCGAAACAATGAAATGCTTGTTGGAAACAAAAGCGAATAGTCGAGAGAAACGTACACACGAAACAAAACAATTTACAATTAAATACAGCAACCGTTGTTGGAAGAGCCTCCTTTGACTTCGTTTAAATAAAGTTAAAAAGTTCGCTGCTGAAGTATACTGTAAGTCTCTCCAAACACTTATTCATATTTCATCAATGACTCACAACTCTTCCAGTATAAAGTATATCGCTTTAATGCTTGCCCGCTTTTATGTCGGTAGACTTATTTTGTTCCGTTTTGTAGACGCTTTCGTCGCACTCTGATGTCCCAAGTTCCGTTTGTAAATTTATAAACCACAAAATAATAATCTGAGTTGACATAAATAAGTGGAAGTGGAGTTAATATTCATGCATTATGAGGTCGGGTATTGTAGCAATAGAAACTAAATTTGAATTACAGAATTCGAAGTTAGTAAAATATGAGCTTGAGATGAGACAAGTGCAAATTAGAAACTAATTGACTTATTTAAATGTTTTTAAGGCTTAACTACCGCGGAGCTTCAAAAAAACGGGCCTTACCCCACATCACAGTGTAGTGTTTGATGGCCTCGATATTTTAGGTGCCTATAAAAATACTGAATCATTTTTTACAATTGATTTTTTTTATTGTATTTGAAACACGAGCTGAACGTAAAACTGTCTAGTGTCAACGAGATGGAACTCATATAAAGGTTAGGTTAGGTTAGATGGCTGATCTTGAAAGATCGCACGTGGACTGCTATATGTACTTCTTTGAGAAGTCATAGAAAGGAAGAACTCATGTGTCCGAACTTGTAAATTATCTTAATAGCCTTAGTTTTTTAAGTAGGTTGTTAACGACCAGCTCCCATAGAAAAGGAGAGAGACTTTTATCTAGTGGGGTCCCCCTACTCACATTTCATCGAGTTCACGAATATTGCCGGACTCCATTTCAATCACTCTGACACACAAAAGACTGAGGTTTGATTCAAGCCAAAGAAAAGCTCTCTTTGGTAGGAGCCAAGGATATGATAATGCCTACAAGCTACCTTCACAATAAGCATGTTGTGATCCTGATAAATGGTTCCTCGGAACGAGCCTCCTTATATATCAATCCATCAGTTACCCCAGAGCTTTTAGTAAGAAGGAGGAGATGCTAATGGGCCTGAAGTCCTTCGGTGTAACGTGGGAGCCTATACCAGCCTTTGGAATGAACGTAACTCTGACTCGTCTCCAGGCTCCGGGATGTATCAAAGTCTTATGCAGTTCCCATAGATAGGTAACAACCAGCTGCATGACACCTTAACAGTCTGCTGCAGCTGCGCTGGCATGATGCCATCCTGTCCCGAGGACTTGAAAGGTATGAACTATTTGCACAAGTCCAGAAAGCCGACTGTGCAATTCTTTTGCAGCACTCCGAGAGATATCCCCCCAGAGGACTATTGTTTAGGACGTGAGCATCAAGGCGCAGGCGAAGTGCATCTTCACTGCTTAGTGTGGACCCGTTTGCGTACTTACGATAACTCAAGGAGGCCCAGTCCTTTGCGGAAATACGTCCGAACTTAGAGCACTTATGACAGCCCCCCATTTTTTCGCTGAAGCTTTTCCATGAAGTGGATTTTTCAAAAACGAGGCCACCTCCGGCACTCGTGAGAGAGTTTGTCGTTGCCTCTTGCGGTACATTTCCAAGTTTGCATTCCTAGGATTTCTAAAAGATCTTCTAGGCGGACCGACTAGACTGAACCCGATATACCTATGATCAGAGAAGGAGTGATCGTTAATAACTAACTAGTTTTATATCAGTGGGCCAATTCTGTTCGAAATTATTTTATATTATTTTATTTCGGTGAGAACTGCTAATAAATCATCATATTAGTATTCTTGTAGTAGTCAGTACTTCTTGACTCTCTAAAGCCGTAGCCGATGTAATGGTTTTACACCTCTCGACCACACACAATATCTGAAACTATCTGTGCCTCTAATAAAAAAATGAAGCAGAAATCGTTTCATAGTAGGTTATGAACTGTATGATCTTTAGAACAAAATCGACGTCTAAATATAGGTTTAAACGGTATATTTATATTATAAAAACACTAAATCAACTAATAATTGATCAGAGGCCTTTCAGTGGATTTTAGTGTGGAACGATAAATCTGGTTACCAGTTTTCTGTTAACAGTATAAATTCTTTTATACAAGTAGTTCTCTATTCCAATGTTTTAACTGGCCATCTGTGTTTCAATCCATGGATCTTAGCGACAATGAAGCAGCTCGCTTCCACTACCAGCTAAAGCAAATATTTTTTAACGATTTTTGTCGTATTGTGTAGTAAGTTTGTTAGTCTTCTTTTCCCTAACTTTCTGCATAAAAGCATATCTCACGTTTTTCAACATCGCTACGTCTTCGACTTTGTGACAATGCCATCGTCTGATAGTTGCTTCTGCTTTTGCAAAAACCGTCATTGCGCAGTTCATGTTTTTTATACTCCCCAGTTTCTAGCGAAAATATAAATAAGGAAAGTACAAGTGCGAGTGGCAACGAAAAACCATATATTTGTTTTGAGAAATTTAAATTGATGTAATCTAAAAAATTGCGGAAACAGACTAATGTACAAGGTTAAAAACAAATAGTTTCATGTTAGTTTGTTGCTACTACCTGATCCAGGCCTTGGGAAAACTTTTCTGTTTTCGGCTGGTAGTTTTATGAATAGAAATTTAACTTGATAGATGAAGAATCATATTCAGTTCACAATCCTGTCGAGCATATCAAACCTTTTATTATTCCCAAAAGTATCGAACTTGACTCCACCTTTTTCACATTGTTGCAGAAGTTGAAAGTAGCCACAGAATTATCACCAGCATCAACGAACGTTTAGGTAAAAAAAGCAAGTTTAATATAATTATGTTGCAGCAAGTTAAACGCGAGTATAAAAAGTACATTTCCGTTACGGTGTTGCCAACAACAGTCATTGTCGCAGTTGGTTGCTTTCGTCCGGATGACATAAATTTTATTCCGCGTCGATGCTGGAGGGCACAATAATGCAGCATTTTAATTAGCAACACTGCAATGGAGTGTCAGGCGTACTATGTAACTATATAAATATGGCATGTAGGGAAGGGCTAAGTTCGGGTGGAATTGAATAGACTTGCAAATTGATAAGTTAAAAAGGACTCTCGTGAATTTCAGCTTCAAAAAAATATATATTTTAAACAAGGATTTAGTGGTATGTTTTAAAACAAATGAATTTTTAACGAAACATTTGAAAACAGGAAGTTATAATTATTAATAGAGAAACTCCTAGCCGATTGTGCCCAGCATCGTACTTTATGTTAAGGGGTTACATGGGTTTCCTCGGTCAAAAAACGGCCTTTTTTCAATAATTTTTTTACATTTAAAAAATTAAATATTTTAATGAAATATTTTTTTATTTAAAAGACTCGTATTTAATAAACATTTTGTAAAAATTTCAAAAAAAATATCAAAATGACAGTCATTACGACGCCATTTTCGACAGTCCCTCGGAATAAAGGTGCAGCCGCGTTGTCAGCAGAACTTCATTCAGGATCATCTGAAATAAAAATAAATACGTGTTTTAGTAAAAACAATAAACTAGGTATTGGATGAAGGAAAAAAAATGAAAATTGGAATTTTGGCAGACGCTTTTATAAAAAAATGCAAATTTCGATGAAAATTTCTCGGCATTTTTTTTCAAATAGTTGTAATAAAAAAAAAAATTCTTCATTCAAGACCTTGTAACTGATATCTCGAAGGCCTGTATAAAATTTCATCAAGATCGGTTAAGTAGTTCGCGAGAAATCTTGACAACCGACTTTGAAAACATAGTTTTGAGAAAAACGCGTTTAAAGACGGCGCAGTTAGCCTAGCTAGCTGCAAGCGCACAAGTTCTCAAAGGCTGTATCTCCGAAACTATTAGTCGGATCAACTTGAAAATTTAGGACAATATTCTAGAGATGTTATAGAATTTAATAAGACAAAAAAAATTCGATTTTTTAAAACTGTGAAACCCATGCAACCCCTTAACAGAAACCTATAGGAACTGATTTAGGCTTGGGGCCTTGAACAAACAATTATTTATAAGTCCACATATCTTAAAAAGTGCCTGCATTTTAATTCCGAATGCAACCAAGATGAGTGTTCAAAGTAGCAATGATAGTTGTAATGTTTTTTTTTCAAAAATTGTTAGTTTCGACTCATCCTATTACAGTATCACAATATTTTAGGTTAGATTAGTCTAGTAGGCTAATAAGACACGCATAAACCAGTTTTGGTTTTTTATACTACCAGACGAAATTCAAATCACGAAGCAAAATGTAATTGACGCTGTGGGATCACTAACGATACCTTTTCCAGGGTCTCATGCTGTGGGCCCCAAAATCCTTAACGCGTAGCCATGCAAATATCGAAGGAATGTACAAGAGATGATCACTATTTTCCTTGTTGCCTTGCTCTTGATATTTCTTGCAGTCTTCTCGATCTGTCAGGACGTGCGCCGTCACTAAACTATGATCAGTGAATAATCCAATCAAGTGCCTTCTTCTACGGGTGACAGTAGGAACATTGTATATGTCCAATCTACTATTTTACATATGATTTTTTTATTCTTGGTAGATCGTTCCATTGTGTTTTGATTATTCTTACCATGCTTCTGTCGAGATCGTCGTATAGACAATAATGTTTGTTTTTTTTACATTGATCATGTTTTTTGATGACATGCGTACACTTGGCAGTATCAACCACATTATAATTACCCTCGATGCCTTTGCGACCTAGCACCCAATAAAAATGAAGCCGACAGCTATAAGGCTGCCTAATGCCTAACTCTGCACGATATTTTCCCGCACCAACTTCGTCCTCCATTTTCGAGCCATCTTTATAAATGTTGAATGTGTTGCGCTCAGCTAACATGCCTTTACGCCAGCCATGTCTTCCTATGTTTACCCTGAACCTATGTGTAAATTCTCCCGCAGGCAGTAGTTGCTCCTCCAATTTTGCCACGCAGCTTTCGTCGAAGTGGTCTATAGACGGTAAGTTTACCATTAGCTCAAGAGCCGCCATTGGAGTTGTTTATACAAGTAGAGCTACCGCACAGCGACACAATGTTTTTAAATCTTTATACCAAATCTCCATCAAATCTTCTTCTTCTCATAATGGTCATCTAATATATACATGACTATACCCATTCCTTGCTAATAATTCAAAAATATGTATGGAAAAGGAACTAATATGCTCAAACCATGTCATCCTTGAAGTAATTGTTATTTACGCTGAGTTTTGTAGCAAGTGGTAAAAGTTGCTCAGCAATCGCGAGTTTGAATTGCGCTCCGTGAGTTCTCACCTTTAATTGCATGCACTCAATTAAAATTAGCAATTCTTTAAGCAACCAATCAGCAAGCGCTGCTCACTTTCTGCGCACGAGGAACTTTTTGCGATATGAAATATGTAAAATTTTTCCGACCCGGCTAAAGAAAGAATTTTCATTTAAGTTGAAACTCACAGCATTAACGAAAGAGTATAAAAATTCGCACATTAAAGTATGAATTAAATGAAAAAGTATCTTTTCTCCGCTACCGAGGCGCTTTGCCCCCATGCAATCCTTCAACACTGCAAGAAAGTTGGTCGCATAAGTCGTGCGTGCGTGTATGTGTGTGTGTGTGTGTGACTAAAGGGGTGATGTGCGCATTATTGTGAAAGGAAAAATTAAAAGAAATTCAAAAGTTAGTTTAAGAAAATGAGGCAAAGTGGAAAAGTTTTATACGGCAATGTGTAATTTCCCCAAAGTATTTGAGGGCTCATTTCTTGGAGCTGTAACATAAGTATACAAGAACACCAGCAACAGTCGAAAATTTTGAACTGTAGCAACTGAAAAGTCGTAAAGTGCTACCGACATTTGGATAATGAGTTATTGCTGAATTTTGTGCGCCAAAGCATTGAGGAGCGGCAAGATGCAAGCTGCTCCCTTGATTTACTTTGGTTTTTTATGTTAGTTTGCAGTGCAATATAAGTACATCAGCGCAATGGAAATGCAAGGAAACTGAGGTGTTCAGCTCAAGTTGTCTTGCAATCGTATTACAATGGTTAAGGGGTACTTAGTGCTTTTCTACATAAACTTTTTATTCGGCTATTCGGAGTTAGTCAAATATTTTTATATGCAGAGCGAGTTCCATGCAAAAGAGAAATATGTAGAAGACTATAAATGAATAATAATAGTACAGGAAGATTTCGTGATGAAGCTTTATAAGAAAATTTTGAAAGAATATCGATAAGTTGGTTCTTTTTTTTATAAAGAAATACAATTTTAATAGAGTTTTAATTTCCAATTTGTTGCAAAAAAATAATAATGTGTGATTATATAGTTCTTTTAAAATCTGTTTTAACTAATATGTTAATTATATAACATTCGATGATGACCTTGGAACTTGAAGCCAGAAAGTAAATTTAACTATTTATTAGATTTTGTAAAAGATATCTGCTGAGAGAATATACGCTGACGTCAATAGCCAATGGAATCAATGCCACGTGTTCTAAAACTTTTCTAAAAAAACAGCTATCTCTCCAATATTTCTCGCACCTTTTTTGCAACGTGCTTGACACTGTCCCCATTGATTCCACAGCGACTATATACACTAACTGGACGAAGGAGAACAGACTCGATCTTAATAGCACAGTCAGTGGCGTTAAAATTTCGACTGTTACCAACCCTAAGATTTTAGATGTTATACTCGACAGCCTGTGTTCCTGCGACAAAAGGCTTCAGACAGGTCCAAATATAGCACCCAGAACGATTACAGGATGCCACTACATAGTGGGGCCTGCCTTCGCTAAAGGAACACCATGCAGTTCTCTCCAAACAGTTCCTGCTCAGATGTTTTCGGTTTCATTTTTTTTAATTACGTCAACGACATCGAACAGAACCAGATATCGGACGGAAAAAACTTTAGACACGCACTGACCGTCATTCACTGTGGAGCCACGAACTCCTTCACAGACTCACTTCCTGTGAATGGTGTGCTTAGCATCAAACCTCCACCATATAAAAACGAAGAGCTCTAGTCGCCACAAGAATCGAGAAAGACCCTTGCGCAAATTCGTTCTGGATACTGTAGTACCGTGCAACGAGTCGCCGCATGACTCTAACCACCTCTTTGTATGCCCAAAAAACACCACGCATCTAACCTTATTCTGCCTGTGAACCAATCCCGTCGAAACACACCGTTTCTTGAATATACTATTAGATGACTTCCACCCGAACCACACCGCCCAAACGAAGACTAGTTAATCCCTACACCATATATGTCAACTTCCTTTCAAAAATGTGTAAAGTCGATTCTATTGTTACTCTAATCTTCCTAACTGTCGTAAACACCGTTACGTGATTATAGCCGAGTCAACAGAAGCCCGCCAGTTTTTTTTTCATTCACCAATTTGGGGCCGATTCGAGGTTCAGGTTCGAGACTTCCACACCTGATCTCTCCAATGGAGTGAAAGCCTTCCTCTTCCTCTGCTTCCCCGTCGGACGTTAGCAAAATACTATAAATCTTTCGCAGAACCTTTTTCTCGAAAACTCGTAACATCGAATCATCAGATGTTTTTATCGTTCATGCTTTTCATCATATAGCAGGACGGGAATTATGAGCGACTTATAGAGTTTGGCTTTTGTTCGTCGAGAGAGGACTTTACTTTTCAATTGCCTACGTATCCCGAAGTAGCACCTATTTGCAAGAGTTATTCTGAGTTGGATCTCGATCTGACGTTTTTGTTGGTATTAATGCTGGTGCTCGAAGTTATGACTGTCAACAGTGTCATGAGAGCCAAGCCGCGAGTGCGACGACTGTTTATTTGATGACGGGAGATATTTCGCCTTGCCCTCGTTTACTGCCAAACCCATTTTCTTTTCTTTCTTATACAGTCTGGAGAAAGCAGAACTAACGGCGCGGGTGCTGAGGCCAATGATATCAATATCATCGGCGTATGCTAGTAGCTGTGCACTCTTATAGAAGATGGTACCTCCTCGATTCAGCTCTGCAGCTCGATTTATTTTTCCCAGCAGTAGATTGAAGAAGTCGCACGATAGGGAGTCGCCTGGCTGAAATTTCGTCTGGTATCGAAATAAAAAAGAAACAACAGCCACTTATAAGATGGCAAACGCGATAAGAGAACTGTAAATACCGACGAAATTAATGATTTTATTGTTTCCCCTTCTTTCTGCAAGCCGTTGCAGTGTTTGGCTGGCTAATATTAAACCGTTGAAACCGACTAGTGTGTCCAACGTAATTAAAGTAATGATGCGCGTAAAAATACTATCTCTATTACACCACGCATACACCTAAACATTGCATTCAAAATAAAACTCTGTATTCACATGTGGGTAAAATATTCAAAACTCAACCCTTGTGAAGCTCAAATCACAGAAGGAAATGAGTAAATTCTAAATTTCGAAACTAAGTTGAAGATATGAAAACTTACGCACACATCTTTCTAACTACTGCCACCTTTTTCTCTTTGCAAATAAGGGAAATGCTTCCGACTTATCAAAAGTTTTCCATTTGCATGTTTTTTGTCTTCTACTTAAGCGCTGGTTTACATGAAATCATCCGCAGTTCGCGCTTTTGATAGCTGATAGCCCTGTGTAGGAATAGGTGCAACTTGCTGCTGCCAAGAGTGGAGTCATCATTTTTCATTTCACGAACTCATCAACTCGCATTCATCATACACCAACGTCGGGTGCCGTCATATTTTTCTCGAAGAAAATGGAGATGGAAATGAGTGGGGCAATCGCGCGGAAGTCGGTTTAGTTTTAAAACTTTTTGCGCTTTCAAAGGAAAGTGTTGCTTCGCTCAACTAATTTCTCACTATCAACTGCTTTGCTAACTCTACCGTACTGATAGAAGCAGTTACAGAAAATTTATACTAAAATAACGGATACAAAAATTGTACTATAAAATTTTATAATGTCGAGTATAAAGTACGAGTATGTATTTGATGTTTGCTTCGGGATGTGGTTTTCTTTCTAGCATAAATGTTCAATACTTTTGGCTTAAGACGAAGTAATGAATTCAGATTCAACTATGTTTTTAATTCGAAAAGGAAATCCATTAAAATAATCTAATTTGCAATAATAATAATTTTAGTTTGGGGTTAAGTCCTACAGACGTAGACGAGATTCTCGATTAAATGTTCGGCGAGCTACCCTGAAAGCCGTCAATATAACTGAACTTTTGCGAATTTCCGCCGAAGGTAAAATTATAATCACATAATATTTTTTCTAACGGCATTTTCCTTAAACTTTAAAAGCTTTTCACATAACTCGTTTGAACTTTATTTCTTGGATATGTTCTTATAGTATTATAAGCCAAAGCAACAAATAGAAGCAGAAATTCATGCGAACGCTTCCTAAGGGTGTAAGCACTATTTAATTATTTATGTATTTGTTTTGCCTTAAGAAGCATTTTCAAGCTTACTGCAAATCCTTTTTCTTATGCTGTATTATTTTTTTCACCGTTCGACTCTTAGACCATTCCGCACTTTATATTCGAACAATGTTGGCAAGTAGTTGAAAAAAGTTTGTAATTCTGCGACTGTCTTGTCTGCGTTGTTGGAATACCTGATGAAGTGGAAATCACACCCACACTAAAATTTTCGTGCATACATATGTACATAAGTATATACATTCATGAATACGCAAGTCTTCAATTTTTTGCTGCCGTTGACAGTGATTACGTTGTTAACCCTTCTTTGCAGAGGTCGACTGTGAGTCACAGCTGTTAAACCACGATCTGGTTGACAGAAGTAAAACGTGCTGACTGTTTTTATACCACCGTATTGGTTACGCTTGTAGCGCTACTAAGTAATAGAACTAAAGCATAATACCGCGAAATAAAGTGAAAAGTTAAGCTAACAAAATTTATTTTCTCAAATAAGATGCTTACAATGTGACTGATATATTTTCGAAAAGTACAATAATTTCGTGTCGAAGATGGCTTTCAAATCAACGAAGAGGTGGTGTATGTCGAGCTCCTTTCTGATGGCCACACTGATAAGGTCCAATCAATTCGTTGATATTCGCCAAGACCTTATATGCGTTAATAACGATACTTTTCTCACGGTTATTTTTGCACGGCATTTTTGTGTAAGCTGACGTTGAACAATACCAAAAGCGAAGGTATTCAGACCACGCAACTCTCTTTTCATGTGGGTTCTACTACTTCTGGAGAAAATAATTCGAGCAGCAGAACTAAATAGAGAAGGTACCATCTTCTATAAGAGTGTACAGCTGCTGGCGTATGCTGTTGATATTGATATCATTGGCCTTGAAAACCGTACCTTTAGTTCTGCTTTCTCCAGAATGGTGAAGTCAGCGAAGCAAATGGGTCTGGTGGTGAACGAGGGCAAAACGAAATATCTCCTGTCATCAAACAAAGAGTCGTCGCACTCGGGACTTGATTCCCACGAGGCTGTTGGCAGTCATAACTTGAAAGTTGTAGACAATTTCGTCTGTCTTGGAACCAGCATCTACGTCAACAACAACGTCAGCCTCGAAATCCAACGCAGAATATCTCTTGCCAACAGGTGCTACTTTATACTGAGTAGGCAATTGAGAGTCCTCTCTCGACGAACAAAAATCAAACTCTATAAGTCACTCATTATTCCCGTCTTGTTATATGGTGCAGAGGCACGGACGATGACAACAACTGATGAGTCGACGTTGAGAGTTTTCGAGAGAAAGGTTTTGCGGAAGATTCGATAGAAGGATGAGCTGTATGAGATATACGACGACATTGACATAGTTCATCGAATAAAAGACAGCGGCTACGCTGGCTAGGCAAGGTTGTCCGAATAGACGAAAACACTCCAGCTCCGAAAGTATTCGACACAGTACCCGCCGGGAGAAGCAGAAGAAGAGGAAGACCTTCTCTCCGTTGGAAGGACCAGGTCGAGAAGTTGAGTCGAGGTGCCAGAAAATGTCTCCTTCCATGTCTCGGTATTTTCAATGAAATTGTCTGACTTTTCGATAAATATCATATATGTATATTATACACAATCTCTTTTAGATTGCTGTTTGTTTCCAAAACTCAATCTTATTAAGTTAATATTTTCCACTCTTCCCGACTATTTTCCGTCGAATTTAAAACCACAAATTTCGGTCAATATATTACATTACAAATGCACGTATGAGGGTGGACTTGTTAAACTCTGCGTATAATATTTGCCAAAAAAATGAAATCGATAGTATCTGCCAGAACTTATACCTCACCTACTCGGTATTATTATTTTCAGCTGCAACTGAGCATGCCTACGTGCCTTGTTTGCTGTTTATGTATGTGTTCTTACATATTTAAATATTCATAAGCGTATGCGCATACAAAGTGCCTTACATATATATGTATTTATGTAAAAAATAAACTTGAAGCCGTATATCAGCTGCAGATACACTCGTATACACGATTGTTATTGCCGATTTAACATAAGCACTTATTTTATGCAGAGCATCTTTTGCTTGTACATTTTACGCCCGGATTATCAACCGACGAAACAAAGACAAAGTTAAATCTAGCAAAATACGCAAGCAAATTGCCAGAGGTCGCCTGGTGGTGAAGCCAAAGGAACAACTCAATAAAACAAATCAAAATTCACAAAGCCCAAAACGCTGAACGCTGAACACGGAACACAAAGCAAACAGTATTAAAAGTCAGACGAATTGTCACGCGCATACATCGGTGATACTTTACTCATACACATACCTAGAAAAGTCTCGTATACCTGTAGGGAAAAAGTAAATTTAAAATGTGTGTCCGCAAATCACAGTTTGGCTAAAAAATTTCGAATATTTATATTTGTTCAATGCAAAACTGAGGCATTTAGGTTCTACATAATCAGACATCTAACTCGTTAATAGTTAATAACGTCAATTAATTTTTGGATCAACTTTACGACCAAATCTAACCTCAATTAATTCTTTCATATCCATCCATGTCTGTACTTTATAATTTAACTTAGTTGACATTGAGACCGATACGACTACACCGATCGTGTGATCTTCAAAATTACACGATACCCTTCTTGTAGTCCAAATATTGGCTGTGGTTTTGGGAGTAGTACTTTATTTCCACTGAATTTCCTTATTGATAGCTTTTCTTCTCTCATCCCAAAATGCAGATGACAGACAAAATAAATTTCACAGTGAACTCATTTGATTTTGCACGCATTATATTGACTGTTTATTGGGCCATGAAGTAAAATGATGCCACAGCTTTTGTCAAAAACCTTTGCCAAATTTACTACCGAAGAGCTGAAATCATGATTATGCAACTGTTTTTTATTGATAGTGATCGCTTGTTTATCACACAAAAATCTTCATAAATGATATATCCAATATCTAACTCGGATATCTTCAGAGTATCTCACATTGATATCAATAGATTATCTGCTTTCCCAATGAGTTTGAGAAAGATATTTTGCTATATGAACCAGGTATATTTCTTACCAGCAGTGATTTCGAACACTAAGCATTAATTTCCTGCTGGGTGTGAGCACGTGTAATACCAGCATATACACATGTCCCCTTTGCATATGCCTACATATGCACGTATAAGCGTCTCAAAGGATTTTCGTGGCACGAAACTTAGCAAGGAAAAAATCGCAGATGAGCCGAGTATGGGGACTTGAAAAAATTTTACACAAAGCTAAATAAATAAAACAAAATATTTGTGGGAAGGCAAAGAGGGCGGGAAAAGTAGGAAAACAAAAAGTGCAAAGAGTAAAAGGGCAACGTAAATGTCGCTCTCAGGCGTGAAAGAAATCAACAAGATGGTGAAAAGAAAAGCCACACAAAAAAGTCCAAAATTTTTCGTTGAAGCGAGTAAGAAGAAGATTTAGCTGTATGAAGGGTATCCGATGAGACTTTATTATGCTTGTAATGGTACATAGAGTTTAAATTCAACCGTAAAAGGCAGTGCAAGGCTGAGATTTACAAATTAAAAATTTTGAGAATTCTTTCGCATAAATGCTGAAGCAAATTAGTAGTCCCTGGAAACTAAAACAAAAAAATAACTAATACTTCGCTAGAAGAAATGTTGAAACATAAGCGACTACATTCGAATTTGCGTATAAGAATGTATGAATGTGTGTGTGTGTACATAAGCGTAAATCGTATTAAGCACTCATGCGAGGAATAGCAAAACTTAAAGTAAACATACTGAGTTGCTACTTGGAAACACATATGTACGTATATATGGTATGTGTGCACATGCACGTGTCGGTTTTATGTAGCAAGGTGCTACTTAGAGATTAACAAAATAGCAGCAACGGAGCAAAATGGTACATGGTGCAATGATGTTTCATTGCCAGCAGACATGCCTTAGCGGATACTCAAGTAAGATTGTGTAGGTACGTATGCTTTTTCTGTACGAGGGTGGTCCGATAAGAACCTAACTTAGAGAACAAAGACCAAAATAATAGAAATATGGCGAACAACTTCTATACACAGTCGCAGTTTCGCTCGATATATTAGCAGCGCTGTTTGTCATTAGATGGCTCCAGCAGTTAGTGGTGATCGATTTTGATATCTCCAAAATGTGAAAACGTTAACATAAATATTTGAAAAAGAAACTGCGTTTCCACATTAGTCATTTTGTTTATTTAAAATATACTTTTGGTTGTCCGAATATGCAGGATTTTTAACGAAACAACCTCTTATCCCGAAAGTGTTGTGTTTCGTTTCGAAGACAGTAAATTTGAGGCGTTTGTCGATGAGGCTCCGTTTCCTTGCCTTAGAAGTGAGAGTTAAAGCGGCTACATGCGATAGGAATGATTCAAGAAGAAGAACGTTGACAAACCCGTTGAAACCTACCTTAGATCGCTTGAATAAGAAGTCCTATTCACCAGATATTACATGATTCTTATTTGTTCCGTTCGTCGGCACTTGGTCTGGCTCAGAAGCAGTTCTAGTCACAAGACGACACCGAAAAATGTGGTGTCGTGTTGGAAGAGCACTGTTTCCTCTCAAAGCTAGCGCCGATAAAGCGAAATACGAGGGCTGCTATATATATTTCTGGCCTAATAATGAAAATAAGAATATTTATCAACGAAAATGGTGTTTTTTTTTCGTTGGATTTGGCTCGTCTTGGAAGACCCACACGGTCGATTGCTGTTTTGTTTCGGGCTCATACGCATAGATCCATGACCCGTTACCTGTGACGATCTTACAAACGTCCTTTGAATCACCGCGATCGAATTTTTTCAGCATTTCTTTACACCAATCCACACCAGCCTTTTTTACGGCCAGGTGTTCATGCAATATCGAATGTATGCTGGTGGGAGAAATGCATAGGAATGCCTCTATCTGAAGGTATGTTACATGACGGTCTTGCATTATCAGTTCACGTACGGCATCGATGTTTTCTAGCACAACGGCTGTTTTTGGACGACCTTCACGGAATTCGTCTTTGAGTGAGCGTCGGCCACGATTGAATTCGTTGTACCAGTTTTTCACAGTGCTATAGGATGGTGCTTCATAGCCATACAAAGATTTTAGTTCATCGATGCACTCTTGTCGTGATAATCCACGTCGAAAGTTGTGAAAAATGATCGCACGAAAATGTTCACGAGTTAATTCCATTTTTTGGCCGAGATGAATTTTTTAATTCCCTGTAAATAAAACAATTCACGATTAAATGACAAAACGTTCTGAGTGATGTTATGCTAAAAATGTCAAACTTTCCAATGGAAATGTCAGATTGCACCTGGCAACACTTAGTGTTGCCTAGTCCAGAAATATATATAGCAGCCTATGTAGTACGGCATAATAAAGATCTGTGACAGATTTGCCTTTCTTCAAGTAGCCTATGAAGATCAGACTTTGTTAAATCCAGAAAACATTTTGCCGTATCTTTCCGGTCAATGGAACAATCTATCTCCTCTGTGAAGGAGGTTCGTCGGATGAAGTGCATTATCTTGACTATTTCTCGGTCTCTGGTGTCATCGACGGTCACGAGACGATCAAGAAACTCCTTTGAATTGTACTTAAACAGCCTCAAATACTGTTGTGAAGCGGTTTCATGGTCTCATAGCACTTGGGCTATCAGTATTCTCAAGCCTACGAGTATTACTTCATTGGGGTATGATCCACGAAGTATTTTGATACTAGATCGTCGATTTTATCATGTTATCTTTCTCATCAAAAACCGATTTGCGAACACGTTGAAACTCTGCACACACGAATGATATAGAAAGCTCTCTTCGATTCGCGGTACGAATTTTATTCCAAAAACAAGAAACGCCATACCAACGGACATGCGAGCTTCAAAACGAAACTAAGAGTCAGATTCAGTTGGATATCTGCCGAGTACGAAAAGGCGCAACGCGATAGTATATTTCGCTTTGCGTTAGCGGCGCCGGGCAACGGTGAAGCTAATTACCTATCGAACCACCTTCGTGTATTTAAATGTAGACAAGCATATATATACAAACATATATATGTATTACAACTGCTTTAATGTGCGAATATTGTCTTGCATTATTTGTTTTAGTCTGTTATCCCAGTGTGTATATTTAGCATTGAAGCTCTCTTCATCCCCACCGCGCATCAGTATTAACCTCGCAGCTGCTGGAAAAGGTTGGAATGTTTCTTTTTTGTAAAAAAGTAAGTTGTTTGGCGTGGCATTTGCTTCAATATTTCTAAAAGGATTTTGTTGTGATCTCTGACACGGCACTCACTTTCGCTGTGTCAGAACTCTTAGTGAAAACAAACGAAGTGCTCGAATTACTGCGGAACCAAATGCCATGTGTCATGTGTCTTCCCGCGCAGGTATTCATATTGAGCATAAGCGGGAAGCGTGCTTGACGTTGTTAGGAGGAGCTTAGCGTGTTCTACCAAAGCGCCCTAAACAGACATTTTAGTGCCGTTGGCTAAAGAAGCAAACATACATATGTACATCATAATCTTAAAACGCGGAGAATAATTTGAATTCAGTTGGTGCTATTAGATTCTAAAATGAATTCGCAAGTGTATATTAGATATGAAATTCGTTATTAATCGATTCGAAGTAAATCTATTCTTATAATTAGCAACATTAAAGTTTTCTGTTTTCACTAAACAAAGAGGTTGGACTTTGATCTAGTATTGCTTCTAATATTGCTTCTAAATTCAACAATTCCGGGTCCAATCTATTAAGATCAAATGTGTTGTTTCGATGATGAATAAGACACTTTTTTATGTGCTGATGTTCAAATTCTAAGCAGTGGCTCATCACCCATTGACATTAGCTATTTTACTGTTCTTCACAAGTATACACTATTAAATTGTTAAAGACTATGAACTGATCTTCTTGGTTCCGAATTTAACCTTCACTACCAAGTCCCATTTCATCACAAATTCTGCAAATCACTTCTAAGATATTTCGATGTCGATTTAGGCCAAGTGCGATAAATGCTATTAAAGCCATAAAAGCATAACGCATTTCTCATATGCGTCAGTCAATAAGCAACATTCCTCGTACGATCTGAAGGCAACGAGTAAACAGTATCCTCTTTTACAAAAAGTGTATAAGTGTGAATGGACAGCACATTCATGAGTACAAGCTAGTGATGGCCGAAATCTATCGATGTACGAAGCATCAATGTTCTTTAATGTGATACATCGCTAAATTTCTATGCGTCATATGGTGGTTGATAATTTCTACGTACCATTGTTTTTAATAGATTTTGTCGTGTTGTAAATTTTAATTTAGAAAAATAGAAATTATAATAACGCTAGCTTTGCTCCGCGAGTAACCAACGCAAAGTTCTCCGAGAAGCCAGGGGTGCCCAGATGAATGTCGGTTACTTTTAGAGCTTTTCATTGACTTTTATTTATTGTGGTAGAGATAGAAACTTTTAAGGGAAATTATAGGCGTTTGACCAGGAGGGGTAAGTTTTTGGGTATTATAGGGATTCTGGAGGCCGTCTCGCCTTTGGCCTCTCCAGTAAGAATGGTGGCGTGGATGATATGCCGCCTCAGCTCTGTGATACGTAACCTATTGCTGTTGCACAGTCTGGGCGCGTCCAGGTTACTCCTTAGAATGACAGGCACACAAACTTTGAGTTTTAACTTCAGAAGGGTGCAAAATTTTGAAGGTATATGCTATTGCTGAAGCCAAAGGAGTGGACATGGATGCCTAAGATAGTTCTGATAAAACTAAAAATTCAGTTCAACTGATCTTGATAAGTTGTACCAAAAAAATTGGAAGAAAACAGAAACAATTTGTTGGATATGTCAGATGAGCTATCTATATAATTGCATACTCCAGTTGGAAGGCTAGCAAGACCGTTGAAAAGTTTCGAAAAATTTATAAAGTTTTTTAAATAAAAACATTGAAAACTTCAATAACGTGATAAATTTGAATTGAAGTATTCAGTGTTTAAGTCGAGCTTAGCAGATTTCTACCTACTTTATGTAAATAAGTGTGAAATTGCGTCAATGTCGTTGGGGAAGTTTCCAAGGATGCGCATATTTCCATCTGCTAACACATTTACATTTGCATAACATACATACATTTATGCAAATATATTGCATATCGACATTTGCAACAAGCAATCTGTCACTCAAATTAATTTCCTCGCTAGCAAACAGACATGCTTTACGTACTTCCGTAGCATTGACTGCATTCAGTACAGCAAATATTTACATACATACATACATATATGGAAACGTTAGATAAATATAACGTATAATTTATATACATAAGTAAATACGAGTGCATGGGTCTTACTCGGCGCGGTTTGGGTTCGATGCAGTTAGAGTCTATATTATCAGTTAGCTGACGCTTCCCGATAAACAACGCCCATTACTGATTTATATATATTTCTGGTACCAAACACCTTTTTTAAAATTCAAAAGTATTTAAAAGTATGAGGTATGACAGTTAAGTAATGAGACTGATTCCATAAAAACCGTATACTTGAAAATTATTCTACAACTCTACTATCCCCTTCAAAGTAGTCCACTTGGGCAGCTATACAGCGATTCCAGCGCGTTTTCTGTGCTTCGTAACATTTCTGGAACGCTTTGACTGGGATGTCCGCGAGTACCCTCATCACGGCCACCTGGATGTCCGTAATCGACTCAAAATGGGCTCCTTTGACCACTGATTTTGTTTCAGGAAGCAAAAAAAAGTCACAGGGTGGCATGTTGGGTGAATAAGGGGGTTGTTACAACGCGGTGATCGCTTTAGAGGCTAAATACTGGGACACGCCGATGGCGGTGTGGCACGGCGCATTGTCGTGATGAAGGATCCAGATACGAGCGATGTCTGGGCGCCCCCAGTTGACTCGTTTTCGCAGTATTTCGCGTACTTAGCAATAGTAGACTTGATTGACAGTTTTTCCCGGTGGAACGAATTCTTTGTAGATGATTCCACGGCTATCAAAAAGGACAATAATCATCGTTTTCACCTTCGTCTTGCTCATGCGATTTTTTTTCGGGCGAAGGGCGCGCGGAGACAACCATTGTGAGCTTTGGCGTTTGGTTTCTGGGTCTAAGAGCACTATCACCATACACTCTTATAGTTTTAGCGTACGTTTCCGAAGCTGTTTCACACAATCTGGTGCAAAATTATCGCGACGCGTTGCTCTTGATTTCGCTTTTCCATTTTCGTGACGAGCACTACAAACACACGTCTACTCAACTTGACGCAGCATACATATATCGATGGAGAGGGGAGGGATGCCGGAAAAAGAGAAAGGGAATTTCAGGGTCACAGGTTTACCACAAGCGCGGCAATAAAATCAGTCTCATTACTTAATATGTTTCGTAGTTATGTTTCAATAACAGAAGTTTTTAACAGAATTATTTTAGTCAGCAAAAGCTAAAGCCAAACATTCTTTGGAGTTTACATATATGTATGTGTAATAGGGTGCCAAAACAAACAAAGTCCTTTATTTTCAACTTAAAGCGCGTCTATGTCAGCTAGCTATTTTCATAAATTATTTACAAGATTTTTTGAGTTTTTTGCGAAATATTTCTTATCAAAGCAAAGAATTCTGAAACAGAAAAACAAACTAACAACTCTAAAACAAAATTTTCCATTTTATAAAAGGTTGTTAATTATTTATTTTATAAGAACTTTTCTTTAAAAGTTATACGCGGAAGTTAAACATTAAATTTACTGTATTCACATAGTACACCCTGTCGTATGAGCAACATAAAATATGTAAATAACTTGTACGAATGCTGAGGTCATTTGACGTATAACTTTAATTACGAAGAACTTTAAAATATTTAAGTTGAAAAAATATATATTTTTGTGAAGCAACAATTTTGTAATATAATATTACCTTTTCAAAGTTATAGATTTACTTGTCTAATGCTAAATATCAAAAAGTCCCTTGTTAAATATATCGGAAAAAAGTTTGTTTACGTTGAATACTTATTTTTGAAGCAAAAACTAAGACTTGAGTGGGTGTTTGCGAGATAACAATCAACATCCCAAATAACAGACACTCAAATGTATACATTATTGTACGAACACTAAAATAGGTTTGTGTGGTAGCTCGGTAGGACCATTTTCTCTAGTATGGGGGAAATTTGTTTACTATTTTCTTCTGCATTCTGCACATCTGTCAATTGTGGATTAAATTTTAATATTTATTTAGTTCACAAAAGTACCTTTAGTGAAGAAATAAGTTCTTAATAATAGATTCAAATAGTTATACTTATAACGGCTCAGCAAAGTAATTGACTTAGGAAAGAGGGTCCATATATACTTTTTGCACTGCTTTGTTTTACAGGTTTTATTTACGATTTTCGGTCGTTGTCGTCAGTCTTTAACTCATTTATTTAGTATATTTTGGTACTTTAATATCTTCTCTGCAACTTTTGCTTCACTCGAGAGAATACTCGTGGAACTAGCTTTATCAATTAGCACTCTAAGCTGGCGTCTATTGAGAAGCACAAAACTCGCAAAGCAAATTCTAAAGTCAATTCATTATGCTCAGCAGGTATTATGTTATGTTTACTAATTCGTCGCTGTGCTTTGTTTTGCTTTACTCAACGCAACGCAACTCGACTCAACTCAACTCATCTCAACTAACTTCACTCACAAAACTTTGACAAAGTGTGATTAAGGAAACTAACGGGGAGAACTGCAGAAATGCCTCAAGGCTACCCAGCCTCCGCTGGCTAACCTACAAATAAACTAAAGTGAAACTAGATTGTGTACGTGTGTATATTTGCCAGTGTGTGCGTTTATTTGTGTGCGTGACCTACTAATTGTCATTAACGACAGATGTTCGCAGTGATAAGTAACGGAAGTGTGGTATGATTATTATGGTGACATAGTCGGAGAAAAACGTGGGAGGTTAAAACGGAATCTAATAGTGGTTAGAAGAACCAACTGAGACGCATGCAGATGAGGGATGAAGATAATAGCTGCCAAAGCTCTGGACTTACAAGCAGTGTAGAGAATGTGCTGGCGGTGTTTGCTAAATTCAAAGGCCTGTAGATTTAATTATTTGCTTTTGGTCTTAAGTTGTTAATGTTGAATTTTGATTGTTGAGTTGACAGCGGAAAATATTTGCATACATTTAAATATCATTAGGCTGAAAAGCACAAATGGGAAAAAGCAACAAAACTCAAAGTAAAGCTGAGGTAGGGTGCAAAAACGCAAAAACTGGAACAAAGCTTTCGGGCAAGCGACTCAAAAGCACTAACCAACTAACGGCTATGCTTTTCATAATATATATATATATATATATAGAAAAAGAGTGGAGAGCTGACCGTTTAGCGAAGGAAAGTATAGATAAGTACTTACGCATTTAAATGTGTTTGCTTATTTAAGCGATCTTGCAGCGGCTGAAAGGCCCCTGGCGGTTCGCGCCATAGTTCTCGTGAGTGTGTGTTTGTGTGCGTGTTGTCGCATGCAAATAACTGCCAATTAACATAATGGACAAGTTAACAACATTTCACGTGGTTGCGACGCCGTTAAATATAAATTTTAATAGCACAATGCAGCGAAACTGTACAGATAAGTCTTTGAAAGTGTCGATGCCAGGCTTCGGAGAGCAGAGTGGGACATAATGGATTGGTTCATTGTTAAAGCGTTAACGGTGTAGGACATTTTGAGAGCGATAAACACTTAATAAAACATTAAGATAACTTAATAATGTTGTTATAAGTGTTGCTCAGTAAGCTAAAGTATTTCCAGCACCTTTTCTTGCCCGCCAAGTTGTCCTTTAGCTCGTTCTTTTGCAGATTCTACTGGTAGTCTGAAGTAATTGATGTTAATGCATCCATTATCGCATTAATTCTGCACTTTATTTCTGATTTTAAAACTTTTGCACATAAATTTGATTTTTCGTATAGCAGACTTTGGATTGTTGGAAGTTTGAAAGAATATATATTGAGATAGCTAAATGCATAGTACATACTTGTACACCCAATCAAAATGCGCATTGTTTCAAAAGTATCGATAAATAAATATTTATCTGCAAATATGGCGATTACACTATAAGGAGTACAACCAATACCTCAAAAAGACTCATCAATACATCGGTGCATCGGCGAGAAATTTATTTTTTCTACTCTTTATTGGAGAATAAAATATTCGTTAAAATTGGAAATTTGTGTAAATATGTATTCATTTTATTTACTTTGGCTACGAGGCCTGACCGGAAACTTAATTCTGGTATTACGGGGAGGAGAAACCCTTGAACTTCGCACCAACCTGCTCATGCGGACTGACTCCTGATGGTATCGTGGTGGTTGTGGTTAAAACCTGAACGAGGGAAGAACTGTTGATCAATTGAATGTAAAGTTGCATTGCAAACGGGTGCTGAAACAAAAGTACGGCAGAGGTTGTAGATAGGCCTCGAACCCTACCAAGGTGGTCAGTGTGTCATTCTGCATTGCCTCACACACACAAAATGGCATTTTCAGGGCGCTGAGCAACTCATTGATTTGATCCATTGTGCTTTTGATCGCCTTGTGATAAGACTGCCGTCAGTAGGTACCCTCGTTAAAACCACCGGTCATTGTACAATTATATGTATATCAGAATAATGGTAGAAAAAGGGTTTCTCGTTACCAAGCGCATATTTGCGGTAAATTTTATAAAAATTGCTGACTTCAACAAAAAATCAAAGTGTGAAAGAAATATTTTCCATCATAAGTGAATATGCGGAACTAAATAATATATAATAGCGAGAACAAATTCGCAGCAAAAAGCAAAGTTATTTTTTTTTATTTAATACTCGTATATAATGATTTCTTTGGTGTTACGCTTATTAGCAATAGACTGGCGAGCTAAAGAAAATCATATTTAGCTGGCTGCTTCGAATACTTTTCATCCATTCGGACGACATAACCAAGCCAACGTAGCCGCTGTCTCTTAATTCATTGAAATAATATATGTCAATGTCGTCGTGTTACTCATACAGCTCATCGTTCCACCGAATTCGATATTCGCTGTAGCCAATGGGCAAAGGAACGTATATATTCCGCAGAACCTTCCTCTCAAAATCTCGAAACGTCGACAGGACGGAATAATGAGTGATTTATAGACCTTTGTCTTTGTTCTTCGAAAGATGATTTTACTTCTCAATTGTCTACTCAGTTCGAGGTAGCACCTAGTGGCAAGTGTTACTCTGCGTTGGCTTTTGAGACTGACATTGTTGTTGGTGTTAATACTGGTTCCAAGATAGACAAAATTATCAACGACGAAGTCATGACTGTCAACAGTGACGTGGCAGTCTATTCGCGAATGCGACGACTGATTGTTTGATAAGAGGAGATATTTCGTCTTGCCCTCGTTAATCACCAGACATATTTGCTTCGCTTATCGCATCAGTTGTACACTCTTATAGAAGATGGTACCTTCCCTGTTTAGTTCTGCAGCTCGAATTATTTTTCCCAAAAGTAGATTGAAGAAGTTGCACGATGGGAATCGCCTTGTCTAAAATCGAAAGTTTCGGAGAGGTCTTTCCCGATTCTGATGGAGCTATTGGTTTTTCTCAACGTCAGTTTACACAGCCGTATTGCTTTTGCGGAGATATCAAAATCAGACAGTGGTGCGTGTCGATATCTTTTCACGGGTCTTTTCCAAGACTTGGCGCATGGAGAATATCTGGTAAGTTGTTGATTTCCCAGTCCTAAAAAAATATCCAATTAGCTTGACGGTGGGCTGTAATCTTTCACACAGTACAAAACCTTATATGGGATATTCAGGTGGCTTATCCCACCCGGTTTCGGCATCTCCTGATGTTATGATTCCACTGCCATTCAGCACGCTAGAGAAGTATTCCCTTCATAATCTTAGTATACCCTGGGCATTAGTCAATAGATCACTTCTGAGGGTTTTATAAAAGTATGCTCCGGCCTTCAAACCTTCCGTTAGTCGCCGCATCTTTTCGTAAAATTTTCGAGCATTACCCATATCGTTCAGCTTCGTACTCATGCATTTCGGCCTCTCTCTTTTTTGTCTACAATTTTGGATTTTGGCTGATTTCAAGCTATCACTGCCCTCTCAAATAAGATATCATCATAGCAAATAAAAATATCATTGGTATAGTTTCGAATGATTTGATTCAAATTGCTGAAATGGTGCCTCACATTTCAGTTAAATAGTCAATTATTAAATATTGAATTTTCTCTTTTCAGGACGAGTATTGCTTAGATATTTGATGCTTAGGCACAAACTATTAAATTCTTATCTCAATCCTCTCCTTTAATCCAAGTACACGCATATTTATTGAACATTAGCGACATCGGCTTGTATGTAATACATCTCGTGAAACAACATTTCTTAATTCGCAATTGGCTGCTTTATTATCAGTAAAGTCTGGACGACTTTATTATAACTTACCTATTTTCAAAGAATTTCTTTCTTTGAATATTTGAGATATATATATGTACACATATCGATACTGATTTGATCTGATTTCAGTTATGATGGCTTCCTTTATGATATAATGCTATTTCTTTTAGATGAGATCGCGTGATTTCATTTGGTTATCTTATTTTTGTACCTGAAGTCTAAACGCTTTAGTTAAAAGCTTTTAAAACGTTTAAAGTATAATGTTCCAATAAATTTAGGATTTTCCCTGACGACACACTATAGAAAAACAAGTGAGTGAGAACAAAGATTAATGATTTCCCATTCACGAATCTAACAACGAGCAAAAAACATGGCGATTCAGCAAGACACCTATCGCGAGTGTCGGCCGCATCCAGCAAATGGTAAATAGCAAAGCTGACAAAACGTCAGCGACGCATTTCATTACAAGCAATTTAAAAACGGCAATTGAAATTCATTTTCTCGCATTTTTCACAACATTGTTACCTAGTGTAATCAACTTTTCTTCTGAATACGTGAAAGTGAAGCTTTCATTGGTTTCTTTACCAACACATACACTTATGTACATATATTTTTTTAGCTCAGGCTGTACTAAAGTTCGAAGAAATGTTCACTGACTTTCCACTTTCCCTCGTTTCGGCGGAAAGCTTATTATTCATGTAAACAACCAGAAGAATAACGGAATCTATAAATATGCGAACGTTTTCTGTGTGAAGGTGTGTTGGTTCATGCTTTGCTGCTCACAATGATAAGCTAAGTTTATTTATGGCTATTATTTTGTCTGTCATCCTTTTGTACTTGTATGTTCTTATTTCTCTCGGCTTTCAACGAGTACCTCGGACATGCTCTTGCTCTTTGCCTTAGCAGTGTTGGAATGTTGACAACACCGTGTCGCAGACAGCTTCCGGTCATATATTTTACTTTAGTATTATTTAAATATTTCTAAGTGAATTTGTAATGAGATTTAAGAGTTTGTTGAGTGAGTTAATAAAAGTACAAAAATGTTTCGCTGTGGCTTATATCACTTTAAGTGTGGTTTTTAGGTTTGTTAGTACTATCTATATTATTTATTTAAAGCACACGTTATAGAATTGTTGTCAATTCTTATTCTAAATGAAAATATTATCACTAAATTTGACCTACAGAAATTGTTTTTCATTTGTTCTTTTTTTTCGGTGAGCAATTGTAAGCGAATATGTTCTCAAGAACTTTTAGCTGAAGCTTTAAGCTTCTAGCTGTTGTATTTGCCTTCAATAAACTCTACCCACCACCAGCCACGTATGTATATCGAATACTAGGATCTTAATGCTAACGGTTCTTTTTATAGTCTAGAAAAAAAAGACAAAGAGTGGTATTCACGAAATTGAGTACTATCTTCTGTTACAGGTGTTGTTGGTGTTTGATCAACTTCTTGGACTACTCCCGAAACAATATAAACATGATTGTAATAGATAAGTTAGACTGCGATCAGGCGTGGACTCTCTTCATCGCTCATTATTTGCAAATTCTCTCTTGGTGTCGCTCATTGCTTTCACACGGGCGATATGAGTGCGATAACTTGAGATAACCACTTTCTGCATTTTTCTTCATATCACATTCTTGAACTCTTGCACGGTGCTTAAAAATATTTTTGATTAGTTAATTTTTATCCTTATTCACACTTTCCTAGAATATCTTTGTTCCTTCAAACACGGTTTGGACGACAAACAGTGTAAACTTGTGTTCGTAGTTTTATAAATGGAATGAACTGACAAATGTGTATAGTTATGCGTACTGTAAGCAAAGCATGTATATGAATATTCTGCCTAACATTATGTTAATATTCCTGTCATAACTATAATCACTTGATAAATATTATACTCAGTCACTTCCATGCCCAAACAAGTTCTCTCAATCCAATCAATGAAAATGTCAAAATGGGTGCAAATCAGCCGCTGTAAGCGCAATCAACAAATATGCTATCCACTTAGTAAAAGCTCTAATAAGCTTTTCTTCAGCACGCCATGTTTGCTTGACATATAAATATATGTATATTCGCAATACAACCACAGAAATAACCGAAAAGCAATGCTAGTGTTTGCCTTTAAACTGTCACGAATTTGCATCTCGTTGCTCAAAATTCACCACAAAATTTATTACCAAATTTGCACCCTAACTAAATTTGAGTGTCACCACTCGACACTCAATGAAAGAGTTGTAAATCCAAATAAACAAAACACTTCCACTCACCAAGTTTCTGGACTCACTGCCGAAAGCTGTTGATACGGCTTGCCAAAAAATAGAAAATCAGACAAAAAATCTACGGCTTCGACCACAAACACTTCTAACACTTAACCTCAAATGACAATTACAGTTTCCGACTTCCAGCTTCCGTTTCCCGTACAACAAAATAGACTTTGGAAAACATAAAAAGATAAAGTCGTGCAACTTCTTCAAATCCAATTCAACCAGTGATACAAACAAGAAAGAAACGAAATTTAAAATAGTGTGCAAAAACTAAACCAGTCGGAGTAACAACTCAAATCTGTGGTTGGACGCAAAGTGTCAACTGTCAGCTACGAAACACACACCGCAGTAACTCACAGCACGAACTTCAAATACAACGAATCCGTGCACAAGTAAACGAAAAGAAATTGCAGTAGCGAATAGCGAATAGTAAGGGGAAAGCAGAGAGCAAACGAAGCATGTGAGCCGCTACCTACACAACAACAACATCAAAGCTTTTCGCACTACAAGTACATGCCGGGCGGTATCCGATATTTCGACCGTATGCTAGCGTGCCGAACGGGGTATATATGTATGTATATATAGTAAAAAAGGTTAAAGACGTCGCTGCCAAGAAACGTAAAATTCAAAATATTTAAAAGATGAAAGAATTTAATCCAAACTATAAATTGCCAAAACTCCAAAAGTGGCCAAAGAGTGCAGAGATCACGAAAAAGGCTGCTCAGTCTGCAGAAATAAATAGAGCAGAGAATAGGATAGGAGATCAAAAATGAGCAAAAGCAAATATGAACAACACATAGCAAAGTAATGCAAGCAAATCGTCTGATTATCATGCAGAAATAGTAAAGCGATGGAAAAGGACTAAGCACGCAAATGAGGCACAATATTACCCAGTAAACCGATTATGGTATATACAATTTTTTGATAACGAGCATTTTTGCATGTGAGAAAGTATGACAGAGTCATGCGCTATATGACCTGGATGAATAAAATCATTTGAGCTTCCTTTCCAAGCTAACTTTACCTGCCAGCTCTTTTGGTTTTATTCCTAACTCATCCAATTCTTGGAACACATTCATTTACTTTGCTAGATTTTATTATATTTTAAAGGTTATGTCTAGTTGTAAAACAAGATTGTAAATTTGAGTTTTCGGGAATTTTTTACATTTACAGATTGTATTCAATGTTCTTTAAAACCTGTCCTATATTTAATGCCGCTATAGCTTTTTGGCTATCCAAAAATTTCTGGAGATTAACAATAGATCGCTGGTTGAAATTATCAAAAATTAATCGAAATTAATGACCTGCCGTATGCATGACACTCGGGTCTGCGTATTCGAAACGGCCCCGGATTTTTATCCAACCAACTGTCATCCAACTGTTAACTCGGCAGCATTCCTTCAAAATACTTCAGAGATGTTTTCTGACGTTACAAAAAATACGAAGATTCTTTGTTCATTATCTGCAATGTATCTAAGAAACATCTGCTTATTAACAGAGCTTTAGGAAACTAAAAATACCTATATATACATTAGGAGTCGCCAAACTATGGGAATAATGATGAGTATAACAAATACAACTTGGATGTCGGCTGAGAGCAATGCCAAAGATAGGGCTAGAAAAAATTCGACAAGGAAAAAAAGTGAGGAGTGATGGCGGCACAGTGTGACTTGGCAAATCCGTGGCCAAATTGTTGGCAACACTTTTGCCATGGTGGCGCTCTAATTCATGAATATCCTGAAATGATTATATGCAACAAATGATAACTTCCAGCTAGTATACTGGAAATGACAATGTCATTGGAGCGACTAAGTGAGGGTAGTGATGAAGCTAGAGGCAATGTCAAAAAAAAATAGAAGTCTGCTAGGTAAAGGAATGAGTTCGGATTATGAACATAACAACGTCATGCATATCTATATCCACTTAGAAACTCACTCGCATTGTCATTGCTGTCGTGGCAACGGGCAAGCCTGCAGGCGACACAACGCGCCATCAGTCGCAGTAAAAGACAAAATCTGCTAAAATCCCATTTCTTTTACAATTCTCTAGCCACTGTTTTCTTAAGTTATTCCGGTAAATGCATTGCTTTTGTATTTGCAACGAGCACTTTTCATGTGGACAACAATTGTGTGGCATGTAAGCAGCCGGCAAGAGTGCAACATTGTTGCATTCCGCATGAGGCGCACAAGGCGCTGCATAGATGATTGCCACTACGTCTTGGTGTCTGCGACAGCAGTCTGCTCGTTCACCATAAAACCGAGGCAATATGAGCAAAAGACTACATTAAAGAAAAGAAGCTTGCCTTGGACTACAACCAAATTTAAATCTTATTGTAAGTACGAGCGCATATCCTGTTTTTCCAGAGCAGTGGCATGGAAAATCTTGCCTCTGGCTCTTGTCTTTCTATTTTTCTTGTAAAAATGTGAAGAAATGGTTTGGAGGCGAAATATGTTCGTATTAAAAATTGTGTGAAAGTAATACTGAAGTCAATGTTAATATTTCAGCTCTTGTGTGCGAGGCATTTGTTCGGATTTAGTAGAAATATAATCTAGAATCAAAGCTAAGTCCATTTAAATACATTTTTTAGAACTTTTATCGAAGATGCAAATCTCTAGGCACATAATTTCTATTTTATATTCCCAGGCGGTGGCATTTTACTCCGAAATTTATGGAAAAATAATATTCATTTTGGGCTTTTACACTTGCGTAATCTGGCATAAGCTTTGCAAAATACGAGCTGTTAAGAAAATGTGGTTACGGTTTGTTATACCCTGAACAGGGTACGTATATATTAAGCTTGCCATAAGGTAAGTAACACCCAGCAGGAAATATCAGAAACCGTGTAAAATATATATTTAAATTACCTGCGTAACAAGCTGAGTCGAATTTAACTAATATCCGTGTATGTTTTGCCCACCTGTCTGTTAGTACAAGTATATGCGAATTAGTTCCTTCAGTTTTTCAGGGGAAAAAAAAAGGAACATCGATCTGATAGTTTTTTCCCCAAGAACTTGCTCAAAGGACAAAATCGCCGACATCGGCACACAATGGGATTTAGCTCACAATGCAACTGGACCTGTAATAACTGACCAAATGAGAAAAATAAATACGTTTTTTCATATGACGAGATAATCAAAGTATTAAACGAAAAAATGTGCATCGTTTATTATTTAAGTCAATATCAATTTATCTCCTAAAAATTGTTGGCCTGGGGGGGGGTGGGGGGGGGGGGGGGGAGGATGGGGGCGGGGGGGGGGGGGGGGCGCGGGGGGGGGGGGGGGGGGGGGCGGCTTACGAGCTTATATGTTTAACTGCCGTTGGTCCAATTAATGATCGGAAAACTCTCTCAGTATTTTGTATTTGTTAAAGGTAACATACCGTAAGTTAAGTATATACATAGTCTGAGGTTTTCCTAAATAGTTTGAGCACCTGAACCGTTCCTTACTGTAAAGGGTGATCGAATTGTTGCAATTCTCCATTTTATTACAAAGCACCGAGCTTTCATATTTTAATGAGGAATGTTTATCAACATTCGAACAGACGGCCCTTTGGCAGCAAGGAAGATTATCTCCTTAAATATGTTTGGCACGTTACCCTACTCTCAGCGTTTCGTTGAGTCAATTTTTCGATACATTGTTTCATCCAGGCTAGGGTACCTTGCTAAAGGGGACACGTTTATTAAGTTTTCACGGGCTAAGGCCTGAACTCTTCTTCCTAAATGCGGCAATTTCACTTGTTCCGTGACCTATTGAGCCAGAAATCGGGACCTCAGCACTAAAGTAAATGTTAGCTCGGAAACCGGTCGAACCTCCTTCGGAACCTGAGCCATAGAGTTCTTCGTTTGGGAAATAGCGTGGCTGCCGTTCTTGCACAGCTGTTAATTTTTTGTAACTGTTTTGCAGCGTGCGGACGTCATCGATTAAAATGCGCCACGTCGTTATAACTCTTAGAATCCGCATTTGCTGTGAAATGGGTCCTCCACTAGAGCTATTCCGATAGTGATACGAAGATCTTACAGCTTTCTATGCCTGTAACGTGGTCTGATTATGTTTGATTCAGTAAAGAATGTGTCCAGTAGTGACAACTTGACACGACGAAAAAAAGTACCGCTGAACCAGAACGTTATAATACTTACGATACGTGAATAAACACAGTTCGTAGAAGCGTTAAGTCACTGAAGGCATTAAATTAAAGTTCATAGAACTGATTATTATTACACAATGATTCCAGTTTGATCTTTGGGCTTAGAAATAAAAATATTTTGGTGCCAATTAAATCTGAACTAAAACTTAGATAATAACTTCTGCTACTTAAAGCACTTATCATCATTTTCGCTTATATGACACAAAGACTACACCCGTTGGAATACGGAAGTAACTCGGAATTGTTGGCATGTGGTTATCAACTCGCCCATACACGATTTTGGAAGTCATATGAATATGGCAGTTTTTTTAGAATCCAGTTTTCAAAAAAATAACTGATTGGGCGTTGGCGCTGCCCACATTTCGGTCGGAAATGGGTCCATATCTGTAGAACTTACTCGTACACTATAGACTAAAGCATCGGATATTAAATTTTAAACCTTGTACATCCTATTTTTCCAGTATAAAACAACGAAACATAAATCTACAATTACACCTACTTCCCATACAACCTGGTAAACTATGCGACAGCTCATTCTTGATCACTTTTGAGTCTTTAAAATTAAAATACCTGCCGATACAATCAAAACCGTATGGCACTTGAATCGTATCATTTCCCTGGATTAGATCCTTATGGCAAGCGCTCCAAAAAGCCCTGAGCACAAAATCGTTTAGTTTTGTGTGAAAATTTTGTGATTGAGCATCATAACGACTTAAAATAAGAGACTAATCCAAATTCTATTTTTTGAAACTGCGTAGTTGCAAATCAAAAAAATATACAAGTTTTCATACAAAGACCTGAATTTTGATCGAGTCAATTTGTTGACCAGCTATATGTTATTAGCTGTACGATCTGAGACAGATTTCTTTCAGAGATAATAGTCGTGCCTTGAATTTTCAAAAATTTAGACGATGGCCGATGGCTCTGCGAAACGCGACATTTACGCCAATAAAGAAGAAGCCTATCTGAGACTTGTACTCGTACATCTATGGAAGGGCTTCCGTCCAGTTTGTAAGACAGCTATATGATATAGTTGGTCCCAATTCAGCTCTTTATCCCGTACGAAAACTTCAAATCAACATCTCAGAAACTGTTAGTTAACTCGCATATATACTGACGAGCCTAGCTCGTTACGCTGATCAATTATACTTGTATGCATGTGTATGTTATAAGCTCTTTCGCACATCTTCTTTTGGATGGTAACAACAGATTGTCACCTTTTCAGGTTATAAAAATGTAGATGAAAACAGATCATTACATTAAAGGTTTTTCGAAATTGTGTCCGGTAGTTTTCAATAATGTTTGATACGAGGGCTGCTATATAAATATTTTCTTCCTGGCCTAGTAAATGAAATAGGAATATCTATCGACGAAAATGGTTTTAAAACTGTTTTTGTCAAAATATTCTCCAGTGCTTATACAATTTTGCAATAGACTTTAAAATACTCCAATTTTTCGAAGCACTTTTTTCCACAACGGATGAGTCACACCTCCAAACACAATGGTTTTTAAAATGGCTTTCAACAGCAGTCTGCCGCGAACGAAAATCGTTTGAAATACCCACGCATTAATTGTCTTGATGTGTGGGAATTAAAAAGAAGTCATTGGGTACCATGTAGGCTGTAACGGCGGATGACCCCTCAATTCGACGTGTTTTGGCCGTTCAAAAAGGCGCTGGGTTCGAGCCGATGTTTGGTGGATAGCTCGTACGATTGTCTTGGGACACAAATGATTCGTCTTCTCGTGTTTGTTTTTCCGAATTTCTCCGAAGACTTCAGGCCTAAACAAATGGTGGTTACCGACTCAGAATTGACCAACTACGTGCCTCAACGCGGAACAGTGCGGTGTTTGGCACCCCGGGAGGAGGGGGTGGGGGGGGGGGAAAGAAGGGCGGGGGGGGGAGCGGGGTGGCCGAAGAAACAGGCGCCCATTTTTGCTTCGAAGTTCTTTTTTCCCCGACGAACAACTTTCAATTGGATTTGGCGTCGTCCTTATGACCCACACGGTCGATTGCTGTTTTTGTTTCGGGCTCATACGCATAGATCCATGATCGTCACCTGTGGACGATCTTTATAAACGTTTTTTGAAGCACCGCGATCGTATTTTTTTTCAGCATTTCTTTAACAACCATATGCCACAACGAGCCTTTTTTTTTGAGCGATGTCAATTTGCGGGAGTCCAATCTTAGAACCAACCTTTTTTACGGCCAGGTGTTTTCATGCAATATCGAACTGTATTCTGGTGGGAGAAATGCATGTAGGCATCCTCTATCTGAAGGTATGTTTACATGACGGGTCTTAGCATTAACTCAGCTTCACGTACGGCAATACGATGTTTTCTGGCACAACGCTTTTTTGGACGACCTGTCACGGATTTACGTCTTTTGAGCGAGCGTCCGGCCACGATTGAATTCGTATGCTTGTGCTATCTGGGGCTTCATAGGCCATACAAAGGATTTAGTTCATCGATTTCACTCGTTGGCTGATAATCCTACGTCGAAAGCTCCTGGTGAAAAATGATCGCACGAAAGATGTTCACGAGTTTTTTAATTTCATTTTTTGGCCGAGATGAATTTTTTACATTGCCCTTGATGAAAGCAACCACGATTAAATGAACAAAACGTTTTCCTGAGTGATTTTATGCTAAAAAATTGTCAAACGTTTCCAATGGAAATTCAGATTGCACCTGGCAACCACTTAGTTTTGCCTATGCAGAAATGTATAGGTAGCCGTCGATAGGTATATGTGTAAGGTCGCTTGAGACAGTATTTACCAAATTTTATTTATTTTTGATGTTTACGTTGCGAAGCAGTTGATTTTAGGCAGACTTGCTTACTCGGTTAAGTTTCAGTAAACACTGGATTTTAACCGACCGGTATATTGTAAATCACGTTATTGGGATGTTTATATGGATGATGTGACCTACAATCACATTTTTGAATATCTCTTATATGAAATGAATGATGACATCTGTGCTTAACGATTTCTTTTTCACATAGCAAATAAAACTATTCTCGATTAAGTTTGGTTGTACACGGCTTTACAACTCTGCTAAATATGAACACGTTTCAGTATGTGTACGTACTATATACTATGCATATGTTTGTAGAGAGAGCCGGTAGACAATTTTATATTACAAGCAAGTCAGATTTAAGTACGGAATGCTGGGTTTTATAGACGATAAATGAGTTTTTATTACCCTTGAACTGCTGATGCAATTGCTTTGTATGCAAAAATATTTTTAGAATTTCTAGCAACATTTTTAAAAATCTGTATAATAGCCAAATGCTCAATGCAGTTATATACCATACCACATAACAACTAAACTGACTCGCATTCTGACAGACGAGAAAGTTATTGTGGGCAGAAGTTGACAAAAGTTAACGGCATAGTTTTACGGACACATAAAATCGTCAAATGTTGGTCTGATGCACATCTTAATCACTTTGCCAAAAGTTTAACCGAACTTTAGCTGAAGTAAACGCCCAAACTTTTTTATATTAAGCAACAAAGTAGGATAGACAAGTGAGCATTACGGAAATAGATGATAGCCTACTAATTTTGTAACTAAAAAATACATTGCTACCAGATTAAGAATTTATTTTGGTTGCTAAATCACATTGTTTATATTTGAGAATCTGTATAAGCAAATATAGAAAAAATTAACATAAACAAAAAATCTAGGTCATTATAGGAATTAATGTTATATAATTGTAACAACAGCGAACAAATATTAATAAATATATTTATAAAAACATCGGCAAGAATTGGTATGAATTCGAACTTAATTGTGAATCCAAGAATATTATTATTACTTCAACATTCCTTAAATAAAGTAAAAGGTGTTTTTAGATACGTAGATAAAGAAGAAATCAATTTAGAGTTTTGGTCAAAAATTTAGCTTTGTTACTAAGACAAAAATTTGCCAATATATTTTAAAAATTATTTCGGGCAAGTGATCGCCATAGCGACTGAAGCCGTATGTCAGCAATAACGCGCCGGATGTTAACTTCCAATCAGTCGATAATCGTCTCGGTCTTATCTGCGTAGACAAGCGATTTCACATAACCCCACAAAAAATAGACCAGTGGTGTTAAATGGCACGATCTTGGAGGCCACGCTATAAGTCCATGACGCGAAATGATGCGCTCACCTAAAGTTTTTTTCAGTAAATTGAATTGAATTCATTGACTGAAAGGAGAGCGCCGTCCTTTTGGAACGAAAGGTCGTCTACATTAACTTTCTTGAATTTAGGTACGAAAAAAGCATTATATGGCTCTAAAACGTTCCCCATTGACTTTAACCTATTATAATTATATACTTTATAACGGATTTAATTTTAAAATTTAGCGGTTAGCCAATGTCTCTCTTCTTATTAGGAATAGATGCAGTGCGAGCAGCTAATAGCTGTCTGACGGAATTCAACAAAATCCAATAGGAAAAGAGAAAATTGAAAATTACAAACTGAAATTTCATTCAATTTTATGTTCAATTGCCTATAATTTCTTTAGTGTCATCATTTATCTTATAAATTTTCTGCCTAATCCATTGGAATGTCATCTTTCCTTTGAAACCAGCTGTAATAATAATTAAATATATTTAACGGGTGATTCAACTAGAGCTACCTTTTTCACTTGCCATTTTTTGACAGATCACTCGGCAGTCACATTGTCAAGAAATTTTTTTTCAGTATTGTTTGGCATTTCATCATGGAAAGACCTACGCCTGAACAACGTTCTCAAATTGTTTAACTTTATTACGAATATTCACGTTTCTTCTCGCTTTTATGATAATTGCATGTATAAAACTTTCACAATTATCGGCTTTTTAGTAATAAAAATGTATATATGTATATTCAAACGTAGAGATATCTAGAGTTACAATGTACAAAAATTCCTGTTTACTCAACAAAAATCTCGTTCAGAAGTAATTCGTATGAACTGCTCAGAAACAATGAAGTCGCCTTCCAATGGACGAGATTACGAGTGTGAAACATCTACAGAAAAGTTGTTTTCTCAAAATGGGAATTAATAAATGATCAAATGGGGATTTACAAAACAATATGCCAAGTGCACTATTTGTGGCTCTTCACTCACAGAAATTAATGAAAGATGCAGATACATCCGCCAATTGTAGCAAGAAATTTATTTTTTAATAGTCGAAAATTTCCTAAGGAACCACAAGTATTAAATTATAAAAAGATTATGTAAAATATGCTGACAAATTGGAGCTATCTGTTGGATCAAATTGAAATATCAAGTTGAACTATCGCCATAATAAGCAAGATAAATTTTCGGATAATTTTGGAAAATATAGTAAGGAACAGGTAAACAGGTCCAACTAGGAGCTAAAAACGATGGACGATAAGTTATCAATGTTGATGGGATCATCTCAAGGTCACAGATTCCATCCAGTTCTTAAAACAGGATTGTTATCTGACAAATTATAAAACAGAAGCTCATCATAGCGATTTTATTGAAATATAACATATGCCTTTCTGTTTGCTTTGCACGATTTCAGACATTTTGTTTTACGTTTTCTGACTTTTGTAATGCAAAATGAAAATAAGGATTTAAAATAAAAGAAAACAATTCTTACAAAAATCAATCAATGAAAGGGTCAGGAACTACCGATACAAATAGATCCAAAATTGATCTCATACCTAGGGCAACAAAATTAATGTAGACCGGTGCTATCGTTCACTAACTCTCTGCCCTTGTGGTTTGGAATGTTATGAGCATGGTTTATAGCAAACATATCCTAGAATATGAAAACAGCTAAGATTTTGTTAGTAGGATTGAGTCCGCCTCTGCTTTCTTTACCATTCTACTTGTAGTACAACCTTATCATTAAACTTTGCTCAAGGAGGATTTAAGTCTAATAGCTCTTAGATTAGGGCATATAACTAATAGCTAGATTAACAAAACTCTCATACCCAAGTATGTAATTTTTTGTGAGTGTACAATAAAGTTTTACATGTAAACAAAACAACCGCTTTCCCAAAAAATTTATTAAAAAAAAAACATGTTTGTTCGAAAAATCGAATACATTTCAATATCACCACAGAAAAGGTATCAAATACATATATTTAAGAACAGAAAAGTCGAAAAATATTTCAACTGGAGTTGTAACATTCCAGAAAATTTACAAAAGCCGTTGTTAACAGAAAAGAAAAATGTTAAGGTGGCAAACTGTTCACTTATTATAGCTAAAAATATGTTAACTTTTTGATTTCAACCAAACTTATTGTTCATAGTTTTACATAAAATTTTATTAAAAATATTTAAAATAAAATTTCTAGTTTTCGCATCAGATTCTATTAGCATAACAGTACCCGCTGAAGTATCCTAATATTTTCGTGTCTATGTACAATATAATGTACCACTTACATACAAACATAGTATAAGAATATCTAAAGTTGAAGCTGTTCTTCATTTCATTAAAGTTCTTAACAGTTAAGCACTCTTACTACCGTAAATACACCTGCATACATTTTTCCAACTCTTTCATACCATTACAACTTTTCAGCTACTTCATAACCACAACTCTCTGCTGCGTTAATTTGATTAACACCGTAATTATGTGATATTTCCACGATTTAAATGCGCTTCATTTTTACTTAATTGCCTTGTCCCAACTTCCGCTAGGTGCGTTGTGCATTGTGCCACACAATGATTGGCATATGAAATCGCAATTTTACGCTCCCTTTAGCAAGTGATGAATGCGGGTGGCAACATCGCACGTGAAAAGTGAAGCATCCATTTCATGCACAACAAGCCGCGTTGCGGGCAGCGACAACGCCGCGAAGTACAAATAAATAATAAGCCACAATCGAGACGGCAGCTTCATGCTGCTCGCATACGCATCAGCATACTTAATAGCAATCACTACAGCAATTATAATGAGACCAACAATGCAGAAGTCACAAGCGAAAGACGGCGAAAAGTGAACTTCATCATTTAACTGCCATCGAATATGTAAAGCATATATTTTGCCCAACAAGGCGGCAGCAGAGCGTTTGTAATGTGCATTCACTTAGCATATATCAGCATGCATATTATGTACATATGTGTGTCTATGAGTATGATAGCCATATGCACACATTATACGTTGTCAATATAGTCGTAAATGCGCACCGGTTCGGTGAAAGGCATCATGCCCAAGTGAAAAATGAACCAAAATCATTTATTCAACATTATTATTCCGGCAATTAATTCATAATAGCGCACACGCAGTCGCCTTGAAACTCAGATTTGAGTTCGTGATCGCCAGTGGTCGCTGCTGCTGCTGCCATACAAAACGTGCTGACCAGCGGCGCATGTCGCCCAAGCATCCTTAGCTTGATCCTTTGCAAATTTGCAGTGTTTTTTGAGTGTGCCATGAATTTTTGTGGTTGTAATGAGATAAGGTGCATATTCAATGCAGTTTTCAACAGAGTGTGTTATCAGGACTGAAATACATGATTTATTTATTGAATATTTAAGTTAATTTAAATAGGAGGGTACTGAGCAAGTACTGTTCACTTTATGGCAAACGCCAACACAATTCTAGGAATATTTCCTGATTTATAAATAAGAAAACAATAACTGTATTCATTTATGTTCCACATACCGAAAGCCTTAAAAGTCTTGTCAAAATTGAACGAGACCCTTAGAAAAGTAGTAATGTCTTGTGTTTGCCAACAATTTTATTTCTATTATATTCATGAGCACTAGCCCCTTCCCAGACCCTTTTTTCTGAGTTTAATTTGCCGGCGAAGCATATGCTTGAGCTTTGGTAGCAACAAAACCTTATATTTTCTGATATTCCATGAGAGTAATCTTCTTTCGATCTACCAAACTATCAAGTCTTTTGATAATAGTAAAAGGTTTGGAACGACAAAAGGGAGTTGAGTCCAATCAAAAATAGTTGCGAGTAAAGTATTTTACTCAAGCTAGTACGATGATCTCATTTCAAGTATATCAATCTAGGTTAGGTCTTACGACTAATGTACAAGAAGCTTGTTCATCCTTGGGCTAATTAAGGCACCCTTGCAAAGGCTCTTGTAATTAGATAATAAAACTCAAGAAAGTACGTTCCACCTATCGTCCGTCTGCTAAGTTCTTTTATTTCTATTTTCGCTCAATGATCTAGATGACGAAACAAGTGAGATCCGAGATATTTTAGTCTTGTTTTTGCAAAGGCTGGACATTAAAGAAGGAACTGGTGATCGAGCAAAATTAGTTTTTTGGAGACATTTCCAATTCCTCACAGATAATTTCAGGCTTACGTGAAACAGTTTCGTTAAATTGTGGGTTCTTTCATTATAAAATACTCTAAATGACTTTTGTGATCTTTTCAACCTCTGGTTACATATCACACAAAGTTTCGGCACAACAAAGTACCATTGTTAGGGACCTTTTCTAAAAGACTTTTTAATATAATTTACCACGAGCATTTCAAAATACTGTTCGCCGTTAGTGGTAGGGTCGACATATAAATCACGCAATGTAACATTACAACTGTATATTTGCACTTACGTATATTTACTGTTATATATACGAATATGCATGTGTGCCCATTCGTAATTGCATTAAGCACATATACATGCATACGTGGCGCATACACGCCTATAAATCCTTGATTGTCTTGTCACCAATGTCACTAGTGCAATATGCAAACGCAAGCGAGGTACTCCACACAACAACAGCAAATAAAATAAAAATATGCAACAACAATGATAATGCCGTTGCGTGTAAAACGCGCACTTCAAATTAATGCTTTTTATTGGATTTAATTTCATTTCATTTCATTCTTCACGCGCGCTGCGACGGACAACTCTTTCATGGTTTACTAACCGAAGGGCGCAAAAGTTAATAACAACAGCAACACCGACAACAACGTTGCACAAAACAAAAGTAAAAAATTGTAATTTATTGCCGCTGCGTAATTGTAATATGCGTGTAAATGCGCTTATCCAACACAATTCATCTGCCGTTTCGTCAGGCCATTCATTTTCCATACGTGTGCATATTAATCCAACTGTTGCACGACAAACACTCAGGAGGAGTGTTGAAGGAAGGTGTGTTCGAGTTTATAGCAACTGCTGGAAAGCTGAGAAAAACGATAAACTCATAAAATAATATCAATAATCATAAAAACAACGGCGTTTTATTTTTATTGTAATTGCATCCGAAATCAGGTCGGAAATTGAGTGGTGTCCGATTGACACGCAATGTCGAGCACCCACAATTGAATTATTCATTGCATGAGCTGTTGTTGTCATCTTAACAGAGACGTGCATCGGAGGATTTCTATCGGTAACAATTAATTGAAATCCGCCTTAATGAAATGTGCGTATATAGCCCGATAAATTATCGTATTTGAAAAGTTGGCTTTGATTACCTTTACATATTTAAGTCAATATATAAATTATTTTAGACACGACTAGGGGTTCCAGTTTTGTTTCCACACTACCATGATCTTATAAGTGATTCTCAAGTAAGTAGGTCGATGCCTTCATATTTCCACAATAAATGTGGCAAGAATATGTCATACATAGTGTTTATGTTTTTTATACACATTTGCATGCTTTTAAACCAAATGTCGTAGCACTTATGCCAGAGGTACCTCTAAAACATGCATTCTGAATGCATCAACAGCTTCTTTAGGTGTTGGAAAACTTTCACCCCTTACTTTATTTTCTACGTGCTGGAGTTCGAAAAAAGTTAATCGATGATTTATCACCTGTAACAATTTTACAGACGTATTGTTTTAACACTTCTCTTGGTAGTAACCTCTTTTTGAGCAATTGACAAACTGTCAGGTATCCCACTAATAGTTGTTTATATCTTACGAAAGGTTACATGACGATCTGGCAATATAAGTTTACACACAGCATTAATAGTTTTCGGAACAACAACTATTTTACACGATCTTCACGAAATTCGCCCTGGGTAATCTTGTCCTACGATGGAATTTGCCACATCATCGATAAACACTGATCCTTCATAAAGCTTCATCTCCAAAAGATTTATTAAGTTTATCGATGCATTGTTGTCGAGTCAACGTCGAAAGTTGTAAAAATAATCGGGCGAAAATGTTTGTGATATAATTCTACTTTTTGGCGTATATGAACATTTCAAGGTACTGTAAGCAAGCCTCTTATCAAAAATGTGAAATTTTACGATAAAGTGGTGACTTTTCAGATTACAAGACTAGGGTTGCAAAATCCCGCTAAATAAAACGCAACCCTCTTATAGTGTTTACACAGGTAAAATTCCATACATATAATATCTCGTAGTTACTGGTGTTGCAACGTACATCTACGGTTTTCTTTCGATTAATGGTAGAATAATTGAAGGTATCAAAGATAATCAAAGCTGTCTGACGGTAGTTTTAGGAAATGAGCTGTTTGAAGGAGTTCGGATCAGGACCGGAAAAGATTGTTAGCTGAGCTTGTTGCAGTGGACAGGTAAAAACGAGGTAACATCACATATATTGGGTATATCCAGAAATCTGGTCGGAAGTTTAATCCGCTACAATATTCAGGGCATAAGTTCCTAAGAGCTACTCTGGTAATTTTGAGAATGTTATTCTCTGGAATGGCTTTGCTTACTTCTGAAAAGTTTGCTTCATCTACTATTGTTGTTTCTATGTAATGGGAAGTGGCCCGATCCGTGACATATACCTTCTCATAGGATAATGGCGAGCTGCCTGTTTCAGCAGTAGAAGTGAACAGTGGGCTTTTTGGCGAAAGCCTCATGCATCGAGACGTTCTAATAAAATTAATCATTAATTGAGAATGAATGCACAATTTGATTTGTAGGAAAATTCTGGTTTACCTCACATCGGTGATATTATGACTTGTGTATTTCTGTAACTCACGTAAAAGGCTGAAAAGCTTCAAATAACTTATTCACACCGGCAGCCACGCGACCAAGTAAAACAATTGCGTCTAACAAACTTATTTTTTGCGGTTATGTTTGTGGTTAGCGCCTTTTTGGTGGCGCTATGTAGCAATATAGTCAAGGCAGAGAACATGATGAGCACAAAATTTGCTTCGCCTACAGGCCACACATTTGCTGTCACCCCAACGGCGGCTCTAATAGTTACTAAAGGGTGATTTTTTAAGAGCTTGATGATCATTTATTTTTTAAAAAAACGCATTAAAAATGTGCGCAAAATCTCATCGGTCTTTATTTTGAAAACGTTAGATTGGTTCATGACAATTGCAAAAAACTTTTTGGTAGAGAAGATACATTTCCATCGAAAAGGCATGTTGACCGCGGCTGCGTCCTTAAATGGAATACGGAAGTAGTCCATTCATGTAAAGCGCGCTGTCCAATTTGGACAAGCCTTTTTCGAGCATTTCGGCCGGAATAGCCCGAATTTCTTCCGGAAATTGTTAATTGGAGTAAGACCAAAGCTGGTAAGAGAGTGGTTGCTGGCTTATTTCTAAATGGGGACTTTAGACTTGACAAAGAAGTTAGCCCCACAAAAAATAGTCATTTTCAGTCTACAGAAAAAGGCGGTTTAAATCGATAGATCTTCAGTTAGCCAACTTACGGGTCCATTTCCTGCGGCTGGCTAGCCAATGACATTGTTGTCCGTCAGTAACGTTTTCCCTCAAACTGGCCATAGAATCGCGAGCTGTGTGGCATGTAGCGCCATCTTGTTGAACAGCCCACATTTGGCGAAATGGCCAAGTTCGGAAGAGTTCTTACATTTTGGCGTCCAACAAAAAGTTTTGTTCGCAAGCAATTTTTTCGAAACTCGATAGCGATTTCGCAAAACATTCACCGTAACGTTATTGCGTCCCACAGCGATCTTTGAAAAAATACGGTCCAATGAACGATTCCACCAGCGTACAAAACCACACTGGGGCTGGCAAACATTTGTGCCATTTTTCCCAAATGCTGCAATTTGTCATAATCTTCATAAACGGCTTCTTGGTAACATGCAACTCTTCACCCCAAAATGAAAGCTCTTAGAGCAATTTGCTTATTAACGTAGCCACTTCAACCAGAAATGAGCCTCATCGCTGAACTTGTTTAGAAACTATACGCGCGCGAAACACACTTTTTGCCCGAATTTTCTGTAACATCTTGATTTTGGTCGCCATGGATAAAATTTCACTTGATTTGCAGCGCTAATTGCTACGTTTTAGCAAAAGTCTAAATTTCTCTGACAGTAATTATGTTACTTGCAAGTGTCTTGCGCTACTGACATCTCTTTGACTCCAGACGGTCTACACAGTTTGCTGCTTGAAATCCTGCATCTGTGATCTGCTCAAATTACTAATGCCTGAATTGCCTAACCTCAAAAAAAATCCCGTTAGGCTGTGAAGGTACTATATAGCGCAGCGCATTATCATTTAATTCTTTTATTGGTTTAGAGCGTGAAAAATTCGTGCGCATTGTAATTATTGCGTAAATTCCGAGTGGTGTGGAAGAAAACAATGAAGAGCTGAAGGACTTATTAAAAATTGACATCAAAATTCTGCGAACGAAGATAAAATAAGAATCGAATTAAATTTTAGGCATGTTAATGCGAGTAGTTGAATACATTTAAACTGGGAATACGTAAGTACAAGGGTGATTTTGTAAGAGCTTGATCACCAAAACTTTTTAAAAACTCAAAGCTTGGATTTGAAAACGTCATTTTAAAATATTGCAAAATCTCATCGCTAAATTCTTTGATTTTGAAAAAAGTAGATAACTGGTTTCATGACATATTACTTTGTTGGGGGGGGGGGGGGGAGATATATATTCATTTAAATGTTGGACAGCGGCTGCGGACCCCACCCTTAGGGTGGAATATCGATTCGGAAAAAGTCCAATTTTGGGTCAAACTTTTTTCCGAGCTTCTCGGCCGGAATAGCCCGAACTTAAGGGTCTTCGGAAATGTTGTCTTCCAAAGCTGGGAATATAAACTTTGCTAGTCTGTAGGGTTTCTGTCAGACTTTAGACTTGACGTTTTTTTTTCGGAATGCAAAAATAGTCTAAAGGCGTTATATCTCGCATAAAATCTTGTGGCCAACGTACGGGTCCATTTCTTGAGATGATATGTCTGTCCCGAAAGTTGAACCTCAAAATGGCCATATAAAATCGGCCGGGGAGTAAAATCTGTGTGGCATGTATCGCCATACACTTGTTATGAAACCACATGTTCAACCAAAAGGTTCATAATTTTAAAATCTTCAATTTATTGTGGCAACAAAAATGTGTTGTTATCATCGAACGATAGCGATCGCCATAAATTCGCCGTAACGTTGCGTTCCCAACAGTCATCTTTGAAAAAATACGGTCCAATGATTCCACTCAGCGTACAATTTTCACCACACCAAACAGTGCATGTTTTGAGGCAGTCGTTCGGCAGTTCTTGAACGGCTTCTGGTTGATCTTCGCACCCCAAATGGCGGCTCAATTTTTGCTTATGCTTACGCGTAGCCATTCAACGCCAGAAATGAGCTCATCCCCGCTGAACAAAATTTGGTTCGTGAAGTGGCAAACATTTATTTCGAAACTTAACGAACACTGATTTGGTAATAAAATTCAAGATGAATCCTTTTCAAGCGTTGCTCGTTTAGTAAGTCTATTCATGATGACATCTGTCAAAGCTGACTGTTGAGTGAGCGTCTCGTATTCTCGTTACACAATGTCTTAAATCCCAACGTGATCTGTCATCAATACTAATGCATGAAGACACTTGCTAACCTCAAAAAAAATCTCGATGGTCTTTCTTAGCATTGCAGGCTTCGCGGCACGCGAAAATTCGCGCATTAAAGCTTTTACATGCTCATACTTAGTGCATTCCAAAATATAACGGCATTGTAGTTGGAGTAAGACCAATTAGACGGCGGTAAGAGAAGTGGTTGAAGATATGTGTCTAAATGGCTGTGAGAACAAAGAAGTTCGAAAAAAATGTCATTTTCAGTCTACCACAAAAACCATTATATTGAATAGAGTATATCAGTTAGATATGTCATAGAGAAATAGATATGCCTGCTGGCTGGCTAGCCAAAGTCATTGTCTGCCAGTCAAGTAACCAACCAACCAACCAAATGGAATGACAGCGGGAGAATTGATTGTCCTTCCAACAGCCTCAACGTTTGGCGAAATGGCGAAATGTTGCGGAGAGCGGATAATATTAGCGACCGTCCACAAAATGGCTTTTGTTCGCAAGCAATTTTTCGAACGCGAAAAAAGAAATTTGCAAAACTTTAAAGCACACTGCTGATACCTCCACGAGCCTCGCTAAATCGCCCACGACAATGAACGATTATCCCGATGCTATCTATTCCACACGGGCTGTCTAACATTTGTGCTTACAAATTGCTGCAATTTTTATTTTTTAATCTTCATAATACTTTAAGTGCAGCAACTCAAGTGTGAAAATATGAAAGCTCTTAGAGCATTTGCATATAACTTAGACAATCACTTAAATACAGTAATGTAAGTGCATTGAAGTATTTGTATATCTGTTAAACTCTATACAAATATGTACAAACTTTTTGCCATAATTTTCTGTACTCACCAGTTGTTGAAAGAGGAGTTGTTTGTCAAGCGGTTCGCTCTATACATATGTAAGGATACTACTAACCCTTTAGAAGGCATCGCGGCGCTGAATTGGCTTAGGCATATCAGTTTAAATTCACTGGAATACTTAGTAATTTGTTACTTGCAAGTGTCTTGCGCTGCTGTAGGAGATCCCAGAGGGAAAACAAAACAGACGTCTACACAGTTTGAGCTGAACACTTGGAGTTGCGCTTGGGTCGGCTGTGAAAAACTAGCTCAATTTGCCTGAATTGGCTGTCGTTGAAATGGAAAATTAGCTGATTTACTCAGGCTGGTGAAGGTACGCGCAGATGCCGCTGTTGGGCTTTTTTCCAAAGGATACTTTTAAATTGGTTTGTTAGTTTTCTTGGTAAGGAGCATACGTAAAAATCACGCGCAATGGTTTTGGGTAATTATGCGTAAATTCGAGTATTATCAATACCTGCAAGAAGAGTAGTCATCCTTATTAAATGCAAATATATATCAATCAAAACAAATTGAAACTTCAAACAATTAATCATTTTAGGAATTTAATCTATATAGTAGAACATCGCAGCTGCCCTATCCAATTAAAATATTGTAAACAGTTTTGACTCACCAAAACTTTTAAGAACTCAATAGCTTGGATTTGAAGATGATTTTATAATATTGAACTGAATGAAATTTAACTAATTATTTTTTAATAAATTTAAATAATTTTTAATACATTCAAGCAGCACACAAGTGTATAAAAATTATATATACCCTTAAAACAATATATAAGGTGCACCAATCATGGTTATTTACGATAGAGTTAGTTAATTCTTCCCATAGCTCCCATATACCAACTTTAAGGGTTTACAAATTTTCAGTTGACTTTATACAATATATATCGGCCAGCCTGTAAGGTTTAGTCTCAATATTCATGAAAGTTTAGAGAGCTAAAGTTTTTTCGTAATGCTACTCATATATTTGAAGTGAAATTAATGGGCAGGCTCATATCTGGTCCATAAAATGTTTTCAAACTTTCTCCTGGCTTTGTATCGTATATATCTACCAATATGTAAGATACCTAATAATAATAGATATACTATAGTTTAGTGTCGAAAAAAGTAAAATCGGTCAAAGAAATACACATCCTCTATTACACTATAATACTAGTGAAGATGGTCCAGCAATGCAAAAAAAAAACTGGAGAATTTTATTTCTTAAATTACAAAGTTTTACATTTACCTTCTCGGTAACCAAAACTAATTGAAAGCACCGCAGATGGTGTGGGCATCGTAAAAATCCGCCTCATAGTTTAAAGAATGACATTGCAACAATGAGGTGGTATTTTTTCATTGAGGAAATAAAGTATATGATTCAAGGCGATTTGATCATAAATGCAAAAAGTTTTGGAAGAAAGAAAAAAGTCGAATAACTCCTTCGCAGGCCAATACGAACTTAGCTGAAAGAAATGACGAGAGGAGATAGCGACTAATTCAATTTTTTGGTCAAGAAAAGAAAAATTGAAATCTAATATCGAACACATTATTTTATCCTGACTGCCAGAAAACTTGATAATACAATCGATGGATATCGTTCAAAAAGTTCGGACAGCAAGCTCTGATAAGATCATCATAAAATCAAATAGATTGCAAATCAGGTAAATAATCACTTCTATTCCTCAATGGGAAAAAAAAGGTTCAATTTCGGATCACACTTCAGTGCTACTGCAAAAGTTTTGCGTGATTAGGCTGGCCGTAGTAATTAAGATTGGTTTAAGCCTAAAATTCCAAGCTAAATATTGAGTAAGTTGAGGACGATCGAAGTGTAAAACGCCTATTTGAAAGTGAAATTTAATGAAAGAAAAATAAAATTGAATATCCCGAGTTCCGAGGGTATTGTGCAGAGAGGTAGTCCCACCTGGCCAAGCGACTTAAAACTGATATTATTTGGTACTACGAGCAAAAAACTCGTCTTGGAATAGAAAACGAAAGTGCTCGCCCCAATACCGTTATTGAATAATAGAGTGACACCTATTGCGCGAGAAACTAATAAGTAAACGTCGACCTTGGTCCAATATTTTCCTTAAAAATCGAAAAAAAACTCCAACTGATATTATAAGAGAAACTTAATAGAAAAACAAAGGGAAGATCTGGCATCCGTAATGTAAAAACACACTGTTTGGACTAAACAATGAATTTGCCCATGGAAATTGTAGACTACAAGTGGTTTTTACATGATCTAATCCATTTACACAAAGGCACGGACCGCTATTCTCAAGAAGCCACAGGTAATTCCTCCGTAAAAAATCCGCCCTCAATCCATTTGTAAATGAAAACCATTGACGGGTAAACGCTGTAATTTGGCATAAATGAAAAGAAACTACTTGGAATAAATATATGAAAGCGTTTTTTCGGATGACAGTAGATTGAACCAGAACCTTCGATCTCCATCACAGACCAACTGGCAGTTATTTTACGAAAGGTGAAATAGAGAGAACGCTTTTACAATCAATGAAAAATTACAAAGCAACGGTTCTGATGAGGTTCCACCAACTGACAATTAAATTTTAAAAAGTTAAATAAATGACAAAAAATATGGACTGCTCTTAGTAAAGCTTTTTAACCAAGTTTATGACAATGGCCAATATCCAAAAAGACTGATTAAAATCAACATTCATACCAAACCTAAGAAAAATAATGCGAAACATTAGTAATAGTGAGTACAGACTAATTAGTCTAATATCAGATGCTCTCAAGATATTTCCTAAAAAGTCATTCAAGCCAGAACATTAAGAAATGTGAAGAGTCAATGGGCAGACGCAAATTTGTCTTGAGAGAAGGGTCTTTCCTCGGGCTAACAACGCTGAGGCCATTGTTCTGTATACAAGTGTTGGTTCAAACTGCAAAGATGTCCAAAAATATGGTATTTTTATGCTTTTATTGATTAGGAGAAAGCTGTCATATTTAGTACACCATTTTTGTAAAACACCGATAAAAAATATGGAAATTATAGGTCATTCTATGGGAATAGATCCCTCGACAAAAAGAGATTCGTTGTATAAGAGAATCTATATTGGCAACAAATGGCCCATGTAATAAAAAATAAAAATACGTGATTTTATAACCGAAGAAATATCTAATTTTAAGAGGTTTAAGAATAAGGATTCATTCCTCATGACGTTTTTTATAATTAATCGCCACAATTTCGGGGAAAAAGTCATAATTTCGAGCACCCTTAGTTGTCAGATCAATGAAAGTTTTGGAATGTTCAAAGTAAATAGAATCCTTCGATCGAATCTTGTAAAAACATGCGAACAACTTTTCTCAAATACATCAAGAAAAACATATTTATGTAAGTTCGCCATGAGCTCAAATCTTGACAACCACGACTTTGAAATATGATTTTCGAGAAAAATGTTAAAGTTTGGGTCCACTGCTTCTAGATATGCTCGAGCGCACGAATTTTCACTGGACTTTAAAATTGATCAGATCACTTGATATGAACAAGCTAGAGTCCTCGAGCGAATGGTTTTATTAGGAGAATCCTAAAAAATTTTCCCATGGATAGATAGGAGTTACAACCAGTGAAGTTCAGAGAAGAGGTTTTGGAACCGCAAAACGAGGTTTGTTGTGTAGAGACTATCAAAACAAAGAAAAATAGGCCTACCTGATTTGAGAAAACGTATTAGTGAGGCACTCTAAGTATGAGCACTCTACAAATTAATTACCCAAAAGAAAAATTGAAGGAAAACAAGATGTTGGCCGTAAAAAACTTTCGTGGCTTCGAAGTAGTCGACAATGGACAGGAAATCAGAACGTTGGCAACCTTATAAATGTGGCAAGAGATAGAGAGAAATATGTTTGCGTCATAAATAAGAAATATCTGTGCGAAATAAAAAATTGTGCTTTTTATTTTTTTAATATACAATAGATATAGTTAACATGTAAACATCACGTTATTATTTTATTGTTAAGCGTATTCATATTGTACATACTCGTATTATTAAATATTATAAGATCACCAATTGGCAAATAATCAAGAAAAAAAGTACTTGTTTTATTCCAATTTACTTACACTGTATTTGGAACACAGTAATAGTCAGTCGTTTATTAAACGAGTATTTTGCAATTTCAATTATGTATTGAACAAGTTAGGCAGTGGATTTAACAAAATTTCGATGATTCAAATTATATGATAGAACGTATCACATTTAGCGTAAAAACTTTTATACAGGATTCGCCATGTCACATAAAAATTGTAAAACCGCGATAGATGAATAACTATAACTATAAGGGGAAATATTCACCCTCCATAAAAAATGCATTATTTGTAACTGAACATTTAGAATGAAAAATCGGTAAAGCTATGATACTATGCAAAACTTTATCAATAAATTGAAGTTTCAATGAACGGTTCGTACGAATTATGTGCAAATTTCATACAAACCGTATACATAACTGTGAGTTAATACAAACGGTTCGTAGAAACTCGCACGAAATTCGTTTGACGAATTACACCTCTGTTTTGGATTATGAAATTGAGTGTTTTCACAATTTACAAGTAACTCTTATATAAATATGTATCATGTTCACGGAAAGCTTTTTTATTTTTGTCTCACAACGGCACATACAATCAGACTATAAACATTCAAGTAGAAGACTTTAGTAATTATATTGTTGTATTAACTTCAATATTGGAGCGTAAATAGAATAAGAAACGAGTATTTAATGGACGAGTGTAATATATAAGCGGCCAGAATTTTTTACCTAATTTTTCTATTTTTTTCAGGACTTTTCTCCGACCATATAGAACAGCGAAAAATCTTGAGCTCACGGGAGATGAATCACTTATGTAAAAAGGTCTTATAAATTCGGAGTAAACAACTTCAACCGTCATTAGAAGTAAAGTGCTTTAATAGCCGTGAAAAGTGCTATACTGGAAGTATTCGTGAGTGAGCTAGTTGAATCAATCGAGCTGATCAACCAAACATACAAGGTCTTTCGAAGCAGCAATGCCACTGAACTCTACGTTACACTGTTCAATACGGAGCTTTAAGGAGAGCTGAGTGCTTTTCTGCGTGTGCAAAATTAGTAGAACGGAAGTTAGCTGCTGGCGTTTGACATAGCATAGCATAGACGTAGCAATTAGCTAAAACGCCCATTCGGCCATAAGGGCGGCATATGTTTACAAGTTGAATGGACTTGAGCGCCTTGCAACTTCAAATGCATATTTGGAAACTTCTGTTGATTGGTAAGTTTACAAATTTTCTTTATCTTTGAGCCAGTGAAGCTATTTAACTCTTGATAAAAACTAACATTACTTTGGAAATATTGTTCAATAATAAAGATACGTTGTTCTATCGTTGTTACTAGGCCTAAACTGTCAGCTAAAGATTTCCTTTTTTTTAGAAACAACACTTTGCTTTATAAATATTTGGTGATCCATTTCGAGATTCTCTACTTTTTTAAGAAAACACACAAAAACTTCCAATTGAAATGTTTATTATCATTTGAAAGAACATTCTTCGAATATATTTTTTAACGATTATCTCTTTCATAAGTTGATCGGGGCTACATATCAGATGGTCTATCTGTTGAGAACAATTTCCGATGACCCGTTCGAGCATTTTTGCTGGTAACTTGAGAATGACAATCGTTATGTTTTCTTCCATCGAATCGGGATTGTCAGAATAGATTTTCGACTTTACATATTCCACAGACAAAAGTTTAATGAGTGATATCACACCATTATGCGAAAACTTGAAATTATCTACTTACCGAAGCGTTCTCTCATTAATTCCATTGATTGCTGCGATGTGTTGGAAGTGGCATCGTTCTGTTGAAACCAAATGTTGCCGAGATCATGAACTTCCATAACCAGTCATAAAATAGTGAGTTCTCGTGGCGAGATATCGGTCGCATTTGACGGTTACGTTCTCACCGGCATCATTTATGACCGATGATTCCACAGCTCACAAACTACACCAAACCGTTTTTTTTTCTGGAGGAAATGAAAACTCTTAAAACCTTTTACATACCCATTTAGCCGGAAATTGACCTCACCGCTGAAAAAAGATTTGGCTCGAAAACGACGGCTTCCAATCTTGCCAATTTGTTCCCTACATCATTCCGAGTTACTGCGAACGGCGCTGAATCGACTCTCCACGGTCTTCGCGTACATTATCAGCTACGGCTGCTATATAGTATATTAGTCTATTCCGGCGAATATAATCCAATAATGAATTTTGAGTCTCAGGATGGGCGATGGTGTTGCGAATGCTACACTCAGCAGGACGATTATGTTAATCCGTCAGAAAGAGGCTACTGAAAATAGTATCTCTCCTTGAATTACATGGAGTATTGCACATATAATTATTTGGCTGTAGTATATTTTTTCTTAATCTATGCTAATTACGTTGACTTTACATTGGGTCAGTAATGCGACTTCTAAGCTGGGACTTTTAACTTAATGCCTTTCGGTTCTAAACATTATACAGGAAGGATGCTCTGTGGACATAATTGAAAACAATATAAGCTTTAACACAAATTTCCGCATTTATTTTTAAACAACAAGAGGATTAATATAATAATGTAGATACGTATTTTTTATAGATTAATTTACTAGAAAAGTGGTTGTTGCAAACTTTAATAACATTTCTCATAATGAAATTGTTTATTAGATCTCGTATTAATAATTAATTGTTGCTGTTTTACACTCAACCCAGTTTGGTAGCCTTAACGCGTTTGGTTGGCGGGTGTTATTCTAACCACGGAAACAACGAACCAGACAAGTATCAAATTTCATAAACATCCGCCGAGTGGAGTAGGTGTCCATGGTGAGCGGAAGAGTAGCGTAGCGAATTAAGGTGAATTAGAGTAGAGTTAAGTGCAGTTGAAGCAAAATTTAACTCATCACCTAGTTTTTGTTGTTGCAATGGTTGCAATAATGAAGCATTTGGAAAGTTTCCTAATTTTTGCAACTCGGAAAAAATTGGAGTAGGCATGCGAGAATTAAAATCTGTGAAGTACTTATTACGGTAAAGTGCTGAGAAAGCGGCTTTTCTCCACTACAAACTTGTTTTGCGTGCGTTGCGGTTTGGCGCTGTTACAAACATACAAACACATTTGTATATGCGCATTAATGTATGTATGTGCAGTATCCTAATTTACACTGCCATGATTTGCAGCAGTTTGCTAACTCTCCTGCTTCTCTGTCGCTGTTTGTTTATAGTCAGTTTCTGTGCGCGCAGGTGTTTGTTTATTTACTAGACGAGCAATAAAATTTTCGCTACTAACCAAATCATGATTCTCCTGCATTTGCGTTTGAGGTATTTATTTGAAAAGTAGAGAAGAAGCCGTGCGAAAGCATGCTAAAGTTTCAAGCGCACTTTTATTTTTGTTGTTTTACTTACCACTTTAAACTGCGTTCGCTGCTGTAGTTGTTTTGGTACTGTCTTATTTTATTTGTTTATTTGCCGTAGAAATTTCAACCGATACTTAAATTGCTGCAATTTTCTTCGGAAACTGTGAAGCATACTTATAGGCGCTTAATTAGTAAACCATTGCATTTCAAGTACATTCGGCGTTCTAGTCACTTCCATTGCTTTGCTTCTGCGAACTCATCTCAACTTCTTGTTTTCTTTTCGCAGCAACTCGACTATTTCACTATTTGTTTGCGAAGAACAGAGTGTAAAGTAAACATCTAGTTCATTACTTCGCCTAAAGGAAGGAGACCTCAAAAACTAGTCATGAGCAGTATGGCCTCAAGTGTGGCGATATTTATTTAACATAAATAATTTAATATTAGCTTGAAATTAAAATAATTATTTAGCTTGATAATGAGAAAATAAGGCTTGCTCAAAGGAATAATCGTTAAATTTTTAAGCAAATGAGCTTATTATAAAAGTTTGTTTATAAAAAAATAATTATAACACCTATCATCGGTGCAACAACCTTGGCTCTACAGAATAGCGCTTAAAATAATTTCATTGATTTTATTGCATATTAACTTGAAATCAGTAGCCACACTCGCAGAATGGTATTTTGTTATCTTATCTTATTATTATACCTTAATTCAGGCGCTTTGATTCGAACCAGCTTTCTGTTCTAAACTTCAACCTTCAATAAGGACCAATATATCTGCCGATCACTTCTGTTTACCTCTCATTTGATCTAAGTAAAACATATATTATTAATGTTTCAATAAGTACAAAGTTTCTTACTCCAGATTCTGGCATTTAATACCCACCTTTAAGGTTGATTCAGTTTGTACCAGTAAGAAAATATAAAGAAGTAAATTTTGTTGTTGTTATAAAAAATATTTTTAGGAATGCCGTCGGGCTTAGTTATCCCCCTTATTTTTCGACAATAGCACTTCATTCGTTGGTCAAATCTTAGCCGAGAAAATTGAATAGAAATAATAATAGCCCACTGCCACATACTACTGTGATCAAATTGAAACATGAATTTTGTCCATTTCATCTCCTTCAAAGTAATCCCCTCCTGCTGCAACACACTTATGTCAACGAATTTTCCAGCCATCATAGCTCTTGGAAAATCCTACGTCGTGATGGCCATCAGAGCCTTCTTCGATACAGCTTTTATATCCTCAATTGAGTCAAAGCGGAGTCCTCGGAGTGGTCATGTGAATAGCGGAGTGGTCCACGAAGGTGAATCAAGCGAATGGTTGCGGTGCGATATTAGTTGAGATTGTGGCGAAATTATCACGAATAACAAATGGAGTATAAGATGGTGCACCATCTCACTTCTTTGTTCAATAAACTCAGAGAGAGTAAAATTGAAAGAATTCACTTTTAGAGCCTCACAAATCGACACGTTTCTCAAATACTAATGAATATTTTGAAATAAAGGGTGATTTTTTAAGAGCTTGATAACTTTTTTTTAAAAAAAAACGCATAAATTTGCAAAATCTCATCGGTTCTTTATTTGAAACGTTAGATTGGTTCATGACATTTACTTTTTGAAGATAATTTCATTTAAATGTTGACCGCGGCTGCGTCTTAGGTGGTCCATTCGGAAAGTCCAATTTTGGGCAACTTTTTCGAGCATTTCGGCCGGAATAGCCCGAATTTCTTCGGAAATGTTGTCTTCCAAAGCTGGAATAGTTGCTGGCTTATTTCTGTAGACTTTAGACTTGACGTAGCCCCACAAAAAATAGTCTAAAGGCGTTAAATCGCATGATCTTGGTGGCCAACTTACGGGTCCATTTCTTGAGATGAATTGTTGTCCGAAGTTTTCCCTCAAAATGGCCATAGAATCGCGAGCTGTGTGGCATGTAGCGCCATCTTGTTGAAACCACATGTCAACCAAGTTCAGTTCTTCCATTTTTGGCAACAAAAAGTTTGTTAGCATCGAACGATAGCGATCGCCATTCACCGTAACGTTGCGTCCAACAGCATCTTTGAAAAAATACGGTCCAATGATTCCACCAGCGTACAAACCACACCAAACAGTGCATTTTTCGGGATGCATGGGCAGTTCTTGAACGGCTTCTGGTTGCTCTTCACCCCAAATGCGGCAATTTTGCTTATTTACGTAGCCATTCAACCAGAAATGAGCCTCATCGCTGAACAAAATTTGGCGCGAAACACATTTCGAACCGAACACTGATTTTGGTAATAAAATTCAATGATTTGCAAGCGTTGCTCGTTAGTAAGTCTATTCATGATGAAATGTCAAAGCATACTGAGCATCTTTCTCTTTGACACCATGTCTGAAATCCCACGTGATCTGTCAAATACTAATGCATGAAAATCCTAACCTCAAAAAAATCACCCGTTATATGATAGACGTCACTAACGGTACTACCAACTTACATAAAAGAAATGTACCGATTGAAAAAGCACGCGAAGTATAAACTAAACATTCACCTTTCAATTTGATCACAATAGCATTTTCACCGAATTCAAAATTTCATTTTTTTATTAAGTTGCTAAGAAAGAAGCCAATTTGGACCTAAATATTTCCGTACAGATTCTTTGAGCCATACCTGAATAGTCAGAATGTCCTGCGACCATTGTGGGTTACCTGTAGAATAACACAGACAACTTTAAAAAAGAAAGCCAGAGCAGATACTGTGAAGTGCTGGCGAAAACGATGGGAAGACAGCCAAATTGGTTCCTGAATGTTTCGACTAATTCCCAGCATTGAGCCGTGGAAAAATAGACCGCACGCTAAAGTACATTTGTATTGTTCATATTTGAAGAGTTTCAAACACCAAGACAACGACATATGTATTATTGCTGAATATAGCGTACACTTTGCTTCATTGTGCGAAATATGAACAAAAAAGGCAAATTTTCAAAAATGCATTCGGTATAGACCGAACACCAGAAAACCTACTGTATCAAATTATGGAATCACTGGATAAGTGAGAAGACGTATGCGAAGTAGGAGAAAATAAAATGCAACGGTCAATTAAGACGCGACACACAAACCGTGACTAGAAGGGTTTGGTAACAAACATGGTACTAGAGGGTTATGAGACAAACCAAGGTAGGGTCAAGTAAATGCAGCTTGCTACTGAATGTATTCGGGTCATCACGTGCGTATAAGTAATACTCACTCCTGACATAATACTTGACGGTGGTTCCAGGAGATCGGTACAAGAGAGTAAGAGTTTTAGTTCGGATTAAAGTTCCACACTGACACGGGGTTCAGAATTTCGATGTTTCCTCCTTGTACAAAAAAAGGCTGATAGTTTTCTTTGTTATTTCTATGGCTTTAGCTTTGGTTTGTTGTGTCGTACTACATATTGATTTTTGACGTTTCGTTTGTGCTGATAGCCACTTCCCGTCCAGTCTTCCTACATATAACAAGTTGAGTGACACTGCACGCTAATTTGTAGTGACGAAAAGAGTGCTAAAGAAAATACAACTACAGTTACTAAAATGCCATATTGCCATATATAAATTCTACATTGCAAATTTAATGTTTGTAGGCTTTGTTATAAGTATCTTCAAGGAAACGCAGACGCCATACAAAGTATATATATATAAATGATGAGAGATACGAGCTGAATCGATTTAGCCTTGTCTGTCTGTAAATACGCAAACAAATCGCTCAGGTTTTGGAGAATTGATCTCAGATTTTGCGCATGTCCTTTCCTCTCCAAATGGCGACTCATTTGTCGGAGCCACTGATATCAAACCAATATAGCATATACATAGCCGTTATACAAACTGAACTATCGGAATCATGTTCTTGTAAGGAAAACTTTTTCATATGCTAAGATATCTTCAGGACATTTGGAACGATTCCATCGATATCCATCGTAACAATGTAAGAAGTAATCCTTCAGATCAAGCTGCCATACAAACTGACAGATTTGAGTCAAGCTCTTATAAAAAAACATTTTTATTTGTCGAAATATATTCACCACGAATTAATATGTTATTCAATATACTCAATACACAATTATATGCAATCAAAGTGGCTTAGCATTTAGCTGCTCTTTAAATAATAAATGAAGAGAAATTTTGTCAGTTATGTTTCAAAATTTTTGAACTAACTGAAGCAAAGAAATTTCTTCAGTTATATCCCATAATTGTTTAAGTTATTATAATCAAATCATAATGACTAATATCTAAAGTGAATATAAGCTACTTACAACCAACACTTTTAAGAATGGGCAAGCATGCCGAGAATCCTCTACAGTTAACAACCAACTGGCGTTTGTAAATTTGTAAATCTTGGAATGCGGATTTAATTAATCAAATCACCAAAATTGGACATAACTTAAACTCAGTAACCAATAAATTTAGCATTACGCACTTCCGATAGTTAATAGATATGAATGTTAATATTTCCACATAAACTATTTAGCTTAATTGACATTTTGCACTGGCACAAAATCGCTTCGTACTCCAAAGGACTTGGGTATGCATTTACAACGCGCTTAATTAATGAAATTAAAGTAGAAAGCTGCTCATATGCACAGCAACACGTTTCCAGCAATTTACTTATTATTGGCTATTAATATTGCAGGCAACGAAAGCGTATTGCATACCTAACGAGCAAGATTAAATAAACATGTGTGAGTGAGGAAATAAATTTTAGTCGAAACTATAAATTTCAATAACCTTACTTATGCAAAAAGAAAATTAAATTAATATAAATGACCATACGGTTGGGTGTTATGTAGAGTTTCTTTTTTACTAAACTCCTCCGCTTCCCAATCAACTGCACATGCCACAAAGCAGGATTTTACTTATATTTTTCGTTACTATACTGCTAACTGCCATTTATTGAAATCGACTACTATAATAGTAATGAGACTAGTCGGGCTGCGAGGTGGATTAGGCTCATGGAAGACACTGGTCTCCTTGTGAGAAGAACAGGTTCCGTTCAGATTTGCTCACTTGTAATAAATGTTGCTTTGTTATGCAGGCTATACTGATACGTTTGCGGTCTAGATTCTGTCTAGGTTCTGTCGAAAATAAATTTGCCAAATAATAATGAATTTTTTATGTTCTCAGATGTAGAGTTGTGTGGTCAAGTTCTGATAAACAGTTGTTCTGAACGAAAAGATTGTCAAATATTTATAAATATAGGCAGAGATTATAAAATAAAGATAATATGTACTATGCTTAGTAGTAATACAAGTCATTGAACTTCTGGAATTTTCGAGAACATCATTGAAATAATAATTTATTATTGCCACTAGGGAAATTTTTATGATACAAAATTAAATTATTCTTCAGGGTTTTACCACTCGTACTCCATCCAGACTAACTAAAAATAAGACAGTGCAAATTTTACCCCAACTACAAGAATCCGTAAATGCGCAATTTCCAATTTCACTTTAATTTAACGTCCATTTACTCCAGATTACGTACACTGTAGGGTGTTAATAAAGTTATTTATCTGCAAAAACATTAGTATCAGTTTGCTTATACATATGCGTACAGACGTGTGTGAGTAGTGAGTCAGAATCCTTTATATAGTTTGCGTCTGCTTCCGCTATCTATTTACGAATGTTTTTCACTTACTCGCACACATGTGAATGTATACATGTATGACACTCACACACTTCTACAACCGAACTTGTGCGCGCTTCTTGAGTTAGTTTATCAGTGCGTTGCGTGCAGTGGAGGCTAGTGATTGATGACATCGATAAGTTGTTATAAATTGCAATGATTTCTCCTGCACTTTGTGATCCAGTGAACTTGTAGCAGTTGGTCGGTGGCAGCGCTGCTTTTTCCGTACATTTTCAAATCGCCACACACACTTTTCTCTAAACCATCACGCCCGCTCAACAGACGTACTGTGTGCGCGCCGAAAATTTCACGTGCTCATGTAGTCGCCCGCTCCAGCCTTTTGTTTTGCTCTATGTGCCGTTCGGGGTCGACACGTCGTATGCGCAACGTGCATTCAATACTACAAATGTCGGCAACGTTTTATTTGATTTTATCTGTGATTTAGCTGAGAAGCTGTGTTGTTTTCTTTTGAAAATTGCCAAGCAATTAAAATAAAGGATGCTTTTTACATTGTCTTTGCTCAGATCTACCCGTAGCAGCGCTTATAGTTTTTGTTGAAGTTATGGTGTTTATTCGTGTTGACCGCAACTCCGCAGCAAAGCTGAAATAAAAGAAACAAAAGCAAATGTTTGCAACATCAATTACAAGAGAATTCAATCTGGCGTACATGCCATCCCCGCTTGTGCACATACACACAAACACACTTCGCCTTCATCAGACTTCGCTGCAGTCGTTAGCATCGTTAGATTTCCTACTAGTTGCCGCCTGTGGTGCCACGCATTTTATTTGACTCGCTCGGTCGACAAGTGCACCACAGAGTTTTGGTCTTTCTCTAATGCATTATGCATATGTGAGAATGCTCTGATATTCGTGCACACTATTTCCGAATACTTTCAGATTTCACCATTGCTTTGTCTAATATGCTACCAGCTGCCTCATGCAACGACATAAGGCCCAATGCAAAATATTTTTAGCTAGTTGCCTTGGTGTGTCCGTTCATATGTGCAAAGTTTTTGTTTTCTTATGTGGGTTGAATGTATATGTGTACCTGTGCGTTGTTTAGGCCTTGTAGTATACGGAATAGTACAGAGATTACTCTTGCATAAGTGCTTTAGCAATTTGGTCCCCTATTATCCCACCACCTTATGTAATAAAGTATTCAAGCAAAAAACCACAATAATTAAGCTAGAGCTAAAGATTTTAGAGGTTGTGCGTGATAGGCTGTGAATGGCAAAAAAACAATCTTTAATATCATTCACAGGTGCACTTCATTTAGCAAATATTTGTCTAACTGTATCTGTAATGCAATCTTCCAATGTTTTGGTTCCAATGGAAAACGTTTTGCTAGTTCTTTCTTGTTTGATGTAATCAATCCTCGAGTCGAATAAAGGTTACTTTAGAAGGAACAAAATAACTTTTATGAAGATTTTTTTCCTTTATCTCGGCGTTAATCTGTCAGATTTCATGACAGCTACATGTATCCTGTAGTGATCCTACTTGAACAATATTTTCGGAAAAGTTTTCTTTACAAAGATTTGAGTTTTACTCTAAAAAATATTCCTTGAAAATTTTAGCCCTTAATATTAGAACTGGACCAAGGCATGTAAAAATTTTCCATAGAAAATACACTTCAATCGTGATTTTTTATCTTTAAGTTCCTACTGATCAGAGGTATTTTATGGCATCGCTTTGACCTTAGACGCATATTTCTCACAATTGTTCACTCTACAAAAGTACGCAGTGCAACAAAGTCGTAACTTACACCGGCGAGGTAGTACGGGACTCTAAACCAGACTTTTCCACAAAATTCGCTTTTTTTTTGTATACTATATATCTTGTAAATGACAAGAATTATCGAGAAAATGTATACAACAAACTTGTAGGAAATTTTAGTTTCTACAAAAAAGGTTCGAAGTCAAAATCAACATCATTAATACTTACGCTAAACTCAACCCACCCTAATATCTGCATACATATGTACTCGTATATGATCTGCATGACAAGCTGAGTTGATTTAGCCATATCCATCAGCTCTGAAATTTTGCACACGTCCATTTTTTCTCAAGAAACTGCTCATTTTTCGAAACCGCCGCCATTGGATAGCCATCAAATTTATGCCCTTGTATGTATTGACAACTGTTTTATTTGCCAAGATCTTTGCATAAAATTCGAAATTGCTTATTATCCAGCATCGCCATAAACTCCGAACAAATTATTTCGATCGGACTACGGTAGCACTAAGCTGTTATATTACACTGCCCTACACTCATTTTGGTGCCTAAGATTTTATACCTGATTTTGGATGTATTTTGTGAGTTGATACGAGAAAACAAGTCACATTTTCCATATCAGCCCTTGTTTATAAGAAAGAAGAAAAACACATCTAGTAGCGGGAGTGTGGCTCATCCTACTTACTATACCGACTACTGATGCGCACAGAGCTGCACCAAACCAAAAAAAAAATTTTGTAGGCTAGTGTTATATAAACTGACTGATCTAAATGCAGCTCTTATATGGAACATTTTTTTTGTAAACATGTCTTCAATAAATTTGGCATAGATTATAATAGAAGACATTGCTAAAATCTCCGAACACAATGCTCAGTTCGGACCACTGTAGTATACAGCTGTCATTCAAACTGATATATAAGAATCAGTATAAAGATCTTTTTATACACTTTTATGCTATAAATAACGCACCTGTGGATGAGGCAGCTGAAATGAACGTTTTTTCTTGTTTGTTTGATATTGGTTTTAGTCCTAGCCTCCTGAAATCTGTATGTAATTATTTGTATGAGTTCGCTTCATTAAGATATCTGGGATACTACTAGCAAAAATGTTTTCGAACCGTTGACAGTTTTGGCTAATAAGAATAATCTTTTTTATACTCAACATATCTAAGAATATTCTTTGTTTTATTGCAATATTTAACCGTATCATATACATAGATTGATTTTATAATGATAGCTATACAAAGTACGTATGCCAAGCATATGTACTATAAAACATTCATATTTGATATTATTTGTATTAGATTCACCATAAAACCGAATAAGCATAATTTTATGCAAACGTGTCTTTGCTTCTTATTATTTATTATAGTAATTTATATTAGCATTTTTACTCCTAGTTTTATTTCACTCAAATTATGGCGAAATCTCCAATTATACCCGATTTTATATGATTTAATAATATGTGTGACATTATTTATTTTAAAAAGATAGTTAATAAGCTTTATATGTTATAATAAAGCTCATCGGCTGTTATGGCAAAGTTTAACTCTGCAAAACTATAAGGAGGCTACATTCCCATAAAAAATTAATCTACTTTCTCTTTCCTTTTAGTTTAATACAATAAAAGTTATGCAGAGGAGCTATAATTCTTTATATTTATAAATTTGTAGAAAAGGTTTTATTATGTTACAGAGCTTTATAGTATTTATCGTGATATAATATGATTAGCTTTTGTATACATAAATCTGTAATCCAGGTATTAGACTGAAGCTTCTAATAGCTGTTTAAAATTATGGGAAATTAAAGTGTGGTATAGTGTTTCAACTGTTATATTGCTTTTATAACCAAATTAACTGAGTAGTTTTAACAGTGTCAGCTTTTACTTAACAGATATATAAAGCTTACTAACTTGCAGTCCACAAGCAAGAGAGCATACTGTTAGCGTATTAGTAAACTCAAATAGAGTTAAGTTAACTCATATTAAAGCTCTAAAGCGCTAGCTTTTATGGAATAGCTTTGAGAGACAAAAGCGTTCAGAGAAGTTATCTCAGCCAGTGTTCGTATATCTTTCTACCGTAATTTAAGAAAATCAAAAGCTCTCCGGAATGACATCAAAAATTGAGAAAAAATTACAAAATAAAGCATATTTCACGTATGTGAAAATGTTTTCAATGAAAAGTTTGGAAATAAAGAGTTTTATAAAACTAAGACGGCAAGCTTTGAGCTTCTCTTTACAAATATACTTTATCTTCATGTCTTGATTCTCGTTGATTCATTATTTTTTTTTTTACTGTTTAGATCTTGTTATTGCTCTATAGAAACAACAAAAAGATATTTTTAGCTGTTTAACCCTTTCGCGGACACACGAAATTTAGTAAATGTTATCAGAATGACACAAGCATTTATTTGGCTTATAAAACCGATAACCACTCAAAATTGGTTAAGACCTTTGGAATAGAATTAAAAGTGAAAATGAAATTTCGATTTTGTTATTATTTTTGTAGCGCAAAATTAAAAACTTTGTCTTGCATTTTTTTTAAAGAAAATCCTAACCCATAAAATCCCCAAAAAAAATTTTAAAAGGGAAAATTTATCCTTAACTTAAGACTCGATTCCATTGAGCTTATGATATGAAGACGGTTGCTGCAGGGTCTCTTAATGCGATCCGTAATATATTCTCCATATCAGGAGTGCTCTCTTGGCTCTGTTTGGGTCTCAAAAACATCACTTTCAAACAAACATATATTTTTTAAGAACAATTTGCAAAATGACTACAGCAAGTAAGTACTTACACTCTGGTGTCCATTGCTCACGATAAAGATAACGATGTAAAAATTTGGTATGTAATCACCAATGCTTCGCTATTAGTTTGTTGTTGTGCTGGTTATGGCTTCATGCTCAGTAGAAAAAGAATTTTGAGTCGTAGTATTTTTTGTCATTCTGCAAAATGATCTGTTGTGATATCGTGGTCGTGAGGTTGCGGAGATAAAGTTTTTTTTTATTAAATAAAGAACCCTGCTCTTTATTGTATTTGCATTATTTTTCATTCACAGAAAAAATGTGAATGTGGACGAGTTTCGAGCGTAATTTCTGCTAAACATTTTTTAATTCCAACCGCCCCTCCTGCGTCATGAAATCCAAGTACAATTTTTTGATAAGCAGAAACTGTTTTTGAAATTTTAATTCTACTCTTTTGTTACAGAATCTCTACTCAAAAAAAAAAAAATTGCTCAGAATACACGAGAGTTTCGTTATGCCATATATTAAAAACACAAAAAAATAATATGAAATACACCCTGCGCCCTGCGCGTACGAATACATATTTATTTTTAATATTCATTGGACTCTTTAGTGTTTTATACTTCAGCTGAATATTAAAAATTCTGCATAAATATTGTCATATATCTGAGTTCGTTATCATCTAAAAAGCTATAAAAAATCTACATAGACTCTTTTGTAGAAGCTGCGCGAAAAATATGCATTGTAATAAATCTAGAAATGTTTGCGTGTTTTCATAATTTTTGCATAACAAACAAAAACACAAACACGACCGCAACAAAAGCAGAAATAAAAGCACAGCAAATGGACTCACACACACACACACACACGCAGAGAAATAAATGTAATAAAATGCCGCAAAATTTGCGCCAACAAATTTCTGTAGCACAGTCAAAGGAGGTGGCCAAATGGAGCTCACACACATAACACCACAAGCATCCAACTAACTATCCTCTACACGCTTACTTTGTGCATACGTGCATATAAAAATTAGTAGGAAACTACGCGCGTAGCAGCGAACAAATGTGGCGTTCATGCAAATTCGGTTAGACCAACACTCAAGTTTATTGCTGTATATATGAAGAGTACAAAGCGCGTGCACTTGTGTGTGTGTGCTTGTGACTGAGTATGAAATGTGGCGCTTAAATCTACAACGACTCTAACAAATTACGACAAAAAGCGTAGCAAATCGAGCCACAAATGCCAACAAAAGCAATAACCCGGACTACTGTAAATACTAATATGAAAACACTCACATTTGTAATAACCGCTAACGTTGGTGTCACTGACAGTGCCCCAAACGGGGGTGGTAGGGGCTGAAGTGAGCGCTGTCGTGGCGTTGTGAGGAACAGCGGCTGGGGTGTGGGCATACAAGAATTTTATGATTGTTGCTTCATTTGCAAAGCGAATCTAAAGCTGCAGCATCTAAAACGAGAAATCTAATAGATGAGCGCGATAAAATGTAAACATACTTTAGGGTGCTTAACCACATATTGCGGCCGCATGTCGAAATAAGGCTGCCAAATAGCTTCGAATTAATATATATAAGTATATACGAATATTTGTAGCTCTAAATGACAGACGGAAATATGCAAATTTTATGGCGATATTTTTTGCATCAACTAGAGCACGGCGAAATATTAATCAGCGCAGTTATGATCTGAATTTCTGCAGACACTGCCAATGGAAGCCGTTCACACTTGCGGAATTCCTGCTGTTATTACTTGCTCCGTTCTGTTGCCTTCATCGCAGTAGTGCACCGGTGGTGGCAGCTGACCTGCTTTATGTCGAAACATGGCGAAATAGCAAATTACTTTTTGGAATATTATTGAATTTGTGAATTTTTCAACTCTAATGCAAGGGAAAACAAATTGTGTTATGTTATATGTGTATGTTATGCAATTCTTTGCTTCTACTGCAAGGTTGCTTTTAGAACTTTGATAGCTTGTGAAGCTGTGAATGCAATTTAAAAGTAAAAATATTTTGTTGCTTGCTTTATTTCAGAAAAGTTCTTTTGAAGTTCGGTAAAGCAAATGCTATTGAAGTAAAGCCTATATGAAACTAAAACTAAATACATAGATTTTATTAATGAAAAATAATCTAAGGACATATTTTAATTTGTATATGAGAAAAAATTGTTGAAAAAATGTTGTCTTTTATTCCAGGAAACCCATGTAATCCCTTAAACCAAGATAATCCATTTTTATATAATCCCATATATATTCATATATGAAGTGCAAGCAACATAAGCTGGGACTTGTACATTATTTAACATTATCTCGATTTGTTTTAAAAAGCGCAAAGATGTAAATTTTCAAGTATTTTATACTACAGGGTAGGCCATTTAAAATTGACCCATCTGGCAACGCTGTAACTTTTAACAGCGCTGACAAATCGGCTAATGTCATACCGCGTTAGAAGCGTCATTCGAAGACAATTTATACCATGGAACAGTACACTCCAAAAGAACGCGCTGAAATTGGCTGAAAACGAACTTGACTTTTGGCGAAAACTCATCATGTCAGACGAGGCACATTTCTCGTTGAATGGAGGCGTAAACAAGCAAAATTGCCGATTTTATGCCACCGAAAATCCTCAATTAATTGAAGAACAGCCTCTTTACGACCAAAAAGTAACAGTTTGGTGCGGTGTTTGCGCGAATATGATCATCGGACCGTATTTTTTCGAAGACGATGATGCAGCCACGACAACAGTCAATGGTGAGCGTTATCGAGCCATGATAACGGATTTTGTGATACCCATTATTCGCGAAAATGACATGGATAACTTCTGGTTTCAACAGGACGGGGCTACATGCCATACAGCTCGACCAACAATCAATTTATTGCGACCATTTTTCCCCGGGCGATTGATATCGAAAAATGGTGATGTTGACTGGCCACCGAGATCACCAGATTTGACGCCACCAGACTTTTATTTGTGGGGTTATTTGAAATCCAAGGTATACGCTAATAAGCCAAAGACCTTAGCTCAACTGAAAGCCAACATTCGACGTGAAACAGCCGCCATATCATCCGAAACATTGGCCAAAGTCATGGAAAATGTCGAAAAAAGAGTGCATTTAGCTGTCAAAGCTAAAGGTGCCCATTTACGCGATCTAATTTTTAAATATTAGCTGAAACAAATCCCCTTGGACCAAAATAAATTATTTTTGAAATTTCTTTTCTTTTGTTCTTTTTTTTTACAAATGGGTCAACTTTAAATGGCCTACCCTGTATATACGCGCAAGATCAAATCTGACCCGAACTGTACCATATTAACTGCCCCCACAAATTGAACCGACAAATTTTCCCCGTAAAGAACGAGTACACTGTTTTTATGTTCGTATAAATGCTCAATTAATATGTCTTTGACAGATATTTGTTTATGACGCGAACATGTTTCCTGATGAATTTTATTTTTTATTTAGACAATGGACTCAAACCGAAATGGATCTTTCAGTTTTAAAAACAAAAATAAAATGTGAGGGGAGCCAAATCTGTTATAACTAGAATCTGTTGTATCAAAAGTTCAATCGACATTATGTTATAATGTTTCTACCATTGACAAAACATTAACCAAGATGGTTGAGTCCATTCATAAGTGATTCATCTGTGAGATCATCTGTTATACTGATGTTATCATCGTCAACAGAGTTGGATGGTCTATTCGCTTGAGGGAAGGTTTCAAGGACTTTAGTTGTGTTCGCCATAAAATAGACTCCCCAAAATATTTACTTCTGCAATATTTTGAATAAATCCATAGACTCCATTCCATTGCAGTTTCAAGTAAACTAGTTGTTAAATAGCCAGTATTTCTTTTAAGTGCCTCAAAGTGTGAGCTCTTAGTGCTCATCCCGCGCCCAAATACAAAATCCGAAACTATTTGCTTGCTCTTAATTTTTTTTTTAATTATTTACAAACTTCTAGGTAAACAGATTTTGCACTTAATTCTGGAAACTCCTTTAAAAAGAACAATCCACTAATGCTCTGGTGCACTTAAAAATAATTTAATTTCATTCAAGAGAAATAATCATAAAAGGTACCGAGAATAAGATAAATAGAAAGAATCGATTAGCAATAAAAAGCAAAAATACGTTATAGCAACAATCTACTATAAAAATAAGGGAACATTTAGGGGGAAAAAAATACAGTACAAAGTATGTATGCACATGTAATTCTTTTCTGAGGTAAAATGAGAAAATACTTTGCGAAAGCTTTTCTCTCAGAACCCATTAATGTGGCAATGCGGAACAATAAAAAAATGTATATTTAGTGAGAATTATTTTCCCTGCAATAAGTTCATAATTTCTCGTTTAAAATTTATTATTGCAAATGATAATTACGCTACTTACATAAGACCACAACCAAAACATGTTATTTCTTTAAAATTTTCAAATACCAATTTCTTAAGAATTTCAAAACAATTTAATATTCTTAACTAAAGTCAATACTTAAAAACATTTAATGTGACACCTTACACTTCTCGTACTTTTCTACATAATTTAGCTTCACTTTGCTAACTTTTTAAATTTTGAAACAATTTCAATTACCTTCTGTCCATCATTTATCAAGAATATACGCAGGTACATTAGAGCAAGTTTGTTCGAGCAAAAATTTTCACAATGCCATTCACAACTTAATTTGTGCGAACTCAAGAACCGCACTCACACATCCGCACAAAATTTAATTAGCTCCATAGACACCTTTGCGGCACGCAAACAATTAATCTTATCTCACACCCTTGAGGTGTTCAAAAGTGCGCAGGGCACAGGCTTGTGTGTGTGTATGCTACAAGGGCACACTTCATGTGACGCGTGCTTGCTTGTGTTTCTTAGGTATTTGTAATTTATCTTTGTGCCCTTAATCGATGAGCCTGGCAAGGCATAAAATCGTTGGGGGCCAAAAATTGTACTTGTAGTACTTTGGCTTTGTGCTTATTGCTCAATTGAGATTTTTGGTCTCCATTATTAGTTAGTATATAACTACCATACAGGAGTGAAGTAAGCTAATTGGGCGGGCGATTCGTTTGCGCCTTGTTATTTGTTCATTTCATTTGAACTTTGAACTCAGGTGTTGCGTCGGTATAATTGAAATTGATAATATCGTGGTACAAAGTGCATACGAATATAACGGTTGAAAATGTGTTGTATTCAAATTTCCTTCATTTTGAAAGTAAAAGACGGCAAACCGACACTTTATCTATTAATAAGACTACTCTATACCCCTCTGCAGCGTCTCGTTTGCTTTTACAACTTTGTATTATTTTAAAATGTAAGAAAATACCTAAATTGGGCGGGGCAGACCGTATTTATGCAGTGAGTAACTCAGAGCTTTATGAATTATAGATTATTTCCTAAATTAATCAACATAAGTAAGACAATTTCATTGGCGTTAAACCAAAAGAAGCATAATAATTCGAGTACATTTAAGTCGCAATAGTATATTTTTACGTAATGTAGTATTGAACAATAAGTAAATCAACATTTGGGAACTACATATGACATAATCCAAATAAAAATATCAAATGTAGCACCATAATCCAAAATTCTTTACGCAACCAGATTTTGCACTGTTTCCACTTTTCGTATTATATGTATATCAAAATATATTTTGACATACCTAGCTTTACCTATACGTACTCTCAACATTAATAGTGAGTGAACTGCTGGTGTTATACAATTTTAGGATCAAATCATATCACGACTAAGTAAATATTGCCGTTTAATTTATTCACATATTTTACGCTCTTATCGATGTGAATGATATTTGAGAGGTTAAAGTAATATAGTGGAAAAATAAGTACTTACGGATAATTTTTTCAAAATAACATATACAGAGATTTATATACGCTATATAATTTAGATAATGGGATATAAAGTCAAATGGAACGCAGGCTTGGGGAGATATAGATAAGTTAAGCCGCCTTTCAGGATTTTCTCATCACCCCGATCATTGGGATACGATTTATGTTAATAAATAACGGAAGTTTTCGTATTTAAAAAAAAAAGATGAACTTATTTACACACTAATGTTGTCGCATTCAAAACAGTCCCCGTTCGAGATAATGCTCATAAACCACTTTAAGCGTATATAGTAAGCCCACTTCCGGCCAAGTTACATGCAATATATAACGGCTTTTTCCATAGGGACGCACAAAAATAGACCGATAGGGACATCAAACGACGCTTTTTTCCCGCTCTTTTGACATTTCTCTTCAGTAAGTTTTGCCATTTTATCATGAAAAGATCCAACAACGAGCGAAATTAGCGCAACGTCCAATTTATAGACGTCATACACCCTGTCAAGAAAGTATCGGGAATTCTTCATTTCCCCTCTCATCTCCCTCTTATATGAAAGCCACGTAAATTTTATTCCTATGTTGTTACAAGTGTCCATAATTATAATGCCAAAAATTAGTGTGATCTGTCAAACAGTATTGTTTGTCGAATTTCAAAATTTAAATCAACATATTTTTGTTAGATTTTGGCCAAACACTCAACAAATATCATTGAACAAACACCGTATTCACCAGAAATGGCCTCCTGTGACTTTCACCGGAAATCACCTTCAGCGATGAGGCTCATTTTTGGTCAGGTGGCAATATATACCTATTCCATGAGTCACCGTAGCATCCCGAAAAAATTACAATTTGGTGCGGCTTATGGGACGGCGGCGTCATTGGACCGTACTTCTACCGTTATGATCAAGATCGACCCGAATTGGATGGTACGATTTAACGGTGTTAGACCTTTTTCCTGTGACACTGAGTCGAATCTATGGTCTATGCCAACAAGCCAGAGACGACTGTTGAAGTTCGCACGAATATCGAACCTGAAATTACATCAGTGTCGGCCGATTTATACTTGAAAACCGTCAAAAATTGGCTTCAGCGTCTGGACTTCTGCAAGCTTGCCCGTGGTGGCCATGGAAAAGAAATCGAGCTCCATCTTTGGCATCGAATGTCTTTCACAGGCATAAAGAATTTCATGGATATTCTAAACCATTTCACCATATTTTTGTAGCGATCTTATTGAGAAATCCGGTATGAAATTTTAAACACGTTTTTCTTAAAATTACTTTTATCCAATTGGCGAGACAAATAACTGTGACAATTTTTATCCAATTGTGTTCAAATTTTGAGATTATCTTTAGAATTGAATTTTGTATGAAAGTGTTTAGGGAAACTTCGATTGATTTAAAATATTTGTTATGACCAGTTTAATTATTGGATAAAAATTAAAATTTTCTGCTGAAAGATCAAGAATTTTTGAGGGCATTGTTATTTTTTAAATTTCTGTAGGTCTATAGGTCTTCTCATGTAGAATCTTCCTCTTCAATAGCGTAGACACCGCTTACGCGATAATAGCCGAGTTAACGGCTCTTGTTTTCTCTTTCGCTATAAAAACGATCAAAGAAAGATCGAACGATATGTTTATTATAGTCAGCAAAACGAATAAAAAAAAAACAATTTTGCATCAGCTTGAGATTCAAACTTGATAAATGTTTCGTTAGTTCTGTCAAAAAGTGTGGCCCTATATCCCTTAAAATGATAATCACCATGATTGGCTTATATTACAGACAAAGGAAGTAATAAATAAAGCTAAAAATTGTATTATATTTTAGAGGTGTGTATGCCAATAAAATAAAAAACTTGACTAAAAGCAATCTCACTAAATGTTAATTTTAAAAATCCTTTTATTTATTGAACATACCTCGTACATGTATTTTCTAGATATGTATAGTATATATTATATTAAAAAATAATATAAACTTCCCAAAATGTCACGTACCACATCTGATAACTATTAGACTGACATTACAACAAAACTAATTTGACCATGTGAAAGGACATATTGATAAATGTGTTATTCAAATCAATGTTTGGAAACCCTCTTCAAATTTTTTATTGCTAAACTTCATAAAATGTTTATAATATTTAGCTTTTGATGTCTAACAACTTCCAAAGCTCAACAGCTTGATTGGCACTTTAGAAAATATTTGATTGCACAAGTGTTTATACAAGCAATTTAACCCCAATTATAAAACTCTCAAATTATCAGGTTGACATGCTTGACGCTTAGTTATCTTTTAAATTTCGCCCACCTCATTTTATGAAGAGATTAATCAAGTGTCAAACACGAGTGTCAAATCACTTAAAAGTTAAACGTAGATAACTCATTTGACAGCTACACAAGTGGCTATTTGAGCTCTGTCAGTTGCATGTGCCATTTGTTGTTTGTGCAACACTCACATACGCCGCTCATCATGAGCCTGTTTTAAGGACACGAACTATTAACTGATAGGGCATCTCCTACTTAAATTAGAGGGAATATAAAATGACTGTTAATATTAGATTTCGGTCTTCTGATTAATAAAACAATGTGTGTGAAAAGGTTCAAATTTATCAGAATGGGTGGCATGTTGTATGGTTCAAATTGATCCTTTTTGTGTGCAGAGTATGCCTAAAAGAACAAAATATTAGTGGGAATATAGAGATATCTTACCGTGGCACATAATTAGTTTGTAATACTCAGAAAAAAATAGTGAAGAGTCTTTAAAAAAATATACAAATAATCAGCATAATGAGCTAAGTCGATTTAGTCATGTCGGTCTCTTCGTCAGTATATACGACCTCAATTTTTGAGATCTATAAATGAAATTTTACACAAGTCCTTTTCGCCTTAAGAAACTACTCGTACAAACTCATCTATAAGGATAAAATTCTTGTTTTTTTTTTGTTATAGAAATACATATCTTCACGAAATTCGGGGCGGATTATTTAAAAACAACGGTACAACTTCGGAGAAACTATAGCATATAGCTGTCATACAAACTAACCAATCAAAGTCAAGTTCTTATATGAAATCTTTTGTATTTGTAATGGGTATTTTAGTTAGTCGAATTTAACTTCTTTTCTTGTTTTTATTATAAAAAAGATTATCATATAAATCAACGCTTAGATTCTATAACTTATCTAATAAAAAAACCTAATATTATATAGGGTGATTTTTTAAGAGCTTGATAACTTTTTTTAAAAAAAAAACGCATAAAATTTGCAAAATCTCATCGGTTCTTTATTTGAAACTTTAGATTGGTTCATGACATTTACTTTTTGAAGATAATTTCATTTAAATGTTGACCGCGGCTGCGTCTTAGGTGGTCCATTCGGAAAGTCCAATTGTGGGCAACTTTTTCGAGCATTTCGGCCGGAATAGCCCGAATTTCTTCGGAAATGTTGTCTTCCAAAGCTGGAATAGTTGCTGGCTTATTTCTGTAGACTTTAGACTTGACGTAGCCCCACAAAAAATAGTCTAAAGGCGTTAAATCGCATGATCTTGGTGGCCAACTTACGGGTCCATTTCTTGAGATGAATTGTTGTCCGAAGTTTTCCCTCAAAATGGCCATAGAATCGCGAGCTGTGTGGCATGTAGCGCCATCTTGTTGAAACCACATGTCAACCAAGTTCAGTTCTTCCATTTTTGGCAACAAAAAGTTTGTTAGCATCGAACGATAGCGATCGCCATTCACCGTAACGTTGCGTCCAACAGCATCTTTGAAAAAATACGGTCCAATGATTCCACCAGCGTACAAACCACACCAAACAGTGCATTTTTCGGGATGCATGGGCAGTTCTTGAACGGCTTCTGGTTGCTCTTCACCCCAAATGCGGCAATTTTGCTTATTTACGTAGCCATTCAACCAGAAATGAGCCTCATCGCTGAACAAAACACGCGCGCGAAACACATTTCGAACCGAACACTGATTTTGGTAATAAAATTCAATGATTTGCAAGCGTTGCTCGTTAGTAAGTCTATTCATGATGAAATGTCAAAGCATACTGAGCATCTTTCTCTTTGACACCATGTCTGAAATCCCACGTGATCTGTCAAATACTAATGCATGAAAATCCTAACCTCAAAAAAATCACCCGTTATAATATTTACTAACCCAATGAGTTGTTCAGACAATTTTTAATTCCAATTTTTGAATTAAAATCATAAATTCAAACTTTTAATCCTCACACAGTTGGAATTAAAAATTAAATTCAGAATAAAAGTTGATAAAATATTTTTAAATTTAAAAATTGGAGAAATCAATTATTTTGCAAACCAAAAAGTGGAATGAAAAGAATTAATAGGAGGATTAACGCATTTTTAACTGAAGCATTGCGAGTTAAATGAAAACAAGACAAAGAGCGTTAAGCTATGTTTAAATTTTATTAAAAGAAGCTTTGCTTTGACAGTGATAGCCAAAATAGCATAACGTGAACCGGGAAATAAATTGAAATTCCTATTTACTCTCCCTGAAGTGTCATTGTATGCCTTAAAGTTTGAGCTAAGTGGTCAGATTAAGCAGTCAATGGAAATGCATACATATATAAATAGAAAATATGTATGTATATATCAATAGAAGATAGAGACCAATAGGTTTTAAATCACTTTGTCTAACAGCCTTTGAAAATAAATTGTAAGACTATCATCCGCCCAGCTCTTTATACTTATTGACAAGCTCAAGGTAGAATTCCTGCTAAAATTTTAGCTATGCCTTCTCAGGTGATTGAAAACTTAATGAGTAAAGGAAGGAAATCGGACACTTATTTGACTCTGTACTTATGTAAATAAAAAAATAATAGCTCAAGCTATTTCTGCAGACTCAAATTAAACATTTTAAAATTAAGAGCGGTTGGTTTTTCTAAGTTATTCTACTCTTACATACGAAAAAAAATAGAAAGTGCGTCACGCTTTATAATAGTGAAACTTGCGTACTTTTTAAAAATATAAATGCGCATGTTTAGGCGTGTGCCTGAACATCACAATTTGAAACAAATCACGCGAAAATGCCAGTAACGACCTTCGGCATGAGTGAGTGCACAGTTAACCCACTCACTTACTGGCACGCATTTATACATACACACGGACAATATATCAGATTCTAGTTTACCCAATCCTAGCGCCACCAACCAGCCATATTTCATTCACCATATGTTCATGTAACTATATATGTATGTACCATATTTTATATATTTGTACTCTAAGGATTCGTGAATTTCGCTGAATCCATATCAACAGTGCATCCACCCTTCACTCACCACTTCCTCTCGCAGCTTACCAGTTTCAATATGCTAAATGGCGTGTGTTGATTTTTAATACTCTCGACGCCAGCTACAGTAACAACAGCAACAACAACAACAGCGTTAGCAGTGGCAATGGCACCACAGCGCATTTGGTGTACCCTTGATATGGCCAAGGTAAAGTTTTTCGTTTTTAACGTTTTTTCCCGTTGTGCGTTTGCTATTTTTATTTTTGCTGGTATTTTTTCGATTTTCCAGTTCAACCTTAACACCTTTTCAGCGCAAGCGGTTTTCAAAACTTTTTCATTAGACATTTTACCCCCTTCATTGCCAACAAAACATAAATCCGAATGCTCGCGTATAGATGGAGGGGTAAGTATGTAAATTTATGTCTGAAGCAAAATACGCTCATCTACATTGCATGCACATACATACATATTTACGCTCCCTCTTCCTATAGATAAGCTTATAAGTGTGGGTATGAGCTCTCGCCTCAAACACTGTTGCTGCTGATGACTGGTTGCTTCTGTACAAAGTCGGTTCTGTAATTTTCCCTGTCATTTCTTCATTCTGATATTTCGTTTTTTTATTCGCAACCATGCGTTGTTTTCGCTTTTTTTACGGACGTTAATTGCGCTTCATACAGTTGAGTGCAACTTTAATCCCGAATGTGCCATGTTTACGCAAACGATTAAACCGAAACGACGGTGTGGAGCAGACGCGCGTCGGTATTTGTTGAGCGCTTGGGCTGGATGAGCATGCGGTGATTGGATCAACAAAACCATTCGCTTGATTTTAGACATTTTCACATTTTTCATGCGGCAAGATTAAAAATGGCGTAAAATACGTTGCAATCGCGATTTTTGGATTTTTCAGTGTTACACAAACCGACAGTGATGCGGTGTCCTTATGGACGTATTTAATCCTTTCACCGTAATATTAAAAAACACAGCTTAAATAATCATAATAAATGTGAAGGAAGTATGTGATGGAATGTATGATTATTAAATCTAAAGGACAAGAAAGTATGATGAGGTAGCATTAGGGTGGCTATTTAAAATTTGGGCCGGCAATATAAGCGTGATTTTTAACGCATGGTTTACTACTGTGCCCAAAAAAAAACATTTGAATTTAAACTGCGCGCGTCGAAGGATGTGGAGAATTATTTTTTTTTATAGGTTGGTAGTACTATCAGTCACATTTATGTCAAATTTCATGTCAAAATATTCATTAGTGTTTGAGATACGTGTCGTTTTGTGAGCTGCTAAAAGTGAGTTTTTCGTTTTTTGCGATGTCGAAATTTGTTGAGCAAAGAATTTGCATTAAATTTTGTTTACGGAATCAATTTTCTGCTGCGGATACGTTGAGGATGGTGCAGATAGCCTTTGGTGATGAGGCTATGTCTAAAAAAAATGTTTAGAAGTGGTATAGTGAGTTCCAAGCCGGCCGTGAAAGTGTCGAAGACGAAGAGCGTCCAGGGCGACACGTTCAACAAATCAAATATTTGGTGTTGAAAATCCGTCGATTAACAATTAGAGACCTTGCTGATGCAGTTGGCATATCGAAAGGCTCAGCCAATACCAATTTGAAGAATGTTTTGGGCCTCAAGCGCGTCAAATCTGGACTGGTACCGAAAACATTGACTTTTTTGGAAAAAAGGCGTTGCGTTGAAGTGTGTGAAACGATGCTTTCCGAATACCAGGGTCTCATGAAATGTATTATAACTGGCGATAAGACTTGGATCTATGCTTACGGCCCCGAAACAACCGATCAATCGAGCGAATATCGTGCCATAAATCAAGGTCATGTTGACTGTTTTCTTCGATTATCGTGGTGTTGTGCATTATGAATTCCTTCCAACCGGTCAAACAGTCAACGAGGAATATTATTTGAACGTTATGCGTCATTTGCATAACGCTATCCGCCTAAAAAGGCCGGAATTGTGGAAAGACAATTCTTGGTTTTTACACCACGATAATGCACCATCCCATACTGCCCTCGTAATTCGTGATCATTTCGCCAAAAACTAAACCCATATCGGTCCGCCACCACCGTTTTCACCTGATCTGACGCCGTGCGACTTCTGACTGTTCACCAAGCTCAAAAGACCGCTCCGGGGACACCGTTTTTATACGATAGAAGAGATTCAAGCCGCAGCGAAGACCTTCTTTTTTGGGCACAGTAGTATATCATTTCTTTCAAAATATTAAAGAAGTTAAATGAGAAAAAGTGAATTTAGAATACAGCCAAATATTTTAATGGTTGTTTTTTTAGACGTGCGGTTTTTCGAAGCTTTTTTTTTGATTTTCCATTTCATAATAAGCAGACTTACTTCGGAACAAATTCTCAATCGTTCTAATTTTTGAGCAAGCATGGATCGATTTCGCACCACCTTTACTCTGGTGGATACTGAGCTGCCTCAGACACACCGTACACCGAAGAAGATATTGCTGCTGCAGAGCTCACTATGGAAGAAGACCGGAATAAGTCCAACCACCATAGCGTTCAACAACTTTGTCTATGCCCCTACACTGTATAGAAGAGTTTACGGAATGATCTTGAAGACACAAAGACAAAGACTCAAGTCTGCACAGATTTCATTTACGGTTCACAACAATCCTTATTGTGTGTGTTGATGATAAAGTTAAAATTTTTTCAGGTTACAGATGCCTTAAACTGAAAGCACTATTTAGGCAGAGTTTTATTCTAAAGCTTTTCATCCCATTTTAATATTTTTGTGTGCATCAGAGAGCTGCTACGAGTATGATTAAATCAGAACAAAGACTCGTTCCAAAAACACGATCAAATCAATTCAGTTCATCACAGACAACATTGTTGATCAATTCGAGTACCCGCCAGCGTCTACTGATTTGATGCAACATGAACAATCTATTGTGCGGTAATCACGATCGAGTAAACGGTATGGCTGGCTTCGGTTCAAATCATATCACGTCAGTTCATAGCGCTGCGACGATTGTTTGAATCCATGCGGGTAAATATACGAGTAAACTGTGAGTAAATATACGAGTAAATCTACGAGTACAGCAAATTTTCTGCTGAATTGATTTGAATCATGGCGGTAAAAAATATATCCGCTTTGAACATGTGCGCATATTACAAATTTTCGATACGTAAAAAATGGAAATTCTATCGAGTAAAAAAAACCGCTTTTGCTTTATTTATAACGACCGAGAAAAAATCTCTATTTTTACTAAAAATGTCGTATGGACGGATGGACAAACAGGCATCCGGAAATTATTTCTTTTCAACATCCTGAAACTCCATAGCTCGATTAGTTTTAGTTGTTACAAACAACCGTTATGTGAACAAAACTACAGTATGTATTAGAGATATAGTCGAAAGAGCTGAAGCATGTTTTTAAAGGAGGCCATTGTGCTTGTTAAAGGAAGCCATTGTATACCAGTTCAGTACTGCATGACGGATTAACCGAAATATAAATCAACCGCTTAGTTTTAAAATAAATCGAATATGTATTTTTGTATTGAAGTCAGCAACTAACTAAACCGCGAACTTGCATCCAAGAAAGAGCAAATATTTAAAGGTTAACGTTGAAAGCACAAAGTGTATAGTGCAACAAATTGCTGCCACACTCGAGGAATCCAATTAATTTACTGCACATACAAGAGAAAACAAAGCCAAAGCAGAACAACAAATGTGAAACCGTGCGGCGTGTGAGTCCCACTTTATTTGCTGCATTTCACAGAGTAATGGTGTTCCTGCCCCCAGCAAATGGCCTTTCACTCCTTGGCATAAGTGATGGAATAATGTCAGCTCGATGCTCAAATACGATTTGAATGCAGTGTAATGCCGCTCACACCACACGCATACATACACATGCTTGGATAAATGAGCACTTGCATGTTTGTATGTAAGTGTGTGTGTATGCATGGTCAGATGTAACGGGTGATTTTTTTGAGGTTAGGATTTTCATGCATTAGTATTTGACAGATCACGTGGGATTTCAGACATGGTGTCAAAGAGAAAGATGCTCAGTATGCTTTGACATTTCATCATGAATAGACTTACTAACGAGTAACGCTTGCAAATCATTGAATTTTATTACCAAAATCAGTGTTCGGTTCGAAATGTGTTTATCGACAAATTTTGTTCAGCGATGAGGCTCATTTCTGGTTGAATGGCTACGTAAATAAGCAAAATTGCCGCATTTGGGGTGAAGAGTAACCAGAAGCCGTTCAAGAACTGCCCATGCATCCCGAGAAATGCACTGTTTGGTGTGGTTTGTACGCTGGTGGAATCATTGGACCGTATTTTTTCAAAGATGCTGTTGGACGCAACGTTACGGTGAATGGCGATCGCTATCGTTCGATGCTAACAAACTTTTTGTTGCCAAAAATGGAAGAACTGAACTTGGTTGACATGTGGTTTCAACAAGATGGCGCTACATGCCACACAGCTCGCGATTCTATGGCCATTTTGAGGGAAAACTTCGGACAACAATTCATCTCAAGAAATGGACCCGTAAGTTGGCCACCAAGATCATGCGATTTAACGCCTTTAGACTATTTTTTGTGGGGCTACGTCAAGTCTAAAGTCTACAGAAATAAGCCAGCAACTATTCCAGCTTTGGAAGACAACATTTCCGAAGAAATTCGGGCTATTCCGGCCGAAATGCTCGAAAAAGTTGCCCAAAATTGGACTTTCCGAATGGACCACCTAAGACGCAGCCGCGGTCAACATTTAAATGAAATTATCTTCAAAAAGTAAATGTCATGAACCAATCTAACGTTTCAAATAAAGAACCGATGAGATTTTGCAAATTTTATGCGTTTTTTTTTTTAAAAAAGTTATCAAGCTCTTAAAAAATCACCCTTTATTTGAATATTTTGCATTTCTTTCCAATACAAAACGTATTTTTCCTAATTTTTGCAGAAATGTTTTTGGTCTACATAACAGCATAAGCACATACTATACAGACATATGTACACCATGTGTGTGTGTGTGTTTGGGAATCTATGTGTGTATTAGAGCGGGCTTTTTAATAGCTTTTAATGCAAATGCATGTATTTTCATTCTTTATACGGATCAGCTGCACTTCTGACAGTTACTTCTTTGGCATTCACTCAGCACCCCGCGTCCATGCGCAAAAGTTTTTATGCATGTGTGTGTGTGTGCGCATTGCTTTGTGTTCGATTTACGCTCCAAATACGCTTTGCCTGCTACTTTCTCAAGCAAAAGATGGTGCTTTCCTTTTCCTTCCCGAGCACTTATAAATGCATACAAATGTATTTGTTTGTAAACAACTTGTGTGTGTATGTGTTGCGTTCAGCCTTTTAAGTTGTGGCAGCTGCATTGAAAGGATTGAAGTTCAACCAACAGTTAAACCTACTGACACACATTTCCATATCGCCTCCTCCCCTGCCAACCATTGTGTCGTACATCTCGATGTAAGGTTAGCTGCGTGTGAGTGTATGCATGTATGGGTGGCACGTGTGTGTGCGTGAGTGCGTGTGACAGCATTCATCACTTGTTTTGTTGTTTTCTCTGCGCTTTTCAAGTGTGTCCGCTGTGTTCGCGCATGTATTAGTGTGTGTTCATACACACTTTTACTTTTTGCAATTTGCATTGTGTTGCAGTGTCCGCCCTTAGCTTTGTTGACATGCCGCAAAACCACAAAATAACAGCAGTGACAAAGAGGCCACCGCAAGTAGTCGTAGCGGGGAGCGTAGCACTTCGGAAAAAATGCTCGAAATTAATGTCACCTCATAAATTCGCTTTTTAATGCCGTAGAATTGTGGCATCAAAGGCGCTCAAGTTGGTCCGCTTTAGCTACTCAGTTGCTGTTGTTGATTTTATGTTTTAGCTCTCTTCCAAAACAAATGTTACCTCGGACATTGTTGTTGTTGTTTATTTTGCATGCTTATTTATTTTTTGCTGACTTATTGGTTTTGCCGGACTTCCATTTTGTTGTGTTTGCATCCTTTGGCTTGCGTCAAGCATTTTTGTATGTATTCGCCTTTGTTCTCCCATTCGTAACGTCCACTCCACTTCTAGCGGTCAGCATATGTCTTCCCAAGTGCTCGTGCCCAGTTCGTGCAATGCCTGCAATGTCCAAGGGAGATATATACATACATAATTGCATGACATTTGCATTGCAGAGCATATTTTAACGCTTCGCTAGGTAGTAGTTAAAAGTGGAGAATGCGACAAACACGGCCACTTTTTCCATTAAAATAACTCCCGAATTGAACGATATTTACGAAACAAGGTCAGCTGGAAAGATCTTGAGTATATTGGGTTTAGGAAAGTTATTAAGATTAGACCAAGAGATTGTTCCTTCCTACAAAAGCCAATAAGAATCTCATTTCCACAGCTGAACAATGCTGGTCCGTCTTAAATTTTTTAAGGCAATTAATGTCGGTTCCAGCTCTTTTACTTGGTTCACTGGAAATGGGACTACTGACATATTTCCACCTCAGCCTTGCAAAAGCAGGACAATGAAAAATATATTGGCAATTTATCTATCTTAATTTTTAGGTTATCATTCTTTTTTGAAAAACTAAATACCTGATGAAATTGCCGAAAGTGTCATCCGTTTGGATACCGAAACTGTATAAGAAGTATATAAGTCCCTAAAATCGATACGAAATAATATTTCCGAAAGGGCTAATAGACGGAATCGTGTCAAATAACTTAAGGACATGAGTGATCGCCAATTTCGTAAGCTTTTTACTCATATGGTCTTGAAAGACTGCGGTACGGTTGTTGTCCTAATTACAAGTTATGTTGTGACATGCGAACTGGATGGCATTAACAACGACTATACAAGCAGAAAGTGCTGGGAAATAGGTATAAGAGAGGCGCTGAAACACTTCCTGTGCTTTATTCAGCCTTATCTTAAAATCGTCTTAGATACCTAGCGCCTCTCTCTTAAAGTTCATGTAAATCAAACTAAACTCCTTCTGATATTATCAAAGACCAGTAAGCCTACGAGTATATATGGGTTGACACCATGCCAGTATAATGTAACCTAACTGACCTTATTATGGAGTTTGATTGACAAAACTATAGTAGTAAGGAATTTAAAGCAGTTTAATATTCCTGAAAAAAAGGGTTTCTCAGTGTTTTAAGCGCAGAAATATAATTTGCAAGTAATGAAAAATAGTCTGCCATAACTGAGGTAGAGCAACGGATAACATTATTATATATACATATTTTCTCATAGAGCCATTCATATATTTAGACTTTAAAGCGATATCATACATACTCACAACACTACTAGTCAAACAAGACTGTCGTTCACACTTCTACGACGTTAATAAATAAATTTAAACGCACATTCAGGGGAATGTACGAGCATGCATATGTACATAAGTATGTAAACACTGGGAGCTTGGGCGAGGTGTGCGCGCAAACAAGTTCGCTATTTCGCGGTCGTGAATGGCAAACGGCAAGTGGCCTCAGTGTTACTCTATTTGGGTTTTGAATGAACAATGCAACGTGATAAGTGACTGCTGCCACATGACCCAACATCCGTTGAGCGAGGGCCTGCTGAGGCCGGCGAATTGGCTTTCAAGTGTGCACTTATACTGAGTTCAAATAAAGTGCCCTGCGCGACTGCTTAGAAAAACATTTATGCATCGCACTGCTTTAAGCTGCCTTTATTTTATATTTTTTAGTAACAACGGATTATAACTGTATACATATACCTGTCTGCGAAAGACATATTGGCCTATATGCAATAAAAACCTGTACAAAACTATAACTTCGGTTGCACTGAAGCAACCTTCGGAGACTACACTATTGCCGTAGACAATAAACTATCCCAAATTTCACGAAGTTATTTCGTTTAATGAAAAAGTTTTTCATACAGGCCTTATATTTTGTTCTTTAAGTTTTTTTGGCAGCTATATGCTATAGTGGTCCGATTTCAACGATTTCGGCAAGTGAAAAGAGAGAAAGATTTGTGCAAATTTTCAGATCGATATCTCAAAAGCTGAGGGACTATTTTGCATATATTTAGACAAACGAACCTACAAACATACACACCAATCAACTCAGGTCGTCACGTCGTAACTATTTATATAAAAACTTTATGGGGCCTCCGTTATTTTTTTCTGAGGGTTATAAACTACTTATCAAACTTATGGACTTACATTTCTCAAGTAAAAAAACAGCATTTTATCAACAATTTTTTTCCTCATATAAAAATTTAAATACCTCGTCAGAACTTTTTATTTTTAAAAAATATTACATTATAAAAAAAGAAGTTCTGAAATTTTTGGAAAAACATGATTTAAGCTCGGCCACTGTGACACCATTTCCGTTAACGTAAAAAAATTAAAATTTCAGTGAAAATTTTGCGACATTTTTTTTTTGTTTTTGAAATAGTTGTAATCCGAAAAAGCCTCGAGCAAGTTATCAAGTCTATGTCTCCGAAACTATTACCCAAATCAACTTGAAAATTTAGGAATATTATTCATATTCTAGAATTTAATAACACAATAAAAAAATATTTATTTCTTGAAAGCAGTACCTTATGTAATCCCTTAATGTAATTATACTCCATTCAGGGTATTAAATGCACCACAGCACTAAACTTAATCTCACTTTCGTAGTCAATCAATGAGCATTCCCCGGTGCGAAATAAAATTTTTGTAACGCTTAACTTTCTTCGGAAATAATATCACGACTTTACTAAGTTTGGTTTACAATATGCTGACAACCCCACCTGCCATATAATATACTTTTCAATACCTTCAGCTTTTTTTAAAGTCACCATATGTTCCATTGCATGGTCTTCCTTCCAATTGATTTCGTTTTGTACGTAGTAATTGCTGGGAATGATATCTGAATACATTAATTGAATAATATTATAAGTGACCTGGTCTACGGAAAGGGGGCTTAGGTGTCAAAAAATTATTATTATTATTATTTTTTTTTTAACAGCTGTTTCCCAGAAAACTAGTTTTCGCACGTTAGCTGCCTTTTCGTAGACCAGGTCACATATAACGTTATGAAATACCCAATGCAATTTTTCGCCAAAAATGGGCGTAATCGGCTATATACACAGTTTTCCAATAAGAGTGAGATGACTTCCCTAAAAAAACACTTTAAGTGATATATAAATTATTATGGAATTTTTTATTTAATGTGCAGTACAATCGATACAATTAAGTTTTGAATCATTCACTTTTCGATTACTTTTCCAAGTAAATCAAGTTATATGTCACGAATGCCACGTTCAATATTGGCTTCTAAAGCTTAAAGAGAGTCTGTTTTATTGCTAAAGACCGAGTTACCCTGGCAAAACGTGGTGTAATTGTGTCAAATCACAACCTCTTGGAGGCCATTCAGTGTCACAATTTCTTGAAATAATCGATTACTTCTCGCAATAATTCGGTTGTTGCACGTGCTGTGTGGCACGTAGGCCCGTCTTGTTGGAACCAGATGTTGTCAAGATGAACTTTTTGCAATTGCGGCCATCCAAATATGGTTATTATCGATCTACATCGCTTTGCATTGACAGTAACGATGTCACCACCTCATTTCGAAAGAAGTACAGACCGATGATTTCACCAGAACAAAAACCGCACCAAACTGACTATTTAGCTGAATGAAATGGTTGTTCATGAATAATTTGTGGATTTTCCTAATTATTTCAATGGTGAAATTGTAAACATAACTGGTTACAAAGAAAAAATACTTTGATTAATATTAAAAATGGCTCAAACGGCAGTGAGAAATTATGTATATCATCCCTTTTGAAAAACCCGACACTACAAACAACATTATGATGATAATATTAATATCCGTAAATCAATTTGACTTTAGTGCTTATGTGTAGGTCCGGTATTAAGCTCGACATGCACATATTAATGAAACTATGGGGACAAATTTGAAACAAAAAGTACAGAATTCAGCGCAACGCAGTAAAAAACGCTGAAGTCTCTTGATAGACTTTTTGTAACGGGTGATTTTTTTGAGGTTAGGATTTTCATGCATTAGTATTTGACAGATCACGTGGGATTTCAGACATGGTGTCAAAGAGAAAGATGCTCAGTATGCTTTGACATTTCATCATGAATAGACTTACTAACGAGCAACGCTTGCAAATCATTGAATTTTATTACCAAAATCAGTGTTCGGTTCGAAATGTGTTTCGCGCTTTACGTCCGATTTATGGTCTACAGCGATGAGGCTCATGTTGAATGGCTACGTAAATAAGCAAAATTGCCGCATTTGGGGTGAAGAGCAACCAGAAGCCGTTCAAGAACTGCCCATGCATCCCGAAAAATGCACTGTTTGGTGTGGTTTGTACGCTGAAGATGCTGTTGGACGCAACGTTACGGTGAATGGCGATCGCTATCGTTCGATGCTAACAAACTTTTTGTTGCCAAAAATGGAAGAACTGAACTTGGTTGACATGTGGTTTCAACAAGATGGCGCTACATGCCACACAGCTCGCGATTCTATGGCCATTTTGAGGGAAAACTTCGGACAACAATTCATCTCAAGAAATGGACCCGTAAGTTGGCCACCAAGATCATGCGATTTAACGCCTTTAGACTATTTTTTGTGGGGCTACGTCAAGTCTAAAGTCTACAGAAATAAGCCAGCAACTATTCCAGCTTTGGAAGACAACATTTCCGAAGAAATTCGGGCTATTCCGGCCGAAATGCTCGAAAAAGTTGCCCAAAATTGGACTTTCCGAATGGACCACCTAAGACGCAGCCGCGGTCAACATTTAAATGAAATTATCTTCAAAAAGTAAATGTCATGAACCAATCTAACGTTTCAAATAAAGAACCGATGAGATTTTGCAAATTTTATGCGTTTTTTTTTTTAAAAAAGTTATCAAGCTCTTAAAAAATCACCCTATACAAACGGCGGACTATGAAATTAAACCGAAATTCTTGTCAAAGTGCCGTTTTTTATCACTTTTAAATCTGACTGTGGCTTTGATTACTATTTTTCGGCAACTTTATAGCGAGCACAAATGTTGCAAACATGTTAATTGTTTAATAACAAAAGCAGCTGTAATGGCAATCACAAAGCGCATAAAGTAGAACAATGTACATAGACAAAACAAATATTTACGAAAAACATGGAACCATTAAATTTAATGGTGAAAATGTGTTGCCAGCAACGGCAACAAGCAAAAGCTAACATAGTTAACATAAAATACACAAATTTCGTTAATTACCGCTAATGCACTGTGTATGATTTCGAAGTTCATTCAATCCGACAGCTTAAAGCTTAATTAAATAGTTATGTAAAATGTTTTGTGCTTTTTAAAGGGGTATTCTACTCTAGAATTTTGAAAAATTCGATTTTTTTTCTTATATTTAAAGTTTAGACCCTTAGGAACATATCCTCCAAAGGATTTTTAAAAATTAAAATTATTTTAAGAGCTACAGTTACTTTAGTGACGCAGTACCTAGCCCGGTAGGTAGGTAGACTCACTTTTTAAACGCGTTTTTCTCGAAACTACTTTTTTCCACACGGTACCGGCATTATCTCAAGTTCTATACAACCGATTTACTTGAAATTTTGTGTGAACCTTCTTTATATAATCCTTTATATTTATATAATCCTTAATCCTTTGTTTTTAATATTTAAAAAACATCTGGAATTTAAAAAAAACGTAAAAAACGATTTTTATTTACAGGCAGTCGCCATTTTTCAAAAATATTTCTTTTTTCGTGTTCCCTGAGGTAGGGGCTATAACAGCATCCTTACTGATTAAGAATTTCTTTTGATTTTTTTTTCAGACCAGCAGGAGAGTCAGGATCAATTTCAACAGAATGCGCCTTTTTTTACACCTGTCTCTCCCCCCTCTGATAATTTTAATTTTATATAATATATAATTTTATTTTTTTGCAAAATTTTTTTTCTGTATTCTTAAGATATCAATAAAAACACCATAAAAAATGGGTAGTAAAAATATTTTTGAGCTTTTTTTAAATAAAATTCAAAAAACTGCCCAAAATTTGATTTTAGAGTAGAATACCCTCTTAAATACTATCACAACTATTTAGTATTAACCATTATTTGGTTTAAATAAAAACTATTTCTAAATGATTAAAATTCTAATTATTTAGAAGGCCACTAAATAATGCGGGTAATGTCTTGCGACATTTAAGTGTTTAGCCAAAAAATATTCACGTCTCAGCTCTGTCTAATAACCCCTATATACTCTAGATATAGTAGATCTTGCTGAATATTTCAGTTTCTTTTTCAAACTTCTTTTCTATTTTCACTTGACAAAATATGAGGAAAGGATAATTTTAAATATAATGGCAATTGGTGTTGACCCAGTTTCAACTCCAAAAAATCCGTGGAGATTTTTCTAAACTCAATCGAACAAGTAAATTTGTTTTGTTAATTAAAAATCTATTGCCTGATGAAGCCTCAGAAAAATTTTTTTTCAAATCATCGGGGAAAACCCAGCAATTTAAGTTTATAAAAAATACTTTTTTGCAAATTTATTTCTTAAATATGAATTGAGTAATTTTATTCGGACCTTTTGAGCACACGTTTGATAATATAGAGTAATTTTTTAATGCAGACATATTGAAGTCTAAGCCGGTAACAGAGCTTCCCCCGAAATGTCTTGGAAAAGAAACAATTTGCGGTAACCATAACTCGGCTGGAAATTCTCCGAAATTAAAAAAAAAAAAACAAGAAAAATTAGACAAATTATAATCAAGTCTTCCCCCTAACGGTCTCTGATATTTTTTTTATTTAAAATTTTTGGTGACCATTTAAAGTGTAAACTGTTATTTGCCACTAAAAAATTCCGAAATTTAACGATGTATAAAATTCATAAAAATTAACCGAGCAGTTTTCGAGATACAATGGTCGTCAGTTCAAAAAATCATAGAAGGTTTGAGGAAAACGCATTTCAATTTTTAACGAATGTTCCAATGTCCAGAGAATAGTTTGTTAAACATTGAGTAAATCCAAAAGAAAATGCAAATCCGATTTTTTTTTTTAAATTTTGACTATCTTTAGCCCCCAAAGTCTTGAATAAAAATGGACTATTTTGTTTAAAACAAGCTTACTTTTATTGTTGTTTTTGACAAATAACTATCGTTTGCCTACTCGTAATAGAGCAACATTTAAAGCTAGTGAGTAGAGAAATGTCGAATCAAAGACGGGTGTAGGTTTGTTATGAATATTTTACTACAATAGCATAGAATCTGAATAACTTCGATTTATTTGATGTCTAAGTCAACAGCAAAACTTTTATGTAATTTTAAGTGCCTTGAGCTAACTATTTCCAATGTAATTAATGTGTTACATAAAAAAACAAAATGGATTTTGTAAACCCTAAGACAATTCATTGTTACCCGATACATTTTAATTAAAATTTGTTTAAGTTATAACTTGTTTTCAGACTTGAAAATATTCGTATTTGCTTTTAGATATTGCACAGGTGTTTGTGACATTAAAATAACTTTATTATCATTGCCAAAATGAGTTTCAGACAAAAGTGAAATTATTCCACGAATGCTCATCTGCTGAGCTGCGCTTCTGAATAAAAACAGGTGGGATTTCGCGTTTGTTGAAGGCTTAATTTGCTTATTGTACACACACAACTAAACTAATATGAACTAGGGATTTCCATTGTGAATATAAAGTAATTATCATTTGCAGAACTACAAAAGTTCCAGCAGGTGACAAACGCCAGCTAAAAAGCAACTGTTTGGTGTGGGTTTTCCGCTGTTGCCTTTATTAAGGTTTCTCTTTTGGTGAAAGGAATTTCTTCAGGCCAGCTGTTGCGCATCCTAAATCAGCACACCGTCGTAAGGGACCTGCGTCCATATCACCGCAAGAAGTCGCGTTGGAAATTTAAATGGAATTGTGTTCTATAAACAATGATTCCGGTTTAGTTAATGTTTATTCATTTTCATTTAAATTCTTTGGCTTCCCTTTATCAACGCGCAATTTTACACCTCTCTGAATTGCTTTAAACTGTTTACCAGGGACACTGGGACACGCTTGTCACCTTGCCGCTCTGCATATTTACGACCTATATTATATTTACCTGGCTAAATGTAGGTGTATGTTTAGCAAGTATTTTATGCTGATGACTTTCGGGACGCAAGGCACATAAAAGATGTTCATAAGCCTTCAAGCGGGCGCATAAAATTGTCAGCAGCTTTTTATTATTTGAGGTGTAAGGAAGTAATACCTAACCTCTTGGCGCGCGCTTTATTTATTTTGAGGTTAGGCGACGTGAAGTGAGCAAACAGTTTAGGAATTGCATAACTTTATGTTGTGTAATAAAAAACTTTTAATGAGTTTTTATCAGAAAATTTTTTTTATTGTAGGCATTAAAGTGAAAACGCCGACAAAAGTTCGATACTTTTAGAATCACATCTTAACCCATCTTAATCACTTAAGGGCTACATATGCAGATACATATGTATGTCTAAAGTAAATAGCAAAGCTTTCTTGTGAAATATTGCCAACAAAAATAAATTACATAATGCGATTCATCAAAGCCTAACGCTGTGAATTTCGCAACAAAAGCTGTCAGCATTGACTTATCCACAGAACGGCTGCGGTCGCACCCAGGTTAGGGATTGTGAGAACTTTGGAAAGATTCCCATGAATTACGCACACAAAGCGAATTTAAATATTTCGAAACACACATGCAGCCACACTCCTTCACAATTACCAATACATACAATCATTCCAATACACCTGGTGCCAGGCTCGCCCACTGTTCAGCTACAAGTGGTTTACCTCCATACATTACGTACGTACCAACAAATACACTGCAACATTTGTCACCGCAAAGCGCTTAAAGCCAAAGCGATCGGTTGGTTTGTGGTGATTGTACTTAACTTGTCGCCTCTATTTAACCCGCAAGTGAAGAAAACAAAGCCACCAACAACAAATGCAAAATACACTCAGACGATTACGGTTGAATAGATAACCGAACGAATAAACGAAAAGGCGAATGAGCGTGTGCGAAAGCAATGCAAATATTTGTTTTTATTTAATTTCTTATTCATGCCACCACATTACCACCGGAGGTCTACATAAGTGAGCAGACATGTATGTATATATTTTAAACTTACCTATATACAAGGCATACATTACGTGCACGTAGTAATATTGACCCTCAGCGTTTTATAAAACAACAAAACATTAAAGGGCTTAAGGCGATTTTGTAGAAAAGCCAACGATTTGTAACTTCACCTACCCTTTTAAACTCGGTCTTATTTGTTTGTGGTGAATTTTTGATGATTATTCAAATACTCGAACAGTTTGTGTGTAAATAAATTGCGTTAAGATTAAACGTTCGAACCGCAGATCACGTGCTGAGCTATAATTTTTCTCCCTTCCAAATATCAATTTGATAAGAGCACACCAGTTTTGGGTTGATATGGACTAAATAGAACTCCCAAGTAACCATAATCTTACATTTATTAGAATTATAATCCTTCACTTAATTGTTTATTCTTCGAACGTATTATACTAGCTTCAAAAGAGAATAAAAAGAGAAATAGTACAGTTTATTGAACACAAAAATTATACAAACAAAAACAGAAAGCAAAAACAGTCATAAGACTCCAAAACTATACTTTACTTCAGACGTTTTGTAGAACCCTTTTAGAACTCATTAAATTATTCATGTAAAGGATAAAGGCTTGCTAGCTAAGTCGTCTGCTCGTTTGTTAGATAAAATCTTAAGCTTTTTTTTAATAATATATCATTCATTTTTTGTTCCACCTTTAACTTAATGCAGCACTGATAAACCGAAAGATCTTAATCTCCCGCACGACAACCGAATATACATACTTATGCAACCAGAGCGAAGCTGAATATATTAGGTTAGCAAGTATGTAAGTTCCCGTAATAAACACAATCTAGACATCTGAAAACGAAACTACGTTTCCTGATTAGTGACTTTGTTTATGTGTCATATACTTCTGGTTGTGCGAATATGTCCGATTTTTGCCGAAAAATTGTCATTTGCGGGGACTGTTGTTTTCTTCCATGAGTCAAAGAATCATCAGAAACTCCAAAAAGTTTATGGAAAAGTGAAGGATGGCGAAAAACTTTCGAAGACGGTGAATTGGAGGCGTTGCTCGATAGGAATCCGTGTCAGTCGAAAGAAGAGCTTTCAAAGCGACTACATGCGATGGGAAAGATTCAGAAACCAGAACTTGGATACCTTACGACATCAGCATAAGACAACTCTCGGCTTCACGATGCCTAATTCATTGATATTAAAACAGATGAACCTTTTTACCGTAATGGTATTCGAGTTTTGCCAGAAAGATAAAAAAAAAGTTATAACTAGTTATGGACAATCTTCTTCTTCTTTACTGGCGTAGACACAGCTTTCGCGATTATAGCCGAGTCAATAACAGCACGACAGTCGTTTCTTCTCTTCGCTTGGAGTGTTTTCATTCATCCGGACAACATGACCTAGCCAGGGTGGCCGCTGTCTTTTAATTCGCTGAACTATGTCAATGTCGTCGTATATCTCGTACAGCTCATCGTTCCATCGAATGCGATATTCGCTGTGGCCAATGCGCAAAGGACCATAAATCTTTCGCAGAACCTTTCTCCCGAAAACTCGTAACGTCGACTCATCGGTTGTTGCCATCGTTCAAGCCTCTGCACCATATAGCAGAACGGGAATTATGAGCGACTTATAGAGTTTGGTTTTTGTTCGTCGAGAGAGGACTTTACTTTTCAATTGCCTACTCATTCCGAAGTAGCACCTGTTGGCAAGATTAATCCTGCGTTGTATTTCCAAGCTGACATTGTTGGTGGTGTTAATACTGGTTCCTAAATAGACGAAATTATCTACAACTTCAAAGTTATGACTGTCAACAGTGACGTGAGTGCCAAGTCGCGAGTGCGACGACTGTTTGTTTGATGACGGGAGATATTTCGTCTTGCCCTCGTTCACTGCCAGACCCATTTGCGTTGCTTCCTTGTTCAGTCTGGAGAAAGCAGAACTAACGGCGCGGCTGTTGAGACCGATGATATCAATATCATCGGCATACGCCAGCAGCTGTACACTCTTATAACAGATTGTACCTGCTCGATTCAGTTCTGCAGCTCTAATAATTTTCTCCAAGAGAAGATTGAAAAAGTCGCACCATAGGGAGTCGCCTTGTCTGAAACCTCGTTTGGTATCGAATGGCTCGGAGAGGTCCTTCCCGATCCTGACGGAGCTTTTCGTGTTGCTCAACGTCAGTTTACACAGCCGTATTAGTTTTGCGGGGATACCAAATTCAGACATCGCGGCATAAAGCCAGCTCCTTTTCGTGCTGTCGAAAGCAGCTTTGAAATCGACGAATAGGTGGTGAGTGTCGATTCTCCTTTCACGGGTCTTTTCCAAGATTTGGCGCATGGTGAATATCTGGTCGGTTGGTGATTTACCAGGTCTGAAGCCACACTGATAAGGTCCAATCAGCTTGTTGACAGTGGGCTTTAATCTTTCACACAATACGCTCGACAGAACCTTATATGCGATGTTGAGGAGGTTAATCCCACGGTAGTTGGCGCAGATTGTGGGGTCTCCTTTTTTATGGATTGGGCATAGCACACTTAAATTCCAATCGTTGGGCATGCTCTCATCCGACCATATTTTGCAAAGAAGCTGATGCATGCTCCTTATCAGTTCTTCGCCGCCGTGTTTGAATAGCTCGGCCGGCAATCCGTCGGCCCCTGCCGCTTTGTTGTTCTTCAGGCGGGCAACTGCTATTCGAACTTCGTCATGGCCGGGCAATGGAACGTCTGCTCCATCGTCATCGATTGGGGAATCGGGTTCGCCTTCTTCTGGTGCTATGTGTTCACTGCCATTCAGCAGGCTGGAGAAGTGTTCCCTCCATTATCTAAGTATGCTCTGGGCATCGGTGGCTAGATCACCTTTGGGGATTCTACAGGAGTATGCTCCGGTCTTGAAACCTTCTGTAAGCCGCCGCATTTTTTCGTAGAATTTTCGAGCATTACCCCTGTCGGCCAGCTTATCAAGCTGTTCGTACTCACGCATTTCGGCCTCTTTCTTCTTCTGTCTGCAAATGCGTCTCGCATCCCTCTTCAACTCTCGGTATCTATCCCATCCCGCACGTGTTGTGGTCGATCGTAACGTTGCGAGGTAGGCAGCCTGTTTTCTCTCCGCTGCGACACGGCACTCCTCATCGCACCAGCTGTTCTTTTGCACTTTCCGAAAACCACTGGCTTCGGTTGCAGCTGTACGTAAGGAGTTTGAAATGCCGTCCCACAGTTCCCTTATACCGAGTTGTTGACGAGTGCTCTCAGAGAGCAGGAGTGAGAGCCGAGTAGAAAATAGTTCGGCTGTCTGTTGTGATTGCAGCTTCACACCTTCCTTGTGTTTGTTGGCGTGCGTTTTTTGCTGCACAGAGGCAGGTACGAATCTTGGCTGCAACAATATAGTGGTCCGAGTCGATGTTAGGACCTCGGAGCGCACGCACATCTAAAACACTGGAGACGTGTCTTCCGTCTATCACAACATGATCGATCTGGTTGGTGGTTTTTCGATCCGGAGACTGCCAGGTAGCTTGATGAATTTCTTATGCTGGAATCTAGTACTGCAGATAACCATATTTCGCGACCCGGCGAAGTCGATCAGCCTCAACCCATTTGGGGATGTTCCTCGTGGAGGCTGAATTTACCGACCGTAGTGCCAAAGATACCTTCTTTGCCCACCCTGGCGTTGAAGTCGCCAAGCACGATTTTTACATCGTGGCGGGGACATCTCTCATAAGTGCGCTCCAAGCACTCATAAAAAGTATCTTTGGTCACATCGTCCTTCTCTTCCGTCGGGGCGTGGGCGCAAATCAGCGATATGTTGAAGTACCTCGCTTTGATGCGGATTGTGGCTAGACGTTTATTCTCCGGAGTGAATGATAGTACTCGGCGACGGAGTCTCTCTCCCACCACGAATCCAACACCAAACTTGCGCTCCTTTATATGGTCACTGTAGTAAATGCCTTAAGGACCTACTTGTTTCTGTCCTTGTCCCGTCCATCGCATTTCTTGGACGGCGGTGATGTCAGCCTTTATTTTCACGAGGACATCAACCAGTTGGGCAGTGGCACCTTCCCAATTAAGGGACCGGACATTCCAGGTGCATGCCCTCAATTGGTAGTCCTTATTTCGTTTGCCATGGTTGTCATCAAAAGGGGGGTTTCCCATCCGAGGCTGTTTACGCTTTTTCATTGGGGGAGTTTTTTACGTGGCGGGTTCCAAACCCAGCGCGCAACCCTAAGTAGGGAGTATTTCGCCTTCTCACTTTAGCTCGCCTTCAAACGGATGTTCCACCCAGAGGATATTTGGTCAAAGACCGGAAGTCGTGAGCTGCTTGAGTCATATGTAAAAGAATTGTTTCTGGCCACTCCTAAGTGAATGGCGATCAGATAATTGCAGTGAAATATCTGATGATAGAATTATGTTAGTATGTGTGCGGGGGTATTGTTAAAACTAGGTGGTACAATTCGGTTAAGTTCAGATTGGTTGGTTCATCTGATGGTCCGATATAAGCAGTTCTGGCAAATGAATAGCTTCTTGGGGAGAAGTTAAAAATAAAATATCAGGTCGCTATCGCAAAAACTTAGGGACTAGTTCTCGTATATATACAGATAGACGGTCTTAAATACCCTCAGCTGACATCATGTTGATAATTTTTGTATATAAATTTTAGGGTCTACGACGATTCCGGTTGTTAGAAACGTCGTGGTAAACTTTATTTACTTTGATCAGAGTATAAGAATAAAAAAATTCCAAACTTGTGTGGGTGTTACTAAACACATTTGTGGAAACAGATATTTTTGTAATATCATGACCATAACTAAATCGAATCATCAACAGTTCGTAAATATTATGGCTTTTATTGCTATACTCGCATCAATAAATTACATAATTACATTATCAATGGCTCAGAAAATACGAAGAAATGTTGAGCATATTTATTTTAATTACGATTCGTACGATGCCTGCAAACATGGAAAGTGCTTACTCTCCACTTTCGTTGCCCCCAAATGTGCTCCTTTACTTTGAGCACTCAAATGCAGACGCACGCAAGCCTAGCACTTATGAATTTGCATTGAGTATTTGCAGTGGAAATAAGTTTCATTCATAAATCAATGCCAATATATTGTGCGTATTCATGGCGCACACTTAGATAACCCTCGAAAGCTACATGGCCGTTTCTGCTTGCCACATGTGTTGTCGAAATTTAATTTACAACTATTTGCTGCGTAACTAAACATTTTCAAAGCACACATCTGCATGCGTGGCGACCGTACTTGGCATTCGATGGGTGCTCATAAAATCAAATAAATGGGAAAATAACATTTTCCGGCTGCAATCCGGACGCAAGCAATATTCATAACTCGACTCGATGGCCAGCGCTTAAGGAAGATGCTCGAGTGCGATTCGACTTTTTTCTGCACATTTTCTATGCCACACCATATTTTTATACACATATGGCAGAACGATTGCGTATGTATGAGTAGAAGACGACTCTCGCCACACACACACGCAAGTACGTGAGTATGTTTGTGCAAGGCCGGACGATCATACATGTATATGTGTACGTGTCTGCGCTATTATTACACTTTTTTGTGGCGTCTATTATTATCACATTTATCGAATTAAAAGTGATGCGAACAAAGAATGAGGAAAATTGCATTTGACCAACAGACACTGACCAACATGAAAGAGAAAAAGAAGATAAAGAGGCAGAAATACTGAAATTGCAGGCGACTGCATTTTGCTACAACATATAATATTAGAGTGTGGACACTGTGCCTTCGGAGGCCAAAAGCAGTAGACGAAATTTGATAACGGCACATGCCAAGGCACCGAAGCTGTTGAAGTGTAATGCCGCACACACATGCGCACACTCATATGGGCAAGCGCAAGTGCTGTATACCTTGTAATATCCATATAACTTAGTGCCCTTAAGTGTGTAAGTGTATGTGTGAGTGTGTGTATATGCATATTAATATTGTGAAGTGCATTTATTTGGGTGTGACTACACATTTCGAACGGATGCGCTCCGCTGCTTCAATTGAATATTCTCAAAAGCAATAAAGCAGATGTGTGAAACGAACGCCGTAAATAAGATTTATGTTTATTTTCTAGTTAGGTGGCAGCATAAATTTAAATTATTGTATTTGTAAGTAACTTTAAAAACAATTGGTCTCAACCGCAAGTATTCTAATTAAGCACATATTTTGAGCGTAACTCTACCAACTTATACTATAGAGACAGCATCTAAGGATAGTGAGAGTATTTCAACAATTTTCAAGGTTGTGGCGAATCGACCATACAACTGGTAATGAATAGCCATAATTTAGTGCAGAAACAAAACCATTATCACCTAAATCACCTTATTGGCATATCCATATACGTTCAGCCAGCTTGTATATCCACTCGTTTCGTTGAGAGAGCATTATTTGAACTGATTGCAGCTAGATCCAGCCTTCAAAAGATATGTACTTAGGTTTAACAGCTACGAGTATGAGTATCCAATGCCATGAGCATCAAAAAATGGTCTAGAAGAGACAGCGATGGACAACAACATCAATACATGTGAAAATTACGTGAAATTGGTCAAGGCAGCTGACACTTGAAATCAATGAAATCGAAAGAATCATATCGACATATCGTTCATGAAAATTTCTATACAAAGGAAGAATTGTAAATGACCTAAAACTACTAAAACTGAAAGTTTAGAAATGACTTGTGACGTCTTAGGAATGTATGCTTAAACCGATCAGCAGCCACCTGAGCCAAGCAAACTACCAGCATGGCTTCCGAAAAGTGCACAGGACCACCACAGCCCTTAGCGTCATAGTTCATGGCCTTGCGTTGGACTTGTCAAGGCCTTTGACATAGTCAGTAATACAACACCACTTGAAGACATCGAAAAATCTACATCCCCTCTAGGACTGAAGAGGTGGACTACAGACTACCGCTCAGGTTTATTCAATTATCCGTACTATTTCAAGGTAAAACTCAAAAATGAGAAGATTTAATCAGGAGTTTCTTCCGTTTCTGTTTAACTCTTACATCTCGAAACTCCCGCAACCAAGAGAAGGCATTTTTATCACCTCGTACACAGAAACGGCTTTCTCTCCGACCTTACTCGTTTCCTTCCTACATGGAACTTAAAAGTCTTCCCCATTAAATCAACAGCGACCATATTCACACACTGGACGTAGGAGTACAAACTTGATATTGCAGCTGATGGCGTTAAGATTCTTACTACTCGTATCAATAATCCTAAGATTTTAGGTATGATATTCGACTCACCTCCAAGCAATTCTTGCTGGGGTTCTTACACAGAAATCATCCCTGAAATCACTTGCTTGGAGCGGAACAGCCACCTAGGAGCATCAAGAGGCCTTCCTCAACTAAGTCCAGGACTTAAAACAACATGCTGACCAGACTTCGGACGCAACTCACTTCAAACCACCATTCACAGTGCAGCTATTAACACCTTCACCGACTCCTGAATGGCGTACTTGGAGTCAAACCAACACCCATTGCAGACGAACAGTAGAGTCGCCACGAAAAACGAGAGCGATCCTTGCGCAGCTTCGTTCTGGATACTGCAGAAGGTCAAACTACTAGTTAGGTAGTGTAAAGGTCAAAACGCCATTCAGTAATCATTTACCAAAAAAATTTGCTTCAGATTAAAAATTTCAATTAACAATTATTGCATTATATTATGAATCTCCTAAACCATAAAGGTTGAACTTTGCTTAGAGCACTCCCCAAATATTTAATTACTTTTAGTATAAGTTTTCCATAAAAATATTGAGAATACACTACTAAAATTACTATTGTTAAAGTCTAACCATTCTGCATAACAAACCAGCTCAGTTGGTCAACGGGGCGTATGAGCAACTGAAATGCCCGTTGGGGTATACTACGGAATGTAGACACAAGTTTGATTATTTTCAACTGCGATTTGCGAACGTGTAAAAGCACTTTATTTGTCGTAACAATGTAGCTTGTTTATACAATTTTAAAACTATTATGCTTGTTATTGCTTTTGTTGCACGTTTGACCGCACTGCGAAGGGCAAAGTTGAAGTGAGAATGGTTTGAAAGAGCAGTTTTGCTTACAAAAGCTGGGGCAGAGTAAGGCAAAAAAGATAACATTTATATATTGGCATTTTGTTTATACACATAAATGTATGTATGCGTTTATTTATGTGCGTTTTTGTTACCCATGTGCTGCGCTCAATCTATCCATTTCTGTTGTGGGTTTTGTTTGAACTTTCTATTTGCTCAACTTCCTGCACGCTTTGAATTGCTGTTTTACAACTTGGCAGTGTATTTCCCCTCTGTAGTACACTTGTTTACTATTTTGTATGTTTATTTTATTTTATTAGAGTATATCTGCAGATTGACCACAATTTACGAGCTCTGATTAGTGTGCAGCACTACTTCCCTCTCACTTCTTGAAACATATACGAGCACATTCGGCTACAACTACAACTGCTGCCATTGGCATCCATTTATTGAACGCTTGCGGTTAAGTAACCTGCTGTGCCATACACACCACGAGCACACATAATTGAAGGAGAAAATATCGATGAACCTGCTTTGTGCACGGGTGTGTAAGTGTGTGCTTGCAGAAATATATCAGCTGAGGAATTTGGGAATTATGAGTAAAAAAAAACTTCAGATTGCCGCATCAACGCGCTCATTGCACTGTCAACGAGTACACTCAATGGCCCCAATTCGTTTCTCATTTATCACCAGCCAGCAGGAAAGTGGCAAAAATACAAAAGAAACAACAACACTGCCATAGTTAGCTATTATTGAGTGCTTACTAACAAGACGTTTAACAAAAGCAGAAATAATACTTTGTGAATCGGTAATTCTGAAGATGAAGCACAATGGCTGATTGACTGGCTCACCCTTCAGACGCCCACTTATTCACTAACAAATCACCAGTCTAAATGTATATACATAGCTCTTGTACTTTTTGTCACCTATAACGAAGCTGCCTGTCATTCGGCGAATTCCTGTGGCGTCATGGTTTCGCTTTCTTTCCTGCTGATGGTCATTGGCATCAACACTGTCACGCTACGTTTAATAAAATTTGTGTTTTTTTAGGTTCTGTCTGGTGGGTTTTAATTCAATTTATGGGTGAGTGGCAACGCAAAAAGAAAGGAAAATACGTAGGAGGCAAACGATAAAAGGTAGTAATGGAAACCGCACAATAAAATTGAATGAGGTATATGAAATGCCTGACTTGGCACCTTTCATCGACTGCCAGCAACTGATTTTCGTTATAAATGGCAGAAAAATGGACTGCTTGTGGCTGTTTTGACATCCATGCCCAGTCTATGTATTAGTGGGTTACAATTAAAAGTTTGTGCTGAAAATAAATGAGCGGCAGATGAATAGGATTTGAAATGAAGGTTTATGCAAGTGATTGGGGCAGTTTGGGTGCGGTTGAAAGTTCTTGAATAGAAAGTAATAATTTTGAAATTTAGTCTTTTGAAGTTCTCCATTGTGGAGTAAGCGGTAGAAAACGATTGCTTTCAATGTAAAATGCGTTGACAACTATTCAAAAAACATTTGGCATCAATTGAAATCTAGCCAAAACTTTATTAATGCTGCTGCTTTGGCAGAGCAGCTTTATAAGAAGAAATTCAAATGTAGCTTATAGAATAATAGATAAAAAATGTATAATTTCAGATTTCCAAGCATGAAATTTTGGGTTGAGTGTTTATATGACTATTATATAAGGAAGGGCTAAGTCCGGGTGTAACGGAAAATTTTATACCCTCGCAACCTGCAAAAATAAAAATTCGGAAAATTCCTTTTGGTGCCAAAATTTTATATTAAAATATGGGATTTGGGATAGCATGGTCTCGATTTCATCCATGTTGTATGCTATTAACATGTCAAATACTAATAAGATGCTCCCTGAGTTTTATTAAGGTACCAAACACACCATCCACATTTAATATTGAGTAAAGTCAGCCAGATGTTCGGAAATCCTGATATTAGTTATATAGGAGCTATGTCAATTATTCACCTAATTCAATAGTAGTGATGAGTAAAATACGCTCTGTTTCTGTTTCATTGAAATAACTAAAATATAATCGTTGATGTCAACGATTTTTCCACTCGAAACACTTTTTGGGATGGCCTTCAGCTCCTTCAGCGAATTTTATTTCATCTTTTTGTTAGACCGAAAACGGGTTGCCCGGAACAGCAATTTCAGTTTGGGAAATAAGAAGAAATCATACGGAGCCAAATCTTGTGAATACGGACCTTGATCGATTATAATAATCATTTTTCGAATTGTTATTTTAAGAACTTTTAATTGACTGTCTGTCCCTCCGGAATAAATTCTTGATGCACCGAACTACGAATATCGCAAAAAAACAATGAGCATCACCTTGATTTTTGAGCGGCTTTGAATTCCGCTGTTTGTTGACTTGTTTGCATGTCAGACTCATAAACCGTTGTCTCAGCAGCAGCTAAAATGCTCTCCATGAATGTGGGATGGGTATTGGAACGATCATGCGATCAAGAAAGTTCAGCTTCATCATGACGAATCGAGCAATAATGCGTTGGCTACCCAAAATATTGAGCTCTCTTGCCATCTCTCTAAAACTTGAGAGATCTGCCCTTACTTTTGATAAGAGATCAAAGGTCGTTCAGAATGAGGCATGCATATCTTCAAAAATCTCTCGACTGCCTTTGAATTCTTGTGTTTTGATAAAACTGAATCGCCAGAAGCCTTTTCCAACATTCGCAACGATTCCGCACAAAATTTTGGTAAGCAATAAAAAAAACTGCGACGAACTCTTTGTTCGATATTTTTATCCACTGTTAAAATCACAACGCAGAAAATAAACTGGTTGACTGATTTACAATGCCAGAAAAATTTCATGTACCAAATTTGATTTAAATGTGGCGGGCGGATCCCGAGACATGGTATTTCACCTTTCAATTTTTGACCCGGCTCCTATAAAGCCCTCTCATACCATTTCTTATTATATGTCTCTGTAGTGTTTATTTATGGATTTATCGTGTGTTTAGTAGTTTTTAACATCCGATTTCATCCATTTTGACAGTGTCGGTAAGATTTCTGACGGGATTTGTTTTGTAGCTTAACAATTTTTGGGGATATGCACAATAAAACTATTAAGGGCGGGACTACGTCCATTTTCTCAAAACAGTATCACTGTGATACCCGCTGCCAAATTACAATTTTGTACCTTAATTCAGTGCTTAGTTATGGATTTTTAAAGGATTTTGTTTAATGGCGTTTTAGGGTTGTCAGTGGTCGGATAACATCTTGAAACAGAGTTTCGACAATGAGAATGTAACATATTGAATAATTTGCTAGTCATTCGTTATTAAGATTTACTATAGGTGCTTACTCTGTTCCCTTGACGATCTATTAAGCCGATGGCTGTCAAAATCTGTGTCATCCTTGAAAGCAGAAGTCAATGAATTTCCCAGCTTATGATCAACTGACACACTTTGTGAATTAAATAAACGAGCATTAGTACGGATATCACATCCCACACTACGACCCAAACAAATATTTGGTAGTGAGAAGAAAATAAAAAAGATAATTAGTACTATTTCATATTTCGTAGTGAAATTCTCTTTAATAACATCTGTGACTAAAATGAGTGTCGACCACTTGCGAGCCTAAAAACTAGATAGTTTTCAGAAAAAGATAAATTAAAATTTCTTAACTGCAACCGGAGTCAAATCCAGAGTCATTCGGAGCATTGCACGTATTAACTAAGCTCATGAAGTGGGGAGTTGCAACAGTTGGTGAAGTAATGAGATCTCTAATTTGGAATGCGTAGAAAATAAGTTTCATCGATTATTCTAAAAAAAATTACAACTTTGTTTATTATGGGGATATATTGGGACGTTTGACAACTAAACCTTAGAAAAGCGGCGCATTTTAAGAAAAAGATTGTTTTATTAGAATAATCCATATATCAATGAAACTTTAATATCGTATTAGGAGTTCGGCTTCGAAATACTCACGTAGATACAATATTCTTCAGGTGTGATCCCAATAAATTTCCGAACTTCAAAAGAATATTCGCTAGAAAGAGAAGGTCTATTTATAATACATATTTTGGCACGAAGTTGAAAGACCTCTCTAATTGAAGGTACACTCTTGGTGATAACTGTTCTGCATTAAGTTATCACCAAGATCGTATCTTCAATTAGAGGGATCTCTCAACTTAGTGCCAAATAAAAAAACAAAAAAACAGAATTTGCCGAAAAATGTCTTCCAACACATATACTTATGTCCGTAAGCATTTATATTGTGGAATAATTGTTTTTATCCGCTTTTTTGTTCAGCAATGAGCAACTTTTCTTTACATATGAAAGGCATGTGAAAAGGCCACTACAACATTATCGTTTATAGAATTACTATCGCCTCTAAATTTGTGCACGGAATACTTGTCAAGAGTTAAAAAGACTCGCTTCCGCCAGTTATCATTAACTGTAAGTAACTTCCAAAGCAGCATTCGAGCGATGCCGACTACGAGTTATAAATAGACGTAGTAACGAGCGCACAACTCAAGTTTACGATTTTAATTTTAGATTTCAGCCAATGCTGCGCTACAACTATTAACTTGGACTGTTTGTGTTGTGCATACTAAAAAGTCATGTACAAGACGGAAGACATTCCACACACACACCCACAGCCAAGTGTGACAAGCCAATGCGTGATAGGAATGCGCGTTAGCATGTGTGCGGATACGCTCGCTTACAAAGTAAATGCATAGCTGTATGTGTAATCCACATTGCAACGCTATCAATTTTTGGTCGCATCCACCCCACTGTCCCTTTCCCACGATTTAGTAGTTTAAATATGAGGAAGACAAGCTGAAAATTTGTTGCAGAGAATTGCCGTTGCGTATAAATCACGGGAAATGTACGCCATTCGAATGACAGGCCAAACTTGCGAAAAGTTGTAGCCGTTACGCGAATCGTAAACAGAAGGCGGATGATAGCAGCCAGAATTGTGAGCAGAAGCTGCTTGAGCTCATACACTCAAGCCAGTAGCTGATTCACTAGTACTTGCACACATACGCACACACGCATGTCGCACACATGCAAACCAAGAATCAGAATCTCGGCGAAGACATTAAGCCAGTGAGTGCCGAGTGCGAATTAAAAGTGAGGAGGTGGCAGAGCCAAGTCCACGGAGAGCTGGTCAAATCGTTTAGTGCGAAGTGGCAATTCAAGCAACTGAGGAATTAGCTGCACTTCGCTCTGACCCGATTTATTCAGTGGTGGGAGCAGAACTTAACACCTCACATAGTCTCCCCACACACACCCACAAGTAGCATATAAACCATCTAGCCAATAAAACAACAAATGGCAAACGTAATAATGATGTGCAAAATTCGTAAGGAAACGGAAATGCCGAAATGCAATTCTCAGATTTTATTTAAGCATTCTCTTGAGCCATTAAGTTACAACGCCCGTCTTGGCCAAGTAATGTCTGATACGCTCAGCTCGTTACACGTCACACGCCTTTCTGCTTCTCTTGCAACGATTGCAACCGCCGCTTGCCACGTCTTCGACTGTCTTGCTTTGCTACATTTAGTGCTCGGTGTGTTCGCCGCTCTGGCAATTGCTTGCATTTCCAAAGTGCTTGTAAGCATAAATCTTAAAATTGCAGCTGGGTCGTTGTGCCGTTGTGTGTGTGCTGGTTGTTGTTGGTAAATGGCGTGCATCCATGTGTTTTTTGCTGTTATTGTTGCTTTTTATCTGCTCCGAGAGTATCTCTAATTGTGCACTGGTTGTTTGGCAGACGCCCCAATGGTTTAGTACTAATGTTACTAACGATTTTAGTTTAGTGGCAATTGCTGCAGCCTGCTTTGATTGCTGCATTTCCTGTTGTCGCAGAACGTACATAATCACTTGTGCTTGTTTGTATGTGTCGTAGTAATTTCCAGCCAGTTCCTTAGTACGGTCATTGTATCGGTAGAAAGTTCATTAAAGCTTTTGTGTGAATTTCAATTAGGAAGAATATTTCCTTTTTTAAATAAGTAAAAAGAGAAACAAAGCAAAAGTTCGACTAAAAATACAGATTAGAAACACTTGTCATAGGAATGGGAGAATTATATATATGAAATATGCTTAGAAAATAAATATGTCACCTTAGAACGGGGCATTCTACTGAAGTGAAGTACAAATAGCCGCCATTGAAAGGAATTTCTATGCTCGCTATCACTTGACAAAAATTTGTATGCGACAAATAATGTAAGGATAATCGACTTTATATTCCCTACTACCACTTCCCACACATCTTGTTAATCAAGAGATTTATTGAAGCAACAACATTGAGACAGCAGAGAATTTCAGTGTGTGGTCTGGCGTTGTCCTGCTGGAACACTACACCCTTCAAATTGACCAATTCTGGACGCTTCTGGTCGATCGCCTGCTTTAAGCAGTTATTCGCAGTAGAAGCTAGAATTAAGCGTCTGGCCATATGGGATCAGCTCATAGTGGATGATTCCCTTCCAATCCCACCAGATATACAGCAAAACCTTCCTGACCGTCAATCCCGGCTTGGTCGCTGTTTGGGATGATTTACCGGTCTTCGACCACGACCGTTTTCGCTTGATATTGTCGTATGTGATCCATTTTACGTCACCAGTCACCATCCGCTTCAAAAATGGCTCGATTTCGTTCCATTTCAGCAGCATATCGAAGGCGTTATCTCGGTCCAGAAGGTTTCTTTGCGTCAAATCATGTGACATCCAAACATCAAGCTTTTTTGTGTATCCAGCCTTCTGCAGATGGTTTAAAATGGTTTGGTGACTAACTCTACTGGGCGATGTCACGAGGTACCACATGCCGGTCTAACTCGATGCTTTTTTTTATGATTTGATCGGTATTGGTCGTCACAGGTCTTCCGCCGGCCGGCTTATCCATGGTGTCGTTTTCACCTGCTCTGAATCGTCGAAACTATTCCTCCGCAGTTTGACCGCACAATGAAATATGATGATTTTTGCCAGAAAAATGCTACATAGCTCTCATGGTAAAGTGCTAAATTTTGTTGACACATATCTGGTATTCACTCGTACTATGGTATTGTTACTACATGTTTGTCACAGCCATTACGGAGCTAAGAGAAGTTTCGACCCAATTTTACCCTTTCCTAACATGCGGGCATATTATGTCAGTTAAATATTCTCTTGGAATTCTAATAATATATTCCACAAATTTCCGAGATTAATTGATATTTTCAATCAATAGTTAGCCATAGGCACTGGGGTTCACATAATCGTTTTCTTGCCGCTTGAATAGTTAGCCGATTTTGACAATTTTTTATCGAAAGGCGACATACATTTTAGCCTCTCTTTGTGGAAAGTTATACTAGGATATAATGATTGGCCTTTGAATTGTACAATGCAAAGTGAATTTTTATTTTACGTACCGAATTTGGTTAAAATTAATTGAGACGTTATTGAGATATGGCATTTTATCATCCAATTTCGACACTTTTTCTATTAAACCATTTTGGCTGCATATTTAATACTTTGTATGACTTACTTGTTTTGATTCCAAAAGGTTTTGATGCAAGAATATTTGGTTGATATAGATCTAGTAGTTTGTGAGATATGTATATTAAGAATATCAGGGGGCGTGATCATGCACTTTCTTCAACATGCAGTACAGTCTATTGTCTTCAATGTTACTAAGTTTTGTTTTGCAGATTTCTTTGATCTGCTAAATTTGTGCGCTTGGGTGTTCGGAAAAAAGTATAATTTTTTGGAACTTTTTTCAGAAAAAGAATGAAACTACATTGTACACAGGTACTAGTCCAAAAAAATATCATTTTACACATATACGAATTTTGAATATTCACTGGATATCTTTTGTAGTTTCCAAGCTGACCTTCAAAACGTAAATTTGTACTTTTTTATTGAAGAAAACAGATTCCTTACATGTTTAGATTACTTTTTACTGAAATCCTATACAAAATAAATTGAACTATTGAATTGTTATATCGTGAAAGTCGTAGTTGATTATAGTTGGTGCTACCAATGAGTTCATATAATACTAGTATGAGCAAAAAGTAGTAAGACTTTGTTCACAATTTTAGATCAAAATATTCCTCGAAACACTGGTTAAAGTCAATTTCTGCAAATGCCGGAGCGATTCACGTCTAATGTCATCAATTGACTCAAAACAGTTTCCCCGGACTGAGATTTCTAGATTTTTGGCCTGCTTTTATGTGTTTTTTTCAGCTTCGGCTCTTCATCGCTGCGGTATTCGGAGGATTGATCGCCTGTTTTCGGGTCGTAAGCATAGATCCAAGACTTATCGCCAATAATAATACGTTTCACATTCGGGTATTTGGAAGGCATTGTTTCAATTCGCCCGGTTGTTTTCGGAAAAATTTAGTGAATTTGGAACTAATCGTCGTTTACTTTTCTTAGTCTCAAAAGATATTTCAAAATGGTTTTCACTGAACTTCCGATATTCCAACGATACCAGTAAGCTTTTTGACTATTAATCGCCGACTCTCAAGCAATAATCTTTTATTTATTGATATGTTGATTATCAGTTGATGTTGATGGCAGTCTTGGACGTGATTCGCCGTAAACGCGTCCTGGACCCTCTTTGAGTGAATTCGTAAAAAACAAACACGCTTACTAGCGACAAAAAACTAGCACCGAAAACACGACTTATTTTAATAATCTGAACTATATTGTTGAATAGTATCACGCATACTTAACACTAATGATTCATTTGATGTGACATTTGTTACAAATGTTACTGACAGTCATACCAACGTAGAAAAAATATTCCGACGAATGGGGTTTCGCGCGAAATTTATATAAAAAAGTCTTGTTATATATGTATATAATATAAAATATATTTTGTTGTTGGTTGGGGCTTCAATGATTCATATGTGATCATAAGTCAATTTCCATAAGCAAAATTTATAAAATAAAAACTTTCTGTGCTGCAATTTTTGCGAATTTTTCTCAAATATTTGTTTGTTTTCAAAATATTCACCGAAAGCTGTTAATATCAAGCAAAAGTATGTTGACAATGAAATTTTAAATCAAAATTTAATCCGCGCGGTAAAAGTAAATTGCAATAGTTTTGACAGCAAACTCCCGCAGTTCGGCATTTGTAGTGTAATTTATAAAAATCGCAAAAAAATGCTTGCCACGAGAAGTAAAAAATATTTTAAAAGCACTTAACACAATGCGCCCGCACACCCGCCCATTAAAAAATACAAATGCGGTTTTTATTGCTTTTTAAATGTTCGCAATTTGTATTATGATTTCTTTTTTTTTTGCCTTACCCATTGTCTGCAGCAAACACTTTTTGTAATGCTCTCGCCACACACATGCTGCCACAAAAATAATTCATGCGCCATAAAACTAACAATAACAATAACAATCACTTAAATATTTAACATGCCACACCACACAACAGCGCACTCATACATGTGCTCATACTCATATACATATGTTCTACATACGTGCGACAACAAGCGTTCGCTCATATTTTGCTGCACCTGCCAGGGCAGCATCGAAAGTTTGACAGACAACAAGCGCATCCGCTCATCAACTCCTCACCGCACCGCACTAAATATTTAACCATGGAAAAGTTGGCAACAGCGCCAGTAGTGTGTTGTTGCAAAGCAACACTAATATCAATATGCATACATGTGTTTGTAACATGTCGCAACATTTTTTGGACATGTGTGTAATTTTTTGTTTTATTCTAAAAAATTTGGTTTTTCTGGCTGCGAATAATAGAGCTTTTCTAAAATCCATTTAACGGCTTTAGCGCGCTCAGCACGCCCCTCTCGCATCAACGCGCATACATAAGCACATGCATATGGGAATAACAATAGGCTAACTGCGCTGTTGGCTCACCCTTTCTATAGTAATACTTTATGTTCTTTAGTGAGCGTATTAGGCGTTCATAAGCTGGCCGATTTAACTAGTCGTGGGGTTTGTCAAACTATAACGCGATTACTGGTTTGTTAAACGCTCCAGCGCGCACCTGTCTGCTTCCTTTTGACTGAAGCACTGAAATATTTCACACACATATGTGTATAAATGTACGTATTTGCTTATAAATACACATATATATCAATGTATGTTTATATGTATGTATTTTTTTATTTTGCATTCTCAGGTTTCATTTTATTTTGTGTTTTCATCAAATTGTGCTTTTAATTGCATACACTAAGGCGTAACAATGCTGTGGCCTGTACGCCAACGCATTCGTTTGTGTGTTGGCAATCAAACGCACACACTTTCACGCGGAATATTGTCAATCGTGACCCACATTTTAAGTGTGAAAAGTATAATAAAAAGAATATCACTGTGGCGAACAGCAAATGTTGACAGCGGAGAAGCGACAGCATCATACATTCTCACAAGAGTAATACTTATTGGCTTGCTTGCAGACTTATTAAGAGAAGGTGTGATTGGTATACACATAAATGTGTAGAATTACTCTTTGCGCAGACATTTGTGCAGAAATTCAGAATCACGCAAAACTAACGAAAGAGATTTTTCAATAGAGTCTCTTTTTAGAGGCTTAAATGATATTGAGAGTGCTCAACAACAGACCACATGTAGCAGAACAGTTTGGTATAACGGTAAATAAAGTAAAATAAAACGTTACTTACATATGGCGCTCTTTTTATTATTTCCAAATTTTTTATTTAAGAAAACATCGTAGTTTGAAAAAAAATAAATAAATAAATATTTCGTCAATAAATAAATATAAAAAATATAAAACATAATAACTTAACACCACTTTTGATAAGTTGAAGGCAAAGGAAAAGCAATAGCCACCCATATTGAAACAAAAATTGAGTTTTAGTTTTTTATTGCTTCACTACATCGTATATAAGTACATATGTATGTAGCATACAATTTTCACCTTCACTCTCAAGTCTAACCAGTATATAACCGTTTTATAACCAAAACTGATTTTGTTTTTAAATATTGTATGAGTGGCTTCTATTATTATTCCCTGTAAACTTATGAAAAGTGCTGTTAAGTTATTTTGCATTTTAGGTGACGATATAATATTTATAAGGAAAATAAATACTTTTAATAGAACTGAACAGAATTTGTAAATTTTTTTTCTTTTCAAAAATAATAATAATTATTTTTAGAGGTTAAAACATTATAGAGACAGAATTTACAAAACGTAACGTTCTAAATGAAAAGAGCTGCCTAACTTCCCCGCTCTTTAACATTAGCGTTATAAATGAAAGGAACTATCCAACTTTCCCTCTCTCGCTTTCATTTATGACGTCACTAACCAATGTGTTTTCTATCAAATGTGCGCCAAAAAAGTGAAGCGGCATTATCTCTAAGCTATCAGTCGTAGAGCTTTAAAAATATAATTAAATTAAAAAATAGTTATTAAACTACTACCTACAAACAAATTATTTATCCACAAATTTTAAAACTATTTATTTAAATTTATTTTTTCCCAACTCTAAAAATGTTATAATCACTGAATTGTTTACTTTAACTCTGCTCTTAACTTTACGAAACATATAAATTTCTCTTTCTATTTCCCACACTCTGAATTGGCTTTACTGCTGAATCTGTTAAAAATAACAGTCAAAGCCAAAAGTTATCACTCTCTTAATAAACAGCTTGCAGAGCATATAATCTTTATATAAAATTAGTGAGTCGCAAACAAACCAATTTGCAGCTGAGCTTAAGCTTCCGTTTACTCTCTGCTCGATGGCTGTAAAGGCAACACGCCTTCACTCAGCGCTGCTGTGTGGCACATTAAGAGCAATTCTGCACAGCTTCCCTTTGGTTATTACAGGCTGCGGTGAAATGAGTTTACCAAATTCAACTAACCTAGCCACAATGCAGTTGAGCACAAAAGTAACGCTAAATGCGGCGTCGAGGCATGTAAACCGCTGCGTTATCATATCTGCAACAGCATCCCATTTGGAGCGAAGGATAACATAACATACCATGCACAGTATCAGTTCGTGTTGAATTGTCAGTGACGGTACGCGCATTAGCGGCTGATGAACCACACACATCAAATTCAATTGATGAGTAAACAATCACAACTAATAACTAAATTATTGTGAAAAGTTAAATTAAAATGTGGAAATGTGTTAAAGTAGAAGCAACAATAAAAAATTTAAGAAAATATTTCAAAAATATATTCTTTGCCATACCGTACCAACAGAGCGGAAATGTTCACAGTTTAAAAAATTGTATATAAACGAAATATATCGTATGGATTAAGTAAAAACTTATTTAAAAAAAAAATAAAAGAAAAATTAAATTAAATAAAAATTAATAAATTAAAAAATAATAAAAAGTAAGCTATTTAAATAAAACAATATGTTTATCAAAAATGAAAAAAAATTAAATTTCATTGAGCAAAAGCCAAAATATCTCTTCATTAAATTAAATTTCAGTGATATATTAAGCCAAAACTATATTTTTCGTCAATACACGACATATTTATCCAGTATTAATAGATATTTGCAACGACAAAATATAAATTGCCCACAAGTGAATTTAGTGAACTTGCATTTATCAAATATATATTTTTTGTGAGGCCGTGTGAGTCTCTAAACGCGCCTAAATCCATGAAGTACTCGCCAGCCAACGCCATAACTTGGCCATTAATCTCAATAGCTGTTTCTGCTAAAGAGGATATTAGCCGAAAACTACGGAAAGCGCCAGACGGAATGCGTACAGCCCCTGTGGCACTTTGTTGTTGTGTAAAGTGAAAGAAAATATAAATATCAAAAGAAAACGAGAAAAATTCAAAGCGAAAAAAATAAAATAAATTATATGAAGTAACTAACAGAAAATTGAATATAAATCAATTTGACTTGGCATGTTGCTGTTGTTGTTGTTGCTGTTGTATTTGTAGTCACCATTTAGGCTGTAAAGCATACTGCACGCGCACGTCATTTTGCATTAGTAGTGGTAAATCATGGCAGCCCTAATGATGAGTTAATGCGCTGCTTTCCAACAAATCTCCGTTTGTTTGTTGCCTTTAATTGAGACAAAATTATGGGATTTATGACAAATAAAAATGTCTTCAAGTAATATTAATTGAGACAATTCAAAACTGCCCAGACAAATCCGATGTAAAGTGATAACCCACGTAGCTATTAAATTATTTGCAATTAGTGAGTCGCACTCATAATTTGTGGTTAATTGATTTGAATTGCCTTCATTTCTCAATTTGCATTCCAAACACGAGCTAATGATTTATAGTGACAGTTTTCAAGTCTGAATTTGATTTTCATAATTGTTTATTAATATAGTAAGTGTATACTTGAATAAAAGAAAATTGCGGTGATGAAATTTATGAAATTTTTAATAATTTTAATTTATTTTTATATTTATTAAAAACTCTGTTTCTTACCAAACAGCCTTCAGTGGCTGCCCAGTACCGAAGTAGAATTTGTTTGGAAATGGAGTCTTTTGTCTGAACCAGTTCTTTTACGAGTTTCTTTGATGTCGGAACATAATTTTATTTAGTTTCATAAAGCGCGGCCTCGAACTTCGTTATATTAGAAAAAGGTAAAATAAAATCGATGATCACATAGATCAACAATGCCAAAATAAAGCACATAAAATTTCCAAAAATATGCCAAATCAAAGGTATATTCCTGATAAAAAGTTTAATAAAAAATTGTGTTTTACAGTGAACCTTGACAATTCAATCCATCTATATTAACCAACCTCTCCCACGGACGCTGTGCCACTAGTTTGGCTAAAATATTAAAATGTATTATGCAGGCTGAAATATTTAACCCGTTTTCAGAGAAAAACACATTCTGATTTTTGTTCCAACATACAGTTAATTAAAAATGCGCCACGTGCATACCAAAAATATATACAATAACTGGCATGTTTGTCGACTTGGCTCCGAAATGAAGTAATGAATTAATACTTCATCCATTATCACATATCAAAACTACAGTTTATTATGATTGAGTAGTTCCAAATACTGACCTGAGTCATCAATTCGTTGCTGTTTTTGGTCGATTGGTAGATTGTAAATTTGTGCGGCAAGCACGTTGCATCGAGCTGAAATATATATGATGATATATTCATGAAGGTAGTATTCAACATGTTCTTTTACCATCTGTATTAGAGACGAACTTTTAAGCAATCAGTGTAAATTTGTCAAGTTAGCAATAGTAAGGAATAAGCTGCCAAAACTAACGCTCCGTTAAGGGCGGAGCATTTTTATGTATCAAATCTTCGCTGATTCTCCCGACATACTTGTATATTTAAATATATGGATATAACACTATAGAACGAATTTCCACTCCAAATTACTCCTAAGTTTTCTGACCGCATGACATTGGGCGAATCCAAGTTGTATGCTACCAAATCTAATATATTACGTGTAGAAGAGAAAATTGAACCATCTTACGGACCAAAATATGGATGGACCTACAGACTTCATACATACATATATAATGGCAAACTTCAATAAGGACAAGAAAATACCGAAGAGTCAAGAAATAATATGGAGTATCCAAACTTATATCATTTTTATTAAGATAAAAATCATTGATGGATACGACATAAAGTCCGCGTTAAAGAAATTACAATATATATATACTCGCATATACATATAGAGTAATGTATGGAATCCGAATTTCAATATACTCAAGATTATGCACGACCCATATTTTATTATTTTACATATTGTTCTTTTTACGCATATGGGGCCAAAGGCAAAACTGATTTAATTTAATAATTTTTGACACATTATTATAAAAACGGTTTTAAAACGTTTTGTTATAAGTATGTATAGTGAGCTAAACACAGTGAGGTATTGAGCTAAATTTTTATACTCAAGAAGTTGGTCATTTATCGGAACCCCGAATATCATACCACTATAAGTTAATGCTGCCATACAAACTGTTCTTTTATAAGCAAATCCTTATGAGGAAAGCACTTCTTTTTGACATGATAGATAGTAAATGGAGCTTCGATGTAGAAAATAGCGAAGTAAAATACTAATAGGACCCTTGAGGCTTGTTAGTGGTTACCTTCTCTTAATCTATGGTGGGCTCGTGTAGCAGTTACTCCTGAGGATAATAGAATAGCTGTATTTAGTAAGGGAATTTGGGATAGATTTAAAGGTTGAATTCCTGCATGAGGTTATATAGCTCCTAGCTTAATAGCTGGAGAAACGTTTCCATGGAAAAATGCTCAGAAGAGCGACATTTGACACGAATTATTACTCAAGTTACCACTAAACTATCCAAAGATAAAACTCCTATGGCATACACATATGTACATACATAGCTACCGCAAAAATTGACTTATCCATATCAAGTTCTTATATGGGAAACTTTTTGCTTTGACTAGATATCTTCAGGAAAGTCGGAATAGATTATAGCGCTATAATATTCGTAATAGTAAACAGCTGCAACAAAATACAACCGATCAAAACCAAGATAAGATCATTCTATACCTTTCTATGCTAAGCTGTCTTTAAGAATTCCGGAGTAAATGGTTTAGAAACTTGGCACAAATTGAAAATTTTACAACCGTTTTATAAAATTTGTAGAATTCATATACTAAGGTTATATGCAAAGTTTACTACTTTGATTTATTCGGTTGTCTACATGGTATAAACAATACTTTCCTAGAAAAATTAATTAAGACCAACAATTACTACCATTTTTTCTAATTATTCGACCATCACTGTATGAACAAACTTAAATACTAATTTGGCCCCACCCAATTGCTAGTTTCACATTCTAGCAGAATCTGTGTCCTTTACCCTTTCACTTGATCCATTATTTAATTTTAATTTGCTCTACAAGCACAACAACTACACTGCAGATATTCCGCTTCTATTTAACAGTATTCAAGTTTAGTTCTGACTAAGTAGGCGGCTTGTTGTGTTGGAAAATGGAGTAATTAGTTGGCTTGTAGCTGCAGCATTGAAATGTGATGAGCCAAATCAGTGTAATTAATCAGTGTATAAAATTGTGTTAAACCACAAGCCACCAGGCCAATCTGTGCATATCTATACACTTGTACGAGTATATATATTCATATACATACATATCAGAAGCCTTATGGTAATTGACTAATTATTGCTGATATTTATCGATAGCAACAAAACTGCACGCCTGCAAGAGACCACACCAACACAAGTATGGCAGCAAGACGTCATCGGAAGCATCTACATAGCGGTACATCGTACAATATACTGGTATGCATGTGTTGGTAACTACGATTTTGTAATTAGATAAGTGTAGTTGAGTCAAGTGTCGAGTGAACTTGGCAAGTGAAACTTTATTTTACTCGAACTTACTTACAAAGTAGCAGCTTTTGCCCCAGGGGCTGTGCTGTGCCAACTACTTACTTATATGTTGCGGCTTGTTTGTACTTTCACCCTACAAATGCACATATATACATACTTACATATGCGTACTTCTAGTGGCACGTCATCACTTAACCGAGCAATGGTAATTGTAATTAATTACTTAATTATATAAAGATTATGTGATTCGTCTTCATAATATGACTCGGGGCAAACAAAGATGCACCAGGCAGCTGGTCCAAATCGAATTTGTTTAATTAAATCAAAGTGCACATACTCACATTAGTACCTATGATGGAAACGTTTGAAGTACTGTTTGTTGATAGAAGCCCATGAGGATGCTGCCAGAGCAATATGCGCTAAAGTATTGGCAGTTTCCAGTATTTCAACAAATAAATTTATTTAAAGTTGAAAATTGGTGAATTCAAGCGGAAAAATAAAATATTTTGTAATGAATTCGATTTCGAGTTTGGTAATTGGCAAGCGTAGATATATATGTTTGCACATTTCATATTCAGCAAAGTTTGCTAAATGTAAGCGGGAATCTGTCGCACAAGCGAAAGTGTGAAATATGCGTTAAGAATTTTTTTCACAGCAATGATAAATGGGATTTGTCGAAATGACTTTTTATTATTGCGGCTTAACGAGCAGAAAAACTTTTAATGCCGATTGTCATGTTAAAGTTTATGGAGTTTAACGGTATGGATCAGCATTAATCGCAAAAGTCAAGCGGGGAGTTTTCGAAGAATTAAATTTTAGTGGTATTTTACTCCATTTTTAAAGCTGGCTTGTAAGTAACGAAAAGTAATTTTATGTTTTCTTTTAAATGTTGAGTTGATACAAACTTATTTATAGTTAATTATGTCTAGTTTTTTATGCGAATATAAAGGGTGATTTTTTAAGAGCTTGATAACTTTTTTTTAAAAAAAAACGCATAAAATTTGCAAAATCTCATCGGTTCTTTATTTGAAACGTTAGATTGGTTCATGACATTTACTTTTTGAAGATAATTTCATTTAAATGTTGACCGCGGCTGCGTCTTAGGTGGTCCATTCGGAAAGTCCAATTTTGGGCAACTTTTTCGAGCATTTCGGCCGGAATAGCCCGAATTTCTTCGGAAATGTTGTCTTCCAAAGCTGGAATAGTTGCTGGCTTATTTCTGTAGACTTTAGACTTGACGTAGCCCCAACAAAAAATAGTCTAAAGCGTTTAAATCGCATGATCTTGGTGGCCAACTTACGGGTCCATTTCTTGAGATGAATTGTTGTCCGAAGTTTTCCCTCAAAATGGCCATAGAATCGCGAGCTGTGTGGCATGTAGCGCCATCTTGTTGAAACCACATGTCAACCAAGTTCAGTTCTTCCATTTTTGGCAACAAAAAGTTTGTTAGCATCGAACGATAGCGATCGCCATTCACCGTAACGTTGCGTCCAACAGCATCTTTGAAAAAATACGGTCCAATGATTCCACCAGCGTACAAACCACACCAAACAGTGCATTTTCTGGTTGCTCTTCACCCCAAATGCGGCAATTTTGCTTATTTACGTAGCCATTCAACCAGAAATGAGCCTCATCGCTGAACAAAATTTGTCGATAAAAAATTTTCGAACCGAACACTGATTTTGGTAATAAAATTCAATGATTTGCAAGCGTTGCTCGTTAGTAAGTCTATTCATGATGAAATGTCAAAGCATACTGAGCATCTTTCTCTTTGACACCATGTCTGAAATCCCACGTGATCTGTCAAATACTAATGCATGAAAATCCTAACCTCAAAAAAATCACCCGTTATCAGCATACTCCCATATGTGTCTAGTATATGCACATATGCTTAATACATATAACTTGCAGTTACTTAATAGAGTGACAGCCATTCCGCACAAACTGCTGTGACCTTTATTGCTCTGTTTTATCCTTGTTTCTATTACGTTTTATTGTCAACGCTGTCGTTTGCAACACACACCATGCCCCATGCAGCTTTATATGCTAATGAGTGTTGCCACTGGCTGACAAGTGCAACACAGTAACAACACGACACACTGTTGTCAGTGCCTTCACCTATAACCTGTTTTATTCAACACGCTGCACCTGCACATACCTGGGTATGTATGTAAGCGCATGCAAATGTTTATTTTGTATGCAGCGTGTTTGTCGACTACGCCCCTGGCATAGCTTTGCATTGGAGATTGCACGGCGCCAGCTGCCGTTGACACTCACTCCCACCTGACTGTCGGAAGTGCGATTTATTACTATATGCTATATAAGTGCTTTGGTGTTATTGTTGTTGTAAATACATTTCATATGATATATAATTGATCTTTTTGGCTGGGCCTTACTACCCGTAGTGGTGTGTTATTATTAATTTTTCTAAAGGAGGGACGCTTGTATTTAATGGGAGGAATGTAGTTATGGGAGTTCGAAAGATAACTACGTATGTCACTTAAAAAAATTACCTCTTTCCTTAGTTACTAATTTGTCTTATTACAAATATATATTTATCACCAATCGCATGACATCTTCTCCACAATTACATAAAATATGCATGCAACAAAAAATATTGACCACAGAGAAAAAAACGACATTTGTGCTTTCTTCTACGCCTTTTACATTCTAATATTTTGTATAATCGCATTTGACAAATATTAAAGGCAGGGAGCCAGAACCTTACATTAGAGTGGGGCCGACAATTCTTTAAACCAAAAAAAGTTATAGTAAGATGAAACTCACTGAAAAAGAAAGAAAATAAAACTACAATGAAAGCAAATATAATTTAAGGCCTATGTGTGGCCTGCAAGTGGAAGGGAAGGGATATATTTGAGTAGGTACGGGTAAAACCAAGTAGATGAAATAAAAAAGCAGTTACTACTTTTTAAAAACACAAGTATTTTGACTAGAGAGCTTTCGATTGAGAATTAGGCTTCTCTTCTATTATTAACTCATATAAGGTGAAAAAATATCTTACATCAAAAAAATTACGGTGTCTTTGTGGCATAAAAAGGTACCTTCACCGCAAATTTTGTGAAGTAAAAAAGTTTGTAAGAGATCAAAATGAAATACTGGGTTAAGTAATTTTTTCCTATAGATTATGAGGTTTTGAGAAAAAGGTGTTAAAATAAAAATTAAATATCTTTTTATTACCTACAACTTTGCCACGCTACTTTTTTTCATAACACTTTCAGCTTTCCCGTAAATCGATATAAATCTTCCTCCCGATCTCATGTCGTCTGCAAATATTTTTCCTTTCATTTTTTCATCTTCTCTCCTTTTTCAATGAATTTATTAGTATTACTAATTTAATCTCTCCCTCAATACTCATTTTCGTCGAACTGTGAATATATTGCCGTGAAACTAAAATAATCATATTACATCTATTAATGCCACTTTGGCAAAAATAGTAAAACTTTTCGCGCGAAAATCCATTCATCAAAATATTTCGTTTCTGGGTTGGTATAATTGTCAATGATACCTGTGCCAAATATCACAAAATAATCATTATTGTTTAGTAAACGCTCGTCTTTCTGAATTACATAAAAAGTATTCAGCAATCTTTACGATGAGTGAAATAATTCAACAAAGAAGTTCTATTAAATTTTGTGTACGGAATCAAATATCTGGTGCCAAAACGTTAAGGGTGTTGGAAAAGGACTTCGGCGGTGGTTATTTGCTGCAAACAAGTGTTGTTGATTGGTAAAAATTATTCACAGAGGGTCGAGAACGCGTTGACGGTGAAACACGTCCAGGACGACCATCAACATCAACTGATGATCAACACGTTAATGAAATAAAGTATTTGATGCTTGAGTATAGACAATTAACAGTCAGAAATCATACCGGCATCGTTGGAATATCAATTTAAAAGATCCAAATCACTCAAATTTTTTAGAAAACCAGCGTCACGTTAACAGTAGAACAGTGCTTTCCGACTACGAGGATGTCATGAAACGTAATATTACTGGTTATGAGTTCTTGATTTATGCTTACGACCCGGAAACAGAGATTAATCGGCCAAATATCTTGGCAAATGTGAGCAAAAGCCGAAAGAATCAAATCAAAGAAGGTCAAAACGCAAGGATATGTTGAAAGTTTTCTTCGATTATCGAGGTGTGGTGAACTCCAAAGTACTTCCGACTTACCGAAACGTCAACAAGGAATACTATTTGAATGTTATGCGTCATTAACGCGAAGCTTTTCGTAAAAAGTGGCTGGAATTATGGGCAGACAATTCTTGATTTTTGAACAACGATAATGCATCGTCACATATTGGAACGATGCGAGATTCTTCGTGAATTTTTGGCAAATTTTCAACCGATATAGTGCGCTAGACTAACGCCTTAAACGATTTCTTTAACTTTCTTTGCCAAACCACATTGCGCTTCAAAAATGTATCAGCTTAAATTCGTTAAAAGGTCACATAAATAGGTAATGCCAAAAATCACAATATGGGCAGTCAGTGAAATCAGTCTAGGTCTAGGTCTTAGACAGATTTCACTTAGTGTTAAAATTTTTCAACCAAAGTATGGTCGAGAAAATATATTTACCTGATTTTGTAGAGATAACTCAAATTATTATTATTAGTCAACTATGTCCAGGAGTAAGTAAAATATATACGGTGGCCCAGGAGAAGTTCTGAAGAAATTTTATAATTTTTTAACTTCGGATGACATTATTATGAGTAAGCGTTGTGCATATTCTCATTAAAATATTTAAGTGATAGGCAGATATATTGAGAATTGATTTATGATAAATTTAGCATTGTGAGTATGTATGAGATATATGGGGGATTGAAAAAATATTTTCCGATTTCGGCCAATTTTTAATAATAGGTGCCTCTCTGTGAATATGCCAATTTCATTTCAATATTTCATTTGAATCAACACCTTACGTAAAGCTTTTATATTTTTCTATGATCAGAAATTAAGTAATAAAGGGTGATTTTTTAAGAGCTTGATAACTTTTTTTTTAAAAAAAAACGCATAAAATTTGCAAAATCTCATCGGTTCTTTATTTGAAACGTTAGATTGGTTCATGACATTTACTTTTTGAAGATAATTTCATTTAAATGTTGACCGCGGCTGCGTCTTAGGTGGTCCATTCGGAAAGTCCAATTTTGGGCAACTTTTTCGAGCATTTCGGCCGGAATAGCCCGAATTTCTTCGGAAATGTTGTCTTCCAAAGCTGGAATAGTTGCTGGCTTATTTCTGTAGACTTTAGACTTGACGTAGCCCCACAAAAAATAGTCTAAAGGCGTTAAATCGCATGATCTTGGTGGCCAACTTACGGGTCCATTTCTTGAGATGAATTGTTGTCCGAAGTTTTCCCTCAAAATGGCCATAGAATCGCGAGCTGTGTGGCATGTAGCGCCATCTTGTTGAAACCACATGTCAACCAAGTTCAGTTCTTCCATTTTTGGCAACAAAAAGTTTGTTAGCATCGAACGATAGCGATCGCCATTCACCGTAACGTTGCGTCCAACAGCATCTTTGAAAAAATACGGTCCAATGATTCCACCAGCGTACAAACCACACCAAACAGTGCATTTTTCGGGATGCATGGGCAGTTCTTGAACGGCTTCTGGTTGCTCTTCACCCCAAATGCGGCAATTTTGCTTATTTACGTAGCCATTCAACCAGAAATGAGCCTCATCGCTGAACAAAATTAAAGCGCGAAACACATTTCGAACCGAACACTGATTTTGGTAATAAAATTCAATGATTTGCAAGCGTTGCTCGTTAGTAAGTCTATTCATGATGAAATGTCAAAGCATACTGAGCATCTTTCTCTTTGACACCATGTCTGAAATCCCACGTGATCTGTCAAATACTAATGCATGAAAATCCTAACCTCAAAAAAATCACCCGTTATAAATATTCCGACAAGTTATTCAACTAAGGTTTTCTCTTTAAAATCTTCTTCGATATCCATTGCTCACGTGGACGGCTTCAAAGACCTTGCTGAGAACAGTTCTCTCAAATGCTCCAAGTACTCGGTTCGTCATCGTCTATATTCTTGCGCCAGTTAAAACAGCAGGAATGAGAGACATGTAGAGTGTAGTTTTTGGCCGTGTAAGGAGGGATTTGCTTCTCAATTACCCATCCATCCCAAAGAAGCACCTTTTGACAAGAGTTATTTTTCGTTTGATCGCCAGGCTTGGACTGTTGGTGGAATTTATGGTTTTGGTATATACTTAGTCCATCACTTCCTCAAATTTGTTTCCAGTAACATTCACATGTATTTTAAAAATTATAAGAGGGAATGAATAAACAGGAGTATTTAGCATAATTAATCCAACTCATAACATAAAAAAGATTTCGTTTTAATTCTACTACATACATAGTTACATATTATATCTTTCGGCTATAACCGCGTAAGCGGTGTCTATTCCAATAAAGAACAAGCAAATATTTATATTTTAGGGAATAACAAATTGAATGTAAATTATGTGGGACTTCAATATTAATTACCTCAAGATATACACACGCATATTCATACAAATATACGCGTATGTTTATATTTATGTTTTAGTATCAACAATATGGTACTTTTCGTGTGATATGAACCCAAAAGTTAAGGGACTCAAACTTCCGCTAGCCATTCGCCTTCAACTTCTAAACCTTTCTTAACAAACTGATTACCCATTGTTTTAAAATAAAACATGTTAAAACAGGAAACCGATTTCCCTTTGCCTGTTGAGGGTTGATTATTCAAATTTTTGTACGTTGTCCTATCCGTACCCACTTTGAGGGCTAAGCCACACGGCTACAGCGACCATTTTGCATAATGTCAGTGCTAATTTTAACCCTATCAAATTGTCTGTCTCGCTAATGTCCAACACATTTGCAAAGTACTAAAAACCACGTTTTTTCAAATGTGTGGTTTATAACGTTAAACATTTTTTGTATCGTTTTTCAAACTCAAATACTTTTACCGACGTATAAAATTCTATTAACCTCAACTTTAAATATGTACATCTGTAAACGCAGACATTCGGAGATGCAAACGACTGCGGTGTAATTAAATTTGTGCGCGCTTTATGTTCTATGTTAGGTGTATTTACATGTATTCATGAAAAAGCCATCAATGTGTTTGAGTGTGCTTGTGTATCCTACGGAGAGATAAGCTAAGCCAATTAGACACACACGTGTGCTCTCAACTGACGGTAATTATGTTGCAATAGCAAAAAAACATGAAAATAGAATTATGAAAATCACACAAAAGTGTGGCATGCAAAAGTCAGATACAAATTCGCATTGTCGACTTCAAAGTACATGTGGAAATATAAATTAAACCTTTGTTCTATTCTCGAGGCTTCCGCTGTCAATTTTTGATTTACTACTTTTTAATGTCGACTCGACTTTCGCAGAAGTACGCACCAAAGCACCATTTGAGGTAACAATTAAATTAGCCTTTGGTTCAAAAGGGCTAACGAGAGCAGTCGAGACCGCACATTTAAATAAATTAGCCACAAAAAGTTTGAAGCGTTGCCACGGTTACAATAGAAGCGCATTTGAAAGTGGTTTTGTGTGTGTGTGTGTGTGTGTTTAGGGTTTTTGTGCACTTTGGTGCACAGCTGCTGTCATGTAAGCTACTTTTCTATAAAATAAAAATAAAACATGAAACAAAATTATTCAAAACGCCAAATGTTGTTATAATATGAAGCGAACATAACATAAACGCATTGGTTGCGTATACGCAAGGGCTTACTAACACATATGTGGCATTAGAGAATATGCGCTTTTTAACAACATTTGAAGCCGTTGTTTTTAGTTTCTGAATATCCTAATTAATGTGCTTTTAAAAAATCTTCTGTTATAGAGACGTAAGGGTAGTCGAAAAAGTCTTTTTGTATGTCTAATCAAAATTCAACTTATTTTTTTTTAATATTTATATTGAACTTTAATGAACCAAATATGCACCATTTTGGTAGACCACTTTTTGCCATTTTTTCACTAGAAACATTATTTCAGCAGGGTAACACTTTTCTGGTTCCTCGGCGATAAGCTGCAACAAGTATTTTTCACAGGCTTTCCTTGAAGCCAACTTTACTCCATTAAGGGAATTGTGCATTGACCAAAACAAATGGTAGTTCAATGGTGCAAAGTCAAGCTATATGGTGGATGGATCAAAACTTCCCAGCCAAGCTCTCCCAGTTTTCGCCGAGTCATCAAAGCTGTGTGTGTCCTAATGGAAGACGAAGCCCTTTTTGTTGATCATTTCAAAACCATCTTATGATGAATGTTAAGCTCCTTAGTGATGCTCTGGTTGCTTATGTTACGGTCCTGGTCAATTTTTTCCATAATTTCATCGACTTTTTTAACGTTAGGTTGACCAAAGAGAGGTGCATATTTCACATTGAAATCCAGAAGATTTCCGGAAGCGAGCGAACCATTGTTGAGCTACAGAAAATGATACCGCATCGTCTCCGTAAACTTCACAAATTTCATTGGTGCCTTGCGTGCCATTCTTCCCTTTTTTATACAAAAATTTCAAAATATAACGAATTTCTTCATTATTTTCATTCATTTTTGTAACTTTTTTTGATGATGCTTAAAATCTCATCTTTTCAACACTATATGGTATTACACAATGTGATTGGTAGTACTGGAGATATACGACTGCAATGACAGCTATTGACAAATTACGAAAATACTTTTTCGACTCCCAGATATAATTAGAATTTTAAAGCTACTATTTATTGTGATATGTGACGATTTGGTAATGAATAGTGTGTTTAGCTAACTTTCCGGTTTTCATTTACTTGCAGCTACTATTTTATAGAGTATATGCATTTTATACTTATTAGGTTAATGTTTCATACTTATTCACCAGAATTATTTTATGTAATATGATTCTTCTCATGTGTATGTGTTAGTTACTATTTTTTCAAATTGCTGCTTTTTTTTTGCTCTCAACGAATTTTATTGCATTTGATTACGATAATTTTTTACCACAAAATTTTATTACACAGACACAGCAATGGATGGCTAGACAATCAGTGTAAAATCGATTATGTTCGTCATATTCTTGCCGCGTGCACAAAAAAATCTACGCAAATAATTATTGTTGAATTTTATTTTATGTTTCATAGAATTTATTTTTCTATAAAAACTGGAAAATCTAAACACGCATTTCGGTGAATGTAACATGAGCTTTTGAAAGTTATAATTAAGTAATCGGAGCTGATACTGAAGCATCATGTCAGACCTGAACGAACACTGTACATATGTTTATGTACGAGTAATTAGTGCTGAGCTAGTGATAATTTGACATTGTCATTTTTTTAAAAATGTTTAATTAGATTTCGGAAATTTTGAGCTTTTTTAAGTTTACTTTCTAATTGTTTGTTTGCCGTATAAAAGTATACAGTTGAAAAAGCGCAAATATTCTACGTTTGCAAAAACCAATATTTGTGCTAAAAATAAATTAAATACATAAATTTAAACCGTGACTCATATTAACGGGTTTAAATAACATTATTTTGTAAGTATTGCTAAAAACTGCACAAAAAGTTAAACAAGCTTAATTTGGATTAGCCACCAAATACACAGACTTTGGCGCCACTGAACTGTGCTAACATTTTCATGGCTTTAAATATTTTACTTTCAAATAATATTGCTTATTATAAAAAATCATTAATTTGCTTGCGTACTCACACACACCTCACCTACAGATATCGATTGCGATTACAGCTCATATAATCGAACATGCACACTAATACACGCACAGGTATGCAAATGTAGGTAATTCAAATTTGTTTAAAAAATTATTTATTTTCGCAATTAATAAAATGTAACGGGCCTATTAAGCTGACTTGCGTTTTCCTGCGTGACCAATTTGTTTAAAACCCACAGCCTTGCTCGGCTCGTGGCTGCATTTGTTGCAGTCAATTAATGAGGCAAATAAAAACTCAATCACGTTGAGTCATTAAATTAATGACAATCGATTACAAGAGCAATGTAAATAATATAATTATAACGGGATGAGCTCGAAAGTGAAGCTACTCATATGTAAGCGCATAAATTCATTGAAAAATATTTTTTTTTAGTTGTGAGAGAATATTTTTAATTCAAGCTTGTACATATTGCTGCATAAAAGCTAATTAATAAAGAGCATTACATATGCAATAAATTTACGATCCATAAGCGATAAGCAAATTAAAAGCTTTTAAGCTCTAATACTTGTTTTTTTTTTTATTCACACATGCCCATAGCTGGCCATTTTAAAATGATTGTGAGAATCGAGCGCATTAAGTGAGTGCAAGTAAATACCAAATTTAAATGCATACAGTTAATTTTTAAAGAGCTTTAGTAATGTGTTATATCCAAGGTAGTCGCAGTTGCGCTACTTAAGGGGTTACATGGGTTTCCTCGGGTAAAAAACAGTCTTTCTTCAACAATTTTTTTTCTCATGCCAAAAATAAAATATTTTATTCGACTTTTTTATTGATACAAACATACACACTATGAACAAAGAAATTCTGAAATTATTAGGAAAAAAATGTTAAATTCAAAAAAAATAAAAATTTCTGTGAAAATACCGTGACATTTTTTTTGCAATAGTTGTAATAGTTTGTAAAAAAGTATTTAAGGATTTTATCTCAAAGGCCTGCGTTAAACTTCATAAAGATAAAGACTTCATAAACTCAGTTGAACTTAAAAATTGAACAATATTCTAGAGGTGTTGTAGAATTTAATAAGACAATATAAAAAATAGATTTTTTTAAACCCGTAAACCCATCTAACTCCTTACAATTTCGTACTTTTTGTTACCGAGAGTTGTCTTCTCATACACAAAATATTTTGTTTCGCTCTTTTTTCATTAAGAGCTATACAATTATGTCGAACGAAGAAATCGAAAAAAAATTTTATTGTGTTTTATCAAAGTATATACTTTTGAAAATAATTTTTGCAAATTTCATTAAGATCACAACTCTTTTCATCTACTCCTAAGTACGTGCCAAAATTTCGAGCGCAATTAGTCCAAAATAAATATTTTCAAAGCGTCCAGTTGCGGAAAGCGGAGCTTCACAAGCGCCTTGCGGAATAATGATCTAATTTTTGACTTAAAACCGGCAATATCTCTTACTTGAACGAAGGGATTTTCAATTGAAATGTAATTTTCTTGGCGAAGAGAAAACTGAAAATAAAGACCTTCACCGTGTAAGAAAAAAAGTTCAACAGAAATATAAAAATGTATACGTAGTTTTCCATCATAAGAAAAATCTTTTCTTTATAAAAAATAAAAATAAAAAAAAACGTTATCTTTCATAGAGTAAGTGCATATATCCCTTATTACTTCGTATTGCCTCGACGAGGCTTTTCAATCGCACATCGTTCAGCGCCGTTCTCCCAAGTTATACTGGTATTGGCTTCGTCATGCAGAACTGATAGCTTATACATATGTTATTTAAATCAGCTTTCAATATTTAAAGAGAAATATATCTTTGCATGCCCATAATATTTTAGTAACCTCTCTATTTCCAGAAGTGTACACGCCTTGCATTTTCCATTCAATATAGGTGATAGGTAAATAATTTTTTTTATTAATTTTTGACAGCTATTTGACATTCGAATCATTCACAATACAAAAACTTGTTTAGATTTTTGACACACTAAAGGCTATGCGCTTTAGAGAAAGTTTTGCACACTCACTTTTAGCAAATATCACCTACTCTCAACGTTGTTGTTGTTTTTATAGCAAAAGTGCACGTCCACAAATTGTGAGTAGAGAAAATATAAAACTTAAATTTTACCCCAAAACATGACATTCATTCATTTCACTTCTTGCTGCAGAAATTTCAGTTATACTTGTGAGTTTTCACGCAGTTCTAATTATATCCCAAACACATAACACTCACTAAAAGTCGAGTTTGTCACTTTAGAGCCACCAAATTGTGTGTGCTCTTATCCGTGGTATGAAACATGAATCCTTACAGTTCCGCGAAATTTGATGCTACAGCCATAGGGCTGCTTAGTGCTTCGCGAATTTTGTTCATTTATTTGCTTCATATTGCTTAGACACGCCTTCACAATATTAACTAGCATGCTTCCGCTTTGATAACTTTGCTTTCCTTTTTCATTACTTTCAAACACTTTTAATTAAAAAAATTCAATTGCCGTCTATGAAAGCACACACCCACACATATTGGGCTGCAGTCCTTGAAGATGGTTATCGGTGCATGTGAACGTGCTGCCCTTATATTATAAATGTATATTGCGATGTGTGCGTTAAGCCCGCGTTCTTTTTTCTACACAATTCTTCTTCCTTCCCCTTTCTTTTGTTTCACTTGAAAAATCATTGTGGCTGGAGTCTTTTTCTTCTTGACCGCTTGACTACTTCCTAAAGCGCATATTCTTATTTCACTATTTTATTTCATACTTTCCTCCTCGTTTGTTCTGCCGACCACTCCCGACCACTCGAGCAAAGCACTTTAACGCCCTCCACATTTTGCGCGTCCGTTTTTATTGTAGTGAAATAAATGAATGCACGTAAATTAATCCTTATGAATTTAATTACGCGCTCGCCTAGCAGCGGGGCACAAAGCAGATTCATTGCGCGCACACTTGTGGCTTATTTGATACTTTCTCACTCGTTTCACACGTCAAACTGGCTTCAACTGCACATACAACAACTTAACCGAAACCGTACACACTCATATTAATTCCCTTCATTGTTATCCCTTTTTTAAGCCCTTCCATTCCGGTTTTTTCGCCATTATAGTTACCTAGCTCATTTTACTTCGCTTTGCTTCTGCGGTTTTTTATCCACTTCAATATCCACTTTACGCCTTTATTACCGCTCCCAATGCGCTAATATGCATTATAAGTGCGCTGCCGCCACATTTTATCTCTCAGTTCTGGCCGTTTTCTAGACTTTTCCTATATATGCACTGCTTTACCTTAGCTTAATGCCAAAGTTTTGCCATATAACCCTTCTAGCTTGCCTCTTGGCTTGTGATCCGCTTACGCGTTCCTTTTGGCAGCGCAGCTTCGGGCGGTTGCGTAATGCCGCCCTGGAGAAATGCAGCGAAATGCAACTAAGCGCATCGGACCACAAAAGCTGAAATAAAGCCGGCGAAAAATTGTTTCCTAGTTATATCATAACATAAAAGTTGGAATCTATATGTATGCAAGCAATAAAATTTCAATGAGTGTGTGTTTATGTGTGTCTACACTGCACATTATATCCACGGAAGATATATGTACATATGTATAGCATCCTAAATGTATATAAGCGCAGACGTGAAATAGTTACTAAGCTCATAACCTAGTTTTTTATTTATTTAATATTTAGTTTACGTTTCCACTTTTTACTTTTTGGAGAACTTTGCGCCATGTTCATATGGTTGAGTGGTAAATCCCCTTACCCGCGCAATCTATCTATGCAAGAGAGAGAGAGGAAAAATAAAAAAATATAAATTCTTCACAAAGCAGTTGATTGTATCACAAATGCTAAAGCATAGTATGAGTTTTATCAAACACAAAAGCAAGCTCAATACATATTGTCTAAAATTCTGTTATCTAAGGCAACATGCATCTTTTCAGATATGAAGACGGTCTATAAAAAGCTTATTATCTCGGATAATCCAAACAAAATCGGTTTTTATTAGGAAACAGCTGTTTCGAAATATTTTTATTGGATAATAGTTTCATATATTTTCTTGCTGAAACAAGCACGAGGTTTTTAAATATACCTTATTTGGTGGTTCAAAGTTTTAGTTAGTTGGTTAGTTAGTTTTAGTTATGAGTTTTCACATTATTCCAGTTAGTGTAACACGTTTTGTGTGTCAAAAAATAATATAGGAAAATAATAGAAGCTCTTAGACAGAAGATTATCAAGCTTTATTTAATATCAAGCAACATGGAATTTTTGATTACCCATTGAACTATTTTCGCTAATTCGATGGGTGTGTTTGTAACCGGAAAAGCTCGAGGGTACACTTATCCCTTAAACCTCCAATGTTGACTGTAGCCATTTGCTGTCTAGTTCAATTCACCGAAACTAGATATTATGAACCACGAAACGCAAAATGAAAGAATGGCGTCAAACTCCTCGGTAGTGTAGCCATTAATGTTCTAGTCCAGTGACTTTCACACATAACCTTTTAATCTATTAAAAATGTACTATTTAAACAAAATTTCTCCTCAACATAAAACAAAATATATAAATACTTTACACGCTTAGTTTTATCTAATTGTTTTCTTAGGATATTTACACATATTTTTCTGCTTATTTTATAATTCATTTCCTATGGGAGACTGCTTTACTCTGCTGAAAGCACTTAGACAACTTTTATATTGTTAGAAGAAATGTTGAGATTATAAATGGTCTTACCATAAGCTCATAATGCTTTTTAAAAAAAATAAAAATGTTCGACTTTCGGAAGAGTTGTATAAGTCTTCGCAGAAATACAACAACAAGAAACGTTTAAAGCACTATAGTTGCACAAGTTGCAAACTTTCGTATTAAAAGCGTAAAGCTTGGCTAATTTTTCCTTGTAAAATTCAACTTAATTCATAGAAAATCTAACGCTTTTAAGCAAAAAAAAATACAATTTTAAGACAATTCATTCATAGGTAATGAACCAACAGATAAGCTTATTTATCACACACTTCCTGCTTGTTTTTCTTCTCATCACACAACTCACAACGCTGCTTTGCACTCAACATTTCCGTCTAATCTCTTCCTGGTTACTTATTCTGTATTTCATGAATTTCCTTTTCCTATTTGTGTTTCATACTTTTTATCAGTTATCAATTGAAAGTTACAATTCCACGATAAGGAAGTTAGTGTAGCGAGCAATCTGTAACAATGTTGTTGACTGCTGGATACTAAAACAACAAATTTACTTTCGGTTTGGAGTTCACTTTGGCAAAATTCTGTTTGCAGGAATATTGCACTTCCTCCAACTAGCTGCTCAGTGCAATATGAGTTTTATTGAAATGATGTGTGATATAAAGTACACTTTGATTTTGTAGCTGTATTTGTTTTGAGCACACATACCTACACACATGTTATCAGTGTCTAGGCAGAATACGTAGAATATATGTATGTGTATTTGTGGAAACAAAACTCTTGTGGAACAAGCATAGAATTTTTAATAGGCACGCACAGGGAACGCAAAGGATTTGTGGTTCATCATATTCTGTCGTGCTTTGTTGGTGCAATATGAAGTAACGAAAATTTCGTTTGCGATTGAATGTTTGGGAGTTCGATATGAAAAAGATGAAATCTGTCATTGAAGCAACGAAATTTCAAATATTCAAAAAGAAACAGAAATTCTTATTCGTTTATAAATTTGGACTCGTTAATAACTGTTTATGCTAGTGCAGTAACCCTTTTTTAACCATTAGTATTTCAAAATTCAAATTTAATTTTTACACAAATATAAAAGATTTCTTACAAGAATTTTGATAGGTCACTTTGTAAAGCAGCTTATCCTACTGTAGGATTCCTACAGCAGTTCGATCTAAACAATATTTTTGTAGATTACATCACGGCCTTAGGCTATAACTCATGTTAAATTTTGTGAAGATATCTCGTAAAATGAAAAAGTGTTTCATACAAGCACTTCATTCGGACGGGTGCATAATTTCAGGTCGATATCTCAAACTCTGAGGAACTAGTTCAGATATGCATGTAAAGGCGGACGGACAGGCGGGTGAACATGGCTATATCATCTTAGTTCGTTATGCGAATAATTTATATACAGTGAAATTTCCCTTTACGGACCCGGACACCTCACATAACCGGACACCTCACAAAACCGGACACCTCCCATAACTGGACAAATTTAATAAATAAATGAAAATATTAATGAAAATGTTATTAATATTTTCATACAAACCCAATGCCTATAACCGGACATGAGTGTCTTCCGATGACTGGTTAGGGATACTATATAGACAATATTTCGCTCAAATTATCCTTGACAAGCGGACAAGGTTTCGTAAAATGTGTAAAGACAATTGGTGATTTGCGTGATAAATTTAATATACTCTGTTAAGGGTATTGTAAGGTTCAAAAAGCAAAAAATTAGTTACATATACCGAGAAGTTAAGAACTAATTTATCTTTCGCTTCGAAAAAAAGTATCAATAATATTGTTATATACGTAATAAATTTCTGAAAATAAACAAGTAGCCCAATATTTAGATGGCCTTCTCACAAGAAATTGTTTATATTTATGATAAATTAATAAATTTGCCTTTAAGCATAAAACTTCACAATTATTTGATTGCTTCTAATATCCGGAAAAAACGAGCTAGATTTATACATATAAATGAGTTGATTAAAGTTTATTCACTTTTTCGAGGCGCTAAAAGTTTGACAGAAAAAAAACAAAACTAAAATAAAGAATTAAAACTTTGTCATTAGGATTAACATACCATGTGAGAGTGGCTGGAGTGGCATTAACAACAGAGCGGGGTTAGTGAAGTGTTGCTTTGCACTTATGGTTAAGATATGGTCTCATTCCCCGTTTAGTAGGGCGGAAAATATGAATGAGTATGGGTGAAATGTCTCTAAACTTTACTTTTAGTAAGATTAGAAATGTGCAAAAAAATATTTATGTTCAGCTGAAGCGGCACTAAATGGTCCAACGACGCTAATAAAAGTACACAGGTATAAATTACTTTGAAAATTACTCAGGATTCTGACATTTTGGCCGTGCATATGAGAGAAGGAAATTTACATGACAACCTCACCGTCCAACTCACAAGGCTTCTTAGCTAATTAGTACTCAAATGTCTTCATGAGAATAAAAGGTACAAAGTATTTACCTAAAAAAATATAATTAGTTTATTTAATGTGTCACCATTCCATGACTTCTGTTTATTCTCCATTTCTTATGAAGTTTCACATTCAATCAATTTTGTAATAATTTAATTACACTTTGTAATTTCTTCGTTAGACACGAGTGATGAAAATTAATACTAATTAATTACTGCTTGCGGGAATTATACTTACATGACTTTGTAGAAGAAATATATTTATTAGCGCGTCCTCATTATTTTGTCATATTTGCTGTATAAGTTCGAAATGAAAAAAGAAAACCATTTCCCAAACATTTACTTGTAAAAAATAAACGCGCGAATTTCATAAGCTACGCGATATATACATACAAACCCATCATATATTTTCCAGTAACTTTTCTTATGAATTACCCAGCAGAGTTTTTTCGCTCCGCCCCCCAATCACTTGAAGCAATGTGGCAGCATGAAAGCACTCTATGCTGCTTGCCAACTTGTCTGCTCTATGGGAGCGAAAAATTTTAACGAAAAGATAAAAAGGGCACTTGGCAGCTCTCTGCGGTGCTTGTCGTTTCCAACTTCGCCAGGTCTTCAGAGTGTACTTCATACTGTGTCATTTGCCGCTATTTAATCGGTTTTGCTTGGCGTTTTGCTGTCATTGAAACAAAAAAAGTAGAAACATTTAAAAAGTTGCATTTGTAGCTGTTAAACTCTCATCAATCAAAATATATAACAAGGAATATGTAACTTAGATACGATCGTCCTTAACTAATGAAGGGAAAAACACATAGAAATCTTGAAAGTCAAGTATTTGGAACAAATGAAAAGTGGCGTTTTTGTGAATTTAATCCACGTTTTATTTTTTTCAAAGATTGCAATTCTAGAATAAAGTAAGCTTATCGGTAAGGAAACGCTAATTTGATAGTATATAAATTAAATCTCAAGTGGTCTGCAAAGCTTTCTTGCTGCAAGAAAAAAGTTCTAAATCGGCCTTGATTATTTCATTAGAATATCATGCTTAGAATCCGAAACATAAAACTAGACTTATTCCATACCCCACAAAATGTTACTGACTTATATTAACTTAACATTGTGCAAGCATAATATTTTATTGACCAAAATGGCAATGTCTTGTCCAATAGCTTTTAAAGAACAGTATAACTTATGCTGCCCACAATGTTCCTCGATGTTTATGAAAGCTTCTTATCTTGAATGCCCCACACATACGGCAATCTGTGAACAGTTGCCTTTTATTAAAGATGTGATGTTTCCTGAACTTTATACTTGTACATATCTCCTAACTAGTAAGGCTAGTTTAGTCATGTTTCGAAAAATGGTGAGTTCGCTTCTGTTCACACAGTGAGTATCTATGCTAAAGTGAGTTCGCCCATAGGCAGTATGTAAGACGATCCTATGAACACGAAAGCAATGTTTTGGGTCTTCAAACAAATATGAATTTGCGTCAGAAAAGTACATGGAAATTGTAAATAGAACGCAAAATATTTTATTTTTAGTCAATATTTATTTCAGCACATTCAAAGCAATTCTCAGCAGATATAATAAACTTACGTCAACGATTTTTCTCCTTTGGATTTGCCTTCAGCTCCTTCAATGAACTTTGTTTTATATCTGCTATCGACTGAAAACGAGTTTCGCGGAGAAGCAATTTCTGTTTGGGGAACAAGAAAAAATCATACGGAGCCAAATCTGCGAATATGCTGGTTGATCAATGGTATTCATGGCGATTTTAGCTTAAAATTTGGTCGGAATCGTACTTTTTTGGAAAAAGAATTTAGCTTTATTGGGGCGACTCGAGCAAAAGCGTATTTCATACCCAAAATAGTAATCAAAATCATTCAAACGGACTCGCGAGAGATGCCGAGCTCTCTTGCTCTCCCTTCTAAACTTGCCTAGCGATTTTTGAGAACCATATCCTTCACTTATTAAATATTTTAAGCAGTTGAGGAGGTCGAAACTCGTCCAGAACGAGACAAGAACTGAATCACCGTTCGCCTTTTCCAACATTATTGCGATTTCGGGGTGCTCTTTTATTTTAATGCATAGATTAATTCAATAGATTAATTCAATTCAGGCATACCAGGAACAATAACCGCTTTGAGAGCTTCAACTCCAACGAAAAGTGAGCTCGAACAAATAGTTTCTAGGTAACCTTTGTTATTTATTATTGCTAATTTGATATTCTCTTCTATTTCACTGATTGCCAGCATATTACAAATAACAAAGCATAAAATTTGTCATAACACAAAAACACACCATTATTTAACGAATATAATATTACATGGACATTGGCAATAATATGCTTTGAAAACCAAGGAAAACAAATATAACATTCTGTCGCAAATTCAATAAAACTTTTTCATACTTTATGGTTTTGTCATTTTAATTTGTCAATTTGCGCTTAAAAGGTTCCCATGGATAACATAACTATAGCACACGCCATAAAAGCTTTCTATCCAGCGCTTTCTATCCCTTCCCTACAAAATTATTTATACCAATTTATCAATTTTTAATACGTTTCACTCTCTTTCTGATTGTATTCTGATTTATTGCACTAAACAGCAGTGTGTATGTATGTATGTATGTAGTGGTAGGATGTGAAACCCACTTCGTCTTTAGCGCCTTAACAATACAACGAACGAAACAACGAATGAAGACGGCAATTTACAGTTAGCGCTGTTCGCAATGGCGACACGTTCCGCCAAAATAATAAATTCTTCTCTAACTGCGGGCGATTGCCGCCTAACATTTATTGTCGTCGCTGTTTAACAAGCTTTGTTAAGACGGCAAAAGTCAGCATGCCCGCTCGACATTTAAGTCAAAAACTCGTCGACTAGTCGGCACTTTGTAGTACCGACCGTTTCGCTTTATTGCGAAATGAAATGTGTATTTCTTTCACTTTCTGCGCTTCCAGAATGAACAGATAATTTATGCTTTGGTGACTTCTCCATTATAAGGTGCCATGGAGCTTTCATAGATACATACAAGGCGTATACAAAGCTGTGAAGCAATTTAATTATATTTGTTTTACTTTATGCTTTCTTGAATTTATACCGTTTAATTTGCATCCATGCATATATATATAGTACAAGAATATACACCTAGGGAAATAATGTGTACTAAGTAATTGTTTAGCAAACAATTTAATTAATTTCTTTAGTTCAGTCTTTATTTATTAATTTAGCCTCAGTGAATATGATCATGTTAAATTAAGTTATTTACCGCGGGTAAAACAAATAATTCTTTATTCAAATATATCAAATATTTTCACATTTTACAGAATACTTTTGCCACCTGTGCTCGCTATTTTTTACTTGATGTTCACGTGTCAATAAGATCGCTCGAAGTAATCAAAATATTGCTGTCGCTCGGCAAGTTTTGCTGAAGACCGCAATTTGTCGATTCCAACACGTTCTCCAGATTTAGGACTGTCTGAAACCACAGCCTGGTGGATTTTGAAAAAGAATTTTGGCTTGCATCCGTATAAAATAGCTCTCACTTCAGTACTGAAGCCAATGAACCACCGTAAACGTCGTGAATTTGCTAATTTTTTCTTGGAACATTTTGAAAAGGTTAACGATTTCTTTAAAAAAAATTACCTTTTCCGATAAGGCACACTTTCATTTGAGTGTTGCGGTAAATAAACAAAACTGTCAGTTCTGGTGCATAGAAAATCATCAAAATTTTCATGACCAACCATTACATTCACCTAAATTGACAGTTCTGGTGGAATCATTCGTTCGATTCGTACTTTTTTCGAAATTAAGCTGGTGACAACCTTACTGCCAACGGTATGAATAGATCGATGATAGCCAACTTTTTATGGCCAAAGCTGGAAGAAGTTGGTTTCTGGTTTCAACAGAACGGGGTTACGAGTCATACAGCACGTGCAATAGCCGCATCATAGCAAGAAAAGTTTGGAGATTCGATAATTTCTAGAAATTGTGGCAATGAACGGTATCCAAGAAGTTGGGATTTAACACTATTAGACTACTTCTTGTTTGGTTAGTTGGAGTTATTGGTATTTAGCAATAAACCAGGCCCCCTTCAAGATGTGGAAAATGTTCTCGAAAATTGGGTTCGTCGAAAATGTTCCTGCAAAAGAGGTCATGGAGCTTCACATTAAATAAAAAACATTTAAATTTTCTTAATAATTAGAATATTACTTAAAATTAACAATTAGAATATTCTTGCCGAAAATTTCCATAAAATTTTGGATTATTACATTTATTGTATTGTTTTACGGATAAACGCATTTTATGACAAAATTTTATTTTATTTTTGGACAAATTGCCGAGGGCGAAACAACGATCATAGTGGCACCTCAACACATCTGAGCTTTATCTGTATATTTGCATGTATGTAACATTATTCAGTGGCACTGAAATATATACATATATATATATATATATTTGAGTGGCGCCGTGAAAAATCTATCAATAGTTTGAGGAGCACTTCCAAAAAAGAAAGTAAAAACTTTCCTAAAAGTATTCACAAACACCCTTTATCGATGCAGTCATTAGATTAGCAAATTAACGCATTCTTAAAGAAAGTGAACACCCCATGAAAGGGTTTGAAAGTAAAAAAGGGTGAAAAATAAAAATAGTTTTAAAAACTTAAAAAAATATGGCATTATTGTGAAAGTATGCAAGGCTCGATATGCGAAAAATGTGGTACAAAGCACCCCTTGATTTTTTCACAATAATGCAATTATTTTTCGACCCTATTCCTGGCATTTTATATTAAAAATTAATTTTAACTTTTTAATTTCAATTCTTAACCCCATGTTTAATGTAAAACTATAAAACTAATAGTGTATGTTGACACAAATAAACTTCATTAGAAAAAATAACGAATTTAAGGCTGCTTTCTCTGGTCTGGTCTGGTTACCAGCCTTTCTGATCAGTTAATAGAGTTGTCCGTTTAATAGATTGTACTTAGCAAACATCAGCAAATTGTGGGTTACAGAGGTGTCCACTTAAACTGCTTTCACTGTATTTTTTATTTATGAATTGTTTTTACTATCCTATCTTCTAAGTTGGTTCGAACTGGACACAGTGTGCTAAATTTTGCTAAAATCGGTTCAGTAGTTTAGGAGTCCATCGCGGACAAACAACGTGACACGTAATTTTTATATATAAAGATATTTATTGTCATAATACTTGTGTTTTGCCTATATATTTTATTTATATTTTGCCTTAGTATAGGCACAATGCTCGTATTTTTACTTGACACATTGAAGTCATATCTGGAGTATACACGAAAATCTTAATTCGACACGGCCATCCAAAATCAGTATGTGGGTTTCTGATGTCTTCCATCATGACAGCCTTTGTTTTCTATATGAAATTTAAAAACTACTTATGAATTTCTGATTCACCTGAAGTTGAAATAACAGTCTTCAAATCATTTTATGCAGTAGCACTTTTTTTTTCAACACAAAAATTCTGTCTAAGTCTGTGGAATACTAAATCACGTCCTCAATGTACTCCTGCATCAGCTACCCATAGACATCTTTAATTGGAAAGCTGTAACAAGTTATTCTAAAAGTATAAAGCAATTAAAAGTTGGATTAGGAAAGATTATCGACATAGCGCCATCCATCAGAAAGCTAAACATAAGTACAACATACCACATCCTCCCAAGCTTAGATTTCAACAGTTACTTTAACAGTTACTTTCGTGTGAAACTCCTTCTAGACTTGAATGGAGAAAATGTTTAGCAGGGGAGGAGTATACTACCTCTTTCTATACCGGGTCCAAAATGAACTATAGAGTAAGTGCGGGGATATACTCCAATGATCCCGATTTCAATCCGCCAACCAAACTTTGCCGGCATCTTCGATCTGGTTTGAGCGCAGCTGTTTCTAACCAAGCCCTCGTTGGGAGCACTTCTACCTACGTACCTGCGTTTTCAAAATACCATGAAAAGCAATTTCTCAAGAACAAATTGTTGGGAAGCTGTTTAAGTACTACGTCCAAACGTGTTTTAGAGAATAGGCGTAATGACAAAATACTAAATAATCTTTCAAATCAAAAAAAATTAGAATCTTTATTGAACAATAGCAGTTTTGGGAAAACTGAGTTTTATTTTATTTTAGTTTATGGGACAGTCATTTTATTAGTCTACAAATCAAGTAATAGAAGCATAAAATAAAACACTGTTGAAAAAATTTCAAGTGGTGGCTTTTCTTTACCGAATAGAAGTAGGAAACTATGAAAAGATATTATGTCATATTTCTGAATCACACCATTTTTTTAAATAGCAAATTTTCTATGTCTTTGAAGTAAAGTAAAGCACAATTTGAAGGTAAGTGACTGTAACAAATTGGAAGCTGGAGCTATGATAAAGCTAAAAGTGCAAACTGTCACTGACTTTATTGTTCATCACTGAGTGTTAAACCACTGTTAAGAAAATGTGACAAAAGCATTAGCCAAATAAATGAAGTTAGCGCTAAATAATGGTTTGAAAAGCGCAAAAGACACTCACTGATTTATATTACCCTTGGAAAGTGTATTCCACATACGTTTCACATACGTATATACATAAGCATCTAAATAGCATACTTTCCGGCGGACTGCATTGCGACTTTGTTTAGCAAAAAATGCCACAGACTTGCAGTGAAAGACAGGCCCATAAACAAGTGGATAAATATGCTTGCGTGTTTGAAAGTGCAGTGTGCCCCGATATTTACTTGAATATATATATGTATTTGCTTATGTGCTAAATATGGCTGCCACCATAAACTAAGAGTAATGCGTACATACAAATAAGCATTCATATAAAATTAGCTGCCGTAGGTAGTTGGGGCAACGTTGACTCTGGCACGCAATGACTTATAAATGGCCATCTGTGAAAGGACATGTACTCGCAGCACTGCAAATAACATACTTAGTACCAGCAGGGCAAATAACTATATTGGAAGTCACATACATGTATATCATATGTATCGAATGTATGTATGCATTTCAGTACAATATATATGTATGCGTGTGTTATATCAATGAGAGTTCGCTTACAAGCTCGTTGGACCACATACATCTTCTCTCTGTTATCTTCTTGTTGTTCATTGTAAACAACTTAATCATCGTCAGCGTTGCAGCTCCTTTAACACGGATAGTTGTACGCGCTTGTATGGGTAGTACTACATGTATTAACTTCTGCTCCGGCTACTGGCGGGTAGCTATATAAACTTATGTACATATATATGTATCATGTTCCCCGATCACTAGTGCCGTATATTTTTGCAGTTAACCGCTAGTTTTCCGGACGTTTTTTTGTATCGCTGTACCCGCCAGCTGTTGCTTTTGTGGTATTTTATTGGGATATTCGGTGTTGACTTTTTCATCATCAGCTCAGCAGCTGCCCATAACACACGCATCATGATATATGGCATTCATTTCGTCGTTCGAGCAGAAATTTTCATTTTCTTCCTTCACATTTCCGTTTCAGTTACAACGGCCTATAAATTCAAATGATTTATTTACCAGCACTTGATTTATTTACGCAATTTTTACCCATACACGTGCATATGTTTATAGGAATGTGGATATTTTGCGGTTATTGCTCCTAATTCTTCCGCTCTAACCTAACTAATTTAGTGCATAAAGGCAACATATGATTATTGGCGGGAAAGAGTATATTAAATTAATTAAAGAAAAGCATACAAAAAACAGCATGACTCCACAGTTTTTTTGTTTTGTTTTTGTAATTGTAATAGATTAAACAAGCCTTATATGACCTTCAAACATTTTTTAGTGTGTGCTATACAGTCTTTGGCGAACCCATAATTTCAGTGGCTAATTAAAAACGATAAAGAGAAAGCAAGAAACTAGTTTAGAAGATAGTAATAAAATCGAAGGATTCATTTGAGGAAATCGCTTTCCGGGGAAATAATATTTCAATAAATGTATCTTGGTAGGACTATCCTTAATTACTATGCCAAATATGAGCGCGATCTATCAACCAGTTTGTTTCAGTAGCTGCTTAAGTCGGTACACCTCATTAGTGCGTTGAGATTTTTATAATGGATAAAAATATGGAACAAAGAATTTGTCAAAAATATTTTATTTTTAACCAAATTTCGTATGCGGAATCGTTGTGAATATTGAAAAAGGCTTACAGTGATTCAAAAACCTAATCATAGAAGTAGTACAAAATTTTCAAATATGGTTGAGGGATCGTGGAAAATATGCCATCCAAAGAAGTGCTTATGAAAAGTATTTCAAAGACTAGAAAAATCATTGACATAAGTGTACTATACCTGGTGTGGATTACTGTGAAGGCGGCAAAATAAGTAGTGATGAATAAATAATTAAATATTTTGCGTTTTATTTACGATTTCCGTGTACTTTTTTTCACATACAAATAAAAACACATACAACACATTCTCTTTGATCATGCCAGTTATAAATTTATGAATATTGTGTATCTTTTATCAAAATGCTTAACTCTAAATTTAAATTTCCAATCAAACTGAGTAGGAAATACACAAAACTAAACAAAATAAAAATTAATTGGAAAAGCAAAAACCAAATATCGTTCTTATTGCAAGCTCTTGTCCGCCAACCTGTATTATTAAATATCCAGCTACATGCTTTGTTTAAAATTAATTTAATTAATTTACTTTGAATTATTATAGGCATTGCGTTTAGGCAAATTTCATAATAAAAAAAAGGAAATGAACAGAAATATCATATTAAATTCCTCTTGAATATGATTAAGGAAAAATATTCCATTTTAACTAATATAAATAGCAAATAGACGTTCTACTATTACATAGTAATATATTTTTACTTTTACTCACTTTCTCGTGCGCAATACCTTACTTACAACTTCTACGCAAATGTTTCAACTTTAACGGCTGCCTTCGTCAACTTTGATTATGCTTTAGCTTTTTTATTATATTTGTTTTTTCACCTTAAACTTAAGTCATACTTATTTGTTTCTCCGAAATACTTGTAACTAAATTAATTTGTTTATATTTTTTACGACATTATAAGTTTGATCGGCGTAATATTGCTTGCTTCTGGGAATATATTTTTATACTCCGGCAACATATTGCTAACGAGTATAGTAGTTTTGTTGAGCTAACGGCTGTATGTTTCACTAAAACTAATCTTGATAGATATAGGGTTATATATACATACATATATACATGACCAGGGTGACGAGAAAAGTTGAAATTCGGTTGACTGTCTGTCTGTTCGTCCGTCCGTGCAAGCTGTAACTTTAGTAAAAATTGCGTTAGCTTGATGAAGCTTGGTGTGCAGGTTTCTTGTTACAAAAAAATTACCAGCTCGAAGATGGGCGTAATCGGACCACTGCCATGCCCACAAAACGTCATTACGACAATAAAGTTTACTCCCGAGATGATATTGCTTGGGAATATTATATCTCGAGGCCCGCCCAACCGATTTATTACGTGACTGAACGTCCTCTGACATTTTTATATTACAATATGAATATCGATGAAATCGGACTACAATGAATCCTTTCCTAATAATAATTTCTCTCTGTATCAAAAATAGGTTCAATTGAGTCAATACTTTCCGCAGCCCCCATATCCATATCTATATACCTAATTAAAGATTTTCGGACTTCCAGGTGACTTTACAAAGCAAATGTCGACCAATATTTGTGTTAACTTAATCAAATTAAGAGAACGTGTTTTTTTTATAAGGAAGCATGCTTGTGCTTATAATACATAAAAGCGGGTGAAAACTCGCCCTACACCCCATTTAACTACCAAGCCTTATGTACCTGAAGTCTGGTCCTTGCAAGCTGCAAAAGTTGGAAATGTTCGGTTACACCCAAACTTAGTTCTTCCTTACTTGTTGAAATATGTATTAACTATTACACGTTTTTTTAAGCATTGTGTTTAACATTAACTTAGTTTTCATGGTACCTTTTACGTTGTTCAAAAGAAAAACATATATACAAATGTTTCACTGTTATTAAAATTACTATCCTCCAAATATGGACCGATTCTTTCTCAAATCTCTATATAAGTACGTACCAAGTTTAGTAGTTTCCAATCTTTTGTTTAACTTTCGTATACAAATCAGATAAAAAATTCGGTATCGAAAGAGTCCTTATAATTTCGGTATTGTTTGAAATTAATTAATTTCACTATAATGTAGTAAATATATTAGCTGTCTTCGATTTTTGATTTCTCTGCTCTAATCTAAGTGGTTGCTAAAACTTTTTTGGGTACGGAAGGATCACCACCACCAAGGAGCGCAATTATTACAATTGCGGTGGCACAAGAAGGCACTGTAGTGCAGGGTTGCACCACAAATGCTGCCCGTTTGTTCGAACATCTACTCTATGCTAGTAAAACTCCATAAAGTAAACAAGTATAATGACCATCACTAGCGTCCACGAACACACTATATACATCACTATGGCATTTTGTTGCCTTCCGTTCATTTGTTGTCATTTTTGCAACATTTACAACTTATTTGTTTGTCAACTACAACTTTATTTGCTTAGAGCGTGTTATTATTTATTTTGCTTGTCTGTTTATTTACATCTCAGTTACATTATTTGTGTTGTGTTTAACTGCTGTTTGCAACTCGCCATGCTTGCAGACATCTAATTGTGTGAGTCTCACTATCTGAATGGCGACTATGTGTATTTTGAGTAATAGATATGTCAGAAACTTGAAGATTTGTTTACACCAAATTCGTGTTGTTCAATATCCGACACAACTGTATAACAATTTATTGATGTGTGTGTGCTGTGATTTGCCTTACAGCGTTACTAAGAATCACTAAAAGTAGAAATGTATTTGTTTGTTTATACATACCTAAAATAGAAATAGTGGATGAGCATTCTCTATCTACATTGTATATGACTCTGCCATGTTTTTGTAAAATGTAGTTATGTATGTGTCTATACAACCTCGAATTACTCCGGTTACAAACTATCGTACAAACAGAACCAGTCAACCGACTGTCTTTTTTGGGAGAACGACCAAAATGCCCAGCAGCCAGTCCAGAAGGATCTTATCTTCTAACGAAATTGAGATGAAAATATAAAGCAGGAGCTTGGCAGTTGGCGCACTTTCGGAGTTTTAGCCTAGATTCTATTGTATCCCGGTGTCTTGTTGTTTTTTAAGCGTTTTATTGCTGACTTGATTTCCTTCAGTGGTGCTGAGTTTATTCTTTATAGTGGTACAACTTAATATGATATTTCAGTGTTGGAAGAGTTATGTATTTTTTATTTGAAATAGTTGATCTGTTCATTCCTTGTCGTTAATAGGGTTTCGTCTTTTGATTTGATTAATCGTGAGGATCCATAACATTTTGGCAAAAACGTAGTTTAACATAACTCGCGAACCACTTGTCCGATTTTGATGAAACAAATTTAGAAAAATTAAAATTTAAAATTTAGAAAAAGAAAAAGTGTTTGCCAAAATGTTACAACTAAGCAAAAAAAAACATCAAGATAAGGAAAAAATTTAAAAGGTCATAAAAAAAAACTGACACATATGAACGCCAAACCCTTTGAGGGTTTTACTATACTGACCTAGTACCATCACCCTGACATGGAATTTGTCATCCCCCAGACAATAATCCCAAAAATGTTCCACAGTGTTATCAGTCCGAATGTACACTACGGCGATGTCTTTGCTTTAGATCAGCCGAGATCTCGGGAAATTTTCGCTGAATTTTTTCCTACTGTACATTTTCGTCAGTAACGGGTAATACGTTAAGATAGTTCGGATGCAAAAACAATTTAAGGTAACTTTGCCGAGTTAGAAATTGGAATTAGATATTAACATGCTGTTAGTTTCTAGCTCCTTCCATTTCATTTATGAACTTCTGATTCTAAATTGGTTACTTTTCTGACTAGAATAATACTTCCCTTCTTCGAAACCTAGAAATTGTTAAATCGGAAAGTCCGTTGGTTAAAATTAACGCGACGCTGTTTTTCGAGAGAATTTAGTAAATTTGGAACCAATCGTGATTTCAATTTTCTTAGATCCAAATGACCTTTCTTTACGATTTTCGAACGATGCCAGTAAGATCTTGTTTATTTTATTGACGCGTAGATCAGCAGTTGATGTGGAGGGCCGTCTTTGACGTGGGCTAACGTCAACGTGTTCTAGACCCTCTTTGAATAATTTGTATCCATCAAAAACACTTTCTCGCGACAAACAATTATAACCAAAGGCTTTTTCCAACATTCTAAACGTTTCGACACCAAAAAAATTCGTTCACAATATTAAATGGAGCTCTTTGTTGAATAATTTCAATCATCAAAATCAATTTACACATTAAAGTATTTCGCTGCCTTTAATTGCTGCAAGTTGCAAAAGCATAAAATTTTCGGTTGCATCCGGACTTAGCCCATCCTCACTTGTTTCATATTAACTTACTCTTGCAATGCAATAAACAATATCTAGGTATTGTTATATTGATACACTTTTTAATTACATTTGACCACAATTTAATTACTTACAACATTTTAAGTGTACATCCGTATGAGGTTTCGATATACATAAGTAATTCATTGTGATGTTCTTTTAAATGCACACGCCACTATGTTCAATTAAAAGCTTTCTATAAATTCAATCAAAGTACAAATGTATTGATATGAAAGCACTCAATTAGAATTATTTTAATAGTTGCATAAAAATAAAATATCATTTAGACGATGTTACGTTGTCTATATTGAGGTTAGTTTTATATCAGCATATTACATAAAAAAAACTTCTGCTTCACAACTCTTTAAAAAACTACGTAAATTATTTGGTTCGAATACATAGTATACGGAGATTTCAACAAAAAAAATATGAGCTTAAATTAGTGATTTTGTGAAAGTTCATTTTACTTCCTCAGGATTGTCCGAAAGTTTGTGGGTGACATACAGAAAGAAATTGATTTTCCAAAGAAAAAATTGCACAGCCTTATCCATTTGAACCCTAGATCAGTCTTTAGCACCCAAGAAAGGGGATAACTAAAAATATAATCTGCATAAGCACTACATAGAACTTATTTGTATGAAAGAACCAGTAGCTGCAAGAGAAACCCCAAGAAGAAACCTTCTTAAAGGGAGATTACCAAAAGCCCATGAAATGATATTTCTCCACCTCGCTCTGCTCTGACTTTGAAAATCACCACAAAATTTTCCAATAAGAAGAATATATATTTTTTAAGTATCGAAATATTGATTGATTTATTTTGTTAAATATATGTACTTTCTGAATCAGATAATGCGTGATGGAGGCGATAGGGTCAATATACTCTAACTGTGGGCTTATATGGCATAATAGATGCTTTAAAAACTATTCAAACCAAAAGACTTCGATGTTGACGGCATATTGCTTACTTTTATAGCAGACTTTTTTAAAGCAAGTAATAATTTAATTTGCGTGATTGAGACAAATATCTCCCATCGCTGTGGTTTACTGAGTGTGACATTAATATGACGCATGCGGATATCCCACACAAGCATAATTATGCTGCTTCCCGCAGATTCAGTCTTCTTTATATTACAATAATAGCCTGATGGAAAATATTATTCTAAAGTAATTGCTCATTAAACCCCTTTTCTTTTAGTTTTCTTTGGTTTTTTTTATTTTCTATATTAAAGTAATTAATGGGTTGGGAAGATTTTTAAATATCCCAGAAAGAAATTAACGAGTTTGCTAATTAACCTTTTAAGGAATATAAGGAAAATTTTATGACTTCCATATGCCAAATTTTATTGAAACTAAATCATTATAATCACATGAAAATACCTAATTACGGATCCTAAGGTCGCTAACACGATTTAATAAGTCTTCAAACGAATAAGTGCAGTGTACATACATATGTACCTAGTTATGCAAATACATATATGACTAAGTACATATGTATGTAAATCTAGGTTTAATTACACTCTTATTTACGATATAAACATATGTGCATTTGCACCTCTCCAAGTGTTGGCACACCAAAGCCAATTTTCGCGCATGGCCGCTTTTGAATGAGGAAATAGGGCACTTTAATAATAAGTATGTCTGGCAAATAAGTAGAAACTGCAATAGCAACTATGCGAGCAAAAACAGCACCAAGAGTTCATTCCCCTCTGGGGAATGCAGCAGCTAACTTGAACGCAGGCTAAAGCAAAAATAGCAAGTAAGGAAGGATTTAAGTCGAGCGTAGTCGCATGCAATATACGCACTACTTATTAGAGAAATACTCGTATAATATGGCATTAGAAAATTACATAACATAAGTAAGTCTATTTTTGGCACCGACTAAAGGGCAATGTTTTAGTCAGTTGTTTTGACAATGTTTTAGAGGAAAGTAAACAACTAGATTTCGTTGAGATATCTCGCTTATGATTCGAATCCCGATTTTGCCATCCTCACAATATGTTCCAAATTCCAAAACATATTTCTAACTCAACACGTCCCTGTATAGATGGAGCTTGATATATGCCTCGTATATTGCGATACTTTAGTTTGCTGAACAATATACTCTTGCTTTTATTTCTATCCGCTCTGCCCGCCAGTATAAAAATTTTTAACTTCGAGAAAAATTAACGCTATAAAATAAGCGCACGAAAGCTGTAGAGCACAGTTTGAATGGTGTACGCGTTGCGAAGCTCGCGGATAACTACAATTGTATGAATGCTTTGAGAAAAAGACTACACACACATCCACATAAAAGTTGTGATTTGTAAAAGTAAGTCCATGCACGTACTATCATGAAATAATGCGTCGGAAATTTTATGCTAACAAAAAAATCAAAAAAGAAACCTAGACAGAAGGTGCCTTTAGGAAGAACTTATCATATTACAGGCTATTGAAATTATATTTGTTCTGTTAATTATACTCTCGGAGCATAGAGTATGTAAAATAGTTGTGTCTTCCGAAGCTTATTTGTAGTAGTATGGTAAATAAAGTAAAAACACAGCCATGTCAAACGGTGAAAACGAAGAGAAGAATTAAGTGCTTTTCCGCCCACCTATCCGCGCGAATTTTTAACTAGAGTAAATATTATTTAGATGCGTGCTTTAATGAATATCGTTACAAGTAAATTAATAAATGTAATGTTGACTCATTCTAATAACCATACCACTTATGATACAAATACAAAAGACTTTGATCTATTATATATCGAAAGGGCTCTTGAATATAAGGAATAAGCTCTTGGAGTATTCATGGATATTTCTGGAGTGTTCAACAACGCCTCTACGGAATCTATTCTGAATAGTACTCAGACAATAGGTGTTAAAACTTCTATACAAATAAAAGCAGAATGGTACGACGCTAAAATGAGCAAGGAAGGCTGTAGAGGTACTGCCCAAGATGGAGTGTTATCTCCGCTTCTATGGCAAAACCCCTAAGATAGTGGCATATGCGGACGATATTGCCATCTTAATAACGGGTGTTAATAATAAGTGTTTACAGGCCATTAGCCGTTTTCTGACCATCACTCTCAATACAGTTCAGAACTGGACATCGCAAGCGGGTCTGGGGTTGAACCCGGAGAAAACGGAACAGGAGAATTAACATATAGAAACTTTGGGCATAGCTCAGTGGGTAATGGCAGTTGGGCAACCACCGACTACATTACCCCACTTTTCAACTGGGAAGGAAGGATCAAAGTAAATATAGAAAAATAAGTCACGCGCAACACTCTAAACATACATATATACGGATGGCTCGGAAAAGGTCGATAGAATTGGTGCGGAAATATACTGTCCAGAATGAGACATAAGGCAACATTGTGTATACGACGATCTTGACAGAAGCATGGTAAAGAAAAGCCCGATGGAACGTGCAATCTGTGTGAAAAACTGAAAACCGGTAAATCGGAAGTAAACAAAATTCCTATTGATATTAGATGAAAGAGACTGTAGGTACACGATAGGAATACTAACTGTTCACTGTCTGGTGGAGATCAATGCCCGCAGGATGGGGCTGACAGATCGAGGAGACTGGAGGAAATGTGAAGGGAAACAGTGGAGCATTTTTTTTTTTGAACTTGTCCCGCATTGCCAAAACAACGCTGCATTTTGGGTACCCTCGGTATGATACACTAGAGGAGGTATCGATAGTGAGGCCGAAGATTCTGTTAAAATTCGCGTCAAGCGCAGGCATCCTTAAGCATGACTACTTTTCCTGGACTTAGAAACTGAACTGCTGGTATCGCAAAGGATCAAAACTGGTCTATGCATGGCTTATTGAATACCAGATTGACATAACCTAATATCGAATCTTGATCAATATATCTAATTGTGGTATTTCCGCAAAAAAAAAAAAAAAAAAAAAAAAAACAAGCACATAAGCGTTGATAGCTATAGCTAAAGTCAAAATTTGGCATTAAACACATCCATATATTCTGCAAAAAATTATGAGAATTGGTGTAACACTTTAGTATCTAGCGAGTATTCTTACAACTGAAGTTAATTTGAAACATCTAAACTTTGAAATAGCTAAACTTGTGTTTGGTATTACAAATTATAACTAATTTCAGTTGAAGGTGTATTCCTTTTGCCAAACTAAGAAAATGCCGTTTCGACAATAAAGTATACAGCTGAGAGAAAAAGGAATAATTAAAACAATACAATTTAGTTGAGCTTAAAGAAGTCTGTGTCCATAAAACATGTAAGGAGGAGCTAAGTCGGGGTAACCCAACATTTCACAATTTCTCAGCTTCCAAAGATCAAAGTCAAAAAAAAAATCTTCAGGTGTTGGCAAAACTTCCTTTCAAAATTAGTACGAAAAAACTCAATATTCATTGTCAAATCGTTAAACTCTTATATTAAGGCCTTACATGGGAGATCCGATTTTATCTAAATTTTCGATGTGGTATATCCACCGTTTCCAGAAACAGATGCTTTCTTAGTTTTATATAGGTATTTCATATACCATCAGAAAAGCATTCTTTCTGAGTTTCTATAATATTACAGATTGGCAGTATTCCAGTGGTTTTATCCCGATATGTCAATGATGCTCAATTTGTATAGTGAAAGAATCAAATGAAATTTAAAATTGTTATATGAAAAGTAGGCGTGGTTGGAGTCCACTACGAACTTGACCTTACTGTTTTGCCAACGTATACTAGTTACACTAGTAACTAGTTTCATTAAGATATCTGAATTTTTACTCAACTTACACAGATATACGAACGAACACCATCAAAGAAAAAGTTCTAATACACTTACGTTTTATTGCTTGTTGTTCAATTATCGCTTACTTGTCACTAAAACTGTTTTTATAATCCAAGAGAGTTGTGGATTATAACTTAACTTACAACTATTAGACTAGTTTAGTTGTTTCTTACAGCAGCAAATTGTTAAATTTCAACTAAAGTGTATTTGAGTTGTGTGCCTTAAAAAGGTGTACATTAAACAAATTTAAGCGTCATATGGTATGCAAATATGAAACACTCGCTTTGATACATATACATTTCAATTCAAACAGAAAGCAAGTAGAGAATGACGCTCAAAATTACTGAAGTCCTGCGCTGGGGTCTATTCCATTACGTGAATGTGAGCAAAGTTCTTTCCCACGATTTCCCATTGCAGTTACTTACTTTAAATGTATCCACGCACATACTTATAAAAAGACATGCGAATGTTCATATATTTGTGCGCACTTGTAGAGCCATAAAGCTCTACTTTAGCCGTTTGTTGTGCACGCAGATGAGGGCCAATTTAACTAAATAAAGCAAAAGCGCAGCTCTTTTGCTAAATGCCCAAGCGCAAACACAGATGCGTGAATATGCACACATATTACATAATTATGTATATACACACATGAAACTATCAACTCGAAACTCGCAGCTCACAATTTCACAACTCTCGACTTGTCTGCATGCCATTCGCATGCAACTGTTCCCTTACTGGCGCGCAGTTTTTATTGTTCACGATAAAGCTTCATTTATGCATGCAGGAGTTCTCTTCTTCTCTTCTTCTCTTCTGCATTTGTGTAATCTTAAATTTTTGATATGTAATTAACTACGCACCTGCTGCACACTGTGTTTTTGTGTATTCATAATGAAGGCTGCAGAGGCAGGTGCTGCTTCCCGCAAGGATGCGTGAGATTATGCTAGATTTTCTTGCAATCAAGTGGCAGAGCTTAACTCTACAATGAAGCACAGTTGCAAACTGTAATCATTGATATTGGCTTTAATTTAGCGAAAAGAAAGCAGAGAATTTCTGCAAAGCAATATTTTCCAAAAGTCACTCTGCTTTCTATCATGAAGCTGGCGATAATTATACGAAGTCCTTTATAGTTAGCTTGCCAGTTAATATTTAGAGACAATGTGGTTTTCTGTGTTTTTTTATAATATATGGATAACCTAAATCTTCTCGATTTATTGGTCTTCGCTTCTTTTAGCTGAAGATTAACAGACAATAATATAAAGACAAAGACACAAATTAGGAAAGTTCCAAGTTTTACGGCAATATACGCACAGATGAAATTGGTTCCACACTGCTGCTATGTTGCAATTAATATCGAAAACATAGAGTTCTTTCCAAAATAGAAGAGAATATGGGTTATCTTAGACATCGAACCAGATTTTGACAACACATCACTCACTAGTGTCATCACATTGAAAGAGTTGAGGAAAATGGCAGAAGAATCAAACCAGAATAGTAAAGATCTTAACGGCGTACAGAGAGACTCGACTTTGGACCATGAGCGACCCCTCTTAAGGAGGGCCGGCAATTTGGTCTCCTGGATGCAGTGAAACGCAGACGAGGAAGCTACAGACATGTCAGAACACTGCACTCCAGACTACAACAGGATGCCTCTTGATGTCTCCCATCGAACACCTGCACAGTGAGGACCGATTTCCCTCAGTTAAGGAGCATAGTGAACACCTCTATAAGCAGTTTTTGATCCGGTGCTTTTGCAGAAATGATCCGTGCAGTCACCTACTTGGAGCGGAACCGCCTCCTAGAAGTAACAAGAGATCCTCAACTTCGACATAAATCAATACGCAGATCAGACTTCGGACGCAACATTAACACCTTCGCCGACACCCTCTCAGTGAATGGCGCACTTTTAGTCAAACCACCACCAGACGGAGACCTCGAGTTACCGCGAGAATCGAGAGTGCTGGAGAGCTTTGTGCTGGATACTGTAGCAGGTTAAACTTCTACTTATCCAGAATCGAACCTGATATATCAAACATATGTCCAGTGTGCAAGGAGTCCCCCGTATGACACTAACCACCTCTTTACTCGCCCTGATAACCCATCACATTTGACAGCCGACTCCGTTAATACAGCAGGTTTCTTGGGCTTTCCGTTGGATGACGTTGACGACAACGTAGCTACTCCTTACCTTTCTAAATTTAGATATGAAGTCTTACAATGGATGGGCTACTTTAAAGTTTATTCAATGGTACAACATAGCCATCAGATTACTGTGCAAATTTCTTGAGTTTATTAAGAACCAGAGGCTAGATGAGACACTTCGAAAAGAAGAGGCATATTTGAAGTATTATTTTTTTTTGGCCAGTCTGTAGATTATCTAAGGTTTAGATTCGCATAAGCCACCACACTTTATAAATGATAAATGTAACACAAAATGACTTATAAATCCGCAATAAGTTGAATGCTCATTAAAGCCACTGCAATACATACATATAAAAAGTACATAAAAAGCTTCTGTTCTTTTTCAATTATTTTCCTTTACAATTTAATAACAGCAGACGTAGATAAATAGTCTTTGTTTGCAAATTAACGCACACATTTTTCGCCTCCGCAGTCTTAGTTTTATGATCAGCTAATAAGGTCGAGGATTTATGCTTGCGTAGAGATGGCAGTAAGGGTGGAGGGAATCTAAGCGAAACCTGAAGTATATAAGTATATAGTATATGTACATATGTACATACACATTATATATTTTATTTTTCCGTTATTGCTTTGTTTCCTTGCTCAAGTAACTTCAACCATATTATTCTCATCTTCCGCCATCTTTCGCATTTATCTTAATTTGTGTTTGTCGTTAACTGGTCATTGTCCCTTCGTTTAGATCATTACCGACGCTTTTATGCAGAGTCATGAAGTGTCACTGACAATTATTGGATTACGTATTGCGAGTGTATAAGTTGGCTAGTAAAATGAAAGACAGAGCTTAATAACAGCTTAAATAGGCCAACTCAGTCAGCATTAAAGAAGTGCAGGATGTAGCTATCCAAGAGTCCATCAGAATTAAATTAAAATACAATATATAATGTTACGCATACACGTAATAGGCGTCACCAGAAATTGATATATCATTTAATTACGTAATTCATATACGTGAGTACTATTTAGGAGAGGATGTGATATGCTTGTATACAATCATTACAATGTAATTATAGTTAACCGTGATGTTTATTTCAACCTTCAATCCATTTATGTTCGTAACGTTTTTATTATGACCCAACGACCACCCTCCTCCCGCCCAAACGAATCATCCGAGTAATGAAAGGCAGGAGCAAACAGGGATATTAAATTTAACTTCAGACAGGGGAGAAGAACTGCTAACTGTTCCCTTCAGAATTTTACTAAGAATATAAGCATTCTGTACAATTAGTAAGTGTAGGGAAATTTATAAGTATTAAATTACTAGTGTATGGAGGAAGACCTAACCTAGAATTTCATTAGAAATGCCCTAGGTTTAGGATTCATAGAAACTCCCAAATCAACAAAGTTATATTTTGCTTTAGTAAATATGGTAGTGTTTTATTAGGTAAGGAGAGGAGAAGCCAGATATAAAAGAAAAGCACATTATCTTACATTTTATGAGATTCAATGACAAATCATTTCTATCAAATCAAGAAACCAAATTATTTAAGTCTGTGTGCAATAGACACCTTTCTTAAATTGAAGTATGTGAGTTAAAAAGCTTTGCGTCGTCCGTTTATAATATGTAAAATATTAGAGAATGACAGAAGAGATATCGTTAATAAATAACAAGAGCACCATATCGGGCGAAGATGACTACCTTGCGGAACACCGGAAGAGATATTAATTGAGTCTGAGAGAGTTTTATCAAATATTATAATGTATCACTCGTTGTACTCTATTATAAAAATAAGATCCCATTGAAGAGATCAGGTCTATGTACGAGAGTTGTAAATTTGTTGTCCCTCTACGAAATCCATGCTGAGGAAAAGAAATTAACGGAGACATCGTAAAAGTGATATGGTCTGCAATGATAGCTTCAAAAAGTAAAATACCCCCATAATTTTCAATGTTTGACTTAAATCCTTTTTTATGCAAAGGGATTATAAATGAATGTTTCCCATATTGAAGGGAAGATACCTTTTTTAAAGGAGAGATTAAAAATCTTTTTAAAGGCATGAAGATGTATTTGGCACTATTTTTCAGTAAGGATGATGGGATCCTATCTCAGCTGTAAGTAAAAAATGGTTTTAATTTATTTAAAATAAGTAAAACGTCTTTGTATTTTTCACTAACTCACCTCTTTTTCTGTGCACTTCAAATGTGTTTATAATTTCGCTCTCACTCACCTTCTCTACCTCCACAAGGTTTTGTTTTAGAAAGGAAAAAATGGAATTGGAATTGAGTATACGCGTGTATATATGTAATGCAGTTTTCTTATTTATGTACAATAAAATGTAATAATTAAAATTTTCTAATTCCGAAACTGGATGAAAATGACAAAACTCGGTAAAAAAACGCTGATGTTGCTCGGTTCAAAGGTTCGCACACGCGTACAGGTCGCTGCTAAGATCGAGAGCGAAGTGAAGTTGCTGATCTCCTTGTGGTTCCTTTTTTCCCTTTGCTGTGTGGGATCAGATGGTGTGATGTGGTTGGTTGGGGTACGTGTATGTGGGTGTCGATGTGTAGTGTGGAATGTAAGCCCTGGTGACTTGTGAAGTGAGTATGGTGAAGGTGCGTGTCAGTGTTGTGAGGTTGAGTTGATGTCTTGTGATAGTGTGGTGTATGTGTGGACATCCGGGGGAGGATGCTCATTTATACAGTCTTCTTCGAAAAATAATTGGAGGGGATTTGAACAGAGAACGTGTTGATAGGAAAACATTTTAGTAGAATTAGTAGAGTACTCTGACTTGAAAAATTCTACAAACATATTGGATTCTCAGAGGATACCTATATGATGGATTTGTATTATAGCCCTGACAGACGAGCAAAATTAATGCGCCTTCATCAACGCTAATGCGCATTGAAATTTTATGGTGACAGACGGCAGGCTTGTGCATTTAGACAGCTGATAGTGAAATTTGTTTCTTTATTAAAAAAAAAAGTGAAATAAAAATTAATAAGATATATTATTAAAAGAAATTTTGGTAATTTTGGAAAATCAATATAAATTTAACGAAAAAATTCGTTTATTATTATCTACGTTAAAAGATAATAGAGTGAAATTAAGAGCAATAATTGATTGTAATGCGGAAAAAGTGTGCAAAAAAGTTAAGAATATTGGAAAAATAGATAGCAACAGTGCGACATCTGTCAAAAAATAGCAAAAATCGGCAATTTTTGAGCAGTGTTGCCTACTCAAATTTCGTAAATTCAACCAAATGCACGGAATTCTTGTGCATTACAAACTTGCATTGACATGGGTCAAATGCGCAAATAAATGTAAATTAAGCCCGCTAATGCATATTAGCGCTGTCGTCTGTCAGGGCTATTACATCACGAACGGAAATTAATTGAAGATTGCCGAAAATTTGGAAATACTGCGTTTGGAGTTGGCGAAATCATAAAGCAATTTTGGATTACATACCATATTATTTTTTTACCTTAATAAAATAAATTTTATAAAAAATTTAGTTTAGGTCCGAATTCTGTCGACTTTGACATATACAACCTGATTTCAAAATATTTCTTAATCATCATTACTGTAAGAGGTATTCAGCTCCAGGTTTGCACCATTGATGTCTCCAAACACTCTTCTGGTTTCAATTTTAATATGCAAATTAATTATTGTTAATTGCTAATGTATTCGTAGGGAATTAGGCCCATTTCTGGTACTGAAGAAGCTGTTAAGAATATTATAGTGGTCGTTAGTTTTCAAATAAAGAACATTAACCCAGTATTAGTTTTCGAAATTATATTTTCATTAGCTTTTAGGGTATGTTAGTGTCCCGCTGCTGGTTGAGGGAGTTTTGAGAGAACGGCACTCTACCCCGATTGGTGTGTGAGCAAATTTCCGACCGCTCAGATTATTACCATTCCGCTATTCCATTTCTGATAAAAAGTGAGATCGCTCAATGCTTTAGACAAGCATGCATGGTGATCAAGATACTTTTAGTTTCCTCTCAAGTATCACTTGATATGCATGTTTTTATAGTATGTATGCTAGATATTAATGTGTATGCCCCATGTTTCAGTAGTGCAAACATTGGAAAGCAACAAATTCAGAGATTTAAGATTTCAAACAACTAAATCATAAGATAAACATATTCGTGCCAACACAGAGCCCAGGTATTACAGGCATTTCTTAAAATTAAACTAGGTTTAATGCCTGGAAATAATAAAGGCGAATATTTTACTATTTGTGTTTCTATTATTATTATGATATTTCTTTGTGTGTGAACTACATTTATATATTTTATTTAATTTATATCTATTTTATGCTGGAAATTGATTTATGCAATCTTACTTCTCGTACGTAACAGCATATTGAACATTTTCGAAATATTTTATGACAATAAAGTGAATGCAACGCATGCCATGCGTATGCATAACACAACAAACAAAGGTCCCGTTGCTTGACTCCATGCTCTAATAATAAACATCCGGTTTGCTAATATTTCGCAAAATTGCTGTGAGCCAACACACACGCCTGTACGTATTTAAACAGTATCAGCATCAATGACAAGTTATTGTCAGCAATATTGTCAATATCATTGGAATATTCAATATTGATGGGTATGCAAATTAAATGACATGTGTATTTGCAAAACGAGAAGCTTACATAAAACATGTGTTTGCATATGCTGAAATTGTATTTACGGCCGTTTAAACAAGATCGAATGAAGTGGTAGGTAAATAGGCAGATTAGTCCGATATGATTACAACTAAGTGGACATTTGTCATAAACACAGAGTCATGGAGTATAACGTAAAGTACATACGTACTCGTAAGTACTCATGCCATATACGAGTATTAACGTAGGCGCATAAATATACTGGAGAGATATGTAAGTGATTGGGAGTGTTAGCAGATGTTACCGCCAAAAAACAAACAAAGCCACATATGTTCCGAAACTAAGTTTGCCTGCACAACGCTGTTTTTAAAATATTTAATGGTTTGCAAATACTTGCAAAAAATTGGATTTTTCTCCTTTATTGGTCAAGGACTGCATTGACTACAGAGCTTTCGGTCTTTTTATGTGACCGATATACTTATGTGCATATTTATAATTCAGTAAGGGATTATAAAAATAGGTTTTAAGGGTATACTTTTTTTTGGTTCACTAATTTATGGGCTATAGGTAAACTTATTGACTTTCACGGAGATAACGAATTAAATATAGATTCAAATAATAGAACAATCGATTCGATTTTTTACGTTTTCTTCAAAAGATCTTGGGGCTGTAAGCCAAGTATCACCTGGTGACCGTACGCTATGATTGTGAGCCTTATTGTTTCTTATCGAGTGGTTGATTGGGGAGCGAAGTCATCGCAGGCTTGCCTGTATCTGTGCTTCGGAGGCAATGAGCTGAAACCGCCCTTCCTAGTAATCAATCAAACAGCACACCTCCATGCTTCTCATAGCAGCAGCAGGGTATGGTAAAAGAAAGATAATGTCGTCCCAACAAATGAAGGGCTTAGGTGAAGAAACACCACTGGCACTCTTTCGAAAAGACGGCGGTATGAAAACTACATAAAGAAGTTTAAGGCTACCTCGGTATCAAGGCTGACTGGAGTGATTCCACACTCGACCTACTACTGAAGGGCAGCACAACTCGGTGGCACACTGACGCCTTGAAAACGTTGCATTGGTGCATGTATTGCAAGACCACAGACCAAGCTTTCTATAATCATGGAATATTTTCCGAGCATTTTTAGAAGCAGAAGTGTTTGCTATAAGTCAGTGTGCAGAAAGTAATATCTAACGCTACTATCGAAATCAATATATCGCCATAGATAAGCAAGCAGTGCTAAAAGCCTATGAGACCAAATCGTTATTAGTGAAGGAGTGCATAGGAGAGCTGAACAGCCTATCAGTCTGCAACCGGGTACACCTGCTTTGGGTGCCGGCGCTTAGAGTGGTAGCCGACATCGAGCTACTCGGTACAGAGGAGATAGTGAGCTTTAAAAACGTGATAAATCTCCCCAGATAAAACTTCCGTCAACTAGTCGCACTCAATACTGGGCACTGCATGCTTAAGAAATACATGACTAACATGGCATGCCTTCTGGTGCAAACTGCTGGTTAAGCGACATTGAATCGGAAACTTGTCAGCGCCTGATTGCACATTTCGCAGCAAACTGTAGACTCAGGCTCAAGAGCTTAGAGCCATTTACCCAGATAAGAATAAAATTACTTCAATTATGCCCAGTAAGACTTCTGTGAATATACCTCTGAGCAAAAAATAGCAAAACTTTTTAATTTAAATTTCGAACAAAAACCAATGCTCCGAAATATCTTCTTTTTAAGCTGGTATGACTTAGTGACATCTGTGTCAAATGTAACATCACAAATAGCGTCGCGTTAACGGCAATGAAACAAAGCTTTCCGACTATCATGACATTTTGAAGCGTTTATTACTGGCTTTGAGTCTTGCATCTGTGCTTACGGCCTAGAAACAAACGATCAATCGACTGAATATTATGACAAAGCTGAGCCAAAGCCGAAAAGATCACGTCAAAGCAAGTCAATAATTAATTTTTTTGCCAGATTTCTTCGATTATCGAGGTGTGTTAGAAGTTCTTCTGTAATTTTCCCTTACTATACCGCAAATATTGGTATTATCCCTCTAACAAATTTTACTTTGGGTCGAAGCGCCTCTGTTTTATAGTCGAAACTGACCACAAACAATAAACATCGAAATATATGTAGAATCATATACACCGTTGTAAAGTATGAATTCAGCTTTCATCATTTACAATGTTGCATTCGGTTATGTGTGAGAGCTGCTGTGCCGTTAGTTTGCCTCAAATTGACGCTTGCTGATGGCCACTACCGAGCTTGTAGCTTAGTATTAGCCGGATTTCCAAAACAGAGATCTCGACCAATGCTCATGGTTGCAACAATGGCATTATTATTAGATGAGTACTTGTACATGGTATGAAGTAATATCACTTGCGTACGCACTCATTGCAGTCAAGCGGAAGGAAAATGCTGAAACTCTCTTGACTAACTAAAACATTCAAACTGAGTACCATCTACCGAGTAATACGAATACAACAATAAGTAAGTGGGTAAGTGGAAGCGAACGAGTGCTCGAGGTGGATATCAAAAGGGAAGGTGACGTGAAAAATACTGGAGACGAAAGCACGAATACCTAACTAAATAATGGGGAAGCTAGTGGGGCAGCACTGAGGGGAGCTTCATCTGCCTTGCTGACTAAGTGGTCGTTCTCGAGGACACTTTAGCAAGTGAATTTACCTAAATCCCTGGAAGTTTTTGCCGTTTCTTTAGTTCTTTGGTGTGCATTGTAGAGGAAAATGGCAGACTTAAATGAAAACAATCTTTCACTGCAACTGTCGACGATACTTTTTGCGATGCAAACACAAAATATATAAACATAAATGAAGTTCAGTCAAAAGAAAACTGGGGTACAAAAGCAAGAAAAAATACCAAGAAAAATTTGAAAGCACTAAATAAAATAACGCAAAAAGGAAAATTGTGCGCCAGCTTCCCAATTTTGTCATACATTCAATCTGTGTTGGTATTACGCTTGTTTAGTTTTTCATGGCGAAAAGTGAAAAGTTGAATGCAGCAGCGCACACAAAACTAATGAAAATATGGTTCAAAGCCATTTAATTTAATTATAAAATTCGGAGTAAATCATTTATGCGACTGCATTTTCGCTGTTGAATTGAAATACAAAAATGCCTTTCGGTGCTTTTTGATGGAAATTAAAAATTGAAATCGATATTAAAACATTTTTATACACTACTTTTCTCAATACAAATGCATTCATTTTAGTAACAAAAGAAGCATATCATGCTTATTGACACAGCGTGGTAAATATTTTTCTCTTACAATTAACATACTTCAATATATTTTCACTGAGCCGACCTTTAACCTAAGCTTCTCTTACCATAAGTCGATCGAGAGCTTTTAAAATGATCCACCTGGTGTTACCAACGGTGTGGAGATCTTCATCTACCTCTGCTTCCCCGGCGGGTACTGGGTCAAATACTCTTATGGCTGAAGTGTTATGATCCCTCCGAACGACATGACATGTCAATGTTGTCGTATATCTTGTACAGGTCAAAGTGGCATCGACGGCGGTATTCGCCGTTGCCAATGTGTAAAGGATTATGCTGAACCTTTTTCTCGAAAACTCGTAAAACCGACTCATCTTATCATAATTTTTTGTTGTCATTGTCCATGCCTCTACACCATATAGTTAGTAGGACGTGGATGATGAGTGAATTATATTTATATTTTAATACAACCCACCACTAAGGAATGTAATCAAACTTTTAAAAAACGTTAAATGGGTGACGGGGATCTGAAACAAAATGAAAAACGCAATCTTAGTGTCTTTATGTTCATTTTTCGCAAAATAGTAGTTTTGAAAAAGTTAAATTTTGGCTGGCTGACTGAAACGTTTCGACGCCACAGAGATTTGTTCGATATTCTATGGGTTTGGCACCCTAAAGTAAATTTTAATTTTAACAACTTAATAAAACTTTTAGATTTTTTGATAAATAAGGTATTTAACCATTTCAGTCAGCGAAAGCAAAATAATTGGAAATTTTTCAATAGTTTCGCTAAAGTGATCCTATTTTTCTTATGTGCTGTTTGAAACATATTTAAAGCACAATTTCGTATGGAACGGTTTCTGACTGTTCGTGTTTGTGTAGGTCTTTGTTATGCAAGATATGATGATAATACATTGAGACAAAAAAATATCGAGATATCGAAAACAAAATACAAAATATTTAATTATTCACCATTATTTATTTTGCAATATGCAATACACTTGACTATACCAATGAATATTCCAGTCCTCGAAACACTTTTCAAAAGCATGGGATGGCCTTCAGTTCCTTCAGCGTATTTTGTTTTATCTCTTTGATCTAATGAAAACGGGCGCTTCGTGTAGCAAATTCACCAAAATCATACTCCTTCGCTTTTTTAATATTTTCATCAGTTGAAGAGGTAAAAGGTTGTCCAGAACGAGCCATGTTTACAACGATTTCTCGAACGTCTTTGAGGGCTTTGTACCACTCTTAGGCTTTTGAGTTTGTTAAAACTGAATCGCCGTAAGGCTTTTCCAACATTTGCAATGATTTTGTGCACGAAACTTGGTTATAATTTCAAAATTTTAGACTAATTCTTTTATTAAATACTTCTGGCCTTTGTAAAAATCGCAACGCACTACTGTGATGTACCGACTTAGCAGCTGCTGTAAACAAACTGGTCAACAGACCGCCCCGTATTTGGCACAGTAAATAAGGACAGTCTTACCAACTTAGCAAATTACATTTTTCAAAATATCATTTACCAGGGGAATTTAATTACAGCTTAAGGGTGTTTTTTGTCTTAATATGAATTAAGTTCCTACTTTATTACAAATAGAATCAAAAGTTGTACTCATAACCTCTTTCTATCTAAAAAACAATTCCTTATTAAACTTAATTAAATAGTTTAATTTAAAAAAAGAACACAAAAATCCTCATAATCATTTGAATAAAATAATTTTATGTATTAGCGCTTTTCAATTCGCCTTTCTTTGCACTCGTCTATTTCTGCATGCATGCGTCGAATTTTAAATGAATACACAAAAACCAATTAGAATGAGAAACGTATTAAAATCTGCTCAAGCGTTTTGCAGGTTTTAATTAAATTAAAAGTTAGTCAAAGTTTTCATTTTACTCTAAATTCTATCGAAATAATCATATTGAAATGCATATGCACAAAACAAAGATATATTTTGAATTGGTAATTGTTATATATAAATATTATTCTGCTGAAAATAGCATAGTTAATTCTTTTGTTTGAATTTAAGGTTAGAGGGATCACATTGCGTTTTATTAAACAAACAATAAATTTGAAAAATTCATAATTTTTATAATTCAACTTCGCATTAATAACCAAACATCCTACGCACATATTTTCACTCTAACCCTTTTCTTATTACTTTAAATTTTCCACAATGTGTATCAAATTACCTTTAAAGTAACAAAACAAAATAGTCTGCAGTCTGCAGTACATGGGCACATTTTTAGTGGCTCTAGCAGGACATTGAGCTAATTCTGAAGAATTTTGCATAACCCTTAACAATAACACATACATTTATTGAATCGGATCTTTATATACAGCATACGACGCAGAGTGGGTTAAGTCTCCTATAAAAATATTGCACTTCTTTTCTAAAGAACTATGCCTTATTTCAAAAACCTGATGTATAAAAAATACTGCTTCAATATCTACTTATATTGCATGACTATACGAGTATGTTTACCGATGCAGACCACTTGGTAGTCACGTGTAAATTTTGTTGAGATTCCTGGAGTGGTCTAAGGAACATGAAATATCTCGAAAAATTGGACAACGTCCGGTGTGTTTACTGTGGGTGCCTGCTGACGACAGCCTTAATCAATTAATGCGTTGATCAGCGCCCTCAAAATGTCACGCAGTGAGGAATGAATACACTAAACACCTTGGTAGCGTGCGAGACTCATCTAAAATCTCTGCCGTACTTTAGATCCGGCACTCGGTTGCAATTCAACTTCGCATTCATGTGACAAAGTCTCAGTTCTTCCCGTATTCGGGTTTTAACCGCAACCATTACGACTCAGATTTTGTCTGAGTCTGGGTTTTCTGCTTACGGGGCATAGGTCTCTAATGCATTTGATAGGAAAGGGTTGTTTTTATGGGCTGGGGGTTGAGGAGTGGGTGCATATAATTGCAGATTGCCCGATGTACTCAAAGATTAGAAATCTGCGTGGTATGTGAACTGATGGACATATAGATGTAACAGTATGATCTCCACTAGATGGAATATCGAACAGTTAGGGTCGTTCTTGAGTGAATGGTGTGTTCGTGTAATGTGCGTATAGAGTCCAACCCCTGATCATCAATTCAGGGTAATACAGAAGCTCAACTAGTAGTTTGACCGAAGACTTAATTCTAGTACCACCGGCAGCAGGATCACCTGGACTTCGCTTTAACCTCTTTATCTGGGCTGATCCGAATGTTACCCTCAATAAACCCAATTTCTCGAATGGACTCGACCCGTTAGGAGTATTGTCCCAGCGGTCTTGCCACCTACACCTGATCCTATTATCTAGAAGCCTCCTGCTCCCTAGATATCTCTTCCTTTCCACATCACCAACGAAAATCCAGCCGTTCCGCAGTTAAGCCCCTTCTTAACCTCAATGCATCAGCATGCTGTATGACAATCATGTCAATAGGGGGTGCACCTAACAGAACTTAGCATCCGTTGAGACGGTGTGACATATGTATATACAAGTAAACAAGCAAGCATCATACAACGCTGTATTGAAAGAAGTTTTTGGGACCCTAAAATAGGATACATTGGACAGCACATATATGAGAAAAGTATAATTATTTAGACACGCTTTAAATTGAAGGTAGGATCCGTTAAATCCTTTTTTTAGAGTCAACATTGAAACTTCAAGGAGCATTTGCCAAAAACACTGGCGACTTGGATGTAGCTACATATTATATCTATCTACTCTATTTTGTACAGTTGTGTACATTTGTTACGTTTTTTCATTCAATTAGTTCTTATTTACAGCTTTATTTAAAGTGTGCTTTTAATAGAAAACAAAGAAAATAGTTTCCAATTTTATTATGACATTTAATTTAATATTTCTAATTTATCTGTTTTTTTTTGTACAAAATACACATATAAATCGATTTCTTATATAAATACAAACTATGGCAAATATTAAATCGAGTTAGTTTAGCTTTTAAGTGACTTGTCGAACGACAAATAGCACAAAAATCTGTGTACATATGAATATATATAAAAGTGCCAATAAATAATCTGCGTATTGACATATGTACATACAATCTGGCAACAGGAAAACTATGAACAAGCTTGGTGACATTTATTAAATACAAACAATCTATTTATGGTGTTGCCACACTACCTTTCTCTTTTCTGAAAACCAACATCTTCAAAGACACTTTTCTCATTTGGTTGGATCCGAACAGCTTAGCTCAACCTAACTGCGCCGAGGCAAAAACATGTGTATTTAGTTAGAGGCTTGGGATTATTTACTCATGCCGAATAACTAATAAAATAAATGAATACAATAGAGTAAACAATGTTGCGAACAGCAAACAAGCCAAGCGCACGAACAGATAAAACCAAATACGAAACAGCTGAGCTTTCGATACTACAGTTAGATGGAATTTTGTGTAAATGCGGTAAAGGATTTCAATGCTAAGCCAAATGGAGTTAACAAATAATATAAGAGAAACAAATACAACAGCAAAAACATGTTAAGATATAAAATAAACTAAAACTGAAATTGAAAATGAAAATGTTGAATCGAACACAACAAACGGCAAATGAATCGAAGAAGCAATTAATTGCTGGTGGTGTTGGTGATTGTGGTCAAGATTTTTACATATTCTACTTTCAATTATATAGTAAATACTGTAATTAATTTCGGGTAAATAATTCGCTTGAAATGTTTAGAAAAATGCAAACTAAAATGGATATAAGAGAAAAAGCGTGCGGCTTCAGTACAAAACTTTCAGAAGAAATTGCTGGTTAATTTAAATTATTACGAAACAAAATGAAGCCAAAACTACGAAAAATATTCATTTACTAAATTCAACTATAAAATTGCATACAAATGCAACAGTAAAAAATGAAATGAGTTTTGGTTAAAAATATACCCAAAAAATCTTCAACCAAAAACACAAAAGGAAAAATCTACTAATTAAGTTCTTAAATTGCCTAACCTACTAAATCACCATTTGCTATTAAACAAGTTTAATAACAAAATTTTCGAACTCAGCTACAAAATTACCGACAACAAAACGGCGACTTCGTCATCCGCGCAACACCTCGCTGATTCGAGCTATGTATTTAGTCTCTATGCTATATACGCTTGGCAGCTTTTGGTGTTGTGGTTTGTGTTGACACTGTTAACAAAAATTCCTGCTTCACCAATCAGTTTTTGGAAAATATTTCACTTTCAGCAAAGCTGTGGTCCACACCATTTTCCCCGTTTCGTAGTTATGGTCGATCCGTTAAAGATATTTTGGGTACTCACAAATAGCACTTATTTAGGTAAGTACACTAAACTATAAAATGTTAAAAATTAAATGTATCTAAAGATATTCCGTATCTTTTTGAAATTTTTATAATTTATATTACTAAATACTTCTATAACGCATTAAATATAAGAATACAAAAACTACACATTTCATTCACTAACAGTGGAATGTTTGCAAGCAAACCTTTTCATCCGGCATCGAGAAACAACGGAATTATATAAAATTTTATAAAATTATGGTTGAGAAATCTCTAAGATTCAATATATGGTGGATCTTTAAGAAACTATCTTTGAGTGATTTCTATCGTCTGGAGTATATCAACAATTGATTAGCGCTCTGTTTTACTGGGATGTGCCGATGTAAATTCACATAATAAATTCACATAAATAAAGATAAAGTATTTTACATATGTATGAATACCACTGAGTACATTACCAGCTCATGAGAGCAATGCAATCAATATGGTAATCAACTAAACTAAGAAATATGTAATAATAAAAGCGAAATATTCGAGTTAAAACCGCACCCAGGAACAAAGAAATATTATTAATGGGATGGCATTATATCTTTATGGATGAAGAAAACTTAAATTATTGCAGCCTTTAAAAAATATATGATTCTAATTATATTAAAAAACCGAGACAAACAAAACCTCATGATCCTGAAATTCCTTCCAGACGGAATGGATCGTAGATTGGCCAATTTGACCTACCCGAGTACAAACTTTTAGAGGACGTCTCCTGAATATGTTTACCGAGATTAATAGGTTATTTATTTCTTAAACTTCAAGCAGAAAGATTAATAAAATAAATTTGCGTATTCTGATCGTCCGCATAGAGCTCATTAATCTTGTATTAATGGCAATATATTTTTAAGAAAACTTTACAGCAGATTTATTTTATATATACTAGCAAAATCCAAAAAACTAATAAAACTCTGGGAGATCTTGAAAGAATTTGTTAAAAAGCAAGCTTTGATTTTGATATTTGGGAGTAATAATCAAGCATTAATGAATATAGCGAAGTATACGAGTAATTTGTGTCAAATACTATAGTGCCTCTAATATGTCGAAACATTTATGAAATATCGTATAGAAATTAAAGGGCGTCTTCTACTGATAACACTCTTGAAGTGTTCTACGACTAATGTACTTAATAGCTCCGATTCAATCCGGTAAAAAGCTTAAGTACATACATTCAGCTTGCAGACTCTTAGTCTAAATTTGCCAGTACATAGGAATATACTATAAATACCAAATTAAGAATAGTTGATTTTTATACTCGCATAACATGTTACATAAGAAAGGTTAAATACCTGACTCTCCAAGATGGCGTGTGTGATCCCACAGTGCTCTGTGAAACCATATAAGAATTCTTATATTAATATTCTCGACGAAGCGCTTTCAAATATACGCTTAGGTATTTTATTTATATTTCCGTTATTCTTGTGAAAATTCAATAATTAAGAAGCCTGAACTTAGTGTTGAATCTTAATTCCCCACAATATACTCCTCCACTAACCATCCGCATAAGATTTGATTCATTCGTAAAAAGGCTCAGTCCCCACTCCTCCAGCGAAACATCCCTACTATACCAGCCTCCAAGGTAACTGAACAGAGAAAAGATTGCCAGAGCTAGGATAGGCGACCTGGTAATCAAAGCATTTTTGGAATAAATGAAAACCGTCGAGAATTACTGGTTGCCCAGGCTCGTATTCATCAAAGTACGTGGCTTCTTTGAGGGTAACTTTCACGACTAAATAACTTCCTGTTCATGCTGGTGAGAACCGCTCGTTGACGACTCACTTATATTTTCGTGTCTGAAATCTACCATGTGAAGCATTATAGGTTTACAACGGTCTCATAGTACCAGAGAACTAAGAGGCCCCATCTTTTACCAATAGCCCTATTGTTGTATGGGACAGCCAATGCCTTTTTCTTTTTCCTAGATATTGCCTTTTCACTAGAGCTTTCGGTCTGAGTTGGGCCCAAGATATTTTACACCATCTGCAAGCCTCTAACTCGTTTCTGTAAACTATGACAGGCTCCGGGATTTTGTATCTCTTACTAAAATGGCAAGGTCTCTTTTAGCAGCGATTCTCAGCTTTGTCTTAATTCATACGCGCTGCCTAAGAATTTTCCTTCAACAATGAAGGCTACGTTAGCTCCATAGGCTATCGCTCGGCAGCCAGCTTCTTCAAGCTTTTTCAGAAGATCACGAACAAACATCATCCAAACAAATGGCGAAAAAACTAATGATGTGACCCCATTTACATTCCGGTGTGTCCGTGAATTGCCTAACTAAGAAAGATATGCTTAATGTTTATTTCGATCCCAAACTTATTCAGATCTTTAATGACGTAGAGATTGCTAGGTACAAACTAATTCACCACAACAAACTAGCTTTTTCCGGTCTAACTAATGAATGCCAATCTGATCTGTAGGGAGGTACCAAGAATAATATATCCCAATCTGTTTTAGTTCGCATAGATGGGTACCAGCCAGCCCGCTCCAGTTAGGCTAACCGCCATAGGCGACTTGTAAGAAAGCAAGATGTTGCTACACAATATAAAATTTTTGTTTGTGTCTCATAACAATAATAAAGATAAAGATGAGTAAATATGAAATCGGTTTAAATCCGGCTTAATATATTTTTCTCTCTTTGTCAGTCCTTTTATGCACGCAATGGCTTCAATAGAATTAAGAATAGTTGAAAGAATATGCTGCATAAGTTGACGGGAACCATAAGAAGGTTAGTACTACATATTATTGGCGGAATTCTATCATTGTTATGCCCACGAAATCCCATAAAGAACTACAACAAGGTTAAGCTACAAAACAGTAAGATTTTACAGGAAATTGCGGAGGAAACGGCACCTGCGTATTGCACATTATTTCCTGTGGGCATATCCCGTTCCCCATCTCAGGGTTTAGTGTGTATATCTCACAAACCACCTACCCTATTTCAACCAAGCTAACTGAGAACTCTTATAGCACCTCTATGCTATGAAATATTCGGTTAAACCCGAAATACGGTCTTTTTAACTTGTTATTATTTTGAATGGATGGGAGTGTATCATTAAAAAAGCTTTTTCATTATTAATTCTATTTTTTTCTTGTTTTTGTTTTTATGTTAATATAAATATTTCCATTCACAAGTACAAAAGCAGAGATTAATTAACTTTATATGCATTTATGCCAAATATTTTGCTTTCAATTTGGCTCATAAACACATTAATTTAACGAGAATTTTGAGTCGTGTCATTGCTATTCATTAATTTTATTTAAAAAAGTTATTATTCAAAATTATGTAATTCACAAATGTACACAGCGCTCCAACAAAAGTCTTTGGCATTCGTAAGTTCCTTGGCATTGTAATTTGCATTTCAAACTCTTATACGCACGTTTTTAATTACGGACAAATGCCATTTTCTTGTTTTCGGCACACCACGCGGTCACAGTTCGCAGCTTCGTGCCCTCAGCGGGCCATAATTAACATTTTATGAGAACGGCCTTTTCGTATACGCCGAAAAATGGCGTTGGACGCAAGAGGAAGTGAGGGTGTAAGACCTCGCGCATACATATAAAGCTCAGAGCTGCAGAGCTGCACTGTGAAGAGTATATGTATATTGTTTATAAAGTAATGTGTTGTGGGAGCTGTTGCATATAAAATGTGAAAAAAATGTAAAAATAATAATAATTTCTTGTAAAATGTACGGGTTTCAAAATGAAACTACAACATGGAAAATAAAAATTTGAAGTATGATTATTTCTATATCAAAATTTGTTAAACGCGACCTCCTAGTTTTGATTAGCTGCTTTGTACAAACTTCTGAAACTTAAGACAGCTAGTTGTAGCAACCTCAAAACCCACTACCACAAATATGCCTAGTTGTCAAAACGTAAGAATTTCGTCTGCGATATGTGTAATTAAGCACCATAAAGCGTACTAAAGACCATCTAATAAAAGACAAAGAGAACAGACAAAATTTGTATACTCTCTCCGCCGCCCACCGCTTTATTGCTAAGCAACTCTTTCGCTGTTAGTTCATGCAAATTACACAAGAATCTGGCAACATGCATGCCTGAACGAATGTGCCGCCATTTGTTGCACACACACACACACATACACACCATATTTGCACAAGTATGCTGTGTTGCACGTTCATTTAAATTCACCCTGCGGCTATACTATCAGCAGCAACATCAACCGGAATCGGTGCAAAAGAGCGCCGCACATTGGTTTCTGCTAGTGCATACTGCGGCTAAAAATATAAGGAGTTGTCGCAGGACAATGACATTTGGTACATCATTGTTTTGGATTCCAATTAAGAAAAAAATGAAAAAATTTTTTTAAAAAATTTTATTTTACACCCACCTCCCATATAAGGTGAAACTTAATTTTTGACCTACAGCACTGATTTTTGGTGCATAGCATTTTTATGACATTATATATGTTGGTGTTAAATTTCAATAATATCCGCCCACTTTTACGCCCACCTCCCATACAACTAAATTCTCTGTTATCAAGTCTCTTTAGCAAATTTCTTACATCTTCGTGACATTCTGACACTGTTTTTTTTCAAGGGGGGCAATTTGGGGCAGCTGAATTTTTTTTTTATCGTTTAGCTGAGACTTCAGGCTTTAATTCGGTATATGAGACAGCGCTAAAAAGATGCACCACTTTGAATTTGAAGAACATTGAAATTTTGACGTCCAAATTATGTTGTTCCACAAAATTTTTTATGCATTATTTTTTTTTAATGGATTTTGATGCAAATTTTTTCTTTGATACATATTATAAATGAAAAATAATAACAAAGTTGAATTTCAATAGTTGTTTTATTGTATCAATGATTTGACTTTTGAGTAAATTTTTTGCTAATTTTGATGTTCTCTACATTCACCAACTTTGGGTATTTCTGGACAAAAAACTAATGCAGATAGAATCCTAATACTTTGGGAAAATAATGCATAGATAGTTGGTAACAAACTGTGAAATTTTCATTCAAATCAGACAACATGAAATTTTTGAATTTCGGCCACAGATATACCAATGTGCGCCGCGTGCAAGCAGCCAGCGACGTAACCCAGATTTCAAAGCGAAGCATAAAAGAAATAACAAATAAGTTGAAAACAAAAACCACCCAAAAATCGGCCAGGCAAGCGCTGCATATTTATATGCCTTTGGTGATTTCAGTTATGTCATTGTTGCAACATACGCGCCTGTTGGCCGGTCCCACACACACCTACACATACACTTCCGTAACGTAACGGTAGAAAATAAGATTTCAGCAGCCTCAGCCATATCCACCAGTAACGGCAGCAGTTGTGTCTGCTGATATGCACAATGGCGGCTCGCTTGTTTTGCCAGAATTCGCTATCTTTTGAATTGTTGTTAGGTACATACTGAATACAAATTTTATGAACGCATAAATTCTCGGTGTATTTCAAATAGAAGTTTGTTAGTAACAAAGAATTAAATTATTATTCTCTGTTTTACATTTAAAGCCGTAATATTTACAATATTTCCTCTACCCAAATCCCAACCCCAAATTTTTGAAGCAACTTTCTTCCCCAAAATTAGTTCTAAGTGAATATTTCATATAAATTAATGCAACTAGCTAACTGTATTAAAGCGTAAACGTCCCAATCAATTAAATAGGCTCCGAATAGAATGTACAAAATTTAAAAACCGTTATACGGGTGTGGTTGTATTCAACACTTATGAAGATTGTGGTATTGTTGTACTTGTAAATAGGATTCCTTCAAATAATGACACAAAAGAATACAGTTATAACGGTAAAAATGCTTTATATGTGCAACCGATAGCCTGAAAAGTGACGTAGCTTATTGTGAAGACCACTTAAAAAACAACAATGCGCTGCACAAAGAAAGTTGTCAGTTTTTCACTCTTCACTGTTACAGCAGCAAGATCTACGTGGCATATGTCGCCGTTGTACAAAAGTCATACCCAACCATAAATACGTACATACATATGTATGTATGCTTGTATTCATAAGCTGCTACAATCAAGGAGTGCATCCAACTTCATTGCGAATTCCCTTTCCTTCCATCACTGCAAGTTCAAGCGGATTAGACCCGTGCAGCGTTCTTTCTGTTACTTGCACATAACACGTTACGTTTTCTTTTTAACGACCTTTATTTGTTTTGCTCCACTTACACTCCTGACGCCTTTGACATTTTGCGATCCTTGCCAAATGGGTATCAAAGCGCTGGAAAAGCCAAAGTTTTAACGGCTGTCGTAAGATGTTCAGCAACCAGCCTGTTACAGCGCGTTCAATCGTCGTGAGCTGTGTTAACACGAAATCCAATAGTCAAATTTAATCTCTAAAATATTAAAAAAAAAAATATTTTTTTTTTTGTTTACTTTGAATTTTTATTTTATTTATTTGAATCGAAATGAATTTTGTGTGATTAAATACAGATTTATATATTTTAAATTAACTCCGGTCAAACGCTAAAACGATAATAACAATGTTAGTTTCAATCAAGTGGAAATTTCTCTTTTCAGTTACTACAGGGAACTGATGATTTTGATAGTTTTTCGAAAAATTAAGTCCAAACCAAGTGCTTACAAGAAGAAATATATTTGTATTTACAGATAGCTCAGCGGCTTTAAAATCACTAAATTCTCTTAAGGTTTCATCGAAGATATTGAAAGTATGCATTGCTATCTTAGTGAATAAAACATCCTATTTCATAAGCTAGTCAGTTTAGGTACATCCCTAAAATTAGCCTCCAAAAAGAGGTAATGTATGGCAAATATGTTATAGAAATAGTTGAGTCTCGGTGAGCCTTGACTTGCTCAAAAACCAGACAAGCGTGATATGAATGGATTATGGGCCGCCTACTTAATTCAAAAGCAATGCAAACATATCAAGGTCACATTGGCAGACATACCCGCAAACCATACAACGACTATTGTAGAAGCTGTCGAGAGTTTAAAATAGAAGATACTATAGGAAATATTCTATGCAAATTCAAGAATTTGTATGGGAAAAGAATAGAAACTATCGGTCGATGGTTTCTTGAGTAACACATATATAACTTTTCAGACATCCACGCTTTATCTCAGCATTTGAACAAGAAGAACACGAATGCTGTGCGTAAAATATTTTTCACTTTCTTTACACCAGGAGAAACTTTATGTTCCTTACGGTTTTCTTAAATTGCATTTCCTAAATAAAGTTATACAAACAAAACAAGTTTTACCACCATAAGAAATCCTACTTGTATATTGATATGTCACTGTTATTATTTAGCCTTACGATTCTGCTTTTCAACCTTTCTTGACACCCCATATATTGAAATAGATTCTGACTTTACATTATATACGAGTATATGTATTGGTAAAAAAATTGTGAGTGAAATGAGAAAATGACTGAGTTTTGAAGTTGAATGTGTCTAAAGTTACTTGTTAGGTATTTTAACTCCCGAAATTGGACATATAATAGAGCTAGAACGAAAATATGACATCGAGTTTTATTTTGAATAATTTTATTCATAAACAGACCTTATCATCGTCACTGCAATATTGGTTCTTTTTGTGGCCCAAATAAATACTCTTATGAACAGGAGTATTTATTTGGCGCCCATCTTAGCCCGAAGATTCCTAGCGCACACATTGAGTCTGAAGAAACCTCAGACCTGATATTATGTCAAAGAGAGGGGATTAAATCTTTTTCAATATATGAGGTATTCTTGTATACATCGATTGCGAATAGAGTCTTCATTTATCGAAAGTACTGTTTTTAAGTATATAAAGAAGTTTTATTGTTATTACAATTTCGAATCTTAAAGTTAGCTGAGGTAAAGTGTAATCAACTGATTCCTTTTATAGGAATTAGGCAAAAGAAAACTTCGGATATTTTTTGATCAGGTGAAAGTTTCCATGTTTTTCTTTTATGATGGTTCTTCATTGAATAAGAAATAATATGTTACGAAATTTTTTTAAAACGATAAATCATTCATAATCGAAAGTAATATAAGCAAAATCGATTCGGCCTCTTAAGAGAAAATTAGTATTTTCAAAATTTTAGTCAAAAATATTAAAAACAAAATCGTCAAAGTTGTATTTTCATTACGATTGTACCTATTACCTTAAACTAATCGAGTATATAATCTTATATCTATACACATTCACATTCACAAAATGTTTCACTAATAATTCCTTTAAAGTATGCAACCTTAGAACCAATAATTGCCCAAATCTAACTAAAACTGTCCAATCCCCTAAATACCGAAGTTATAGACTCCAGTCTCTATACAAGGTTTGACAATTAAGTAATGAGACTGATTTTATTGCCGCGCCTGTGGTAAACCTGTGATCTGAAATTCTCTTTCTCTTTTTCCCGGCATGCCACCCCTCTCCATTGATATATGTACCATCACTCTAACTTGTTTAGTTCGCTTCCTGCGTCAAGTTGAGTAGACGTGTGTTTGTAGTACTCGTCACGAAAATGGAAAAACGAAACCAAGAGCAACGCGTCGCGATAAAATTTTGCGCCAGACTGGGCGAAACAGCTTCAGAAACGTAGGCTAAAATTGTAAGAGTATATGGTGATAGTGATTTTAGTCGTGCCCAGGTGTTTCGATGGCACAAAGAGTTTAAGGAGGGGCGTGAAAGCGTGGAAGACGAGGCGCGGAGAGGGAGACCAGTCGAGGTGCGGACTGACGCGAATGCGCAGCGTGTTCGCGCATTAATCCATGAAGATCGGCGTTTAATAGTTCGAATGTTGGCCTCGGAGTATGAACCGTAAAACAGTCAGACAAATTTTAACCGACGATTTTAGGATGAAAAAGTTGTGCGCGAAGATGGTTCCAAAGAACCTTTCCGAGGAGCAAAAGCAGCATCGAATGACCGTCGCAGACGACTGTTCGAAACAAGTGGAAAACGATCTCACACTGCTCGATCGAGTTATTACAGGCGGTGAGAGCTAGTTTTTCCAATACGACCCGGAAACCAAACGCCAAAGCTCAAGCAATGATTGTATCCGCGCGCGCCCCGCCCGAAAAAGCTCGCATGAGCAAGTCGAAGGTGAAAACGATGATTATTGCTTTTTTTGATAGCCGTTGAAACTGTGAATCAAGTCTAATATTGCATGAAAGATTGCGAAAACGTATCAATAGGGTGCGCTCAGACATCGCTCGTAACTGGATCCTTCATCACGACAACGCGCCGTGCCACACCGCCCTCAGCGTGTCCGTGACATCCAGCCAGCCGTGACGAGGGTACTCGCCGACATCTCAGTCGAAGCGTTCCAGAAATGTTACGAAGCATGGAAAACGCGCTGGAATCGCTGTATAGCTGCCCAAGGGGACTACTTTGAAGGGGATGCCAGAGGTTTTTATGGAATTAGTCTCATTACTTAATTGTCATACCTCGTATGTCGGTGAATGTATGAGTTATATATAGTATATGATGCATAAAATAGCTTCGATTTCGATCCTCTGGTTGACATTTTACGCCTTAAGGAATTTCCCTGGCCTTGATTCTTGCAAGTTGAAAGAGTATAGAATGTTCGGTTCCACCCGAACTGAGCGCTTCTTTACTTGTTTGTTAATCATTTATAACCAAAATAAGTTTATTTTACGAGAAAAGCTCAACCATGGAGAAAATGCAGGTACACTTGGGAGATTTTCACTCATCTGAGAATACAGAAGGCAAAGTTTATACATATTTTATAAAAAATCAATTTGGGTATCCCGTCATTATTTATTTCTATTTCCAAGTCTACCAATACAATATTCAATTATAAAAAATTATCATTTTTACTTACCATATAAGTTTCTCAGAAAGTTGGCTTGCAACAAAAACCAAAAATAAATAAATATTTAACTGCTAAGTGCGTTCTTACAAATATACATATCAAGCAAGCGCATACATATCTACTTACATACTTGCATGTAAAATCTAATTGTTGCACGTATGCAAATGGAATTCGCTGCGCATCAGTTCACTTGAAAAGCTAAGAAAATACAAAATTACTTTTTACATTCGCACTAGAACTGGCATTGTAGCAGTAATAGTTTCCAACACGTGCGCTTCGCATTGAGAGCCAACACTCAGCGTAAGCAATAAAACTGGGACGAAAGTGAATAACAATGAGAAATAAATTGTTGCTTAAACTATTTGCACAGATTACTGAGTATAGAATTCGTAAATAGAGATGTAAAACTGAAAGTGACGGTAAGAAATTCTAAGATATTAGTAAGTGATTTTTTTTGGAAATTTTTCCTAAAGTTCTCAAGAAGCTTTCAAGGCAGTTTTAAATGCGTTGTAAATGTATTTTTTACTTTATTTTGAGATTAAATGTATTAAAAGTTCTATCTCTGTCAGTTCTTCTCTTCTATTTCACCGAAAATGTTATCACAACTCGGTAGGATCGTAAAATTAATTAAGATAATAATTTTGCACACAATAGATGAACATGTCACTTGAAGCGTTTCTTGTTGTGCAACTTCGTGTTGCATAAAATGCAACTAGAAAATATTTGAAGTGTAATGTGCTGCAACATCGCACGGATGCCCAAATGCGTTTCCAATGTTTATAGTATCCTGTAAAATGTATGCTTTACAAAATCAATGAAATGCATTGTAAACATCTTCAATTGTTTGTTGTAAGAAAGTGCCATTGTGCGAGCGAGCAGACTCGCATAACCTAGACAAACACACATACCATAGACAGGCGATAAGCCATATAACTTCTGAATATCAGAACTTTTAACTGTATTTATGTTTCCTTAAAGAGGAATGTACAAACTTTCTCGGCATGTGTGTATGTATGTATACATATGTGCGTTTAGACATTTAATGCATGAGCGCAATGGTGCAAGAAATAAAACAAATAAATGCAAAAAGTTTATTTTGAAAACTTTCCTCCAGCCACTTAAACGAATAGATAAAAGCTATATTTGAAATGAGTTTCTATTTAAAGTTTATGTTTTTCTCTTTGCAGTTACAAAATTTGTACGCATTGGTATTGCCGATAAAAACGACTCTCCACCGTATTTCGACAGATTTCTCTACGAGACTGAAATTGATGAGAATGCCGATCTACAGACAACTGTACTCACCGTCAACGCCAAGAATCACAATGATTGTAAGTATCAGAACACAGTCAAATGGCCTACATTTATTTTGTATTTGAAAGCCTTAGAATTTTAGTTATGTAAATCAGCTGGTAAAAAGTTATTTATTCAATTTATGGAAATATTACTTCCACTTTACATGCATACTCGTACATTCTATACATATAAGTATCTTAGCATACATACTTATCTAGTATGGGAATTGATGTCATAGCTCACTACAGGCGATCACCAACTGAATTGCTAACATTTAAAATTCCTTGCTTTGAAAAGAAACTCTTTGAAAATTCCTTTAGAACCCGTGTTCACGACAACCAATTCTAAGTCACCTGAATGGGTCAGTACTTATGTATATGCGGCCAACGATTGTCAACTCGCAAGGGCGAAAATGTTTTCAAAGATTTTGAAAACAACTAAGTAACACTGGTGTTATAAAACTTAAAAGTCTATTGCTGGAAAATTTGAAGTTCATACTCAAATAGGCAAAGATTTCGCTCGAATAGCGAATTACTATGTATATGAATATCTAAAAAGTAAACATTTTGTGCAATATAACTCATCTTATAAAATTTGATCCTGACGACTTCCTTTCAAACATGCAATATCTGCAAGATTTATAATAATTATCATTACTAAACAAAGAATAATCAAGAAATACATATATAGAATTATCAATGAATATTGACATATAGTACCTCGCATAAAAACCGGTCAAATTCTGCATCCATTCTTTGGATTTGTGATAAGCGATAAAGTAATTATTAGCCAAAAATTATTAATAATATATTTTTTTGAATAGAATTTTATTCAATTTATTTAGTCTAATTATTAAAATTTGGTATATTCGAACCTTCAAAGGAAAGGTAAAAGGTCAAACCTAGTTAGAAATAACAGCCAATAACAGTTATTGACCGTGAGATATGGCGAGGAATAGTGCTGAAAGATGGCATCATATTGGTGTTAATGCAGTCCTATAAGGGGTTACGAGGTGTGTTCAAAAAGTATCGCGAATTTTGTGTTTTTTCAAAAATTATTTATTTATTCATGAATATCTATTTTGTCCCCTTCAAAGTAATCCCCATGAGATATTATACATTTGTGCCAACGGTTTTTCCAATCTTCGAAGCACTTCAAAAAATCATTTTTTTATCTTCTTCAGCTCCTCCTTCGATGCCGTCTTTATCTCGTCAAGATAAGCGTAACGTCGTCCTTTCATTTGCCTCTTCAGTTTAGGGAACAAGAAAAAGTCACTGCGGGCCAGATCTGGGGAATACGGTGGCTGCGGCATCATTAGTGTGTTGTTTTTGGCCAAAAAGTCGCGCACAAGCAACGATGTGTGTGAGCAGGGGCGTTATCGTGGTGCAAAAGCCAATTTTTGTTCTTCCACAAATCCGGGCGTTTCTGGCGGATTGCTTCGCGCAAATTGCGCATAACTTACAGGTAATATTCCTTATTGACCGTTCTTCCCTGTGGCAAGAACTCATGATGCACCACGCCCCTGCAATCGAAGAAAACTGTCAGTTACGATTCGCGATACTTTTTGAACACACCTCGTATATCCACTTGTTAGTTCGAAAAATTGTTCTCTTTTAATTTTTAATTCATTTAATTATTTTTTTCTGGATACTCTCTTAAAACTCATATCTTATTAATAAAAATAAAGGGTTCCGTCGTTCCTGTAGAAGATCTCCTGAAAGTTCTCCACTAAAAGGTATTTGACGGTGAGGAAGATATCTGTATCCAGATTACCTGAAATAAACAAAAACAAAGATTACTTAAAAAAAAAATTCTAAAAATTTTGAATTAAGACAAAATGGCGGCTTCCCAACAAAAACATATTTTTTTTGCACGAAAATTTACATTTTAAAGAGACTTAAAAAATCAAAATTTTTATCAGAAACTTTATTCTTTCGATCATTACCTGGCAAAGTATCTAAGAAGAACCTGTGAAAATTTGAAGTTAAGTTTCGAAGAAATATTTCTCACCGACTTTGAAAACATCGTTTCGAGAAAAACGCATTTAAACCGCAGCTCCTTCTTGCTTCCTTCTGTAAACTTTTTGGAACTTTTGATGCATAGAGGATGTTCATTCTTATTGCATCACTAAGATCCTTTAGCCAAGACCGTCAAATAAGCTCTAAGACTTTCGGATCATTCCTGGCTTTATGACAGCTCATCGTTCCGTCGAATGCGATATTCATCGTGACCAACGCGCAAAGGACTATAAATCTTTCGCATAACCTTTCTCTCGAAAACTCGTAACGTCGACTCATCAGATTGTCAGATTGTCATCGTCTATGCCTCAGTGGATTCGAAGTTATGAATGTCAACACTGACGTGAGAGCCAAGTCGAGGGTGCGACGACTGATTGTTTGATAAAATGAGATATTTCGTCGAACTTACGGCGCTGGTGTTGAGGCCAATGAAATCAATATCATCGACAAGCAGCTGTAAACTTTTATAGGAGATTGTTCTTTTTTATTTAGCCCTGAAGGCCGAATTATTTTCAGCAGGAGTAGATTGAAGAAGTCGCACAATAAGTTTGGTTCCTGATAGGGGAATATTAGATTACTTTCTGTTTGTCTATATATCCATAAGTAAAATTTTCGTTTTTTTCGCTTTAAGAATATATTTTAAGATATTTGTAGGATCATTAGAAAAGAGACAAAGAGGGTTAAAATGTCATAGTCCCGTTCCAATGTATTCTTATATCATCAATGTCATCTTATCATCTCAAATGTCACTTTATCGTACCTTTTAATCTTTTCTTATTAATACATATTTATTTCATAATCCGAGTATACTAAATTTTCCAGGACGTTTGTAATAATCAAAAGGAAACGTCAATATCAACCCAATAATATATATCTTTATATATATAAATCTTCTGACCGTGTGTTTGCATTTGAACTGCTCCTAAACGGATGGACCGATTTTGATGAAATTTTGTGTGTATGTTCAAGGAGATTCGAGAATGGTTTAGATTTACCATTTGGTCTACTGGAAAATGTTTTTTAAATTATTTTTTCATTTTTAATCAATTGTTAATTTTGGAATGTTTGACCGATAGATGGCGCTACGCAGTATCCAATATTCAAACCTTAAATTGACGTAAACGTGCATTAAACAAAACGATACCAAAGTATAAGGCGACATCTGTGGGTCAAGTTTTTATATTGTGGACAGAGTTCTTAGGTAATAAATTGGGTGATTCATACATCTATGGGTAGCTATAACATTTTTTTCATACCTGCTAACTATTGGAGGGGGTATCTTGACAGGCAATTTAAAATTGCAAAAGGTCTGGCATAAAAAAATAGCGGCATAACTGAAGTGTTGATAAAAAATTTGAGATATACAGAAATCTTTTCGAAGCATTGCACAGAGCAATGCAATATTTCAAAGGGAACGATGAATACATATTGTGTACAATTGTACATATGTGTACAATTTCAAACTGATCCCTCCTGAAAAATAATAAAATTGCTAAATATTGGGAATGGTAGAATAGAACTGCAATCAAATACACAATGCAATGAATTAAAACTGGCTCATTTATCATTCGATGAATAATATACCACGGGCATCCCAAAAGACTGATGCCATAACCTTGCGAGCCGATTTTTTTGTCTTTCCACGCTTGAGAACCGTTTCTTAATATGCAGTCCACTAGGCTGACATTCGATTGAACTCGATTGATTTCACTGATGCACAGCCCAAATTCAATAGTATTTTTACCCCAAAAACCAATTCTTTCTTAACGCACGAAATGCTTTTTGATTCATTTTTGTTGCTTCATCAAAAATGCGATTATTCTTTAACTAGTACTTATAATCTAACTAATAGAAATCGTATAGATGGTATTAGTAGTACTATCTATGTATCAGCCACAGTAAAACGTAAGCGGGTCCTCTGGTATTTATATATATATAAATGATCAGCGTAAAGGGCCGAGTCGATGTAGCCATATCCGCTAGTCTGTCCGTCCGTCCGTTTGCTTACATAAGAACTAGTCCGTCAGGTTTTGAGATATCGATCTGAAATTTCGCATCCGTTCTTTTCTCATCAATAATCTCCCCAACGGACCTCACATACATACAGGGTAGGCCATTTAAAGTTGACCCATTTGTTTCTAAAAAAAAGAACAAAAGAAAACAATGTTTTTTGTTCATTTCAAAAATAATTTATTTTGGTCCAAGGGGATTTGTTTCAGCTAATATTTAAAAATTAGATCGCGTAAATGGGCACCTTTAGCTTTGACAGCTAAATGCACTCTTTTTTCGACATTTTCCATGACTTTGGCCAATGTTTCGGATGATATGGCGGCTGTTTCACGTCGAATGTTGGCTTTCAGTTGAGCTAAGGTCTTTGGCTTATTAGCGTATACCTTGGATTTCAAATAACCTCACAAATAAAAGTCTGGTGGCGTCAAATCTGGTGATCTCGGTGGCCAGTCAACATCACCATTTTTCGATATCAATCGCCCGGGGAAAAATGGTCGCAATAAATTGATTGTTGGTCGAGCTGTATGGCATGTAGCCCCGTCCTGTTGAAACCAGAAGTTATCCATGTCATTTTCGCGAATAATGGGTATCACAAAATCCGTTATCATGGCTCGATAACGCTCACCATTGACTGTTGTCGTGGCTCCATCATCGTCTTCGATATTTTCATCAGAACGTCTTGTGCGTTGTCTGGATGCATGACTGGCATTACTGAGATTACCGGTGTTCACAAATTTTGCGTATAAAGACTTAATTGTGTTCTTAACTGGAGCCCTTTTCACTTTATTTTTTTTGCGAAACGCACGTTGAGTTAACACAATTGAGAAGTTATTTTGAATATAAAGCTGAACAATTTCAGCGCACTAGCAATTTTAATAAAAAAAAAATAGAAAGAGTAATTTTCCTAAAAATTCGTTTAAATTATATGCCTTTACTGCAAATGACATAATTCCATTTGTGTAGCCATTGTTAAAAGCACCGGAAAATATGTTAATGCTTCTGTTGGTTAAACGTTTGTATACTTTTCCACAATATTTCATTCGTTCCTCACAGCTGGAGATTGGGTATGTATGTAAATGCGGCAAGCGTGAAAATAACGAGCAACTCAATTTGAATATTACCCTTATCCACAAGTGCGCCAATTGTACGCTAGTGTTTAATAAAATTGACATTCATTTTCCGCATATCGACAATATACGCGTACAAATGTAACTTAACTCTGAAATGTACAACAGCATTGCCTTGCGAGCGCCAACAAAGCCGCCAACGTTGGCAGGCGCCTCGAAGTCTCCGCCTAAAATAGTAGCAAATAATAATAGAAGGATACTGCAAGACAACTGTGGCAAAGGATGAATGCGAATGTTTACTAAGGAAGCAGAAGTAAAAGTGCGGAAAGATGAAAAAGAGAGGTCACAACGATGGAAAGAAACGAATTGTGTGCACATTAACCCAAATGGATGGATATTTACAGCGAGTGTATGGAAAGAATTCGCATGAAAAAGCCGTAAACAAAACCGTAAATGACAAATTTCAAAATGAATTAGGGAAACGTGGAAGGATACCGTTTTATTTAAGGAGACAAATGAAATATTGCAACACTCCGCAATCTTAAGACACAGCACACAGATTTAAATTAAAAGCAATAGGTTTTTGCGGTAAAACTAAACCAGGGATAGGGTATCTTAAACCGATATGAATACGTATAGCACTAAGTGCTGCCTACAATAATGAATTGAAATTAGAACGCACTGAAGCCTTGTTTCTTAAGAAGTGAAAGCTGCAGCATGTGGCGAGCTCTTCATATATTTATTTCACACATACGATTCACACATAGTCACATATGTTTATATTTACTTGCAAGTGTGTGCGTATTTTGTTTTTGTGTTTATGGTACAATTGTTAATCGCTTGGAATTTATGGGAGGAATTTTATTTATGATGTACGATAACAACTAAAACGGAAGAAATATGTGAGGCATAGATAAACGTTTTGCGAAATTTCAGTTTTCGTTGAGATTTATGTATCGAATAGAAACTTTAAACAATGCATCTTCATGCTCGCTACTTATATTATATATAAAAAGTATGTTGATTTTAATAAATACTTTTAAAAACAGCTTTTTGATTAGTTGCGAATGCCGTAAGACGCTGTTCAGCCAAAAGTTGTATTTGGGCGCATTAAGTTTTAGAGCGCCATACAAGAGGAGACTTTCAAAATATTAAAGACTTCCAGAAATTCATTATAGGTTGAAACCCACTGCAAATGCAAAATAAAACAACAAAAATAAAAGAAAAAAGAGGTTTGAGGTCGGGAAAAATAAAAGTGGTGCGGTTTACCTCGATTTCTGGCAAAACTGTGAACTTCGTAGAAAAACGTTGCATGACAAAGTTGTAGATATTGAATAGATCTGCAATTTTTTGATATAAACTTCTTTGACTTAACATCAAAATTTATGGAAAAAGTTAGTGAAAAGTTGTCGTCTTATGTCTCTAAGATATGGCATATAATATATTTATTTAAAATATTAAATAAGATCACTTATTTCGATCTAGAATCTAAAATGCCTTAATTTTCAATAAACAATTCTTATCTCAAATATACGCTTTCCAGCCTCAAATCGTCCGAAAATTATTTTATCTCTCAATTTTGATTGAGTTTCATGCCATTATACATTCGCTTTCAAAAATTTCCTACATCGGCCTCTTAGGAATATATTCGCTTATACCCTCATTGCTACGTTTTAAAGCTTTCTGCGAACTTCTCTTTTTTAGAGCCGATAAAAACTTGAATGCGTACTGTCAAACGCCCATCAAGCGTGAAAGAATCTACGATATCAAAACTGTGCACATTAAATTTAAACGCCAATAAAGGTGCAAAGTTTGTGGTGTCATTGAAAGTTTCGCTTTCGTCGATTTCAAAACTTTTCCACTTGTTTACGCTACTTTGAGTCTTGCCAGACAGGCGAGCGAGTAATTAGGTCACGCAGTTTGAATTTCTACCCAGCAATCCCCGTTACATATTGCCTCCGATCTATTTTTGTCTATTTAGTGCTGCAATTGAGAAGTCTACGACTACTATACATGTATACACAGGATGATTTAACGCTAATTGCTTAATTATTATTGCATAGCAACTTTAACAAGCAGAAATTGGTTGCGTATACGCCATGTAGTGCAAAATGCAAGGCAGAAGTATATATGTATATACTAGATATATGTATTTATATGTATGTATGCATTAAATATTTCGCTTAAATGGCAGTATGGCTTGTTACTCAGCTCAAGCACACACTTGTGTTAAGCACTTGGCCTATCTCTTCCTTTTCATCACACTTAATGACTGATAATGAGTATAGATTAAAGCAACAAAAATCGCGCCATCAAACCCAAACACAGTGCACAGCGCACAGCTCAGCAAAATGCTGCGTGTTTTGGAAATTGCTTTCCCGGCACTCACGCATGAGTAGACACAATCAAGCCACACATGCACACACTTGCGGTGCTTAACACTTCGGTGGCTTTACTTCATTAGAGCGGTTTAATGTGTGGCGCCCGTTACGTCATTTTATCAACATTTTACGCATATTATCATAATGCTTCCATGACATTGCTGTTGTTGTTCTTACTAGTGGCACATAAATTCAATAAACTAAGACAAGTGCAATCAGCGTATGAAGATAAGTACACATTAAAGCCTTCTCGTTCTCGCTCATGTACAGGTTCTAACTCAGTAGAGGAGTTACGAGCAAATCTTTGCTGAGTTTAAAGTAATGAAGTTTTTTGATTTGCACCTCAAAATTGCAAATCATTTTACTTTTTTGGATTTTCCCAACTCAGAGAATTTAATAATTTCACTGATTACCTCAGGACAACTATCCGCCACCTTTAATGATTACACCGTTAAGAAAGGTATTTTTTGTGAGAACTGAATATGAATCATGTCAATAGTTATTAGAAGAGGAGAAACCGAAGCATAACTATTCAAGCCCCCAGTTAACAAATATTATTATTTCTCAGGCATTATTATTTCTCAGGCATTCTCATAACTTATGTAGACAAAATGGGGGTCAGTTCTACCCCAATCCACTCCAAGTAGATCAATAGTACATACAGGGTTTGTCCGGAAAGTAATTGCACTGAGTTGATTTAAAAACATTCATTGAACCAATCACTTTGGTTAGGTAGCTGATCACAAGAAAGACGGTGTGAGCCGGGGCGTTGTCGTGGTGCAACTTCCAATCGGCTCAGATGTCTTGTCGGACCCGATTGACCCTTCGTTTGAGTCTCTTGAGGACTTCCACGTAAAACTTGGCGTTGACGGTTTGTCCAGGAGAAACAAATTTATGGTGGACGATGCCTTTGATGTCAAAAAAGACAATGAGTATGGTTTTCACTTTGGATTTACTCGGTCTTCATCAATAACCTCTTCCAAAAAGAGCTGGTGCCACCAAAACACACCACTTCTTGCTAAAGCAACAACTCGGTAAGCCTTGATCTCTGTCGCAGATTTACCGAGTTCCATACAGAATTTAATCGCGTACCTCTCTCTAACGAACGTTGCATTTTCGGCTTGCACCACTCACAGAAACACGTGGCGCGAAAATGTTTGTCCTGACTCGCCAGGTGCTCGGAGACAATTGACCAGCCGCCCTTTCGTTAGCTAGGAACGCCCTCTACCGAATCCAGCCGGTGCGCGCATGATTTGAAGTACAGTCGTAGCGAAAGAAAATCAGTCCTATTACTTTTCGGACAAACCTTGCATACTCGTATTATAATTTAATGCCGAATATGTTTAAAATCGTTTCAGAATTGTCCTACATATAATGATTTTAGTTCTAACAGATTGTATGCCTAATGATTCAGTCAGTTAGGGAAAGATCTTCACGAAACGACATGGTAACATATTTAAAAAGACTACTCAGACAGCGCCTCCTTCTTTCGGTACATACATTTTTTAAGCTAATTTGTTAGACTGCCACTAATAAAGTGGTATGTGTATAGGGTCCAACCCCTGCCCACCAGTTCAGAGCAGTAAGGAGGCTCAACTGATAGTAGTTGTGGTTACGAAATCTGACCAGAGACTTAATACTGGTACCACGGGGAACAGGAGCCCTTGGAAGTTTTAGATGGGCCTCGAAGTCTACTAATGAGATTAGTGTGTCTATTCCACAAGGCCATTTGGTACTGAAAATAAATTGCTTGGCATTTCTCCATAATAGGTGTCTCGAAATACCCCTGAAGTATTACTCGTACTAATCGTTTCCAAGTAGAGCCACACGGTTGTCATAATTCCACTTTCGAAACATTCAGCTATACTATAGAAAAATGAAAAATTGATATCACAGTATTTTTGCATCTGAAAATCTTTTAAACGCAAAATGGACTATAAAAGACAAATCTCAAACATGTATGAATTACACAATTATTATACACGATTTATAATAGGTAAAGCATTAAAGCCCCACATAATTTTCATGTATTTATATACCTATATTTACGTACATAAAACAACAAAAATCTTTCCTTTTTTCAGCCACGAATATTCGATACCAGATCACAGGCGGTAACATAGGCAATGCCTTTGGCGTACAAAATACAACTGGCGCGATTTTCGTAGCCAGCCCACTCGACTATGAAACCCGACCAAGGGTAAGTACATATTCTCATGCATTTACATATTTACATGTAATCATACATGCTTTTATTTTTATACTAAGTAAGGGCATGTTTGCTAAATAAATTTTAAGCTTTATCCTTAAAAAGCTCGTACAAACATATGAACTTATTTATGATATTTATGCATATTTGGTTATGCTTTCACAAATATCCGCAAGTCTTAAAATATTTTTGAATGTTTGCACATCGCACGCCTACACTGCTGCCAAAAAAACTTAATTAGGCCACGGGCATTGGAGTTAAGAATAAACATTTCATTAAGCGACTGAAAAAGGAAATATAATCCAAACTTTCCGCTTTATGCCGTTTTCTGTATTAAAACTTTTATTTTCTTCTTTGAACTGCAGTTGAAATTAATTCCACATTTCCGCATTATATACACCTTTTATAATAAAATTAAGCTGTAATACCTATTAATCGGCATAGCTTCATGTGAGTTATTTTAAAGTCAACTATATTTTTACTGAAAAATTAAGTAGTAAAAACTATTTAAGTTTGTTTCGAAACTGAAAATTAGCACTTATGTCCCAGTATGATTTCCGTGCGCCACGCTTGAGCGCACTGGCACGCGTGAGGGACGATTATAATGACGCCGTCGCTGGACACGTCAGACCCATAGCCTTGGCGAATCAGGCCAACAGCCCATTGAGAAATCATGCACGCAAAATGCCAACGAACCCATGCAGTGAGTGCCATGCCGCACACTTATTTTCAGAAAAATCAACTTTCACTTTGTCCCTCACTATAATTTACAGATGTTTGCAGACGACTGCACAATCTTGGCACGGACGCATGTACCATATGTACATGAGCACAGTGACACAAAGAGTCGAATGAAAGTCATTTTTTATTTAATGTGTGTAATAATTAGTTGTATTCACAGTTGAAATACCTTGAAACCTTCAACAGCTATTATTAGGAGGCTTTCCTCTTTGAGAAAAGCCAATTTTCTTGATAATTATATAACGAAAGTTTTAAATACTAGCGTATGCTATAAAAGCTATCTTCGACTCGCCGAGTGTTAGAGAGTAGCGAATCGAACAGACTATATAAGCTATTGGAACATATTGGAATCACTTAGTCAACATTGCAGAAATATAAAGCGAAAATGGCATCAATTTAGCCAAGTTGAATTTTTAATTATTTCCAAAGTCAGGCGGTAAAAGTCGACATATAGGCTATAAAAGCTATTTCCAAGTTTCCAAGGAGGAGATTTGCAGTGATTTAGGTACACAAATCAAAGCAAGTTTAACAAACTCTCCACTTGGTTGAAATATCTTCACTTTTTAGTCAATTTAAATCACTGTAACTTAACATGCGCAAACCTACTTAAGTAGGTACTTTCTAGGGTATGTCTGTGCTGCTTTGCATGAGCAATTTTTACATTACATGTAAAATTTGTACGTAAAGGAACATGCAGCATTTTATGGCCAGCGCCACATGTATGACATTTTGTATATGAAACCCAGGCACACACATTTGTAAAAGAAAATGCGTATATGAAGTTATGCAAGTCCCAAATAAGCTGGGAGCGCGTTGAAATTGAATTCACAACTCAGATGCCAAGATTTTTGAAATATTTTTTACCAAAACCCAAGCGCAACGCATGCATGTGTATGTATATTTCTTTAAATAACAAAAAGTGGAGTGGCTGTTATCTCCAAAAAGCTCTCCACTTTATTGTTAATAGTGCCACTCATACAGTTATTTCAGCAGCTACTGAATTTTCATTTATCGCTAATGTTTTTATAGTCTGCATATAAAAGTAATTTAAAATGTTTTGATTTCCTAATTTTGCTGTCTGTTTTCTCAGTACGAACTCCGTTTGGAAGCGTCGCGTAATCGCAAAACAAATTACACCACCGTCGTCATCAATGTACGCGACGTCAACGATAATCCACCGTCATTCGATCGTCAAACATATCGCACACAAATTACGGAAGAAGATGATCGTAATCTTCCCAAACGTATACTACAGGTAGGAAGAATTGTTGAAGCTTTTTATCTACATATAATATAAAAGTAAAATTTGGAAATGATGGTTTGGTAATTGTATTTAACGCTCAAGTATATGATAGCGTATATGATAATTTAATGTATTGCATCCTGCCATAAGTTTTGCTACAAGTTCATGTCCTCATACAAATGAAACCAATATCGGTATTCTGCTTGTCACGATTGTCTCATAAGTCACAGAGTCACTAAATTACGATTGTGACAATTAGAGACATGAAACAATCGTGACAGCAAAATACCGATATAAGTATAACTCAATTTTTATTAACATTATTTTTTTTTTTAATGTATATATCGTCACCTGAAATGCAAAATAACGTATCATCAAAAAATTCGAAATTGAGTGTCTTATTGATTACGCTTCACTACTTCAAATTACATACTTAATATTACATATGTTCAACATTTTCAGGTTCTGCGGTCAGATATAAACCAGTTTTAACCAATATTAAAATTTTGTTTCACTCATGTTCCATTTTATTTTGTGTTTAATTCATGCCACTTTAAATTTCCGAAAATGTTGTTACGTTATTTTGCATTTCAGGTGACGATATGTATATTGATGATGCTGTTCTAACCAAAAACGTTTTGAGCTTCCTTAAATTTCTGTGCGGTATTCGACAAACCATGTTCTCTAATCACAAATTTTAACCTAAAAGTGGACCTAATTCCTATTTCATCTTATTTCTAACATGTTTTTATGTGGAGTTGTAGCACTTTTAGTAGTCGATATCTCTGTAAATGGATAAGTATGAGATTACATATATTTATACATTGTAAAATGATGGGCTCGAGGATAATAGTTGAATATAAATAAAATCAGTGATAATTTAAAATATTCACAGACATCCAGTCTCCACTCCACACTCGTCACCATCAAACATTAGTTCAAACTTAATAAACAAATGTATAAGTGCTCTAAGTTTACTGGCATGTTAATTCCTCTTGTGGAAGTCCATGAGAGTCGATTCGACGCCGTTTACAGTAACTCGAACTGATGTGTGGAACGACTTAAAATACAGCTTGTGCAAGAACTGAAGCCGTTCGACCTTTCCAAGCGACATCGCTTCGTTCTACAAGCTTTTGAAAAGTTCCAAGAAAATCCGTCGTTTTCGAGCCAAATTTTGTTCAGCGATGAGGCTCATTGCTGACTCAATAGGTATGTAAACCAGCAAAATTTCCGCATTTGGGTCAAAGAACAACCTGAAGAGATTAAAGATCTGCAATTCTATCCAGAAAAAAACAACGGCTTGGTGTAGTTTGTGAGCCGGTGCAATCGTCGGTGCGTATTTCTTCAAAATGATGCCGGTGAGAACACAACCTTGAAGCCTGAAATTGATATGGTATCAACAAGACGGCCCACGAATACAAATAAACTCGATTCTATAAACCTTTTGTTTCATCATAGATTCGTAAACAACATATGGGCAGACATAGGTAAATGTGCCCGAAATATTGTTTAAATTAATGCAAAATTGCTGTAGTTGAATGCGAGTGATTGAGCTGTGAATTGCTGACTAACATTAAGCGTTTACTTAAGCCACTAAGCTGCATTACCAAGTTGGAAAGCATTTAAGTGCACCCTTATGCACTCAGTGCGAAATCGCATTTAATTTCACAGCAACTGAAGGGATTTCAGCAACAAAGGTACACACTTAAAACACTCGACTATTACCAAAACCATATGCAAATGTGGCGGCGCACAGCAAATAAATAAATATCGCAAAAAAAAAACTTAAAAATAGCAATAGAGATATTATTATATATATGAATATTTATACTCTGGCAACATGTTGTTATAGGGTATAATAGTGTTTCTACCATAGTTTTGTAACACCTAAAAAATCGAAATACGTATATAGAGAGTTGTATATGCAGAAACCATCGGGATTACAAGTCGAGTTTAATTCCGCATGATTGTTTATCCGTCCTTAAAAATTGAGATATCCTGACGAAACTTGGTACACATGTTCAAAGGCACCGAGTTATGCATGAGTTGAATCGAACTAATGCCACACCCTCCTCGATAATCGAAAAGATATAAAATGCTACATTGGATTCTACACAATTTGTCGGTCGCTCAGAAAAAGTTCAAATCAAACAAAAGTTGTTCGCGAAGTACTTCCAAGTAAAGGTTACCTATTTTTTTGAAACAACTGGACATATTGCGACCATACTGGTAAAACAAGACAGAACAGTCAATTCTATGTGATATATGTACATTGATCTGTTTGCCAGCTGCATATTAAGAAATCAAGAAAAACTCGCGCGGAAGACGGATGGCTCTGCCTCACGACAATGCGAGCTCTCATCGACTGAAACAACTGCATTTTTGAGTACTCAAAGCACCAATTTGATGCATAATCCACCTTATAGTCCTGACTTGGGACAGAATTTTTCTTTTTATTCGCGTAAGTAAAAGATACACTAATAGGTTAACTTTCTTAGATACCTGAAGAGCCGATTGATGCATCCAAAAGGTATTTTCTGGAGATACCTCAATCAGAGTGGCAAAAATGCTCCGAAAATTAGTGGACGCGCAAGCAAAAGTGTAAAGATCTTTATGGAGAATATTTTGGAAAACGATAAAGCGATTATCGATGATTGAAGTTTGTTTTTATTCTCTAATTTTGAAATATAACCCAAGTCCAAATTAAGATTACTAAACTGAAATATTGTAGAATGAATTGTAAACCTTTTCATAGGATTAATGCAATATTCCACAAGCCTCTACGGCTGTATCAAACAAACTTTCTGAGAAAGAATTCTTTTAACACCTTCTTATACTGTGTGGAAACTGAAGAAATGAGATGAAAACCACGTCCCTTATATAACGGTTACTTTTAAAACTGCCAAACGTGCAGAAAATTGCCAAATAATTACGTTAAAATTATAAATTTTACATTAAAAATGGCACCTAAGTATTTTCAGAGATGAAACTCAAAAATTGTAAAATGAGTAGCCGCTCACATACAAGTGAAAGTCCATGTCTCAGGAACTACATTACTAATCGCAATGTTTAGCATTACATTTGTAAACTCATAAAATTACAGTGCGAAAATGGAGTTGCAACAACGATGACTTCCCAAATAACACAATTTTGAATTCGAGAGCGTAAAACTGCACCCAAACCTAACCCTTCCTTACTTGCTTGTTTTTAGTTTAAGAGTGTATTTATATGCATGGCCGTTGGCGACGCAGGCGAAAAATCATTCGAAATGTGTGAAAATAGCTTTAAAAGCGATTTGATTTTCATTATTACTTTGTTTACAGCAAAAAAGTGCTCGTAAAAAGTCGAAAAGTGTCCTTACATTTACGCCTGGCAAGTCCGTTAATGCTGGCGACGCATACGTGCAAATGCGCGAGTATGTTCGTGTATACAGTTATAATTGCCAAGCATATGCAACGAAATGAAGTTAACAATACATTTTTGCTGTACGTTGCAAGTTACGTGCCACATTGTCGTGAAAATAAAACAGATATTTTGTAACACATACAGGCGTTTTTTCGGGGAAGGATAATAAAGAAATATTTCCAGCGAAGGATTTTGCTGCGCACAAAAACCAGTACTTGTAAAAACTTTCATATTTTTTCAGTGCAAAATTCTTGCTTACTTATAAATATTCATCATTTTGGGGCGACTTTTATCTTTTATTTTAAAAATTGATATTTGCAATTAAATGTGTTTTTTTTTTTTTGTTAATTTATATGGGCAATGCGTCAACTGATTGCAAAGGAAATACATGTGTAACAGACATTCATATGTTGGCAACAATGCACATATGTATAAATATAGACTTTATTTATTTTTTATATAAATAAGCGCGTAGATTAGGGTGCCCGTTATTTTGCAATTAAATTATATTTTGGAAACGCACCTTGCAGATTATATTTTTGCCGTAAAATAAAGGATCTAATGCAAACAAGTTGCTTATTTTCAATTCAAACCGTGCCTAAATTATTTGCTTTTATATTATTTTATATAGGATTTTTGACACTTTCGCAATACCAATTTTATCGCCAAAACAAATAACACTAACTTAAAAAATTATCTTCTGCTCTACAAAAAATTCATTATAACTTTTTCATAAAAAGATTTCCTCAAATATTATAGGCGGTAGAAATTATAAACCAAACAAAAACAGTATACCATGTCGTATGAGCAACACAAAATGTATACATAACTTGTAGGAATATTCAGTACATTTGATATAACTATAACTTTAACTGCGTATAACTGTTAAAGTTATGTTTTTAAAGAAAAAAAAAATATTTTAATCTTTTTGTAAGCGCAAAATTTTGTATGAGTATCACTTTTTCGAAGTTGTAAAATATCAAAAAATCCCAATTATTTACATACATACATACATATATATGAAAAACATGATTTAAGCACGGTTTAATTCAGAATAAAGAGCTCCTTGACATTGTATCACAAATTTTAAAGAAAAAACTGGAATTTGGTGGCGTTTTTTTGCAAAACTAAAATAAATTTGGTAAATAACGATCACCCTACAGCACACGAACAAACACAATAATCATGTATCCACAATCGAACGAAACCGCAATAAATCGCGCTGGTATTTAATAAAAATCTCAGCCGACTTGTGCCATCATTTCCAAACAATGTCGCAGCGAATGAATGAACGGTAATTTATGTGTGTTAACCACTTTTTCTGTGTTTTGCTCTCCATTTCTCCTGGAATTAGGTTACTGCCACCGATGGCGACGTAGATAGGCCAATGAGTATTGTGTACTTTCTCACCGGCCAGGGCATCGACCCGGATAACACAGCAAATAGTAAATTCGATATAAATCGTACAACGGGTGATATTTTTGTACTAAAGGTAAGCTATTACTTCAATTGAATTTAACTTTTTACAAGTGTTACATAGCGATGTTAAATGCAGGCACATTTTGTTTAAATATGGAAAGCGAATTTACAGCTACGAGCAATACTTGACATAGTAATTTTAACTACGATGAGCCATATTAAATCATTATTGGCACAATGTGTTTGTTATTTCAGGCTGGTCGAAAAATTCGTGCTGTTTAAAAGGCAATCACAGTTTTTACAAATTTCGAGTTTTTTATACACCATTGTTGCTATATGTACTATATACGGATATATTGATTATTGCTTCTTTTTAACTTCGGATTATAATTTTAATAACACGTTTTCACTTTGCTTCACAATAAGTATCAGCTTATGAACTATTATCGTGTTTATTTTGTATGTAATATGCAATTAACAGATCCCGGCCTACCATAGCATATTAAATTACATTTTTTTGCCAAAATACGTCTTTCTTATTTAGCATAGTTACATTCACGGGTCATACTGAATATAGCGACCCTCCAACTTTCCATATCGCTTGTGTAGTACGATGTGTCCTTTGCTTCAAAAAAGACCTCAGTTTCGGCGACCAGTTCTTCATTCGACGAAAAATTGTACGCCGAAAGCATTCTATTAAGATCTGAGAACAGAAAGTAGTCGATGGGGGCCAGATATGAAGAATTCGGTGGTTGTAAAAGCAATTCGAAGCCCAATACATGGAATTTTGTCATCGGTTTCACTGACTTGGGGCACGGTGCATTGGTTTGGTGAAAAAACACTTTCTTTGTTATTAATGCGGCCCTTTTTTAGCGGCTTCGTCCTTCAAACAGTTTAATAATGCTATGTAGTAGTCGCTGTTAATATGCTGATATTCCTCCTTGTTCAAGGTAGTCAATAAAAATTATTCCATGCGCATCCCAAAATGTAGACGCCTTAACCTTGCCAGCAGACTATAGCGTTGTTCCACGCTTTGGAGCGGGTCCATCGTGTGCAGTCTATGCGGTTGAGATGATGATGTTTCATTCATTGTCAAAAATCTTTCGTGGACTTATTTGATGTTTTCTTTGGATTTACATAAGTCTAGTAGCGCTATCTATGTGTTAACTCAATATACCTGTTATATAAGTAAATATCCATAATATAATCGAAGTGTATTAGAAAAGGTTGAATGAGTATAAAAATAGCTAGTCCAGAACTATGCAATTTGAGAAAGCCCGATCTCAAGTTTTCGGACTCCTGCAGGTACGCCACCGTATTGCTGCATAAAACTGAAGTTGATGTGAATTGAAGTCAAAACAGTCTTATCTCAAGAAACCGTTATTACATTTCTTATAGAACAATCTTTCTAGATCCAGTTGTATGTTTACTGGATTAATATAATCTAGGTATTCAGTGATAAGTATATGAATAGAAAGAAACGAAAAAGAGACGAGTTGCCCGCTGACGTAATAGAGCCTAGAGGGACATCTCAGGTTTTGGAACACCAGTGTATTACTCAGTGGTGAACTCACCTTTATTTCCGAACTCACTTGTTATAAAATATTTTTTAAAAGAATAGGTTTTCGGAATACTCTTTTTATTAACTTTACAAACGTTTTCAATGTTTACAAAAGGTAAAATTTGGACGGATATTCCAATCGGCGGCGGAATCGACGACCGTTGATGTACGTGGGAGGAAACGAAAAGAAAAAGGCGATGCTGCGAAAAGCGTATGCGCACAAGCGTTGAGTCCTTGCGGAAGCCAAAAACGAAGTGTGTCTGGCTGGAGTTGTCCGTCCCTTTTTTTTTTTGTGTTCTAGTTGGAAGTGTGGTGTCACGTTTGAGTGTATTGGTGTGATGTGGAAGGTGAGTGGTGAGTGTGGTGTGCTGTTATGGTGATTTTGTGTGTTGAAATGTGGTGTGGCTGTGTTTCATGATAGGGTAAGCCGAGAGTCATTTAGACATCCCGGCCCCCCTAGGCAAATTATTAGCCTAGTAGCCTTTGCAACTGCTGCAATGTGGCCACCACGTTACTAAGCCCAGTGGGTTGGCGAGACCGCGGCCTGGGTTGACGCCGCCGCGTAGAGGTATTGTGTTGTTGGCGCCGAGTGCGTGTTCGGGATTCTGGTGGTGGCTCAGCTCTTCGTGTTCGTGCAGCACGGTTCGCCTGCGGTCGTCGGGTCGTAGCACGACTGGAGGGGGCAAGTAATGGTCTGCCGTCCCGATGAAGGAGCGTGTGATGTGGCCGCATGCATATTTGGCACGTATACCCGGATGTACACTCCGATGTGGAGTGGGTAGGTGCCAGACAATTTAGGCAGTGGCCATGTGCCTGTACAATCTGCTGGCGGAGCGGAGGCAGCATCCTCTTAAAAATGCCGCAATGCGGCAACCTGTGGGGGCGGCGGCAAAGCGGGCATCGGAGGCGCTGTGGGTCTGCTGGCACCGGCGTCGGATTTGCGCGTGTTGCACTTCGGGCAACAGTTGGTTGCGTTGTGGCCGTGGTGTTTCGAGGAGCTGGTGTAGGCCCCGTTCGTGGCACGTGAATGGTCGACCGAACGGCTGGCGTTGGTGCTGGCGGCATATCGACATCCATTTAATCTGTCAAAGATATTTACGTTATATATTTGTGGTATACGGATATGATAGTTGGTGCTACGTTAGGTGGCACTGGTGGGTAGTCATGTGGACCACCCATCTATTACTACTTTTGCGGTTTTTATTAAGATAGGATTTGTGGTTTGTTTTGCGGGTTATCGATTTATCGTTTTTTGTTTACGTTTTACGTGTCGGTTTTATCGGCTGTGGGCAAAAAGCATAGTTTAACGAGCGGCCGAGTTAGTGTTCCGTTTTGCGTACGGAGATCAACTACGCGAATATGACCGTCGGAGCCGTGGTAAAGCTTCTCTATGCGGCCAAGCCGCCATTCAGTGGGGGGGAGACAATCGTCATGAATTAAGACACAATCTCCAAGCTTAGGCGCGTTTTCTGGTGTTTTCCACCGGTACCTTCTGTGGAGGTCCTTTAAATAATCTTCTTTCCATCGAAGACTGAAATGGTGATGGAGAATTTTAATTCTTTCCCATCTGTTTAATAAGGAAAGCGACTCCACGCCTGGCTCAGGTGTGGCCAGAATGGGCGCTCCTTTAAGAAAATGACCTGGTGTGAGGGCTGTAAAGTCTGATGGATCTTGCGAGAGGGCTGCGAGAGGCCGTGAGTTGAGGACGGCTTCAATTCTAGTTAAGAGTGTCGTGAACTCTTCATAATTGAATTTATAAGTGCCAGCTAGCTTCTTAAAATGTGATTTGAAGCTTTTTACGGCTGATTCCCATAAACCACCCATATGTGGAGCGCTTGGGGGGATAAACTGCCAATTGATGCCTTGGGGAGCATATTTTTGTATAATGTCAGGTGAGATTTGTTTCATAAAATCCACAAATTGTTTCTCTGTGGCTCTTTGAGCTCCGATAAATGTTTTGCCATTATCGCTCATGATTTTGGATGGAAAGCCACGTCGTCCGACGAAGCGAGCAAATGCCGCGAGGAAAGCCTCCTTTGTCAGATTGGAACATAGCTCAAGGTGTACTGCTTTTGTCGTAAAACAGACAAAGACAGCCACATAGCCCTTCATCAGGGTGGGAGACCTTAGCATGGACGCCTTTATTTGAAAAGGGCCTGCAAAGTCGACACCTGTAGTGGTGAAAGGCAGAGCAAAGTTACAGCGTTCCGGTGGAAGTGCTGCCATAATCTGCGTTCGCATTTTCTGCTTGTGCATAGTGCAGACCTTGCACGTGAAAATGCACTTCTTGATTTGGGGCTTAAGGCGGGGAACATAGTACTCTTGGCGTACCATATGTTGCATGAGGCGATGCTCGGCGTGTAACATCAGTATATGGATATAATTGATGAATAATGTGGCAAATGAGGATTTCTCTGGTATTATTATGGGATGGCGTTCGTTATACGTAAGGCTGGAATCAGCAAGCCGGCCGTTTGCACGAAGCAGACCTTTCGTGTCTATAAATGGGTTTAGTACTAAGAGTGAGCTCTTTTTGTCAATTGGCTTCGATTCTCTTAGTAACCCTAGGTCGCGGCTGAAGTAGCGCGTTTGGGTTGATGCGATAAGAGCGACCTTCGCTTTTTGTAAGTCTTGGTGCGTCAATGTATCGCATTGGGGGCAAGTTGCTCCCTTTACCTTAAGTTTGAGTCGCTCTGCGAATTTGAGAATATAGGCGACTACTCTGAGTGCTCGGGGGAACGATGAAAATCGTTCAAGGATGTCAGCATCATCCATTGTTGGGTGATAAGTGGCGATTTTTCGACCTTCTGGAGCAATTATGTTGCGCATTGGCGATTGTGGCCAAGAATCGGGAGATTCTGTTAACCATTGGGGGCCATTCCACCAGAGGGTGGAGGTGGCGAGATGCAGAGGTTTGCATCCTCTTGTACCTAGATCAGCAGGATTGTCAGCACTGGCTACGTGTCGCCAAGTGGCTGATCCTACTAGGTCAAGTATCTGAGACGTTCTGTTGGAAATATATGTTTTCCACGCATGTGGTGGTTTTTCCAACCAGGCTAGAACTATTTCGGAATCGGACCAGAGGTATAATTTATATTTTGCCATGTTTAAGTGGGTCTGCACCATGGAGACTAGCTTTGCTAGGAGCAGAGCGCCACAGAGTTCAAGTCGTGGTAGACTTATGGTTTTTAGAGGCGCAACTTTTGCTTTTGCCACTAGTAGGTGGCTTGTAGTTGCAATATCGCTTTGGGTGCGCACATATATAGCGGCACAATATGCCTTTTCAGAGGCGTCGCAGAAGCCGTGTAGTTCCACTTTGTATTCGGGGGAATAATTTACCCACCGTGGAATTTGTATCTGCGAAATGTCTTTTAGGTTATTAGCGAACTGGGACCATCTTTCTAAGCGAAGAGGTTTCACTTGTTCGTCCCAGTCAGTTCCGTCTAGCCATAATTCTTGAATCAGGATTTTCGCTTGTATCATAATTGGCGAAAGCCATCCTGCGGGGTCGAAAAGTTTTGCCACAGAGGAGAGAATTTGGCGTTTTGTAATGGCGGATAATGCGGATATGGACTCAGTCGTGTATGAAAACTGGTCCGATATCGCATTCCATTGGATGCCCAGTGTTTTTGTTGTACTTTCCTTTTCGAATATAAGGAAATTAGTATCCAACAAATTGTCGTTCGGTATATTTTTCAAGATATTTGGGTGATTAGCCGTGATCTTTTTTAGGGGAAACCCTGCGGTGTTGAGGGCCTTTATCACTTGTGATAAGGACTCGTATGCTTGTGAGAGGCTGTGGCTCCCAGACAAGATATCGTCTACATACGTCTGTGTTTTTAACACTTGTGTTGCCAGAGGAAATTCTGACTTTGTGTTTTCTGCCAGTTCGTGGAGTGTGCGAATGGCTAAGTATGGAGCACAGTTTACGCCAAAGGTTACTGTTTTTAATTTAAAGTCGCGTAGTGGACTATTTGCAGATTTTCGGAAAATAATCCGCTGAAAATCTTGATCATCTTTATGAACCAGTATTTGTCGATACATCTTTTCGACATCCCCATTGAATACGTATTTGTATATACGCCAGTTCAATATGAGGAGCATTAGATCTGGTTGGAGTGTGGGTCCCGTAAATAGAATGTCATTTAGGGAATTCCCCGAGCTAGTGGTTCTGGAGGCATTGAAGACAACTCTGACTTTTGTTGTTTTTTGTCAGGCTTTACTACTGCATGATGTGGCAAGTAGAAAGAGTAATATTTGCCTCTTATGATTTTTTCACATGGGCTTACTTCCTCCATGTGATCTAAATGAAGGTATTCTTCCACGACACCATCATAAACTTGTTTAAGCTCACCTTTTCTAAGTAGGTTTTTCTCCATACTTAGAAACTGCTGTATTGCAGAGGTGCGAGAGTGACCCAAGGCGAGTGTGTCTGGAAATTGTTGTTTTATTGGTAGTCGTACGACATACCGACCATTAGCTGATCGAGTAGTTGTGGCTTTGTAAAAGTCTTCACAATACTGATCTTCTGGTGTTGTAATTGAAATGGGGGGGAGTTCCTCTAACTCCCAAAATTTTCTCAATTGTGAATTGAGGTACTCGTTTGAGATTTCCTCAACTTGAGTTGTCATTGCTGTGACTGGTTCCGCAACTAGTCCACTTAGGACCCATCCGAAAATGGTATTTTGCGCCAGTAGTGTTTTAGAAATTTTTTCAACACCATCTAGAATAATTTGCGATATGAGATCGCTGCCTAATAGCAGGTCTATTTGAGCGGGGGTGTTGCAGTTGGGGTCTGCTAGAGTCAGATGTGAAATCTTATCCCAATGCTTGCTATTTATTTGATAGCTTGGAAGCATGTTTGTTAATTGCGGTAAGACAATAGCATTTGCTTGAATGCGCTTATCCGCTTGGGGGGAAATTAGGGTAATGGGGCATATTTTGTTAGAGTTTTGTACTACTCTTCCGCCCATTCCCGTAATTTCATAATTGGCTTGTTTTGTTGGCAGTTTTAGCCTATTTTGTGCCCTAGACGCTATGAATGATCGTTGCGATCCTTGGTCTATTAGGGCTCTTAGTTTGAACAGTTCTCCTCGATGTTCGATGGAGACAACTGCTGTTGGTAGTAATACCTTACTTTGATTCTCGCTGTGCAGCGTTTGAGTTTTTAATGCCTTTGAGCAGCATGGTGTCTCTTGGCAATTTTGTTGAGTTTCTGTTTCGGGAGTTGCTGTTGCAACTAAACCCGTGGCTTTTTTTGAAAAAGCGCTACTTTGAGATGTGTTGGGAAAGTTGTTTATGTGCAACATAGAATGATGCCTTTTGTGGCAATATACGCAGTTAAATTTGCTTTCGCAATTATTGAGATTGTGTGAGTGGGACAAGCAGTTTGTGCAGAGTCTTTTTGACCTGACAAAGTTGTTCCTTTCATTCACATTCAATTTTTTAAAATTTTCGCAAGCTTTTAGCTTATGCCCTCCTGTACATAGTTCGCATGACGTGAATTTATTTTGTTCAGATGTGAACGATTGTGCTTTGAAAAAGCTTCTATTTAAATTGTTGTTTTTATTGACTTGGGGTCTATTGAAGCTTCTGTTTAGGTCGGGTTGAACGTTTTTAGTTCTGATTGTTTTTTTATCTACCCTTTCCGCAATTTCATATTGGGCAGTTAAGAAATCTTTCATTTGCTGCCACGTTGGGCAGTCTCTTCTTGATGAGAGCGATTGCTCCCATAGAAGTAATGATTTTTCTGGTAATGCTGCGGTGCATATGTTTACCAGAATAGGGTCCCAACTGTCGGTGGGAATATTTTGTGTCGTTAGAACCGACAAACAATTTGAAACAGTGGATTCTAATTTTATGAATTCTTCACTTGTTTCTTTTTGAATTTTCGGCAAGTTCATGAGTATGGTTACTTGCTTGTCGACCAATATTCTTTTGTTTTCATATCTGGCTTTCAGAGCTTCCCAAGCCAAATTGAAATTGTCATCACTTAATGCGAACTGTTTTACTATTACGCCTGCTTGACCTTTTGTCTTGTATCGGAGATGATACAATTTTTGCGCTTGCGATAGTTTTGGATGGTTTATGTACACGGCAGTAAACATGTCCCGGAAGGACGGCCATTGTTCATAACCTCCATGGAATATTTCTGTATCGCACGCTGGCACTTTGAGATGAATGCCTGTTGCCTCTTGGGCTTGCAATTGTGGTAACTCTACTCTACTGTGGGGAGCAGGTGCAATTGATTTTATGAGTTTTAGTTGATCTGCGATCATAATCTTTGTATCTTCATACTGGTCTAAGCAGTTTTCAAATTTGGCGTATGCAGAAGATTTAAAGTTTTCTGGTAGATCTGAATCGTCAGTATCTACAATTGCGTCATATGCAGCTTGGAGACGTGTCCAAAAATTTTCAATAGTTTGGCTTTTTATTTCTAGCGCCGATTCAGAATTGTCTTGAATCGGCGAAGAAGCAAATCGAGTGCAGTATTTTATGAGACAGTCGCTCTCAGAAATGAATTTGGAGTATGATATGTCTTTTCCCCTCTTTTGTTTTGTAGCACCTTGCTTAGAGCGTGTAGCTTCTGCAGGTGTACATGGACTCTTATCGTCAGAAATCATTTTAGGAATTTTCAAGAATTGCGATGTTTTAGATTCTTTTGAATCTATATTCATTTAGAAAATGTAGATTTGTAAAATATTTGTATATATTTTCTTTCAGTATGTACTGAGAATTTTATCAACCGAAAACTCTTTTAGGTAAATAAGAGTTTGTTATTTCCGATAAAATTAGTGAAATCCGCGTTTATTGTTTATATGTATTACTCGCCGTTGTATCTACTTGCGATGGCGTTTATGTTTATTATTATTATAATAATTATTATAATAATAATAATTATGTTAATAATAATATTATAATATTACTATAATTTTTTTTTTTTTTTTTTAATGTATTGCGAGTATATATTTTTTTCCGGATTTATTGGTATGCCCTCGTACTTGTGTACCGGAAAGGGTCAATACCTTTTGTATATACGTATGTATGTATGTGTGCACGATATGTGCTTCGTATGCATATAATTATGCTTAAATTACTTTAATACGGTGCAAACCTGCTTGTTTTGTTGTGCAAATACAAGGGGTATTGCTTGTACCGGCTGTAAGTACGGATTTTAAGTATATGGATATTTATGTGCATATATGTATATATGGTATAGTAATAATTTTTTATGTATTTATATTTATGTATTTATATTATTAAACAATTAATAATATAAATTTATTTATATTTTTTTTTTCTTTTCCTTTTTTCTCGTTTTGTTGTTAATTCGTGTTATCAAAATCTGTAACACTCTGTTTTTTTTGTTTCCAAAATTGTATTACTTTCGCGTAATTTAATTGTCCCTATGTATATGTGGTATATACTGTGTAGGCATGCAATTTATTTAAATACGATTTATTGTTGTAATCGCGGTACTAGGACTGACGCAGGAAGGTTGGTTAAATTGGAAAAAAGAGAAATGGTATTTGCAGGTATTTTACTTCTGCTCTCAACACACATGTGTGACGGTATGTATATACTCGTATGTATGTTGTTATATTTGCTTCTAATTAATTTCGGCAAGTATATGTTAGGTAATTACCAAGCTAAGGAAAGCTGGTTTGCATGTATATATGTATGTGTGTTTCAATTTATAAGTCATATGTTCCGCATTTATGTTTTCTTTTATTTCTTGTTTTGTACTTTCTAATATGCCTTTTACTTATTAGCGCAATTCGCTTGCTGCTTTAAAAGCAGAAGGGGTGTCGGAAAATATTGCAAGTAGAATGTTCTTTTAATGTTTTAATTTGTTGTGTGTGATTGTGATCACAAAGAAAATTATACATAGGCATTAGTACTTTAAGAACAAGTATGTATTATCAACTTTAATATCGGTATTTTGATGCACCGTATTAAATTTGAGTATCCGTTTTGGTGAAACTGTTTAAAGTTATAACCGAGTTATAATTGTTAAAACAGTTTATTTTTGTTTTTCCTAAACATACATATGTACATGCATATAAATAAGGTGGAAGCGATACACTTACCCTCTCTCGCATCAAGGGAATTTTGGGGGAGTGTATTTCTTTGTGGCTTGCCCTAATGTATATTTCCTTGTTCTTCTTGTCCTCGCAGTTAGTATGCCTCTTCTTCTCCTGTGTGACTTTGTACGTGTTTTGGGTATGTTGTCTTTGTTTTTATTATCCGCGCCCGGTGGTGTGATTTATTTAGTTTCGCGCCCGCTAGAGATTTATTTAGTTTCGCGGCCGCTGTTGTTGGTTTTGGTTTCGTTTTGTATTCCTTTCTTTTTGGCGCGCTTTTGTTTGCTTCACTTTACGGATATATACATATATGTATGTATGTGTTTATATCCACACTCCACTAACACTGTATATGTCAATTTTTTTTTTTTTTTTGTTTATGATTTTTAAGTATTTTTCACTTCACTGTTTTCCAATTTTTGTTTTTTGTTTCCCTTTAATAGTTTTTTCAACTTTTTTTTTTTTTTCCACTTTAATAGTTTTAAAATATGTGTTTTTGTCACCGCACTTTATTTAATAAAAAAATTTTTTTTTTTTTTTTTTTATTATTATTATTTACTTTTTTCCTCTTGTTTTTCTTTTTTAAGGTGCCTTTCTGAAGGCTCGAAGGACCATGTATTACTCAGTGGTGAACTCACCTTTATTTCCGAACTCACTTGTTATAAAATATTTTTTAAAAGAATAGGTTTTCGGAATACTCTTTTTATTAACTTTACAAACGTTTTCAATGTTTACAAAAGGTAAAATTTGGACGGATATTCCAATCGGCGGCGGAATCGACGACCGTTGATGTACGTGGGAGGAAACGAAAAGAAAAAGGCGATGCTGCGAAAAGCGTATGCGCACAAGCGTTGAGTCCTTGCGGAAGCCAAAAACGAAGTGTGTCTGGCTGGAGTTGTCCGTCCCTTTTTTTTTTTGTGTTCTAGTTGGAAGTGTGGTGTCACGTTTGAGTGTATTGGTGTGATGTGGAAGGTGAGTGGTGAGTGTGGTGTGCTGTTATGGTGATTTTGTGTGTTGAAATGTGGTGTGGCTGTGTTTCATGATAGGGTAAGCCGAGAGTCATTTAGACAACCAGAAACACAGGACATACTACAAAGTTACTTTGCGGTAGTGTTGATGGTGGAAAGACCAAACAGCTTCCACTTCTGGGCAAAAGAGAAGTTAGAATTATAGTATAGTAAGGGTCAGCATAGGGTATCTGCCATTAATATCCCATTTTCAGATTTGTGAAACGTGGATATGGAGGAATATAGAACATGCGGAGAGATAGTGAGATGCTGATCTTTGCAATTGTCTAGCCTTCAGTCGGATGAGACGGAATATATTCCACGGCGTGGATATTGGAGTGAAAACAATCAAGTTTTTATCAAATCTACTAAGTTGCTAGATAAAGCTTAATTTTATTACAACCCGGTAGTATAATGGGTCTACTTATAGCCAAAGTAAGGTCGCCTGCAGTTTGTGACTCCCACCAAGTCCTGAAATCAGTATTGATTCGATTCGCATATATTCGCATGCAGAGGTGAAGGTCATACAGCACCATCATTTTCATATTTTATATGCATATTTTCTTCAAATATTTAAAATACAAATATCAACAGCACACTTTTTGCATATCCATTATTAAAACCCATGTGCCTGGTTTTGCCGTTTTCACATTCGCAAATTCTTTGTTAATTCGCAGTGAATGTTTACCAAATAATGCAGCAAATTCAGCTTTGGCAAAACTTGTGGGGAAAAATCGAACAAAGTGATTTAAATCAAATATGCTGACATAAACAAGGAGATGGAATGAAAGGAGGGCGTACAACTTTAATTAAAATTCAAAGGACATTTATTTTTTTGTTTTTGGAATAAATAAATTGTTAACCAAGACATTTGAGGCACCCTAGTGAATCCAATAAATACGGTACATGTATAATTAAACAGCGATCCAATGTCGACTAAACTGGGGCAAATATCCAAATGTGCCCGTGCACATGTACATATGTATGTATGTATGAGTGAGTGTGCATACATGTGTTCCTGCTAAATTAAAAAGTTTGTCATGCTGACTGAACATATCGCATTACCAGCGAAATGCTCGCGCTCACATGCCATGCAGGCGAATATGTATGCGAACTGGTTTGTGGGCGTGTTGACAACTGTCACCAATGAAATTTTGATAGCGCGTGCATATGTAAACGTGTTTATAATTTGTTAGTTGTTTTGGGCTTTCTCTTCCGCTACGCATTGCAGTCATATCTCGATGAGCGCGTTTGCATTTGAAAATTTCACTTGTGCCGTGATGGCGACTTTTGCCAAACGTGATGTTGACAAGCGGAATTTTAATATTGCAAAATTCCGAAGTTTTCGGCATTTGGCTCCCGATACAATTGCGTAGTGGATAGAGCCAAAAAACATGAAGTTTCATGCAGTAGCAGTTTTGACGCATACATACGTACATATGTGAGTGTGTGGAGGCATCGGAGCATATGAGTTATATTTACACATTGCTGAGTATATGAGAATGTAGAAAGTCAAGCGATTATTTGCCTGTCCGTCTATTATTTAAAATTCTTTTTTAAACCGCCGCTTTTTGAAATTAAAAAGATATTTATTTTAGTGCTGAATTTCTATTTTCATTTAGGAAACTCATACTTTGGTTGAATTGAACATTTTTTAGCTATCTTATAACTATTCGTTATTTTAGTCTGCAAATATTCATTGTTCTCTGTGTTAGCAGTGTCTGGCGTCCGAGTTTCGCCGGTCTTGCCGTATTCCTAATTGCAATAACTAGGCCAGGGCACGTCAACGCAATTGAAAAGTGGGCGCGAGTTAATATAGGTTTAAAGTGCTTTTTGGCTTTTAGAGCTTTGCGAGTATTTAGTATTTTCGCTACTCATCAACCATAGCTGTCAACAGTGGCCTCGTCTCAGCTGAATGACAAGCAATAAGTAATATGCAGTGCAATTGCTAAAAGTGGTTGAGAGACCGCAATATCCGTTGAAATTGTTTATAGCAATCTATCATTTTACGAGCTCTTAGCTGCAGACGTTGGCAAGATGTTGGCTAGATTCATGATGTTTACTGTTACCGGCCTGCAGGAATTATAGGTCACGAACTTAGTATTAAAATTTCTTATTGAAAAAAAAAAAATTATAAAAATTTTACTGAGTTCCTTACTTTAAGTTTGCAAAAATTCCGATATTGATTGGTATTCTAATTCCATTTTGCACATTTTTTCTTCAAACACAACACAGCCACTCGATCGTGACCAACCACATGGTAGACCGCAATGGCGATTTACAGTCTTCGCGCAAGACGAAGGTGGCGAAGGGTTGGTGGGCTATGCCGATATTCAGGTGAATCTGAAGGATATCAACGACAACGCGCCACAATTCCCGCAAGGAATTTATTTTGGTAATATAACAGAAAACGGTACCGCCGGGTTGCCAGTTATGACAATGTCAGCCGTTGATTACGACGATCCCAACGAGGGCACCAATGCCAAACTAATATACTCAATTGAGAAAAATGTGATTGAGGAAGAGACGGGCGCGGCGATATTCGAAATAGAACCGGAAACGGGCGTTATAAAGACTGCGGTGTGCTGTTTGGATCGTGAACGCACACCTGACTACTCCATACAGGTGGTTGCGATGGACGGCGGTGGCTTGAAAGGTATATTCACGATTGTTGCACTCTTTTTAAAATCAATATTTCGCTTCGTTACACTTATTTTGGCTTGTACATAAATATTTTTGTTACCGCAGGCACTGGCACTGCATCGATACGGGTTAAGGATTTGAATGATATGCCACCGCAATTCACGAAAGACGAATGGTTCACTGAGGTGGACGAGACTAACGGTACAGCCATACCGGATGCGCCAATACTTACGGTGACCGTGCAAGACGAAGACGAAACAAATTCATTTCAGTACAAAGTGGTGCCGAACAGCGGCTTTGGCGCTGAGAAATTCGCTATGGTGCGGAATGTTGATGGTACTGGTTCCTTGAAAATCACACAGCCGCTCGACTATGAGGATCCGCTGCAAAGCAGTGGTTTCCGATTTCGCATACAAGTCAACGACATGGGCGACGACAGTGACAATGATAAATATCACGTGGCGTACTCGTGGGTTGTGGTCAAATTGCGCGACATCAATGACAACGAACCGCACTTTGAGCGCGATCATATCGAAGTGGCTGTATACGAGGATACCAAAGTCGGTACAATACTTGAACAGTTCCGTGCATCGGATGCGGATCAAGGCGGGCACAGTAGAGTCACATATCGTATTGTGCGAGCCTCAAATAAGAAACGTCAATTTGCCATCAGCACGAAAGGTGCAGTCAGCGTGCAGCGACCGTTAGATCGCGAAGAAACTGATCGGCATTTTGTACAACTACTAGCTATCGATGATGGCAGTACGCCGCGTACAGCGACCGCTACATTAACGGTTATAGTGAAGGATGTTAATGACAATGCGCCGGTTTTCGCGAAGGATTACCGGCCTGTATTGCCGGAGAATGTGTCGCCGCGAAAAATTATCGAAATTGCAGCGAAAGATGCAGACGATCGAGCTCGTGGCAATGGTGGGCCGTTCACCTTTCGGCTGGATCCTCTGGCCAGTGATTTGATACGTTCGAGCTTCAAAGTCGAGCATGACAGACGTGAGTATAAAATAGTGATATTCATATAATAAGAAATTAAGATGAAAAGACAGATTGGACTCAGAACTTGGACTATGTAGGACGAAATTTCAGCGTCAAAATTAATTTTAAAGTATTTTAACCACAAATGTGCAGGTCTCACAATGAAAACGGGGCTAAGGTGTATCCATAGTATCCAAATTTAAAGATTAGTTATGTAATCGTTTACTAGTATAATCCTTTCAGCCAATAAATAATTAATCCACTTACGAAAAGTATGTGAACAAACTCTATGCCAAAGGTTTCTTGTTTCCAAAGACTTGCTGATACTATGGTTGAGATGGTCCCTAGGCGTTGAATACGTTTGGAATGCTTGTGAAAGTTTTAAAAGCAAAATATCAGAGTTCAATCTGGTGAAGGCGGTAAAAAAATTATTAAGTTCGATCAATCGAACAACGGCTTTGCTATTCCCGGATTATCTACGATGGCCTACTGTTTGGGTAGACTCCGATATTCGTTTTACGTTATGTAATTCCTTGTTTTTGTCTAAAATAATATAAAAAGTATTATATCCATATTTTCCTCAACTTTTGTAGAGTTAGAAAATAATCTTCAGAATTTGGATGGTTAATCTGTTCCAAACTATTCAAGAGTTTTTAAACTTCAGCGTAAAATGAATGTAACATAATATCAAATACTATTTCTGTTTTATGTCTATATCAATGAAAGTGAAACCGCTCATAGCAGCGACTTTTTATTTCCACTTGAATTCGAGTAATTAGGGTAATTATATCACAATCGCTTCATTGCCAGATAGAATACTCTGCTTTAGGCGTTTAGTTAAGTTGATTGTAGCGACCTAAATATATTTATATTTCTTTTTCCCTTTCTCCACAAATTACTTTTTATTCAACGCAACAAAAACAACGATCGAATATCCTCAACAACGACTGGAAAATCAACAAACAATTCAACCAAACTAAACGAATGCCCTACTCAACGCAAATCCACTTAAATATGTCTGACAATCAACCAAATTAACCATGGCTACCCGTACAAACACCAATTTGCGCCATCGCGCCCCCAACTTCGGGCCTTCCAACCCTTCGCCGAAACGAACCCGCAGGCGGCGACAATGGCAATGGCATAGCAATTGTTTCATCACTACGTCCCTTTGATCGGGAACAGCAAAAGTCCTACCTCATACCAATTGAGATAAAGGACAACGGTACACCACCCATGACGGGCACCAGCACTCTAACTGTCATTATTGGTGATGTGAATGATAATAAAATGCTGCCGGGCAGCAAGGAAGTTGTTGTCTACAATTACCAAGGACAATCGCATGACACGCAAATAGGACGCGTATACGTACACGACCTAGACGATTGGGATGTGCCGGACAAGAAGTACTACTGGGAAGCGCAAGAACATCAACGCTTCAAATTGGATACGGACACGGGCATCGTTATGATGCGCGCGGGCACGCGTCGTGGTCGCTATCAACTGCGTTTCAAAGTTTACGATCGGGAACAGGGACAGGTGGATGTGCCGGCGAACATGACTGTTATAGTGCGTGACATCACACATGAAGCGGTCCAACAGGCGGGGTCTATGCGCTTGGCTGGTATAAGTGATGAGGACTTCGTACGCGTGTGGGACTATACACAGCATAAACTGCAGCGGTCCAAACTTGAGCGGTTTCGCGAGAAACTAGCAGAATTGCTATACACAGATCGTGATTATGTCGACGTGTTTAGTGTGCAGTTGAAGTCGGAGCATCCGTTAGTGACGGACGTACATTTTGCGGCGCGTTCACCAACCCAACAGCCATACTTTAAGGCAGTGCGCCTGAATGGCGTGGTGCTTATGCATCGCGAAGAGGTCGAGAAAGAGGTGGGTATTAACATCACCATGGTCGGCATTGACGAGTGCTTGTTCGAGCGACGGCACTGTGAAGGTTCCTGTACAAATCATGTAGAGATACACAACCGTACGCCGTACACGGTAAGTGTTAATAAAACAGCGCTGGTTGGAGTGCGTCTTAACACGAGCGCTGAATGTGTTTGCAAGGCGCGCACTTTCAGTCGTGAAGAGACCTGTCGTACACATCACTGCTACAATGGTGGACGTTGCGTTGATACCCGCAGTGGGCCCAGATGTGTCGCCTGTCCAGTAGGCTATAATGGGCCGCGCTGTCAGCAGACCACACGCAGTTTTCGAGGCAATGGCTGGGCTTGGTATCCAGCACTACAATTGTGCGAGCAGTCGCATCTCAGTCTCGAATTTATTACAAAAGAAGCGGATGGTCTTATACTATATAACGGACCAATAGTACCACCCAAACAGGACGAATACCTGCTGCGCGATTTCATTTCCATTGAGCTGGAACAGGGTTACCCACGTCTACTCATCGACTTCGGCTCAGGCACATTGGAGTTGAGAGTGAAAACGAAAAAGACGCTAGACGATGGCGTTTGGCATCGTTTAGATGTCTTTTGGGATAGCGAAAATGTGCGTATGGTTATCGATTTCTGCCGCAGTGCTGAAGTGTTTGAAATGGAGGATGGCTCAGCGCCCGAGTTCGATGACAATTCCTGCCAGGCACGTGGCCTAATACCACCCTTTAGCGAAGCGCTGAATCTAAATGTACCTCTGCAACTTGGTGGCATCTATCGGCAACACTTCGATCAAACACTTTATCACTGGCAATATGCATTTACGTCGAAAGGTTTCGATGGCTGCATACGCAATCTTATACACAATTCCGAGCATTACGATCTAGCATTTCCTGCGCTGGCACGAAACAGCTATCCCGCCTGCCCGCAAACGGACGAAGTTTGCTTGAAAACCGAACACACAGCGCGCTGTTGGGAACAAGGAAATTGTGTGGCCAGCCTAGTACAAGCCAAATGCTACTGTCGACCCGGCTGGACGGGTCTGTCCTGCAATTTTCCCACCATACCCACCACATTTAAGCCGCAGAGTTATGTCAAATTTGCGCTGAGCTTCGAGCCGGATCGTTTCAGCACGCAGCTACAATTACGCTTCCGTACGCGCGAGCAACAAGGCGAACTATTTAGAGTCAGCGATCAGCATCAACGTGAATATGCCATACTCGAACTCAGCCGCGGCCACTTGCAGTTGCGGTTCAACCTAAACTCCTTGCGCGCCGAGGAAAAACGATTACAATTGAATGCCATCGCTGTCAACGACGGTCAATGGCATGTGGTGCGTTTTAATCGCTATGGCTCGGCAGCTATGCTGGAACTGGATGGTGGCGAGGGTCGACGTTACAACGAAACTTATAACTTTGCCGGCCATCAGTGGCTTTCCATTGACAAACAGGAGGGCGTGTATGCGGGCGGCAAAGCGGAGTATACCGGCTTGAAAACATTTGAAGTACAATCGGATTTTCAAAGAAGTTGCCTGGACGATATTAGGTGAGTGTGCATGATATATCCATTAAATTTTTTGGGTGAACATTATTGCTTAGTAGAAGTTGAAGTATGTACCGTTGGGTGCTTCATCAACTTAGTGTTGAACAGTTGCTTTCATTACTCAAAGCAAACATATTTTGTCACTAATTTCTTGCTTTAAAATAGATGTTAAACATATTTTTCTACTTTTCTATTACTCTCTTTGCTACCTTGTTAGATTGGATGGCAAACACTTGCCGCTGCCACCTTCAATAAATGGCACACAATGGGGTCAGGCGACGATGGCGCGCAATCTGGAGCGTAACTGCCCATCAAATCGACCGTGTTCAAATGTAATCTGTCCGGATCCGTTTGATTGTGTCGACCTGTGGAATGAATACGAATGCACGTAAGTATGAAAATGTCCGTTTGCATGAAAATTTATTCATGACATAACTATGCACCGTCGGACGAAACGTTTATATATAAATATCTGTTTATATATGCAAAGATAAGTGCAGGAGTTTGTTGTACAAAGTGCTTTCCACACTTTACTAGATCGACAAGTAGTTATGAATAAGCCGAAACATTGTGTCCAAATCACCTACTTAAGTATTCTTCTCGGTAAGCAAATTACACGAATGACTGACTAATGAGGCATTAAATGTAAAATTGACTACACAATCACTCGGTTGCTTACTCAATTGGCAAATCTGATAATTTTGTTTAAAGAGAAAGATTACATTGAATATTCTTACGCCTCTCAAATTAAGTTGACGATTCTCCAAAAATATTGGACAGCAATAATTGAAACAATGTTTTCGCACCAAAAATAGCAACAAAAAAGAATATATTATGTTTCCGGTTTCTGTGTATTTTCAGTTTTCACCGGTTTTTTCTAATCAAACTTAGAACTGGTTCCGAACTACAGTTCTTATTTTACTTATTCCAGATTAGCCTTATCACTGAAATATATAATTATATATAATTACAACACTTTCTGCTTTTATTTCCAATATATAGTTGCAGTGAAGGACGCATCATGTCCGCTGATACAAAAGGCTGCGTCGATCGCAACGAATGTCTCGACTTGCCCTGTCTGAATGGCGCAACATGTATAAATCTCGAACCGCGCCTCCGTTATCGCTGTATCTGTGCTGAAGGATATTGGGGCGAAAACTGTGAGCTGATGCAAGAAAGTCAACGCCTCAAGCTGAGCATGGGTGCGCTGGGAGCGATCTTCATATGCCTCGTTATCATATTAAGTGAGTAGATTTTTAATTAATCAATTTAAACAAAAAAATATTTGAGAGAAATACTTGCACCTTTCACTTTCGAATGTGAAATACAAGAACAAATGCAACCATTTCGGAAATAAGGAACTAACTGTATTTAAGCTTTAACAATAAATAATTACATTTTAGATTTTATTTATTAATTCCTTTATAATTTTCTTTCTTGTTGTATTGGTCACACAATTCACTTGATATTAACATTTTTAGTTTCGATTATTCTGAAAACATCCCAAACGGAATGGAATCTCAGATATTTCAGACAGTTGCTTTTATTAGCACACGTACCGACGGCGAAAGATTCAAGATGAGGGGTAAATCGAAAAAGAGACCCATTCCGATCTGACCACTCCTTTTCTATCGGTTGTGGGTGGTGGACAATCGAATTGTTGGTGTGTAGTGTGGTTGGCATATGCTGTATTGTATTGGGTCTTGTAAAGTTGTGATATGCTATATATAAGTTGTGTGCGATGAGTGCTGCGAGGAGAATGTGTGCGGAACAGCATAATGTCGCGAGATCAGACGTCCTATGAACGCACTGACATTTTTGGATTTTGATTTTCTATATCCTTAATTACTAGGGCTCGATTATGGTTGCGGATTCATATTCATTGATAAATAAAATTATATACGAAATTTACACAACTTGATGCATAGATTTTTAATAAGATCTCATTATCTTAGCATTCAAATATCATTATTTGGAACATAACCATGCCCACTTCGAGCAAAATTTCATTTTGAATCCCTTTACCTCATTCTACTTTATAATAGAAATGTACTATTAATAATATCCAGTACCAACTGATTTAGGCTTCTAATAATATGTGATTGGCACTTAGTCCTTCCTTATTTTTTTACACATAGGAGCACCTCTTTTTTATACCCTGAACATGTTTCCACAAAGTAACTGTAGAAGTCTACAAATATACAAATAATAAGCATTGCGAGCTGAGTCAATTTGGGTACGTTCAGCTGTCAGTCAGTCTATCTATACATGAGCGAAATTGTCCTTCAATTTCTGCGATATCAACAAAAAAATGTGCACACGTTTTCTCCTCGGACCACGAGCTGTCATATAAACGGAACGATCAGAATCAACTTCTTTATTTGACAATATACATATCTTCGCGAAATTTCTCATAGATTATTAGGCAATGCTACAAAATTTGAACAAATTTTTCAGATCGGATCACTACATAATATAAAAAAAAGCTTTCATACAAGAACTTGATATTGATTGGTCGGTTTGCACAACATCTATCAAATTTTTGTATAGAGATTTTTTACTAGTGAAGGATATTATGTATAGCTTCGTTTTTAAGTTTTTATACTTTTGCAACATGTTGCTATAGAGTAGAATAGTTTTGTTCACCTAACTATCGTTCGTACCACCTAAAACTAAGCGAGATAGATACAGGGTAATATATATATGTATATATACATAAATGATCAGGGTGACGAGAAAAGTTGAAATCCAGTTAACTGTCTGTATGTCTGTCCGTTCATCTGTGCAAGCTGTACCTTCAGTAAAAATTGAGATATCTCGATGAATATCTTGGTATACAGGTTTCTTAGTACAAAAAAAAATTTCGAGTTCGAGATGGGCGTAATCGGACCACTGGTACGCCCAAAAATCGTCTTTAACAGAAAACATATAAAGAGCCATAACTAAGCACTAACTTAGGACATAGAACTGTAATTTGGCACAGAGGATAGCAGTAGTAAGGTGCACATGTGGACTAAAATTTTTGAAAAAGTGAGCGTGGTCCCACCCTATAATAAGTTAAAGTACACGTCTCCTGAACTACTAAATAACCATATTCGTTTAGGGCAAAAAGTCGGTAGTCTTTTCGTATTTTGTCAATATATGTATGTCGTTGCAGTCGTAAATCTCCTGTGGTATCAACCACATTGCGGTAAGATTTTGGAAAGCTGAGATTAAAAGCTTCATTTAACGAAAAAAAATTAAATTCAGAGAAATTAAAAAAAATTTACAGCTATTCAAAATTGAGTGAAAATAATGAAGAAATTCGCTATATTTTGAAATTTTTACATAAAAAATAGAAGAATGCCATGCAAGGCACCAATGAAATTTGTGAAATTTACGGAGACGATCCTGTATCGGCTCGTGTAGCCCAACAATGGCTCGCTCGCTTCCGTTCTGGAAATTTCGATTTACGCTGATGGAAAAATGTCTCTAGCGGTAAACTGGCGAAAAGTGGTCGACCAAAATGGTACATATTTGCTTACTTATTTATTAATATAAATATAAAAAAATAAGTAGAAGTTTTATTAGAAATATGAAAAGATTTTTTGACTACCCATTATTATAAGAACTCCTACCGAAACTGCGAAAATGGATAAGGTCAGATGATAACTCCGCTCACTTTTCATATAACGGTATAATTTTAATATACTAAAAGCACGATAAATCAGTAACTAAATATAGCAGATAGGTTAAGTTTTAATCCCAAGATGGTGTGAGAGAGCTTTTAAGGAGCTGGGATAAAAATTGGATAATGGGAGTGGTATTGCCCAAACCACAATCACAAATCTCTAGACCCGGCCGACCGATTTCAATCAAATTTGTGATTTGTGACTTTTTGATGTTCCTGTGAAAACGGGTGAAATCGGGCTCCAGCCACGCCTACTTCTGCTATAACCTAATTTTAAATTTCATTTGAAACTTTCACTTTCCACTATACAAATCAAGAATGAATTATAAGATCAGGCTAAAACTTTGCACGAATAGTGCCTTTGAGTTCTGCCATCCTATGACAAAAAATTATCCCAATCCAACCAAAACTGCTCCTAGCCCCTAGGCACTTTTTTGGTCAATATGTGAGATATAGAAGTGAAATTCAGAGGAAATCCTTTTCTGATAATAACTTGTCTGTGTGTCTAAAATGAGTTGAATCACGACAAAACTGCTTTTAGCCTGCAAATGCCTAATATAACGATTGTCGAACTTACAGATGACTTTATACCGTATACATATATCAGCCAGTTATCTCAATGAATTTGAGAAAGCATGTTTTTTCTAATAACAGTAGAATTTTCTGCTTATAATGAATAAAATCGAGTGAAATTGGCCCTAGATCCCATATAACTATCAAGCCTGAAGGTATTTCCCTGGCTTTAATCCTTGAAAGTGTCAATAGTATGAAATGCCCGGTTATACCCGAACTTAGCTTTTCCTTACTCTTTTTATTTTACTAAAATTCAAAAAAATTTTAACGAATATCTACTGACAAAAAATTAATATGTACACAGGCATGTAAATGCCTGCCTTTTACGGATTGACTAACCATACTTTAGTTCATGTGGGTGTTTTGCACTAACCGTAGCTATAATTCGTAAAAAATATGTAACAGTATCATTTATATTTTTTATCAGATGTGCTATTGATTATAATTTATTTTTATTTAATACTAACAAGTCCATTTAACTGATTACTTCAGATGTAATTAAATGGACTACCTACTTAACCAATACATTATCTAATTAAAATGTTCTTCATGATTACACATATTTTAATTAACTCAATTCTTTAAAGTTATCCTCAAATATTCAAATCGAACCCGAAAATCAATAAATAATTTGACATCGGTACATTACACAAGTTGAATGGTAATTGTGAGTCTCATTATGTCAGTGATTGGCATATACAACTACATACATATATACGGTATAGCCGCACCGTATCTATGTCCCCATTTACACCACAAACTCTGCACTGCCGCTAATAATTCTCCAAAGTTTTAAGCTAATTACACTTGGTGGTATTTTTAATTGCCAATCCGCAAAATTACAGGCAAACCACAGGGTTCGCTCTGAACGAGATGGCACGCATTAGTCAAGAAGGAAGGTTGACAAATAAAATGTATTGTACGTCCCCAATATGAAGTGCGAAAGTCATTAGCGAATTTCTACGTGCGTGCAACGCTCTTGGTCAAGTTGAATTAGGCAAAATTTGTACTTAAAATAAAGCAAGCAATCAACGCGGTTTATACTAGCAAATAGCATGAGCTGTGTTCATAAAATTAATTGCTGGAAAATGTTAAAAATTGCCAACATAAATTATTTGATGGTTTCACTATAGGCCGCCCATTGCTTCATGCCTTTGTTGCTACTACAAGTATTAAAGTATCACAAAATTTATGCTGCTGGAGCAAATGGTACGAAAGAAGTGCTAAGAAAAAGAAAAATCTTCAATTTTTATCTGGTGGTGGCAAAAAACCGACACGGAATAAAATGACAAACAATTGGGGTGGTGCCAACAAATGGCATCAAATAATGTGACTCCGCCAAAGCAATCTGAATTGAAGTTAACAAAAGACCATTCGAAGCAGTGGGGTGAAACAGAAAATAAAATTATTAAAACGAATAAAGACATTTTCTTTAATAAATATTATTTAAGAACTAAATATATAGCTAATACAAATTTAACAATTGAATGGTATTTAGAAATATATATATTGTTTATATATACGAGAGTACTAAACATAGAATGCAACATCTGCTCAAACACATTACTGGGATATCAAAGATTTCATGTCCATATCTCTTGATGAATAGTGAATATTAAGAATATGATTTATAAAATCCACATTAGGAGTCTCTTTTTGCTTTCTCTGGAAAAAAATAGAACAGCAACCATTGTACAAAAAGCTCAAAAGAGCAAAACCGCAAAGCAAAGCAAAGGAAAGAGTGAACCCAGTTTTCGTCATCAGGTCCATAAAATCCTTACCAAAGGTGGTAAAAATATTCTACGATTATCGCACCGAACGATTTCGTACAATATTCAAAACTTTATTGAATTATCTAAAATTTTCAAAACAATTTTTAAAAGATTAATATTGCTGAATAAGCTACAATAACACGATTTGGGGAAGGTATGAATAATGAGTTCACAGATTAGAAAAGGTATGAAAAGTAATGGTAATTAAGACAACATTTAATATTTTTTTTTAAATATAACAACTACAAAATTGTGCAAAGAAATTAATTCAAATTTTGGTTTCGAGAAAACACTGTGCCGCCTAGCAATTGGGCGACTTTTGACATAAAAGTTATAAAAGTAAAGTAGAAATATAGGAAAAAAGAGACTAAACACAAAGAGCGTCAACAGTAAGCAAATACATAAATCCATAAGACAAGCAAACCAGATGCGCGAAGATAGCGGAATCTGCAAACAACACTAAACACCATTCGCGCTTAATGAAGCTAATTAAATGGCCAAGCAACAAAATGAGGATGTATTGCCACGCTAAGAATATACTACAAGTATATATACATATTTATTTGTATATATGCCATTGCTGTGCTTAACTGCCAAAAGTGATTGCAGAAGGTACAAGACTTAATTTCAATTGCATTAAGGAAATGATGACAAGTAACTACAACAAATGAACTCAAAATTGAACGCAAATACAACTGGAGTGAAGCAAAGCCAACTGCTGTATGAAAAAATACCATAAGAATTATGGGACTTCATCAACATTAATGCTGATTACATGCGATAAAATAATACGTCAACTACTTACTTGCTACTCGATTAGTACACAGAAGGTTGAACGGAAACTTTGTTATTTAACCAAATTCAAATATCCAAAGGCGGTAAGAAAAGCTGGTCCAACTATTGCAAAGTTTGTATCATTAATTGGAATTCAAAGTTTAGCTGGGGAGTATCGTTGGTCATATTAGTTATACCAACGGTGGAGGGAAAATATTTATTTTTTTCCCTTCACTAACTTTCCATTTTCATAATTCTTTTTGTACACCACAATTAGGTGAAAGTCAAAATTCTGTAAAATGTGTAAAATTGGGTTTTCCAATAGGTATTGTATGATTTCTAACTGTCGTTTGGTTTCATCATGGAAAGAAACAACGTGTTTACAACTTATTCAATTTTATTGTTAAAAAATAATAAATAATTAATAAAATTATAAGTCTCCAACGGCAGTAAAAAACTAATCTCAATAATGGATTATATGTAATCTAATCACTTCACATTTTTTGTCGGAACATGGTGGCTTTCGCTGCGGTGGTAACCTCCACACTCGACTAAAATTTTTGCCTGGCGAGAAGGGTTGCAAATAATTGAATTAACACTTTTTTTTTTAGTTTTTTGATTCCAAAAGTTTGAATTAAAATAATTTCCAAATTTCTAATTTCAAATACAGTATTGGAAAAAAATTTAATTCGAATGAAAAAGAAGAAGGTAAGTTCGAGAGCAATCGAACATTATATGCTCTCGCAAGGATCAAAGCCAAGACAATTATTTCGTGTATTACATTTATTATTCAACGGAATTGTGAAAAGATTACAGTCATTTTTGATAACGTTATAATTTTTATTATATTATAGGTCGTAAACACTTTTACTCTCTTACTATACCTTGCTTCATACCGAGATATGAATTATATATATTATCATTAACGTGGTTAAATCAAATGAGATATACTATATATGATATTAACTCAACCAGAAATTTGAAATTTAACATATTTGGCATATGGGGAACAAATCAACCCCTGAACCGGAATGCAGTATTAAAGATAATGGGCTTAGATCTCCGTTAAACTGATTGAATTCATAATCCCCGCTAAAGCACAGTACGTTTATGAAACCATTAAAATATCTCATACAGTGAGCAACATAAATGTGTTAGAGTCAATCTACATAAACGGAAGTTAATATATTGGGTGTATTTCGCACATATTATTTCTAAACAAGTAAGGAAGGGCTAAGTTCGGGTGTCACCGAACATTTTATACTCTCGCACAATAAAGTGATAATCGAGATTTCATTATCCGTCATTTACATATTTTTTTATTTTGCTGTAAAATTATTTAGAATTAAATTCTGAGAGATTTACCGATATTTTCGGTGAAAAATTAGGTTAGGTTAGGTTAGGCACTGAGTTTTTCGTGTTCGATATAAGGGACCTTGAAAAGTTATAGTCCGATCACGAAAATTTTTCCACAAGGGATACCTCAGCTCAAATACCGTATTTGTGTAAAGTTTTATTCCGCTATCATCATTGGTTCCTAATGTATATATTATACAGAGAAGGCATCAGATGGAATTCAAAATAGCGTTATATGGGAAGAAGGCGTGGTTGTGAACCGATTTCACCCATATTTCGTACATGTCATCAGGGTATTAAGAAAATATTATATACCGAATTTCATTGAAATCGGTCGAGCGGTTCCTGAGATATGCTTTTTGGTCCATAAGTGGGCGACGCCACGCCCGTTTTCAATTTTTAAAAAAAGCCTGGGTGCAGCTTCCTTCTGCCAATTCTTCCGTAAAATTTTGTGTTTCTGACGTTTTTTGTTAGTCGGTTAACGCACTTTTAGTGATTTTCAACATAACCTTTGTATGGGAGGTGGGCGTGGTTATTATCCGATTTCTTCCATTTTTAAACTGTATATGAAAATGCCTAAAGGAAACGACCCTATAGAGTTTGGTTGACATAGCTGTAGTAGTTTCCGAGATATGTACAAAAAACTTAGTAGGGGGCGGGGCCACGCCCACTTTTCCAAAAAAACTACGTCCAAATATGCCCCTCCCTAATGCGATCCTATGTGCCAAATTTCACTTTAATATCTTTATCTATGGCTTAGTTATGACACTTTATAGGTTTTCGGTTTCCGCCATTTTGTGGGCGTGGCAGTGGGCCGATTTTGTCCATCTTCGAACTTAACCTTCTTATGGAGCCAAGGAATACGTGTACCAAGTTTCATCATGATATCTCAATTTTTACTCAAGTTACAGCTTGCACGGACGGACGGACGGACGGACAGACAGACATCCGGATTTCAACTCTACTCGTCACCCTGATCACTTTGGTATATATAACCCTATATCTGACTCTTTTAGTTTTAGGACTTACAAACAACCGTTATGTGAACAAAACTATAATACTCTCTTTAGCAACTTTGTTGCGAGAGTATAAAACAAAACTATAATACTCTCTTTAGCAACTTTGTTGCAAGAGTATAAAAATGGTGGTGAATTACTGCTTTTTTCGGAAAAAGTCAACACAAACATAAGACATGCTCTTATAAAAAAAAAAAAAACAAACACACCTCACGCTTTGATTGATATTTTCGGTAAAAAGTCAGCCAAAGGCACTGCTATCCGCATTTTGGTATCTCGGGTCTTAAAAAGATAATGTCCGATTTTAACATTTCTCGTATCAAAAATGGGTCAACATAAAGGTAATATTTGGTAAAAGTACTATTCCAGTAAAATGACAGAATAGCGGAATAAGAATATTTTAAATGGCTATAAATGGGAAGGAGGCTTGCTTGTAGTTCGATTTCGCTAATTAAAGTTAGTAATTCGAACAATTTGATGACAACGGCGGAAGAGTTGCATATCGTTGCTTTTGCACCGTTTTCTCTGCAATTCGGAGATCTCAATAATTAGGCGATGCCTGCCAACTCAGCTGCTTCATGCACTTTCAATCGGTAGTCTTTCTATACGAAATCAAGGATTCGTATCCTATTATATTACGTGGTAAACGTTTTCGGGACCCTTAGATAGAAAATAATGTAGGTTTTGCACTGCGACCTATGGTTTATTGTGCTCTCACCTATATCACATTTCTGGCCAATCTAGAAGTAGGGGTTCTGGAGTTTCCTGTGCCATGTCGCAAAACCGACAGTTTGCGTAAGAGAATATGCCAATGTTGGATTAGTGCTTCTTTAGACTGCAGTGCCCTGTATAGAGGGGGAAGATTGATCATATCCCTAAATCTTATAAGGTTGTACGCTCCCAGTAGTAGCTTGGCTTGGCACATACCTGCTGTCTGCTGCCAGTGCCATAGATTCCCCACTTTCTCCTTCATGCGAAGCAACTCCTTTATGGTTCGGGACACTTAAGTGTTGCCAATCAAAACCGACGTGCGATAAAAGCGTTTATTGGCAAATTCTTTTATCAAAATATTTGATTAATTCGATATGAGTTACCTGCTCTTTGAAACAAATCTCAGGTGAATCATTAGACGAACCATCTCATTAACTCATCACCACAACTTCAATAGAGTCTATATCAGAAAATTAATCCTTTTGAATATACATAAATTGAGTACATTTTGACATTTCGCTACTTCATATTTTGATTGATTAGTTGAAAGTGAAGGTAGAAAATGCTAGACCAAATTATGCGCTATCGAAAAACTCGTTGAGTTGATAGCTTTTTTATATTTTTTTTCAAGCTATCAGCCTTAGAAGGACTAGAATTTTGAGAACCTTGAAAGGTTAGAGAAAGCTAGTGATTTTCTATGGTAATGTTTTAACGCTTTATCATCCACCAATTGTATGAAGTTGAGACCTTAGAAAAAAGTGCCCTGCAATGATATTTAATTCCTTCTATTCTAAAAGACATGCTAGTAAATAGTAGATTTCTTCAACAGCACAGTCTGTAGCTGTATATTTGGTCCATTTTTCTATGATGGAAAACAATATATTGATTTAATCTCCAGTTTTGCAAATACTCGTACATCCATTTCGTGTGATTAATTCGTGCTACAAATGCTACTAACAAGTTGTTTTTAAACAATTTTATTTTGTGGTAGAAAATTCGAAAATTAAATTATCTTTGTCTCATTGTGTTTATTTGCTGACGTCACAAACTGACCAAATTATGTATACACCCCTCTTGCAAAACTTTATATCACCACTGGGTGTCCAGTTCGCTACTTCAAGCAAAAATGCAACTTGAAACTTTAACAAACCTTCGAATATATTCCGAAGAGAAAGTGAGAAAGGGGCATCTAGCTACTTGCAACAAAATCAAGTTGTAGCAGACAATCTGGGAAATGACAAACGGTAAAGTTTCTGACTTTGACCAAGTAAGTGTTGAAGTCACACAGCTGCATGTACACATAAGTATTGAGGTACGCTTGTATGCACACATGTACATAGTAAGTAGCGGAAGAAGCTTAGAAGTAAAAGGAAGCAACTCCATTTCGTGCATCCTTCCCTACGAATATATGCATTTTCTCCAACAACTTCCTTCCTCTAATATTTAGTCACTCTCTCTCGCTGCTGCACAAATTTTTGCTGTCCCTGACTTATTTTGTAAGCTCCTTATAAACACTTTTAAGTACCACTGGAAAAATAACCGCCCTTACCGCTTAATAAAGCTCCACTTACATAATAATTACACTGTGAGAAGAAAAGTTTTGCGACACGCAGGTGGCAACGAACGCTTAAATGGCGGAGGCGACTTTTGGCAACTAATTGCATGTGGAAAGTTAAGTTCGAACAAAAGCCTTAGTCTAAAGTTTTACACAATAGCCTGCCAATGCAAGTACGTAGGTTGCTAATCAATAGCTTACTGTCTGTATAAATTTAGAGAACCCCCGATAACTTAAGCTCAACACAAAGAACAAGAAAATTATGTTGTAGGGGATTATTTTTAACAAAAGAGAAATAATACTTCCTTCTAGCGTGGGCACATTTCATTTTATTTGTCAGTTAAGTTTTAGTGTAAACAATTTCATGAATAAGTTTGACGACTTTTATTTGTGATTCTTTGTTTTTGATATTCGCCTATCAATGGTCACAAGTTCAAGATTTGACTGACAGATCAGTCAAGTTCAAGATTTGACTGACAAATATCATTTATTGCTACGCTTTGTGTAAATATTAAGTTTAATCTGAAACTACAAAAAAGTTTCTTTTCAATTAGAGACCAATACTAATATAGAAACGGTTTATTCTGAAGTCAGACCTAACCTGAAACTTTAGTTTATAGGCCCAAGCGATTGTTTTCCAATCGCAGACCAATCGTCGAATTTAGACCAATTTTGCAGCAAAAGACATATTGTACCACCAAAATTATATCGAAAAGTTCGTACTCTTCTTAAATTCTTTTCTATAAATCGGTATGAACAGCCCCTCCGGCTCCTGATCAGTGTTTACCTGCTGATTTTCTAGAAGACGGATTAAATTTAAAGACATTTGGATGCGTTTTATTTTAAATCATATAATAATTAATAATAAAATTTATATTAACTACTCTTTCTCCACTCTTTCACAAAATACAGAAGTTTTCATACACTCCTTTAAAATGATATACATATATGATGTATAATTACAACAAATTAATAAAAATTCACTATTCAAGCGCGAAAGTTGTATACTTAATTTTTTCTAGTGTCATTAAATATAACCTGTAGGGCTAAATTATAAAGGCTTGACAAGTTTTGCAAGCCAAAAACTATTTTGTGGATTAAAGCTTAAAAACTTTCTTTTCTGACTTTCAAACTTTAAAATTTGTCAAATGTTTTGACACGAGTTTTTAACAATTAATCAATGAGCTTTTTCTTTTTATTTAACCATTAATAACTGTAGCAATGACAGAAATGCAACATTGCTTTTTAAACTCAGTTTTATTATTCACAACTGTAAACTTCACCTTCACCGCAGCTACCTACTTCAAATTGTTAAGTATAGCCTTGAACGCAACTCTTGTTTGCAGCACCACTTTTATTTTCCTTAGAATTCAATAAAAACAGAAACCCAAGAGGAAAACGGTATAATTTTTACTTGCTGACGAGTTCGGAGAACAATTTTAATTTGCGAAATTAACAAGACTATTTTTATTCCTAATTATAAAGGCATGTTATTGGTCAGTTTGTATGGCAGCTATATGCTAAAGCATTTCGATTTGAACAGTTTCTTCAGAAATATCTCCTTGCACAATAATCTATTCCGAATTTTGTTAAGAAATCTCGCCCAAAGAAAACAAATTTCCATTAATGGGTTTGGTTTACATCGTACAGTTTGTATGACAGCTATATGCTATAGTGGTTCGATATCGGCGTTTCCGATAAATGTCAGTTTCTTGGATAGAAAATGATATATGCAAAGTGAGGGATTGTTTCGCGTATATACCGACGGATAGCCGGACAGCACTAAATAGACTTACCTCTACAGACTGATGTTATAAATATCATGACAAACTTAATACACCCCGCACTGGGTATAAAAATCAGACAGGATGATGAAAACAACTATATTGGACAAGTGTATGTATGTATATATAGAAACTTTAGGATGATTTCATGCAATTTCAGCAAAAAACGATTGTAATATGTGATTATACTAGTACAATTAATATGTAGTGAGCTGTTGCGAGAACTAAATAAAATCTGGTATAACTTTACCCGTATTAACTAATTTATTATTAAACTATGAATGCTTGGTTTCAATAATTTTGATATATAAAAGTTACACAATGTCATATCTAATTCAATATATCATATCATAAAACGGGTATATTAAGTTTTCCACCCAAGGAAACGCCGGGGAAGTATAAAGTAAAGGATGATCTAAGTAGCAGTACTTTCTTCAATAGCCTTTTTTGTCGTATTACTTTTGTTCAATATTGTTTGGCATTTCATCATGGAAAGACTTACTTCTGAACAACGTTTACAAATAGTAAAACTCTGCTACGTCCATTTCCATTTAGTAAATAATGTATTTCGCGCGCATCGCTCAAGTTATGGTCAACTTAATCGGCCTACGCACTATTCTAAACATCACCACCCATTTTGAAACCAATATTCACTATAGTATTTGTCCTAGTAGACCAAGTCGAGCACGCAGTGAAGAAAATATAGCAGTCGTAGCTAAGACTGTACAGAAAAGTCGTGGAAAGTCTATTCGGCACCGTTCGCAGCAACTCGTCGAGATCTTAAATTGAAAGCCTACAAAATACAGTGCAAGAACTGAAGCCGCTCGACCTTCCCAAGCGATATCGCTTCGCTCTGTGGGATCTTGAAAAGTTCCAAGAAGATTCTACGTTTTCGAGCTAAATTTTGTTCAGCGATGAGGCCATTTCCAGCTGAATAGGTATGTAAATATGCAAAATTGCGTCATTTGGGACGAAGAGTAAACTGAAGAGATTCAAGAGCAATAATTAGGAAAAATAAAGGTTTGATTTGGTCATTGGTGAATATTTCTTCAAAGGTAATGCCAGTGAGAACGTAACCGTCAAAGGCGACCGTTATCGCGAAAACCGAGTATTTGATGGCTGAAATTGAAGCTCATGATCTCGGCAACATTTGATTTCAACAAGGCAGCTACACCTCACATACATCACATCAATCAATGGATTTATTGAGAGAACAATTCGGTGTTCACGTTTGGGCCGGTAGATTGGACTCCAAGATCGCATGATATCACACTATTAGACTTTTTCCTAAATTCTACGCGGACAATCCTGCTTCGATTCTGGCCATGGAGTAAAACATCATGCGTGTCATTCGCCAGTTACCAGTCGACATGCTCGAACGAGTCCCAAAAAACTGGGTTCAAGGGGTGGACTATCTGAAAAGTAGACAGAATGTAGGGAACTTCGAAATGGGAGGTCCACTAATAGTACATAGGGTTTGTTTGGAAAGTAATAGGACTGAGTCGATTTGAAAATTTTTATTGAACAAATCGTTGAAATTCTTTAAAAACTTTCAAAATAGACTTCTTCTGCGTCGATGCAGCGCTGCCAGCGCGATTTTCAAGCATTGAAGGCGTCATAGCGGCATTCTCCGACCTCGAGAGCCGAGGTACAAGCTGCTTGGATTCGCTCTGTCGTCTCAAGGTGCTTGCTTTTCATCGGCCTTTTTAGTCAAGGAAACTCGACACAGGTGTCTTGTCAAATGTGATTACGTTATTCAAAAATTGGGGGTCACTTTCACACATGTTCAAATTTTCTTGGCACACTTATACTCGCCGCAATTTCTGGTCGTCAGTGAGCACTTTTGTGACCAACTTCGCGCACACCTTTGCATATTCAAGTAATCCTTCACAATGTCATGAACCACAGATTTTAATAAATTTAATATCTAGGCAATTAAACCAATACTTCGCCGAAGGTCTGAGTTCAAAACTTTGCGAGTCACATTGTCGGTGGCTGTAGAGGTCGCAGGTCGCCCAGCACGGTCTTCATCAGCAACCTCTTCCCGGCCCTCCAAAAAGTTCTGGTGCCACCGAAACACATCACTTCTTGACAAAGAAACATCTGAGTAAGCCCGCTTGAGCTTATTAAAGGTCTCTGTCACAGATTACCTCTGCTCTAACGAACGCTGCATTTTCGGCTTGCACCACTCACAGAAACATGTCTTCCTGACACTCTAGGTGCTCGAAGACAACTGGCCAGCCAATTAAGATTATTTGACTTAATGTCCTCTGTTTTTCCAAAATATTTACTACTTATTTTAAAACTTAAAGAATTTCTTAAAAAAACTGTTCACTAGTAAACTGAGTAACTTATGTGGACGAAAAATGTCCGAATATTTTTCTCTGCCACAAAATCTAACTCATTTTACATAGGAGTAGTTATATCCATTTAACTATCTGACTTTATTATACTTATAAATGATTTGGTTCCCTCTCTCCCTTTTGACTACGGAATCCACAAATCGTTTGCAGTTTAGAATATTTATATGCAATAATAGTTCATCAAAAAATATAGAAACGTACATTTCCAAATCACTTAAATCTTTTAAACCAATTCACAAAAGCACTTACCCCAGCAGCACACACAAACTTTTGAATTGTTGAGTAAACTGCACTCACTGAGCATGTTCCACTGCTTTTTGTTTCTTGCAGTACTTTCACTCCTGTTCGTGCTGTATAACCGCAAACGCAAGACAACGAAGAAGAAACGTGCCGGCCCGGAAAAGGACGTACGTGAGACTGTTATCAGTTATGACGATGAAGGTGGCGGCGAAGACGACATGACAGCATTCGACATAACACCACTGCAAATACCCATTGGCGCCGGCGGTAATATGCCACCAGATATTGCCACCTGCAAGATGCCAATAATATGTGAGTAGAGATTGTGGCAGGAAATTCAATACACTGTATCATTGTAGTTATGAGTAAATGTGCTTGCAACCACGCCACAGATGCAGCTAAAATAAGAGCACGTAAAATATTATCGGATTACGCAATGATAGAATAAGTTAATCTAGTACATAGGTATTTTTGTTTATGTATCCGAAAATATGTGCCATTACATAACTCAATTTTGGATCAATACTAATACATACCCGCTACTCTCTGTAATTAACAGATCCCGTTATGACACTATTGCCCGGCCAAGAAGTGAATGTCGGCTTCCTGATGGAGGAGCGCAAGAAACGCTTCGACAAGGACCCGAATGCGCCACCGTTCGACGACCTGCGCAACTTCACCTTCGAGGGCAGCGGTAGCATAGCCGAGTCGCTGAGCTCTTTGGCCTCAGGTGCGTACCGGCACACTCCGACGACCGTCGCCACCACTTCATTCATGCACTGTAATTTTTGCTAATGTTGTTATTGCAATTAAAAGCAATAAAACAACAAATCTATATATTTTGTCGCGTCACCTACTTACTCGTATTTTCTTGCAGGCACCGACGATGAGAATCAAGACTACAACTATTTGACGGGCTGGGGGCCGCGCTTCAATGCGCTCGCCGCAATGTATGTGCATCACGACCGCACGAAGCTAACGCGCGTAGTGGCGACAAACGAAGTGGCTATAACTTCAGCTGCAGCGGCTATAAAGGCAAGCACGACACCCAATATGCTGGCCGTATCGACGGGCATGGTTGTGGGTAGCAATTCGGGCATGTTGACAAAAACGACAGCCGCAGTAATTGAAGAAGAAGATGAAGATGAGGAGGACGAGGATGAGGAGGAGGGCAACGTGGCGTTATAAAATAAGGCAATGCAGACATCCGCAGATCATGGGCGATGCGTACGTACAAGTCGCAGCAACTAGCAGACACACAAGCCTACATCAAAAATTTCACTCGAATCAAAGGCAACTCAACAAAATATGCCTTTGCTACAAGATCTCTTCCAACAGATGCTTGTGGGGACGCCTTCGTAGCTGCTTACGGTAATGTGCGAGTATGTGCTCGTTCGTATGTGTTCGCTACGAACCGTATGGGGTAATTAAGGTCAAAGCAAAGGAAATGTATACAACTAGTGTGAGTGAAGTTTCGGCTTGTGCTCATTAGCTCCGCATAAAATCAAAGAAACAATCAAGCAAAGGAACTGAAAGAGAATGCTGTTAAAAAAGATTTGCAAGGAATTTAAAATACATTTGAAAGAAAAAAGCTGCTTTTGGCAGACTACACTGCGATTCACAGGCATTTAAGGCAGCATTTTCTTCGCTTGACTTGAAATAGCACACCTTATGCGAGAGACGACTGAGGAGAGGTCGAAAACGATAAATCGGCGTTAATTATGTATCGTCAAAAAGATATATACGTATCCATGTGTGCAAAGGGAAATGTGAAAGTCGCCAACTCAATTGTAAAATAGTTTGTAAATATTTTGAATGAAAACCGAACTAATAATAATGATAATGTTAAACTAATATTAAAAAAAATGGTAAGCATTGATGTAATTTTAAATTCCAATAAATTACAAATACAAATAAGCGTGTGTAGGGGTGGTAGCATAGTGCGAACGACTACTAGTATAGTTAAATCAAATTTAACTTAATTTTATGCTAAGCAAGTAGTTATACGATACCTACATGAATAAAAATCAAATCAAACTGTTTAAATAAATAATTTAGTGATAAAAAATAAAAGAATAATAAAAATAATAGATAATAGATATTACACTATGCTGACATATAATAAAATAATTATAGTTAATATCTAAAAAAGTGAAAACGAAATATTTCTGCATTTATTAGAACAAGCATAAACATTAATTTATTAAAAAAAAAGAATGTAAAACTAAAAATAAAAAAAACATTAAATTTACTTATATATAATACAATATGTAACAGTGAAATCAAAATGGAATTAATGAACACTAAAATAAATTTAGTTATTGAATTGTTAGTTAGCAATAAGGATATTGATTTTTTAATAATAACGATAAAATGGTAATTCAAAAATATAAACAAACAAAAAAGAAACAAAAACAACATTTGCATTTAATTTCGCTTAATGTCACATAGACGCATTTAGGCGCATTTAAGCGCAAAAACAGGTAAGCATTGCAAAGCACACAACCACACAAAGCGCCAAAAGCAGAAAAATACAAAAGCAAAAAAGATGTTAGCCAAAGCCATCACATCAGCACGTCATCAGGAATTAGTTCCAGTTGTTGCCTGCTATTTTGTGTGCTGCTTGCTGCCTCTTTTGCTTTAGCTTTATTTGCCTTCATGCCTATTGCCTTTTCTTGTGCTTAATGATCCTTTGAGGCGAGCACCGTAAGCGCCATCACAACACAGTTCCAACTAATCAGCCAATCGCCCAGTGCGCTGCCAGTCGAATGTCACATAAAATGTCACTCAAACGTGAAAAGGCACGAGCCAGTGTCGACTGGGTGAGAACGGAAACTGCCGGCGCGTAAAAAGGAAAGTTACGGCAAAGGCAACAGAAAGCAGAACTGCAAAAATTAAAGTCCTTTTCAGTACTAAGCATGTTTATTATTTTAAAAAAATTCCGCTTTAAGCGTGAAATATTTATTTCTTGCACATAACTAAACTTTAGACCAACTTACTAGTTTGCGAACATTTTACTTTAGAAAGATTACAAAATACTTGTATAATGTAGAACAGTTTGCTTTTCGGATTCCTCTGCCTACCTACTTGATTCTGCTTTATATATTGCTATTCACTTCCGCAAAAATTTGTTTCCATATTTTTAGATTTCCACAGGCTATATTAAATTTACAGTGAAATGTATAACACTCAGAAGGAAAGGGGGTCTCTGACCCTATAAAATATGTATGTTGTAAATTATCAACATGATGAGCTGAGTCGATTTAGTCATGTAAGTCTGTTTGCCTGCATATACGGGAACTAGTCCTTCAGTTTTGGAGATTTTGATCTGAAATTTCGCAGGGGTCCTTTTCTTCAAGAAAGCTACTTCTGTTTTGATGACATATTTTCACGAAATTCGAACGGTACAATCTCAGCAGAAATTTTTCAGATCAGAGACTGTAGCATATAGCTTCCATACAAACTGATAAAATCGATCAAAATGAAGATGGAGATCTTTTTGCCCTCCTATGTTATAACAAATGCACCTGCGAAGGATCTTAAAACTTCAGTGCAACCTTTTTCTTGTATTTTACGTTCCCTTGTTGTTTAGATATGGCATAATTCAAAAACATACATATGCCTGTGCTATTCTTACAATAACCCTTAAGTTGGCAATATATTGATCCTGGGCCTAATTTGCACTTCAGTCCATTGGACGGTTGACTCTGTAGTTGAATGTCTTGTATCAACACAGTAAAAATTCCGAGATATTTTACTTTTATTCTGATAAAAGGACGGACGGACAGACAGACATCCGGATCCGGACTCGACTTGTCATTCTGATCTTTCATGTATGTATATATAATATAACTATAACATTCTAATATTATATATGTATATTCATTATTGGATAATATTCGACTGAATAGACCACGTCCAAAACGCAGTGAAGAAAAGATAGCAGCCGTAGCTGAGCATGTACACGAAGACTGTGGAGAGTCGGTTCTGCGCCGTTCGCTCCAACTCGAACTGACGTATGGAACGACTTGACGCATTTTACGTCGAGATCTTAATTGAAAGTGTACAAAATACAGGTTGTACAAGAACTGAGGCCGCTCTATCTTTCCAAGGTACATCGCTTTTCTCTTGAAAATTTCCAAACCGACGTTTTTGAACCAAATTTTGTTCAGCGATGAGACCGATTTCTGAATGGGTATGTAACCAAGTTAAAGTGAAGAGATTCAAAAACTATCATATCATCCAGAAAAACCAATGTTTTGGTGTGATATTTTTTTCAAAACTTATTCCGGAGAGAACCAAACCGTCAATGGAGATCCTTATTGCGCCATGATAACTGGCTATTTGATGCCTGAAATTGAAACTCGTGATCACGGCGACATTTGGTTTTAAGAAGACGGCGTCACCTCGCATCAATTAATGAATTTATTGAGAGAGCACTTCGGTGAGAAAATAGTTTGACATTTTGGGTCGGTTGATTGGCCACTAAAATCTCGTGATATTTTTTTCTATGGGGATACGTAAAGTCTATGGGGACAATCTCGCTTCAATTCAGGCCTTGGAGCTAAACATCGCGCGTATTATTCGCCAGTTAGCAGTCGAAATACTCGAACAAGTCATCAAAAATTGGACACTATGGACCATCTGAGATGTAACTCCGTCAACATTTGAAAGAACTAATCTTCAAAAAATTAATGCCAAATAATGTTTTTTCGAATGATAATAAACATTCCCAAGTACATTTTAATTTTCTGTATTTTTTCATTAAAAACGTAGGAACCCTCGAAATAGATCACAACCTTGTAGCAACAAGTTGCAAGAGTATCTTATAAAAATTTGCCAAATCGAACAATAACCAGTTACCGGAAATGTGGACCCTACAGCTTATGGCAGATTTTTTGTCGAAAATATAGGTCAATGTGTGAAATATTAATTGATATTAGGAGAGAATCATTTCCTAATATAAGGTCTCACTATATTTAATTTAGCCTCCTCAGTTAAGGTTATTTCAGGTATATTTCATTTGAGGACGATTTTAATATAATTTGCGCTAACGGGAAATCAAATATAGTTATTAAACTAAATGATGATATATCTTAATAAAAATATCAATCTCGATTGTAGTTCATTCACAATTTCGTCGACTAATGAATGTTTATTCTTTCGCAAAATTGTTTGATACTAGGTTATGCCAACACCTGAATAATTCCCAAGCTTTGGTCCTTACAAGTTACAAAAGTATGAAACGAACTTAGCCCTTCCTTATTTGTTTAATATAAAATTTTGACAGCATTTGGAATAACTTCGCTGTTGTTCGATTGCAGCCAAACTAATCCCTTCCTTACTTGTTCGATGTAATAATACTTAGAATCGGTACTCGTATTGGTGATAATGGATCCGTCATACAAAAAAGTATTTAAATTTTGAATCCTCGGTTGTGATGTTGATGAAATTAATATTCAGATAATATGTATATAATTCTATGAATACTTATACATATATACAATAGTGCAATAACATAATGGGGCATAATGAGCTTTGCTTATGTATATATTCCACATATACATATATACGAGTATATACACATTGTCAATAATGTTTTTAATTAATTTCAAATATTTAGTTTTTTCTGAGAAAAAGTAACAGCAAATCAATTCATTTAAAATCAGTGCAATATCAACTTAAAATGTGCATTGTTTAGTAGCCAAGAGGAATTAGTTTGTTTATCAATATTTCGGAAATTAAATTAACGCCGAATAAACCTACGCATCGGAAAACAGAGAAAAAAGGAAAAACAAAACGACTGCAAAAACAGCGAAGCCATTTGACCGTATTAACAAATATTTGCTAATAAATAGATATTTGCACATAAAATACATACATTTTTATTTATACTATAATTCAATCTGATTGAAGGCTGATCCAACAACACAAATATAAGCGAACATGCTAAATACTAGGGTTGGTATAAAATATCAATGGTAGAAAAGATATTTATTGATTTCCTTGTATTCGCTTATTTAAAGTGTAATTCTATAAGCAGTCTCTAGTCACTATTTCAGACATTTGAGCTAAAGTCTCAATTTATGACAAGTTACTATTCACTAAACAGTCTGTTGCGTTCTTCTTCTTCTTCTTTACTGGCGTAGACACCGCTTACGCGATTATAGCCGAGTCAACAACAGTTTCTTCTCTTCGCTACGTGGCGCCAATTGGATATTCCAAGCGAAGCTAGGTCCTTCTCCACTTGGTCCTTTCAACGGAGTGGAGTCTCTTGCGTTAGTCTCAAAATATTGACTCAAATTTGAGACCTGATAGTTAGCTGGTCGCAAAACTAAAAAGAACTCTTGTTCGCCATTTTGAATACACTGAATAGAGATCGGTTGGTTCCTTAATGAGAAACTATAAAGTTTTTAGTGATTTTCAAGATACGGATAGGCTGGATACTCTTTTACGTTATTAATTCTTTTGTTACATGGAGAGAAGATGTATAACATCTATTATTTGAGATATAAGTACTTTAATTTTAATTCATATCACCAAACCATCCCGTTTAATTTATTAAATATTTACAATACATATCACAGTTATCCCAATTGGAGTAAGGAGCGACTGAAAACAGTTCATCTCTATTGCAGTTGTTGGGTATCTTCTAAGGTCTGACTTGTCGAACGTTTCTTATTACATCATTCAGATATGTAGTCCCACCGTAGTAGAGGTAAATAAAAAAGTTAGATCGTGCAGAAAACTTACATCGCTGCTTGCCCTTAATCAGCCCAGTCTCGAACGGAGCTTACAGATACCTGCCGCCCTCCGTAATACGACAAGCTTACTTACATAGCGGAGAATATGTTTTCCTCTATACTCTTGGATCTAAAAATGAACTAAAGGTAAGACAAGTAAGAAACGGCTAAGTTGTGGGGCAACCGAACACTTTATACTCTTGTAACTTGCAAAGTCACCCCGAATTTCGAAAATCTTTATATTAAGTATATGAGGGCTAAGGGAAGTATTTCGTCCCCTAAAATGCAAAATAACGTATAATCAAAAAAATCGAAATAAAGTGCTTCATTGATTATGATTCACTGCTTCATAATGCATACATATAAATACATATGTCTAACATTTTAAGGTTCTGCAATCAGCAATCATTGCAATCATTTTCACAATAGAACAAAATAATACCACGTACTAAATTTTATCGAAATCAGTTGGACGAGTCTCGAGATATGGGGTTTCACCTAAAAGTGGGCGGCACCACACCCATCTTCTAATTTTCACATAGGCTTTCATAAAGCTTTTTCATACCATCTCGGTGGCAAAATTAAATGTCTCTGGCGTATTTAGTTATTGTTTTATCGCGCTTTTGGTAGTTTTTAACAGTACCGGAGTTACCCCGATTTCATTCATTTTCACACTGTCGGTAAAGGTTCTTGCAAGATTTGTATTTCGCAAATAGCCTTATAACAGCCAGTGCAAAGGTCTTAATCTAGGCCTACCTCCAGAAAACAACAACATCAGCCGGCAGCGGGAGCAAAGCCGAGTAAACAGAGTTTCGCTGCAAAGCATGAAGGTAAAACATATGTCAAAAGTGAAGTTCTTGGTAGTACATCTGCCAAAGAAAGGCGTATGTTTACTAAGGACTTCCAAGAATCCATTGATTTGTCGAAAGCTCTTTTACTCAACCCCAAACTTGAATCGCCAGAATCGGCTGCAAAAAGCCAAAAGTTAGCCTAGAAGGGGTAACGCCTACAAAATGGATCGCTGATGTGGCCCAGAACCGTATTATAACTAAATGCAGTTCTGGATAAGAACCATCGCGAAAGAAAAAGTCCCAGAGCCTCTTGAATGGCTACAACCCGACTACTTTAAGACGCTATGATACCCTTCAAATATAAAAAACGTTCCATATAAGAACTTGATTTTGTTCATTCAGTTTGTATGGCTGCTACACGCTATAGTAGTCCGGTCTAAAAAAGTTGTTCAGAGATTGTTGTATTGTGTTGTCGAATTTTATCAAGATATTTTCTCATATAAATAATTTTTCCATTCGCGAGCTTAATTTTGATCGTTCATTTCGTATGACAGCTGTTGCTATAGCAACGCGATATACCGATAGACCGAGATCCTATAAATCATTTGTTACTTAAGTAATGTATATAAGTATTAAAAAACCCCAATGGAATTTCTAATTGATGTGCTTATATTATATTAAAAGAAAGCGTTAGACGTATCGTATATTGGAATAAATATTAGATGTAGTTAACATTTGGTGGGCAAGAATTTACGAACAAGCTTTGAAGCTCACATTTTAAAGTCAAAAAACACAGCATAACCTTCGCGGTTCAAAGCCCTTGTAGAGCCTTTATCGGTCTTGAGGAGAATGTTTCTACTGAAACAATTGGGGATTAGTTCAACGTCATATCCGTAAACCCACGATTCAACGACAGACCCAAGAAATGTTTAAATTCTCAATGTTTTCTGAACACACCTCGCAAATGTCATCAAAAATTTGATGTTTGAATCTAGTAGGGAAAGTGTATTAGATAATACCACTGATTACTGATTTGGTCGATAGAACCTTACTTCCGATGCTCAATAAACCAATTTCACGTTTTGTGGGGAGAAAAGTTGCTATGTGCATAAGATTTCTTTCAGTGACCGCGAGACATATTTCCCAAAAAAAAATTTAATACCGGAAACATGATTTTCAGTTCCTTTTTAGTGATCATCTACGTCTAATTTGTACATTTGGCCACTGCATTCAATACTGGCACACAAAACACGCTATTAAAAAGTATAACTAGTATGCATAAAATTTTAACGGGCTAATTTGTCGTCAATAAAAGTCCAATAAACTCAAAGTTTAATGAAACCAATGTTGAATGCTAATAGTTGCCATGCTGATTCAACTACATATACGTATTATGTTTCGCAATAAAAATGAATCCACAAACCAAGTTAAAGTGGCATCAAAATTTATTTTTGTTGGAAGTACCGTTTTAAATAATAATGATGATAACCTTATAAAATAATTTATTAACAATAAAAAGCGCTTAAGCCTTCCATTTTGAATGCATTTCGAAATCAGCGCAAACTTTCGCATAAAAAATTCATAAAATCAGAAATGAGCAAATGAAATTCATTGATTTAGCACAGCATTCATTGCCACAAGTAGGTCAAAGTGGCGAGGTTTAATGAAAGTTATGGCGAATTTTGGAGGATTACTGTTCTTTTTTCTGGCAAAGCAATAAGCCAATTAATCACAAAATTTTACCATTTTAGCATATTTACACGGGAGTGAAATTTTTTGTAGTGATACCATATATACATATGTAGTACTCGGAAAAAATCAAAAGGCCGAAAAATTTATGAAGTCTGTATGTTTTTCTAAACTGGAACGTTGCAAGAAAGAATTAGGCCCAGCTTCTAGCTAAAGCTGTTATTTTACTTGAATTTAAAGAGAATGTTACTACATGTTTTGTTTATGACTGCTTTCGCTGCAAAGCAAAGTGAGATCGAAAATTGTAGATTGTTCCGCAGCAAACAAATTTGTTTTTACATCCGTCATTTATTCCAATAAATTTAATTCAAAATTTTATGCATTTAAATCTTATTTTTTTGGCTACGGGATATTAAATTGAATTATTTACCGTTATACCTTACATACACATAAACCTGTGTTGCCTTATTGCCAATTTCGCTAAGCTGTTGCAACAGCAAATACATTGGCAATATTAATTCTGCATGAAAATGGCAAAATCATTTGCCCACTCGCCACCGCATAACAACAACCCCGCAAATGCAAATATGCCACAAACATACACATACACACACTCTCCCGTATCCTATTACCTGCGTGTGTACGCGTTAGCCGCACGTTTCCGAGTATTGCACGTGTCGGCAGGCGCGCTTGATGATGTTGCAAACGAAATGCAAACATGGCCAGTAACAACCACAAATGGTCCAGCGCCTAGGTGCTCGTTTGGCGAATACGTGTTGAATGACACAAGCATATTGGTGTGGGCAAGTATAAGCTTGTATAAACGCGGGTATGTATGTCTAACAACAACAAACTCCACTCGTAAACTATCGACACAATCGTCGCCATCCGCATCCGCCCGTGGTTCACATCCGCCACATCCTGCCCGCGAAATCACATGCACATTTGCACTGACCGACTAACTACTAAATGCACTGCACAAATTGTATATTTGTGTACATATGCATGCCGTTCATGCCGTTCATGCCGTTGGTATTGTTATTGTTGCAGCGTCTATGTTATTACTTTGCTGTGTTATACGCACATTGGCAGCATCCTGTTCAATGGACGTTGTGAAATTTGCAAATATTTTTATCCGATCCAATTGTAAGTATTTACCACCGCTGCCGTTTTCATTTTGCGGCAAATCGGCTAAACAAATACGCCACATGCCGTTAGGTGCTGCTGCAGCATTTCGCAACAGTGGCTTTGAAAGGAAATATGTTCGACGAGTTCGCAACTTAAAATTAGTGGATTAATACATCACAGTCAATTCTAGCAGTTAGCAATTTATGCCCGCTCATTCTGGCACTCGTTGCTACTAATTAGGTAATTTCCAGTTATCGGTTTTCACAAAGCAGTGGAAGAACATCTGACCCTTATATAGTAATAAAGATTTCAACGAATGTGCTCGCCGTTCAAATTGAAGGAAGCCAGCAATCGGTTAAATCCGATCTGTGAAATTTTAAATATTTCAATAGTGCGTCAATCAGTACAAGTCGCTTTTTGTTGAGAAGCTTAGAAGGTTAAGTTGGGCTTATACTTGTAGGTTCCTTGTAATGTTAGATGGAGGTTCATTAATAATACGAGTTTATGTTGTTATTATGTCGTTCAGGACGTCAACGCATTTTGCGAAGTTTAATAGAGACTTGTTATCTGATTTTAATCACTTTTCCAATCCTTTGATCTTCTAAGGTTCTATGTAATGTAATCCATCATCTCTCCATGTATCATAGGCTCGCATGTGATGCCAGTAAATTGTAACCTGTGACTAAGCCAACGACCATCCTGCAGTCTTTTCGAGACCATACGAGTAGAATGCTTGAATGCTAAGGCATTCCATCCCACCCTGATCCATTGGCGAGTACTTTCGGTTATTTCATTGTGCATGGTTTTTTGCGACTTGTCCATTTCCTGAAATGGTTTGGCAGTCAAACAGATAATACTTTTGGTGGTATCATCAACTATTTCGTTTCCCGAAACTCCCTTGTGACGTTGAACACAGTATTTGTATCTACTGAATATCTAATTGAAGGCATGTCGTCTTAGAGACTAATTAAACAAACATTTCCTAAAAATTGACGGCTGCTAAGAAAAATGTCGATTTTTGAAGACAATTTTTGACAGCATCAATTCAAAGCTACAAAAAAAGTAGTTTGAGAAAAATTTTCTTTCAAGTTCCTCAAGCTTATTGTTCCATTCATTCGGACTTAACCAGCTGGGTCGTCGTGACCATTACAAATTGAGTTTTGGAAAATCTTTTTAGGACCAATGCTTGAATATTTAATACCCACCTAAATATTATGTACTCAGTCAAGAAGGAAAGAATATTTTATAAGCTTGAAAACAAATTTACCGGTAGAATTTTCTTTACTGACACTTAAGTGCTTAAGTGAGTTCGATCTAGTTTGCAGTAGAGAGTCATTCATTAGTATCTTTGCTGGTTGACACCGATATCTTTTCACCTCTTCTCTCCAGTGCAAAAGAGAACTGTGCTATTCTTAACTTACTTTTCATTCGAACGACATGTCCTGTTCAATGTAAAGACTAAATTTTAATGTCCTCAATTACGTTATGCTCAGTCTAAAGCAATACGAATGATTCCATATTAGATCTTAAGAATGAAATCGGTGTAAGGATTTACTCAAACGTGAGCGTTTAAGCAATTATCTTCAAGCAATTGTCTTCAATTTCAAATCAAAGACTGTATACCAAGTTCACTTTGCTTCTTTTTCTGCTAAACGGTTAATATTCTCCTACATCAAGTTAAAAAACTCGCGAGTCCGAGAGTCGACTTGCTTGAAGTTTACAATTAGTAACTAAAAATAAATCCGAGTGTACTAAGTAGTGGCTGTCTCAGACCTCAGAGTGGTATGAAAGAGATCCATTTACTTACTCTCAGTAAGATTCCTCAGGATGCGAACTGTTTGTATAGGCCTAGGTCGAAATATCTGGTGTTTCACAGCTCTGGTAAACCGAACGATTGTGTTGGAATGGAAGTTAGCCCCTTTGACATAAATTTTCCTACAAATTATTCATGAAATTGTTGCAACAATATTCATCAGCAAGTAATTAATGAAGAATAACAGATATTACCGCACATTTTATAAATTTATTAAAAGAAGCTAACAATACTCGTACTAAGATATTTTATTAAAGACAAGATTACAGTCCATTAAGGAGTTAGTTATACCCTTAGCAATAATTTGATATCCGATTTTCTTCTCCATCCAAAACCAAGTAGAGTCGGCAAAGTTTAGGGGTGCTCTCTAACGAACAAAAGTAATCAAATAACTAAGTTAAATACTAAAAGTAAAAACATTTCATTAAATAACATTCCAATTCAGTTGATGGTTAAAAGTTATGTTTCTAACTCACAAAACACTGTGCGCTACAATATATTTGTTTGCTCACAATAGCCACTAACACAATGTTGCCACATTGAAGCCTGAAGAGAGATGAAAACAGAAGCAAATAAATTAAAAAGTCTACAGTAATAGAAACATAGAATTTGTGAGTAGAATATCCAATAAATAAAAAAAAAAACATTGAAGTGAAGTTCTCTGTTTAAAAGAGTAGTTGTGGACTAATTTGAGGGCCACTCATCGAATTCACACACACACCAAATCAAATGCTCCCAAATCCTAGCATTTCGAATAAATTGTTTGAAGTAAAATTGAGTGCTGAATATTGAATAGTTGTTAGTTTCAAATGGCAAAATATTACACAAACACGCCAATTAGAGGGGAAACAATAATAAAATTTATTAATAATAACCGACTGCAAAAAATTGAAGAGGCGGTAGCATTTGAAACTCGGGAAGAACTGCAATTTAAAGCTAAAGCCAAACCAATTTTTATTCAAGCCTTTTCAATTTCAATAGCTCAATGCCAAAATTATTGCCAACTATTTGGAATGCACTTAAATGCATTTTGTGGTTCAGACAATGCAGTGGCCCAAATAGTCTGAAGTGTTCGAGGAGAGGAGTAGGGCGACTGTGCACAGTTCGTTTTTATGTACTTCCTGCATGGAAGTGGCAAACAAGCTAATGCGAATTGTATAACAAATTAAATTAATTGCAACCGGTGTGATAATTAATCGCTTAAACAATATACTTAAATTATTGAAATTAATATTTGCGTCGATTTCTTTCTTTTATTTTAGTTAATGTTTGAAATTTTTTAAGTTTCATGCAATAAGCTGTTGAACTGCGTTAATAGATGTAAAAAATTAACTGACTCAGATTATATTTTGCTTCAGTTTACTGCATATAAACATGTTTAAAACATAAGCATATAATTAAGATATTTTTTAATAATATGCCAGATTTTAGAATATCTAATATATAATTATTAGAAAGACACATTGTGACAAAAAAGTACCCGGAAATTGTAAATAAAACGCAAAATATTTAATTATTCTTTAATATTCAAACTAATCCCCACCAGATGTAATACACTTTACCTTTCATAAGCACTTTTTAGGGTTGATCTGCAGCTCCTTCAGCGAACTTGAATGACTGAAAATGGTTTCCACGGCTTATTCAGTTATTTTTGACTTTAAATTTGGTCCTAATCGTTTTCTTTAAAAAAAAAATTCAGCTTTATCAGGACGAGTCGACCAAGAACGTGTTTCATACATAAAAAATCCGCAAAAATCATTCGAACGGACTTGCGAGAGAAGTCTCTTGATGTCTCTGTAAATATTTCTGTCTGTCTGTCTGTTTTTAAATATTTTCACCAGTTGAAGAAGTCGAAGTACGTCCCGAACGAGGCATGCCTTCGGCAATCTCTCGACCGTCTTTGAAGGCTTTGTACCATTCGTAGGCATGTATTTTTGAAGAATACTCAATCGAATGAAAATATCAGTCAATGTATAAGAATATTTTAATTATTTATTAATTGATAATAGCATGTCTGAATGTCAAAAATGGGCTGAATTGTGTCAATACTTCCCTTAGCTCACATATATGTATGTACTTAATATAAAAATTTTCGAACCTCAATAACAATGAGAGAGCGTTTTTTACTGATGATTTTATAAAATTTAATGAAAACTTGATCTAGCCCTCTAAATAGCTAGTATCAAGAACATCCGGCTGACTTTACTTCATATGATTGGTTGTATCCGAGATGCCGTGGGAGCATTATTTTAGTCTACGGCATGTTAATTATAGTATTGGCAAACATAGATAAAATCGAGTCATTACTACCTCAACTCCCATATACTACTTATAATGTTTTTCATTATTACATCAAGTTTAATGCCGAATATGTCAGACAGTGACTATTATTCATATATAAAATCGCTTCAAAATGTGTTCTCGAGTATATGTATCTGGGCAATGTCAAAATTAATGCATTTTCTCTATCCGTAATATACCATATAAAATTATTTCCGTCTTTCAGGTTGGTCCAAAATATTTTAATGAAACTAAATGGACAAGTTTAAAAAAAAAATGTAGTTTAGCGCTGAATTAGAATGGAATTGGCCTAAAGTTTATTATAAATCTCATATCCCTTATGAAATTCGATTCTCTTGGAATTGGCCTAAAGTTTATTATAAATCTCATATCCCTTATGAAATTCGATTCTCTTGTTAACGTTTTCCATATCAACTCAATATTACGTATGTATTTTGCCGCTTCGGTCGAGTAAATATAATATATCAGACATATGTATCGCATTTGGAGATCTCTCTAATATACAAGTAAGTTAGCTGAGGCGAACTAAAATATTTAAATGAAAATAAATCTAAGGTTATTAGCTTCAATTTTGGTGAAGAAGATGTCACAATTTATTATAATTTATTCACGAATGTTTAATTCTGAAGGAACTTCCCGAAGAGAACAAAATGTACGGTTACACCTCGATATTTCTAATCCATTCAAGGCTTTGTCGTTCAATGAAAGTTGAATTCTTACCTAACATTTTTATTTTTCAGGCAACATTCTGCTACAGAGTCTAATAGTTTACCTGTACGAGTAAAATTAATCGAAATAAATATAGAGTTATATACACATATACAAATGATCAGGATGACGAGAAGAGTTGAAATCTGTCCATCCATCTGACCACGCAACCTGTACCTTGATTGATGACTATTAAACTCAAATCTATAAGGGGCCATAACTAACTGTGTAACCTTAAGTTGACAGGATATCGCTCAGCAAGAGATATTTGTGGAATTTTTTTTTTAATCAGCGATAAATCTGTGAACAAATGCATAAAATTTGATACCCGAGATGATAGGGAACGTGGGACCACTCACATTTAGAGACCTGCTCGACAGATTCAAGAAATTCTGAAACTATTATGTTACGGTACAAAAACCGGACTACAACTACGCCTGCTTTTCATATAACCTCATTTCGAATTGCATCTCATTCTTTCACTTTTCAACTTAAAAATCAAGAACTAGTGATAAAACTTTGCTCGAATAATGTCATTGAAGTGGTGTACCTTATAACCGAAAATTGTTCAAACTGCTGTATTGAATATGTTTACCCCAGTTCCTATTGCAAATTTTTTTTATCGAAAATATCGGTATACTCGTATTACAGAAATTCATAGAGTATCCTTTTCTAAAAATAGTATGCCTGTATGTCAAAAATTTTATTTCAATCAGATACGTAATATACAAATTTTCGAGTTCGCTGCTAATTTTTTACCGCCTAGAGTATGCGATCGATCAATATTTGAGATATCTTAATAAAATTAAAAAAAAAATTTAATAATAATACATTTTGAGTTGAAAATGGATAAAATTTGAATAAAACTTGTTTTAGCCTTCACGCAACTAATATCAAAATTTTCAATCATCCGGAGATAGGAGATTGGGGTACTATTGGCGTAAATCTCAATAGGCTGTACATCGATAATTCATCTGTGTACATTTTTTGAGTTGTGGTTCTTTAACGTGAAAACGAAAAATTATTGCCTAAAGCGGCCCACTCACGACAAATTTGTTTGACAAATCTGTTTGAGTTTGAGGTGGTTTTTGTCGTGAGTGGGCATGTTGTCAAACGGATTGAAGGTTTGCGACAAATTTCAAAAACTAACAACCGATTTGTGGATTCGTTTGTCGTGAGTGGCGTGGTTTGCAAACATTTGGTCAGTTGCTTGAAATTTTTGCAGAGTAAACATCAGCGGATAAAAAAATGGCAAGCGTGAGCAAACATTTTTTGGAAGAGTTTATTGAATTATTTAAAAATGAACCGGCCTTATGGCAATGCAAAAGTGAAAATTATAAGAATAAATGCCAAAAAGATAAGTCTTGGAAAAATTCAGCTCCATTGAATTTAATAGCTTTACATATGAGTGGTTATATCTCTCACATAACCACTCTTTCATCCATTCTTTCTTCATTATTTTTTTTTTTTGCATTTGGCTTTTTTCGCTTCATGCACTGGTGTATTACTAGTAGCGCAATTACATCATCCGCGTTATAATCAGACATGTTAACTCCGCGAAGCACACAATGGAAATAAAGTTTGTCAAATCGGTTTGTCGTGAGTGCTCAACCGTCTTCAAACAGATTTGTCAAACAAATTTGTCGTGAGTGGGCCGCTTAAAAGATTTGATTTAACATTTTCGACTTCTCTACGAAAATGCTTAACCAGAAAATGTTTACGTAAATTCAATTAACATTATACAATATATTCACCAACATTGTCTGCTCAGGTTCCGTACCTTTCTATCAAACTACCGAATGTTAATGTGTAGAGGGCGCGCAAACAAATAATGTTATTTGATTTTCATTAACATTCTCGGTTTCACGCTATCCACAATTCATTCCGACTTTATATCGAACCAGAAATCGTATATTATATGATATCTCGTACGTTCTCTACTTAATCCACAATAAGTACCACAAATTATGGTGGTTGTCTTTGCTTAAACTGCCTTATCGTTTTGTGGATTTATTCACAACGTTAACTGCTTTGTGACTTGGTTAATACCTTTGCTCGCTGCGACGAACATCTTGCCAACATCAAACGGATTAATAATAACGGGTGATTTTTTTGAGGTTAGGATTTTCATGCATTAGTATTTGACAGATCACGTGGGATTTCAGACATGGTGTCAAAGAGAAAGATGCTCAGTATGCTTTGACATTTCATCATGAATAGACTTACTAACGAGCAACGCTTGCAAATCATTGAATTTTATTACCAAAATCAGTGTTCGGTTCGAAATGTGTTTCGCGCGCGTGTTTTGTTCAGCGATGAGGCTCATTTCTGGTTGAATGGCTACGTAAATAAGCAAAATTGCCGCATTTGGGGTGAAGAGCAACCAGAAGCCGTTCAAGAACTGCCCATGCATCCCGAAAAATGCACTGTTTGGTGTGGTTTGTACGCTGGTGGAATCATTGGACCGTATTTTTTCAAAGATGCTGTTGGACGCAACGTTACGGTGAATGGCGATCGCTATCGTTCGATGCTAACAAACTTTTTGTTGCCAAAAATGGAAGAACTGAACTTGGTTGACATGTGGTTTCAACAAGATGGCGCTACATGCCACACAGCTCGCGATTCTATGGCCATTTTGAGGGAAAACTTCGGACAACAATTCATCTCAAGAAATGGACCCGTAAGTTGGCCACCAAGATCATGCGATTTAACGCCTTTAGACTATTTTTTGTGGGGCTACGTCAAGTCTAAAGTCTACAGAAATAAGCCAGCAACTATTCCAGCTTTGGAAGACAACATTTCCGAAGAAATTCGGGCTATTCCGGCCGAAATGCTCGAAAAAGTTGCCCAAAATTGGACTTTCCGAATGGACCACCTAAGACGCAGCCGCGGTCAACATTTAAATGAAATTATCTTCAAAAAGTAAATGTCATGAACCAATCTAACGTTTCAAATAAAGAACCGATGAGATTTTGCAAATTTTATGCGTTTTTTTAAAAAAAAGTTATCAAGCTCTTAAAAAATCACCCTTTAAAATGAAATTGGCGGAGGAGTTGATAATAACGGGTGATTTTTTTGAGGTTAGGATTTTCATGCATTAGTATTTGACAGATCACGTGGGATTTCAGACATGGTGTCAAAGAGAAAGATGCTCAGTATGCTTTGACATTTCATCATGAATAGACTTACTAACGAGCAACGCTTGCAAATCATTGAATTTTATTACCAAAATCAGTGTTCGGTTCGAAATGTTAAATCCGCTTTTTTATCGACAAATTTTGTTCAGCGATGAGGCTCATTTCTGGTTGAATGGCTACGTAAATAAGCAAAATTGCCGCATTTGGGGTGAAGAGCAACCAGAAGCCGTTCAAGAACTGCCCATGCATCCCGAAAAATGCACTGTTTGGTGTGGTTTGTACGCTGGTGGAATCATTGGACCGTATTTTTTCAAAGATGCTGTTGGACGCAACGTTACGGTGAATGGCGATCGCTATCGTTCGATGCTAACAAACTTTTTGTTGCCAAAAATGGAAGAACTGAACTTGGTTGACATGTGGTTTCAACAAGATGGCGCTACATGCCACACAGCTCGCGATTCTATGGCCATTTTGAGGGAAAACTTCGGACAACAATTCATCTCAAGAAATGGACCCGTAAGTTGGCCACCAAGATCATGCGATTTAACGCCTTTAGACTATTTTTTGTGGGGCTACGTCAAGTCTAAAGTCTACAGAAATAAGCCAGCAACTATTCCAGCTTTGGAAGACAACATTTCCGAAGAAATTCGGGCTATTCCGGCCGAAATGCTCGAAAAAGTTTCCCAAAATTGGACTTTCCGAATGGACCACCTAAGACGCAGCCGCGGTCAACATTTAAATGAAATTATCTTCAAAAAGTAAATGTCATGAACCAATCTAACGTTTCAAATAAAGAACCGATGAGATTTTGCAAATTTTATGCGTTTTTTTTTTTTAAAAAGTTATCAAGCTCTTAAAAAATCACCCTTTACATACATACAAACAAGAATTCCCGATACTTTCCTCACAGGGCATCTGCAACAGTGATATATTTGACCCATGCGTTAGAGTTATGATACAATTCAGATTGAGATTGTGTTTTGTGGACTTTGTAAAAAGGCTAATTGAATAAACAAGTAAGGAAGGGCTAAGTTCGGGTGCAACCGAAAAGTTTATACTTTTACAACTTGCAAAAATTTAAGGCCCAGAAACTGCAACGATTCGGCCAAACTTCATATTAGAACTGTTCCGAAAGAATTCAATATTCGATGAAATCGTGAATAAATTACAATCAAATTTGGTATCTTCTTGACTTGTTAGCAAAAATTATTATAAGTGGTAAAGAGTTTTTCAATAGAGCACTTCAAAAGTAGACCGATAAGGACAGCAAACGACGCTACATTTTTTCCGCTCATTTGATGCTTCTCTTCAGCAAGGTTTGCCATTTTTAGACAAAATTATTAAAATTTACTACCTAAATTCGGAATCAGTGCCTCAACTCTATGAGAGCTACAAAAGTTTTTTAAATAAATCGAAAACGGTTTAAGATGTCAAGAAGTATTATATTCCTGCGAAAATACATTCGCCCGTACTCTGTGAGTTACCATTGCATCCCGAAAAAAGCACGGTTTGGTACGGTTTATGGACCGGCGGCGTCATTCCCTAATGATCAAGACCGGCACATTGCTGTGAATGAGAATTGCTATCACTAAATGATAACCGAATAATTTTTGCCCGAATCGGATGATATGGACTTGGACAATATGCGATTCCAACAGGATGACGCCACAAGCCACACAGCGAATGTCACAATCAATTTATTAAAAACCACGTTTGGTGAACGTCTTATCTCACGAAATGGCTTAGCCAATTGGCCGCCTCGGTAGTGCGATTTGCCGCCATAAGGAAATTGTTATACGGGAAAGAGCGTGGTTGCAGTCTGATTTCATCCATTTTATGTACAAGAATACACTGTTATCAGTAAAACACCCTCTCGCGTTATCATTGAGATAACTCAAACGTTGGCCGATATACACGGTATAAAGTCACCTGGAAGTTCGAACATCTTTATGTACAGGTATATGGGGGCTTAGGGAAGAATTGACCAGATTCAACGTATTTTGTACATTCAGACATACTATCATCAGGAAAGGATTCTCTCTGCGTTTCAACTATATTACTCACCATTTACCAATATTTTCGATATATATAAAGTCAAAGATAAGTTTTGTGATCAACTTATTCGGTACCTAGGGTCTTGATCAGTTTTGGACCGATTTGGATAATTTAGTTAGTTTTATTTAGATAGTTTTAGTCCGTTTTCGCCTATTTTCGAACTGTGACATAAAAGTTTTAAAAGAATTTTACATACTGAGTTCGGTCAAGCAGTTCCTGGAGATTTGTGATTTTGTTATTTCGCATAAAAGTAGGCGGTACTACCTCCATTGCCCAATCATGTCCTTGGCTGCTATAAAGCCGTCTCGGGGGAATAGTGTCCCTGACGTATTAAGTTATTCAGCGTTTTCTTGTTTTCAATGAAATTAATTTGGGAAGGCGAATATGCTGTTGTGAAATAAATTTCTCGCAGCCTCCAAATGCTGCTTTCGCAATATATATTTTTCAGGAAAAACTTCTCAGCCGACGTTAGTGTTGTCTGAGAAAGTGTTACTAAATTATTGGACAATTAAGAGTTCTGTAAATGCGGAGCCAAATAATTCCATAATTAATTTTTTTTTCTTTTTAAAAATTGTTGAAAAAATAATTATTCAGTAAATAAACAAATGCTGCCGTCAACGCAATACATACCATCATATGTATGGATGTGTATGAACAAAAATGTAAACAAATATTAAAAGCTAATGGACATTAGTTGAAACATTTTATGCGCAAAGCGAACGAAAGCAATCAGCAGCCAATTAATTTCAATCACAAAGCGATTTATGCGTAAAATTTTACGCATTGAACAGTCAATAAGTCAAGTCGGACAGACAGACACACTGGCAGTTGGCTAGTGGGGCAGCCGCAAAACTGTGGTGAAACGGCTGTGTGGGTGCGTGCATGTGAGTGTTTGTTTGCCATGTGTGCCAATAGCAAGCAGCAGAGTCACCGCCACCTTCGGGTTGCTCATGCTTGACCGCGAGTTCGCCATATTAATTTGCAACAACGATGCGCTGTCGTCTGTTGGTGCTGCCGTTGCACGCACGAATGCCACATGATGCATTTGTGGTTGTGGCCACCATTCCCGCAAACACTGTTGTAACTTGTGGTCCATTTATACTCTATTGGAGTACTTTCGAAGTGATCCTGTGTAGTGTAGTCTCTACATCAGCTTATTGCTATCCCATGCATGTTTGTTTATTTTATTACAATTGTTTGTTATATACAAATTATTGTTACAAATATACACTATTAAGAAAGAATTTCTGAAATTTTTGGAAAAAAAATATTTTAAACTCGGCCATTGCGACGCCATTTCCGGTGACCACTCGGAAAAAAGATGCGCCCGCGTTGGCAGGATAACTCCTTACAGCATCATCTAAAGTTTCAGTTAAAACTTAACTTAGAACCTAGACGTTTCAAAAAAAAAAATTAAAATTTCAATGAAAATTTCGCCTCTTTTTTCAAATACAGAAAGTAAAAGGACTGAATCGATTTTAAAATATTGATTGAACCAATCGTTACAATTCTTTAAAAACTTTCAAAATACACTCTCTCTGCGTCAATGCAGCGCTGCCAGCGCGATTTCCAAGCTATGAAGGCGTCGCGGAAAGCATTCTCCAGAAGAGCCTTGAGAGCAGAGGTCAATGCTGCTTAGATTCCCTCTGTCGTCTCAAAATGCTTTTCTTTCCTATCAGGCAAGGACACAAACAAATTCCGGGGACCACATCTGGGCTGTATTTGATCACTTTCAGACATGTTCAAATTTTCTGGGGACATTTACACCCGTTATGTATGACCTTCGAACTTGCATCTGATGAAAATATTAAAAATGTGAAGGAAGTAACTTGAAAATCACCTGGCAAGCGTTAAATAGTTGTCAAAAGAGCTCTAACAAGTCCGTTCGAATGATATTGGTGGACATTTATGAAACGCGTTCTTGCTCGACTCGTGCCGATAAAGCTGATTTTTTATCAAAAAGAAGACCATAAACAGGTCTCGCTCATTGCTTTTCCGCTCGACATTCGTGGTTTGGTCGATCAAAGAGATAAAACAAAATTCGCTGAAAGAGCTGAAGGCCATTCCAAAAATTGCTTACGAAAAGTATTTCGAGGACTGGAAAAATGTCTTAAGTGTATTACATTTGGTGGGGATTCCGACTACTTTTTTATCCTAATGTTCAAAAATTATTCCAAAAAATTTAAGAAATTTTTTTACAAACAAGTCTTACTACTTATCTAGCTTCTCAAATATATAAACGTAAAGCGGTTAAGTGTGTAGTTGACTGCGATAAATTTCAATAATATCAGCTGTTGTCATAAAACGAAATTACTTAGTGGGCGACCCATTATGTAAGCTTAATAATTATATACTTATTTCCTCATATTTAAAATACATTTTGATTTATTTTAGAGCACTTTCGGACCCATGTAGAGGACACCTTACAGCTTACGGAAACTGCTGGTGATTTCTGCACGACCAGTGCTGCGGTCAGCGTATCCCAGCACACATCAAGCGTGGTATACTATTTATCTAAGCACTGCACTACGCAATCAAAGTGTTTGCACTGCGTTTGGTTTCTCGTTTAGTGTTTTTAATGCGCCTATGTTAAGCTTATGACAGCAGCAGGTTAAGTACAGCTTAATGGTGCCACGCATAAATTCCAGCTATTCGATTTTTTTTGCTGAAAAGCAAACAGCGTTAAAATTGCATTTATATCTAGATGGATATACTTTTTACGTGCCATTATGGACAAAGTCATAAAATACTTTGCAAGAAACAAAATTAATAATATACTGAAAATATTTAATTTGGTGCGATATTTAGCACGAATAAAGTAAGGCTCGCACCACCAATTTTCGGTGCAATTCACCAAATGTTTACTTGAATTCGAAAGAGTAGCTTCTACTTGCTGATAGGTGCAGCACGTCTTCACTGCTGTGAGTAATCGCTGCGTGTGCATTCTTAATTTTGGGGCGCAGCGTAGCACGTTTCAACAGACACGCCTTCACTGTGGCGCACACCTCATTGTTGTCAGTTCTACAGACTTTCTGAAGCGCCAAAGATACGCTGGGTCGCAAACACTCAAAGGGATGTCTATTAGAATGTTTGATTGTTACTACTGATGTCTCGAGCTTTTTCGAACTAGTTCGAAATGGATGTGTTCAATTTAATTTTTTTAACAATGAATTATTTGCTTATTAGAAGTGATCCTCAGTCTTTAGTCTCGAATTTTTGTAACCAAAAAAATTGGAATATGTACTTAAATAATAGACTAAAGAAACCACAATAATAGGGGCTTTAAGCATAGCTTTTCAAAGAGTTGCATATGCGGGAATATGTGGAGATTTTTTCAGAGACAAAGTAACACATCCGAGAAATCTAAAGATTATGTTAAGCCCAAATAAAGAAATGTTTTTAAAGTGTCTGAAGGCTAATTGAAAAATTTTAATTTAAATAGAAAATAATTATTTGCTATTTTATCATAATTATTTTCACGAAAGAAGTAGCATAAGGACTTCAATCCATTCCCCCAACCACTGGGTTGCAAGAGAAGTGTGGTATTTCTAAAGTAATGTGGTAAAAGTTCACTTGTCGAGAGTGGCTTTATGCTTAAGCCTCTAAAGGCATACTAATGCGATCACTATTTTCATACATCCTCAGTCGATATCAACAATCGAGCTATAATGGTTGTTGCAGTTTGCTACCACTGGCCACATTTCATTGAACAAGCATTATGTTCGACGCACATTTAGGAAAGTGGCTTTGGCAGCTTTTGGCAAATCTTTCGACTCACCACTCAGAACTGGACGGAAGATGTTAAATGCAGAAATCACGCATCTTTAGCCATTCACTTAAGTATTTTATCACTCAAGGTGATGTTAAATTATTGGTTAAGAAAGGCCAAAATACCGCAAAATAAGACGCGAAAGTCGAGGAGGTCTAAAACCATTATACAAATCTAAGATATATTGAAATTACTATAATATACATACGTACTATGAGCAAAAAAAGTAAGACTTTGTTCATAATTTTAATTTATTCTTCAAAATCTATTTAATCCCCCCGAAAGTAATTCCCCATGGCCCCGATATACTTGTGCCAACGTTTCTTTCAATCCTCGAAACAATCAATCTTAATATTAATGCCTACAATTGACTCAAAACGGGTTTCCGGGAACGGTCCTTTGAGTTTGCTAAAAAACCACACGGAGCTAAATCAGGGCCCTATTCCACAAAACAACTTATCAACTTTTCACTTTGCACTTATCAATTGATATTGTACTGCAAAGTGAAAAGCGTTTCTGTTCCACAATATTCTTTGCAAATCTCACTTTGCATTGAGCATATTTTGGCAAAGACTCTTTCCGCTCAGTGCAAAGTCTTTGCGCTTTATTGGCAAAGTCTTTGCACTCTCTTGCAAAGTGAGTGTGCAAAGTGTTCCACAAAGCGTTTTATCAACTTTGCAGCTGGGTTGCATATTTTCACTACTCCTTCCGATGCTACAGGAAATATTGTGTAAGATGGCACAAACTATGACTGTCTTTCCTGCAAACTCAGGCCTGAGTCGCAAATAATTTAGACACGGGAATCTTTCTTTAAGAATGCCAAAACTATTTTCAATTATGCGGCGTGTTTTTTTGTGGCAACGTTAGAAAACTTCTTCAGCAGGATTATCAATTTTAATGATTGTGCCATCAACGCAACCACACACAGAAGAGAATCCACACATCAGAAAAAACTTTTCAGCAATACCACTGACATCATCGGGCCATCGCACTGTTTTTTGAAATAAAACGTCTATTATAATGTCGACAACTCTATGGATGGTTCTGCAAACTGTGGATTTTGCAACACCATGCAAAGCTGCAACTCCATGGTACTGGCAACCATTTCCGAGCCAATGCAGGCACAGTAGCAGTTGATTTTCAGCCGACAAAGCATGACTGCGCTGTGTATTGTGCTCTAATTTTTGTCCAACATTATTTAAAAGAAAATCCACCTGGATTGGATTTAAACGGAAGCACTCCTAAAAATTGAAATTTTGTAGTCCCGAATCTATCGATCTCTATAATTTCTAGCTTTAACCGCGTCTTCACTATTGTCGAACAAAAACTCACGTCTTAACATTTTGAAAGCTTAACTAGTTATGATAATATGAATTTGCAAAGCGATCATTTACCATGCAAATTTTTGACAAACTTATCAAATTTTGCTTTGCAAAAATAGAGTTTACAGTTTTTGTGGAACGGAACAGCATAATTATATGCAAAGTCTTTCCGAATTACACTTTTCAATATAAGCTTTGCAGCACAAAAGAACGTACGTGGAACAGAAATTACAAAGAGAACATAAAAATTGCAAAGACTTTGCAAATTACACTTATCAATTTCAACTTATCACTTATCAAATTTCATAGTTCTGTGGAACAGAAAGCTTTGCAAATTGACGAAAAATTTACAAAGTACAAAGTGAAAAGTTGATAAGTTGTTTTGTGGAATAGGGCCCAGGTGAATACGGTGGTTGCGGCGCGATATTGGTTGAATATTTGGCGAAAAACTCACGAAGCGGAAGAGCAAAAACCAAAAGTTGAGGGCCAATAATTCTGGCCTCCTTTTACAAATAGCTTCGCGCAAACGACGCATAACACTCAAACAGTATTCGCTATTAACAGTTGGGCTGCTCGGAAGGAATTCGAAGTACAATGTGCGTTCCAAAGCCAACAGGACTTAAAAAAAAACAGAACAAATGGTTTTTTCGGCAAAATCAATTTACTTGATTCAAAATAGTCTTCTTCTGCTTCAATACAGCTTTTTGCACGGTCCAAAAACATGTCGAACGAGTGTTTTAGCTCGTTGGTCGGTATGGCCGCCGGTATGCCGGTGCAAGCCTTTTGAATGGCCTCTACGTCTGCATAAGGATTTCCTTTCATAGAAAAATGCATTTTTCCAAAATGAAAAAAGTCGGACGCTGCCATATCAGGTAAATACTGCGAGTGGTTAATGGTTAAAATGTGATTTTTGGTAAAAATAATCGTCCTTCGAATGTTGGATTCTGAGCAATTTTTGGTCGTCAGTCAATTTGTGCGAAACAAACCGTGCACACACCTTTCGATCCCCAAATGTTCGATCAAAATGCGATAAATCGATGTTTTGGAGATGTTCAAATCCATTTCTTTGAATCAATTCAATGATGATTTCGGCTGATTTTTGATGAATTCACGCACAGTTTCGATGGAATTTCCGGTGATCACGGATTTTGATTATCCCACTTGTTGATCGTAATTTATGTCCTCACGACCACTTTGAAAACGTTGAAATCACTCGTGAACTCTGCCGTGGGATAGGCAATCATCGCCATAAACTTGTTTCATCAATTGAAACGTTTCGGTAAGAGTTTTACCAATTTTAAAACAAAATGTAATGTTGGCTTTTTATTCGAAGCTTATTTTCGCACCGATAACACAAACATACTGACACTTAAAACGCGATAACTTCACTTCCAATACATGAAATGTCATGAAAGCACTCACTCATTGGACAATCGATAAAGCTAGCAGAGGGCGCTAGATTCAAAAAGCCCTATTTACTTTGGAACGCATCTTGTATTCAACACCTCGATAATCGAAGAAAGCTGTCAACATAGCTTTGATTTTTGTTTTTACTTTCTTAAGCCCATCCAAATGATCTTTAAAATGATTTTCACTGATCCTTCCAAGTAAGATCTCTGACTGTTAATCGTCGACTCTCAAGCACCAATTCCTTTAATTTATTGACGTGTTGATCATCAGCTGATGTATGGCGAACCTGGACGTGGTTTGTCGACAATGCGTTCTCTTTGAATAATTTGTATCAAACAATAACACTTGCACCAGATATTTGATTCCGCAAACAAAATTTAATGGAACTTCTTTGTCGAATAATTTCACTCATCGTAAAAATCGCCGAATGCACTTTAACTACTACAGAAAGACAATCATAGTGACCTAGAAAAAAAATTTTTTCGACTAATGAGTTTTCGCGCAAAATTTAAATTAAAAAGTTTTACTATTTTTTGGTCACAGAAGCATACTTTTAAGATATTTATTATTAAACTAGCTGACCCCGCAGCCGTTTTCATTCATTTTTTTATCATTTCTTTTTTTTTCAATGTAACATAGCTTGATAAAGAACATTTTTTGGTTTCTGTTCCGGTGCGTAAATGTACAGAGAAGATAGTTTTCCAACTCGTGAGTACGCCACGTATTTTTGGCCGTGTAAAAAACATAGCAGTTCCAGATTCATGACACACATTTTTAGCGACTATCCTTGTGTCCTGATGATTGTCATCTCAAATGCAATTTTTACTGGAAACGGAATCCATTTCAACTGAAATGGCAGATCGATAGAACTCACAAGAATTCGTAGAATCAAGCATTCTGCCTCCTTGTATTCGATAGGTGCGTAACAATCAGTCAGGTTCCATTACACAGTTTCGATGCATTGGGAAACATAATAATGGCAGATCCAACTTTGAGACGCAAATAATGCGATGGCATCCTCTCCAAAGAATTTAGAATTTCCATTGGATAATTCACGGCGTCGTCTTCATTGTCAAGACGATCGATCGATTTGTATGAGCGCAAGTCTACCGGAATTTGCCTTTGAATTTTCCAGTTTAAGTCAACAACATGGGTATTTTTGGCAGCTAACATTGCACGTGCACTTAAGGAATTATGGTTACGATAATTTGGCCATTGTCCAAACATTCGTGATGAGTTCATCTTTCGTGAATCGATAAACAGCAGATGGAATTGATATCTGTTTAAATGAGTTAAGCATCCGCCCACTCTACCCGGAAAAACTGGCGCACCTTAATAAACCAGCTCAGTTCACCACAGCAGATGACACTAAAACACAACTCACCACATCAGTAAACCAACCCACTCCGCAAAAAGGATGGACAAGGAAAAAGCAGGTCACTTCGTTCTTCACAAGCCGCACCCGCACATCAACATTCGCGCATTAAAATTCGTCTTCAAGATATTCGCTTCTTCACTGCGCCGCGGATTTCCCACTTTTTGCTTCGAGCATCATCGTCCCGCCTGCGCCGTCTTACAACCCTACAACGCATTCTACCTCGATTCGACGCGATATATTTTTGCAAAACATTGTATTATAAAAAAATCGATAATTTAAAATAAATTGTACTCTTTCAATAAATAACCTTTTTTCTTTTGAAAGACTCTCGCGAATGTGAGTGCAAGTGGAATCATTTAAATTGAGTGGTTGGTACTCATCGATAAATTAATTTATTACCTATTTAATCAATATCAAACCATCGGAAGTATCAATCGAAATTGATCCCTTTCCAATTTTTAGCGAAAACGATGTAAAATGTCTTCGACAATGTCATTTTTGTTCGTATCCCATAATAGACGCGGATTGGAAGGCTGATATGTCGAAATGATTATCGCCAAAAGTGCAAAGAGCAAAAACTCGTAAATGTTAATTTTGTTGGTGGCGGTGTTTCCACTGGCTGTACTGTATTCTCTAGGTTGAAATACACTCTTTGGCCATTCTCCAAATTAACTGCGAGACGCACAACAGTCGGAAAACGTTCATGAATTGCAAAAGTAAATATCCTACAAAGCGCTTTATTGCAGTTCACGTATCGACCGCATCGCTCAAGACCAATAACCGCCATGTTGCTTCTTTTGGTGACGTACTTACAAACGTATTTTATCGATTTCACCAAACTGCAATACTTAACATTGATATGAGTTTTGAATGTGTATTAGACAATAATGGTGAATACTCGTATAGTACAATCCATGTGTTGTCAACTTTGATATTCACTCTTCCAAATTGAATGCTGAATGTTCTGCCATTGCCGTCTGATGAGCAACGCCGATCCACTTTATCCATCATTTCTAGTTTGTGTTTCCGAAAGAAAAGCACGTAGATACTGTTTGCATTTATTGTGAGACATACAAACCGAAATAATACTGGATCTTTTTTTGCATCAAGAATTTCCGCATGATTGAATGATTTCATCAATTTGATCTGGTGTAACCACTATCCACCATCCACAATCCAAAGAAGAATGTATGCGTTCGGCAAACCTTTCTTTTGCTACTCAACAGAGTACATCTAGCATCTAACAGCATCATACTCGTATATATGTATATACGTTACTTCAAGATAAAGTCCATCGAAGCTGTTGCTTGAAAAGTCTCGCTGTGACACCTTGACGATCGCTTGCTGATTCACCGCGATTCATAATACCGCACGTATGTCAACACATCCTAGGAGTACTCGGTCATGTGCTTTGGGATGCCAAAAAGAACGCTGACCGATATTAGCGCGTCTTCTTCGTGGCATTGTATCAAATTTCAATCTGTAATTGATCACTTTGTGTGCAACACACATAACATTTTCACTGAATAATTTTCAAAAATTTTTGAAGCAAACGACAAATTTGCACGATTCAAATAATTGAAAAACAAAACAAAAAAAATTTAAAAAAAAAAATGGAAGGAAAAAATTAACTTTTTGAAATAATCCAATTTTCCGACTTTTCCTCACCATAAGCATACCGTTTTTTTATTTCTAAACCTTCCCCGATTCACACAGAACATTCTCTGAAAATTTCATCAAGATTGGTTCAGTCGTTCCCTTAGCGTTACTAATAAACAAACATTCATTCGTTTGTATGGAAAAAAGAAAAGGGCTGTTTTTAGGGGTTTTCAGGCAATTATTCAATTTTTTCTTGCCGTAAAAACCATCCTTGAGCCTCAACGAACATTTTAAAAAAAGAATTGGCAAAATTGGTCCAGGTGTTTTTGAGTTATGCGCTTACCAACACATTTTGCGATTCATTTTTATATATAAGAGATAAGTATGGTAAAAATTTTCTCCCAAATATTTAAGTTTTTTTCGAAGCTGCAGCGTACTTGGTCGACTAAAATCGACAGATAATCAAAAAATGTATAATAGGCATTATTTCAAGTAAGCAATTCTTGTAAAAACCCATCAATTAATTGTTTTACTTACCGTTAAATGTAAGCGCACATCTTAATTATATTTGTACATATAATAATTATTGTTTATGGCGTTAAGAAATATTATAAGAGACCGTATATAATAACACTTCAAACGGTTATGATTGATGGAAGGTGCGATGCTAATTAAACAATGAAACCTAAACGCAAAGACTAAAGGCAAAAGGTTTCAAGCGTCACGTGGCGTTTCGTAGTCAAAACAATAAAAAGCCCAAAACACAGGTGATGAAAAACGAACATTTTCATACGTACGACGATGCCACAAAACGATTCCAATTATTAAACAATGCAGAAAAACTCGTTTCCGAGTAGCACGAGTGTACGAATTTCAACAAGTTCTCTTCACGCTTCAAAATCTGGAAGCTACAACACAAGAGGTGTAAAAAAATGAAAAGCTTAATGAGACAACACATGAAGACATACCCACCGGTAGATACACAATTAGGCAACACCGCAGGCGCCTCATTTACTGGCTTCTTAAATTTCAAATATTGCTCCGCCAAAATGTTTATGAATGGCTTGGATTTTAATTGTTGTCCATATGTGATTATTTATTCTTTTACAACAATATACAAATACACTTTATGTCGCCAGTAGGGAATCCGCTGGAGAGAAGGTCACTAGCGCAGATAAAGCCCTCACGGTCCGATTGTGTATATTAAACCTTTCAAATTAATGAAAAAATTATATCGTTTTTACACTGTACTACATTTACTATTATTTTTAAACGAAGTAGAACAAAAGCCACTCTTAAAGCTATCGACGTCAAAATCTCATTAGAGAACTATGTATCAAACAGCGGGGATGTTAAAGCGGCAGTCACTACCGCGGTGGCATCCAATAGTAACAGAAAGACAAACCCGCTGCATCATCATTCACAATTACTCATCATTATTTACTTCACAGCTCAAGCTTAACAAATTGGTGGCTGATTAAAAGCGGCATTAACACCGTCATTAACAAGCGCTGCCAAATGGATAAGATACGTTGAAAGCTTAGTAATTTGAAACAAATATGTACACAGTCGGAGACCAAAGCTGCAATCAATTAACTGACAAAAATTTATTCAAATTCCGAATTGCTGAGTGGGAAATTTTCTGGCATTTCGAAATGAAAAATCAATCGCATCTTTTCTAGTTGCACAGGGATTCCGCAGAAACAGCTTTCTCCAGTTGTTGTCGTTTTAACCGATTAATTAATAGTAATCCTTGATTAGATCGTAGATCATTACCGTTATTTGAAAAAACACTTTAGCAATATATTGCCCGTAGTATGTATATCGTTGAAAGGTGTATGGAGTCTGGGTTCCTAAAAGAACACGTGTCTGAGCACTCCTCACTGACTTTGGCTTCAAGGCTGGATCAAGGAGACGCCAAGCCGAAATCTGACGGTTCCTTCGTTACCCACATAGGGAGTTGTGGGTGGGAAGAACCCATTTGAGGAGAGGGACAGTGAGCTTCTTTACGGATGGGTCAAATATTGGGAGGAAGGTTGCTGGAGGGGTTTACTATCAAGATCTCTCTATCAAATTCAGCTTCAGGCTTCCTGACTATTGCAGTGTCTTCGAGGCCAAAGTTGCAGCAATTAAGGTAGCAGTAAATTTACTGCTCCAGAGTGCAGCCTCCTTCAGAAAAGTAACCATCCAGTCAGATGCCAGAGCGGCGATGCGTTCAGGGCTGGTCAAAAAGGTCAAAAAGTGTCTAACCTCGCTATCAATAGCATCGAGTGTCTTTGTGATAAGAGTGGTATGGGCGCCAGGCCAGAGTGGAGTCGCAGGAAACTACAAAGCTAAACTAGCTAGTGATCTCTTTGCACTATTGACGTCTATGCAGTAAGGCTAGAAATCCTACCAGTCGCCACCCGCAAAAGCTGTATGGAAAAAGATCAGGCGGAGACAATTCGTCACTTCTTTCTTAATTGCCCGCGTGTGGGAGGTCAAGACTTAAAGACTTGGGAGCGCATACCGTCAGACATCAGGAGTTCTACTTTTCTATTTGCTCACAAAGGACTTCATATAGTGGTCTATATGCGATTTTTTTTCATTGTGTTGAAAATGCCAAATTTTATACCGAAAAGTAATTATTATCGGAAAACATTAGTTTTTGCTTTTGAAGAAAAGAAAATCAAGTTTGTGCAAATGGTTTCGAGAAAAATGTCCACTCTATTGAAAGGTGAGCTTATGACACAACGAAGAAAAGTTTGGCACACTTTACGATCTCCTCAATATAGTGACCGATTCACCTCCATATATTTTGATTTTCGTTTTTCTTCTACCGAACTGGAAGATCGCTATTATCTGTGGAGAGGGTGCTAACACCCAACCAATACTTCATACTTTTTTCGATGTTTCTTGCGGAGAAATGTTCGGCAGGAAGCCAAACCCGAGCTCGAGGACGTAGTGGAAGACCCATTTTATTTAATGATTCCAGACTGTCTCCTCGTGGAGATTTGCTGATCGCCTCTCAGCGCACCTTATGCGCTTCTGAACCCCGTGTTGCCAATAACTTAGGGTAAATAACACTTAAATTTATTCGATTTTGAACTCAAAGAGTAAGCCGAAGCTCAAGTATTGCTGAATAAAAAAAGAAAGCGAATGTATTACTTGTGCATTGCATAAATTGAGCTGAGGTTATATCACCATTGAACGGTTTAGCACCGCTGAATAAATACATATCTTGATTTTGTTTCAAGATTAACATAAGTAAGTGCCGTTGCGAGTGACGACGACAATCAATTTCATCGACTTAAGTAAACTGAATTCAGTTCAACTATGCCACATGCCACAATAAGAGAGGATTTAAAAAATGCGAAGAACGCGCATAACAAAAAGTAAGGAAGGCTGAGCTGAGATGGTTAGATATTAACGTAATTTGAATAAAAGTGACTTCCGAGCATTGTTACATGTCAACTCTCATTTTTCATTATTATATTTTGCACAATATTTAAGAATCAGAATCAATTGACCTGCTCCCTTTATAATTATCGCACCATATACTAAATTATTACTGATGATAGACCGATATCGCTGATTTTAGATACCGAATAAAAAAGCCATAGAATTTAATACTTCGAAGGCAAATATTTCGATTTTGAAGGCTAACTTCGAAAAACATAGAAATTAATTTTTTACTTGTGGTAGCAGTTATTGAAAAAGTTGTACAACGTGATGACTAAAACAGAGTACCACGTGCCGTAAAAACACATACTACTTATTCTTGTATATGCGTTAACGAGAAGGGAAACCTCTGCCAATTAGGTCTCGATTTGGCTGCAATTAAGCGTTCATTATGATTAACACAAAGGGCATGAGAGCAATGAAAGCGCTGGTTTCCGGTTGCTTTTATTGCTTCTATTGTGATGCAAGTACAAGTGGTTTTAGTTGTTGTATGTTCCACTATGCGTGAACTGCTATCGCAGAAATGTGCGATCAAAGCAAATTTGATGCTAAAGAGCTCGCTCACCTATTTCCGTTAAGTAATCTACATAATAACGCACATACATGACATAATCGAACTGCAAAGAAAGTTTATTTGTCGTTTTCACTGTTACGACCTAATTTATAATTCTGTTGCTTATTGGTTTTTCAGAAATGTCCTGAGTTCAAAGCACATCTCGGCACTAACTCTTTTGCAACTAGTCATTAGTCATTAATTATAATTTATACTTTATGCATGTATAGAACATAAAAGTTCATCAGTTGTATCTCTTTTAGACTACAAATACGGAGAGCAACTCATACAAATATGTTTAGTCCATACTGCTCTGATCTATAATTATTTGAATTGACTATTTGATGGACTTATCTCTTGATATGTAATCCGACTATATGATTAAGGGAAAGGTATATGTATATTTTCTCTTGTTTTTAAAATACACATAAGAAAGGTAAAGTATTAAATCCTCGCTAGAGCCATATGTAGTAGTTTACGCAAGTTAGGAAAGTTCCCTAAGCGCCATTAAATTGAGAGAGGTCAGAAAGGATTTTTTACATATGGCTCAAGCAGCTCACGACTTCCGGTTTAAGGCCGCTTGAAAGAGAGCTAAAGTGAGAAGGCGAGTCATCCTTTCCCAGAGTTGAGCACTGAGCTTGGGACCCGACACGTTAAAAAAACATCTGAAATGAAAAGAATTAAACAACTTCGGATGAGTGATCCCCTTTTGATGACGACCACTGCAAACGTATTAAGGATTACGATACGATTAAGGGCATGAACCTAGAATGTTCATGCCCGACAATTGTAATTTAAGTGTGCTCTGTCTAATCCACAAAAACCGACACCCCATAATCTGGGATAAGCCTCCTCAACTCCGGATATAAGATTCTATCGAGGGTATTGTGTGAAGGATTAAAGCCCACCGTCAACAAACTGACATAACTCCATTCATAGTGGCTTCAGGAATGGAAAATCTACAATTCACCAGATATTCTTCCCATGACAATTCAAAGGCAGAGACCCGTAGGATCGACATGTCTGAATTTGAGATTCCCGCAAATCTAATACGGCTGTGTAAACTGGTGTTGAGCAATACCAAAAGCTCCGTCAGGATCAGGAAGAACCTTTCCGAGCAGTTCGATACCAATCGAGGTTTCAGACATGGCGACTTCCTATTGGGCGACTTCTTCAATCTACTCCTGCAAAAAATTGGGTTTGTTAGTGAACGAGGGCCAGACGAAATATCTCTAGTCATCAAACAAACAGTCGTCGCACTCGCGACTTGGCTCCCACTTTACTGTTGACAGTCATAACTCCGAAGTCGTAGTTAAGTTCCTTTATCTTGGAACCAGCATTAACACCAACAACAAGGGTAGCCTCGAAATCGAACTCAGAAATACTCTTGCTAACTGATGCTGCCCGGACTGAGTGGGTAATTGAGAAAAAGGTCCTCTCTCGACGAACATAGATCAAATTCTGTTGTATGATGCAGAGGCATGGACGATGACATCATTTGATGAGTGGGCGTAACGAGCTTTCAAAGAAAGGTTCTGTGGAAGACTTCTTTGCGCATTGGCAACGGCGAATACCACAGTCGATGGAACAATGTTGTATATACGATGACATTGACATATGTAGTTCATTAAAATAATATTGAAGTCCCCGCCGGAGGAAGCGGAGGAAGAGGCAGATCTACACTCCGTTGGAAAGACCGTGGGGAGAAGGACCTGGCTACACTTGGAATTGCCACAAATCACTGAAAAGGAAGGACGACTGTTGCGCTGTAGTTAACTCAGCTACAACCTCATAAGCGGTATCTACGCCAAAAAATAAAAAGAAATACATTCCGCCACATTCCGTTAATCAAAAATTAGCGGCTTCTTCCTTAACGGTAAACTTCACGTTGAGTCAAACACACCAACATTTTGTTTTGATTTGAAAGTATTTCTGTGGTTCACTGAATTTAATGCATAATCATTAGCAGATTCCCAAGGTGATGCATACGACATTAATTAAAATCACTCAAATAAAAGCGAAACGAAACAAAGCAGTATCTGACTGTGAGATTGAAACGTTTACGCGCCTGAAACTTAGGTTTTCTACTTTACTCTTTCCACTTCGTGGGAAAAGTGCAATACAACAAAATAAAATTCGAAATAAATACTAAAAATAAAAATATTTACAATAAGGAAACTTGTATAAGATAATTTTCATATAATACGCAGTTTGGAAGCAAAGCTTTACTAAAATGTACGAAACAGTTCCGATAAGTACTTACACTACAAATGTGGTTGTTGAAAAACAAAAAACTTCGAAAATGGCTATATAGTGTATTTCTCAAGATTTTTGCTTGATATGCTTTACACAGTTCTATTCCAAAAAATCGGTGCAGTAGTTGGTTATAGTAGAGCCAAATTTACCTAGATAGTTGATGTAGGTTGCAGCTTACAAATTACAAAAAATGGTTGTCATCACCTTTCCGTCCTTTTGAACAGTCTTTGCTTTCTTAGGAGAAGGGTCGCTACGTGTAGTCTATAGTGTCGACTGTTACTTGACCTCGGCAGTCCACTAGTGGATCTATGTTTCATTGCCAGTCACGAAACCGGCACACTAACAATTTGAAATCGTAGACTTTTGTCCTGTTATCCTACATGTTAGTTATTTTTGGCATCTGGAAGTGGCTCATAACAAATCGATGTGGCACCACTTGGAAACTCATTAAACCAATTTCCTTCCAAACACAAGATTCGAACAATCAACCGATATCATAATTTTGGCTTCCAATAGTCAACATGTAGAAAAGTCAAAAGTTTCGGTGAATATTTTCGAACTTACACACAAATTTGAAAAGGCGTTTCAGACTGCTTGGAAGTACAAGGCCAAACTTTAAACGCGTTTTGCTCAAAATGATATTTTAAAGTCGGTGCACAATTTATAACACGAGCTTTTAAATATATTTTTTATAATTAATAGAAGATTTTGTTCTCACCGATAAATATCGATTTTGTTACTTGAGAGCCACAATTTTGTCAAAGAATTTTATATTGATTATTCCTTCCATAAATTTACTATATTTAACATTTCTTTAAATCTGTTTGGTTTTTTTAATTTCATAGGATCCAATTCAGAGATATAGTGGTCAAAATAAACATTTACACTCAACTAAGCCTTAAAATACAGTTAAAAAATACTATCGGTACAAATTTTTGGATCAATAAAAGTTTTCTCAGAAAAATTCTTAAAAAATCGCATTTGTTCGGCCTTCTAACAGTATGTAACCCCCTAACAGACCGCATAACATTTATAACTGTCATTTTTCAACAACTTTATACATTTTTACTAACATTTATTAATTTTCTTAGCTGATTTGATTAAATATTTACTGAAACACTTTTCTTTCTGAGTAACACTGTCCCAAATACACCTCAACTTCAACTCTTTGAGAGCTCTCTGAGTGGGAGAGCATTTCCGAAACACACAAAACAGCCAACTAGACTCCAGTATTGCACTGAATTTAACCGCAGAATGAATGTAAACAAAGCATTCATTTTACCGGCAAACATGAAAATGATGCTACATTCATTTTCGCTCTCGCGTTCATTTTCAATTGCCTCTCCCACACGATCAGCACGTGCAGCCAAACCAGTTGTTTGCCACACAAGGCCTACACGAAAAGGGGAGTCTCTACAGATCCATACGAACAAAGTAGCACACAGACGAGGAAGACGGTTGGTGATGATCGCGAGCTGTGATATGTGATCAGGCGGACTTCAGTTGCATGTAAACAAACGTGACGCGCGGTTGTACGAATGAATTACGGTTGTGCGCATTTGCTTAATGAGTGTTGAGGTATACTCGTACGTAGTTGCGACCCCATTGACTTTTGCGAAAGTGATTTTAAGTAAAAAATATTTATTTTCGATTTGGAGTTTTTCAATTCGTGTTCATACATATCTACATATACGTATGTACGAATATGTAGAAAAAAATATATTTTTTTTAATATCTTCACGACGGATGTGCAGAACATTTGTTGCACATGTTTCGGATTGAAGTGTAAAAGTACGCAATGTTCGCACACCATCTTTCTATTTTCGGAACGATGGGGCACGCAACTGGCGACTGCAGTGAGTGTGAGTGAATCCGGCTACGTAGTGTACGCAAAATTTGTTTTTGGTGTTTTTTATGTGCAACAAGATTTCTTAGGCGCGTCGGTGCAGCGCCTTGGCTCCCCTATTTGTTTTGAGATTTCGTCTCGTATCCGTGCTTTATTTTATGCGTTTACGTCCGGTGTTGCCGTCCTTTTAACGGTGGTGTTGCAAGTTAAAATCAACAGTCTATAATTTTTTCAGTTGAAGTTATGAAAATCAACTTTTTTGCCACAAAAATTGATCTCGGTCTCTACAAACGGTGCAGTGTTTTCAAGCGGTTGCTGCTGAGACCCGAATACGTTTAATTGTGTATTGCATCGAAATGTGGCTATGTATGTATGTGCTATATGAGCAATATGCGTATGAATATTTATTTGTTTCTGTTGTTGCAAGAATCTTGACATGACTCCTGCATGCCGCATTGTGTATTTATAAATATTTTCGTGAAGAGTAAAACGAATGAAAAGTAAACAATTTTTAGCAACGAAATGTGTATGAAGATGAAGTGCTTTTTAGAGAAATTCAAATGAAATCAGTGTATATATGTATTTACATATGAATAATAATTTGTTATATTTATGTATGTATGTGTATCTAGAAATCTGAATGATATACCAATTTCGTCTTAAATATAAAAAAAATTTTATTGAAATCCACGAAATCAATTCAAAGTCGCGATAAATGTGTTATAAATATTTTGCTATATACAAATGTATATACATACATACATATGTGCATACGTACATATATACATACATACATACTTACATACAAATATATACATATAAATCAAATATTGGCCGCCGCGAGTGTGATTCGCTCAAATTATAGCAATAATCGTTGCCACTTCATAATTTATGTGGATTCTTATCAGTGAATCGCACGTAATTTGCCATCATTTCTCGGATTATCTTGCACCATATATACACACAACAAGCGAACTCAAATCTAAACAGATTACATTTGCAATTATTCACACAAACATAACATACATACTTACATACCAGTGTACGTAATTTGCAATGCATGCAAATGCATGAAAACGCCTCTAACAAATTTAGATTCTTCGTTGTGTTCTTTGGGGTTACTACATACATACATATGTATTTACAGCTTGCACTTTCTTGTGAATCTTCGACACAGCCCCAGTGGGCGCAAATCATTTTGCAAACGTTGATTGCTGTCTGCACTGAGTGTGGTAAGTATAACGTGATTGCAATTGCCACCGAGTTGGTTTCATGGGTGGCCACAACAGAACAGCCTTGCTACTGTTGTATCTTTTTTGGGTTTTATACTCTTGCAACTTGATTGTACAGAGTATAATAGTTTTGTGTAGCTAACTTTTGTTTTTAACAACTAGTACAACTGATCGAGATAGATATTGGAATATATGTATATACAGTATCCGACAAAACTATGTATACCCCAACACATTTTATATTGTTCTTTGAATATTTTTTTCAAAAGTTCAACAATTAAAAAATTGTACATACGGTAAGTGCACACTGTTAGTTGACAATTAGTAACGGTATGATATTTACCGTTAGCTTTTATTTTGCTTGCAGAATGTGCACTTGTTGATGATCAGTTGAACTTTGCAGGTGACAAAATTATGTATACCGTGGCAATATTTGTGCGTAGTGCTTCTCTGCGTAAATAGTTTTTGCAAATATTTAGAAGCAAACTCGACAAAGGTAAAATTTCATGAATTTATACTCGATAAAAGTGTTTGGGTAAATAATATAAAGATTTTATTTAGTGAAATAATTTCATAGGATCCAATTCAGAGATATAGTGGGCAAAATAAATATTTAGCCTCATACTGAGTCTTAAAATACAGTTAAAAAATACTATCTGTACAAATTTTTGGATCAATAAAAGTTTTCTCAGAACAAATTCTTGAATTCGCATTTGTTCGGCGTTCTAATAGTATATAACCCTCTAAGAGACCGCATAACATTTATAACTGTCATTTTTCAACAACTTTATACATTTTTACTAACATTTATTAATTTTCTTCGCTGATTTGCTTAAATATTTACTGAAACATTTTTCTTTCTGAGTAACACTGTCCCAAATACACCTCAACTTCAACTCTTTGAGAGCTCTCTGAGTGTGAGAGCTTTTCCTGTACCTAAACATACACATGATTTTATACTCGATAAAAGTGTTTGGGTAAATAATATAAAGATTTTATTTAGTGAAATGCCAAGATCTGCAGAAATAAACGTGGGCCTACGAAAATTGATTGTTCATAATCATTTAGATGGAATGGGATACGGAAAAATTGCAAACAAATATTCTAAAAGCAAAGGCACAATCCAAAAAGGGATACAAAATTACCAAAAAAATGGTGGGCTAGAGATTGCTCCAAGATCAGGCCGCCCTAGAATAACTACAGTGATCCGACACAGATCCGACTGTATCAGCCCGATTTATTAAGCAGAGCCTTCAAATAGATGTTTCTGAGCGAACAATTCAACGAAGAATTCGAGAAGACGGGTACACTACAAGATTAAAAAACCGTTCATCAGCAAGAAAAATTTTAAGGCACGATTGGAGTTTGCAAAAAAGTATTACAAACTGCCACCAAATTTTTGGAAAAAAGTAATTTGGAGTGATGAAAGCTAATTTGAATTTAAAAATACTGAAGGACGGCAAAAAGTTTGGCGAAAGAGCCACGAGAAGCTTCAGAGTAAATGCATTCAAAGCACCATAAAGTTTGGAGGCGGAAATGTATTGGTTTGGGGTTGTTTTAGCTACAGTGCTCTCTCAAATCTCGTAATGATTGAAGGTAAAATGACGGGAGAGTCTTATGTTCAAATGTTAAGTACCATTTTGGAGTCAGCTACGCAAAAAATGGGCATACAGGATAACTTCATATACCAGCAGGACAACGACCCCAAGCATACAAGTCGGGTTGCAAAAGAATACTTCGAACAAAAATCGATAGAACTCCTACCATGACGTGCCCAAAGCTCCGACTTAAACCCCATTGAGCACTTATGGCAATATTTGGATGACAAGCTTGACCGATCTTCTTGCCGTTCAAACAAAGGCGAGATTTTTAATAAATTGAAAGACTCCTGGGAAAACATACCCCAATCACTTCTTCAAAACTTGTTTGACAGCTTGCCTCGACGTCTATTGGCAGTAATTAATGCTAAGGGTGGCAACCCTAAATATTGAAGCTCTAGTGTCAAGGTAACCTCAAAATTTATTCGGGTATACATACTTTTGTCGTTGCTAAGAATTTCTCTTTTTCAGATTACCACGTATTTTGCAGTCACTAGCACTAAAATGCAGAAAATTAATTTAATTTTTTGTATGAAGTATACTCATAAGTAAAAACAAAAACCATGCAAAAAAATAAACTTCAGTTTTCAAAAGATATGATAATTTTCTTTTCAACTTTCATGGGGTATACATAGTTTTGTTGGATACTGTATATATTTGTATATAAATGATCAGGATGATGAGACACATCCTAATGAAACTCAGTATACAGGTTACTTGGCAAAAAAGTAAGAACGAGACCACTTCCACGCCCACAAAATGCCATTAATGCAAAGCCTATAAAGTGCCATAACTAAGTACTAAAATAATATATAGATAGTTTGGCGAGGATTAAAAGTTGAATTTCAAGAAGTGGGTGTAGCTCCGCCCCTAATAGGTTTAATGTATATACCTTCCAAACCGCTGAAGCTAAAATAGCCATATGCATTGAAGATAAATTGTATAAGAACCCCTACCTATTGTGTGAAAATCATTGACATTGATTATGACCCCGCTCACTCCCTTTATAACGGAAGTACCAACACAATTAAAAGTGCTATAAATCAATAACTAAATACTCCAGAGACATTAAATCAATTAAACGAGATGGTATTAGGAAACTTCATAAGAGAAGGGGTACAACTGGACAATGGGCGTGACACCGCCTTCCTTTAGGTGGAATCAAATATCTCGGGACCAGCTTGACCGATTTCAACCAAATTACACGTTGTAGCTCTTATACACTTAAGTCCTTTTGATTCTTTTACTTTTCTGTATAAAAATCTAGAAGCAATTAATATAAGAAAATAAATCTTTTCACGAAAATTGTCCAAATCGAACCGAAATTGTTGACACTCTTAATTACAGAATATGTGGACCCCAGTATCTATAGTTGACTTTTAATCGAAAATATCGGTCAATGTATGTATAGAATATACAATTAAAATCCGAGAGAATATTTTCCTCCAGCACGGCCAACAACATTAACAGATGATCAACATGTCAAAAAAATGAACAGTCAGAAATCTTATCTAGGAAGGATCAGTGAGACACCTTTTGATAGATCATTTGGGCCTAAGAAAAGCACATTAACGTCTGTGAAATAATACTTTCCAACAAGAAGGATGTCATGAATTGTATTATTACTAGCGATGTGTCTTGGATCTATGCTTACAAACCGGAAAGAGATGATCAATTGGCCGACTCTCGTGGTGAAGGTGAGCCGAAGCCGAAAAAGCACTCTTGCTTTCTGCATCATCATAATACACCGTCGCATACTTTATTGAGTCTTCGTATTTTTCAACAAATTCAAAAATTCAAATAGGAAAAAAGCTTCTACTAATACATGTCGGTAAATCCGTCACCCGTATCCGAAATGAAACTAAGACAAAGAAAAGTTGCGATTTCTAGGAGTGTATTTTAACCATTTGCTTAAATCTATCAAGTTGATTAATGTTGCGCCATCCGATATGGTTCGCGGAAGTCATTGGTCGAAACAGCCGCAACGTAAGAGATAATCAAATGTGAGATCTGTAGAATCTTACATATACGACTCCAATAAGAATCTATCTATCAAACTGACTTATTTGTTAAGAGGCGGCTTATCAGTTTTTTAATTTAATTCATTACTCATACGATTATTTAATTTTTGAAAATATTGATATATTCCATCTAAAAAGGATGTTTACTGCTGTGTGTTTTCAACGTTGCAATATGCAAAAAAGCAAGACCAAGAAATGGAGGATATGATAATCTTTGGACCAGAGGTGTCATATGTCATTATGTTTTGCTTTACTACCTTTGATAAATTTAGTTATAATGGCGTCTTGTAGCAAGTGGGTCCACTTTGCCCACTTTCAAACTGAGAGGAAATTTGTTTCAGATCACTCATATCGTCGTATTACTTTTACAGTTCTTCGATCCATTGACTGCAGTATTCGCCGTTGCCAATGCGCAAAGTACCATAAATTTTCCGCAGAACCTTTCTCTGGAAGACTAGTTGATGTTGTCATCGTTAATGCCTCAGCACCATATAACAGGACGAAGATGATCAGTGTCTTGTTGATTGTGTCAATTGTGCTGCTCAGTCCGAAGTAGCACCTGTTGGCAGGAGTTATTTCACGTTGGATTTCTTGGCTGACGTTGTTGTTGGTATTAATACCGATTCCAAGATAGACGAATTTATCTACGAATTCGAAGTTATGACAAGAAACAGCGAAAGGGGGTCGCCTTGTCTTGAACCTCGTTTGGTATCAAACGGCTCGTAGAGGTCCCTTCCGATCCTGACGAAGCTTTTGCTATTGTGTCAGTGTATACAGCCGTTATAGTTTTGGCGCATGGGAAATATAGTCAGTAGTTCAGTAAAGTGTTTTTAATTAAACGTACCATTAGATATGTTCGCTTTAAGTTAATATCTCAAGAAGATATATGAAGCATAACTTGTCCTAAAAGCCAACATTTATTTACATCGGATTTAACGACTTTCTATTTCAATGCTAAAAGTTTCTTTTAAGCTAATAACTTCTAATGAGATCACGAAATGATATAAGAGTAATCACAAAAATACAAAAAATTAAACAAAATGAAAACTGTTGTGTTGGGGACAATGAATTATGGCAATTCATTATTTCGTTGTCCTATGTTTGTCTGTCTTATATTTCACTGTACTTAAGAATTGCTGCAGTGATGCTACCTTCATATGATGAAAATGCACTGCAACTTTGACATGCACTTGTCACTTAGCAGAACACTTCCTTCAACTTCCATCATTTGCTCGGTCGGCTATGAAAAACCCCAGTAAAAAACATATTTGTGTTTTTTGTTATTATTTCATTTCGCTTATTTTGTATTTGTGATTGTCAGTTGTTACCCCTGTTAAGCATGCGCTGTCCTACAAATTGCTTTGCACACTGGTTGCGTCGGCTAGGGTCCACGCCGGCGACACATGTATGCATTTTTACTTTACACAATGTACATATATATATACATGTATGGACTGCTATGTGTGTTGCACTGTCGTTCAAGTGCTCTCTATAGCATTCGACAGCGCAAACAACTCGAGGTACAACAACAAATATAGCAAGTGGAGCAGCAAGCAAAATAAACTAAGTAACGGCCACTTGGGGAGCGTATAGTTAGCACAATAAAAATATGTATATGTGTGTGTGCATATATAAAAGTGGCAGCAGCAGCAGCGGCGGTGGGAGCAATAATAGTACTTGCAACTAGCTGCATACTACGGTTGGCTGTAAGGTCACACGCTGCCGGCACTTGGCGTCCTCATATATACATAAATACCGTTGGGTATGTATGCCACGTATATGTGGTAATGCCACTCACCCACACACACACACACGGAGTCACTGCAATAAGTACTTGTACTTATCACCGAGTCATGTGCAACATTTATGCATGTTGTTGTTGTCCAACGTAGCGTTTTCGTTCGTCTTCGCTGTCATTATCGCGCATGTGGTTGCTATTATTTTTCTTGCTGCTTGCAGTTGTTTTTGCTGATATTTTTACCAATGCTGCGCGGTGCAACATTGTTTATTTTAAACTGTTGCGGTTGCCCCAACGACTGCTCCATTACTCGGCTGCGAGGCGAAATTGTCCCACAATTTTCTTGATTTTTCACTAAAATTGTCACTGCTTTTTTGGTTGCCTCATTTTGTATTTGTTGTTTTATGCAATCTTCGCTCGCTTAGCTGACAGCTAAAATGCTCTTAATGATTTTTCTTTTTCTAGTGTGGGAAACGAAGTTTGCGGTTTGCTCTGCAAACCTCCGTTGCATGCAACTGTTCATTTGAATTTGGCAAGCTATAAACAGTGTCTCTACCATTATTTAGTTAATATCCATTTGCATTCTTGCACTCAAGATTGCCGCAGAAGATCGTAACTCTTGGTTATAAATAAAAGTGTCAGCCAGTGCCACTTTACGACCTTCACCGCCATGCAGAAGCATTTTTCGTTGAAAATTTAATTTATTTGGCTGCACTTCGCCAAAATCCCACCCAATGTCACGTACTCGGTTTTGAAGGCGGTTACAGAATATCTTCATGATCAGTGCTGTCAATGGCTAATTATTGTGGCTTCCATAGTGACCACACCAGATGCTGGCCACCGGTGCACACAAACACATGCGAAGGGTGTGCTTTTGACATGCGATTGACAAAGTGACAATTAAGCAAATACATAGTGGTTTAAGAATGCTAAAAACCATGTTTTTGGTATGCTCTCTGAAATAGAGATTTGGTTGAATTTCTTAGTGGCAGCCTCCGTAAACTGCCTGCGCCCTTACAACTCATTCCGATAGTTAGTTATATTGAGTATTTACCATACTTGGTCTGCACGACGACTTCTGTTTTCTCTATAATAATCTGAAATTTCATAGAACTTTTCGAGCATTACCGCTGCGGCCTGCTTGTCAAGCTCTTCGTACTCACGTATTTCGGCCTCTCTCTGTTTGTCTGCAAATGCGTCTCATTGCCCTCTTCAACTCTCGGTATCTATCCCATTCCGCACGTGTTATGGTCGATTGCAACGTTGGGAATCGATCCTCAAACAACCAGGTTTCTTGGTGAATAATACTGGAAGTTGTACTAAAGTCAACCATATTTCGGGCCCTGGCGAAGTCGTTCGGCCTTAACCCATTTGGAGACGCTTCATCATGGAGGCTAAATTTAAAGACCGTTGTGCCAAAGATACCTTCTTTGGTCACCCTGGCGTTAAAGTTGTCAAACACGCCCACAAGCCTTGTCTTCCGTTGTGGGATGGGAGCAAAATAGCGATAGGTTGAATTCATCCACCGGGGTAAATGCCAGTACTCGGCGACGGAGTCCCTCTCTAACCACGAATTTCACACCGAATTTGCGCTTCTTTGTATGGCCTCTGAATTAGATGCCACATGGACCTACTCGTCTCAGTCCTTGTCCCGCTCATTGCATTTCTTGGACGGCGGTGATGTTGGTCTTTACTCTAATAAGGACATCAACCAGCTGGTCAGCGGCACCTTTTCAATTAAGGAACCGGACATTCCAAGTTCATGCCCTTAAATCGTAATCCTTAATGTGTTTGTGGAGATCGTCATCAAAAGGGGGTCTCTCATTCCTTTTTATGGGGAGCTTTAAGGCGTTCAAATACAACCAAAATTCAAAAATAACCAAAATTCCAGCCAATACTGCACCGGGCTTTCAAAAATTGGCAGAAACGAGTGGAGATATACAAAGGGAACATTGGTGGTCATTTGGCCAACACTTTGTTCACTTCTTAAATTTTATAAAATTATCTGGCTAACAAAAACAACATAATTCATTTTGACCAAATTTGAGTGTTTTATTTCATTTTAACATCGGGTCGTTATTATTGGTAGACCCTTTATATATATATGTAAGAATATACTAATTCTAGAAGATGGAACCGATTTTTGCTAACAGTCAACTCTTACATTTATGAGAACGAAGGCCGTCAACAATTCGAACATTATAGCTATTAGTTAAGTCTCACTACTCTCTCCAACTTTAGAGATTTTTGTTACGTAACGAGCAAATAATAGTTCACTGTACAGAGTAAACTATTAGCTCTTAAACACAGACGCCGTTGTGTCTCAAAAATACCGTCATAATCCTCCTAAGCAAGAATAGTTTGGAACTCTCGGAAGCCGCGCTAAACAAATACTTAGTTTTCGCCGAAAATCTCGCAAAAAAGGACTTTGAGGTTTCGATTTGCATGTTTAGCCTCACAGTTGGCTTTGCTTTCGGTCAACCTGCTGCCAAAGGTATGTAATCACAATGAACAACAAACATGTGTTTTGCATCGACTTTGTAGGGCTAACTGTTTATGCATAGGTCTTGGGGCTGTGTGTATGCTTGCTAACAGCTTTTCATTTGGGCGGTCGTTTACAGGTCCGACCGCACCGCAGCGCTTCTCTTTACTTTTTGCCGTTGTTGGCGCGTTTAGTTCTTCAGCCTTTACTTACTGGCTGCGCGGCTGGGCGTCTTTGTCTACTAACTCAGTCGTTGATGCTCGGTTCGGCCCTGTTTGCATATTTACGTCGTAATAGTAAAAATAAATTGCGGTAAATGCTTTCATTATCATCTGCGGGGCAATACATCTTGGAAAAGGGAAAATGTTTGGCGGGGTGTGTAATGGCATAAATATGAGTTGTCTGCAACTGGGTGCAAGTGGGACAAATCAGTGTTGTGCACCGAACTGAAATAGTGCCTTGACTGAATTGCGAGAAATGAGTAGGCAAATATGCTGGTGGGTATTTAAGTTGGCATGTGTTGTTGTGTAAATGTGTTTGGGTATATTTTATGGCACAAGTTTGATTAAACTCGGTAATCAATTTTCGACAGTGGAAATCAGCCATTAAGTCGTTTAGTATGTCATTTCAGTGGGCGTTGCAAGACTAATTAAAGTGGTAAACTGGACTGGTTGCATCCCAATACAAAGTTTATGATAATTACATGTTATCGCACTGAAAGTATATCAACGTAGCTAATTTCTACAATTAATGCAGTATAGGGCGCTTATTGCTGCAAAAGCCGAACTATTATTCGCAACTAAAACTGCCAATGCAACGTTGAAATGCCAGAAACAATTATCTGGCTAAATTATCCAACTAAAAATCGCCTTAAAGCATATTTAAGCTCCGAAAAATATACAAAATTATCTATGGAGAGCTATAGTATGCGTTTACGTTGGGCTACATAAAAAATTCGTGAGAATTTTCATGCCACAAAAGTGCCATCACGACTTGGCCGTATTCTGCGGCCGCGAAGACATCAATTTCGATGTGCCGCAGTGGTTGCAACGGCACCAGCTCCGAGAAAAAGCAGAAGAAGACGACCAAGCAGCAGTAATAATGTCAGCGACACGTATTGCACTGCGGCAATAACACGAAGGTGATGTGTCGTGGCTTGAATTGCGCTGTGTATGATCTCTCTGTGTTCATGACAGTGTGCATGTGGGTGGGTGCGGAGCGGTGAGGACAAGCTAATGGGGTTATTGTCGTCACAGCAGATATTTGTAGTTGGCTACGCGTGTAATGCAATTGTTAGAAAGGATCGTCTTCATCTGAAAACGTCGCAATATGCATACATACAATATATATGGTATATTATGCAAACAGATACAAACAAACAAGAATAAATATACAAAGGTACATATATTTATTTTGTGATTTTAACTGCCTAACTGCAATTGCAAATAGAAATAAGAAGATGTTCACCGAGTAAGCATTTCAAACAGGGAGGTCAGGGAACGAAATAAAATAAGAAAATAAGACAAGTCAATTTAATTGATGTTGCTGAGAAATTGAAATGAACGGAAAATAATTTTTTTTTTTTTAAGTCTGTAAAGGTTGGTCTATCATGTGCCAAATTCTCCAAGTTACAAACTCAAATTATTTAAATTAAATTTTTGGCTATAAATCGTCGTTTATTAATTTTTTTTTCGATATAAGCCTTAACGTTATATGTGCTATTTGCCTCCGTCATGATGGTAAAGACTTCTACTTGAAAAATGCTCGGAAAATCCAATGGACCAATTCCCTCCGACGTTTTCGAACCGTCGGTGTATCACTTGCTTGTACTTTCCCTAAGCAGTAACTCGAAAGTGGAATCATTACTGGTATGGGTAACCTTAAACTTTTTAGTGAAATGTTTCCTTTTAATAATTGGGAGAAGAGTCAATGGAATTACACTATTTAATTCCTTCATCCGCTAGGATTATCTTACCTCTCCCATACCCTACTGATATCATTTGAAGTAGTGTGTGTTTGGCCACCTGAACTATTTCTAGGTGAAATGATGTGATGCTTGAGCTTCAAGTGCTGCCGTCGGACATGTGCGCATGGCACTCGACATACAGATGCATGCAAGTCGTTGCAGATTCGATGGCTGGAGCCCTATCGAAGTCTGTAACGCTTTTAAAGCTAAAAACACTTGTAACTCGTGGAAATGAAGTGTTTACCGTCCGGGACGATACGGTTGGCAGGTCTACAGTTCGCAGATTGGGCAGAAGATCGTTTGACCGAGGATGGTCAATTTTACCGAAAAATCATCTTTTCGGACGAGGTTCATTTCCATCTCGATGGTTACGTTAATTGTCGCATTTGGGGCACAAAAAACCCGCATGTAATCGTCGAGAAGCCAATGCACCCAGGACGAATCACTGTATGGTGCGGATTTTGGTCTAGTGGAATCATCGGCCCATTTTTCTTCGAAAATGAAGAAGGAACCGCCGTAACCATCAATGGTGAGCGATATTGCGAACCGAACCGAATTTTTCTTCAAGCAAATTGAAGAGGAAGACTTGGACAACATTTGGTTCCAGCAGGACGCTGCACTCAATCTTTTACGCCCTATCTTTAAATTTAACATTTTATATGGGGTGGGCCATACATACTTAATAATATATTCACATTCATCCTGGGCTGACGAAATGATAGACCGTTTTCCACCATTTGCTGAAAGTTTTCAAACGTTAGAAGAGAGTTCTATGTTCTATTTGACGGGATCTAAAAGGACGTTGTAGTTCTTGGAGAGAGCTGTAGGTAATAATGTATGGCATTGCCAAAAGTACATCAAATCGGGTCAATATTACCACTATCTCCCTTATACTTGATATAAGATATTCAAGCTTTGCTGGCCTTATAACAGATAAACACAATTATTGCCTACTTCTCGTATATACATACATATGTATGTATCAACATACTATAACTGCAATATGCTGCTTACTGCGTAACAATAAGAACTTGCATACTTATCTTTCCAAGCGACTAATGTGCGGGAGTTAGTATACATAAATAAATCTTCCAGCAATTACATTCTGTCGTCTTTTGCGGGAAGTGTAGGTAACAGTACATACCACTGAGGCGTCCATACTGCAACTCTCGGTACGCTTAGACTCCTACCGCTTTCTACAAAGTGTTCGCAGCTTTTTTATTGTCGTGTACGCTTTGTAAGTTGCATGTTTATGCCAAGCTTCTTTCACTTGCCGCTTTGCTACTTGTCCGATAGGATATTGGCAATTACAATAGCGCAATTCAGCAAAATAAGTATGAAAGTAAATCTAGCAGTGCTTGAGATGTTGAGGGCATTTCTTTCTTTGGTCGTGGAAATGAAGGTTTTCAGGTTACTTCTCACGGTGGGAAAGTATAAACTTTGGCTATTACAAGCCACCTTACATGGACAACTCATTAATCTTAATTCAACGATTGTTTACAACATTCGAGAATTTTACTTTTAAGTTTGCAGCTATGCACATTTCTTACAAATATGGGCACATTAATAGAAGAAGATGTTACCGAACATGTCATTTTCAGTATTTCACGCGTTACGCAACAAAAGCAACAAATATGTGTGATTCGTCTTCAGCTAGAAATGGTGTGTCGATAAATCTTAGCATTACAATTGCATTCTTCTTTACTTGGTCACATTATTATTTCACTCCTTCGCTGTACTTTTCTTCTCATATTTTCTTAGAGAATCGGTATATTTCACAACTTTTTCAATTTTTTGTGCGAATACGTTCAAAAACGCAGTTGCTCAACTTTTCTAGTTGCGACAAGCAACAACAAATGGTGTAGAATGCCGTTAGAGGGGCTGACATGCAGTCTCTGCGCACACGAAACAGGTACCAAGTGGAAAAATAAATATTTTTATCTGTGGTGTTGCCAGACCTTAACAAAAGTATTCACAGAAATCAAATAAATGGATAAAAATTGTATTGATATTAATCTTTAACAGTCTCTTCTCATGTTAGAAGCACTTTAATAGGCGCATTGGAGCCATATGTCATTCTGAAGCTTTCCTTTAGTATCATCAGCGTGTGGAAATATATTTACTATTTCATCTAATTGTATTATAAAAGGCCCTTCTGTTTTACCTATGACTATTTAAAAATTCTATTTACAGATACCAAACTTCGTGAAAGCTCCCAACATTTCTATGAAAAACGTCTAGAATTGAATATTTGTAGTTAGATAACCTCCAACCATTTCAAGAGACGTAACTTTTGTGAGAAAATATGTGAGAATCGAAAATGATGAACACAGGTTCTCTTGATCTTCTGATAGGATATGCTGAGACGGACGATGAAAACGGACGTGTTAAACAAAAATTTGGGCTCTGTTCAAAATTGGCATCTTATATTGATATCGCACACAATCAATCTCACCATCGATCGACTCATAAAATAATGAAAAATATTGGGCGAATTTAGGTTGGGATTCCTGAAGCATTCGCCATCATTCACCATTATCTTCCTGTCACTCCGCCGTCGGGTTTTTCCTGTATATTTTTCTTCTGAAAAGGTTGAGGTGATGGAAACTATGTTAAGTAATTGAATCGAAATATTTAAAAGAAAATCATATTCCTTAAACCAATACAAAATTTTTAGCCTGCTGGTAAAAGGAAACAATCAAAGTTTTAATTCTTAACATAGCAATCTGGCCACACTCTACTGCACATCTCAACAGTGACTGAAAGCACTATCGCTAAATATCTCTGCAAAACGATTCAACTTTTGTAACCTTTTTGCTCAAACTGACTGGTTGATCGAAAGCACTAAAAAACTTATTTATGTATACCATGTAAGTAAGGCTATACCACTTACTCCCCTGACCCTTGATGCATTGCAATATAATTCCATTTGCAGAAGACATACACATATGTATATTTGATCGGTTGATCGCTGATTCCTTGTATTGACGTAAAATATGCGCACACGTGATGTAATGATGCTTAAAACGAGTTGTTAGTGAGTGTTCGGAGAAGACACAGCCATCTCGTTGCCAATGTCGCTTCCTTTCGAACGACGAGATCACCGTATAGCTGTTGGCTATCCTATATGTACATACATCGTGCTGTCGACGTGAGTGAGCGGACCGCGATGTAATCACTCTTCGATCATTTAAAATTCGCTTTCGCGATCGTTCTTATTTGTATTCTGTGAGACCCGCTGCTTGTTCTATTCTCACAGATCGCAGGCTGACAACTTATTTCCATTACATCTATTGCTGTGGCATTTTTTCACTAGTACTACTATTTGTTCGTGATTTTTTCCGATGTATTTTGCGGCTTGTACGTATTTATTTATGTGGTTTGCTATGCCTGACAACATGTTTTGACTTTGTTTGGCATTCATAATGTTACGGACAAATGTTTCTGCGATTGCAGGAACTGCTCGCCATTCAACTAATGCGCTGGCTGAAATATTCGACATTGTTTTTCACAAGCCGCGCTTCCACAAATGGCTTTGGTCGGTTCTTGCCGCGGTGTCATCCGAGTTATTGGCAACGCAGAATCAGTCGCTTATGTGGCTATAGTTTGTTGTTTGCTTTTGAGCTATTGCCGTGATCGTTTTGGCCTTAACAAATGGGAAATGTCATTACATACCTAAATGATTGTCTTCTCTACAATCGATTTTGTTTTGATAAAATTGTTGTTGTGGACTTATGACATCAGGTTTTGTATGAATTTGTTACTCTAATTGCAGCATTAGTGTTCAGTCACAATCGTCGTAGAGTATGTATTTCTTTATGGTTCACGTTCTATTTCAAAGTCAAACTATCTTATAGAGAAATCGATTACTTCGGCATTTGGCAGTTCTATGCTTTACTGGTTTCGCTGAAAGCGGATTCCAGCGGTAATTAGCTTAAGTGACACAGGTAAGATTATCATCTTCAGTTCATTCAACTTGGTTACGAGTGCGAACGTTTGCAAGTCATGGCTGAGACCTTCATATGTCAATGACGTGGATGACAGTTGAAATTTATGTGACTGTTGCTATTCAAGCTTTGCGCCAGACCTAACGATTTTCTGCTTAATTTGATCGATGAGCAAAAATTAGTTATTATTGTAGTCGTAACTATTTATCATCTATATACTTGTATGTGTAAGTTTTGTAATTCGACAAGTAGCACTATATTATATAAATAAGTGGTTCCGTAGTAATTATACTAGATCTAATATAGTTTAAGTTGAACTAATAGTCTTGATAAATTTACACACATTTGGATTAGACAACATTTCCTTGTTTTTGTAGAAAGTAAATTTAATTTTATTGACAAACAATTTTGTTGCTTAAAATGTTGTTAGTTAGTTTTTATAATCTGATAAAACTCAAACGGCTGCAAACATTATCTACTCTTGCAATCTTCTGAGTATTAAGAAGGGCTATTGAAGTTTTCAGATTGTTTTAGTCAAGTCTTAGTTTATAGAGATAGGAAGGTGCACCATTTAACTGGTCATATGAGAATGTGAAGATTGGTAAATGTAACATTCTCGTCTAATCTGTATGAATATAATTTACAACATGGGTGAAGGGGTTACATCCACTTGTAAGTTCGAATGGATGTGCTTTTTTTTTTTGTTAATTCCTTCTGGAAAGGCTTTTTATTAAATATATATAAAATATATGAAAATTTAGCGAATTTAACGTATTCTAAGAATTTATATTTTATTAATAAAAATATTGGGTTCCGTCGTTCCTATAGAAGATCTCCTGAAAGTCCTCCGCAAAAAAGTGTTTGTAGGTGAGGAAGATATGTCTGATCCAAATTATCTGAAATAAAACAAACCAAAAGGATTATTTTTATGACAAATAAATACAGGTAATGGTTGAAGAAATTATCAAAATTTTTATTTTAGAAATGGCGGCCTACCAACAAAAAATTCTTTTTTGCACAAAAATGTACATTTTAAAGTGAGCAAAATATCGAAATTTTTATCAGAAACTTTATTCCTTCGGTCATTACCTGACAAGAGTATCTAAGAAGATCCTGTGAAGATTTCAAGTCAATCGGTCAAGCCATTTCGGAGAAACATTCCTCACCGACTTTGAAAACAACGTTTCGAGAAAAACGCAGCTGATAATCCTATTCCCCATACTTCCCATATTTTCACTCTGTAGCAGCCAACTGTAAAACGAGATGTTCACATAGAGCGTGGCTGGTATACATTTTTAGTTTACGAGACATGCAAATTAAATTAATTAGATAATAGCCTCTATACCCACTTTTCCAAACTTTTAAACCGCATAGGACCCTACGTTTTTTGAACTACTAATCCATAAAAAATACCGCCAATCACAGAGTCTGAAAGTATAACAATGAAACGTGAGCTTTTAATTAAACGACGTTTTGTTGAAGAAATATGTTTTGAAAATATAGCATTGAAACCATTTCGCTATAAGGTATGTTTCCCAAGTCAGAGATCGCTCGTAAAAATTTCGCTGTGGCATGAATTGCAGGTGCATTCCAGTAATTTTGCTCACAGCTTATTTCATTCACACACTTTGTCTATGTTGTAGCGAAAGTCAGTTCGTGGGTAACTGTACTAGGCATTTTCAAAAACGGAAAATCCCAGCGAAAAATTGCTGAGGTAGTACATTTAAGTAGTGCTACGGTGCAAAATATAGTTCTGCCAAAATACACCAAACAAAATTTTCAATGAACCTGATGAGCATTTAATTGTGCGTAAGATTAAAGAAAACCCGAGACTACCAGTTCTAAAGTTAACTACAGAGATTCAGAAGGAGCTAGGGAAATCATTTTGTGCTGAAACTATGCATCGATTTCAATAGCCCAGTAGCCCGAACGAAATCATTCATTAGAAAAAAAATTAAGCCGAGTTGCAGAAGGCCAGGTAGACTAAGGATTTTAATTTCTGAAACACTGTAATTTTTGCTGACGAATCGAAATTCAACCTTTTTAGCTCAGATGGAATGGCTTAAATGTTGCGAAAACCCCATACTGATCTTCAGAGATGTTAAATTAGGCCAACTGTTAAATATGGTGAGGGCAGTGCTATGATGTGGTAATATGTTAAAAGAAAATTTAATCTAAAGTGCCAAAAAACTTATGATACTTCAAAATTTCCGGTATTATACTAAACACAAATCTTTAACAGTGTAGACCTGGCTAATATGGAATTGTCCCCACCTAATGAAGCCACCGGAACCCGATCAAGAACTACAATAACATCTGTAAACACCACATAAGTAATAAGAAACATTTTAAAAGTGATATTTTGGAAGAGTAGAACAAAATTGGAATAGAAAGCACAAAATACTTGTTTAGTTCATGTCAGCTAGACTAAAAGCGGTATCACACCAAGTAATAAACAAGTTTTAAATAAATCATTTATATAATTTTTAGTAAAAAGTACACTGCATGAAATAAAATAAGGTATAAAATTTGTTTACGTTTCTACTTTTTAATAATTAAAAAAATAAATGAAGTATCTTTTATAAGCTACACATTCCTATTTCCAACTAAGAGTTTCTATTATTTCGATATGTGTTTTGTGGTCAATATGTGCTACTTCTAATTTTGTAATTTCACGTACCTGAAATAAGCTGTGAGCCACTGTATATGATCACCTATCCAGCTGTTATTGGTTTACCGAGTTTGATTATTTTATTGCCCAACAACCGAAGAACAAAATTGAGGATTTCTACTTTTAAGTCCGTACTTAGTTTTGTTATTTATATAAGTGTGTCTGATATACTTTTATATAATTACATATACATAACCTATATATTTATTAAGTATTTCATAGCTTTTACACTTAGAAAAATACTTTCGGTTTAACTGCAAACTTCGATGCTTTAAATATCGTATTAACTCTTACCAATGCACATATCCAACTTTATCCACAATCTGATATTTATTTATGGAGTTGTGATAGTCAAATTATATTTTATTAATGCTATCTATTGCAACTAACTCTTTCAAATGTAAATTCGAAGATAATTTTTATCAATTTACCATTTGAATGTGGATAGCTTATCTGCATACAAAAATAGCCACAAATTAGTTGACCTCAAACTGTTGGACGCTTCTTTGTTTTAATTAAAAGCTAACGCTTATTAAGATAAGGAATTAAAACAAACTAGTTTTATTGAAAAATAAAATTAGAATAAATAAAAATTTGAATTTTAATCTCGCAGCAATACAAATTGTCACATTTTGGCTTAAAATAAATTTCAACAAATAGGAAAAACTAATAACTTTGAATCGAAATACAATTAAAACAGTGCTGCACTCATACACACATACATATGCATAGAAATGTATGTTTGTAGATTGGTGTTTGTTGATGCATCAATACGAATTCCAAATTGATGAGCGTACACAATGCGATACGGACCAGGTGAGCCTCGCACGCATTGCTGGCATGCCATGCGTTCATTAACAGCTGCTAATAGGGGTACGACACAACAACAAACCGTAAAAGCAGCAGCAAAGGCGACGCCAATAATGGGAACAATGCCAGCAGTCAGTCAGTCGGCGGCAGCGTCAACGAAAAGCAAAGACATGTAAGCATGCGATTTTATTGACCATTTCAATTCAATTTAGGCTAATTTAATTTCAATAATAACACGCCAATAGGGCACACCAAACATTCAAACACACATACATAAATACTATATGCATGTGTTGGCTCTGCGGCTAGCGTTGACCGATCGGCTGGCTCAGCGCTATTTGGTGCAATAACAATTACAACAACTAACAGCCTGCCCCAGAGGTGAACAGGCAATACGGCACTGGTTAGCGCTTCTGCTCGGGTGTGTTGGAAGCGTGGGACGTTGAAAGGGGGAAGATGAGATGTGGCAGCGGCAAGTGGCGACTGACGGAGGGCGTGTATGTGCATTTGTTTATTTAACGTACCTTTGCTTCATGTGTCGGTATGCATGTATGTCCAAATGAATATTGTTTAAATGCAGTTGCATGTCGTTTGTTGCACGACACATGCTGCCGCCGTACCACTAGCGGCGTATAATGTTGTTGATACCACCGCCGCGCCTTTTAATGCTTGTGGCAACAAAGCAAACGAGCCGCATAAAACGAATAATCTCGCTGCAACTTTGTTATTCTCCACTACTGTTTATGATTGGTTCGTATTTTACTGTTATAGCAGTTATTGTACATTGATTTTAATCAGTTTTGTTTACTTTGTTTAACGGCGCTAGTTAAATATATATACATACTTGCATATGTGTGTAAAAATATATGTATACATATGTACATAATATTCATGAGCATATACAAAATATACCTGTCGTGTTTTGTCCGGGGTTAGCTCTTAACTGCTTAACTGATTTGAGTAAGATTTAGTACACTGTGTCCGGTTTGATTTGGAAGATATGATGATTTGCATATCATTTATGTTAAAAGTAAAAATTCTAAAAAATCTTTTTCTAAACCGAAGCAGCTCCGAAGCTATAAACGCTTTTCAAAGAAGCACTTGATTCCGATTGCTCAGGTTATTTGGCTGCTACGTAGTATATAACCTTATCGGCGGTTCCCACAAATGAGCAGCTTCACGGTAATAATAGGACGCTCGCATATACATATGTATTTTTTTTTTTATTTTCTCTTTTGAAAGTAGGAGGAAGCATCAAAAGCCGAAGTGTGGAACTTTAATCCGCTAAACCTAACCTACTCCCAACTCCAGACTCTCCCACGGAACCACCTGATTAGATATTACTTCGTGCGGGTGATAAGACAATTAAGTGTCCTCCATAGCACGGACGGACTGACGGACGCCTATTATGCTCTATATGTCTAAGTTTTGTCATGATTGACGCTGCCGCTTCGCTGACAGCATTCCAGTTCTCAGTGGACTGGCACATAAGTGTCGTCAAATTTTCCACCGTAAAACTACCCCCCAGTGTAGTTTTAAGTTTTTCCCTTGTATTTAAAAAGCGAGGGCAATAAAAGAATACATGCTCGAAGTCTTCTAAACACTCTGAACACGTCGGACAATTCGGACTAATGTCGTGCTGGAATCTGTACAGGTAGCTTCTAAAGCACTCATGCCCACTTATTACTTGAGTTAGGTGGAAATCCAGGTCCTCATATCGTCTGTCGATCCAGGAATGGATGTCCGGTATTTGTCTGTAGGTCCACCGTCTTTTAAGTGAGGTTTGCCACCGCTGCTGCCATATCATTAAGCTTTTCACTCTCTCTTACCTTTTGGCTCCTATAGATGGCTCTGGTAATTTGTAAACTCGTTCGTATTCGTCACCCTGGATATCAATGGGCATCATACTGGCTATTACTTCAGCAGCATCACTTGAAATTGTTCGAAAAGCACTGATAACTCTTAGTGCCGACAGCCTGTGCACTGTGTTTATTTGTCTGGCATATGCTTTGATGCCTAGCGCCTGGATCCATAGAGCCGCATATAACATAACCGATCTCATTACCTTTGCGAGTAAAAAACGCCGGTTGGAACGCACGCAGCCTTTATTTGCCATCATTCTTGATAAGACATTCAGGATCTTATTCGCTTTACCTGCAGTGTACTCTAGGTGATTCTTAAATTTGAGCCTTGAGTCTACTATTACTCCTAGAGATTTTAGGCGTGGCTGTGAATGAATCTCGCACTCCTCTATGGTGAGAGATATACTTTCCTCTACTTTTCTTGTACTTATGAGCAAGACTTCTGTCTTTTGCTAAGCCAGTTCTAAACTCATTGAGGAGAACCATTGGCGCAGACCATTTATGCACTCATTGCATTTGCTCCGGATGTCGTCAAGATGTTTAGCAACTGCTACCACAATAAGGTCGTCTGCGTAAGCCACTAATTTAATAGCTTTCGGTTGGTGTCTCCTTAGCACCCCATCATACATTATGTTCCATAGAAGGGGGCCTAGTACCGAGCCTTGCGGTACTCCACTCGAAATTGAGTAGCTCTTTGTGCCTTCATCTGTGTCGTATAATAGTTGCCTGTTTTCAAAATAACTTATGACAATTTCCATAAGATATTGAGGAGCACGTATTTCATATAGAGCTTTGATTATGTTTACCCACTTTGCTGAGTTAAAGGAATTCTTCACATCCAGGGTGATCAGCGCACAATATTTTTTTGCCACTTACTGCGCATTTTGCAGTGTCAACGACATCGTATAGTGCGTCAATGGTGGACCTCTTTTTCATAAAGCCGTATTGTCTTTCTGATAATCCGCCGGCTTTCTGGATTGCTATCTCCAAGCGGTTTCTAACTATGCTTTCATATACTTTGCCAATAGTATCAAGCATACACAGAGGTCGATGTGAAGATGGCTCCTCCGGAGGCTTTTTTGGTTTAAGAAGTAGAACCAATCGCTGGACTTTCCATGGGTCGGGAAATATTCATTCTTTTAAGCACGCATTGTACATTTTCACGAATAATTTATGTTTCAGAGTCATAGCTTCTTTGAGGGCTCTGTTTGGAATGCCATCTAATCCAGGCGCTTTGCTGCTTTTAATTTTTCCTGCTATGGCCAATATTTCTTCTTCACTAACTAGCAGTGTTGGCTCTTCGACTTCGGTTAGAGGCTAAGCATAAGAAATACTGTCGTGTTTTGGAAACAAAGTTTCGACGAGAGTTCTCATAAAGGATGCTCTTTTGGGTTGTTGGGCCTTATTTTTGAATTTTGACATACATATTTTGTTGCTGTTCCCCAGGGGTCTTCGTTTGCTTCCTCACAGAGTTTTTCAAAACATTTCTTTTTACTGCGACCAATGGCTGACTTCAGAAGCTTCTTTTGACTTTTAAATATATTCCTAAGATTGCTTTCATTTTCTTCACTCTGATTACGTTGTAGGGGACGTCTAGCTGAGTTGCAGAGTTTTCTGAGCCCAGCTATTTCTTCATTCCACCAATACACTGGTCTACGGTTGTTGTGGTGTGCTGTCCTACGCATGGTTGCGTCGTCATCTCAAAAAGTTCGGCATCAAAGTCTTTTTGTTTCCAAGATCGTTTTTGGCATGTGCTCCGGGTGCGGCGTTCCGTCCCTCCGGCATATGAGATTTCGGCAATAATAGCCATGTGGTCACTATATGTAAATATGTCCGACACCGCCCACTTAATGTGCCTACTAAGGGCGTCATTGGCGAACATGAGATCGATTATGGAGCCTTTGTTTCCTTTTTGAAATGTATTTTGCGTTCCGCTATTCAGGATCGTAAGATTCGTTTGGCCGAGGAATTCAAGTAGTAGACGCCCCCGGGGGTTTGTGCGGCTACTACCCCAAGCGGTCGACCACGCATTGAAGTCGCCTGCGATTATAATTGGGGATTTTCCTCTGGTTTCTAGAGCAAGTTCCAGGACAAAGTCTTCAAAATCCTTAATTGAGGCACTGGGAGGAGCATAGCAGCTAACAAAGTATATGCCTCGTATATTTGCCCATGTGAAAAACTTATGCCCTCCGGAACGAGACATAAATGGCTTGACATGCCCATATTGCAGCCTTTCCAGATATGTCTGTAGTCCAGGTGCTTTCCGAACGCTGGGAGTATTGCTCGCTTAGTAAGGCGACATCAATGTTTTTTTCAACTATTGTCTGTTTTAGTAGCTCTTGTGCTGCTGCGCAATGGTTCAAATTTAATTGCATTGTCCTCATTTCCCTAACGATTTTGCGATCTCTAAATATTTTGGGCACGTAATACTCAGGGCTGAGTGTGCTCCTCGTTAGTACACGACTTCGCTACATGTCCACCGGCTCCACAACGTGTACATAGAGAGGGTTGCAACATTTATGCGCCATGTGCCCCAGATGGAAACATCTGAAGCAACGGGGGATAGGGGAGTATTCCCGGAGGCGACATACAGACGTTGTGGGTTTTTGGCTCTATCACAGCCATTTCCCCGACCACTCCTTCTAAGGCACTTTGAACCGAATCGGCTCTTTTATCCGCTTGGGTTTTCAGCTGTAATAGCAGGTCTCCTTTCAGCGTTTTTCTTATGTACGTTACGCTTGAGCCCAATTCCTCTAAGCCACTGTCGCCTTTTATTTTTCTTAGAATATCCGCGTATGATGCACCATCCTTTTTTTAAGTATGATGGCGTCTGGCCTCAATCTAATTTTCTGTTCGAGTGGTCTTCGCTTCTTAACGACATTCATCCAAGCTTCACTTTCGTTGGGTCTAACCGTTGTTAATTATGCAGAAATCGCAGAAATAATGAACAGACCTCGCAGTACCATTCAGTATCTCATAAAAAAAGCTTAATAAATCAGATAAGAACTACATAGACATTCTCAGAAGAAATTTAATACCAAGTGCTGATAAAATGGGAATTCCGGCCACTTTTAAGCTATACGAGGACAACTACTCAAAATCAACTCATTTAAAGCAAGGTCATGTGCACTCTATAACTGCCCAAAAGAAATATAAACTCCAACGTAATCTCCGGATTTGAATGTTATCGAGCATTTGTGGTATCAACTTGAAATAAAAAATCGAAAGCATAAGATCTTTAACAAACACGACATCAAGAAAGCCGTAGAAGAAGAGTGGAGCAAAGTTAGCGTCGATATGTGTATTTTATAGGGTCTCCGCCGTTTTTTCTGGGTGTTACAAATTTCGTTGCAAACTCAATATACCCTGTTCAGGGTATAAAAGATTACATATCATCATAATATTAAGGGAAAAACCAAATGGGAGATTAGTATAGAAAATAAAATATTGCATGTTAGGTGAAACATATTGTCTGACAAATCATGATCGAAGTATGTTTTTGTTCAACAATCACTAATTAATAGAGCAAGTCGGCATTAAGTTTTCCTTTCTGTCTCGTGGGTTAAAATGTGTGTGCGAACGTATGTATGTATGCAGTGTACTTGTATAATACATGCATACAACGGCATAAGAGACATGCAATAGCATCCATCGAAATAGAAAACGAAAAACTCAAGTACCTACTTATCACCTCTTCTGCTTTTGAATAATTCTGTGATTTGTGGGACAGTGCCCCATATCGAGACCACTAACACATTGCTATCGTGTATCATTAATCAATTTATGTGCGGAGTGCCATGTATATAAGGTGCAGTCGTCATTGATATTATGCATGCAAGATAAAAATGCACATACACTTATTTATACAACTATACATACATATGTATTTATGCATAGACTCTAGCTGTAGGTAAACGGCTACTGCTGCTGCGACGTAACTACAAAGCAATGCAAGTATTATCTCCACGCTCTGATAGCCGCTAGGTTTTCATATGAAAGCACCTCTACAACAAATTCAATGACAACAATCGGGTTATGCTCGTTGTATAATGCATACACAGATGTATAGTATGTACGAGTATATTTAGATTATAAAAGTTAACACTTTTACTTATACAGGCGTTGAAAGAAAATTGATGCCCGGCGAAGATGTGGGAAAAAATCTGTAAAAAATTGTTGCAGAGCATCAGGTCCTCCAGATCAGATCAGATAGTAATAATTTTCGATATACTAGTATGATGTTGACTATATCAAATATATCGATATATTCCAAAGATAAGCACAATCGATTTTAATACTCTTGCAACATGTGGCAACAGTGTGTAACAGCGATGATCCATTTCGAGGTTCCCTACTTAAAAAACACAGAAAATTCGAATTTAATAGTGATAAACATTTATTACCCGAAAGAACATTCTTTGGCATTTATATTTTGAAAATGATCTTTTTCCAATGTTGGTTCATCCGTTGAGGCCGACTCTCGATGACTCGTTCGAGCATTTTGACTGGTAACTGGCGAATAACACGCATGATATTTTGCTCCAAAGCCTGAATCAATGCGAGATTATCCACATTGACCTCAGATTTTACACATCCTCACAGCAAAAGGTCTCACGGTGTGATATCACACGATCTTGGTGGCCAATCGACTGGCCCAAAATATGGAATTATCTGATCACTGAAGTGTTCTCTCAATAAATCCTTTAATTGACGCGATGTGTGTGAAGTAGTGCCGTCTTGTTAAAACTAAATGTCGCCGAGCCGAGGTCACGAGCTTGGGAAGGCTAGTGGCTACAGTTCTTGCAGAAACTGTATTTTGTACGCTTTCAGTTTATGTAAGATCTCGACGTAAAATACACCACCAATCCGATTTTTGCTTCGAACGGCGCCGAATCGACGTTTCGGACTTCGTGTACACTGTATTTGTATTTTCTTCATTGCCTGTGGTCTATTCGGTCGAATATTAACACCTGAAAAGTTTCCCGGTTTTGAGCCTTGCAAGTTGCAAAAGCATGAAATGTTCGGCTACACCCGAACTTAGCCCTTTCTTAGTTGTAATTTATTAGTTTTGTCTATCCTGTCATGAAAAGGTGTCTGTCTCTTAAAATACTTTATAATATTACAATTGATGATTAAAGTTGTTTTAGTGTCATGATTAAAAAAGTTTCGACACCAAATCCGTAAAATATAATTGTAATTTTTTTTACTCTGTGTTTAATAATTTATAATACCTCTAAGTTAGCCAGTTCATTTGAACATTATGTGAACGGGCGTGAATAAAGGGCAAAGTCGTACTAGTACGGCCAACGCTAACACATTTCTGCCGCAAACTTTCTTAATTCCTCGGAATGAATGACTCAACATACGAGTTACTAATCCGTTATAGCCCACAGTTCAGCTTTTACGAAATTACTAATTCTACTAAGTCTTACATCCGAGAAAATTGCGTGCCGCCTCAAGGCAACTGACTAGCTTTCCTTGGCTTACAACTTGCTGCCACGAACCACCCGCCCTTTAATGTCACCCTAGCAGCAATAACACGGAACAAAGATGTCATGGTATGCACATATTAGTGTTTCGCTTTCGATATACTTTTATATAAATGAATTGTATTGAATTTGTTCGGATTTAGAATTCGCAGACAATGTAACGCATTGCTTAATATTCAAGCTTTTGTATCACGAACCATTAAAGTAATCGAAGACGCAGCAGACCAACCAAACCTATAATTTCCGTTTCAATCAACCATAAAGGTGGGGTCATAATGCGAGAGAGGAGTGTTTGTAACCAGTAAAGTGAAGTAGCGCTGCGGTGGAACCCTTTACCAACTTTCGAACTTCTTTTCAGATTTAACTATTGTATTAGCTTCTGCCACTCCCGCCCTCTCACTCTCCTTCACATCGTAAAAAGTCATTGTAATAAAAGCATTCCGGTGATTTATGCCGTTAATTTACAGAATAATGCAAACTAATACGAGGCACTGAGAAGATGGCCAACAAACACACCTGAAATATTGGAAGCAGTCGACAACTTTAAGTTTGTCAATAAATCAATATTGATTTTGTTAAGCTAAATGCATATATAAATAAACCGAGAGACCTGTAAGGCATTTATGCGCGTACCACCTGTGTTATTGTGTGTGGCTGCTACGCTATTTTTTCTTGACGGCAAATTAATTAAAAGATTTGCGACTTGACGCCCAGCATCGTCAACGTCGCTTTGACCGCCGGCAGCCATTAAAAGCAATTAATGTGTTTCGCTTCGAGCTCACCAGTAACTGCATTAGTGTGAATGTCTGTATATACTGGGAATGGTTGTGCCCAAATGGTCGACGGACAAACAGGGAGCGCCCAAGCGGTTTGAGGAAACTCCGAGACTTATTTAAATGATAATTTCGTTTTGCTTGTTGGAAGAAAAGGCCAAACACCTACTTCAGCGATTGATTTTTACTATATATAAGTAATAGCAGCATATATGTATGTAGATATTTAAATACCTTCAGAAGAAGCTACGTACATAAAGGCGCTACTTGCCTCTTCACTCAAGCATATTTACAATGTTAAGGCAAAATTTTTTTCGTACGCAGCTACATAAATCAAATTTTAAGTACTTTTGTTAATTGACTTTTTAATTTCACACCTGCTGTGACACCAGTCAGATAAGTATGGCTGGTATGAATAAAGTAGCCGCCGTGATGTTGGAGTTGGGGTTCAAATATTGACACATAGTCGACTTATATACGCAAATAACAGACAGGCTGAAAAGTTCGAGCTAAAAATTCCTTTTATTTTAAAATACATGTAAATGCCAAATAATTCGATTTGTATAAAACTAAGCCTACCCATAAGTGAGTTCCCGCCTTCCGTCTACTTGCCCACTGCAATGTTTCCCAAGCGGAGATTACAGCAATTAAAGAAAACCTTCTTTTTCCGACGAATAGTGTGATCACATACGTATTTATATATACACAGATAACCAAGTGGATTTGAAATCACTAAAGTCTCTTAGTGTTTCGTCAAAGATAGTGAAATAATGCTTTCATCTCTTAGTAGATTTAACATTCTGTTTCTCGATAAATTTGCAATGCCTTGAAACATAATGATATTTCTGGTAACTGTGAAGCAGATGAATTACACAGAGCAGCCGTCATCCAACAATTAGGTTCCGGAAAAAAAGGAATTTATATGTCACTGGCTATTCGTATTTACTTAATCGACAAATATGTTATTACGTTTAAGTCTATGTGTAGTGACTTACTCAATAAGCAGACAAAAATTGTAATTTTTTTTCATTCTTGAGGAATGTAATAAGAACTTTAGTAGGGGTGCCAATAGATCACTGCCTAATTGTCGTTTATAGAAGCTGTCAGAAGGTAAAAGAAGTAGATACTATAAAAAAATGATATGTGAATGAGAAGCTTTGTATATGAAAAGAAACGCAACTATCGGTCGAGGGTTTCTTAACGATGTTTAGGAGGTTGCACAGGCACAACTTTTTGTACTGATGAACTTCATCTGAAGCACGGGATGGTTCAGAGAGGACATAATAAAACGAGGGGATTTTAGTTCAAGTGTTTTCACCATGGGCATTTTAAAGGTCTGAGTACGTCGTCAGACATCTACTCTCCTTACTTACCTACGAATGATTGCTTCGCTTAGTGCGGAACTGGGATAATTTTCATCAATCTATCTTTGTATCAGCAGCATTTTTAGTCAAAAAACGGTAATATAAATATGCCTTGCGAATCTTTTTACTACGGTTTTTTAATTTTTTTAAATAATAAAATGTTATACCTCCCCAGCAAATATCCGATAGCTGTGATATGTTATGTTCACGAATGGCCCGCTCTCCAACCAAAAGTCTGTTACGAAGTTGGGAAATTGTACTTCGGAAGAAGAATTTTTTATGAAATAGAAAACTGACTGACTCCGCACTTTCGCTTTGGTATAAGCATAAAAAGTTAAACCAGAAGGTAATTACAAGTAGTACGTATTCATGTCTACTCAATATGCTCTGCAAATGAGTTCATCCACTTAATTTTAAGGCTATTTCTCAATTGAAATCGAAAACGAAAGCAATCTATTTGAAAAAATGTTCTAAAGCACTTGTGGAAAAAGCAAGAAAATGTTAATAAAATAAATGGTGCACTTGTTATTTGAATTCGCATTTATACATACATGTAGTAATATAAACATACATATCTGCTGATACTAACCTGAACTTCTTGGCCACTACTTTTTGGCATTGCCAATCGCTCCGCACACACCTATCGTGCATACTACCATTTTGGTACATACATACATACATATGTACTATATGGTATGTTCACTTTGCGTCACACCCACTCCGCTTTATCTACACTATATTAAGCCCTTATTATACCCTTTACCAGGTTTTTTAACTTTGCCACAATGTTTGTAGGACCCAGAAGGAAACGTTAGAGATTATAAAGTAGAAACCTATGAATTGTGTACCCGGAAATTGTAAAGGAAACGTAAAATATTTAATTAATCCCCACCAGCTGTATTACACTTATTATAATCGTACTCTTTTTGAAATTGAAATCAGATTTATCGGGACCAGTAGAGCAAGAACACGTTTCATATCTAAAATATCCACTCGCGAGAGATGTCGAACTCTCTTACCATCTCTCTTACGCTAGCCTGCTGATTTTCAAGCACCAAATCTTTCACTTTTTTAATATTTTCATCAGTTGAAGAGGTTGAAGGTCGTCCAGAACGAAACATATCTTAAATGATCCGTCGACTGTCTTTGAAAGCTTTGTACCTCTTCTTGGTTTCTGATTGTGATAAATATGAATCACCGTAAACCCTTTCCAACATTCGCAACGATCTCGCATACGAAATTTGGTTAGAAATACTAAATTTGAGATAAATTCTTTGTTCGATATTTTTTATCGATTGTAAAAATCGCAAAGCACTAGTTTTTCAATCTCTCGACATAAAATTGTGCAAACGCTCTTCAATCAAGTTTTTGTATGAAAGCCCTTTTCATTTCAAGAGATATTTTCACAGATTATAGTCCAGGACAGCGCAAAAATCTTAGAACAAGTTGTTCAGATTGGTCCACAATATTGTCATATAAACTGATCGATCTTAATAAATATCTTCTGAAAGACTTCTTTTCCTGTTTAAATAAATTTATATTATGGAAGTTGTTTATATCAAACAATGTCGCTAGTAGCCCAGTAAACAACGGCGCGCCAGTCGTTTCTTCTTTTCGCAAAGTGGCGCCAATTGGAGATTCCAAGCGAAGCCAGGTCCTTCTCCACCTTTTCTTTCCAACGGAGTGGACTGTGCCGAATACTTTCAGAGCTGAAGTTTTTTCGTCCATTTGGACATCATAAGCATAGCCGGCATTCAATAGTTATAAGAAAAGCACCTGTGAAGGGTATCACAGCTTCAGTACAGCCGAAGTTAAATTTTTCTTGTTTTATTTGCATTGGTTATTCTTGCTGTGTGGCTTCCCTGCTTCGTCCTCTGCCCACATTTGCTGGCCAGTGCTGCGTTTAAGTGACGCTCATTTCTTATATTCGGCAAGAGTGGTTCTTGAATTTCTTCGCGCTGTTATTCTTTGTTGTTGCCGTAGTTATGCTAATGTAATAAAAAGTAATGATAATGATGCTGTTGATGTGCGGCGCACACTCTGTGAATATTTACTAATTTTCGGCATTTTTCTTTTTTTGTTGTTGCTGTCTGTTTGTGTTTTGTTTCCCTCGCGTTTGGCTTCGCATCATTCAGTGGTCATATCGGACACTCGGGCACTTCACTTTCTCGCTTACTCAATGCTCATAATTTATTTCGAAGCGGCGGCAATAAAGGGATTCTTAATATTTTCTTTAGAGACACTTCATAAGAGCGAAAAAGTTCAGCATGATTGCTAAGTGAGGCAGGGGGAATATTAGCTGGCTGTGTGCACAAGACCAAAGTAAACCGGAGTGAGGTTGTGAAGAGGTGTAGCAATAGAGTTGAGTATAGTTTCGGAAATGGTAACGAGCCACAGGAAATACGCCGATGTCGTGTGTGTGTATGGCGGTGTTTGTCTTGTTTTGCAAGTGACCGTGAAATAAGATTTGTGATGACTCGCTAACTTTGAAGATGAAAGTTTGTTCTAGGCAAAACTCTTAAATAGAAATATTAATTTTCAGTAAATAGTATTATCAAGAAGACTTATATATAATGTGGACTTTCAATCATTTTTGAAAAATAACTACAGCAAGAAACTGGAAATCTTTTCAGCTAATGTTTCCTCAAATGATATATGTATGTACATGATATTGTATCAAGCGCGCTTTAATAAAGCCAAATAAAATTTATCTTTGGACAAAGTCTGCACCTTCAACTCAGTCTAAGCTAATGAAAACGAATGCGCCATATTTTAAGCAATACGTCACCCGAGTTTACTATATCCCGAATTTGGCTTATGCGGTATCACGCGACAATGTACTATGCTCTCGTATATACTGTGAACATTACTGACCACAAAAACAAAGAGCACGGAGCTTCTTGTGTCCACAGTGCCAAACTGACGTAATAAAAAATGGTCCATAAATCGACGTACTATTCGTTCGTGAATTTTGTTTTGTAAAAGCCTGACTGTGTACTCGGTGCGTTAGCCAGTCCATTCATCAACTCGTTTATTAGCTGTGTCCAAACTGTGGTCGCATGCAACAATTATGCACATTGCAACGGAGTAGTTTTGGACATGGCATTTCTCCAGCAGTTAATTCATTCGCTTCCATTACCCTTCTTATGTGGAGAAGTAGTGGTAACGCGACATATTTCGGTCTATGATTATAAAACTTTAAGTAAAAAATGTTGCAATATTTTTATTTAAGTACACAAACTAGAATAATATAGTCTTATATATTAGAATTCGGCTCTGAGTAGTATTTCAGGTATGATGAATCCGTATGAAAGAGCTTATTTGATATTTGTATGAGTGAAGATGTGCTGACCTTCCACCAAATTTGGTCCATTTACACATCTAGGCTTATCATCCCTCGAGCTAGTAATTAAGGTCTGTACAATATGAGATCTATAGTGTAAAATCTTAATGGGAAACTGATAGTTAAGCGGCATTATTTCGACCTTCTGATGTTACATTCAAAATCGGACCAAGACTTGTCAAGTTCCCAGACACCGCATACCATATGTAGACCTCAGTGTATATAGCTGATTTTTAATGAAAATATCTGTAAAATATCGGTCCACATATGAGGTAACGTAATGAAAGTCAGACAACAAATTTTGCAGGAAATCTCTGATCTCAAAAATGGATATCATCGGATAAATGCTTCGCCTCATGCTAACTTTATATCTGTATATAACGGATAATATTAGAGATATCTCAATGAAAGTAATGACGGATAATATTAGAGATATCTCAATGAAAGTAATGACAATAGTTGAATTCATAGCTTATAAAGCTCCACTTCGAAGTTCCCCATATTTTTAAAGAAAATATACAGCAAATTTAAATTTAATGGGGAATGTTTATTATCATTCGAAAGAACATTATTTGGCATTTATTTTTGGAGGATTACCTCTTTCAAATGTTGGCCATGGCTACGTCTTAGATGGTCCAACCGCTGAGTTCAATTTTGGGGGTCTTATTGGAGCCTTTTGACTGGTAACTGGCGAATGACATGCACGATGTTTTGCTGAAATGAAGCGGGATTGTCCGCATAAACCTAACACCTTACATCCCTTGACTATAGCACAAAAATTCTACGTGTTTGGAAATTTTTACTACCATTTTCGGTTTTAGCCACCAAAAAACGGCCTCTATTATCGCAGTGTTATCGTTACTCATTTTATTAAATCAATCTGATTATAAACTCTATTTTATACATACATACATCAAATTGTTGCTAAATTATACGATTTTTATTTGTCTTTACTTGGTTTGCAGTATTCGTTTCACTGTGCGCTATTTGATCGCGTTGTTTGCGCCAAAGCTTCGGACACCCAGCTTTTGCGGTTGGTTACATTTAACCAGTGGCGCCATATTGTTTGTATCCCTTCGTGCATATATCCGCAGTATTCTGCACTTTGCTTGTATTTCTGATATATTTGCTGTCAGGCGGAAATTCGCTTTTTCATGGTCGCCTTTCTAACAGTTGGAAAACAGCAAACACGCTGAATGAAGGGTTTCTGCGCTGCTGTAATGGTGACACCTTTTCTACTCTACAGCATAATGATGGATAGGTTTAAAAGCATGTTTGGTGCAAAGAAAAGCAAATCTATTTTTATTTTTCTTTTACAGAGTGCCCCTTAAGATCATAGAGTTTGTCTTAGAAACCTTTCTAATTGGTTAACATTTTGGATATGTGAGAAAGTTTTGTTTAATGGCTAAATTAACAACCGAAATGCATATTTAAAATCATTGTTGAACATTTCTTTACTTAAATATGATATTTTGTTTAATGAGAGAATATAACAGTTAAATTTGTAACGTGTCATATATAATTTATAATTACAGAACATATTAACGAAATTTGTACCTGCATACAAATACTATATATACGTACAACCTGACCTGGTCGTCGTAAATTGGCTTGATTAATTATAACTATATGTATTTACAGACATATATATTTATGAACATGAATATATGAATGTATGTATAAGACCATTTGACCTTTTTGGGCTACCAACTGGCTGAGTGCTCAATCAGTTGAGCACATGTAACAGATAGTTTCCAGCTCATTGGGTGCGCAGAGTCAACCAGCTTGTGAGTTGATGCGACACAAAGTCACCACAGAACCATTAATGCACACTTGCAACGAAGCGGTCGTGTTCATACCACAACTCCACAAATAAACACACTATGCCACACTTTTCATATATACATGTGTATATACCACCTCTGGTATTCGCACACAAACACGTTAAGGACTCATACATATACATGCAACTATTGGCCAACATTTTCAAAGGCAAACGCACAGTTTATTAGCTTTTGCGATTTTCACTCGATTTCGCACCTCAAAGTTCAAGCACCGTTATCAACCGCCAGAAACGGTCACATGCACGTGTAGGTGTGCAGAAATGTACAATCCCAATCGATTCGATAACGGTTTTACATTGCCATTGCTAACGCTTATGTGGGCACGCTTGTGTTTTTGAGTATATACTCACACACACATACATACATGTACATTTATAATAACTTGATTTCGAGCATATGTGAACTGAGCTGTTTGACTTTTTGGCATCCCTTTGCGGTGGCACTTGTGCGGTCGTGTCCTTATCGCAGATTGCAGCGTTATACCTGAATTTTCCACAACGTCGTGACAAAATCTTTGGGGAAGCCTGAATACACATATGTGGAAATATTTTCGTGTGTGGCAGAATGGAAGTGTTATTATGCTTGCATATCACATACATATGTATATACATATTTACACCTCGTGCAAATAAGTTTTGGTTCCAAAAATTTCAAAGGAATGTTTCAACAGTAATTAACATATCTTAAATAAGCAAAGCATACTCCGATTAACAATTATGACTCGGCAGATTGTGCGGTCGAATACTGAAGGAATATTTTGTCTAAGTAAGCAAATGATTCAAGATCTCCATAAAGATATAATGATTCATGCCGACACTTTCAGTACAATATACATACATATCTAAAAAAGTATTTATAATCAATCAGAGTGAAAATTATTGAATCGGTTTCATTTTCAGTTCGTTTGACCGCTCAATACAAAACTTTAAAGTTATTGATAAAGTAATTGCCAAAGCAGCAGCCTTTGTGGTTATAATGTGGAGATCTGAAAATACGAAATTCGTAAATGGCTCTACCATGAACAGTCTATATACAATCTGGAGATCCAGAAAAAACATTATCCCTATTTGAAAAATTATTTATTTCATAAGTATATTCCTCACAGGGAGCCAAATTATTGCATCTCAAATAAGTATTTTCCTACTTACCAAACCGAAATACTTTTGAAATACTCAATTTCACTTAAAATATCGACCATCGTAAGTGCACATACATATATGTATATATTATATCTGGAGTGGCTCAAACACTTTCTGCTTTCCGATGGACTCTATGGCATTGAGCCAATAAAAATTATAAGTCAATTAGGTCGTTGATTTGCTTGCACTTTACAAGGATTGGTGCAAGAAATCAAAGGGAAAACTCCAACTCGAATTTTGACGGTCATCAGTTTTGGTATGTATATTTACATGTGTATATACCCTACAGAGAAGTATCATAATAATATGAACGTAATATTAGGAAATTAAAAATTCAGAACTAAAAATAAAGTATTAAGAAGATATCAGACTTGTCCTAGTTATAATACGAGTGATTGATTTTATTTGACCTCGACAACTTTACTAATGACAGAGCACTCTTATAAGGGCTGCTATATATACTTCTGGCCTAATAATGAAAATAGGAATATTTATCAACGAAAATGTTTTTTTATTTCGTTGGATTTGGCTCGTCTTGGAAGACCCACACGGTCGATTGCTGTTTTGTTTCAGGCTCATACGCATAGATCTATGATTCGTCACCTGTGATGATCTTATAAACGTCTTTTGAAGCACCGCGATCGTATTTCTTCAGCATTTCTTTACACCAATCCACACGAGCCTTTTTTTGAGCGATTGTCAAATTGTGCGGGATCCAAAGAGAACAAAACTTTTTTACGGCCAGGTGTTCATGCAATATCGAATGTATGCTAGTGGGAGAAATGCATAGGCAGGCCTCTATCTGAAGGTATGTAACATGGCGGTCTTGCATTATCAGTTCACGTAAAAAATCGATGTTTTCTGGCACAACGGCTGTTTTTGGACGACCTTCACGGAATTCGTCTTTGAGCGAGCGTCGTCCACGATTGAATTTGTTGTAACAGTCTTTCACAGTGCTATAGAATGGTGCTTCATAGCCATACAAAGATTTTAGTTCATCGATGCACTCTTGTCGTGATAATCCACGTCGAAAGTTGTGAAAAATGATCGCACGAAAATGTTCACGAGTTAATTCCATTTTTTGGCCGAGATGAATTTTTTAATTCCCTGTAAATAAAACAATTCACGATTAAATGACAAAACGTTCTGAGTGATGTTATACTAAAAAATGTCAAACTTTCCAATGGAAATGTCAGATTGCACCTGGCAACACTTAGTGTTACCTAGTCCAGAAATATATATAGCAGCCTATGTATATGTATTCAGTCAAAAAAGAAACCGGATTACAAGAGCAAATTTCTGAGGAGGATTTGTCAGAAAATGCTGGCTTGCAAATAAAATGGAAACATAAATGGACTATTCTGAATTTACAATTTAAATTTAATTTGATTTACTGCTGCGAAATGTGCTCTTGGGCTCAGAGAAGCTGCGCTTAAGAAGGGGTTGAAAAAGATGACGAATTTCTCCGCCTTTAACTACAAACCCGAAAACTCGTATTACTGCGTCGCAGAGGCCACTCGTGACAACTTTTTATCTTTTATATACAGACGAGGGTGATGTGGATGGAAGAAGCTTTTTCACAGATGGGTCGAATCTAGGAGGTGAGGAGGTGTTTAATGTCAAGGTTGCACTAGACGAACTGCTACGTGGTGCAGCCTCTTTTAGTATGAATATTCACCCCGACAGCAAATCAGCAATATTAGCGCTGAGCTCGCTAGCTGTGCACTCAAAGTTAGTTAAGCAGTGTCTGTCCTCACTATAAATATCATCTAACAACTTCATCATCAGATTCGTTTGACTTCCTGACTAAAGCGGATTCGCCGACAACTGCAAGCCGATGAGCTAGACAGAGAGGGACCCTTGCCTCGCTAAAATCGGAATAGGACCGAGCTGGATCCCCATTAGCGTCTTGCGTTTTTGTACAGAATCAATGGACGTCGTGTGCGCTTAGCTGGCGTTAGTCAACGACCAGTACCTGTGTAACTGCGAGATACTTCTCGCTTATAGTAGAACGTAGGAATTCTTAAGGGGCGCTGTCCAATAGGCACTCATGCGGTAAGGCTAAAAACCTTGTCGACCCTAGCTGTTAAAGTTATTTAGAGGAGGTTGAGTTGGAAATATCCAGGCACTTTCTCCTCCATTGTCCACCCTTTGCATGACCCAAAACGGATCGGCGTTCTAAGCTGTCCAAGTGAGATTCCTTTTAAGAACGACCTCTTAACTTAACCTACCCTAACTTTATATGGTATATAAAGCAATTATATCAGTAATGACTCCTATCTATATGTAATACATATGTATAAAAGTATCGTTGATCCTCAAAACTTTATACATTTACCCAATTTTGATTTGATCAGTTTAAACTGAATTATAATCTTAAGTATACTTTTGTTCATAATCTGTCAATTACTGGTATAAAGAATGCAAATAGCTGACTAGATGCAAGGTAACTCCAGAGAGCAACGGTGTATTAAAGCAGTGTATAAAGCACCTTGCAGCAACTCGCTGCGTTAAAGCGTTTCATTTATTGGCAATGAACCAGTGATGGATAGCCGCCAAACTGAAGTGGAAATGGAGACCGCAAAAAAACTTGCTACATAAATTGAAAATAGCTTAAGAATATTGAAAATGTTTTCAATGAAATTGCGACTCGCTGTGATTCAGGCTCTTATACCAAAAATATTATATACAGCTTTTTTGTACTCAAGTTTGCATTTTTGCTTATTACGGAATGATTTTAAATTAAAACTTTTCTTTTCATTTCCATTTTCATTGCATGTTACAACGGTTTTATAAACTCTACCCCGTCTGCTTGTTTGCCACCCTGGCCGCGTTGTAATCACTTGTAAAATTAAAATCGTAAAACTCATACTTACAGCATATGAAATTAATTACCAGCAATTCACCAGGAAAAGTTCTCGACGGTTTTATATGTTGGTAGCACAGGCTTGCCTTACATACAAGTACTGTATGCACATTGCCAACGCAGACGTTGCGGTCACAGTGGTTCTTGCCTCGTGCTTTATTAATCCCACAATTAATTTCACTTTCAATTTACACATTGTCTTTAAGCTGAAAAAGAGCGCTTGTACAATGTACATATGTAAATTTGTGTGGAAGTGTGAACATAACTCCAAAGGCACTTTCTGCCATTATTACATGTGTCGTTTATATCGTATTGTATATGTATATGCAGTAATTCGAATCACTTATGTTCAGTCATAATGTCACTAGGACCAGTCTTTGCTTGTTGCTTACGCACTATATTTTAATACCAGAGGCCTGAGAAGAACTATTTAAGGAGCACGGGAGTTGCTATAATAATATATAAATTTCACATATTGATAAGTATATCTGGAATCAAGTCAGCTGATATAAATAAACTGAAATATCTTTAATAAATAATTATACATAATAGATATATGAAGATTAATGGAAGTCTTGAACTAGTTTTAGCCATATTTTAATACCTGATCACATTTTTGTCAGAAAAAGATGCAAATGCGTTTCATATATTGAATGCCGTTTTCAATTTCTGGGAGCTTGAGCAGTTATGTTCCCAATTGGACTTTTTTTTTAGATCAAAACTTACACGCATTATTAATTTATCTATTGTATATGTCTGTTTTATCTGGTTATAATTCGCCCATTCAGGTTCAGCCCATTCTCATACTTTAATACATAGTAGAGAGAGGTCAAGAGAATGGTATGTAATACAATTTAGTTCACTTCGGTTAATTGGTTGTTGTAGTATAATATGTAAAAATCATTATTCATCTAAAAGAAAACGGTGTCAAGTTCACTTTTCAATATTTAATATTCTGAGAGTTATCAGTTACTGTACTTTTGGCTCTTTTGAGCACAACTGTTGTAAAGTGAGTAGACGTACGATTTCATTATTTCTACTGGCTTATCGTGTAATGCTAAATGACAATCTTTAACCAGTTTTGATCCATGTAGCTTTAGCGGTTTGTAAGTTATTTACTATGTAATAGGACGATAATAATTAGAGACTTATAGAGATATTTTTTTCTTCGTCGAGAGAGGAATATGTTTCTATATAGCCAACCGATCCGAAAGTAGCAGTTGTTGCGCTCTATTACCAGGCTTAGATTTTAGGTGGTATTTATCCTGATATCGAGATAGGCAAAGTCCTTCATTTAATTTGTCCACATACTTTGTGAAGTCCTTCATTTATATTTATAGCTGCCAACTGGGACGTAATTCCCAAGAGACGAGAACATTGTACTTTGTCCACGTCCTTTGTGTTGTCCTTGGCTCCGATAAGACCTACCTATTTCACTCCTTCTTCTCGGCTGGGAAACGCTCCGCGTCCTTTGAGCGTAGACTACAGCTTATATTAGATTAATATTAAAAAATTAGAAATCATGCATTAAATATCGGGAAAGTTCTCTGCCCTAATAACTTGATATTGTCAATTCCTTCAATAACAAGAGAGAAACTGAATAATATTTCTGTTACAAGTGGGTTCGCTTTCACTGAATTTAGTCGCTCACGGTAGTTTTAAACTACTTTTTGTTAGTTATCTTAATATTATTATTTTTTCTTTCTTTATGCCCCTAATAATGCTTCATTGACTGATTTTAATTTCAAAGTTGCATATTTTCTCAGAATAATTGAAATGTTACCCTTGCAGCATGAACTCCATTCCCTTGTCGTCTACATTTTCACATATTCTTCGTCTACCTATTCTAGCCCTAAAATCACATGCACATGTGTATGTAAATGTATTTTTATTGTAAAAAAATACAAAGTAAACGAAACTCATTGGATTGGCCTGGGTTGTATCCTTGCTTATATTTATCAACAAGAGCATTTTTTTTTGTTGTTCCACCGTTGCCATTGTGGTGGCTGCTCTTAATAACTTAATGACATTTGTCGCATGAAAAACGCGGCTTTTTGCATATTCCCTGTTCTGTAGCTACGCAGCCTCTGTGTAAAATGCTCCTTTGCTAGCAAATGCTGTCTTCGCCTATATTATATTTTTATATACTTATTTGCATCAGCCGATGTGCGGCTATGTATTGGCTGCGGAGCCCCTCAAACCGGAAATGAGTTCTTGATTGCTTTTGAGTTTGTGTTGTGTGCTACGCGGCAGTTTGGTTGCCACATGGGGACATATTTATGCAGCTTACTGTCTTCACGCCGATTAGCCACTCAAAAACTGCACAAAGCATTATTTATTTAAACACTTCTTAGTAGCTGGTTATTTGTTGTTGCTGATTTAGGTACTTCTGCTTCGCATAGGACTTTCTGTTTAATTATGGAAGACTGCTATCGCCAAAAAATAAAAGATGTGCTAAATTAATATTGGCAAAAATAGTGTACATATATTTTTAATATGGAAGACTGCTCACACATCAATTTTCGTATTAAACTTTCTGCGAAACCACAAGCATCCTTCACAAGAGTTTCAATGAAATTTGGTTCCACTGCAAAATTTTGTCATTTAGTGGAATTAAAGTGCTTAACCTTGATAGTTGAATGTTTTTATTTGTTGAAGTGCAAACAGTAAGCCCACAATTGTGTCAAATAAATATTAAAATTTGCGAAACGATTCAACATTCATTATTCAATGAAAGGTTGAAAGCATTACAATCATGTTCGCTGTCTTATTAACTTATATTATAGGTCATAGGCTCAGTCTTATTTATATTCAAAATATTGGCATTTAAATAAATTTAGTTAACTCAAAAGAGACTAAGTTTAAGGGGTTAGGTATAGTCAGATTCTTCAAAAATTAAAATTTACTAAATAATTTGATTAGCTTTTAATTTATTTTATTCTACCAAAATAAAAATTCGATATTTTATTAAATAAGATTTCGGTTTGGCTTGATGGAAAATAAAAAAGTAAGGAAAGGCTAAGTTCAAGTGCAACCGAACATTTTATACTCTTGCAACTTGCAAGAATCAAAACAAGGGAAATACTATAAGGTGTAAAACCATTCGTATAGAGTAAAGTCAGCCGGATGTTCGCAAATCCTGACATTACTAACATATTGGCCGATATATGCGGTACAAAGTCCCCCCGAATTTCCAAAAACTTTATATTAAGTATATGGCGCAAGGTAGTATTGGTCCGACTCAATCCATTTTCGACCCGCACACATCGTCCAATTCTCACACCGGCTCCCATTAAGTTCTATCATACCATCTTGGTGGTAAAATTTAATTTTTGCTTTTAGTAGTTTTTAACAGTACCGTTATATGGGGAGTGAGCGGGGTTATCTTACGATTTCATTCATTTTCACACAGTCGATAGAAATTCTTATAAAATTTGTATTCAGCAAATTTGCAACAAGTGCTCCTTTTTACTGATATGCTCTGTACCAAATTACAGCTTCATATCTTAATTAAGTGCTTAGTTATGGCACTTTATATGGTTTCGATTAATGGCGATTTGTGGGCGTGGCACTAAGGAACCCACATACCAAGTTTCATCGAGATATCTCAATTTTTACTCAAGTTACAACTTGCACGGGACGGGCGGATGGACGAATAGACGGACAGACGGTCAACCGAATTTCAAATTTTCTCGTCATCTTGATCATTTATATATATATATATATATATAACCCTATATCTATATCGATTAGTTTGAGGTGCTACGTACAACCGTTAGGTGGGCAAAACTATTATACTCTGTAGGTACTGGTTGCAAGAGTATAAGAATTATGAAAGTAATGGCTGTTTGTGTTAATCCAATCGCAACCGAGACTCATTGAATTAAATCCCTAAAGATTCATCTAAAGTCAATCAGACGAAAGAAATTAATTTTATTGCCTAAAATATTGGAGTTTTATTATAAAAAATTTTACTGTTAACTTAGTTTTGATGCACCTATGGGCAGTAGGCTAGGCCCAACTCTATATATTTTATATACTAGAGATATTCAAACTGATAAACATTAATTGAGATCCACTTTTATGGATGACACAGCCCTACTGTACCCTAATAAATGTCCCGTCAGAGCGTCAAGGGTACTAGAGGAGCATTTAGCTTTGATGCGAATAAATGTAAAAGAACAAAAGGGTAAGGCATGCTACATTTGCGCTAAGTCTAAAAAAAGTATCAGGCAATTAAAATTAGTAATATATTATTACCACAAATAAATAATGTAACTAACTATACATAACATAGGCATTCACTTGAACAGAAAGCTCACATTAAGAAAACATATGTAAATCCAGAAAAATAACTAAATATTATGAAAATAAGAGCAGCAATAAAGCCGTTTTGGATGTACGCTATTCCACTGCGGGGTGGGGCCGGTGCAACAAACATTGACATTATTTAGAGGTTCCAGTCAAAAATCTTTAGAGTGATACCGGTTTACCATGGTACATTCGTAATGAACATATTCAAAAAGATCTCGGTATTCTAATGGTAAAGAAAGAAGTCGAGGACAGCAGAAAGAAATACGAAGTTGAAATCCTTGAACATTTAAATCCATTAGCTAATGCCTTACCACAATTATTTAACCAACCCGCTTGAAAGGAAGTGATCTGCCAGCCTTTTAAGGGTCAACGTATTAACAAAAAAGCTCACCAAAAACCTTGAGGTTTTATTACTTAATGTTGGGCTTAAAAAGCAGATTCTATTAATAAAGAATTCTTTTGGAAAAAATAATAATAAATAGATAATCTAGTGTCTGACCGAAGCTTAACAAAATTATTTCAGATTTTCGGGAAAAAGCAACAGTTAATTCTTTATAAAAAATTGAAAAATCTATTTTTTCATGTTTTCAAAAAAAAAGCTGAGTAAGTTTAAATGTATAAAGCGGTATTCAAGTTTAAGTTCAAAAATTTACAAAAATGCATTTGAAGCTTTACACGAACGTTCCAGAGCGCCACAGAAGACCTTGCTAACTATCGAAAATCCCGAAAAGTATTTGTGGGATTTACCTTAAATAGTATATTCCATGCAATTTTATGAAGATAACAAGCGGACTGACCGATATGATTCAAAATTCACTTTATTTTTCAGCATAATCTCGCTGAACATTAATACACTTGCTCGAACGATCCTACAATCTGTAGTGAGAATCTGGAAGGTCTGCAAAATACGCTTCAACAGCTGTTATGACCTATTCATTTGCTGAAAATGAAATTGAGTTCTGGAAACAAATGGAAGTCGCAGGGGACCAAATCTGGTCAACACGGTGGATGTTCCAACAATTCCAACTTTAATTCATGGATTTTAGCAATTGTTAAAATGCTCTTGTGACACGATGCATTGTCCTGATGAAAAAGGTTTTTTTTCTTCAACAAGCCGGGTGCTTTTTTCATACATTTTTTCCTTCAACTGGTCCAAAAGGTTGCAATAATATTCCAAAATTAATAATTTACCAGTTTGCAAGTAGTCCACAAACAAAACTCCTCTCGCATCCCAAAAAACAGATGCCATACCCTTCGCCGATTTCCGGACACGAACTCGTTTCGAAGCCGAACAACCAGGTTCAGACGACTCTTTAGCCTTTTGTTTTGATTCAGGATCATGGTGATAGACCCAAGTCTTATCAGTAGTGATGAATCGGCGCACAGACTCCACTCGCGCCCCAAATGTTGCTGAGAAAGTCGCTTCGAATGTGTTAGCAAATGCGACGCCCATTACACACAGCTTTCTAAAACCCAATATTTCATTAAAATATGTCTCACTCTGCCTAATGAGATGCCTCTACTAAATCTCTCTCAGTCAATCGACGATCATCCAAAACTATATCCTGCAATTTGCAAAACTTCTCACGTTGATGCACTTTATGGACGTCCTTCACGTGGATCGTCTTCAAGACATGTACGACCACGTTTAAATTCAACAACCCATCTTTCTACTGTTCTAATTGTGGGTGAACAATCATTATATACTTTTAACATTCGTTTGTAAATTTCTTTTGGTGCTACACCTTCCAAAAATAAGAATTTTATCACTATATTCAATTTTTTCTATTGTAAAAAAATACTGTGACACGGCGACCTTAAATGGCTTGTAAACAAAGAATGAATTGACAGACTGAAATGAAATTTCACATAAGTTCATATGAAGAGCGTAACAACAAACCAAAAAAAAAAAATATAACCTCAAAATAACAACAATTTTGTGATTTTATTTATCATATTATTATAATTTTGTGGCATTTAACTGTATTACTTTTTTCTATTGATTTGCCGATGTGGTAAAAATAACCATCAAATTCGTTCATGAATTTTTGATTTACCCTAATTAACAATATATTTATAAGGGTTATTATGATAACCCCTTAGTTATTATAATTTAATTGAATTCTGAAGATGTCTTAAGTGGGAGCGTGCTATGCAGTTGACAAGCATTCAGGCATAATAGCGAAGAGTGAAATGAGCACCACTTATGTATATTTATACCTAGACATTTTTGATTGATTGATTGGTCTGAATTTAAGCTATGTGTGTATACTTTTGTATGAATATCTAAGTATGTTAGTTTTGTATCAGTCGAAAAATGATTATGGAACCATTTTGTTGTCATATTAAACCTGTGTAAATATTTGTGTTTACCTTTAGCTGATTTCACAGGTATGTGAGGTCTGCACTATGATACAAACTTGGATCAACAATTAAGTTTTTACAGACATGTATATATACATATGTCTATGCAAATATAATTCATGCCTCAAGGTCACAGATCGATCTAATCTTTTGATTAACTTGTTTGAGCAGGTGTTATTAGCATTTCTTTATAAAACCAAAATTTAACGAACTTTGATATATTAAAAAATATTCTCAACAACAGTTTCCATTGCACAGTTTTGATTGCTATACTATTATAGAGAATATTCATCCATTCTTTTGTTCCCTCCAACATAAACCCAATTTTTCCGATAGTACACTCGTTATAGGAATGAGTTCAATTTTTAATTGCTCCTAAAATAAATGGTTTCGTCAAATGAATTACCTAGTATTATAGTAATGTATAATTTCTTAAAGTTAGTATTTTTGCCAAGAAAGCTTCGACTTCTTCACATTCTGCTGATATTAAGACTAGGCTGCCCTTCGACAGCAGATTGACTCTGCTTGAGAAAAGCAATGATCTGGAAGCCTGAAACTGGAGCTTATGCATAGCTTCCGATAATAGATTACCCCACGAATCTTCTCCGTAAGGTTTGACGCATTTGAAAAAGTTCAACATTTCCCTTCACTCAAAAGCGTTCTTTGCTTGCCTCAACTACGTCAACTCGATCCTTAAAAAGCTACACTTCGTAAGGCCGCATAAAGCTATGATTTTATGTGGCTTCAATACAATCCCTTACATTTTATCTATAATGATAGATGTACAACTGAAATTTTGCATTAAATAAGCGCAGCTATATCTTAGAAAAGGAATGTGCCAGAACCACCAACACTGTCAGACACAAACACGCATATCCATTTATATACACATATGTATATTACCACAATAACTTGACGTTCCGAGTGTCCATGCAAGTGTCGTTTGAGTGTGTGCGCAGACGTGCGTGAAATGTTGATTCGGCAATAATAATAATAATAGTAATAACAGAAAAAAGAAATATTCATAAATGCGCATAATATTTGTCGAGAGCACATGCTTATAAGGACATTTATTCGTGATTTGCACTCATATGCAGTGAGGAGCACTCTGAATTGGTTGCTCAGATTACAATATGTCATTGCGTAATATTATAAAAGAAGGTGTGTATGCGGAGACACAATGTCTGCAGATGACTGTTCTTTAAAAAGATGTGTGCGGCTTGTGGGCATTAAATATTATAAAACTGAATTTACAAATTTTGGAGTATAGAAGATTTCTGTCGCTTACAAATCAAAAAGAGTATTATTTCATTTCGTTGAATGAGGAACAAATTTGTTTAAAGAAAAAAGGAAGATTAGCTTTCACCAAATAAATATAGGAATTTATTGAAACTAACGAACTTTTCCCGTTTTTATGCCATAACAATTTAAATTTATCTTTTGTTTCAGATGCTGAAAAGAATGAACTTTATGCATCCACTTTCTAAGCTTGCAATAGAACAATTACAAAGTTGTTTGCTAAAAGGGTAAGTCATTTTCAAAACTATATTGAAAAGTTTTCATAATTTTAAATATGTAGAAGCATATTTTTTTCTAACTTTGATTATATTATCGAACATACATTATCGAAAGCCATATTTTAATATTAAAGATTTTCGACATAAGCTTTTTTATGCTTGAAACTAACTCTCAGCCTCGGCGATCACCATTTTCTCCCAATATCTGAGAATTAGAAAAAGGCTTTGAGATCTTATGTTAGGTATATATGAGATGGTATTGACCCAATTTAGTTATTTTTTTGCCAATACTACAAGCAGTTAAAAGGCCACAGACTAATAAAAAGCTAACAAGGTTTCATCAAGGAGTTATCATCCAATTTCATAATTTTCACACTGTCGGTAGTAGTTCGTTAAGCGAATTCTGTAGTTGTAGCTTTAGTGGTTTAGGAGTTAGATTTTGGTAATAGAAGGCGGGGCCATGCCTACTTTTTGCCCACATGTGCGTTCCCTTGTGGTAAATTAGAGTCTTATTATATGTTAATTTTGTGCTTAATTATGGTACTTTATGCGTCTTCATTTTAATGCATTTTGTAGTCGTGGCAGTAGTCCGATTACGCCCATATACGACTTTGTCCTTACGGTCAGACAAATCTGAACTCGTTTCGTCATCGTGATCACTTATACATATAAGTACATATTTTCCTTATATCTATCTCGATAAGCTTTGGGTGACACATACAACCATTAGGAAAACAAAACTATTGTACTCTGTTGCAACATGTTGCAAGAGCATAAACATTTTGCGAAAAAATTACCCATTCATTATTCCGAGAAATCGTTAATAAGAGTTGTTAGAATAACGAAAATTATTATGTGTAGTATGAATAATTTCACATACTCATATTCTCAACGCTAAAAAAGTAAAAGTATATCCAATATTATAAATTCTGTTAATTTGGCAGATGTCTTACAAAGGAAAACAGCCAATCGGAAGTTCGAACATCTTTTCTTAGGTACGAGTATATGGCAGATGGTTTTATCTATTTTTGGCATTATTAGATATTATTACCAGAAACATGTGCTCTCTCAATTTCATTAAGGTATCTCATATACCGTACACAATATATTAAGAGCGTACGGATGAGGATGTTGGAAGTATTGACCCGATTCAGCCCATTTTTGACATATTTTTGACATACAGACATATCATTAACAGGAAAAGGTTATCCCTTTATATATTTTAGGTAGCAAGTCAGCCGTGGGCTAAGCGGTGCACATTTCGGTTAGTCCATCAGATTTGGTATATAAACTCAGGGAGCACAGTTTTGTGATAACTGCAATCCTTGTTTGATAAGTACACAAATATTATTAATATTTTGTGTTTTATTTACAATTTCCGGGTGCCTTTTTGTCACAATGTAAAGTTTTGCATCACCTAAATTTATTTCTCTGGCTTTGAGGTTTGCAAATTGCGGGAGTATAAAATGTTCGGTTACACCTGAACTTAGACTTTTCGTACTAAAATTAGTTAAAATTGCCGTTACTTCAAAAATTTCAGAATTAAAAAAATTTTGCCGTAGTTTTATTTTATGCTAGTAACGGACTCTTCCCTAAGCAAGTATGCCGAAACGCTCTCGTCGTGTTAAACGTTGTAAACAAAACATATTTCTCAAATGGTTTTAAGATTTTTTCGCCGTGTCAATATTAGAAACGAAGTTTTAGAAGTTTGAAAAGAATTAAAACCTATGTGCGGAATACAACAGGTCGAGAAAGACTCAACCGTCTAGCGTCGATGAGTAAAGCGATTTGGCTTTATTTCTTAACTATATGCTCAAGATGATTAAGATGTCTGCTATTATTTATTATTATAAAATTTACTTAAACGATTTTCCTGCAGGTATTTAAGCACTTAAGAGTATTATAATTTGACAAATGATGTGCCGCTTTATTGGAAAGTGTATATGAAATTATAAACTGTTCGTATCTATTTTTTATATTCCAGATATTTTTTCCAACCTTTCTGTAATATGTTCTGTTTAACATCCACAACATACTTGTACTTGTATATGCATGTATATTCTTACAGAGGAAAATTTTTTGTTTGTACAAATCAAACTCTTTCGATTGAAATATAAGCTCTCAAATGCATTATTGACCTAAAAAGCACTTGAGGCGCTGTTTGTTAAACTTTCCAAACTGTTGCTAATCTTCTTTATTTTAATCCAAAAAACTACATAATAGACTTGAGAGCTTAATCCCACTGGTGTTGATTGTTTCAAACTTTGACTACCGGCAAACGCGGCACCGTGGACCAAGTGCTCAAGGGGAAGCAAGCCCACAGCTGACAGTACTCATTGTCTGTACACAATGAAGGCGTATTTCGTGTTTGCGTAAGCAATTTGCCAAACAAGTGAAACTGTAAAAATGTTTGCACTTACAAAATTGCAAAGTTTATTTAGTATACAGTCTGAAAAAGCATACATTTGTACATATGCATAAATATGTATTTTCCAGAAGTGTGCGAGAGCGCCTAACGGAAGCGAGAAGATGGTTGCAACTCACTTGAAAACTTGCATAAAGCAATTTCCGCTTTCACTTTACTACTTAATAATGCAATAAGTTGCATATAAGTAATAACTGTATATGTGTAGACATACACGATTACGCATATTCATATATAACATGCGTTATCAGATAAGTTAAAGTTCGAAATTCCAGCAAAAGTGTCAGCCGAAATGGCAAAAATCCAATATAAGCAGTTTGTTTACCTCAGCCCAAAGCCTTGAAACTTATTCAGAAGACAAATAGCAAGGAAACCGTTATTGCTACTCTAGTAAGGTTACACATACATACACGCATATATTTCGTTTTATCTGCACTGCATGCTACAATGTGAATGCGAAAGCACTATCCAAAAGTGAAGTGCAAACTGTTGGCGGCAAGAAACTATTAAAAGTTTCAGTGCTTGTGGTGTGTGTTCATTGTACGCATTGGTCGCAATGTGAACACACACAGTTGCTCGCCAAATCTCGCCACCCACCACTTGCTCTGCTGTTATCTCTCTTTCATCGCAGCAGGTGCTACGCTTCGGCTACTTTCAAAGTTCACTTTCTTCAACTTTGTTAGCTGGCAGTTGCCGTACTGGTTGTTATTGTTATTAATGTTGTGAATGTTCCTTCTATTGTTGCACGGTTGCGAGCCTGCATATTTTTAATGGTAAAGGCTACCAATCCTGTTGAATTGTTTTGGCATTTTTTTTTGTGTTTTGTCAGGTGCGTTCGAGAAGAATGTTACTTAAATATATTCATTTATGTAACGATATTTACGGTGGTCCCTGGTATATTACTTAATTTTTCTTTGTCTGTTTCTGCTTGAACACCTCGCTTTATTCAAGAAAATTCTCAAATCACCAAGCTTCAAGAAAGAGGAAAGATATACATATGTACGTACAAGGATATCTGATTTTTTATCTTCCTAATATATAATCCAATAATCCAACGAAGTTAGTAGTGGATGTTCTATTATATATAGCTTCTACATTTTTTATATCCTTATGACGAAAAAATCGATAAAATTGGACTGGATACATAGTAGGCGTTTCGTGTGAAACCATTTCTTTCACTTTCTGTAACAGATAGGTTCACTTTTAATTAGATATAGCAAGTGTGAGTGAAGCTATCAAAAGATAATTTTTCAAAAATAATGCTTCAGAAATGTGGCAACTCTCAACTAAAAAATCGTCGGCATTGGACTCATCTATAGCCATGGACTAATTTCCGTGCCAGTGACAAGAATCACATCGGAATTATTATTGATATTTCTAAAATCGATTAGTGTTTTCCAAGGGCGCAATATACGTCATAATTAAATTTCGTTAAGATTCTAATAAACAGGTTCAATTTATTCAATGTATCTGCATATGTATGTCAGTTAGTTCGAAGCATATGTCTACCAAATAAAGTTACCACAATATCACAGAGTAAAATATTTAATTAGATTAGCTGAGTATAAATTTGTCTCAATCTTTGCGGTACGAAATTTACCGTTATTTTTTATTCAACACGAAAATAAAGAAGGAAAATACCTCAAAAAAATTTAGATCAGCGCTTCAGTGAGCACCAATTTCGAAATTTGCAACTTTTCGTGAGATTTTAGCAGCATAAAGTTGGCTGCAAATATCATTAGCTTACGACGCTATGCGAAAAGCAACGCAACACTATGCAGAAGAAATGGCGAAACAATGACGAGTATTTACATTGAAAATTCATACATACCAGCACACATAAATACCCAACCCAATACATATAAGCATGTACATTGATAATACACGAAAACGTCTTAAGTTTTGAGAAGCAAGTGCATTGAGTGTCTGTTGTTATTGTCTCATTTGCCATTTCGGCAAATCGGCTTTGGTAATGTTACAATAACAAAAGTTTTATCGCTACAGGAAAATCTTCAATTAAACTACATTAATTACAAATTTGCTTATCATTGTTGGCTCGAAGCAAGCAGCTCTTCAGTATTCGGTAAACTAAGATGGAGCTCGCGAATTTAAAGCACAACAATCAACTAGAAACGAGGCACTGCGTCCGGGCGCCGTTGAGCAGTAGATACTGCTACATTTTGTAAGAATTATAGTCGTAGATATATGAAGTATGTATGTATGTCAAAATGCGTGCAAAACTGTATTACTGAAATCGTGCCATATGAAACCCATGCGCCAGGTTAAATTGTCAAATTATTGCATCGATTTTAGTTTAATGTAAGTTTGTAATATGCTTTACATGCATACTTCGTAGAGGGTAATCCATTTCGAGGTTCCCTACTTAAAAAACACCCAAACTTCAAATTTAATAGGCAATGTTTATTATCATTCAAAAGAAAACTTTTTGGCATTTATTTTTTTGAAGATTATCTCTCTCAAATGTTGGCCGCGACTACGTCTCAGAAGGTCCACCCGTTGAATCTATTTTTCGATGACTCTTTCGAGCAATTCGATTGGCGAAGAAACGCGTGATGTTTTTCTCCAAGGCGAAGTGGGATTGTCCCAATAGACTTTTTACTACGGGAAAAAGTCTCACAGTGTGATATCACATAATCGTGGTGGCCAATCGACCGGCTTCAAAACGTGAAATTATTTTATTTTGAATCTACTCTCCAGGATCTTCGTTAACACTTTCAGCTACGGCAGCTATATTTTCTTCACTGTGTGCTGGACGTGGTCTATTCGGTCGAATATTATCCAATAATGAATGCTGGGTCTCAAAATGGGTGGTGGTGTTACGAATAGTAGTTGTTCAGGTGAAAGTCTTTTCATTATAAAATGCCAAATAATAAAGGTTTACAGATAAATGCAAAAAAGATGGCCTTAAACAGTTGCTAGTGCGAAACAATAGGTAGATAAATGAAAAACAAATCAGCTTTGAATTGTTTAGTACCGTCTTTCTCTTCGGTTTTCTGAGAAAATTTACCTTAGTAATGTATATTTTTTATACCATTAGAAAGTAGAGCTTTCAGCAAACATAAAGCTGTTTTAAAATTCCCTGATATATTGGCGGAAGAATTTTTGCATGAAAAATTGAATTCTTAAGTCGAAACAAGGTTTCCTCTTTAATATTTTACATTCTGTTTTGGACATAGTAAGTTAAGTTCGCATCAAATATGGATAAAAAGTTCTTTTAGTACAATACAAGCATAAAAAAATCAAACAACTTCGATATTTGACTTCTTCACATAAATTTTTAGTTTATGTGAAAAAAATACCTAAACAAAAGTAGTAGATCTTTTTATTACCCACTGCTTTGCCATATAAATACTTTCGGTGTGACTCGTTGTTGATATTTTATCCTTCCTTTCCAATGGGTTTCAACTATGAATTTATTTCGGCTTTTACCATTTTCATAGGATTATGCGTGAGTCTATGATACCTATTCTAGTGTCGAATAAACTAATGAGATTACGACAGATGTTCTGTGGGAAGTAAATGCTGTTGGGAGCTAAATGATACCACTTCAAATCTGTTGAATTTGTCCAATTTGGTGTGAATATATTAAGTATGTATGAAGTTTTCGAGATATGACATTTGAAAAAATGGACGTTATCCGCCCTTTAAGAGCTCCTAAACCACTTAAGGGAAGCTTTTCAATTTGAAAAGGCACTTGTGAACTCCAACAGACGCTGTAAATTTGTATGAATTCGGGTGATAACACCCCATATAACGGTTCGTTTAAAACTACTAAAAACGCGATAAATCAAAAACTAAATACGCCAGAGACATTAAACTTTAAACCTAGGATGAGGCCTTTATTGGAATTAGGATCAAAACTGCCTGAAAGACGTGGCCCACATTTTGGTGAAAAAACATATCTTAGAACCTACTTGACCGGTAGCGGCCCAATCTGCTATATGATGTTCCTTTTGCACTCCTATGTTGCAGTGCGAAAACAAGCGGAATGGACCTAGAACCGCGCCTGTTTCTGATATACATACTATATACGAGTATTATGTAGAAATTGGGATATAATCCTTTCCTAAGTATAGTATGTCAAAAATTGGTTGAATCGGATCAATACTATCTTTATTTTAATTTAATTTATCAAATAGAAGTATTTACGAACGTCCAGTTGATCCATACTTCAAAACCTGAAGAGACGAACGGATATTTTATACAGGTTTCATGACAAACTACAACAAACCCCGCTCAGGGTATAACAAGACCCAGTTAGCACTCATCTGTTTCGTATATTATTATAGTGTGATAACTCCCTTAGGATGCCCGCAGAATAGATGCTCAAAGCCGAGCTGAGCGTGAATTCGAAAATGCGCACCCATAAAAAAGTACCGATCAATACTTGTGTTCATAAAGAACACGGAATCTAATAATAGTTATGGCATTAAAATATTCTTCTGCTGAAGTTAATAATATAAGTATAAGCGTCGATATTCAATTTTAACACGACCAAAAACTAAATTTATATGATTAACTATTGAAACGCACTTTGTTGATAGCACATTCTCACGCACAACCGGCACTTATGTGTTCTTAAAATTATACATAATTATTTACAATCAACTAAATACATACATACCATGTATATATACATACATGTATCCTTCACACATCACAACGCATAGTCGCCAAAGATAAATATCTATAAAATGATGATCATTAAATTAATGTGCTCATGAAGCATAATTACACACCACCAGCATTGCATATTGCCTCGTATGTGGCATATACATATGTACCATAAAATGTGTTTGTAAACACGTCTGCGTGCAAGTGAGTTTTATGGGGGCGTTTGGTCAGCTTGTTGATATGACCGTGGTTTCGATGTTATGTGGCACGTCGTAAACAAAACGTCAATATTCTGCTGAAAATCGAATTGAACTGCTGTGGCCTATGGAGAATTGTGGCAACATTTCGTCGTGTGTGTGTGATACACAGCATGTAAAATGAAATTACTTTGGGAAAAATGTCAAGCCGCTGATAGTAATATAGTAGTAAGTAGGTTCTCTACATTAAATGGGATATGTGTATTTATCGGTGACGGTTCATTACAGTTCGAGGACTTAACGGTATTAAATCTATCAGTTTGTTTGACGTTTGGAATTTATAGGCATATACAATAACATAACACAGTAAATGTCAAACTTCATCAAATATATTTATGTATGTAGTTCTTTCGGTCAATGCTTATTTTCAGCTTCAATTCTACACCAAACATTTTGCTTGATTTATAGATTTAGAGGAAGTCTGAAATAATACTATTTTAACCACATACTCTCTTCTTGGGAAAACTCAGTCAGAATAATCCACGCAGAATTTTTCAAAAATTCAAGGCAGCTAGAAAGAATCTAATTTATATATCTATATTAATACATTTGTTGAAAGCTTGCAAGAAAAATACTTCTCTAGTACAAAACTGCTGTCACAAATGCAGTTACATCACTCCTACAACATCAAACAAAAAACTTAATTAAGTGCGACACTTAAGCAAAAATGAAAATGAAATGAAACAAATATGTGGCCACTCTCAACTATTACCAAAATTGTATGTGTTTGCTCAATGGCTGAAAGTTAATATATTTATTAGCTTTAGAAGACCTTTACCCTTTTCTCGTCGTAAGTGTGAAGCAATGCGTTCATTAATGTATAACACTTTCGTAAATACTTCAATTTGAGTACCAATCATTCGCCCTTCATTAACGTCGCACTCACAAGAACTCCTCCACCAACAACAAAAACAAACATTTAAAATGTCATTTCAACGCATTAGTGTGTGTATTTATTCTAACTTAACAGTAATGAACAATGGAAGGCACTCACATATGTATATATATAAGCATGAGTATGTATATTAGGGTGGGCCAACAAAAACTAATATCGAATTTATGGGATAATAGTTTTTTCTGTGGCTATAGGTTAATTTAAATCCATAAATTCGATAGGTTAACTTGCTCACCCTAAAGCTGATGCAATTTACATAGAAATGACAAATTTCGATACGTGGCATATGTGTGCAATGTGTCCAAAGTTGCTTAAATATGGTATATACATACATACATATATAGTAGGTATATATATGTACATGTCCACTTTATTTTAGTTTAGGTTATTTAAGTTTTTTTATGCTCGGAAGGTTGCCGAAATGAAGTGTGCGCGCCCTCAAGTACTAAAAAACCTGTGGCTCGTCTGCAGAATGTATGAAACACTAGAAAAATTTTCATGGAATATACATAAAGAAATATGTGAAGTGCTGTGATAAAAATACATACACATGAGTATATCGAATGCCAAAAGCACTTACATACATACATACAAATATGTAGGTGGAAGTTCTATTGAGGAAAACACAGAGTACTTTGAGAATGATTATTAAAATGTACATTGCTTTGGCTTGTGAAAAAATTTTATTGGAAATGAGAATGGCGCAACAGTAAATACATACATATATAAATACATAAATGTGTATGTAAATTTGTGCACTCTTCCCTTCATGCACATTCGTTTGATTCTGGAACAAGCAATTTTAAGAAAGCGTGAGTGAAAATTATTATTTCATAAACACTCATTTGGACATGGGAATGGATTACAAATGTATGTACATACCTAGTAGAATGCATATTCAGTTGGTAAGGGTTTAAATGATAAGTATTGTTAGAAGTTACTTTGTAGTTCTCATGCTCCGTTGCTAAAAATGTTTTATCCGAAAGTTTTTCAATATAGTACATTACATATACAGTAGCGGACACTGAAATTCGGACAACTAAATATTCATAATTTTTCCTTATTATTTTAGCGGAATATTTACATTTTTAATTATTAAACAATAATATATATTTAATACATTGGTATTAAGTGTAAAAAAGTCAGTGTAGTGGATTGCATTTATGTATATAAAAAATTTTTAAATTCATTTCAAATATTGTATCATTTTGGTAGCTAGCAATATAAAATTTTTTTTATTTACTTATAAACCAAAGGCTCTCAATAGGATTGAGATGAGTAGTGTTACCTGGCCACTCCAAAGTCGAGAACCCGATTTTTGATAAATAATTCTTCATCTTAATGAAAGAAAAAGGAATAAGTATAAAATTTGTAATTAGAATTATAGCAGTAAACTCTAGTTGTACAAAAAAATGGATACTTACTATTTTGGCACAATGGCAGGGCGCAGAGTCATCCTGAAAAATAAGGATATCCGCTAGTGAAAAGTGGTTTTCCACTAAATTTATTAAATTTCTTTCAAGTATCTCCTGATACTTATTCAACTCCAAACCATTGGGCTGCCTCGCTGTTTAACAGTTTTTGAACACATTCGTCCTTGTACCGCTCACCATTTTTCCTTCTCAGGTAGGTCATACCGTCGCTGCAGAAAATGTTAAATTTGGACTCATCTGAGAAGATTACATTTCGCCCATCAAGTTGAGTCTAATTTTGATGTTCTTTTGCCCATCGTGACGCATTTTTGTGGTTATAAGTGGTTTTTGGCGGCCCGACGAGCGTTCAAATCAACCCATTGAAGCCTTCTTTCCGCAGAAAATCACACTTGTCGGCTACAATCGTGCTTTAAAGACAAACCGACGGGTTGTCCGGATTTCACGGTCCGCTACTGTAGTTGCAGATAGAGAAAAACTTTCATGTGGAAATATTTGTGCCAAATTCACGCTATATTTAGTTGTACTTAGTAATGTCAATAATAAATATTTTTTTCTTTTTGAAGCAATAATGGTAATCTGGTATGTAGTTAACGAAAGCCGTTTAGGTAGATTTTCGCAATTTTATTTCTTACTATCTCGTAGCACGTTCATCCCGGAAGATAACAGTTTTGTCAGAAATTGATTTCTATAAAACCGACCTCAAAGGAATGAGCATTTTCGGTTCAACAAACCTTCAAATTGGACAAATGCACATTAGATAAGACGTCATAAACCATTCAGTTTGAAAAAAGTAATCGGTGTAAAATACAAAAATGGACATGGCATCATCTAAATTTCGGTAAAATTGCATTTAGCAGCAATTAGTAGATCGATTTGATTCAAATTTGGTACATAATACATAATTCCTGCAAGTCGTTATAATAGAATTTCAACATATCTGACATCGGGCTACAACCACGTGGGCTCCCCATAGAATAGCATAGAATGAAGGGATCAAACTAAACTTTGCGCAAAGAAGTTTTTAAAGTTGAGATAAACATATCTCTATACTTACAATCGTCTGTTGACACCAAGAAATATTTCGATGGTACTTGATATTAACCCGTTTTACTTTTTAATTAGTAGGTACATAAATAATTATTTCATGTTACAAGATAAATTTCTGCTGATTTGAGATATATTTTAGTGAATGTATTTGTTTTATTAAATGTTTACATGATTCCCAGAACCAGTATTCCTTAGCAACTTTGCTTGAAACTGAAACGGAAACATATTTTTTTTTAATGATGGTGCATCTTAGATCAAAGTTTCATGACTAGTCGTTTTTGTAGTAAGAACTCTTGACAACTAAGTCAATGTGATCACGATATGTAAAATTGTTGTAGTTTGTGCATTGGTTTCTCGGTACCCAGTAAATACAATTATTCTCAAATATTAATTTTCAAACATGTTAGATGTATAAAAATAATGCTACATCTTAGATCTACCATGTTTCCATGTTCCATTTTTTGAATAGAAGATTTCTATAGGCGATAAAGCTAAATTTAACTTGCCAGCTGATTATTTGAGCTCTTTTCAGTTTAGTTTTTATTGGATTTGCGTTATGTTTTGAAAGCCTCAAGGAAGTGACTAAGCTGTTTTGGTGACACGTCGCTCTTTAGTATGCAGGCATACTTTTCTTTCCAATTTTACCAATCACATTTTGTCATATGATATAGCGTTGGAAGCCTCATTGAACCAAAAAAAAATTAAATTCGGAAAAGTTGAAAAAAAAATTACAGCTGTTCAAAAATTAGTAAAAATAATGAAGAAATTCGCTTTGAAATTTTTGTATAAAAAAGGGAAGAATGCTACGCAAGCCACCAATGAAATTTGTGAAGTTTAGAGAGACGATGCTGTATCAGTTCGTGTAGCACAACAATGGTTCGCTCGCTTTCGATTTACACTGATAGAATAATATCTCTAGAGGAAAAATGGCAAAAAGTGGTCGAACAAAATGGTACATATGTATGTATTCGTTTATTTATATATTAGTATAAATATAAAAATAAGTTGAAATTTGATTGGAAATACGAAAAGACTTTTTCGACTACCCAATATAGAAGCACATTGTTGTCTAGGCTAAATTTAGAGTTTTTATTTAAAAGCGAATTTAAATTTGCAACCCCTAACTTCATGCAAGTTATTTTACCAAGATATATGTTTTCTGGTTGCCTTACCATAAACATTTTCCTTATACCCAATTGTCTGGTTTTAATTTGATACCAAATATTAGAGATCCCTTAACCTACAGCATGTATGTAGATCTCTCGCTCTTCGGTTAATTTCTCTTTCGGACAGTTTTATACAGATAATTCGATTGAATAATTCTAATATTACTTAAATGCATGCATACGATGTGGCAAATAAAAAAAATATATATTTTTAATTGAAAAATAAAAGAAATCAAGCCACAAATATAGTTTATCAGTCATTTTTTTTACAAAACTGTTGATATTAATGATATTCTAAAGAAATTTATTTTATTTACACAAATATTTTTATTGTAACCAACCCAATAATCTGTTATTAACCATCAAAGTTTATTAGAGTCGTTTCACTTGTAAGCATAACTTTGAATTTCTGCCGGATTTCTATGTGATTGCCCCAAATGTCACTCGTTTCCTCTTCCGTGTGCGATTTTCAGCGCTCTCAGTTACATCCTTCATTTCGTCCTACCACTCCTTGCCATTCTTCTGACATTATCTCGTTTAACTCTCACAACCAGAAATTCACCTTTAGCTTCGTGCAACTAGACCAACTGTTTATTCCTCATTTCCCATTTGCAACTCCAATTTAGATTCGTCTACGCTGTCGTTACGAGCGGTACGTTGTGTTTAGCGGAAGCGGAATTTCGTGCAATCGTTTATTGTAGGTGTATTTACTTAATCTCAAATAAAGAGAGTCATACTTGTATTTGTGCAGCCACTTTTGGAGGAAAGTGAATGAAGCAGTTATAAAGAAATAATAGTGGGTTACCCCTCAAAGCGGAGCATATAATACAATATTCTAACATACATACATACATTTGTGTGAGAGTGTGTTTTTGAAGTTTGCTAATTTTAATGCACAATATTTGCTGCTTGAGTAAAGTTGCTCAACGGTTTCACTCAATTCTCAGTTCGCTGTTAACGAATTATTGAGAGCGCAATGTACGGCACGGTGGTGGTGTGGTAATGAAACAAGGGAGGTAGTTAGGTGAAGTGAGTGAAAGTATAACGGTAAATAAAGTTCTAAGCTTCACGCTAAGTACATGTGTACTCTATGTACAATTTCTTGATAACGTTTTATGTGAAAATCGAATGAGCTGTTTGTATGAGTAGCTCATTCTTTTACATACATAAATAGTATACATATACATATGTATGTACATATCGGCATCTTTTATATACGAGTGTGTACATAAAATAACATAAGCATACACACACATTCCTTATAAGTTTGTAATTATATGAAGTATTGAAAACCGTAAACAGAAATGCCTTAAAGCTTGAGGTACTTCAGAATTTTCAAAATTGGTTTTTTCTATTAGGGGTTTCAGATACGAGTAGTCTCATAAAGTCATAAGTTATAATGAACCGGAAACATAGCGTTGAAAATTGCAATTGCGTAAGCTCATTTTTGTAGATAATCCAAAAACAATTATTTTAAACAACTGTAAAAATTCAAGATTTTATGATTTTACAATGCGTAATGACAAGTTGTGATATTGATATACTTAGATGTAATATAGTATATTATTATATCTTTCAAGAGTTATCGAGTCTACACCTCAGAAATAAATCTTTCATTCGGACGCCATACCCCTCCAATTGAGCCCTCCAATTGACATTGGCTGGTCAGACGTTTCGTTTTGCAGCAAGATGAGATCCTGAGTATACTCACATCTGATCTTAAATGGAAGAAAATTGTAACTTAGGTTAAAAAGGACAGATATGATGGAGTGTATCATAAGACTTTTGTATATGTCATCCTTTATCTATGTTAAAAACTTAATAACCGCGGCTCTAGATACCCCATATTTGTTGTAGAAGGCTTCGTGAAAATAAAAGCCTATATATTTGTAAGCTTTTTGATTAAAAAAAACAAATCGCATATCCTAGACAAGAATTTTTTACTTTTCGCTTTTCAGGGACATATTTTTATCCTGTTTTAATAATTTAATAATTTTAAGTATTAATAACCACAAACGCAGAGACAAGGCTGTCAAAGGAAACACATGTTTTGCCATTGATGTTCAAATTCGTAGAAATTTACGTCTGAAACTCAAATTTCTAAACTTTTACCACAATGAAGCAAGTCTAAGCCCTTAGATCATTGGTTGCATCGTATTTTTTTCAAGTGAGCTAAAAACATTTCTCAGTTGAATAGCCAAGTTTGCTCTTAGCAGTCGTATTGGTTTATTAGAGAGAGTTTATTGAGAGCTGTTGTCAACGTTAGCATCAAAGGCGCTATAGGCAATTGATTAATAGAATTTTATAACCTCAGCTCATTATCCATCAGTAAATGGTTCTGGCAAGACATGATAACAAGTCCTAAAGCATACGAAACGATTATTTTTTTCACATACATAAGTATTCTGGAAACCGAACGCAACCAACTGTACAGGAAAATCCTATAATATACTAGTTCCGTAAAACTCCAATTGGTAAACCATATACAACTGAACTGACGAAAACCAACGTTCGACACTATCTAACGGCTATAAAATTCAAAAAATATTAAATTACAAAAATAGTCGATAAAATTATTAATACTATTTCCTCAAAAAAAAAAAAAACAAAAAAAAAACCAACATCCTGAAATGATGTTTCATATACCGGTTAGTCGTACCCATTATATAATCGAGTATTATCATTGCGACATAAAACGACAATTCCGTCTGCGGTTGTCATCCATCACAGGATATAGTCTGGATGGTTAGTTGCCGTACAGAATATTACTCATTCCTGTCATATGAAAATGCCATTTTATTGATGTATACATAGTAAGTACTTTATTGTATGTATATGTACATATAAGGTAAATATATGCACATACAAATTTACGAGGGATATGCATGCTGAAGGCAAGTGCCATGTACCGGTGCTGGTAGCGTCATAAGAGCACACTGTTGTACCATGGAAAACCAGAAAGAAGAAACAAAAATTTCTACACATGTTCTTCAAGCGTTTTATAGTGCTGTTTAGCACTTTTTTGCGAATGTGTGAGAATTACTATTTTTCTACGATTAACCGCCAAGCATTGTATGCAGTTGGGGGAGTGTGCTTGACACATGGAGGAGAGTATACTCAAAATGTGTGTGCGACTCCGGGAGCATATTGGAAATAAGCGCGAGAGTTTGTTTTGTTTATCAAGCGCTCTCTGCACGGTGAAGCACCGTTAGCAGTACCGCTAGTATTTTCTATCGCCACAAGCACACACAAACACACCAGCGAACGAACGAACATATGTTGTGTTCTGGTTCGCATGTGTTGTTGGTGAAAATGCCAACTCAACCACAGCGCTGGTGGTTGTGCTATGCTGCGAGCACGACTCGCTGTTGGTGAGCGCAGGATTTTCCACGCGTATGCAGCAATAATGCGCTCAGCTGGCCTCGCTCGGCTAGCAGCCTGCTCATACGCTTCATTGTGTCGATTGCGTTGCTCGTGACAGGACGATTCCGGAAATACAGACGGCAAAGCGCACGGTAGTGTAACCAACAGAAAAAATTGTAGCAAATAGTGGGAGTGTGAGGTGTGAGGTGCATTGGCAAGAGCTGAATTGGGAGCATTTTAACCCTATATATGTAATTAAAAATGTAAATAATAGCAAGTATTTTAAGTGTATAAGTGAAATTAATGTGAAAAAGTTCATAAAAAAGTGTTTAAAAGCGAAAAAATTGCAATTGAAAATTTAGATTCCAAGCGAGTCAAGCCATGAAAATTCGCTTATAGCCAAGTTGCCATTTTTTGTGTGTGTACCTAGTATACGACGGAAGGAAAACTTCAGTTCAGCACCAGCGCGTGTATGTGTGCGTAAGCCAACGCGTAAAGTGTATTGTGTATATGTGTACAACGAATATGTATTAGTGGTAGTACCCTAAGGATATAGAAGAAAAAATTCTCTATTGTATGCAAAAGGAAATCAAATACATACATACATGCAAACAATTTCTTTTTGGCGAAAGTTTTTCAAAATTTTTAAAAGTGTGCTTTGTTAAATACAAAGATTTTACTACGAAAAAATAATACAAATATACAAGCGAATAAGTTTTTGATACACACGCTCAACTCCCAGTGGATTAAAACGCAAAAATCAATAATTCGGATTAGCCGCCTGTGTGAGGATACAAACTGAAAAGAGTAAGTAGTGAAAATAGTAATTGTACGTAATTATTGCTAGTACCAATGTCTGGCCCAAATGGATATATCGAATACAAGTGGTCTTTTGGTAGTCTCAGTGCTTTAGCGGATAGTATTGCGGCGCAATTAGTGGGTGGGCAGACACGCACGGGTGGAAGGGTTGCAGGCATTTCAAAGCACAGAAGTTCAACTTGCTGCAATCTAAAAGACAGTTCTAAATTACTAAATAATTTTAGATTTTTTTCTATTTTTTAATTTACACATTATATGTGCTTGTTTAATATTGAAAATGCGCAAAAATTGTACGCCAGCAAAGTCGCAGCATAGCAGTCGGTTGTAGCTTTTTCGCCGAGATTAACACACCTTAGACAAATACATGCCCAACGGCGCTCTCGCCCTTACACGTACACCAATTTTCGCTCAACATAATTCTTCACTCATTGCGCTCGTCTGCTTTCATCGCAGCCGCAGTCGAATTGCTGAGAGCGAGAGACTTAGCACTTCCTCCGTAGTCTGCTTTTAGGCGATGTGCGACAAGTTACTACCACTACTAGACTAATTTACGTTTACCATTGTTATCGCATTCGTAGTGCCGTTCCGCTTATATTCACACATGTACATATGTATGTATGTATCTATGTATCGAAGCGAAAATCGATCGATTGCTTCTTATCACATTCGTTAAGCTGTGGTTTCGGCAGCATTAGCACACACAACTTTGGCCGCCTCACGAGGGGCGCACTCACAAAACGCGACCACCCAGACTGTGCCGTTGAAGTGTATAAGAAATGAGGAAAAAACAAGTGTGCGCCAATACAAAGACTTTTGTCATGGCGCATGCCAGCACATGGGGTTGAGCGCGTGTGGATTCTACCCAGCTTTTGGGGTGTCTGAGCAAGGAAGGCAAAACTTTCCTTTTGCTACAATAATTTTTCCTCATCTTTGTTGCTCCTTTTTCGGTTTTTTATTTTCCTCAAACCAATGTGTGTGTGCTGCGTATGTCAGTATATATTTGCTAGCGCGTGTTAAGGCAATATTGTGTGCTTCTGCAGACCGTGTGGCGTGGTGGCAGTAATGTGCATTGTAGATGACTTGCCATAACTTTTATGCTAATTTATTTTTAGTGAAATATCTATATACACTGTGGGATATACGTACATACATTGTTACAAAAAAAGCACCCGGAAATTGTAACTAAATTCCTCGGCTAAAAGATATTTCTGTTTTGCTAAGTTCGTTGGACTACCCTTAATTACTATGCCAAATATGATCTGTCAACAGTTTGTTTACAGCAGCTGCTTAAGTTGATACTCCTCAGTAGTGCGCTGCGATTTTTACAATGAATAAAAATATTGGAAAAAGAATTTGTCTAAATTTTTTTATTCTTAACCAAATTTCGTTTGCGGCATCTTTGCGAATGGCTTACGGCTTACGGTGATTCAAAACCACGAGCCTAGCATTAGTACAAAAAATTTAAAACACTGTAGGGAATTCGTTGAAGACATGACTTGTTCTGGACGACCTTCGACTTCTTCAACTGATAAAAATATTACAAAAGTGAAGGATATGGTGCTTGAAAAGTCGTCAGGCAAGTGTTAGAGAGACGGAAAGAGAACTCGAAATCTTTCGCGACTCCATTTAAATATTTGGTATGAAATGCGTTCTTTCTCGACTCATACTGATAAAGCTGAAGTTTTTTCAAACAATCGTAGCCAAGTTTAAAGCCAAAAATGCAATGCATACTGTTTTCACCAGATTTGACTCTGTGTGACTTTTTCTTGTTTCCTAAACTGCCATACAAAAATGTACATCTTTTAACGCAACAATTCCCAGCTTTCCATAGTTTTGGTTCAACAACAATTATTTGACTTTATTAGGTGCGCAACTATCTTCCCGCTGTTTGTCAGTAGTTGTGCACGATTTTAAAATACCCAAAACGTGATACACTTATCTTAGACATTTGTAAAATATACTGCATGTCCACATTAGTGATTTTCTTTAAGTGTCACATGCTTTTGATTGTACGAATATGTTCGATTTTTGCCAAATAATCGTGATTTGCGGGAAGTGTTGATTTTCTTCTTTCAGTGAAAGAAATCGGTGGCTGAAGCGCAGCAATTCCATTTTAACGATCGAACGGAAGTCTAATAACCTTCGAAGACGGTGAATTGAAGACGTTTCTCGATGAGTATCCGTGTCAAACGTAAGAGGAGCTTGCGTCAGCATTGAAAGCCAGCCATCAAACCATTTAAAAGTGACTAAAGCGCTGGAAATGATTCAGAAACTCAATACAAGGGGCGTCTCTCGTTGCCAAACCTTTTAAAAACCACCTATAAAGGTTTATATGGGAAGTCCTACACCACCCGCTATATTTCCCTGCTATAGCACTTTCCGATTATCATTTGTTCCGTTCGATGGCACGGGGTCTGGTTCAGAAGTAGTTCCACTCACAAGACGACCACAAAAACTAGCTTGATACTTGAATGGCATCACAAGATGAACAGAAATACTTCGAATAATTCATTTCTAACCATTTCATGATGCTGTCATGTGTTGAAGTTTGCGCAGGCGAAGAAAGTTCTCTGATTGACATTCATGTGGCTCAAGCAGCTCACCATTTGCGGTCTTAGACCAAGATCCTCTGGGTAGTCAGAGAACATACGTTTGTTTGAAGGCGAGCTAAAGTGAGAATGCGAACCATCGCTCCAGGCCTGTGTGCTGGGTTTGGGACCCTCACCGTAAAAAACACACCCAATGAAGAGGAAACAGCAGCTTTGGAAGAGTTACCCCACTTTTGGTGACGATCACAGCAAATATAATAAATCTCATCCGAGGCTGTTGTGTCCTCTTCGAATACAACTGCGGAAGCAGTGTCTATGCCAGAAAAGAAGAAGAACCATTTCCTTACCATAAAATTGAATTTTCATTGAAAAAGTAGCGAGAACTTAGTTGCGTACCTAATACTATTTTTGTTATATATATTTTTTTAATTTTTTGCTAGTGCAGTGTATTCTATCCTTAACATTGGAATAATAAGATTTTAATATTCCATTAGTTCCAGTACAAAATTTATAAGTATCAACACTGGTTATCAATTCAGCGCCGGCAAAAGCTGTGAAATTGTTTGTTTTACGTTATTTGACAGCACTAATCAAACGTGCGTTCCAGGACCGGTGGCAGGCTTTCTTACCATTCACTGCCGACAATCTTCCTTATACAAATCTTTTATGGTGCAATTTTTAAATTTTCCAGTTGAAATTGAATTTTACGCACGTACAGGGACGCATTAAAGTATATTGACTTTTTGCCTCAATGTCCAAGCATTTGTGTCTGACCGCAAAATAGCCGCATCTCATTCGCAATGCCAACAATAATGATAACCCCACCAACAATTGATCTCTGGGGCCATTTGATTGGCTGATAGCTTGAGCGCCACAAATTGTGCGGTTTTGCAGCGGAGAGAAACAGTTTAACCTCAATTGAGGCTGGTGCTTTAAGGAGTTAGCTGTTGTTGTTTGTTTTTGTTCAGGTTTGTGCGACCACGCGGATGAATGTAAGAAATTCATGCAGGTGTCTTAATGTTTCCAAATAATTATTACTGATGATATAAATTAATAAAAAGTGCGAATAAATATTTATGTTCCACACTGTTATCAATAGCATCTACTTATAAGTGTAGTTTTATTTTATTATAAAAATTCGAATGTTAATATGTCAAGTTTCTGTATAGACTATAATAAAATGTTATGAAAAAGAGTACAAGTTGGTCCATTTGGAGGTTCCCTTCATTTCTAGAGAAAAATACAGGCACTTTCAAATGTTGGCCGCCGCTGCGTCTCAGATGTTCCATCCGATGAGTTAAATTTACGATGACTCGTTCGAGCATTTCGACTGGTAAATGACAGGCGTGATGCTCCATTCAAGGCCTGAAGCGAAGCGAGATATTTGCATATACTTTATACTTTACATATCCCTATAGGAGAAAGTTTAACGGTGTGATATCACATGATCTTGGGGGCCAATCGATCGGCCCAGAACGTAAAATTATCTGCGTACCGGGGTGTTCTCTCAATAAATCCCTAGATTGTTTGCGATGTGTGGGAAGTAGCGCCGTCTTGTTGAAACCAAATGTCGCCGAGATCATGAGCTTTATTCATACATTTTATCATGAGCGCGATAACAGTCGCCATAGACGGTTACGTTTTCATTGGAAATACAAACCGTTGTTTTTTCTAGAATAAATGCCAGCTCTTGTATCCCTTCAGGTTGCTCTTCAATCCAAATGCGGCATTTTTGGTTGTCTACGTACCCAAGCCATAGTCGTTCTATTTTTGATTCTTGAAATCTTTAAAGCAGGCAATGTAAGAGGTTTTGAAAAGCTATGTTTGAAAATTCTGGAAAACGATGATAAATAATTTATTCGATACACGAACATATTTAGTTTGTGTAAATCAAATTATGTCTACTTTTCTCTCAAGAGTCTCACAGTTATCTATATTGGATTATCATGCCACTTCCACTTAAAGCTCAATAAAAATAAAAGAAAACTTTAACTTCGGTTTTACCGAAGCTATAATACCCTTCACAACTAAGGAGATTGCCATACAAAAACTCGATTTTGATCGTTCAGTTTGTATGGCAGCTATATGTTATAGTGACCCGATATGGAAATTTCTTCTGATATTGTAGCGTCTTGGATAATAATTCGTAGTAAATTTAGTGATGATATGATATAGTGGATCTCCGAGGTTTCCTTCGGGGTTTTACAGACTTCGCGACAAACTTAATACACCCTGTTCAGGGTATAACTATTGGTGTGGTCCAACTTCCGTTCCATAGCCAGCCGCTGACTGGATTACCGCGCAAATTTACTGCAATACTACACAAAGTAACGGCAACAACTGCAACGAGCAAAAAGTGCAATAAGCAAAAAAGAGTGTCATTGCAGTGCGTTGCCACTACAAGCAGATGGTAGGCATAATGTGGCAACGGTACAAGTGAACACAGAGCGGCCTATCCTCCGCTCGCTTCAAAAATGCTGTCACAAGGCCGCAATGCAAAATGTAATGAATGAGTGATGTGCTGGTGCACAATAAGGTTTCATTGTGCAACACGCATGCAACACTCGAAAACAAGCGCAGCACGCGGCATGAAGGGGGAAGTATAGCAATATAAAGTGACAGCTTATGCGCATATCGCACCACGAGGCAATTGCAAAGCCAAAGCTAAATGCAGCACTATATTTGTTTATGCCACCAATGAGTCTGCATACATGAAAGTTTGCAGCATTAGCTGGTTCACTGACAGCTGGTCTGTGTAGTCGACTGGGTCGACGGCAAAAGAGCACACCCGCAAACAAGTGCAAACACATTCCAATATCAAAGGACCCATACAAGTGTACGCCTATAGGCTTGAAGTGAACAAGAAATTCCAAAAAAAAAAAAACTATGCCATGTTGCATATTCAGGCACTCAACGACTGTTTGCCAGCACTTGGCAGCAAAGTACCATGGAAATTGGTTAAGGAAATCGATTGATGTGAACTTTTTCTGCCTTCACAGTTAGCACTTCTGTGACGGGCTTTGATGTCCGATGTGCTACGCGTTTTTTGTTGCGTGCAGAAGCGGAATCAAAACAAAAGAAAAAGCAGTAACAAATTAGTACTTGTGCATTCATTGCGACACAGTCTTTCAGTCGCAGCTCAAATGCACCACCAGAGACCTGCACTTCCCTTGTTCGGGCCATTAGCTCGTTGCCAATCATGTTGCAGCCAACGCGAATGCCACACAATTACGACGCTAGCGTTTTTACGGGTCGCCGCAATGTGTCAGTGATACATCACTTTACTGCTGAGTTGTGGGGAATGCATTTTAATTTTTCTCAAAAAAGTCGTGTTTAAACAAGAGTACGGTATTTTAAAAGAAAGAGGAAAAAGCTACATCCTTTACAAGAGCATTTCTTATAGGCACGGGTTTATACTGACGTTTAGACAAACGTGTATATTCTCACAGACAAATCAACTCAATTGTAATTTGTAGACAGCACCTGTCATACCCTCGTTAATGATGTCACAACCTAACGAGAAAGGCATCATAATGCCGATTAATAAAATTTTGGATTTGTATTGGGCTCATGAAACGTTTACATCTAGAGATGTCGTTTCTCAAAACGCCAGCTTAAACTTTATAAAACTTTTTTTTAGTATAAAATCCGAAACTTAGTTTTACACATACTCTTAAGCATCTAGAACAAGTTTGTAATCGCTGTTTTTCTGAAGAAATTTGAGAAATAAATTTAAATCAATTGGAAAATTGTGTATCCTTGCGGATACATGATTCATAACACTAAGCACTAAAAATCATAATCAGATATACTCATATATACCAGGTAAATTATTATATTGGATAATCGAACTTCAAAATTTGGAAATTTTAAATGAATTAATATAGGAGTGGGGAGAGAACGACACTGGCAGCAGAGTTACTACTGGGAGGTGACAACCTAGCAAGTTTTAGAGATATAATTAACCTTCTCCTTGTCGCGCTCTATACAGGGCACTGCAAGCTCAAGAAACACTTAACCGACCGTGGCATAGTCTCTTGCGCAAGCTGCCGGTTTTGCGATATGGAAGCGGAACTTCTAAAACATCTAATTCTAGATTACCTAGCAAAGAGCCTCATCTAAGAAGATGATTTTTCGATTAAATTTTCTCAACGCTTCTTTTCGAGAACATATATTTGTGTAATAATCTTGAACAAGTTTGAGAGGTTATACCAAAGTGAAATGCGACATAATAAAATAGCAGACTTTAAGAGAGACACTGACAAAATTTGACATAAATGCATGAACAAAAATCGCCTTAACGAGCTGTCAAAATCAAGTCATACCTGTTAGTGGACACTTTCTAAATCTAAACGATTGTAACAGAACTTTCTGCCACAAATCAATTATTACATATGTTTATACTATTAAGAAATTTTATCTGTTATCTTAAAAAAAATAAAAAACAACAGCAATTGACCTCAAAAATTTGTGTTTAACGCTTATGCATCTACTACATGGCATCGCGATTATCTTAAAACGAGTGCTAGCAACAATGAATTCCCACGTTTTCCTCAATTCGACGCTTGCAGCTGCGGTCTCCGCGTGCCTTATGATGAATGCTGAGGCATTGATGACACTGTGTGTTGTTGCTGTGGCTGTTTTTGCTCTTTTATTTTTATTTTTTCAGTTTCTGTGGTAATTGGCGTCGAATTATTGGATTACACCGCTCATAACTATCGAAATTATAGTCATTTGTTGCATATTGATTTTGTTGTTTTCCTGCCGCCTATTTTCTGCACATTCGCATAAATGCGCGCAGGTATTGCTTTGTTTGCAATTTTTGTACGATTTTATATTATTGAATTACGTAGCAGGCAATCGGTTAAATTTTTACTTATATATGTATGAGATATCTACGCGTGGATTTAGGTTTCTGTGAGCTCTTATGTAAGCGGGTATGGAGGCAGGAAGTGCATTGTTATTCGATAGTGGGTTGATAATGACATAAGTGACTTCGTTAGCATGGGAAAATTAAAAGTGGTCTTATATTGTATTACTCGTACGTCAGTACAGCAGAATGTAGACCTGAAGATCGTGTGCTTAAAGGAAGGAGTATTATAATAATATATAAAGCTTAAATAATACATACAATGAATGGCGTTCTATGCAGTAAATTTTCTTAATTTTTAAAAAGCTTCACTGATAACGTTTCAGTTCGCTATCAAATACTGCAATCAGTTTATTATGAAAGATTTTGCTTTTTCTTTTTTAGGCTTTGTCTTTTTTGCTTTCAATACATTGACATTTTAACCAAACTACCTAATTTTGATAAATTCTTGTATATCCGAGCTCCTACCGTATTTCTCCCTTAATACTGTTATTTTTTCTTGGACTTTTTTCCACTTACTTACCAAGAGTGCTGATCTATGTATGAGCTCGCCAAGTGTTACTTTCCAGCGAATCGAACAAATTAAATCAGACGCTCAAACAAACGGGAAGCCCTTGTGGTATAACCTTGCTTTAAGATGTCTTCTGATGCATGTGGAATAGTGGAGAAATTTTTTTCGCGTTAAAAATCTTTCAGTAACGCTTTATGTTAGTTTTACATAATATAAATTACTACGATTGATTTCAAATCTTAAGTGTTTAAAATACAAAAACAAAATTGCATCTTCATTCTAAACGATATCCAATGCCATTCTAACCTATAACTGATTTATAATATACAAAAATATTGTTTAGAAATGAAGATACAAATTTCTTTTTACGACTTCATACGACTATGATGAGGTATCCGCTTACTCTCTGGTACGAATTCAACTCGAAAACTTTGCTGTTGCTTTACACGTAATTTTTTGACAAGAGAGCAAGCAGCAAGCAAAGATAGTGAGCAGAGAAAAGGCGAATCAAAGACTGCTATTATAGAACTTGGAGCATTTTTTGCTCTCTGTCAATGCACTCTGGTAACTTGCCGTCATTGAGCAGAAACGATACGATAACACGACTGCGATAGCAAACGAAGGTTTGTGAAATTGTATTAAAATTATCTGATAATAGCTTTCCGACAACGTAGGGTTTGGATCATGATTGTACAAATGAGCAGTTAAAAAAATCAAGTATCTGATTTATACATATTTTAATTTAAGTTTTTTGGCTGATCCCGAAATGCAGATCACCCTTTATACCATGTTCAGACCGACACTTAATCACACGATTTCGGCTGTTGAGTGGCTTATCCCATTAATCTTATAAATTTATCAAGATTTCGCCAAAAAAATGACAGTTCCAAATCACTTCATTGAAATGATTTGAAACTGATCCACGCTAAATCTCTCTGATTTAGACACTACAAAGGGAAAAATGTAAACAAACAAATTTTTTTTTAAAGCAATGAATCTAATTTCACCTGAAAATTGACTTAACAAATGAAAAAATGCATCCATTATTTCTATTATATGGAAAATATTAAAAAAAAAAGACGGGGTTTATTTCAAAATACTATATGACAATCTTTTCTTTTGATAAATATTAAGCGATGTGAATTCTTGAATGACAATAACAGCTGTTTTTGATCTTTCTAACGGCAGTGAGAACGAGCTGATTAGTGAATGTAATTAAATGTAATCTAATCTCTTTAAATTTTCGGTCTGAATGTGGTATTAGATCGTTTGTGAAGTCAGATTTGAGGCATCCGTAGAGTGTCTAGAACATACATCAAATCTGCTTAAGGGGTATGATGGGTTTACTGAAAAGCAAATATGTGTTTTAGTTATAATCTCAACTTAGAACTACGACGAAGGAAAAAAAAACTGAAAATTGGAATTTTGGCAGACATATTTAGGAAAAAAATAAAATTCCAGCGAAAATTACTAATAATAATAGTTGTAGCCGAAAACAAATCCTTCCTTAAACACCTGTGTAAAAAAATTTCATGAAGATCGGTTGAGTAGTTCTCGAGAAATCTTGCCAACCGACTTTAAGAACACCGTTTCGAGAAAAACGTGTTTAAAAATGGCGCATTTAGCCTAGCTTGCCTGAACCGCACAAGTTCAAAAGACTGAATCTCTGAAACTTATACTCAGATCAACTTGAAAATTTAGGGCAATATTCTAGAGATATTGTAGAATTTAACAATATATTACAAGTTGAACTGGACGATTGAAGGTGTGAGCTATAATCATTTTATAGATCAAAGTCAAGAAGAAAGGGTCGATTTGATATTCATCCTACACCATCTCCGTCTTTCTCTAAACAACTTTGACAATTGATGCCCAGCTAGATTTTTACAGAGCGAAGTCCCTTAGGACATTGAAATTTACATTTTTAAATTGAAGATAATTTAATTAAAGAGTTTTAACGCAGTTTAATAATAAAATGGGGTGAAGTTTAATCTAAAAATGTTCCCATACGTATTCGCCACAGTCATACAATGGTTATAAATGCGTTTCATATATAGTTTTATAGATATATAGATACGTATGTAAGTAAAGGGTGATTTTTTAAGATCTTGATAACTTTTTTTTAAAAAAAAACGCATAAAATTTGCAAAATCTCATCGGTTCTTTATTTGAAACGTTAGATTGGTTCATGACATTTACTTTTTGAAGATAATTTCATTTAAATGTTGACCGCGGCTGCGTCTTAGGTGGTCCATTCGGAAAGTCCAATTTTGGGCAACTTTTTCGAGCATTTCGGCCGGAATAGCCCGAATTTCTTCGGAAATGTTGTCTTCCAAAGCTGGAATAGTTGCTGGCTTATTTCTGTAGACTTTAGACTTGACGTAGCCCCACAAAAAATAGTCTAAAGGCGTTAAATCGCATGATCTTGGTGGCCAACTTACGGGTCCATTTCTTGAGATGAATTGTTGTCCGAAGTTTTCCCTCAAAATGGCCATAGAATCGCGAGCTGTGTGGCATGTAGCGCCATCTTGTTGAAACCACATGTCAACCAAGTTCAGTTCTTCCATTTTTGGCAACAAAAAGTTTGTTAGCATCGAACGATAGCGATCGCCATTCACCGTAACGTTGCGTCCAACAGCATCTTTGAAAAAATACGGTCCAATGATTCCACCAGCGTACAAACCACACCAAACAGTGCATTTTTCGGGATGCATGGGCAGTTCTTGAACGGCTTCTGGTTGCTCTTCACCCCAAATGCGGCAATTTTGCTTACTTACGTAGCCATTCAACCAGAAATGAGCCTCATCGCTGAACAAAATAAAGCGCGAAACACATTTCGAACCGAACACTGATTTTGGTAATAAAATTCAATGATTTGCAAGCGTTGCTCGTTAGTAAGTCTATTCATGATGAAATGTCAAAGCATACTGAGCATCTTTCTCTTTGACACCATGTCTGAAATCCCACGTGATCTGTCAAATACTAATGCATGAAAATCCTAACCTCAAAAAAATCACCCGTTATATACATATGCTTGCATGTAAACATGTAAATTACTTGACCCTGTCGGCGGACTGAACCGACTTTCCAATTATACACAGCAACATGTAGAGTGCATGGTGAGTAAAACCAATGCGGGCAATTACCATAAACGGCACTTGCAGAATTTTAACGGAAACGATGGAATCCTGACTATTTAAATCGACAACAATGTCAAAAAACAACAAACATTTTTAGCACGCACAAAACAAAAGCACACGAAGTCATGTTACTATATATAGATTTACATACATATATATATATATACATATGTATATGTACGGTTTCGAAAATTAAAAATGTATTGCCATTGGTGATGGTTGGAAATTGAATACAAACAACTGAGCGCTCGCCAGCCAAAGCCAAACAGCCAGTGAGTGGGTGAAAGGCTGTGGATGCAAGGAAAGTGAGTGAAGCGCACATTTGGACTGGCATGCATGCAGCCGCAACGAGATGGATGAACCCTGGTGTGCGCGCGAATTGTGCTGGTGTGGGTGACCGTGGTGGTGGCGACGGCGGCAGACTTGATGATGAAAGTGCTAACCGGACATGGAAGGCCCGATCACTGTAAGCCACGTGCACCGACCGCAGCAACATAAACAAAACAAACACGGGCGAAGGGACAAAGTCAGCAACAACAGCAAAGCTGCAGACAAACAACAAAGACGAGCATACAACAATAATAACAACATAGATGCGAACAACGAGCACGAGGTTGCCGCTGAATGCGTGCCAATGACTTAATCATGCAGCGAGAATTTTACTCTTCATTTAATGTTGATAAATACTGCGGCCAATTTGGGGGGAGGAAATAATATCCGAGGGTGAGAAGAGATTACAGCGACTACGCACGGTCATTCTGAATGCAAAAAGAACACATCGAAGCAGTGTGAAGAACAAACCGAATGGGTGCTGCAGCTGGAGTTGTGCAACAACGATGATATTTATATGCAATATGCCATAAAAATACATACGAAAGCATATGTGGCATGCAACCGCGGTATTAGGAGCATTGCGCGTTGGTGGTGTTGCGAGTTTAATGTGAAAGTAAGGGCCTTTGAGGCACCAGCGACGTAAGCAGCTTGATCAACGACTCTGGCGACTGGTTGTGGGTTGAATTTGGACGGATTTCATATGCAATCTGCGGTAATTAAACTTTGGCTTTGTCAGCATGCCACACGAAGCATCCACATGCATACGTTATGAAGGCAAGAGAAGAGCGTTTCTTCAATTTTAGTTCTTAAAAAAGTTGTTCGAACAGAAAAAGCAAGTTCATGAAGTGTCCGCCTGCCCGCTTGCATTTAATTACAATTGCAGTTAATAAATTTTAATTGTTGCCAATTAAAGCTGGAATGTGGAGCGAATAAGAACTGGAAAATGAAGCGTGCGTAAGCAGACAAAGAGTTTAAAATTTTAAGCACAAATACAAAAATTCGATTAAGCAAAAGTTTCACAAAGCAGAAGTGAAAACATTAATTCAAATTTTTTTAGTTAACAAAAAAAAAAATACTGTTATACTGAATCCATATGTATGTGCGTTAATTATTTTAAACTCGTTTTTATGCCATTAACAAATGCAGCAAAACAAAAAATTATTGCAACTATTCAATTTGTGTCATTCGTATTTGATTACATTCCCGCTGTCGGTTTCAATTCGTTATTTGATATCACTTTTTTGCGTGCAACATTTGTTCGACTGCATTCCACCCACGCAGTTGACACATATTTCAAATAAATGCGAATGTGTAGCCAAGCACATACTTTGACTAACACAAATGAGTGGACACACACATTTACAATTTTTGTTTTAATTTTTTTAAAGCGAGACAATTTTATTTCCACCACGTTAACATTTGTCGGACTTCGTGTTGTCGGTTTTGGCTCAAAAACGTGAAAAAAGAAATGCGAACATTTGTATATACAAACTAATGAAATCTTTCACTGGTTTATCGAGCATATTTCGACAAAACCTATTAAATAAAATTAAAAATTAATTGTCTACTTTTGATAGTGTTTTGACTTTTTTACTTTGGAAAGTTGAAATGTTAACCAAACATGGAAATAAAAAAGCCCGGTTTCTCAATGCGTGGCTAGCAGCCATCTGTAAGTTAAGTTACGGTTAAAAATTGATCATTTACCGAAAGAAAGAGTCTTGGTTAAGTTAACCAGAACTTAACTAACTAGACATTGAGAAAACGGCGCCAAGAGTAGTTAAATAATACATATCTATGGTCGTTTAGTTGCTTTAGACATACATAGATCGATTTTGGATCCAAGTAGAAGTACTTTCAGTGAACAGATCACGCATGAGTCGTGCCAAGCTGACATGTTATTTTTATTTAATTTTATTTGGCATTTCATTACGGAAAAACATATGTCTGAAAAACGTTTACAAATCGTTCAACTTTATTACGAAAATTCACGTTTTGTAAAGAATATTTTTTGCGAATTACGCTCAACTAATGGTCAACATAATCGGTCCACTGAACGATATCACGCATCGTGAGACCCAGCATCCATTATTGGATAACATTCGACCGAATAGACCACGTCCAGCATGCAGTGAAGAAAATATAGCAGCCATAGCTGAGAGTATACGCGAAGACCATGGAGAGTCGATTCGGCTTCGTTTGCAGCAATTCGGACTGACCCGTGGAAATTGAAAGCGTACCAAAATACCGCTTGAGCAAGAGCTAAACCCGCTTGACTCTCCCAAGCAACATCGCTTCGTGCTCTTGAAAAGTTTCAAGAAGATCCAACGTTTTCGAGCCAATTTTGGTACAGGGATGAGGCACATTTTTGTTTTAATGGGTATGTAAACAAGAAAATTATTTGGGATGAAGAGCAACTTGAAGAGATCCAAGAGTTGCCATTTTATCCAGAAAAACTAACGGTTCTGTGTGGTTTGTGGGCCGGCGGAATTATCCATATTTCTTTAAAAATGATGCCGGTGAGAACATAACCGTCAGGGGCGACCGTTCTCACCCCATGATAACTTGTGATCTCGGCGACATTGGGTTTCAACAAAACGGCACCACTTCCCATACATCGAGTCAATTAATTTTATGTGTGCGATTTCCCGATCATAGTGAAATCGGATAGCAACTATGCCTCCTTTGCATATAACAATGTTTAAGTTCTATCTGATTCTTTCAATTTACAGTATACAAATCAAACATGCATATGGCTTGTTTATTTCTAAACATATCCCTCAATCTTTGACGTTCGAGGAGAATATTTATTAGATGACAGTATCCACATGTGACAAAAATGAGTAAAATCGAGTCATTACTTCCCCTAGCTACCGTATACTTAACATATTTTCCAACTTCCGGTAGACATTATATAATAGATGCAACACTTCTTACATGTAATAAAAATAGTATATAAAATGCCGTATATCACTTTACTTTGCGAGAGTTATACCTGAACTTAGACCTTCCTTAATTGTTAAATTTTTATTTCATTTTACATTTAAAAATCATAAAATATAAAACATACACATATATAGCTTCTAAAGCAACCATGTCCACTCAGTATTTGTGTTAGGTGGAAGTCTAGGTCTCCATGTTGTCTATCTATCCGTGAATAGTCCACCGCCCTCTGGTTGAAGTCTTCCACCGTTGCTGCCATATTGTGAAACTTTTGGTTCTCTTCTTTTTTTTAAGCCAATGGACGGCTCTGGTCGAATCGCGCTGAAATTGTATAATGTATATTAAGTTATATGAAGAAAGTATGTGAAGGTTAGTTATAGGATTGTCTCCTGGTAATCTTATTAATTGTTGTGATCAGTTTAGACGTACTTTTCTTGCGGTATGATATTAAAAAGTGTATCCCTAAAGTAGTAGTGCTCTTCAACGTTTAATAATACACCATAAATGACCATCAGCATATGGCCAATCAAAATTCGTGATCACCGGAAATTCCACTCCCCGTATTCACCTGATATGGCACCGTGCGACCTCTTCCTTTTCGGAAAAATGCATTTGCCACTCTTGTTTGACATGTTTTTGGACTGTGCAAATAGCTGTATTGAAGCAGAAGGAGACTATTTTGAACAAAATAAATTGATTTTGCCGAAAAAACCATTTGTTCTGTTTATTTTTTAAGTCTTGTACATTTTCAGACTGCCTCGACTTTTCCTCAGGAGACGTTAAAGAGAGTCATGTACAGCAAGTTCTTTATAACTTTGAAAATGAATTATACAAATTCCAACATTTTAACTTCTCAAACTGAATTATTTTCAACCAGAGAAAGAGAGAGGAGATCTATGATACAAGCGGATATAGACAGCATTGTATGTATATTGATGCGAAGTCACTTTAATGCCTCTAAATCTAAAAGAAATATTAAGTAATTTGCTTTCGCGATGAAGTGCTAAACCAGTTCAACTGCTCCCTATAAAATTATATTCAGTAATCTAGCAACAAATTGACTCAGCCAAGAGTAATCTCAAAAGCATTTATTTGGATTTTAGGGAATTTACGTTGAGTTTACAGCCCTAACCTTTTTAAGGTTCCTAGAGAAATGCTTCGCAATTTTTTTTGGTTAAACTAGCAAACAGACTTATCGACTTGGCTCAATTAAAAGGAAGCAAGTTCTACTATTGGAACAAACTAAAATTTATAGTATCAGAACGAAAGAAATATCTCACAATATAAGTAAAGTATAAGACTTAGGAAGTCGTGTCTATTTTTACAGTCTTTGTTTACGACATGGTTTGAAGATCTTATTGAGGAATTCAAAATTGACGACCTCTAAGCCTTAAATCAATCAACGTGAGTTCACTGCACTGTTAAACCAACAGGTTCGCAACACTCAGGATCACATAAAGAATTCAACTTAATCTCGCAATTTTTCGTACAATTCTGACACAAGTTGCTGTTGTTTGCGTTGCACTGCCAAGCGCTATCTACGGTATGCAGAATGCTGAAAAAGGCAACAATGGAAAGCAAGCATACAATTTAAATAAATAAAGAAAAAATCAATAGAAAAACGCAACCCCAAAAGGAAAAGTGGAAAACAGTAGACAAAGCGCAAAGCACAAAAGCAAACTGAGAATTCACCTAAAGTGGCAACCAAAGCAATAAACAAGGGAGGCTGAAGCGGGTTAGAATCCAGTGTGCGGGTAGGATTTACCAACTCGACTGTGTTCGAGGGGAGAAATGAGGATGGACGAGACTAACGATGCGCACACTGACGGGTGATTGCCCTCACGCTGATGCAGCCGACAAAGGAAAAACAAGCAACAACAACAAACAGCCAAACCAACGGCAACAACATAAGTAGATGTGTACATATGTGTGTTGCTGGAAGTGATGAGTCATTCATATGTATGAGTGCAAACGCACACATTCGTATATCTGCAGAGTGCACAGTTGGTCGCAGCCCATTCCAACTGGTGGAGAGGCTGTGGAAATGCTTGTTTTCCTTGTTAATGTGTGTATTTGTTCGCGCGCAGTTTCGGTTGATTTACAAGTGTGTGCGTATCCTGCTTGCGAAAGAAATGCGAATGCACGAAAGTAAATAACTATAACGGCAAATAAGGAAAATAATTGAAAAAACATCAACGGTGAAATGAGGTAAATTGTTCGTGAGAAGACGAATTCGGAGACACAGTGTTGTGAGAGAGAGTGTGTGCCGCACAGCAACGTAGGTGGGGTTGTCCTCCACTCAGTGAAGATTTATAGGAAAACTTTTAGAAGGGGAGAAGCGACAAATGGTGGTGGTTTGGTGGTGATTGTATCGCTGCAGGAAGCGTTGCAAGCGAAATGTCTCAATGATCTCGACGCACTGTGGCGACACAGATAAATGCGGCGGATGTGCCAAAGGTACGGTATAAAAGTAATAAAACACTGAGGTAAGGGACGCTTGAACTTCTTTCCCTTCATCAAGTGCTTCGTCGTTCTTTTCATCGTTCAGGGTAGGCATAGAGGATTTGTCTGGGATTTAGTGTTTGTTGTCGTCGCTGCTCTTCCTTTAGATAAATTAATCAGAAATCAATAGTAATATGGCCACAAAATGAAAAACGGAAAAGTAAAAATGTGTTTGTAAAATGCGCTTTTGTTGATTTTTAGTATTCAGCTTTATTAATAAAAATCTTATATTTTCGTTTGACAATAAGAAAAATTTTCATTATGATAAACTAATATTTCTACAATATTTATGAGTTAAATTCTCCACTGAAGATATGGAAATATCTCATTCAACTGTATCCTTCCCAGTTTTGTTTTACTGATATTCGGAGGTTGCATTGTTGTCTTAGATAACAGTTTGGGACAAATTTGTTGTCAAACGAAAAATTTACCATGAAGAGATTTTTTTGTTTGTATGACAACTACACGCTATCGGCTTTTCCGTCAAATGAGAGGCTTCTTGGATAGAAATATGCAAAACGTTACATACTTAGATATCTTTAAAATTGAGGGACCAAATCGTAAATCTATATACAATATGTATATACTCACTTTCATTACCTACAAAAACGTGCGTCCGCATTAAATCCCAACCTGATTAAAGAGGTTGCCTGTGAGACAATTGTCAACTTTGTCGCAGATTGTTATAAATGAATGGCAGACAAAACCAATACTAAGTGCAAACCCACTCCTTACACACGCGCATGAGGGTGTACATCAGTTGCCTTTGAAACCGTTGCATTGAATTGAATTGCCAGTTCCTTTGCATACTTTAACCTTGACGCTACTTTGCCGAAATCCGCACGCAGTGGCTCACCCTTCGCTGGGTTGGTGGGTGTTGTCTCACGAGGAATCAGCTGAAAAACAAAGCAAATAACTTAATACGAAAAGTATATATTGCAATACATGTATGTATGTGTGTGTGTGTGTGCACGGCTGCATATTGGCGCTCCCATCAGTTTATTAAACCACTTGCGTGTCCGTGCTTTTCCAATACAAGTATGTCTGAGTATGTGTTTAACAATCAATGCATGTCCCTAAACAGACATATACATATTTACAATGTTTATAGTTTACAACGGTTGTACGCTGTAAATGGCGTATTGCACCCTGGTTCAATGCACTTTGCAATTTGGCACTTGCCACGCCGCACACGGGCGCACAGTGCATGAATGCAAAAATATTGATTTTGGCAATGCGCCAATTGATCAACACTACACTATACGAAACAAGCCGAACAACAGCAACAAAAAAATTCTGCCCTATCCATTACTGCCGCCTCCTTCACATTCACAGCTCGAGTACGTTAGCTTTGGCGTGCGGTGTTTTTGATTGTCAGGGTTTTATATACTCGTCTGCACATACATAAGTGTATGTTATATGTATGTATATATGAGAATATGTATATTTTTATGGTTTTGACCATACTCCTTGCTACATGTATGGATGGAAACAGTTCCGCCAGTAAGACATACGAACACTCTTTGTTCCTTGTTTCACATAGATTCTGTGTATAAGTACAGTGGAGATGAAAACTTTACGAATGACTACATCCCACTGGTTTTTTGTCATGTCTATTGTGTTACATTGCATGAAATGAAATATTAAAGGTGTTGCATCCAGCGAAAAATGTGTACATATACATTGTGACAAAAAAGGAATCAGAAATTGTAAAAACGCAACATATTTAATTAATAATTAATAATCAATATTCATTTTGTTGCCCTCAATCCCCACCCTTACGCCAACATTTTTTCCAGTTTTCGAAACATTAATCACATGGAGCCAAATCTGGTGACAAAGTTGATCAATGGTATTCATTGCCTTTTTGAGCTTAAATTCGGTCACAATCGTGGCTCGATGCGATGGTTCATTATCATCGTATAAAATTCATAAATTGTTTTTCCACAATTCCGGCCATTTTTGACGGATGTTCTCACGCAAACGCCTTACTACGGCCAAACGCTTCAATATGCCACCAAACTACGAATATCGGAAAAAACAATGAGCTTTACCATCATTTTTGAGCGTCTTTCGCGTGGTTGTCAAACCCATGAGCCAATAGGATGTCTCATTGGCAGTTATAATGCACTCCATGAATTCCCACATTCGGAGTAAGCACGACAAAGTATGTCCAAAGAGACTTTTCACCGGTACTCTTTTTGAAGAAAATTCAGCTTTATCGGGACGAGTCGAACAAGAACTAGTTTCATACCCAAAATATCCACCAAAATCATTCGAATGGACTCTTGTGATCCTTCTTACACTTTTCTGACGATATTCGAGAACCATAAGCTTTACTTTTTTTTAAATATTTTTAGCAGTTGAAGAGGTTGAACGTCGTCTGGGACGAGGCATGCCTTCAAGGATCTTAAAGACAGCCCTACCAACTTAACAAAATAACTTTTATTTGAAATATCATTTACATGGCAAATTTAATATAATTTCCGGGTGCTATTTTGTCATAATGTAACTTTTACTTTGAAAACAACTTAAACTGTTAACCAGAAATATCTGTGCTTCACTATTTATAATGCACTGGACAGTATGTAACACCTTAAAGGAAACGTCTGAGACCCTATAAAGTAGGGTATACTGCTATACATATGTATAAATGATCCACAAAACGAGCTGAGTCAAGTTTGTCTGTCAGTCTATCTATCAGTCTGTGCGACCGTTTGTCTATATACCTAGTTCGCGAGTATACTCTGTTTTTAAGATATCCGTCTGCAGACATCTCTACACCACTGTAAGTTTACAACCATACATACTATATATACCATATAAATTTTACCGAATTTAGAATGCTAAAGCGGCGAACATTCGCATGGTTTTACTCGCCACTGTATACATTCTTTCAACACATGTAGTTCAACTGTTGCAATTTATTGCGCATAAGCAAGTTCAGGGTATTTCTAAATTAAATCAGGCTTGTTTCAGATTTTTGATTGAATTTTCCATTTTGTTCGATAACAAAGTTATTTGCGAAGTTTCATGCACAGAAAATGGAAAAGTGAATTTTCGGTTGCTTGTTAATTAGTTTAGGTCAAACACACTAACTTTTCGAAGTTTTTTTCTGATTTAAAAGTGGGAAGTAAAAAGAAAAATATTTATGGTAAAAACAAAGTTGAACTTAGAATTTTTTATATGTAAATAAAAAAGTGTCAATAAAATGTTGTGCAAAAACACGTCCGAAAGAGTATCACAAGCCATTATTAAGGAATTTTAGCACTTCTGTTTAGCATATCTGCAGCAACAATCACTTGCGATTTCAACACCCATAAATAAATTAAGTTATTAAATGATTAAACGTTCGAAACGCCTTCTCATATTTTTTCTCATACCTACACTTATTTGCATGCAAATATTTACACAATAATCAATAGCTTTCATCACCAGAATCAACAAAAACTTCAGTCGCATCGCCCGAAAAAAGTATCAGATTCCAAGAATAACACGAAGATTGCGCAAAAGGGAATTACAAGGCAGTTGATATTACTTTTTGCACAACAGAGGAGATATATCAGTAGCATTTGCTTCTTTTTTGTTCTTTTTTGAGCGCCTTTTTGCCACAGCCTTCAGCAACAACTGCAAATTAAGTTGTTAACAACAAAAGTATTGCTCTGCGCATGCGCCAAGGTCACTAAATTGCTGGCTGGGGCGCGCAAACTATGCGCTGAATTAATTATATGAAGAGAAGTGTAAAAATCTATGTGGAAACACTGAAGTCTTGCACTTTGATTCTCCTTCCTCTTTTTCAACGGCTAGCTGAATACTAGTCTTACGTTCAACTAATATAATATTGAAATGTTCTATTAAAATACAATATATACATATGTACATATTGTTTTCTTTATTGGTATCTCAATTTCTTCCGCTCAATTCATCCTAATTTCAAACAAAAAAACTTTCTCACATATTCTCTTAAACATATTTATCCGTAGACGCCGTATCTCACACGACATCTTTCAGAAATTCCCCAATTCAAAATTCCAAAATGATTGCCATATTTTGACAACATCAACCCTCTGCCGCGGCTTAGCCAAGCTGACAGTTGAATTGCTTCCAGGTGTGCAACTTCGCGCAGACGCTCCCTCACTGCGCGTGTGATAAGCAACACACACATTCATTTCAACTATGCGACGATGGCAGCAACAAAATAGCCCGGGGATATTCCACATATGAATTAACGTTGAATTCCCCCGAGTGACAGCGGTAATGCTGCAATCTCAGGTAGGCGCTTCGTTGCGGCTTGGAATTGAGTGTGGCATGCGCCAAGCAACCGTGTATGTGTGTGTGTGACAAGCGGTGTTGCTACGACAAAGCCGTATAAGCCGTAATGACATTTTTATTGAAAGGGCACGATTCCACCGCAGCACACATCTGTGTTTCGTTAACCGTTTTGGGTATTCTTCTTTTTTCTGTTTCCACGTTTGTTTGGAGAAATTTGTAAATGACACTGCGTGAGTGCCAAAGATGAGAAATAAGCATTTTTATTGGTTGTAATTAAGGCAATCGATATGCCTAATGAAGTATTATACAATTGAAGCGCATTTTGATAATGCTAGTGTAAACACACATCTGTTGGTGGAGATTGTCTTGTTGGGAAACATTTAGATGAGATCAACTGAAAAATCGTCAAATTTTAAATTTTTTTATCACTTTTGAATTCTACTACCATCCAACAATATCATTTGGGTTATTAGTAAATTTTTCGTTATTGAAGAATCTTCTTTATTAGCGTGTGCTGACAAGTCAATATCTTTTTATACTTGAATAAGGCAAGGGCAGAGTTCGACTACGCCGTATTATAATTATAAGAATTTCAATTTATTCTTGTTTGTAATTTTAATAATACTAAAAAAATATAGAACTACTACTATAAGCAAAAAATAATAAGACTTTGTTCATAATTTTAAAATTCTTAATACTATTCTAGTCTTAAAAATCTATGTTACCCTCAAATTAAACTTCCTTAGCCCTTATGCCAACGTTTTTTCCAAATCCTCCAAACAGTTGTTAAAGTCAATTTCCGGAATAATGATTCACGTTTAATGTCTTCAATGGACTCAAAACGGTTTCTCCGGAGCGGTCGTTTAAGCTTTCTGCAAAGCTAGAAGTCAAAGGTAGCTGAATCAGGCGAATACGATATTGTTTGAACATTTGGCGAAAAATACGCGAAGAGTCAATACAGTATACGACGGTGCATTATCATGGAGCAAAAACGAAGAGTTGTCGGCCTATAAATCCGGCTTCTTTTTAAGAATAACTTCACGAAAACGACGAATAACACTCAAAACGTACTCCTAGTTGTCGCGATGCTCTTTTTCGAAAAAAAATTTAGTGATTTTGAAACTAATCTTTCACTTTTCTTAGACCAGATATTGACGGCCGTCCTGGATGTGGTTCGTCGTCAACGCGTTCTCGACGCGTATCTCTTTAAATAATTTGTAGCAATCAAAAATATTTGCTCGCGATAAAATATCATTGGAGACCTTTTCCAACATTCTGAATGCAAAAGTTTATTCCAGATAAAAAATTAATGGAACTTCTTGGTTGAAAAATTTCACTCATCGTAAAAATTGTCGAATGCTGTTTATATAATTTAAAAGGACAAGCGTATACTAAACACTAATGAGTATTTTGATGAGAAATTTGGCACAGATGCCACTGACGGTCATACCAAACAAGAAAAAAATCTACAAATGGACGAAACTTAAATTAAAAAGTCTTGGTAGTCTAATTCTAAATACCATGGTCAACTTGAACCAACTCATCATCACTTTATTTTTCCCAGACCAAGGTATATTGGCGCTTACCACGATGTTTGAAACACCCGAAAGGAAACTTCGGAGACCCTATGACCATGTGATATAGCTATGTACGTCTGTCGGTATGTACGTCTGATCCGAAATTTTGCACCCTTTCTTTCACTGAAGGGCTGCTTATTTAGCAGAACGATTAATATCGGATAACTATAGCATATAACTGCCATACAAACTGAAAGATCGGTATAAAGTTCTTGTGAAGAAAACTTTTTCATTTGAGGAAGTATTTTCACGAACGGGGTTTTGTTGAATGTAGCGATGCAATCTCCGAAGATCTATTCATTATGAATATAGAAAGTGAAACATCAAAGTTCTTATAAGAAATCCTCTGTATTTGTAAAGATTATTATATGCATCTCCCGTGTAACTGAACTTAATGATTCTAGTTTTAATATACTTATGCACATTCAAAGTATAGCAAACTCCTGGTCGGGAAAGCCAATTTCCCACACTCAAGTATAACTCAAGCCCAAATTAAGCCCATCTTACTGTTTTAATGTTTAATCTTTTTATGATTACACAGTTAATGGCCGTAGTGTTACCGCTTAGGTGTTAAAAATTAAAAGCCACAAAAGTGAATTTCGATCAATAAAAAGTTTAATAACAATGCAACTAATTAAGTGAACATTAAAGATCAAGTTTTGGCTTTTATTTAGCGACATTCAAAATAACCAATGGCAATCAAATTATTCAAAATAACTACAACCGACAAATCACTTCCAGGTCTCTTAAGCATTTACATCATCACAAAATAAATGTGTTCTAATATATATGTACTTATATGAATGTACAGTAAAAGCTATAAAAAGTCATTTGTTTACATGCATATACATATGTATATGGTACAATAACGTTTTCATCCATTTTTATTGCCCGACATTCCAAACAACTTTTCAGCAACACTTCTGAACATGACCTATTTCCATTGCACCCCTGCCGCTTTCACGTGCGCACAAAAGGTCAATTTCACGCCTAAAATCAAATAATAAAAGTAATTACTCACCGGCTTATTATCGTCGCAAAAAGAACTAACGCAATAATTTAGTGCGGCTCAACATAAAAGCACCCTTACCAGGAACTTTGCGATTCGGTGTGGCAAGCACATGCAAAGCAGCTGTGTCTAATTACGCACTTCTGGGACGCACATGCGGTCCGGCAAAAGGAAAGACATTTCAAATGCAATTGTCACCCTTGTTGAATCCTCCGCCACAAACAGACTAATATGTGCATTGTAGTTAGCCGAGTGTCGTAGATCTGCATACAGCGGCTTGCACCCTTCTGAATTGCACATGCCCACACGCAACTCAGCTGATGGGTGACCCGCCTTGACGTATGCACATATAATTGTCATGTAGCAATGACCATTTTCGAAAGAATATTGTTGGTGTAAGCTAAAATTCTATAAAAAAAATGCAAAAAATGAAATGCAAAAAAAAAGTTAAAACACAGAAAAGTAGTTTCAAGGGCAGTCTGCCTTCACATTGGTGTTGGTACGTTTGGGCATAAGGGTTGACGGTATTAACAGCAGGAATACAGAGAACTAAGTAGTAAAAAGTGTTGGTATAGTGTTCTGTATTAATTCTTCCAAAAATTTGCCTCAATTAGATTTTTTTTTTTTCAAAATAAATATAATTTATCTTTTTTCTTTCTAAGGCCACTATAAATGAGAGATCTATTGTTAACTTGGCATCATTAATCATGAACTTAGTTTATTCTTTTTTATTTCACCTTGACCAGTTCCTACAAATTTTAGTACATATTTCCTACAGGGAAAACTCAACTAAATCAAATATTTTCTGCAGGGAATAAATTGAAACATTTCGGTAAAAGTGGCTATCCAAAGGTATGCTAATACTTACATATGTATATAGCAATGCAGAAAAACAAAAATCCTCCACTTCACGTTGCGTTGCACCACATATGTGTGCCATGATGCGTGCAACGTCAAAAATGTGTGCACTCCACTACTTGAACATTCATGCAACGTTATTTTTCGATTAATACCTCCATACATATAAATGTCCTTGACTTGTTGTAGGGCTCGCACATTGGCCATTTAACCATTCATTTTTACGCTGCCAAACTATCAACAGCGCAACCAACTACTTGACTAACCAACTTTCTTCGGTAGGGGTAATGAAAGGGATAATATACGTATAGACATATAAGGACTGTGGAAATATACATACATATATAATATTATATATAGTTGTTTATTTTTGTTTAAAGGCGCGTTTTAAAATATAAATGCTGAAAGGTTAGGCTGGTTAACAGAAGAGAAATATGAATATTTTATTTTTGATAAGTTTTTAGTGGTCTAGTCTACTCTAAAAAATTTGGATTTTCCGCAATTATTTGCGAAACGAAATTTCATTACATAGAGTCATCAAAAACTAGAATATAATTTATAATCTTGATAGAAGGAGAAGTTTTCACTAAAATCTTACCTGAATCCTTCCCTTCCAAAGAAGAGTGGGAAAGCGGGGAGCTGGACTGAAATGCCGGTGGGAGGTGTTTCACTAAACTTAGACACCAGAATCACCCTCCGACTACCAGACCATTCCAAGTGGAGATCACTGCAATTAAATAATGTCTTTTTGTTCAGACAAATATTTTGCTCACAACAAGAAATATATATGGTATACGAGCATATACAGATAGCCGAGTGTTTCTTAAGTTTCATCACAGATAGTGTAAGATCTTGACCTTTTGGTGGATCTAACGTTCCATTTCAGGATTATCTTGCAAAGGATTACTAAACAAAGTAATATATTTAGTAATATTGTACAACTCGTCGTTCCATCAACTGCGGTACTCGCCGTTGCCAAAAAGCAAAGGACAACAAATATTCCGCAGAAATTCTCTCAAAGACTTGTAACGTCGACTCATCAGATGTTGTCATCGTCCATGTCTCTGCACCATATAGCAGACAGATAGACGAAATTATCTACGACTCCCCCTTGTCCTTGCTCACCACCAGACTCATCTGCTTTGCTTTTTTATCCATTCTGGAGAAAGCAGAAATAATGGCGCGGTTTTGAGGGCAATGATATCAATATCATCGGCATACGCCAGCAGCTGTACACTCTTATAAAAGATTGTACCTGCTCGATTAAGTTCTGCAGCTCGAATAATTTTCTCCAGAAGTATATTGAAGAAGTCACACGATAGAGAGCCGCCTTGTTTAAAACCTCGTTTGGTATCGAACAGCTCGGAGAGGTCCTTTCCGATCCCGACAGAGTTTTTGATATTGCTCAACGTCAGCTTACACAGCCGTATTATCTTTACACGGATGTTATTTTCATTGTGGATGTTTCTTACGTGGCGGGCCCAAACCCAACGCACAACCTTGGGGAAGGAGTTTTTGCTTTTCACTTTAACTCGCCTTTAAACGAATGTTTTTTGGCTACCCAGAGGATACCTGGTCTAAAACCGGAAATTGTGAGCTGCTTGCTCCAAAGTGAGTACCGTTCTGGGAGCTTTCCTACAACAATAATAAGGAATAATGCACTAAGATATGATATTCAAGTAAAATGCTTAATGCTCGCAGTGTCACTCTCTTACAATTCCCCAGCCTATGTATACTTTTTAACCAAATTAACACATCTCTGTTTGAAATAAGCGCAATTTTCACTATGATAACTTTTGTGGCAATTGTGTGTGTGGTCAATTAGCATGCTTTTTATCAAAGTGTTGTAATTTTTTGCATTAGCATATCGAATATGCGCAAAATAGGTTGTTTTGTGGATTGTTAATTTGAGCACTTTCTGTACACAAATACTATTGTAGCAGACTGCAGTCGTACACACTAATGAACAAAAGTTACTTGCAGCGATTGCGGTAAAGTCAAAGCTCGGTTGGAGAGTGCTCAACTACAAAGGCAGCAAAGTTGCAGTTGATATTTTTCATTTTTCTGGGCGGTTGCACTGACTCGGTACTGATTTGCTGCTTGTGTGCGTATTGTTGCAAACTAAAGTTCTGCAACAAAGTTGATATCGCTGGCAGTTGCATCATTGCAGTGGGACTCATTTTGTTTTTTTTGGTTTTGTTTTCCCCTCAGCTGGCTAGTTAAAATATGATAAATGCATAAAGTTTGGTGCAAATTTTGAATTTTTCCGTGCTTGACAGCTGGGTGGTTTCAGTAAATAAGGGACGAGAAAATTTTGTGAAATAATTATTTTTTTTTTGCTTCATTTAAATATGGTGGAATGAGTATTGGAAAGTAAAATATTTGAAAATATAGAGTTGATGTGCTTCTATATATTTTTTTTATAAATTTGTTTTCTTTAAAATTTACGTATTAATAATATTTGTGTTGTCTGATCAGCTTTGCTTCTGACTTTGTGCTGGTTGTTTTCGAGCTCGCTACAAACGCTGCCTTTTCTCGGAACTACTAGCTCCCTTCGGCTCTTTTCCAGGAGATCCCGAAACCTTTAATCCATTATTATTCTTCTTGTAGTTTTGGCTAACACTTTTAACCGAAGAGTGTAGGGGAAAGTGGGTCCAAATACGCATAGCCCCGGTACGCCAGTAAGATTATTATATTACGGAGACACCGGAAACATCGGATACCCGTAAGCTCCGTTCGAGACAAAGATATCTAAGGGCCCCTAGTCAGATATTCTTCGGTATGGGTCGCGTTACACCTTGATGCAGACATTCCTTCAGAAATCTATGCTCTTGAGGAGCAAACAACACCTCGATAAAAAGTCAGACCTTACCTAAATACGTCTCTGCCATCGTCGTGATACTATGTGAAGCGATGTGTGGGAAATGGCACGGTCTTGTTAAAACCAAATGTTGCCGATTTCACGGAGTCAGTTTTCATAACACCATTACAGTCGCCATTGACAGCTACATTCTCATCGGCATCATTTTTGAATAAACAAACCACACCAAAAAGTTGGTTTTTCTGGGAAAATGGCAGCTTTTGAACCTCTTCTGGTTGCTTTTCGTCTCAATTGTAGCAAACTTGCTGGTTTACGTACCCATTTAGTCAGAAATGGGTCTCATCGCTGAACAAAATTTAGCTCGGAAACGACAGATCTTCTTGAAACTTTTCAAGAGCCTATAGGGGAAGACGATGTCACTGGTGAAGGTCGAGCGGCTTCAGTTCTTGCACAAACTGCATTTTGTGCGCTCTCAATTTAAGCTCTCGAAGTAAAATGCGCGAATTCGTTCCATAAGTCAGCCCGAGTTGCTGCGAACGGCGCTGAATCTACTGTCGAATATTATTCAATAATGAATGCTGGATCTCAAGATGGGTGAGGGTGTTGCGATTAGTACGCTGAGCAGGCCGATTAGCAAGCAATATTTGGTTTGCTTTTGTTTTTCAAATAAATTAACGTAAAATTTTCAAATGAATTATTTGTGTGGGGTACTTCAATACTTAACGTCTCCAACCATGAAATCAGATAATTATTTTTTAATTAAAATTTAATTATAAATGTGTATTTATGTTTATATGTAATTAACTTTTTGATTATCCGACACATTGAAAAAAAATAAAATATTTATTTGTCACCTTATAATTATGTATTTTTGATTCACCAATCGATTTCTATTACTGATTAAATAACTCTAAAAAATTGTAAATGCCACTTACGGGCTTTGCCACTAATTAGATAAAGCTACCAGAAATAATCTCTGTCTAATCTAGGAAAATCTAAATAGCCAGCGTCACAGTTAGTGTGATACAAATTAGCTAAGCCGAGCATCTGCATAACTATCAGTGCCGGCATCTGAAAAAGTTTATAATTACAATAAAAACGCCATTATTGTTTACAAGGCACCAACAACATTTTCATATAAACCGTTTTCAGCTTTCCAGCTTTCGAGTCTAATCCGTTGACGGCTAATTCGAATTATTTACTTTTTGTATAAGCTGATTGCATTTTATTGACCAACGAGCTGTACAAAGGGAAAAGCGCATCAGCAGAGTTCTACCCGTTCCTAGCGAGTATATCTATGTGCATATACGTATGTATGTTATATGTATATATGTGTGTGCGCTGTGCCGCACTGTCTCGCCGATTGTATTCAAAATAAATTAGTATCTTTTATCTTGTCGCACATAAATCAATGTTGGCGGGACCAGAGTCATAAATATGTTGACATTCATTAAATTAACCACAGAGCGACTTTGCGAAGTATTTTAAATTAAAGCAATGGAGCATTTTAAATTTTTTATAAAAAATTAAGTATTGGTATATTGCTCATTCGACGCTTCTGTTGCACTCTTGATTTTATTGATTTTTACTACACAAACAGGTGTAAAATGTCATTAAGAGTGTTGTCTTGCATCCAGCAGAGCCAGATGCAGCCTTAGAAAATGGTGCTGAAAAATTGAAATAAAAAATAAATAAAACATCGGCAGGTGTCTAATTCGAAGAGTTTTACAACCTATAATTTAGATGAAAAAATTATACATAATAATGCAGATGATATGCTGATTAGCCGGTTTAAGGCCGAGGAATTTCAATTATATTGTATATGGCTTGTATATACCGATGCAGCAGAGAAATTTGATTTATTTTAAATGAACATGCCATAAAGCGCATGTAAAACACAACTAGTTGTTGTTGCTTTTCAGTTTTGAGCACAGAGCGATTTCAACTCATACATATGAATGTATGTATATGTATGTAAATACCGCAATTAAAGACCACACGTCACATACAAATTACAACCGAAATTATGGCTATTCACAGTTAACGGTACAGAAAAAAAGGAGTGAAAATGGCTTACAAATTATGTGTAAATATCAGCCAGATGCGGCAAAGGGCACTTTGTCATTGTGTGGGTGCAATTAAAATTTGGTGCTGTTGTTGGTGAAACCGTTTAGATGGGCGCAACAACATACATTTACATACGAAACAATTGAAGGCAAAAATCAAACAGACAATGGTAATCGATTTGCATAAATACTAGCAGACAAACACTTGTTTACACATATGTGCGTTCGTGTATACATGTGTATATTATAAACTCTATATCGCCATATCGTATGCAGCGGTAGCCTGTGCTGGCTGTCAGGCAGCTGGTATTCGTCGGTATATTACAAAAAAGCTCAAAATCATTGTGTTCAAACTCATTTAAAAGCCATTTAACAAGTGGGATGCGCCTCAATTACTGCTGGAACAGACGCGTATATATTTATTGAACCTGGACCGCCGACTGCGATGCAGCGGTGGAAAATGAAATAAATTTCAATGCGTTGTACCAAGCATGTTATTGTAGTAACAACAAATTATAGCAAAACAAGAAATGCAAACACCGAATTGTTTAATAATATTTACAATGCTGTCAATAATTTGAAAATGTATTTCCAACTTTCAAACCTTGTTAACAAGGCGCTGCAATGTTGCCCAAGCCATTTGCAAGCCTAGCAGGAAATCGAGCTTAGAGTTTTCATATTAGTATTACCGGTGGTATAAATATCCGAGAGCTGAAGCGATTACATTTCTCAAATATATTGAACAAATGTTTAATACATCCAACAAATGTAATCAATTGTATTTGGGGTAACCGTTGGGGTCCTTTAAAATCTTTTAGATGTCCTAATGAGAACTCGCTCTCCTGAGAATTTTTGGCGTCGCCATGGAAATTTTAAAACAACTTATCATTATTTTATTTATAAGATACTCGCAAATTGTTTATCAAAAGAAAACCGATTTTTCTCGATTTCAAAATTCATAACCTGTATGAAACTTCAATTATCTTTCACCCACCTATATATTATTCCTAAATATTTCATTAACTACGCTCGGGTTATGTTTCGTGTTGTAATTTTTACTGAGTTTACCTTATTCAATTGCCTTTTACTGTTGTAAAGAAGCTATTGGCAAATGGTGGGGTCTCCCACTGAAAGTGGTCCTCTTGCTCTACCACACCATAACTCAGCCCATTATGTTCTCTGCAGTCTTAATGTGATAGAGGGCTCTAGAAAAGACCAATTTTGTAAATAAACTCGAGAGCGTTCAACAGGCTGCGCTCATCAGCATGTATGGGGCAATAACATTCACTTGATCATGCCAGTGCCTGTAGACACCATCGGAATGTGTATGGCTGCGAAAGTTGCTGGGTTTTTAAAAGAATACATGTCTGAACACTGGGAAATCCTCACACACTTTGATTTCATACGGAATCACTTGGATCATGAGTCGGGAAACCGAAGCCATTGGAGTAGAGGGGCAGTAAGCTTCTTTACGGATGGGTCAAAGTTTGGGAAGAAGATTGGTGGAGGGAGCTCTCTATCAACTTCAGTTTTAGACTTCTTGGCTATTGCAGTGTTTTTCAGGACGAGGTTGCAGCCATTAAGGTAGTAGTACAATATATTTACTGCTCCGGAGTGGAGCCTCCTTCAGAGGGGTGATCATCTACCCAGATAGCAGGGCCGCGATACTAGCCTTGAACTTATTAACAGTGTGTTTAGGGTTGGTAAAGGAGTGCCTAACTTCGTTATTAATAGCATCGAGTCTCTTTGTGATAAAAGACGACAGGTGGGGAATCGCAGTAAATTGTAAAGCTAATGAGCTAACGAGGAAAGTCAACCTAGAACTGCTATCACTAGAATCAGAACGGGTCGGTGCCCCGCTTTGTGTTATACTAATCATTTGCTAATTTATAAGTTCGAGCACAGGAGCTCTATGGCTTCACAACGAACTGTATATAGCAGTCCAGATGCGAGCTCTCTAGATCAGCCATCCAACCTAACATAACCTTGTGTAAAATATTAGATCTAATAAAAAATTACCTATATGGCATTTAATGTTAGCCACCAACTGGTGCCATGTTTCTCCTATTTCATTTTGCTCAAAAAATTATTTAAATAATTTTTGTGTTGTACACCTTTACTCTCTCAATATCGATGATTTTCTTTCTCCCATTTCATTCCATTTGAACACCAAAAAAAACTGAATATATGTATAATATATAGGTACATTTTTTTAACTCAAGTGCCCCCTACAGTTCACACTGTGTTTAATGACATCCATTGTCTCTCTATGCTAATGACGTTTTAATTTCGGCGTAATTGTTGTGACACGCTGACGCAGTCGGCATTATTTCTTTTGGCTTAATCGATTTCTGTTTAATTGCAATGAGCATAATTATTGGTGGTGTGGCAAGTTGAAATTTATTATAGCACAAATTGGCGGTTGATTGTGGAACGTTAGGTATTGGAAAATTGGAAGAGAGAGAAGTGAAGAAAAATGTCAAGGCAAGTGCTAATTGACAATGATATTAAGTTAATTGATGATTATTCTCTTAAGTAAAGTTATGGAAGAAGAAATGCGATGCAGTTTCCATTATGTACTTAAAAATTAGCACAAAGGAATTTTCTATTGAAGAAAGTTATTGGATTATCAAAACGATGCTTAAATGCTTGAAGATTTTTACTTATGAAACTAACTAGGTCACGTTCAAGTAATAAGAGGAACAAAAATTAGTTAATTATTTAGAAGCTATTCTTGCTTACTAGGAAAGGTTCAATATGTTAACCGAATATTAAAATTTGTGCAACTTATCATATTACCATCTACAAGTGTAAATAATATAGACAAATAAACTAAATGCTCATTATTTTCTCTCTTTCTTTCCAGCTCCCTGAAAATGTATTAAAACCGAGCAATTAAACTCAAAACAGTGTTTACTAAAACTAATCGACGAGTGCAATCGACTGTGCAAAAATTTGTGCAAAAAGCATCTTAAAGTTCGAAACAGCGAAACAAATACAAAACGCGTGCCAAAATGGCGGCGCGTTGCTCTTCCGAGCTGCAGCAGCAGCGGGGGCATTCGCATAACAGACCAACACGCGATTTCGATACAGTGCCCCGAACAAACCCGCGTATTTCGTCCACTCGCTCAAAAAATATCGTGTCGCATTTCTTCCATACGCCACCTTCATTGCCTCGCTGCTACATGTTGGCCGTCATTATCAGCGCGCTGCTCATGCATATTTCCAATACGCAAGCGCATATGACCGCAACTGCCAACGGCGAAGGCATGTCGCATGCGGTTGGTATTTCGGCGGCAAATGCAGCGCGTATGTTGGCCGGCAGCGGTGGCACAACCGGCAGTGAGTACTCCCTTGTACTGCCACATGATACCTATCCCGGTTTTAGTATTAAGCGATTCAAGACAATGGCAGTGAATGATACGACCTCATCGGCGGCAAAAGCTTCCTCGTCGGCATCGACATCTGTTGGCGCTTATCATATGCTTGCCGGTGATTACTCCAAATATTTTACAGTACTCGATGATGGTGTGGTTATGACTACATCCGATATCTCCCCACTAGTTAATCGTCCGGTGAATCTCGTTGTGGTCGAGGAGACACCCAACGCCACCAATACACATAATTTACAGTTGTTTGTTATGCATCGTAGCGACATGTTGCGCTTCCCCGGCACTATGCTGGATGCAAGTGGGGAGGTGCGTGAGAATCGCCCCACAGGCACACGTGTACGCGGCATACCATTAATGCAGGCGTTGAGTGGCGATGCCGCTGTTGAAAATAATACCGGTGCACCCAAGAAAGTGCGTTACACCATCATTGACGGCAATGATGATGAGGCATTTGCTTTGCAGACGCGTAAGTCCACTAAAGAAAGCGCTAAGAACGTAGAATCTATCACAGTGGATAGTGATGGTGAAGCTGGTGTGTGGTTGGTCACCAATCGACCATTGGATCGTGAAACGAAAGCGCACTATGACTTATCGGTACAGGCCTCAGATGTAGATGAACTCGATAAGATCATCTCGAAAATTCAGGTGGCTGTGCTGGACGAAAATGATAACCACCCTATATTCAAATCCACCGAATACAAATTCGCTATTGCCGGTCAGAAGAGCACCGGCTTAGAGGGCAACACAACAACCACTTGGAAACGGTTCAGCATACTGGGTAAGGTTGAAGCTACTGACGCGGACGGTGATAAGATCGCCTATAGACTAAGTGCGCCAAATAATATTGTCATCATTGTGCCACAAACTGGCGAAATTATGTTGGCAGATCAACCTCACGCCTCCGAATTATTGATCGAGGTAGAAGCGCACGACTTACGCTATCCCAGTTTGGTGAGCAAGCAACCAGCTAAAGTATTGCTAGAGTTCTTAGCGCCAGAACCGGTTTCGTTTATAATGCAACACTTGGAGCACGATGCCATCAATGAGCATTCACATCATCGCGAGAAACGTCGGGTAACGCGCGCGGTACGCCCGACTAAACGCATCGAGTTTACTGAAGCCGATGGCGATACCGAAGGTAAATCCGTCTTCCAGTTGGAGAAAGAGACCGATAAGGAAACTTTTAAAATACGCGACGACAATCCGTGGGTGACAGTCGAAACAAATGGCGCGGTGCGTGTGAAAAAGAAGTGGGACTACGAAGAGCTGGGTCCAGAGAAAACAATTGATTTTTGGGTGATCATCACGAACACTGGACAACATGGTGAGTGTTACTAATTATTATTAACCTCAGTACATATGTTTGTCTGTCGAATGTCAATATTCTTACCATACATATATTACATACATATATACATACATATATTAACTAGGGTCAATCCATTAGCTGTTTTTGTAAAACAGACACGAGTACATACATATACATACATATGTGTATGAACTATTCGTATTAATATCTTTTAATATAAATGAATTAATTTAAATTTTTGCCTACATAGATATGTGGCAGTAATCAAAAAAATATGTCCACTCAAGGCCTTTTATTTCCGCTACCATTTCTTCGGCTATCTCTCCTGCTTTTGACATTTTCCACCATCGCATTTCAACCACAGACGTAGTCCATGGAGGTAAACAAAACCCGTTGTTCGTCTGTAGGAACGCAATGGCAGTGAAATGAAAACAAATGTCATTGTAGAGATGGAAAAACTTTCAAAAAAATGCTGTCAGCTTTGACAGAAGAGCACATAAAATAGTAAAGCTAACAAAATGGCAATAAGTGATGGCAGGACAAAGAGAGCTAATTTCGCGTTTGCACATGCGCTAAAATTTTGCGGCGAAAACAAAAGAATCGGACATGTGGTGAAAAACATTCGCAAAAATTTCAAATGGTAGAAATGGAAGCGAGAGTCACTTGTGCGCTCTAACGAAACGTTGGTGAATGTTTACTTAGACAAATTTTCCGCATATAGAGTTTGCGAGAGAGAGTGAAAGTAAACTCACCAATAAATTTCACTCAATTATCTGCAGTACTCAACACTCTATTAATATTCGAGTATCTACTAAGGCTTACTGGAGTAGATTGTTCAGGCATATTCCAGACTATGCGGACAGATTCATCACCAACGCACCCTCCAAAGAACTACGCAGAGTTTGTTTCGAGAGAATCACGTTTCTCTCACACACTTACTCATTTGCTCACGTTTACAATTTCACTCACAGCCACCCGCAATTTACGTAGATATGTATGTATATGTATATACAGTTTTAGACATACATAAACCCGCTGATTTAAGTGCTATCCGGTTGTTTATAGTAGCCTGAGCTCAGATTTTTTATTTTCTGAGATTTATTTTGCGTATCTGTATCTGTTTTGATTTGATGTCGTTAAAAAGAACGCGGCTGGTTACACTCAGCCCTCCTCACACAGAATTTTAAATAAAACGTTTGCTGGAAATAAACCGTCTTTTGAATAAATAATTTTGAATTCTAAAAAAGATAAATAGTAGAGTATTATTCTAGGATGTTTTAAGTTTTTTTCATCGGGACGAAAATGTGTAAATTACGGGCATTAGACACACGTGAGAGAAGTCATAACCAAACACAAAGTAACAAGTTAATTGAAAAGAGTGTGCTGCTGTTGGCGTACTGATAACATTAGTGTCAACAACAGAGCCTTTAGTTCTGATTTCTCCAAACTGGATATAGCAGATGGGTCTGGTAATAAACGAGTGCAACGCAAAATATCTCCTGTCATGAAACAAACAGTCGACGCACTCGCGACTAGGCACCCACGTCACTGTTGTCAGTCATAACTTCGAGGCCGTATATAATTTAGTCTATCTTGGAACCAGAATCAACACTAGCAACTATGTCTGCTTCGAAATCCAACGCAAAATAACTCTTGCCAACAGATGCTACTTCGGACTGAGTAGGCAATTGAGAAGTAAAGTCCTCTCTCCACGAACGAAAACCAATTTTTATAAGTCACTCATTATTCCGGTGCTTCTATATGGTAAAGAGGCATGGACGATTACAACATCTGATGAGTCGGCGTTGCGAGTTTTCGAGAAAAAGGTTCTGCGGAAGATTTATGGTCCTTGGCGAGATGGCAACGGCCAAAATAGCATTCGATGGAACGATGAGCTGTATGAGATATATGAAGACATTGGCATGTTGAGCGAATTAAAAGACAGCGGCTGCGCTGGCTAGGTCATGTTGTCCGTATAGATGAAAACACTCCAGCTCTGAAAGTATTCGACGCATTACCCGCCGGGAGAAGCAGAGGAAGAGGAAGATCTCCACTACGTTGGGATGACCAGTTGGAGAAGAACCTGGAACTTGGAATCTCCAATTGGCGCCAGATTGCAGAAAGAAGAAACGACTGGTGCGCTGTTGTTAACTCGTCTATAGTGGTTTCTACGCCAGTAAAGACGTCGGTAATAACTTCTTTTTGGCGTCCACTGCGTTCACCGTCTTTGGAGCTCATTTCACCATTTCTAAACTTAGCATACCAATCCCTGATGATTAGTTTTCGATGCACAGTGTTCGGAAACTCATCATCAAGAAAAGTTTTTGCTTCAACTATATTTCTTGCCTCTACGTTGCTCTTTGTCCTACTTTTCCAATAAGCTTTGTCGAAAAATGTTGAACAATTCCGAATTTTGTAGGAAAATATTTTTATTTTGAAGGCTCAGTACTTATGGCACCGTTTCTTTCATCGTTGTTTTCATTCGTTATTCTACTAGTACAAAGTCACGTGTATCAGCTAAATTAGATGTGAATATGGAAGTAATTCTAAATAATTTTCGGGTTTTTCGAGACATTGACATATAACTAAGTATTATGTATATGTTTTGTGGGATATTATGTACAACTCTTCTTGCATATGTTTTTGTGTTTTTTGAAGTACCCATAGTGGATCAAGGGTGAAAAATTCGACTAACTTTCTAACATACCTAAGATAGTTACAAAAAAGAAACAAAAAAATACAAATAAAATGCACCCTGCACTCATCTAAGTCCACGAATGAGTTCAGTAGATCGACCAAAGATCTAATAAATCTGAGATACCTTTCGGCTTTTAATAAAAGATATAAAGTACTTAATTATATCTGTGTCTTTCTTATAATTCATACTGTATATTGTTTATGAGTACTGACATTTTATATTTCCTAATTAAATGCTTAATGTAGAATACCAGCTTCAATTCCGCCTAGCTTTCCACTACCGACAACTATCAGCAATCACTATCTCACTATCCATAGCCAACTCTTAAAGCTCATTGCTTCTTCACATCACCTTACATGTGGCTTATATGTTGACTTCTCGTGTTTTCACACCGTAACAACATTAACAGCGGCTTTTTCGTGCTAAAATGTCAGACTTTTGAACACAGCAACTGGGGCAGGAACGACCCCTCCCAATGCATAGTGTTTTATCTACCTGCGAATACTTATACAACTAGTATTATAGAGATCTAGTTCCACAAACCTTCTGTATACCAGCATCTAAGACTTGTGTGTGTGGGTGTTTGCATAGCACTCAACTTACGAGTACTTGGCCTAAATTTACAGCCGTCTTGGGTCTCATATTCAACCATTTGCACATGACCCAGTGTACAATAGCTTCGGTAGTCAACTCTGCCAGCAGCCACCCGCACAATTCTCACCTGCTTCACTTCAGTTTCGTGCGTGCGCTGTGAATTTGCATTTGTGTGTGTGTGTGTGAGTGTGGGTGTACATTTCTTTCCTCCTTTACTTGAAGAATTTTTACTATTTGTGCTAACATGTTTACTTTGCTTAGTACTATCAGAATAACTAGAAAATATACTCGCTGCTAGTTGTAGTGCAACGTGTTTCACTTTTCATGTACACAATAATGCCGTTAAAATGCTTTGAACTACTCAACGTAACCGGGTTTACGCTTATGAGTCCTTCACAAAAAAACGAAACTCTATTCTGTTGTGCACAAGCGTAACAAAACAAAGTCGCATATATGTACTGTATGTATGTATGGTATTCACAAACGCAGCATACAAGACATTTGTGCTTTTTGCTGCAGAATTTGTTTTACAAAAATGAGCTTGGTGCAAAAGAGCAAGTGTGTAAAGAAGGATACAGTTTACGCTTATTTTTTTTCTCATGCTTTTAAAGTTTAGATTTAATTTTTTTTTTTACAGTACACTTTTTTGTATTGTAGTAAGAATTTACATTTTTACCGGTTGTACATACTCTTTCTGATTACAGCTTAATGCAAATTTACTTCTTTAAAATATCGAAAACTTAAGAACCGATATTATATTGTATTCGTAAGGCCATCTATGATTGAAAAAAATTTAATAAGTTTAAAATACATATCACTAAATTTTCTTTGCGTCCTAACCTCTGAAAATTGTTGAATTCGGAAACACTACTAACTCACTCATTTAACAAATAAGTGATTTAGTTAAGATATTGGATCAAGATAGTGCAATGAAAATTGTATCCCATCCCAGCGACGTTCAGAACACCGTATTCTCGAATGAGTGGTTCGTCACAAAATATGTAATCGGGTGCTACGTTGTATTCAACTAATATTACCAACACAGATCCTGACATAACGTAACATTTTTAAGATTGTGTGTCAAAAGTTACGGCACAGTTTGGTAGAATTTTAGAAGTTTTGGAATTATTTTCTAAATAATCACAGATGTTGTGACATGCAAGTGTTCTAGCCGTAGCTTTTAATAATGATAATGTTGAACAAATTAAGGAAATTATGCCAATATATATTGGCAGCAGAGCCACTCCAAAAGACCGGATTATTTGCTTTTGTGTTTTGCTAACATTCATAGATTTAGATAAAGATATATATACAGGTACCAGTGATATATAAAAGCTCACCTTTAAACTGCTTAGTTTTTTAAATATTTCCCTGATTTTGAAGGTCAGGAATCAGTTTCGAAGTAAGCACCAATATAAATTGAATCGCTAAAGGCTTCCCACTTGAGACGAAGAGAAGATCAAAATATGTCAGTGCGAATTTGAAAGAACAAACTATATATAATTATTTAAAAAAGAGAACGTGAAATTTATAATTTTTCCAAAATATTTTGTGTTATTTTAGAAACTAAAGTTAATAGATTTTTTTATTTTTGCTTTCGAACATATCCGTTATGAATCTAGTTAAAATTCCATCGAAAGCAATAAAAGTTCATTATATTATATATAAGGAACGCAATACGACTTCTGTTAATGCTATTCTTACTTACTATGTAGATAGGTATATATAGACATTTATTTTCAAAAACAACTGCCTCTAACAGTTTTACGTATGTTTGTATTACCAGTAACCATAAGCATCTGGAATAGCTTCACCTTAAGGTGTTTTTGGCAGTTATGGCAATGAGAGACGTCCACACCGCGTTTCTGGCTCACTTTATTAACTGGAAGTCTGTAGCGCTGTGTAGTATATACCTAGGCGGTTTGTTATGAAATTTCAAGGCACGTAAACATAACAAGCTTTGACAAAACTTCAAATGAAGTAGGCAGTTTCCGGCTAGTCTACTGGCAGTACGAGTTTGGCAAGAAAAAACATTTTTGTTTGGTTTCGTAAATTGTGTGTGTTTGGGAAACGGTTTAGTAAACGCCGCATGCCTTGCTCCGCCCTTCGTTTTTAGTTATTTTCCGCAGAACCAATGTCTGAGCATATTTCACTTACTGCATCAACAAACCCCCAACTTAAATAGTCTGTTGGTGACATTTGTACTTTGGTTAAATATACTTTATCACTTGGGTTTCGACACAAGTCCTTAGCTGGCGTCCACGAGCTGTTGCGATTCGACGACTTCGCCAAAATCTGTCTTCCACAGGTTATGTTGCGGCTTCGAAATCAGTGATTTTGCCCTTCATGACTTTTCTTTTAATTTTTCTCTCTTTTTTATTTGTTACTTGTTTGTCTATATCCTTTAGGTTACGCTGAGCCTGCGGCACACACTGCACTTGTCCACTTGCATTAAACAGCCATTCATTTTGTGCCCTCCCATTTTTCATTTGATTTTGTATCCTCTTTGGCTATTTTGGTTGTTGCCGGCCAATTCAATGTCTGGTTTGTTGAACCCTTTTTGTGGTTTCCGAACGAGACACGTTCTCGCTTGAATGTTGTCCATGGTTATTTCATGGCACCCAACCAGTCGGCAGTTAAGCTAAGTAAATGGCAAAAGCCATGACGAATATACTCGTATAAAGGAAAGAAATTTCCAAAAAAAAAATTCTTAAATATTTAATGAACTGACTTCAAAAGAGAGTAACTTTATAACCTCTAAATGTATTGACCATGCACGGGGTGGTACTTAAGGAACTTTCTTTTCTTCTTGCTGTTGTACTGCTAAAAACTAAATAAATGGTAATTGATACAGCATTTCCGTTTGCTGCGGAGTTAATTATGTTTACTTTTATTTGAAGGGCGCGTACCCTGATAAAAATTTCCTAGCAATACAAACAAAATTTGAAAACGACACGCTTTTATTTGCTTTTTATTTCAATCTATACATACATATATTGGCCTAGGCACGCCATTAATTTCTTGAACAACATAACGATGTTTGTGATCTCTGAGTTAGAATTCGCCTCCGTCGAACAGCAGATTAACCATTAAAATATGGGATAATAACAGTTTACAAAATAAATTGTTTAGAAATATATCAAAATAGAGTCATTTGTATGTCCCTTATAGATAATTTTTGCATATAAAGAATTAAAAATTTGTGTGTCTTAATAGGGTTATCATCTTACTCAAAAAGTAAATCATATTATTAACCCTTAAACGTTTGGCGGTTCCTCTATGATTTCTCAAGGGACTATTTAATATTTATTTCATAAAATTTAAATTTGAATTTGTAAACTTTTTATCAACACTTACATGAAATTAAATTATAATAACGATGAATATTCCAAATTTTCAGCACTAATTAATTATTACTACTTTTGCAATAGTCACTTGAAAATAAAAAATTTTACTTGAAACTATTTTTTCGATGCACTCTTCCTCAAGTCAAAACGTAAATGCCTGCAAAGATCACACACAAGTGGCGACTGAGATAAAAGATAATGGATATATCAAAGCAACATGTTCATACATCAAAATTTAACAAAAAAATAGTAGTTCCTAGAGGAACCGCCAGGCGTTTAAGGGTTAAAGTATTTGAAAATAATGAAATTGGTACAGCCTTTGCCTTTCGAAAAAAGTAAAATCCAGAAAAATATTACTGTTTAGAGAGGAATTTAACAAAGCTTCCCACAATGTTTAAGTTATAATTCAATTTGAAAAAATTTTTAAATTTAACTTGAAAATAAAACTTTTGGTAGAAAATATGAATTCTTCAGTCCAATTGGTTAGTTTTTTTTGATATCATATCAAAAATAAGTTTTTGATAAATAATTAGATTAGATAATTACAATGAGGTCGCGGAATCAAACAAATTTCATTTTTCAGAACAAGAAAGAGTATTATAACAGGTCAATGAAAAAGTCCCCAACCTGTCAAATATTTGGCGCTACTACCATTAACTTCCCCAAATTTAATTTTTTTTGGTTAAGTGAAGCTTAAAATCTCATATTTCCAATACTACATTTATGGTATGTTACAATGTGTTTGGTAGCACTGGAGATATACGATTACAACGACATCCATTGACAAAATACGAAAAGACTTTTTCAACTCCTCAAGACGTATGATTTTTAGTTACCACAAACCTTCAACAGCTTTTGAAACAAAATATTATTAATTATATAATTTAAGTAAAGCAACTTTTGTTATTGTGAGAGAAAGCTAAAAAGGAATTTGTTGATAAATATTACGAAAGGAAAAAATATTTTCTTCTGCTTTACGGGCGTAGACACCGCTTACAAGATTATAGCCGAGTTAAAAGGAAAAAATATAGTTGAAACAAAAGCATGGCTTGATGAAGAGTTTCCGAACACTGCCCCGGGAAAATCAAACATCAAGGATTAGTATGCTAAGTTTAGATCTGGTGAAATGATCACCGAAACCGGTAAACGCAGTGAACTCCCAGAAGAGGTTGTTACCGAAGAAAACATCAAAAAAGTCCACAAAGTAATCTTGGATGACGATAAAATGAAGTTGTTTGAGATAGCAGATCTAAAGATATAAACCAACAAAGTATTTCATATTATTCACGAATATTTAGATATGAGAAAACTCTGTGAAAAATGGGTGCCGCGCGAGCTTGCTATTTACTAAAAACAACGACTTTTTAGAGATGTTCGAGCGTAACTAACCGTGTTTTTGCATCGATATGTGACAATGGATGAAACATAACTTCATCATTTCATTCCGAAGTCCAATCGACAGTCATTCGCGTGGACTTCACACGATGAACCCGCTTCAAAGCATGGAAAAATTCATCAGTCTGCTAACAAGGTTATGGGCTTTACATTTGGAATGCGCACGAAATAGTTTTTATTGACTACCTTGAAAAAGGAGGGACCATCAACAGCGAATATTACATCTCATAACTATATTGGATCTTTTGAAGAACGACATCGCCGAAAAACGGCCGCAGTTGAAGTAAAAGAAAGATATTTGTTGAAAGGCAATACACCGTGGTGTCACAAGTCAGTGAAAACGTTGGCAAAAATCCGTAAATTTGGATTCGCATTGCTGCCGCATCCATCGTATTCTTCGGATCTGACCCCCAGCTATTATTTCCTGTTCTTAACCTCAAAAGAATGCTTGTTTAGAAGAAATTTTCGTCAAATGAAGAGGAAAGGACAAATCATACTACAAAAATTGTATAAAAAAGTTGGAAAGTCGCTATAATCGGTTTATCACCCTTGAATGGAACTAAGTACTATATATTGAATAAAAGGACGAATTTTGCCAAAAAATATGTTTTAATATGGTATGGCCGGGGTCCTTTCAATTGACCTGTTATGATAAAATATATATTAGAAGCAAATGGGTTGTACTAAATACATATTTACTAATAGTTCAAATAAACAGTAAACTAAAAATTGTGGTTGATAACTATTTCTGATGCCTTTCTATTGTTTCTTTCTTCTTATATACCATAAACAGGGTATATTAAGTGTGTTATGAAGTTTGTAAGACCTCGAAGGACAAGTCGGAGACCCTATAAATAAAGCTGAGTCGATTTAGCTATCACAGTCAGTCTGTATCTACGGCTGTCAGTATATGCGAAAACTAACCCCTCACTTTTTGAGATATCGATCTATAATTTTTTCACACGTCGTTTTTCCTATATCGGAGCACTATCGGCTTTCATATAAATTGAACGATCGGAATCAAGTGATTGTATGAAAACATTTTTATTTGCCAAGATATCTTAATGAAATTTGGCATACAATTCAAAACTCGCCGAATATATTATAATATAACATATGTACATATAAATAAATTAAAATTTATAATGCATAACAACGTGGCAGAAGGCGCACGGTAACAGCATTGTTTCATTTTTTAATTTTTCTCATATTATTTTTTAATATCAACCTACCTATTTTAACGAATGCCATTTGCTGGAAATAGAGCGCCGTTAGAGTGCTCTGCCTAGTTGTTAGTTCCTAGATGACATTTCTATTATTCATTCGCATACGTTTCGCTGGATAATAATTTTTCCTAAATGCACCAAAAATACTGCAGTAACCGGGAATGCCCGTATGCATGCGAGGCATGTGGCAGCGGAGCGATTGTAAGCATCCGCAGAGCAGTCACCGCCAACCGTGGTTATCAACCACCCCAGAGAGCTTAACATATACCATATACGAATAAATATGTGTATGTATATATGTCACTGCATATTTGTATGCTAGTGCCGCTATACTCTATTCCCAATTTAAGTGCTCGGCTACTTATATTTCCAGCTGCTGCTGTTGGTTTTGCGAGTATTGCAAAATTTAGTGCGATTTTCTTTTTTTTTTGCAAGCTTCAAAATTTTTGTTTTTGTTACAGTTATTTACATTTATTCTAACATTTTGCTATTTTTCTACTTTTCGCAGCGTCGAAGAAGTGTGATTTCAACAAAAGTTTTTTGCAGACTTCGCACTTTTCTTCTGCTTTGGTTGATTTCGGTGTGCATTTTTAAATTTTTCATGGTTTTGCTATTGTTGTTATCCCTTTTTTTGCCTCCGAGCATTTGGCGAGTTTTAAATTTTGTACACAGATCCATTCTCTGTATGTACATATGTATGTACTTCCAGTTAGAAAAACATAGAACTCACCACATAGTTGTGGAAAAGAGTACATAAGCATACAGAAACATAGGACGAAAAGGAAAAATCACAAGTGTTAGTGTGTGTGTGTGTGCGTGATAAAAAATGATGGCGTCGAAATAAGAAGCGGAAAAAGGCGGACTATAAAATGACAAAATGTATGCATTGGCTATATTTCGCTTAGTGAAAAGGTAAGGTGGACAGCAGGAAAGCGTAAAAACTTTAACCAACTGGCGGCGACAAATTTCTTCCACATCTACTTCGACTTTTTTGTTGTAGCTAACAAACTAATTGAAATCTGCTGGTCTAACTGTCACTGCCACTGCCAGCGTCAGTTGCATAACCATGAAGAGTTTTCTATTCTGTGGTTTGTGAAACAGGTATGAACCCTAGCATAGAAAGGAGCTTTGTTAAACTTTGAGTGGGGAAAAATTCCGTTAGACTTCTATGAAATACTTGATATGCATAAGTACATATGTATGTAGGGATCGATGTGACATAATCACACAATATAAGGGCCTAATCATTTCCCAAAGGTGGCACATATTTTTTCTATTCAATAATCCTTTTTTGCCAACTTAATGGGAAAATCATGTTTTATTGTTTCGACTTGTGGGGTTTATTTGAAACCAATCCCTAAAGTATATCATATATTCGTATAGAAATATTTTGAAAAAGCAAATGTAACTGACACCAATGGCGGTATTGAGGTAGCATTGTTTTTTATGTTGTAGATACGTACGGTGCCCTGAAAATATTTGTGTGCGCCTTCATTGTCCTATTTTTATGAATTTCACAATCGTGAAAGGCAATATGGAGCGTTATTGTTTTAATATTGTTTTAAAAGTATGTAAGTTAACAACATCTCTCTCCATCATTACAGTTTTTCCACTTATTATTGTATAGAAAAAGTTAATATTTGTAAGAGATATTCAAATGATAAAGCTTGTACTATATAATTGGGAATAAAGTTGTCTAGTTAAATTCAGTTCATAGATAGTTGGGGAGCAGTTTGGCTTTCCAACACTCAAATATCAATTCGGTTCTGTTAATATTCCTAATAGTATCTCACAAGCTATAACACGTTTTACGTTTTTGTGTAAAGCAACTGATGTATCATTACCGGTCCACAAGTTCTGATCAATGTACGAAAATTTGGTGTTGGGTATAACAACACATATAACAATCCTCAGTTTATTTAAACAGCAAATTTTTTTTTGGATATCATTTTTCGTATAAAAATTAATAAAACAGAAGTAAGCATTTTTGCTTTAAAGATATTCACCGTATTCATACTGTGGGTATGGTAACTCGACTGAAAAGTTGCTTGTATTTGACTTTACTGCAAATTAAAAAGAGGGTCCCCTCAAAAAGGCGGGTTATCTCCACTATTTATGATCTTAACAATGTTAGTTAATTCTAGAAAAGAAGGGAACACATGTTGTTAACGTTGATGATGTAGCAGTTTCGGTTAGATATAAATTCCCCCGCTAACCTAATACAAACACTATTAGACGGACCATATCGTGTATCGAAACTTAATGTTAGCAAGACAGAGCTAGTATTGTTCACTAGGAAATACAAAACTCCATAAGTTATACCAACTATATTAAATGGCTAACAATAACAGCTAATCTAAGCTACTTTAAACTAATTTTGAACAGGAAGCTTTTATGGAAATCAAACTTAGACGCTAGGGTAAAGGAAGCACTATACACCTGTAAAGGTTGGGCCCAAATGGGGACTAACTCCTCGGGTAACTTATTGGCTATGTTCAGCAGTTGCAAAGCCAATTATGACATATGGTATCTTGAAAAAACGAAGTTAACTCTTAAACTGAGGGAATCCGTTCTATTAGTCGCTTTTAATAAAGGATATTCTAAGATACTTAACATTTCCTCGTGTTTACTCAATACGGATTTTCAAAATCATAGAGAACTGAACTTGATTTGGTTACCAATATTTACTTTTCTTCCAAACAAAAGTGGGTAAAAGGTGAGGTGAACAGGGACACAGAGAAAAGCATCTATACGGATGAGTCCAAACTATATAATCTTGAGGTGATTTAGACAAATTTGATACCAGAATCGCCTTCGTTTACCATTCACCGCAGTGTCTTCTAGCAACTCAAGGAAGTAGTTTCTTTATTAATAAAAGTGTACACTAAAGTGTCTTAGGGTTTCATCAGTGGCATATATGAAATAAGGGCGAACATTCAAAAGATATGACATAAAAACTCTAGCAGGAGTACTAACAGGTCACTGTCAAATTGCCAGATATGCCAGTAAGTTAGGAATACCATATAATTACAACTAAAACTTTGCTTCCGCCGTTATCCAATAGATGTCTCTAGGGTCACGCACTGGTCGATTAAATCGTTTTATATCGATCTTGTACATTTGTGTCAACATTAACCCAACAAAATATTTGTAGAGATCTGTTTGCATCCCAGACTTATTCTCAACTGAAAATGTCACTTTTTGAGCCGAATTCTCGACATTTGCTGGAAATAATGTAAGTAGAAGCTACCATGATAAAGAAAAAGAGGAGACTATAAAGACTACTAAGCGATTTGCAAAGCTTTGTATAGAAAAAGAATCACAATGATCGATCAAGTTTTCTTTACGATAAAACTTTTTGTACTGATGAATTTGTAAGACTAAGTTCCGCTGGTTTCACAATGGGCCTCCTAAAGACCTAATCGCATCATCATCGCATGATTAATATTTACATATAGGTATTTTGAATAGTTTCTCGTAGCTTTTACCTCTTCAAAAGGTTAGGTCATATTGTTGACCTGCATTCGATAGATCTTACTTTGTATATATTCGAACCTTGTGTTACATATAAACTCCTATAAAATGGATCACCAGATCCTCATAAATCGGCAAAGAATTTTGTGTACACAAAAAATTTATTAAGATGATTAGTATCAATTCCAGGCACTTCCGGGATATCGGCAAAAACCGAGCAAGTGGGGACGGATGTGACGAGATGTTTCCTTCTCACACCTACCAAAAGTTATTACATGCGATTTAAGTTAATATGTTGTTATATTAATCCATAAATTCCAATTAATGATGCAGAGTTTGAACTTGAAAACATTTTATTTCAGATTATTAAATACAACTTTGTACACTAATTTCAAAAACATTTAAACTATTTCCTGTGGACAATTCCGGAAAAATTAATTTTAATTTTTAAAGTATCAGTTGGAATATCGCATTCTATTATTCAAGTTTTTCAATTTATTCACAAAAATTAAATAAATATAAATAATGGATGAAATGGGCTAAAAATAGCAGCCATTTTCAACGTGTAGAGACAGACACAATTTGTGGCGTACAGGCAAAGGAGCTGTCTGCAGTATTATCAATATTATGAAGTTGAATCTAGGAAATATCTTTGCCACAAATTAGCTTTTGTAAGTACACAATAGCAAACATTGGCAAGCAGTATGAGCGAAATCATTTTTTAGTGCAGAAATCATTTTTCAATAAGCTATTTGCTTAAATCAATTACACAAATCCACACACAGCCGAACACGAAAAAGCGTAAATGCTTTGAAAATCATTTATCTGGCGCTAACACACGAGAAGAATGTGTAGCAATCACAGCAATTCTTGTTTGCTAAAGTAAATTTCCCTGTTAATACACAGATCTAACAGCCAGCAAAGCGGGTACAACATAGGCCAGAGATAACAAATGACTATAGGATTACTCACACATACATAAGTATGTATGTACATATATTATACCACAAATAAGCGTATAAGTGCATGTGTGTGTTAAGATTACTATGAAATTTGTGCTTATCTGCAAAACTGACATTTGCAGTAATTTTTGATCGAAATCGGCAATTTGAATTTGTTGACCAGTGAAAAAGCACAAAATAAATGGACATGCACAACACACATGCACAACTTTGTTGGTGTAAAAAGTTGTAAGAAAGCGCTTGCAACATTGTAAGCTGTACAAGCATGTTGCTGGACATGGAAAAGCTTGTAGCCAAGAACAAAGTCTCCATGTCCGAGTAATGGTCAGATTCCAATTTATTACAAAATAATAAAAACTTCTCCTGTGCTTACAATAATAGCAACACAACCTGCAACAAACCTATTTGAACATAAGGAAGTGTATGTGTTTCTGCTTCCTTGCACCAACACATTGCTGAGATGCTGTGGGTTCCATCTCGTTTAGAAAATAAAGGAGATTTCAACGTTATTATGCAGTTGGACAAGGACATGTTGGCCGTGTTGTATGCAAAATCTGCTTGCTGCATATCGAAGCTCCGTAGTCGTTCCGTGTATGTGTAAATTTAGTTAGTACTAGATAATTTTATTCTCATGCTATTACCAAACTAAATTGAAACTATTAAAAATAAACTAAGCAACGTGCATAATCTGCTCTATTAACCGGAGAAAATGCATGTGTCCTAAGCCTTGCAATAACATCTCTCATCGTGTACAGTTGCATGGGCAGCTTTATAGTAAAGTTTGCTGCACATACAATTATACTTATATTATAAACACAACATTTTGGCCATTGTTCAGCTAATTAGTCCGTGCGAAACATGGCTATGTGGAAGTGTGTTTATCTGCAGGGTGTTCGCATATTTATGTTTTCTTGCTCGCTATTACTGAATTAGTGGCTACGTTGCTAGATTAATATAGATGTGTAGAGTTATTGGCTAATTCGAATTAGTGCCGCATCACTGCACAGTCTGGTGCCTAAAGTTAATGTGGCTATTTTCGTCGCTTCATTCGGTATCTTCGTTCCATGAATTGGGCTTGGGTATATGACACGTATTCAGATATTTATGTTGGAAAATTTCGATAGCTTGTAGAATTTATACCCAAAGAACACAAAGTTAGAGAGGTTTTAATGTTAACGAGATTGATTACGAGATAAAAATAAATGACTATATTGTCCCCGACAAAGCCATCGTCGGTGCGTGCGTACATGTGCTGCCATACTAGAACCACTTCCCAGCAGTATTTAGCGCTGTTTAAACGTAAATCGGGGGATTATCCGAATCTAACCGTCTACAAAACGTGGATTCACTGCTGCATACTTTAAAATATGCAAGGAATCGGTTAAAACGATGAACTTCATTCCGCAATTTTTGCCTGAAGAAGGTGAGAACTGTCCTATCGGAAAGTTGATGAAAAACGACCTCATACACTCTATTCCTTAGATACGAGTAGTTTTCAAACTTGAAAAAGTCACTGCCTCTAGTGGGATAACAGCTATCGCCAAACAAAATCTGCTGAGATATTTTATTTCCATTTCCACTATTCCGACTGAGTTTCTAATAGTGTGAGACCTGATATCGCAGAAGCAAGATATTCTCACGGTTGATACAGCAAGTATCAGAAAAGATATTCAATCTTCCCGCATGAATACCGACTGGACAGTATTAAGTTAGAACTCTTAAAACTTTTCAAATATGAATCTTGCTGAGGGTGAAAAACTCCCTACACACCTTCCAATTTAGCCTGACCAGAAGGACCTTGCAACTGTACAGCTGCTGTTGGTTGACCAACGCTTCCTGAGTTGGTCTGAGACTCAACAATCCAGTAGTAAGTCATAAAAAGCCATCAAAGCTCCTACCCGTTCCCGTTCCGCAGTTATTGAGACTGAATACCTACCTTAGCAAGTTCACCAGCATTACAGTTCCTTGTAACATCAGCGAACTCAAAGCTAATATTGCTGCCCTGGTATCAGAGTTATAGTAATCAATCTGAAGAAGGCAGCGCTTCGGAGCAGAACATCTACTTCCTCCGCCAACCCTCCACCGCAACCCTTGACGCGCCCCTCCCTATATCGATATATAAGATAGAAGACAGCTAGGGACAGGCTCGGTGATCTGGTAATCCAATTATTTTTGAATGAGATCTAATCATGCTTGGATTTCAGAGTGCCGAAATCCGATGCTTGGATTTCTGATTATAAGCCGAATTATCGTCTCATAAAGCCAAAAAACTACCTTTGGTGAGAATCCCACCTTTTGGCAATGGCTCCCTTGCAGCAATACAGGGCAAATGATGACATACTTGTGCTTTGCTTGATGTTGGGTGTTCATGAAAGCTTCCTATCTAGGCTGATCCCTCGGTACTTAATCTGCCAACAAACCAAATACGTTCCCCTATTAATGGTAAATATGCTTCTGCGATTTTGTGCTTCCCGGTGAATAAAAGCAGTTCGGTATTACCAGGATTTATTGAGAGGTCGTTTTTAGCATCCACGTTGCTTAGGATGCAAAGGTAAGGGACTGAAACTAAGATCGATTACAAATAAATAAATAATTTGTTAAATAATTTGAGATGACCACGTAATTAGTTTTTTGTGAAATAGTAGGATAATGAGGCTAGTGATGTTCAACAATCACTTGAGTCATATCGTCGGTCGATATTTACTATATTTTTCCTCCATCGTATAGAAGCAAGTCTTAACTGTGCTGTTTCTCGAAAAAAAATTGATGAGAAATCGCAGAAAAATGTTCCAGTAGTCATCACATGCTGCGAGTACTACGATAATGCTATACCCGCTGAAAGCAAGTTTATCTTCATTACAAATTCAAATTCATAGAGTATCTGTGGGAAATTTGCCCTTATACCACTTTTCATGGTGCTTACCTTGCAGCTAAACATAGTTTTTAACTTTCAATTCACTCTGCTACTTATTTGCTCGACACATTTCACTGGGCGTTGGAGCCGCCTCGCTTATTTGCTTACTAAAATCACTCCGGCGTCCATTTGCATTTTCGCACGAGAATTTTTCATGCAACAGTACACGGCGGCTTCATTTTGTGGCGCAGCACAGCAATAATTCATAAAAACAAATTGCGTTGCCAGCTACCGCACGGCCACCAAACCAAAACCAGCGCCAACAGCATAGCCATCAGTATGCGAATAAGCATAACAAAATGGACGCATGCCGCACTTTTACGCTACTAAATGGAAACTGATATGCAACGTGCGCACAAGTGCGTGTATGTGTGTGTTATTGCAGAGAAATCACTTTACCAACACGACCAACTGGAAATACTTACTTGTATGCCGCGCTGGGTAATTCTATCAAGCGCCATTTAGTACTCGACGCAGCACACATACACAGTAGCTCGTTATGGCTGGTGTTGCATGCGCGGCGGCCGCAATTATTTACGTCCTGTTCCAGCGCAGCAAACAACGAAACTCCTAGTGTATAAAAGTGGCAAGAAGTTGTGGAGAGTGAAACAAAAAAATGTTAACAATTTATATTCACACTGACCAATGTATGGCAGTAACTTCGTGTACGCACTGCTGGCGGCATAACTAGCTAGCAGCACTCAGTATCAGACACAACCGTGGCAGTCGCTCATAAATACATATTATATTGTTGCAGTACACCATACACAGCCATTTCAGCTCATTTCTAGCGCTGGGTGATGGTGGGCCGCCAGAATTGCAGACTGCTGACAGGAAGTGCGCTCAAACGTACTGTGCTGTTAACATGCCGCAATGCGTGGCATACGTTAACACCAAACTCTCCCACTGTTCATTGCCGCCTCTCGCCCGCTACGTTGTGCCTAAAAGTTGCTGGATGTTGCTAGAGTGCGCAGCTATTTGTTAGATTTTTCCGCTGGCTGCACGAAACACAAGCATTCTGAATAATAAGAGAACCACCAACTCAACTCTGCTCCCACTTTTCTTACTTTCTTTTGCTAGGCGAAGTTCATTTTCATTTTTTCGTAGCTGCTTTTTCATTTGTGGCTTTTTGGGAAAATACATTTAGAACTTACTTATAGTAGATCCCTCTATGAAGGTACAGTTGAAATTTTATCATGTACTTCGGAAAAAAAATTATGTATTAAGCCTCGTTATTGGAAATATTGACGTGCGCTGATTCCAGTAAATGGCAATATACATTTTTATAATAAGTGCTGTTTTTTTCAATACTGTCAGTCTGTTTGAATGAATAAATAACATCGATAAGCTAATCTCCAGCGACAGCTAATATATTGCACTTCCGTGTTCAGCGTGATCTCAGTCTGAAATTTTTTGACGTAACTAATGAGAATAAATACTGGGATAGCGTTACAACTGGAAAATATTTTTTTTTTTGGAAATTATCAGTAAGAGTTATACCATCTATATCTACAATCTAGCGAAACAAGACCAAGGAATCTGGCTTGGAATTATTAGAAGGGAAACTATAATCTGTTGAGAAAAAACTAATTTAAAATGACATTAAATGTAATTTAAAAAAAATATTGCTAAATTCTTCATTTGTATATACTCACCTCACAGCACTTTATCAGTTTGAAACTGCACTAGTATGAGTGGCATAGCCAATGCACTTGATCTTTTCACACGGTTAACACAAGATTAGCACAATATAAATATAATCAGAACTATAAATACATTTTTAAATTAAATGTTAATTAGTATACTTCACAGTTACTATAATAAAATAGTAAGTATAAATAATATGAATTAGGGAAGGTCATAAATACGATTTTTTCCCTCGATACTGTGAAAGATAGGTTCCTAGATACCTCTTTTAAAGGCTTTCCAGAATCTTCCGGCTTGTAAATTTTATTTTTTTCATATTATTAGACAGAAAGATTCAAATCTCGATGCCAACTACTTCAAAAAATATCTCGTTTCATGGATTTTGTAGGAAATTGAATGTTCTACAAAAAGTTTCATGCGAACTTTCGTAAACCTAATCGTTTTTAAGATATCAACGGTTGAAGTTTGATTATTTTAGGCAAATTTTTCACTCTTAGAACATATTGCAACAAAATATATAGTAATATTTTTTTTGACCCAACGGATTAAAATCGAATAAGATATATGGCTTTATACAAACTGTCCGTCCGCCTGTAAACGACAACCTCTAAAATGCAGTAACTAAGCACTAAATTAAGATGTAGAACTGTAATTTGGCACAGGAGATCAAAATTTTGATGACGGAATCAAAAATGGAATATGGGTGTGACATCGCCCACTTTTCGGAGGAAGTTCATATCTCAGGACCTACTCGACCGATATTGACCAAATTTGGTAAATGATGTTATCTTTACCTTCCTATAGCTCAGTGCGAAAACAACTGAATTCGAACTACAATCACTCCTATATCCGGTGTGTCAAAGTTTTAAATTCCATCTGATTCTTTCATTTTCCTAAATGCAAATCAAGCGCCAATAAATGTATCCGGATAAAGCTTCTCCCGAATAGTGCGTTTCAAGAAGGCCACCTCATGACCAATAAGTGTCCGAATCGGGCAAAAATTAATCAATTCTCCAGATACTGTATATGTGGATCAAAGTTCCAAGTACGAACTTTTGTATGTCGAAAACCTGTTGAAATTTCTTTTGCTATCATATACCTACTTAATAGAAAGATTTTCAAACTTCTAGTTGATTTTATAACGCATATATTGTAGTTATTTTAATAAATCGAGACAGCCTTTTTTAATAGGCATCTTTGCGCCTTAAATGGATAAAATCGGACGAAAACTTGCCCTAGACCCCATATTACTTATAAAAGTTACGCACCAGAACGCCTTGATTCTGAGAAGATGCAATATAAAATGTTAGGTTACTTGTTTCAGAATATAATCAACTCTTGGAACATTATATGAAGAGATTTTCGGCTAACACAAAAAAACTTTACAAATTTCTGGAATAACATAACTATATACATATGTACTATATAACATAATTTCCACATTACCCCCTCCATACACGGTTTACTAAACAATGTTGTTTGATATGCTCAACCAGGCGTATACGCAACAGCAAAGCCGGTCGTGCTGTTAAGAGTTATGCCTTCTTTGAGTGTGCTTTATGCTTTTCATCTGTTAGTGCATTTTTTCCGCTTTGTACTCATTATGTGCTGTTGCTTTGACTGCAACTGATTAATGGTTTATATATTTCATGTTTGTACTAACGGAGTGCATAAAGCATTTGTGGTGAAACTTGCCCTCGACATTCAAATATTCCTGAAATATATTTTTAATTACAAATTCCAATTAAATTTGAACGAGTTGTGCGATTTGGAAAGTAAATGCATAAATAGATGTGCTAGAAATTGCAACAAACTGCTTGCTTTACTGATGACATTTAAAACACTTTTCTCGCTTTTGCTCCCAAAGAAAATACTTTATTTACTGAAAAACACGCTTATTTTAAATATTACGCTTTCTACAACAACATAATGCACTTTATCTGTATCAACACTGCAACATCAGAAATGCATTTAAGTAAATTTATGGTAGATATTAAGTGATGTAAGCCGACTTTAGATTTCAGTAAGCCATGTGCAGGAAAATTGGTAGATGTAAAAACACTTATAAATAGACAAGAATGTGCAGTGATTCTTAATAAATTTATAAATGCATATAATTTAACTATATTAACATAAAAATCCTTTTTCTGCAGAAAATATTCATATATTATAAATAACACTTAAGTCGGTCAATATAATATGTATAAAACTCACAATCATAATGCTCTTGAGATAAAACAAGTTCACACAACAATAAGTTGAGAAACATATTTTATGTATTAGTTTTTCTCTGTTTGTAGTATTGACTTAGATTCTAGTATTAAATTTATTGTTATAAATCTAAACCCGAGTATAGTAGTTCAAAACTCTGCCTCGCACGCAACATTTATCCTTTTATATTTCTGTGGTTTACAGTTAAACAATGTTAACTTTTTATGTCATGTTTTGATTAAACTATTTAAATTTGTACAAACTCACAAAAAATTCGCCTTATTATTAATCCACGAATAAATTTCAATGAAAATGAAATTAGTGCTTTAGCGAAACAATGTGAGCCATTACAGAGGATTATAAGCGCATTTAGGCAATTGTCAGCGCCAAAGGCTATTTAATATTTAATCGGTATCACAAAGGGCTAATTTTTACAATCTTATGACCAATTATTTTCACTAAATGTTAATTGTTACAAATATATTTATACGAGCAAAATGAGTCAATGGCAAAAAAGTGTGGCAGTGTGAAAATGTGTGGGTGTAACTGGCAAAATACACAATTGCACCAAAATGCGACAATGTCACGACCTATTTCAATTGCTTTGCAAAGCATTTCGATATGCGTATTTAATTTTGATAACACGCGGGATTATGTGTTAAATTATTTGAAATTTTCGAAATGGTTTAAAAAAAGTTATTATAGTAATTTACATACTCAATACATAAACCGCTGGTAAATCGTCGTATGTGAGCAGTAAATTGCAACATGCGGGTTGAAAAGTTCGCATAATTTAAGTTTTAACAAAATTCGAATCTTTAATTTTGCGTAATTGCTATCTTGGATACAATTGGTTTTAACTGTAGAACTTAGTCTCTGTGCTTCCTTTCCAGCGAAAGATTTTTTTCTAAAAACATAAACAATTTTTTTAGTAACTATGTGTTCAATTTGTATGGAAGCTATATGCTATAGTTAACCGATCTGAACAATTTTTTCGGAGATTACATAGTTGCCTTAGAAAATAATCTATACCAAATTTCGTGGAGATACCAAGTTAAATGCAAAAGTTTTCCATACAAGCCCTTGATTCCGATCATTCAGTTTGTATGGCAGCTATATTTTATAGTGGTCCGATATCGCCAGTTCCGACAAACGAGCAGCTTCTTGAAGAGAAAATGACGTTTGCAAAATTTCAAAACGATATCTTAAAAACTGAGGGACTTGTTCGTATATATACAGACAGACAGACGGACGGACGGATAGACAGACAGACGGACATGGCTAAATCGACTCAGCTCGACATACTGATCATTTATATATATATATACATATATACTTTATAGGGTCTCCGGCGCTTCTTCTGGGTGTTACAAACTTCGTGACAAACTTAATATACCCCCCACAAATCAGAATTAACCGGAAGCATATAAAGTACCATAACTAAACACTAAATTAACATATAAAACTGTAATTGTAATGGCATAAGGAATCAGTAGCAAGGCCATCTGTGGGAAAAAAATTTTGAAAAAGTGGGAGTGGCCCAACGCGAATACTACCAAAACTCCTACTGACAGTGTGAAGATGAAATCGGGGAAAAAATGGGTTGAACCAGACCAATTCTTCCATTAGCCCCCTTATATCAAGATTTTCGAACGTCCACCTGACTTTACTCTATATGATTAGTTATACTGTGGCTGTTTCATAGGTAGTACTACTAATACCATCTATATGATTTCTATTAGTTAGATAATAAATATTATGTAAGGAATAATCGCATTTTTGCGAAGCAACTTGTGTTAGTTTACAAAAAAATGAATCATAAAGAATTTCGTGCGTTAAGAAAGAATTGGTTTTTGGGGTAAAAATACTATTGAATCCAATCAACTGTCAGCCTAGTGGACTGCATATGTATTAAGAAACGGTTCTCAAGAGTGGAAAGACAAAACAATCGGCTGGCAAGGTTATGGCATCAGTCTTTTGGGATGTCCGTGGTATATTATTCATCGAATGATAAATGAGCCAGTTTTAATTCATATTCTATCATTCCTAATATTTAGCAATTTTATAATTTTGCAGGAAGGATCAGTTTGAAATTGTACGCATATATGTATTCAGCGTTCCCGTTTAAATATTGCATTGCTCTGTGCAATGCTTCTAAAAGATTTCTGTATATCTCAAATTTTAATAGACCTTTTTATCAACACTTCGGTTATGCCATTATTTTTTTATGCCAGACCTTTTGCAATTGTAAATTGTCTGTCAAGATACCCCCTCCAATAGTTAGCAGGTATGAAAAAAATGTTAAAGCTACCCATAGATGTATTGAATGACCCAATTTATTACTTAAGAACGAACAACTCTGTCCACAATATGAAAACTTGATCTACAGATGTCGCCTTTTACTTTGGCATCGTTTTGTTTAATGCACGTTTACGCCAATTTAAGGTTTGAATATTGGATACTGCGATGGTAGCGCCATCTATCGGTCAAACATTTAAAATTAGCAATTAATTACAAATGAAAATTTAATGTAAAAAACATTTTCCAGTGGACCAAATTGTAAATCTAAACCATTCTCGAATCTCCTTGAACATACACACAAAATTTCATCAAAATCGGTCCATCCGTTTAGGAGCAGTTCAAATGCAAACACACGGTCAGAAGATTTATATATGTATATAACGATATGTATATATAAAGTTGGTTGAGTTTTGATCTTCAGGTTGACGTTTTACAGCATAAAGCATTCCTCTGGCTTTAATTCATTCAATATTTTACGAAACTACTGGTGTATACGTTTTATGCAAAATGTTTTGAATAATCTTGGATTACGACGTCTGAAGTGGGCAAATCACCTAAAACTTGGACTAAATCAGACTGGAAAAATTTTATTTCTTCCGACGAATGATACAGTGCATTGTAGGAAAAGAGAATATTTAATAGAAAGCTGAGTTTTACCTACCGTAAAGCATTAGCCCTATTTAATGGTGTGGATAGCTACAACCAAGTTTAGTGTTGGAAAGCTTATTATTCTTAAAGGATTTATAAATGCCAAAAAATATATTGGAATGTGAAAGAAGACATTTTGCCTGCTATTGAAGAGCTGTTCGAACACACTCAAAAAGTTTATTTTCAGGATTATTCAGCCCCTTGCCGTAGAGCCAAAACGGTAACATAATAATATTGGAATAGATTTTTAATAAGAGTTCATTACAAACACTTACAGGTTACAAACGAAAAAGATTTTTGTGGAATTGAGTATATCACGTGGTCAGGAAACAGTCCAGATCTCAATTCAATTAAGAGCTCCTGGATACATAATATATGGGCAAAATGATAAGAGAAAGGAAAGAGTGAAAAAAAGTCCAGAAGAAATGGAATAATTTATTGAAAATGGAATAATAAATTGAAATTAATAAGAATTATCTTCAAATCTTGTTTGAATTCATGCTTGTTTAAAAATTATATTATTGTTCATAACAAATTTTAGTTATAGGAATTTTCATGCGTGTGTAGTTGCATTTTTCACTAAAACAAGTGTTAAACTATATTTTTATTATATGAAAGTGTTTTAAACATGAAGTAAATAAAAATTGTTGTATATAATAAAATAAATAATCAAATAAAGAAGTTTGCTTAACAAGAATCCGATTTCGATCGTTCAGTTTGTATCGCAGCTGTAGGTTATACTGGTCCACTTACTGTGGTTCCGCATATAAGCAGCTTCTTGAAAAGAAAAAGTCTTTTGCAAAGATCAAGATAAATATATTTTTATAACGTTTTATGCTATAAAAGTAGCACCAGTAAAGGTTATTATAGTTTCTGTATACCCAACTTCGTGTGCAGCATTGCAATATGTATATACGAGTATATTGGCTAGACGTAATTTTTGACATAATTAACATAAAATCAGCTTGTGCACTTCCACTTAAGTTATTTAATCCGAATACGTAAGAGCCATTTGTTGTACGAATACAAAGGAATTATTAAGCAAAATACAATACGATGACCGCTGAGGGAGCGGAAATATAGTATACGCCTTTGGTCACAGCTGGTGCATGGAACAATAGCCGCCATAACAATTAGTACATTATTTTATGAACAAAACTTTTGCATTACGACTGTGTCTCGCCGTCATATCGCTTGCAACGGCTTACGGCAACTGGGTGTCTGCCAGCTACACAACCGTCTCGCACTTGTCATTGTATTTTCGTTTGAGCCACTTTCCCATCTTCGCACGAAACCAACTTCCCCGCAATTTTTCGTACTATTTTATATTCGCCATCACCACCTGCTCAATGCGGCAATTATCACACCGACCAATGGTTGGCCAGCATGTCGTCATTTGTCTGCGTTGAGCTGTTATTTGACACCATCTAAAGTGAATGTCTTTATTATCAGTTAGTCAGGCAGTAGTTGCAGTTGTAGCATCAATGGAACCTGCAATAGGCAAGAAATTATGCCGCACCGTAACATTATCCATGCACTACATATATACTCGTATACTAACTTTTATATAGCTCCGAGCAGCAACACTAACGCATGGCAGTGGCAGCTACGGCCGCTATTATAGCTAACGGCTTGACTACTGTGGCAGCCAAACCGAAGTTGCCACATGACTTGTTTCACTGTTTGATGCCGCATTACACACATACACACACAGAAGTAGTAGTGCGGTCGCACACGCGTTTTATGATAATCTCTTCTTGCGCGCCAGTTGTTTTAAGCGCAACCCACACTCACCTCTACGCATACAACGGCGTTTTTACACTTTGCTTTCCACGTTTTGCATTTGAGTCGTTTTGTGTGTGTGTGTGCGTGTAGATGTGCGTCTGTCCTATGGACCCTTTGCTGCTGTCGCCGTCATCCACCTCGTGTTCACCTTGTCCACCTGCGGCCACGACCTGGTGTTTGTCGCGCCTCGCCACACTGAGCTTCGGCTTCAGCGCTGTGTAGTTAGACCCAGCCAAGGTAGTGACTTATGGCAATGGCGTTGAATGTTTGCTTGCCACGTCTGCACTGCGCTCTGCATATATGGTATGTTATTTTTGTGCGTTTTGTTGTTGTCTCTTTTTATTTTGTGGCCTCATTTTGCGGAATTTCTCAGTTGACAAATTTTTATGGTCACTGCATATCATAGTCGCTGGGGTCGAAAAAGGAAGATGTTCAGCTTTACGCAACGCGGTAAAAATGTGCGAATGTGCAACGACATTTTTTAATGTTTGCTTAAAGTTTCTTCTTGCTTGATAAGTATAATAATTTAATTATACCGTGAACAGGTTGCCATGAAGTTTGTAATACCCAGAAGAAAACAGCCGAAACCAAAACCAGCTTGACGTGTTTGGCCGATTTAGCTATGTACAAATATTTTCGCCAACTAGTCTTTCAGTCTTTAAGATATCGGAGTTGTCGGTAAACGGTTAATTTGTGCAAAAACACCCATATTTCTGTGGATTTTTTGACGAAGTTAAAATCTCTTTATTAAAATACATTAAAGGCTGACGTTTGAGGAATTATTTACAAAATTTGGGCGAAGAAATATTAAAACATGCGGTAATGCCAGCAATTATTCAAACATGATTTTGCAATATAGGATTACGGTGCTCCTTGTTACTTTGAGCTGTATCGTCCATAGTCAAAATCAAGGTTCATTCGTAATATATTGGTTTTCCTCTTAGGACTTGTTTTTAAACACTATGGAGATAAAAATACGGAAAAGCGGGAAATTTATTATTGTAACATAAAAATTTTTATTATTTATATTCCATACTACTAAAATTAAAAAAAAAACTATTCGGCGTTACATTGTAAATTAAGTACAGAGATAACGTAAAATTTCAAAAGGGTCGCATGAGTTGAAAAAGTTCGACTTACAAATAGCAGGATCATATCGGGTTTTAGACCAGTTGTGCAGAATAAAGCTTCATAACATTACAAAAAAAATTTCGAAATTTATTTTGACGACCACGTCGACGAAAAGGTTTATTTTTAATATAAGAGTTTAATTACATAAAATAACTGGCACACCCTGTCCGCGTTGCTGTGCCTAAATTTTTTGTTATATTGCATTGTTTTAAACTCTTCACGGGCAACAGTTACCCCTTAATACAATGAAATTATTATGTATGAACGAAGACGGATTGGAATTTGAAAGGGAAGTACTTTTAATACGATTGAAAAAATTGTCATACTATTGAATTTGGCAAGAGTTAATACAAAAGAATTAATTTAAAAATATTTTTTTTTTTTATTTAAGTTTCTAAAAAAGAGATTTAAATAAGAATAATATTCCATATTTTGAATTATCCATACTTTTCATCTAATTTAATTTATCACTAATTGGTGCACAATATTCTTGGTTAATCCGCATTTAGTACGTATTTTTTACATGGCGCCATCTGTTGAATACTTACTCAATCCAATCAATAGAATCTTTTGGAGCTAACAAATAATTCAGACTGTCAAATAACAGACAAATAATATACAAATAAATTGCAATAATATAATATTGCGATTATAAATTGAGTTGTAAGCTGTCCTGTCTCTCAAGTTGGATCTAATTGCGCACAATGTGCAATCAAATTTAAAATCGGTTCAGTAGTTTAGGCGTCCATCGCGGACAAACAACGTGACACGTGATTTTTATACATAAAGATAATAATAAAATTGTTGACATGGAAAATAAATTATTGATGAGCATCGGATATATGCAATAATCATGTGAGGTTTAAGCAAATTGTTCAAAATTAAATAGAATTCATGTTTATAATAAAGATAAAACAAGCGAGAATAGTTTCTCAAACATGAACGCAAAGTTTAGAATCTCAAAAATAATGAACTCTGAGCTACATTTCACACACATTCACGTTTGCTTTACACCTTATATTCCACTAGGCTTTTCACTCTTAGAATACCGAATAAAAAGTTCGTTAAATCTTTGACCCCAAAATGTATTCACATTTATCCCCACTGAATGGATATGAAGAAGACGTGCCACTTCAGCAGCGCCATTGCTTTTTATTTGAATAGCACTCAAATGAAGCACTGCGTCGCTGTTGTTTTGCAAGCATAAGGTGCCGAGCGCTTTTAATATTCAACAAAAGCTAAAATCCGACAGTCGAGCAAAATAACAACCCGCACCCGGTTTTGTACTTGTATTTAACACAGCTACACTTTCGCACCGTTCCACACTGGCTCCCCTCCATTAAAGCAACTTCATCATCACCGTCTTTGTCGAAGCGCTGAAGTAGTCCTTGAAAATTCTTATTGTTTTCACTCCACACAGTCGTGTTATACACTCGTCTTGTGTCCCACCGTTATTAAATATGTAGTAAAGACAGTTATATACGGTGTATGGCGCCTATGCAGCCTAGTCAAAGCTTGAATTTAGTCCGTCGAGCAATGAAAGTCTTACCATATTCTGGAATTAAGCAACGTGTCTTCTAGTTTGGGGAAAATATGTATAATGCAGACAAACAGAAACAACAACGGTAAACATAAAGTTAGATTCACTTCCTAGGCGTTATACACAATGCCGTTGACAATTATGAAATTTCAGCGCTTTCAGTGCGCTCACCATTCACGCGTAGAATTCATCGTAGAATCTCTTATTTACAATGTTCTTGTTATTTCTACTTTTCTTTTCTTATTTTTTATTTTTATGAGTTGCGCTGCATTTAATCCGTTTTGCTTTCACCGTATTTCTCCAAAACACTGGCAAAGCGGATATTAGAAAACTTACCGCCTTAAAACGGGATATAAAGCGAGTTTATCCAGGCGGTGAAGTGTGCAAAAATTCATTAAAGTTTGTCACTTATTTGTTCAATTGAAGTATTTATGTGTATAGAGTCAATGCTTGAGCTTCAGTAGCTGACATCTGTCATTACTTCATGATACTAGGCTAAGGTACTAGATTAGATAAATAAATGAGGATTGCACCGCGCCTAAGGTATATTGTGCCCTTTCCCAAGTCACAACGACTCACCTAGACCCAGCAAATTGATAAATTCCAATATACTATGAGGCGATATGAGCTCTATTTGGATACATGGAACCAAGGGTCTTTATCCTGCTCTTACAGAATACTGTGCAGTCAATTATCAGGTATTATGGAGTTTCAGACATATATATAAATAGACTGTTGAGTCATTCTATACGTTCCTGCACCAACAGCGATTTGATCTCGTACGCAGCTATTATTTTAAGTACCGCTTGGCTATCGCTTAGTTTAACTATAAGTGGTCCGATAGTTTCGTTAGAAGTTTAGCTCTACACGCCGTCTTGGAATATGCTCGGAAAAGTACCCATAGGTATGGAGATTTTGATGCATGGTTCTGGGACGCCTCGCCAATTCCCTCCGACGTTTTTGAGCCGTCGGTGTACCACTTGATTGTACTATTCCTAAGCAGTAGCTCGAGAGCGGAATCGTTTCATTCAGTCTTACTGCTGAGAGTAACTTTGAACTTCCTGGAGAAGTTTACACTTTTGGTAATGTAATAATTTTGGAGATTACCTTAGCTCTGCTAAACTCTTCTGCTATCATATGAAGCAGTGGGAGTTTGGCATATTGATCGATTACTAGGTGAAGTGGTTGAGATCCAACAAGACTTCAAGTGTCGCCATCGGACATGTCGTTGCAGCTTCGACAGTTAAAGACCAGCGCACAGTGTGAGATTTAGTCAATCTAGCATCTCAAAATTAATTTTTATATGAAGTTGTAGATATATGAACTTGAAATTTGGCACGATCGTTAAGGAGATTATAAGCTTCAATATGGTGTTAGACAACTAGTTCCAACTAGTGTCAAAGGGGACTAGTTCCGAACTATCCTCAAAAACACTAGTTGGGGACAATTTTTTTTACACATTTATATTCAAAATTTCTTCTTTTTTTCTCTTCTAACTAAAACTTGTCGATATATTGATATAAGCACCCACATACAACCATTTCTATAAAATTCTTCAAGTTTCGAACTTTAGTTTTCGATGATTCTTTGCAAATGAGAAAAATAAAAAAAACTAAAACATTCAACGAAAGTTCTTAAAAGAATGGAAAATATTCAAAATAAGATATTAATCAAAAACCAAAATAAAGAAATTATATGCAAATTATACAAAAGTAAAAAGCGAAAAGTAGAAATAAAAAAAATAAGGAATTTATACAAAAATAAAAATTCCAGAGAGCTGCAAGCAAAGTTTTTTATGCTAAATCATAATCATAATCAAATTCATCATTTAGTTGGGTGTCAGACAGAAGTGCAATGACCTCAGAAGGTAAAGTAGAACGCTTGGTTTTTGGGTGCAAACGTAAACTTGCAATCAAAGGGTCTGACGTGATAAGCAACCTTTGCAATAAATCTATGTTGGTGTCAACTCGGGACGTTTTTCTTGTGAACAGTTCGCGATACTATCTCGACTCTTTATTGCGTGCTTTTTGCGCTTCTTCAGAAAAGTTTCCTATGGGAAGAATGCATGAAGAAATGATAGTTCTTCCATGAAACAATATTTTGTGGAGAGTTACTGGCATATAGTACCAAGGATATAAACTCAAATAAAGCTCTCTTGTTTCTGACGTAAAATTTTGGAACGCATCTATATTAATAAAACAGCCGCTGTTTATGCAAATAAGTATTACTCGATACCGCTTGATTTATGCCTGTAATATCCGATGTTTTTTCTGCTTCTTTGAAAAATCTTCTGGCCGTAGTGTCATCATTTGTGTTTCCTGTTTTCTGTTTCGGCATATCCACAAGAAGACCCATTTCGTTCCTAAACCTGTCTTGTATTTTTTTCTTCCTTCTTGCAACGCTCTCCTTATTTTCATCGCCTGATACGTACCATTTTTCTATTTCCAATCGGTAAGAAATGTGCAACATGCACTTCATAAACCTTATGTAGACATGTAGAGGTGAAAGACCAACAGCAAGCATATTTTCATCGATTTCGCGCTGTGATAAGGCATTCATCTCATTCATAGTTCCGCGTTGAGGTATTTGTTTGAAGCTGATGGTGCGTGATCAAGAGCAAAATCAACAGCAGAATTTTTTGAACTTAGCCAAATAGCATTGTCATGCATAAATCTTGCTTTATGACGGTGAGATTTGCTCCACCGCGATTGAAATTAGAAGCAAAGCTTTTTTATACGATCTTTAACTTTGGTATCGTCAACATCTGGTCCAAAAATTGATATAACGCGCTTTTCGACCGCTTCTGTTTTTTTGCTTTTCACCTTGCTCAACCAAATCCAAAATAGCTCCTCTCGCGATCTTTCACTCATACTAAAAAAAAGGCAAAAAATGGGCAGGATTTTATTTTTTAAATTTGTTTTGGGTACATTAACAAAGATTCTGCTGGCATTCCCATCGCGGAACTCCGTGGGACTTGGAAGTTCTAGTCTATCAAATATTTGAAAACTTTAAAATTAGTCTTACCTTTCAGGTGGTTATAAAACAATTTTTTTCAAAATACTTGAGTGCAAAAATAATTTTGTATAAAACAAAAATTTTAAGTTTAAGTAATAACCTTCAATACAAAAAATATTTTAGGCCAAAAAAACCACTCACAACTTCGACCTGATCACTCAAACTTTTGTGATCAATGCAAGCTTGCAAATCAATTGTGCTATGCAATTGCACGTGTTTGATAGCTGTTATCACAGCAATAACATTTTTTATTCTCTTTTGTGTTTGTTTGCGTAACAATTGAGGACTATTCTCACGTAAAAAAAAATATGAGCGAGTTACGAAAACATTTTTTTTTGAATTTCGAGATGCTAGATTGACTAAATCTCACACTGTGCAGCGTCTCGTAAACGGCGATGGTCGTCTTCAAGGGGTTGATGTTCAGTCCCCACATCTTTGACAGCGGACACAAGCAGTTCCATAACATGGAGGATACTACTCCTCTCTGTGAGTAGCATCTTGAAATGGGGAGACGAAGGTACTAACAAAATATTCATTGCGTGACAACCAGTTACTGATTATAAGCCACAAAGTAGCCAGTCTTCAATTTTGGGGTATTATGTGCCATACCTGGATACTTGAGACTAATTATTTCAAACAAAATCGATATTATTTATGTTCTTTAATTAACTTAAGAAAAGTAACCCTTCGTTTTATAAATTTGATCTTTAATTTCCTTAAATATGATTGCTGCTAATAAAACTAATACTTATAGATATTACATATATAAGATTCTCAAAAACACTCAGAGTGGTTAAGTGCGTTTCGAAGTATTCAAACCGATGTCAGGAGTCAAACGTAATGTAAAGTAATAGGAGTAGGGGAATAATAAAGAATACTGCACATAAAAAATTTTATAATAATTCTTCTTCCTTATCTTAAATCAAAGCAACTTTGGTAAAAGCTCTCCTCCCGTTAGTGAATTCAAATCAAAATACCAAGTTAAAAATAATTCTCAAGAACTGCATTCATTCATTCACATTTACGCAATGTGTAGAAAAGGATTTCCTGCCATTTCGAGGAAGCAGCGCCGACTTGTTTGCTGAAAGCATTAATCCTTTACTTAAGCTCTACGTTTTGGTATCACTTTAATAAATGAAGCAAGCGCAAGAAGTGGAAAGAAACGGTAAAAGTAAAGATAACCAAGTCTGTTGAAAAGCGCACGGAACTTTGCACAGCTAACCGGCAAACTTATGCAGATTTTTCACTAAGAAATATTAGCGGAGAAGAGGATTGAGTACTATACGAGATTGTGGGGAATGGGAATAAAAATGTTTAATAATGGCGAGGGAAGGAAGAAATGTTTAAGAAGTAAAAATCCAGCTAAGTTACCATAAAGTAAGATGACACACAGATAGGAGGAACAGACGACGCGCAAACAAATAAACAAGCGATACAAGAAGGGAGTGTGCAGAGTGGCAGGCAGACTGACAGCAAAAGGCAGACAGTCACATAGCCATTGCCAGTTAGACAGGATAACAAGGCAACACAGACAAGAGTGACCATTGTGTAGGCGTGTTGGCAGGCGGAATTAAGATGTAGTACCAGCAGCAGCAGCAGCAGCAATGGCGGCAAAGCCTTAAAAATGGCAGCCGGAAGCGCGCAAAGGCAGTGCAGCTAAACGCCACAAAGGCAGACAAGGATACATTCTAAATAACACACACACACACACATGCAGTTGCAGTTGTGCCATAAATACAATGCCGTTATTCCGTCAACCAACCAGCCTACTTGTCAGCCAGCAGTTGGCTTGTGAATACAAACGCGTTGCGGAAATCCTGGCTGCAGTGCCGCGCGCAGCTAAATTTTCGTATTCATTGTGATTTTCGCATTCGCTTTGCCTGCCAAGCTTTTCACACACTCATTCGTTTGTGCAAATGTGGCGGTAGACAATGCCATGAGTGCTGAATTGAAATACATGCAACATACTTTGAATTGCTCCGCAAACTTTCTGCCACTGTCGCTGCTGCTGGTAGTTCTTCTTGCAACTACAACTTCCTTCGTTTGTTAGCGTTTGCCTCGAAATTCAATTCCATTTAAATGTGGCACAGTGACTGCTTTCTAGTCAAGCCTCATGCTGCGGGCGTAGTGTTACCAATAATTAACTATTGCAAGAGTCAGACTTTGTCTATTAGAAGACTCCGCGTAGTTTGTTGCTTTATCGTTGTTAGTGTAGCGGTGTGTGCAAGTCATACGCTAAGATGTGTGCTGTGACTTGCGTGTGTTGTATTGCTGATTTTGAGTGCACACTATAAGGTGGCATAACTGAAAGTACACAATAATTGGCACAGTCTTGCAACAACCTGACTGCGGGACATAAGACTGGAGTCAAAGCGAAGTTGGAGATCTCATTTGCAATTAACTTTATTTTTAGTTGTAATTTTGTTTGTGTAATTACACTTTTGCGATGTATGTACATATGAACAGCTAACCCCAAGTTATTAAGAGAAGAAGCGACGATTGAACACTCAAAACCTTAGCTCAAACCATTACAGTCACACGTTAAAGAAAAGTCGAGCATTTGAGTTTATATTTTGCTAAAGGCATTCAGTGTCTAAGTGAAATTAGAGTATTTAGCGGTTGATAAGAAGTACAGTTATTAGTGATTGTTTTTGGAAAATGTTAATATTTATTACCCTTTTACTAAATCAACTCAACTTCACATAAACCAAACTCGTTTTTGGTATTAAGAACTACAACTAATATCTGTCGAAGTTTTTTTTTTTGTTGTAGCTAAGGTAAAAATTGAATATTTGACGAAAAAATAAATTGAACAAGTAAGGAAGGGCTAAGTTCGGGTGTCACCGAACATTTTATACTCTCGCATGATAAAGTGATAATCGAGATTTCATTATCCGTCATTTACATATATTTTTATTTTGCTGTAAAATTAATTAGAATTAAATTCTGAGAGATTTACCGATATTTTCGGTGAAAAATTAGGTTAGGTTAGGTTAGGTTAGGCACTGAGTTCTTCGTGTTCGATATAAGGGACCTTGAAAAGTTATATGCATATATGTATGTGTAAAGTTTTATTCCGCTATCATCATTTGTTCCTAATGTGTATATTATAAAGAGAAGGCATCACATGGAATTCAAAATAGCGTTATATTGGAAGAAGGCGTGGTTGTGAACCGATTTCATCCATATTTCATACATGTCATCAGGGTGTTAAGGAAATATTATATACCGAATTTCATTGAAATCGGTCGAGTAGTTCCTGAGATATGGTTTTTGGTCCATAAGTGGGCGACGCCACGCCCATTTTCAATTTTTAAAAAAAGTCTGGTTGCAGCTTCCTTCTGACATTTCTTCCGTAAAATTTTGTGTTTCTGACGTTTTTTGTTAGTCGGTTAACGCACTTTTAGTGATTTTCAACATAACCTTTGTATGGGAGGTGGGCGTGGTTATTATCCGATTTCTTCCATTTTTGAACTGTATATGGAGATGCCTGAAGGAAACGATTCTGTAGAGTTTGGTTGACATAGCTATAGTAGTTTCAGAGATATGTACAAAAAACTCTTTAGGGGGCGGGGCCACGCCTACTTTTCCAAAAAAATTACGTCCAAATATGCCCCTCCCTAATGTGATCCTTTGTGCTAAATTTCATTTTAATATCTTTATTTATGGCTTAGTTATGACACTTTATAGGTTTTTGGGTTCCGCCATTTTGTGGGCGTGGCAGTGGGCCGATTTTGCCCATTTTCGAACTTAACCTTCTTATGGAGCCAAGAAATACGTGTTCCAAGTTTCATCATGATATCTCAATTTTTACTCAAGTTACAACTTGCACGGACGGACGGACAGACAAACATCCGAATTTCAACTCTACTCGTCACCCTGATCACTTTGGTGTATATAACCCTATATCTGACTCTTTTAGTTTTAGGACTTACAAACAACCGTTATGTGAACAAAACTAACGGGTGATTTTTTTGAAGTTAGGATTTTCATGCATTAGTATTTGACAGATCACGTGGGATTTCAGACATGGTGTCAAAGAGAAAGATGCTCAGTATGCTTTGACATTTCATCATGAATAGACTTACTAACGAGCAACGCTTGCAAATCATTGAATTTTATTACCAAAATCAGTGTTCGGTTCGAAATGTGTTTATCGACAAATTTTGTTCAGCGATGAGGCTCATTTCTGGTTGAATGGCTACGTAAATAAGCAAAATTGCCGCATTTGGGGTGAAGAGCAACCAGAAGCCGTTCAAGAACTGCCCATGCATCCCGAAAAATGCACTGTTTGGTGTGGTTTGTACGCTGGTGGAATCATTGGACCGTATTTTTTCAAAGATGCTGTTGGACGCAACGTTACGGTGAATGGCGATCGCTATCGTTCGATGCTAACAAACTTTTTGTTGCCAAAAATGGAAGAATTGAACTTGGTTGACATGTGGTTTCAACAAGATGGCGCTACATGCCACACAGCTCGCGATTCTATGGCCATTTTGAGGGAAAACTTCGGACAACAATTCATCTCAAGAAATGGACCCGTAAGTTGGCCACCAAGATCATGCGATTTAACGCCTTTAGACTATTTTTTGTGGGGCTACGTCAAGTCTAAAGTCTACAGAAATAAGCCAGCAACTATTCCAGCTTTGGAAGACAACATTTCCGAAGAAATTCGGGCTATTCCGGCCGAAATGCTCGAAAAAGTTGCCCAAAATTGGACTTTCCGAATGGACCACCTAAGACGCAGCCGCGGTCAACATTTAAATGAAATTATCTTCAAAAAGTAAATGTCATGAACCAATCTAACGTTTCAAATAAAGAACCGATGAGATTTTGCAAATTTTATGCGTTTTTTTTTTTTTAAAGTTATCAAGCTCTTAAAAAATCACCCTTTATAATACTCTCTTTAGCAACTTTGTTGCGAGAGTATAAAAATTTTAAACGAAAAATGAAACGAAATGGCATGCGGGGTGACATGCTTTACTGCAAAGTATAATACTGCAGCCAGTTCGTGTCTTGAATAGAAAAATTTCACAAAAGAAAACGATGTGGGCCAAGTTTTGAGAATCTTTCGAGAATTTCTTCTGCAGCGACATCAATGTCATTATGGGTGTGCAGACCGATAAATCTATCTTGAAGCATGTTCATCTTCAGCCGCGTTTTCATGCAGCAAAGTGTCGAAAGAGAGCGTTCAGGAGTGGCATTCGTCACAGGAAGTGTGCAGAATATGCGAAAAAACTATGATTTATGGGATATAGGTCTACATCGCAGTTCTTCAACGCTTCTAATGTAGTAGTCGGCAACTTTCTTTCTTTTGTCTTTTGACTTTTGCCTTTGTCCCCAATGGCACTGCCAGTGATCAATTTCAACTCACGACGTTGACATTAACCAAAAAGCCATTCAATTTATATGTCATGTAGTCAATAAGGTTTTCCATTTCTTTGTCAAGCCATTCAATACTTTTCTAGAAAAGCGCGTTTTCAAATCTTCACCGATTGTATCCAACAGAGGAATGTACAGTGAGACCCTGTAGTATTATTCACAAGTTCTCTGGTAGAAATTTTCGCGTTTTGTTTGTTGGCCTCAGATTCATGGCATTTCTTCGTCAACTTTCAGTTCAGCTGCCATTTTTTTCGTGTCTGAATAAGAGGATCGAAAATGTTCCTCAGCTTTTTGTCTTCGATTTCGGAACGTCACAAGCAGCGTATCGATCATATTTGATGTCTTACCAGATTGATAGATTCTTTCTGAGGAATCATGCTGTCGTGGCTTAACGGGATGTTTCCTTGTTTTTCCAGTTACTAATTTTTGTACGTTGGGAAACTTGGAGCATAAACCGCGGAAAATGTATCAATCCAACATATCACAAATGAAGCTGAATACAGCACCTATAGTATTTCAAGTTCTCCATCAAGCCGCGTCGTTTCAAATTTGGTTTGGTTCAGTTACGGATCTGATTGGATTTATTAACAATTTAAACTGCATATGTTGCTACTTTGTAACTTCAGTAGTGTCTTAATTTTATTTATTATATTCAAAAATGGAAACAGTCTTTAATTTTTTTCTGAAATAAAATGGCAAACTTCTGGATTATACTTCTGTTACTTTATATTTTTTCAGAGTAGTAAAATTACTAATAAGACATTTAGTCCTTGGGAGTTTGGTGTTTGAAATTTTCCCCATTTTTCCCATCTGGATCTGCTACTGACTATATAACGTAGCTGCCTAAAACGGTGGGGTGCGATAAAGCCATGCGAGATAACGCCATATGGCTCTATCTCCCATCCAATTGCGAGATAAAGCCATATGGCATTATCACGCTTCGCATTGAGAGATAATGCCATATTTTTTTTTGTCAATTGTGAATTAAAGCCATATGGCCTTATCTCTCATATGAATTTATTTTTGGGGAATGTTTAGTTTAGTATCCCATTTTTAAGAGGTTTTGCGCAAAGCGGGAGGGGGCTGGGGGCTTGCTACCCCCCTCATTTGAAAGGTAATGAATGGAGCTTTTGAATAATAGCACCCCTCCTCCTCTAGGACCACGGGGGGCTCTAGGGCAGCCTCCTGAAAATGGTGTAAAATCATAGTTTTTCCATACAATTCCATACAATTCACTAATTATTATAAAATTAATGTATTTTTACACATAGAGTGACTCTATGTTTATTATTTCAATGAATTAAAGTGGAAATCCACTTTATTTAAATAATAAAAACACTGAAAATTAAAAATTGTATATGCATCGGTAATAATGCATACAAGTAGTTGAAGTACCAAGATAACCCAACCAACCATTTATACAAGACATCCTAAATAATAAAATTGGGTTTTCATCGCGCGATTTTTTATTCCAAATTTTCATTATATTTTCAGCATATTACATTGAAACAAGCGCCGCAGGCGAAAATTTGGAATAAAAAATCGCGCGATTTTTTATTCCAAATTTTCATTATATTCTTAGTATAATATATTACATTGAAACAAGCGCCGCAGTATATAAGACCTACCATTTTGATTCGTTGGGTTATTACTGTCTTCCTTTTGTGCTTATTTTCTTAGTCGTTTGACAGTTCATATTCAGTAATTTTGCTTACATTTCAAGGAACAGTATAACACGTAATTGAAAACTGTTTTATTTATTAAATTGTACATGAAATTGCAACTTAAAATTCATAATTTATCATTAATTCAATTAAATATATTTCAAAAAATGTGTGTGTGTTAAATTGGTTAAATTTTTTGCAAGCAGTGCAACAAAAACTTCAAAAGAAGAGAGCCATTTTTTGAGCAAATGGGAAAGTGTGCGTTTTTTGCTTACTTATATCTAAAAAACAAATTAACATTTAACAATAAATTTACATTTAAACCAAAGCTTAATTCATTGGCTATCCGTGCTATATAAATTTTAAAAATCCGTGCACGCATTTAAGAGGAATAAGCAGTGAAAATGAGATACTAAACTAAACCCAACCCTTATTTTTCATTGTGAATATGCATTTAATTGTTATTCATTGCACCTGGATTTTTCCCTTTTACAGAATGCTTACACCTTCTTGAATGCATATAGAACAGAAAATATTCCGTAAAAGGGAAAATCAAAAGAGAGATAAAGCCATGCGAGATAACGCCATATGTCCTTATCGCTCTTTGAAATTGGAAATAAAGCCATACAGAAATTTTGACGTGAATATGGCTTTATCTCTCTTTGAATTGAGTGATAAGGCCATATGGCGTTATCTCGCATGGCCTTATCGCACCCCACCGCCTAAAACTGAGCGATCAAAATAATGTCATTGAAAGAGTTACTCGAACTACTATACCATATAGCTGCCATAGAAACTGATCAGTTAAGGTATTCTGGTCCAGAAGCATGAATTTCAGATAATTTTTAAAGTGTCGTAAAAAAAAAGGGATGAAAGGATGAAGGATGAAATTATGAGCTGACGAAGTGGGGGGTATCTAAAAATTTCGACTTGACCATACCCATTATTTTAACAGTCCTAGTTATCCAAAAAAAAAGATTATTAATCTAGAATAATGTCGCAATGGCCGGAACTAAGGAAAAGTGGGAAAAAATTTTTTCACAAAATGGCAACTGCCTGAAAAAAAGTTTTTTCGGATCACTTTTTCTGACTATTTCGAATTTTTTAGAAATAATAATTATTTTTTTGGGGATGGGGCTAGTTCCAACCATAGACAAGCCTAAAAAGAAAACTCTATAAAAATTTCAAGTAAATTGGTTCAGTAGAACCTGAGAAATCGTGGGTTTCGTTCCGAAAAAGTCAGTTTCGAGAAAAACGCGTTTAAATTTAGGAGACAATTCTAGTGAACACGGACGCCACGTCACAAAAGCGGCTGTATATCCGAAAATAACTCGAATTTTGAAAAATCCTTCCAAGGTTATATTTTTGAAAGTCTAAGCTATCAAAATATGCAAAAAAAAAATAGATTTTTTCAAAATCCTAGACTAGAATACCCCTTTAAAATCAGGTTCTTGTGCTGTAACTTTTATATTTGTGAGGGGTATTTTAGCATAACGAAAAACGTCACCAAATTTGAATTAGAAGTTATTAAAAAATATTTATTTTTGTATTTATTGTTTATGTTTTCTTTTATTTTAATAATTTTTTATACACTAATATTTATGTATATCCTTTATATCTTTTTTCGTACTTTGGGTTTGAATTTGTTCATTTTACTTTTTTCCAAACAGTTGTGCAAATTGGTATAATGCTTCTAGCGATTTAAAACAGGTTGCCTTTGTTTGCATCTGTGCGCTATCTTCAAAGCAAACATAAACATAAAACAACATAACCCGGTAAACAAGTAGTAGTGTACACAACAAAATATATGTAGTTCACACTTCGAACCTCAAAGTCCGCAAAAGTCTTTGCATAAAGTAATCAGCTAATAATTCGTTAATTCGTCCTCAAGAATTGCAAGTTTATATGCTTTTATTTTTACTAACAAATTCCCTGCTCACTGGGTTATTATGCCCGCAAGTTTAACGTTGGTAAACTTTTTGGGAGGATACATTTCCTACCGACTTGATTGGATTTTTCCGGTGTATAGGCCCAGCTTTTGTTTGCCACGCAAGTGTGAACGTATGCTTTGCTACAATCGAATGCATACGCAGGCACTTACATTGTTACATAACTACCTTGTGTTTTTGCGTAAATTGAAAGGAGCTGCTTGCCTAGCGGTCGCTTTTATTGATTTTCTGCCGTACCTTTGCTTTGCTTGCGACGTTCATTTGTACCCACACATACACCATATATGTATGTAAACAGGTCTATAGAGAAGGTGTTGAAGTACAAATACGTACACAAACACAGCTAGTACGTAATCGCTGCGTTGTTGTTGCGCATTCAATGAAGTATTTGCGCACGAAGGAGTTTTACCGTTTCTGCTGCCTGTAGCTTCTGCATTTGATATTTATTGCTGTTTTTCTAATTCATTGCATTTTAATAGCTTAAATGAAATCGAATAGTTCCCAGATCGTTTGGCGAAATTCTATAGTATTCTTTGAGTGATTGTGTATGTATAAATGCATACATGTTTGTGGGATTGTTCCCCTTTTGTTGGGTTCGCAGAACAAATACAGTTCTACAAATCGATAAACAGAAGTCGAGTGTTCTTTTCAAGGATGTGCCTGTGTCCACGTGTTTACGGTAAAAGCAGGCCTTGCGTAATCTAAGTATGTGCGAGTTTAAGTACGGCTTCAAGGGAGCTAATAATACTCAGGATTTCAGTTTGTTCACTTTCGTGTGCAAATAAGGAAAGTTGTTTGCAGAAAGTTGAGTGTAAGGACATGAAACGATTGACGGAGTTGTTGTCATCCATAAAACAGTAATTAGTTTTTGTTGTAAATTTCCTTGCAACTTTGTGGGTGACTTTGACATTGCTTTGAGATTAAATTTGGGGTATGCAGACTTAATGAAAGGAAAATGAAATAAACCATTTTAACAATATTACTGTATAATATATATATTATAGTATCAGTGATATTATATATAAATCATCCAATTATATTGCATATAAGTACATATAACAAAAATACATACTAACAAACAACTATTTATTTTTATTTCTTCCTCTTTAGTCTCCGACCTCAAGTACACCGACAATCAGCGAGTCATCATTCACGTGAAAGATGTCAATGATGAACCACCATACTTTATTAATCGTCCGCTGCCCATGCAAGCCGTCGTACAACTTAATGCTCCGCCCAATACACCAGTTTTTACATTACAAGCTCGTGATCCGGACACCGATCATAACATACATTATTTCATTGTACGTGATCGTACCGGTGGACGTTTCGAAGTGGATGAACGCTCGGGTGTTGTGCGCACCCGTGGCACTGATCTGTTCCAGTTGGATATGGAATATGTTTTATATGTGAAAGCTGAGGATCAAAATGGCAAAGTGGATGATCGTCGTTTCCAGAGCACACCTGAGGAGCGTCTTTCCATTGTGGGCGGCAAACGAGCACCACAATTTTACATGCCCAGCTATGAAGCAGAGATACCGGAAAATCAGAAGAAGGATTCTGAGTAAGTTGTACAAAATTTCAAAATTTTATTACGTACAAAATATGTTAATAATATATATACAGTGGCGGACAAAAGTCTACATACACCCCCTGTTTTCTTCGATGTGAGAGTACAAAAACTTTTTAGAAAAATGTGTTGATACAGTTTTATTCTAATATCTATTATAATAACAATTAACTAAAAAAAATCATTATTTAACATAAAACAACAAATTTATGGAAGAAAAACTCAAAAATTGCTTTGACAAAAGTCTACATACAGTTCTAATCTCCTACTTTGTACATTGCAATATTAACAGTAAGGTAACGTTAGCCTTTTTCTTTTATTTCAATATGTTTATTGTTTGATATTTATTGAATTTAGTTGTGGTTTAAACATTTCAATAGCTATAATGGCTCCGCGAAATGAAATATCAATTGATGTAAGAAATTTGGTGATAAAAGAAAGAAAAGAAAAAAAATCATATGGTGAAATTTCTAAAATTTTTAACTTGAGTCGAGCAACAGTACAGACAATTCTAAAAAACTTTAAAAATAATGGTTCTAACGAAAATAAACCGCGCAGTGGACGCCCAAAAAAACAATCTCGTAGAGACGTCAGCCTGATTCCCAACGAAGTAGACCAAAATCCAAAAGTAAATGCTCCAAATATAGCCGAACGCGTAGTAAGTACATCACAAATGAGTATCCAACCAAAAACAATAAAAAAAAACTCTAAACGATAACGGATTCCACAGTAGAACACCACGGAAGAAACCTTTTATTTCTGAAAAAACCGGAAACTTCGTTTAAAGTTCGCCAAAAAACACAAAGAAAAGGAAATGGATTTTTGGAAAAAAGTTTCATTTACAGATGATTCTAAATTCACCCTTTTTGGTAGTGATGAAATGGCTAAAATTTGAAGGAAAACTAACGCCACGCTTGAACCGAAGAACGTAGTATAAATTGTGAAGCTCGGTGGCGGCAGCGTAATGGTTTGGGGAGCTGTTGCGGCCCCTGGAGTTAGAAAGTTGGACTTTATTGAAGATGAAATGGACGGTACTTATACTTAGTCTCTGTTGGAACATAATTTGAGGCCTTTGGTGGATAATTTAGGGCTCGGTTCCGGTTGGATATTTCAACAAGATAACGATCCGATGCATGCGGCGCAAATTGTCAAGGATTGGTTGCATTATTATACTCCAAGTGAATTAAATACACCACCTCAAAGTCCAAATATGAATATTATTGAACATGTATGGGAGATTTTGGAGCGTAGAATTAGAAAGAACCAAATTTCTAGCTCTGCTCTACTCTAAGAGCGCATATTGGGACCTTGGAACAGCATTACATTTGCAGCGTTGACAAATTTAGCAGAATCAATGCCACGGCGTCTTCAAGCAGTTATAGATACCAATGGGGACCCAACTAAATACTAAAACGTCTTAATAACTAGCATTTTTTACAGTTTTTCGCACTGAACTAAGATATTTTTGTACTGTATGTAGACTTTTGTCAACACAATATTTGAGTTTTTATTCCATAAATTTGTAGTTTTATATTAATTAATGGATTTTTTAAGTTTGTTGTTATTAGAAAGAAGATTAGAATAAAACTGTATCAACACATTTTTCTAAAAAGTTTTTGTACTCTCACATCGAAGAAAACAGGGGGTGTATGTAGACTTTTGTCCGCCACTGTATATACTATTTATATTATATAATATAATATGTATATGAGTATAAGGATATGAGTATTAATATATTTCGGTACATTTTTCTATCTCATATATTTAGTTATACCGGGGTTTCCACTAGGCATGATATGCATTTTAATAGTGCCTAATGTATGTATCAGGACCTGTAATTTTTTTCATTGTATCCGGTAATGTTTAAAATTTCATGATGAAAACATATACGCTAGAACAACGTTTTCAAATTATTCAATTTTATTCTCAAAATAATCGTTCTTCAGAACACCTGTGCTCGTTATTCGTCGAGTTGTTGAAAGTTTAGAGTTTACATTTTCCTTGCACAATGTTCTAGTGCAAATAAAACAAAGAAGCGCTCAAAGAAAAGAAAATATTGCTGCCGTTCAGATAAATTTTTCTGAATACCGCAATTTGTCAATTCCAAGATGTTCTCAAGAAAGCATTTGTGCTTACATCCGGATAAAATTGTTCTTACGCAGAAACTGAAGCCATTGGATCACCGTAAACGTCGTAATTTCACCTTGGAACAACTTGCAACCAAAAACGATTTTTTTAAGAAAATCATCTTTTCCGATGAGGCTCACTTTCATCTGAGTGATGCGGTAAATAAACAAAACTGTGAATTATAGTGTAAAGAAAATCTGCAACTTATTCATGAACGACCATTGCATTCGCCTTTAATGTGGTTTTTGATCTGGTAGAATAAACGGTCAGTACTTCCTTCGAAATGGCGCTGGTAACACCGTTACTGTTAACGGAGAACGGGATTAATAACCAACTTTTCAATACCGCAATTGGATTAAGTTAATCGTAGCAACATCTGGTTCCAACAAAACGAGGCTGCATGCCAAACACCAAGTCCAACAGCTGAATCGTTGCGAAAATATTTTTGAGATTTTATTATTTCAAGAAGTTGTGATATTGAATGGTCTCCAGGAAGACGCGATTTAAGACCGTTAGACAACCTTTTGTGTTGATATTTTAAGTCATTGGTCTCTAGCAATAAACTAGACTATCTTCAAGCTTTAAAAGTCAATATTGACTTTCCATTCATGAATGGGACTTGATCTAGTGTAAATCAGGGTTCATCGAATTCGTTCCTCCAAAAAAAGTCGTGGAGACCATTCGAATAATGTTATATTTAGAACTTGATTATATCGATTATACTTTCTTCTTCTTTGCTGCCATAGACCCCGCTTAAGCGATTATAGCCGAGTTAACAACAGCGCGCCACTCGTTTCTTTTCTTCGCTACGTGGTGTCAATTGGATATTCCAAGCGAAGCCAGGTCCTTCAACGGAGTAGAGGTCTTCCTCTTACTTTCGGAGAACCTTTCTCCCGAAAACTCGCCACGTCGACTCATCAGTTGTTGTCATCGTCCAAGCCTCTGCACCATATAGCAGGTCGGGAATAATGAGTGCCTTATAGAATTTGGTTTTTGTTCGTCGAGGGAGGACTTTACTTCTTAATTGCCTACTCAGTCCGAAGTAGCACCTATTGGCAAGAGTTACCCTGCTTTGGATTTCCAGGCTGACATTGTTGAGTTGAGTTGGTGTTGAGACTTGTTCGTGTTTTTTTGATGACAGGAGATATTTCGTCTTGCCCACGTTCACTATCAGACCGTTCTGTTTCGCTTCCTTATCCAGTCTAGAGAAAGCTGAACTAACGCCGCGGTTTTTGATGTCAATATTATTGTATCAATATTATCGGCATATGCCAGCAGCTGTACACTCTTATAGAAGATGGTACCTTCTCTATTTAGATCTGCAGCTCGAATTATTTTCTCAAGCAATAGACTGAAGAGTCACACGATAAGCAGTCTGTAATTAGTTTATCGAACAAACCTGATGAAGCTTTTAGTATTGCTCAACGTCAGTTTACATAGCCATATTAGTTTTGCATTCAGAAATCGCGACATAAAGGCAACCCTTTTCGTGCATTGAAATCCACGAAGAGATGGTGTGTGTCGATTCTCTTTTCACGGGTCTTTTCCAAAATTTGGCGCATGGTGAAAGTCTGGTCAGTTGTTTTTTGTCCAGGTCTAAAGCCACACTGATAATCCAATCAGTTTGTTAAAGGTGTGCCTTAATCTTTCACAAAATACGTTCGATAGTATCTTATATGCGATGTTGAGGAGGCTTATCCCACGGTAGTTGGCAGAGATTTTGGGGTTTTGTGGATTTGGCTGAACTTACTTACACAGTAAAAAAGATTTTTCGATCAACTTGGACTTTGGGAATATTCCCTAAAATTCTAATATAATTTTAATAGCAACTAAAATTAAGCTGCTGAAAAGGCCACTAACTCTTTTATCTCTTTAAACTAGACAGATTGAATACAAGAATTTAAGCCCTTCAATACTTAATGAAAATAATTAATTTTGATTTTGTTGGCTATAGGTACATTTTCCGGACATAATTAAACTGTATATGTATCTTTTGTCTTTAGAGCGCAAATTACAAACATCCATAGATGCCTTCAAAGCGTAGAGTGTGCATATGTAGAGAAATCAAGTTTCGTTAATAACAATATAATCAGGCAATTTGCCTCCTTGATATGCTGTTTGTGCAATCTTCCTGCCTTGTTTGATGTTTCACTGCAGGTTACCTAGAATTACACATGCGCTTACATAAGGATGGAAATATACATATAGCCTCTCTACTCCTAGCGAACCGCCTTCATACAGGATATAATAAAATATGCAAATTATATTCCAATAAAGTTGTGCAAGACGAAAATGTGCAGAAAAACAAATTGAACCGTAGAAAGAGGAGCGCATGAGCTGAGCAGCAGTTAGTCGAGAAAAGCGAACGGGTACGACTGACTGACTAAAGCTCGGCTCATTGAAATTCCGATAGGAAAACAACTGTCAAATGGCATTTCATATGAAATGAAATATGTAAACGGAAGGACACATAGAGACATATCCTGAATTATAAAAAAAATATTTGCACACAAATGCACATTCGAGTGAAGGCACATACACTTACTTACAGCTAGTTCTGCCCACGTAGAAGAAATAAAGCTTACAATATGCATATACATATGTATGTACATTAGTATGTACGCTTGAATAAATGTTGTCAGCGTCACTCAGTGTGCTGGCACTTTCCCGATTTATTTTCCATTTTATGCGCACTTTTGTAGCCAAAAATTTTGTGCGCTGATGGAAAAAACATTGTAACAAATATTAAAATTATTATACAATCTTACATACTTACGTATAAATACATATTAAGCTACTTTCGCACACCCATCTCACCACATCATGCTTTCTCCTCTTTCAGCATCATCTCGGTGAAGGCGAAATCTTTTGCGGATCGAGAAATACGGTACACATTAAAAGCACAAGGGCAGGGCGCTGGTACATTCAACATTGGTCCGTCCTCGGGTATTGTTAAGTTGGCGAAGGAATTGGATTTCGAGGATTTACGACAGCCACACGTCTACTCACTGATAGTCACCGCCACCGAGGACTCGGGTGGCTTCTCTACATCCGTTGAGGTAAGTAGATATACTTACACACATATACATATATACCCATGAAAAGGAATATACCTGCTGGTTGAGTATTCGATATCGTTGGTATGTCTGTATTCGCAAAGCAGTTAAAGAATTGTGAGCTGCTTCATGCTATAAGCGGCTGAGCATTGGATGTGCATGCGTAAATATGAAAATAATCTTGTGTGTGGACAAGCGTGTCCTGGATGCAGATGCACTCAAGTGTGTACTAAAATTGTTAAAAAGCGCATTCAATGCTCATTTATCAATAATATCGACTAAAGGAGGGTAATAAAAGCGTGCAGTTTTTTTTTTTTTTTGTGAAAAAGAACTGGGTTACACCATATATACTATTTGTATGAAGTGGTTGGTATGAGTATGCAGCTCCTAGAAAGTATGTTGCCGAGAAAATGTAGGTTTCAGCGTTCTTAATTTCGATATGTGTGTATAGTTAATAAGAAAAATCTCATATACATTCTCAAAATATAATAAATCTTGGTTAAATTGAAGAAAGCGGTCACTTCTTTTGAACTAAGTATTCGTTTATTATTTTATATCGAAGGCTCCTTTGTTAACTTTAAAAAATTTAACTGGGTCGGCTTCATTGAATTTACTGAAAGCACCTCCATCGATCTACCTAAGAACACATGAACAAATGCACGAGCTTTTGGTGTGTTAGCCGCCGGATGCACAAAATGCCAAGAGACTAAGCGCTACTTGCATTAACCGATGGTGAGATTCAGAGTGCCATGAATTAGGCAAAATTATCTTAATCAATTAGGCGAGACGGAATGAACCCGTTGATGCTAAAGATTGTAGGCTCGACGGGAGTAAGTTATCTAACCAAGGCTATTAACATATGGCTGACCACCCCTAATACCTGATACATACCTCCAAATATACCAGCAGTCGTCTGCTTGAGACAGATCCTTTTCCTAAGAGCATCAAGATATATTTCCTTCATTACGTCGACGACATGGAGCAATACGCCGACCAGACTACGGGTCCAAAAAGTTTTAGACAGGCCAGTGCCGACCGTCATTCATAATAGAACCGTGAGCACCTTTTTCAAATGAATGAGTTTCTCCTATAATCTCGAGTGGTCCTTGCGTAATTTTGCTACTTATCAAAAATCTACCCAGGCGTACTACATATGTATATGTCCAGCATGCAATGAGTACCTGCATAATTCTGACCACCTCTTTGCATACCCAGTGAACTCCGCTCATCTATCACCCCTATCTCTAAGGTCCGACCTCATAGAAACAGTACGTTTCCTGAATCTACCATTAGATGACTTCGATGGCAACCAACTTGAATCTTCAAAGCGGAAACAACAACGAACATAAAAATGGGGAATTGATTAAGCTATTAACCAACTTTCATGTATTTAATTCTCCAGGATCCCACTATTGGGACTTTTACATGCAACTTGTTTACCAAAAGTGGAAAACCCAAACATATCTTATTAGAAAAGAAATTAGGAAAGTCAGCCAACTTGCCGTATATAACTGAATTAATGTGCCTACTATAACACTGGTAAACAAAAATCCACTTGTTTTTTGTGGCATGAACAGAACAAAGTATTTATTAAGTAAAGATTGCCACAAATGCAGAAAAGAGCTACAGATTTCTTTTATCACCTATAATTTGTTTTGCTATTAGGATTTTTGTTTAAAAAAACAATGATAGATATATTATTTTATTAACCAAAGAGTGCCTTAAAATGTTACTTTAGATATTTTTCAGCGATATTTTGTTTTTCACATTGTCCATCAGTAATCGGTAAGTAAACTGGCACTCCACTTCTCTTGGTACCGTTTCTCCATGCTCGTCACTGACGGCCACTAAATTTTCGGGGATTTATAGGCAGTAAGCAGTTCAGTCACAAGATCTTTGTAATTAATTGTCAGCTTTCACATTTCCAAGAAAATATTCAACGCTCTGAAAGGCACTCCAGGCTCGTATTTCGGTTTCATTGAGCATTTCTTCAAATGTTTTATCTTTCATTAGTTCTCTTATTTGCGGACCCACAAATATGACCTCCTTAATTTTTTCTTCACTGACTCTTGGTCTTTTTTTCAGATAGAAAAAGCCTCTTCCATTTCTATCCATTGCCTTAACAAAATTCTTAATTAAATCGAATTTAATATGCAAAGGTGGTAATAATACCTTTTTGGGATCAACTAGAGGTTCACTGGTAACGTTTTTTGTCCCGGAGTAAGTGCCTGACCTACTGGCCACTGCTTCTGTACATAATGACAGTCTCTCGCACGGCTGTCCCATTCGCAAAGGAAGCAACAATATTTCGTATATCCTAGTTGCATTCCAAGAAGAAGGGCTATTACTTTTAGGTCTCCACATATTGCCCAACCATACCCATGATAACGGATGGGCTCTACAAAAATTTGATTCCTTCATATGAACAGCATTAACGAAAGGCACAGATGGATATTTGCGTTATGAACCAATACCGCTTTTAACCTAAGTTTAGAGGAATCAATGAATAGACGCCAATCACGTGGATCATGTTTCTGCCCTTGCGTTTTAAACAAAAGGTTAACTTCTGAACAGTACTCTAGATCCCCTTTTTGAAGAAAGCAATTTGTGAGGTCTTTCTGCCTTTTTCTGTAAAAAGTAATATTTACATCACTTTGGAGAAGGTTCCAATCTTTTAGTCTGCATGCTAAAAGTTCGGACTGCGATTTTGAAAGGCTTAGATCTCCACCTAAATCATTAAGCTCACCCTGTAAAATTAGATGCGGCACTTTTGAACGTCCTGGTAAATCAAATAAAGGATCGTTTGTCATTTCCTTTGCGGTTTCTGTAACATCACTTAAAGAGCTAATCGATTCTAGTTCTTCATCGAGACTCCAAGATTCAGGTGCTGTTGGAATAAGAAGTTGTTTACTGACAGGTCTTAAAGCTGATGGTAAATTACAGTACTTTACCGTATGTTCAGACTTCGGTCCAATTATGTATTGTAAAATCTAAAGCCGCAGGTTACAGAATATCTGTGGGTGATAGGAAAATTTTGATTTCAGATTTGACTTCAGGGTATCAAACTGCATTAGAAACACCTAAGAATTTTCATGTTACAAATTTTGTGTCTACCAGTATAATATCATATAATTATTGTTAGCATATTTAGGATTAAGGAATAATTTTAATATTACGTAATTTAAAACTTTTATTTTTTTTCCTCCCCACAGTTAACTATACGAGTAACAGATGTTAACGACAATGCGCCGAAGTTCGAATTGCCCGATTATCAAGCGCACAACGTAGACGAAGACATACCGCTCGGAACCAGTATTCTACGTGTCAAAGCAATGGACTCTGACTCGGGGGCAAATGCAGAAATCGAATATCTGGTTTCGGATGATCACTTTGCGGTCGATTCGAATGGCATTATTGTCAATAATAAACAACTCGATGCCGACAACAACAACGCCTACTATGAATTCATTGTGACAGCAAAAGATAAAGGTGAACCTTCGAAATCTGGCACTGCCACTGTACGCGTCTACACGAAAAATAAGAACGACGAGGAACCGAAGTTCTCACAGCAAGTCTATACACCGAATGTGGATGAAAATGCCGGACCTAACACACTTGTCACCACTGTAGTGGCATCCGATAAGGACGGTGATAATGTACGCTTCGGTTTTGTCGGTGGTGGCACATCGTCTGGGCAATTCGTTATAGAAGACATAACCGGTGTAATACGCTTACATAATAAGGCCATATCATTAGATCGCGATAAGTATGAATTGAACGTGACAGCTATGGATGATGGTTCGTGTTGTGTTAATGGTGATCATACCATACACACCTCCACCGCTGTTGTTGTGGTCTTTATAACCGACGTGAATGACAATAAGCCTGTGTTCAAAGATTGCGGCACCTACTATCCGAAAGTGGAAGAGGGTGCACCTAATGGCAGTCCTGTGATAAAAGTGGTCGCCACCGATGAGGACAAAGGCGTGAATGGACAGGTATGTATATAGTAGACACTAGAAAACCAAGTCAATGAATTTTATCCAATTGTAATTAAAATTTTTGTGCTGCCTTCTGCTCCTGGGTTGGGTTTTAGAGCCGGTTGTCGAGCATTTAAGAATACGTGGTCATTAATGTTACTAAAATATCCCCGATTTCACGTAGAACAACAAGAAAGTAGTAGTAAAGAAAACGCTGAAAATGTGGCGGTGGTATTTTGGTTGTGGTTGGCTAAGTGGCTGTTCGAAAATGGCAAGCTATTAGTTAAACACGACACAATACAAATTCCTTTAAGGTGAAAACGTGTATTGTTGTAGTTGTTCCTCTCAGCCGGTATTGCAGCAATTTATGTAGCCAATTAATAAAGTCAAACATTAAATATGAGCCGAGGCAACTTGGTTCGAATCAACACCATTAATTTAGTGGTCGAGTGAATGAGCCACTAACCAAATACTCAAAGCTTACGCTCGCAGTATTTTATAAACACTCAAGCGATAACAATAGACTGCCATAGAAGCGAGGAAGGCGAAAGTCAGTTTATTTGCGCGTAAGTGTACTTGACCAGGTTATTATGCTCAGTGAATGATTGGCCGCCAAAATGAAGAGCTCTTGAGCGCGGTCATAGCACATTTTCTCTTTTGTTATTCGAATAAAACGTATTACCGCAATTTCGTAAGCAAGTTAATTGTAATTTTTTATGCTTTTCTGAAACTTGGTAGTGAATTAATTATGTCCTCGTTAGAGAATACAAATCTAAGCAGGCTCTTGCAATTAATGAGTAAATAATATGAAGGAAATTTTTAGTAGAGTAATAAGCGTAAGGTAAGTGGAGCAGAGTGGAGCATACAATTTCTTAAGAATATAGTAAAAGCAATATTTTTTCAACATGTTGGAAGCGAGATATGAATTTTTTTTATCTGTTAATAAGAAAAAAATAGAAAACTGTTAGGTGGATGACCTATCAATACACTTAAGAACTTAAAATTGAAGAGATTTTCTAATAGGTGTCTGATAAAGATATTCGTTTTTGACTCATCCTAGTATATAGTTAGTATACATATATTTGTAAATCAATTTGCTAATGAGGAAAATTGGAAGTTTTATTTGCTTGAAAATATGACCAAATACAGACTTGTCGTAGATCTGTATACTTATTATGCCCTAATATTAGTTACAATATAATTGAAATCTAAATATTTTGGTTTCTATATTAAAACCAAACATTTAAAATATGTTTTCTCTCAGGTCAAGTATTCAATCGTGCAACAGCCCAATCAAAAAGGCACGAAATTCACAGTCGACGAAGAAACCGGTGAAGTATCAACCAACAAAGTGTTCGATCGCGAAGGTGACGACGGCAAATTCGTGTCAGTGACTGTCAAAGCAACTGATCAGGGAGAGCCCAGCTTGGAGGGCGTGTGCTCGTTCACAGTGGAAATCACCGATGTTAACGACAATCCACCATTATTCGATCGACAGGTAAATACACACGAAATTTTCGCTGGACAGTTACTAATAAATAAATTAAATTGACAGAAATATGTGGAAAATGTGAAACAGGACGCCAGTATTGGCACTAATATTTTGCGCGTTTCCGCCTCAGATGAGGACGCCGATAATAATGGCGCCATCGTATACAGCTTGAGTGCGCCATTCAATCCCAATGATTTGGAATACTTCGACATACAGGCGGAGTCGGGTTGGATCGTGCTGAAGAAGCCACTTGACGTAAGTTATTCGTTTACCAATGCACATGTATAGCTGATATGCCTTATTTTACAATATTTCATTTGAACTTTTAATTACAAATATTAGTTTTGCTTTAACTAACAAGTATTTAAACGGATGAATTTAGATATTTTTTATGTTCATATGTACTTTTGTGTTTTAAGAACTTTTCGTTTTATTGTTTTACTAACATTTCGTAAACTGGCATGATTTAGGCGACAAAAACCAAAGCAGAACTTAAACCGAGCTCGCTGAATTTATAATTAAATTATTTAATGCCATAACTGATGCCACGTAAGCGTGGAATAGGTCATTAATAACGCCTTAGTTTGACAAAATTATTTTCTACATAAACATTTCAGTAATTTTCTAAGCAAAATTTGCAATGATTGGTAACTTTTGTTTCATTACCATTTTTATTTGAGTTGTTTTTCTTACTATGCACCAACCTATGTTCCATTGAAAGTCTGATTTTGAGTTTTTCACCAAACAGAAAATTCGCTATTCGATGTTATTCATGTAAAAGTATATTATTTTAGTTTTATTTTAATAGTATATAACACATAAATATCTTTAAGAGATAAACAAATTGAAAATGCATTCGAATGAAACTATATGCAGTGCAAATTTTTTTAAAGCATATCAGAAAAGAAATGCAAAATTATCTTTTCTGCTCATACAAGGCGCAAGTTATGCCAAAAGTTGAAAAAAATATTACATTTTTTGAATATGAGTGCAACATCCTTAAGCTTACTTTCACTTTTTGGTTAGTTCATAGAAATTTTATTGAAAAGAGCAGCATACCCCTTGATTTTTAGTTTTCCACAGAGAATGTTTTTGAAACGAAAACATTCTGAGTTAAAATTTTGGTTATAGTTTATAGTTTCCTGAAAACGCGCTCGAAATCGGTGGCGGCGTTATTTACATACGAAAGAGAAATTACTAATAACAACATTCAAATAGATTTTTAACATTTTTGAAAACCCCATTGTTATGTAGCTCAGTAATATAATTAAGAAAATAGGCGAAAACTAGCAACTTTGGTGTTTTTTGGCGCTTGCAGTGCTTAGTTTGTAGTTTATAGCAAAGTTAGGTCGGCCGTTTTGTAAAGCAAGGTTGAGGTACTAATAAATTATAAGACACAGACTTGTGTCTCAAACACCCACAAATGGTTGAGATTTAACATTTTTAATATGTAATTAACAAAAAGTGACATTTTCCACACTGCAACAACACACACCAATTAGCAAAACAACAACAAACACTAGAGACTTAACTGCGGCAACTGTTTTAAAAATGATGCTCAAGAACGATGACATTTTTTCATATATCGTATTGCAGCTTATTTCAAAACAGACGTATTCGCTAATGAAAAAATAATAAACAACACATTTATTTTTGCTTTTGAAATGATTTTTTGTACTACTTACTTGTTTTTGTGATTAATGCATATTTTTGTTAGTAAGTAGCAACTAACATTTTTGTTATACCGGATTTTTGTACAACGAAAATCGTATTTTTGCTAATTTTTATCACTTCAGGTGATATTTCTAACTTTTTCGTTTGCCCGAAAGTTAAAGTTCGGCGGACTAAAACTTTTTTGAAGGTCAGCCAAAACTTTTGTTGTTCAAGCATTTTTTTTCAATAACGCGAATGCATGTGTACAAATGAAAGGGAACCGACATATCTCAAAAATATACAAAAATGTATAAAAACATAAAAAAGTTTGTAACGATTTTTTGAGTGTTAAATTGTAGTGTTTACTTTTCTGTTTCGTTAACTGCACCTTTTTATTCAGTTACATAATTTTATAGTTTTTTTTTTTTTGTTTTTAATTTTTATTGTTGAATATTTAATAAACTCAATAACTAAAGCATTTCTCAATGATTTCTTTCACATATGATAAAACTGTTATGAAAATACAACAATTGTGCGTTACCACGCGCTGCATCTCAATGCAGGGTTGCTATCCAGTAAGTACAATGTATGTACGCACATGCTATCGCACTTCCGTATACAAATGTACCTCATGTCCCGAAAGTGGAGATGCTTATATATTTCTATGCTTGTCGTAACTGTACTTAGTCTCCGTTGCATAGTAACTCAACAAACCGTTCCATATGGCTAATCAAATAATGATCCATCTCATCAAACTTAATTTCGAAGATGTAGAAGATGCAGTCGATAATTATTGGCGCTTTTGGGCGATTATTTGGTAGAAAACTTTTGCGAAGATGAAGAATTTCTGCGACATATTTCTTCGTCTGGAAATAGTTAACATATTTTATGCTTTTTTATTATAATGAGCAAATCAGTCAATTAATTCTGTAATAATGATCTTTCGATGTTAAGTCACATTTACAATTTCAAAGCAATCGTTACAAATTGTGAGTGTATAAATCTGTCTGAAAACTTTTTGTGATTATGTGCACAGATTATTTTCTAAAATTCGATTTTGTTATTAATCATTCATGGAGAGGTCTATAGTGATCTGAAAAAAATTTTTATAGCCTTTTTAACCCCAGACTAGTGCTTACCTCTTCATCGTCCTTAATAATAATTCCAATAAGTTTTTTCTGAAGTCCGAGAACAAGAACAAGTCACTGAGTACCAAATTCGGCTGCGACATCCAGAATCAATCGATTACACAGATCTTTGAGCGATATGCCGAACATGTTTCACGTTTCTGGAGTGTCTATCTATCTCGATTTAATTCTTTTTAGGGAACCATGAATGAAAACTTCAGCTGGCGCACACATTGAAACTATAATCCCTAAACAGGTACACATATTCGGACTTATAAATTAGAAAAACTTTTAGTAGCTAACACAAATTTGCAGATTTGCAATTTCACTAAAGCCAGTTCGGTGGGATATCTAAAGGTATGCGCTTCCAAGTACTAAAGTATTGACCTCCCATACGCGGGACAGCCAAGAAGGAAGTCTTGAGTAGTTTCGTCCTCATCTTCTTTTATACAGCTTCTGCAAATAGCGCCTAGAAAGATTCCCAACCTTACAGCATGGCCTCCAATAGGGCGATGACCTGTTAAATTCCCCAAAGCAAGTAGAAGCTAGATTTTAGGTATCTATGGAATAACAAAATTATTTTTAACATCACTCTTTTAAATCTATTTTGCGCAATTTTAACGATTTTTTTTATTGAAAAACGAGTTCGGAATTATTGCTTTGCTTTTAAAACCCTAAAGATATCTAACTACAATAACTCTTTTTCAGATAACTGTTTCATACAATTAGGTTAGGGTTAGGTTAATTTGTTAGGCCAATAAGCCACGCATAGACCAGTTTTGGTCCTTTGCGATACCAGAAGGAGTTGGTAGATCTAATAGGAGTAGTCTTCCGTTAGGGTACCTGCGCTTGACGCGAATTTTAACAGACAAGTGGCTGAACTGTCGATACCTCCTCCAGTGTATCATACCGTGATGCTTACAGCGTAGTCTTGCCAATGCGGAACATGTGCACAAGAAATGTTGCATTGTTTCCCTGGTGTCCTGCCCTAGACATTTCCTCAGTCTTCTCGATCTATCTGCTCAGTGACCAGTTAGTATTCCCATCATGTTCCTACAGTCTCTTCTATCGAGTACCATTAGGAATTTTGTGTTCTTCCGATCTACCTTTTTTCACATGACTTTTGCAGTTTTGTACCCAGGTAGCTCATTGCATTGGGTCTTGACTTTATCTATCATTCTTCTGTCAAGATCATCGTACAATTAACTGTTTGAAAAAACATTATGACTTACGGCATTCAGCCTTCAGCCACTGTTGCCCCGCAAAATCGCCCATTACGCCTTAGTTATCGACGCTCTACTCTGCAGACATGATTTCCCAACGGTATTGATATGTAAATCTCTCAAATATTTGTATATTGATTTCAAAATATTGGCAAAAACTAATACTTACATAAACGTTGTCTTGTTGTCTTTATGAATAATTATCAAACTAATTTTATTTTAGTTTTAATTTCATTTTGTTTTACTGTTATGTAATTAGACATTATAATTTGTAACTTTTAGTTTAATTATTTTTTGTATGCTCATATAATATTATATACAATTAAATACGCCGAAATGACGTAGAAACAGTTGGCCGTCATTAGCCGAAGACTGTTGAAATACACATTTAAACCATCAGACTAACGAACTTCATGCAGTTAACTATTCAAAAATTGAACGATTGCATCCACCAACAAACAGGGAACGTATCTCATACGTTCTCTGCTGTGGCACAAGTTTATCGTAAACTGAAATTAGCAAAGACAAACACCACACACTAACCAATCATCAACTAATATACATGTTCGTATTAACCGTAATGAAAAGTAATGTTAGCCGAGAACTTTCGTGTAAAAGAATTAACTTAGCTGAAAGCTCCTTCATACATTTAACACCACTATTCGGTCTAAAGAAAAATAGTATTCCGTTGTAACCTAAGCGATACTGCTAAACAAAATAACTCATAAGCCAATTTCTTACAGACTGTTAAATAATTTTTACGATTCTTCATAACATAATCACAAAAACCCATTTTTTCTTTCTACGCAACGACAACACTTTGACACCACACTGTTAACATATTGAAATTAAAACGTACGGTAAAATATAACCAATACACTCACACACAATAGCGTGACCGTTATCGTTTACGGGTGCGCGCCTCGGATCGTGGTGAGCCACCATCCTATGCCGATGTCGATGTTGAATTAGATGTAGTCGACCGCAATAACAAGCCGCCAATATGGGATAAGAGCATATACGGTCCAATACATATACGCGAAAATGTCACTGTGGGTACGGTTGTAACATCGGTGAAGGCAAGGTTTGTATATATATAGCGCTCTAACTGTACACAAGCGTCGACAAGCTGCATAACATATGTGTAGATACTACTTAACCAAGTGCTACTTACCTACAACAAAAATAATAATTACCTGTATTTTTAACATTACCACTACGTAAGAAAAAAGCTTGTCGAACTTACTTACAGAACATATACTACTTTACACAAATAAATTTCCTTTTCATACTAACTTTTTAGTAACACTAACTTTAACATACTTTTAAACTGCATATTCTAATGTAATGTTAACTGATACTATTTGCAAGCAACTAACGGCAGCTTTTGCGTGAACGTAAAGGATTTTTTGTAACAAATTCCCAAACTGGGATATTTTTGTTGGTGCTGGCGCCGTACGCTGTGTGCAAAGGCGAACACACCATTATCCATTCGAAACATTGCTACGTGGTGAGCATCTAAAACTGTCACTGTGGTGTAATAACCTTTGCATGGCAGCACTGGCCTGCTTGCCAGCCAGTAACACCAACCCGGCGTTACGTTCACAATGGATTTTTGAATTTTGTCACTGCCTTAAAAAAGCAATAAAGAAAAGATGATTATAAATACGTATAGCATTAAATGCATATTAATTTCACTGCTCTCTCCTTGCTCTCAACGTTGATTCCTCGCTCCAAAGAAATTACAAAAAAATTAAAAAAAAAAAAATAATAAAAAAAAAACAGTTTGTATTGGACACGTGTTTCCCACACATCCTCAAACGAATTGGAAATTCAATAAATTTACGCTACGCCCCGAAATCCAAGTCATAACGTGATGCCGTTTCATCTTACGAATATTGCTTACACGGAAAATTTACACACCACTCATGAAAAAATTATTTTATTTAAAAATGACACATATTTATAACAAATATATCACATTTGAAGGTTATGTTTGGGTTTGGTAAACTAATAGCAGCTAACGGAAAGGTATTATGTGTTTTAGGTGTCTGGAATTTAGCGCTTTTGTATTGAGGAAATGCATATAATCATATTATTTACTATGTTTAGGCTTTTATTAGGGTTTACTTATGCCTAACCAAGCTTCAGGTAACTAATTTGTTTATTGACATTGTTTTAAAGAAAAGTGTTGAAAAACAATGCCATTGAATGCTTTGAACTGTATAAACTCTGTACACATTTTTAGTGTTTTCTAGTTTCATTGGTACCAGTGGCCTAATTTTAAGTGAATATTTACAAAATATGCAATATTCTTACTATGCACAAACGTATTGTGTTCATTTCCTTTTCATAGTTTTGCTTTACACTTATTTTTATTAAAACTCTCCATAATTTAAAAACGCTCTTTTCTTCAATATGCATATGCTAATAACTAGTAAGCAAGTAATTATATTATGGTGTACAAAACATTTTTTAAAAGCGTATTTATTTCTTATAATTTATTCTAATTTTAGTTTGCCTTATTTAGCATAAGAAACTGACGCTAAGTTCTTATATATGCTTAGCGTTTATTAACAGATTTTTCATTTTAATTTTTTCTAAATTTTTTTTTTTAATTTTCATTTTCGCTAATTAAAAAATTTTTATTTGTTTACTTAATTAAAAATTTATGGGCTAGGATCGAGACTAAAACAAAGCGCATTGTTTTGAACGAAAATCAACGAAAATAATTTGCACTGCCTTAGAAAATATAGTAAAAAATTATACATACAATAAAGTTTTTTGCTTTTCACCACTTTGCGTGAAATTTTAATTTTTAACAAAACTTTTTGTAATATTTTTTTTTTATTTTGGAATTTCATGTATATGATTTTTTGGTTTGCAAATTAGCATATAATTCTTATGTACATTATTTATCCGTTCGGTTGTTGGCGCTTTTGATACTTTTTTTGGTTGAAGGTATACTTTTTTTAAGCAATTTACCAACTTAATAACTCAACAACTTTGCTAAAGTTTACAACTTTTATGCAAAAAAATATACATAATTTTTGTATTTTGCCCTCTTTTTTATAATTTCAAAAAACAAACAAATGAAAATCAAATCGTTAAACCATAACCACATTTTTGCGACGCTTCATTCAAAAAAAAAAAAATCATAAACGTTAAAATGAATGCTAAACAATTTTTGAAAACACGATTTGAATCATATGCCAATGTGACACACAACGCGCCTGATATGCTACTGTACGAATTTATATGTGTGTGTAACAATAATCCAAATATATATATATGTAAATGTATATGTATATGTGTGTGTACCATACAGCGTGAAACATATAAATTAGAGGCAATGGCGCAGGACAAAGGCTACCCGCCGCTGTCGCGTACCGTCGAGGTGCAAATCGACGTAGTCGATCGTGCCAATAATCCGCCCGTATGGGACAATACGGTGTATGGGCCGATTTACGTCAAGGAAAATATGCCAGTCGGTGGGAAAGTCGTCTCGATCAAAGCCAGGTCTGTTTGAAAAAAAAAAAAAAAAAATGCAAACACTTTTTTTATGAAATAAACATAGCACTAGAGTTGGTTTTGGAAATTGACAACTAAACTTAATGCTTTTATATATATATATATATAATATATTATTTAGAAAATGTATCTGTTCGTATTCGTATATATACATTAAACGTTTATAATTAATTACTACCATTTAAATTATTTATCTTTTCATAGAGTTTTTTTTTTATTTTTTAAGCTCTTTCGCATTTGTTTGTTGCTAAATTTATAAGTGATGTCTCGTCTAAGTTATACGTGTCTGTAAACTGTTCTATGTCAGCTGCACTTCTTGATCCAAAATCCTTAAAATACTTCCTTTAAGAAATAATTATTTTTTGAACAAATTATCAGCGAATATTGAAGCAAATAGAAGTAATGAATAAATAAAATTAAATTAATAAATTAATTACGCGGACTAATTTTTTTTAGACTGTGACAACTACATATCGAGGGAAAAAACGGTGACAATGCTGCTTAAGCGCAGATTGTCGTCGGTTCGTCTACCGATTGTCCGAGCGAATGGGGTCAGCATAAGATATGTGACGCAAGTCAAATAGCTGGGGCTGGCCATAAGTGAAAGAACGTGTTTTACTCCACACATGGCGAATGTGAAGGAGCGACTGCAGGCGACCGTAGGCAAAATACGACGCATTTTGAGGAGTGTTTGGGGTCTCGGACGGTCTATGGAATGACTGGAGTTCCGACGATGATGTGCAGAACGAGGGGTATCTAGCGAGCAGGAGGCTTCTAGATGATAGGGTTAGGTGTAGGTGGCAAGAACGTTGGGATAATAGTCCTAACGGCCGAGTGACCTACGAGAACATTCGGGACGCTGGGTTTATTGAGGATAATCCAGACTTCAGATTTTGTCTGAGTCTGAGTTGTTTGCTCATGGAGCATGGGCCTCTGAATGCAAATTTACATCAGAGGCATCTATCTGATAGGTCGGGTTGTTTTTGTGTGGCGGTGGTCGAGGATTGGGTGCATATATAAACAGAATGCCCGATGTACTCGGACATTAGGGATCTGGGTGGTATGGGATTAGCTGGGCTGATTAATGATTATATGTTAGTGGTGTGATCTCCACTAGTCGGAATACCGAACAGTTAGCGCCGTTTGCGCGTGAGTTGTTTAAGCTTCGAAGACGTTTAGCTGAGAATTAGAGTTAGATTTCGTATGAGTGGTGTGTGTATGGGTCCAACCTCTGACCACCAGTCCAGAGCTGTATGGAAGCTCAACTGGTAGTAGCTTCGGCCGCGAGGTCTGATCGGAGACTTAATTATGGTACCAGAGGGAGCAGGAGTCCTTGGAGTTCGCTCCAACCTGCTCATGCGGACTGGCCCCTCGGGGAAATGCCTAGCATTCTCAGGGCGCTGATAAATTCATTGATTTGATCCGCGGTGCTTTTGAGCGCCGTGGGGTAAGGCTGTCGTCAGCAAGTACCCACGTTAAACACACCGGACATTGTGACAACGATGACAACGACAATGAAGAAAAGAGACGTGGCGAGTATATCGTTAAGGGCGATACTGACAGTGAGAGCGAAACTTACAGTAAGATTGACATTTAGAGAACAGTTACTACAGACTAATAACAAATTGACAGGAGACCGATTACTTTTGTATCATTAATATATTTTCATTAAAAACGATTAAAAAAGTTTATTTTTGAATCATTAATATATTTTCATTTATGGCTTGACAGTTGATCACCATATTCTAAACATATTTTACTGATAATTTGGATCGAAAAATACTTGAATATCTCCCCGCCCCTCCATGTCCTCTTAATTCCATTCATAGTATACCCATTTATCATAAACCCTTAACCCGCACCCGCGCACTTTTCATCCAAACACTTCACCTTCAACACACTCATGCCTCCGAAGCACCCAGCACCAAGCACAAGCACTGTCAAGCACAAAAATCAACAATAAGCAACCACATTAAGCACACTACTCACTATTTATGTATATATGTATATGCGAGAATAGAATATGTGCCCTTCTAGTTTACATTAGGCGTTTAAGTATTTGCACAGCCGTTGGAAATTTGCATAAGCACACCAACGCAACCCACCAACAAGCATGTACACACACACACACATTCACATGAGCCACGCATTAGTTACATGCAACTGCTTTGACATATTTATGCGCACAAATACCTATCTTTATAAGTATATATATATACCTATGTAGGTAACTATGCATTTAAACAAAATTATAACTTATTATACATCATTGTTTACATTATGCCCCACACACACCTTCGTTTTCTTTTTCATCAGCGCATTAATTGCAGAAACGCATACGCCCACGTGTTTCCTTGCTTTAGTAGCATACTTATGCCCCCAATAGCTAAGTACCACGCCTACCTCATGTGGCCGTTGAATACAGCGCTAATGACACTTTTTCCTTCCATTCGTTTGCTGACTTTTTATACTTAACTACCTTGCATCTTTGTTTACCCGCCGCCCCACGCAACCCCGCACTTTTCACGTTCACTTCTTCAGGCCAATATTAAAGCTCTTAACTCTTAATTAATTAAAGAGGCAATGAGATATGAGCACTGCTAAGCTCGGCAACGCGGTGAGGCCACATACATCTACATATGCTTGTATGAGTACATGTGGCAACATATTCAGTAATTTCACTCATAAATATGTATAACATTTAAATGGTTTTTATTTATTTTTAAAAAGTGAAAATATACTGCGCACATTTGCACTTTCGCCCGAACTGCGTCTGCGGTGAAAAACTTTTTTAATTTAAACATGAATAGAGATAGCTTTGGTTATACACGATGTTGCAGCAACAGATGTGCGTAGCAGCATACTCGTACAAAGGATGAGTAAATTGTCGCTGTAGTATATTTTGGGTGAAAGTACATACCTAAATATATATATAAATTTATTTATGTACATACATATATGATGAGAATGATAGATAGTGAAAATGTGTAGTATGCTCGCAAAAATATTTTGCATAAAAGTTTTCACAGTGTAGAATCTCCGACTTACACAAATGATTACTAATGTTAATGGCTTTTCGCACAGGAGTTAGATGAAAACGCTAATCTAAATCGATATACCATACAAAATCTGAATTTCCTATATTAATTTGTTATCGAATACAAATCCAGATGAAACCAAAATGCAACTGTGCGGGTTTTGTAAATTTGGGCATGTTTATTGATAAAATATCAATTAGCAAACGAAAAACAGCTGATGTTTAATCGAGCTTATGGCTAATCGACAAGCTGGCCGTATGAAAAACAGAATCAGGTTTCTCAAATATAATCTTAATGTACTAAATTAATTTGACTGTGCGAAAAAGCTATTACTTTTGAGAGAAGTCTGATCCCTTCGATAGCGGGGCGTCAAACGATTTTAATGAGGTTAGTTAATAAAGATTCTAACAAAATAAAAGCCTAGCATTTTTGCACTCTTAGCTTGAAGTTTAATAAAATAGCCCTACTGAAATTAAATAATGATATATTTTTGTAACGCACTTATTTTCACATTGATCTCCTAATTTTTTGATCATTTAATTTTCATTGATTTGTGACACAGGTTTATGAACATAATATTCTGATATATTTAAATGAAGTGGGGTTTTCCATGTTTTCGTATGGTACATATTTAATCTGCCTTATACGAGCGTCGGATAACACCCAGCAAACTACGCCATATTTTATCTCGCTTTTTTGACATTTATCTTCAGTAAGGTTTGCCATTTCATAATAGAAGGATATACGATCCAACAAAGAGTCGAAATTATTAAAATTTACTACCGAACTTCGGAGTCAGTTGTCGCAACTTTAAAAGGTACATACCAGAGAACTGCAACGAGTAATAAATTTTTGTTCATAATCGGGTATTGATCCGTTACTCTGTCTGATTCTGTCAGTTCGGTTCATGTACACGAATCGAATCATTTGTCTTTAAATCAGCGATAAAGAACAACTTTGAATCACTATCGATCAGCTTATACATACATGATTTGTTTGTGAACGTTCGCATCAGCAGAAAATATCCGAAGTGATTTACTCATGCTTCAATGATTGAAATGATCGACAGCGTTCGGCTTGTACATCATCACCTAAACACTGATTTACTCGTGTACTTCTATTCTATTTCAAATAAATATATGCATACATATTGATACATATGTGAAATGTATAATGGAAACTTCATCGAATACATACATACAAGAATTTCCATTGTATACGCATCGAAAATTTGGAACATGCACACATTTTCAAAGCTGATCGATTTTTTGACAATTTCAGCAGAAAAATGTTATTGTGCTGTACTCGTAGATTTACTCGTAGTTTACCCGTAGTTTCACATCGATTCAAACAATCGTCGCAACGCTAAGAACTGACATGATACGATTTGAACCGAAGTCAGCCATACCGTTTATTCGATCGTGATTGCCGAAGAACAAATTGTTCGCGATGCATCAAATCAGTTGACGCTGGCGGGTACTCGAATTGATCAACAATTTGATCTATGTTGAACTAAATTGATTTGATTGTGTTTTTGACACGAGTGTTTGTTCTGTTTTAATCATACTCGTTGCAACTCTCTGCTACATACATATATAAACGTGAATTAGTCTCTAAGTTTTTGAGATATCGATTTAAAATTTTTCACATATCCTTTCCTCCCCAAGAAGCTACTCATCTGTCGGAACCACCTATATCGAACAACTATAGCATATAGCTGCCATACAAACTGTTCCTTTAAAATCATGTCCTTGTAAGGAAAACTTTTTTATTTGTGAAGATTTATTTATGAAACTAAGCACGGGTAATTATTTAAGGCTAGGGTATAATCTGCGCCTACCTTTGTTCAGATCGGATCACTATAGCATATATCTGCCATACAAAATGACCGATTAAAATTAAGTTCTTGTATGGCATCCTTTGAATTTCTTGAAGAAATTTAAAGCTTCGGTGCTACCGAATTTATTGTTTTTTGTTGTTTTAGTTTAAAGCTATGTTTTCCTAATAGACTCCTTATTTACTTCCAAAAATATATTACTAGTAACAAACTTTACTTCTAAGCAGACACGACTACGAAAAGCACAAGCACCAGCATCCTCACTTAATAACCAAATGCTCGACTATCGGCAAATATTCGTTTAAGCTACTAGTCTGTACTCACTAAAATCTAATATTAACCGCACTAAAATGCTATGAATAGCAAGTAGGTAGCTCTAAGCATGCACAACGAAAGCGCCGCACAAAATTTCCTGTAATAGCACTCAAATAAGTTTTGTTTATTTAATCATTTTTGAAAAGTTTACATTTTCTTTTTGTAAGAAAAAAATTGAAGATAAAAATTCTGAAGCTGTATTTCGAAGTAATATAGTTACAGCTATTGCTCACAAACTATTTATGTGAAATTTAGTAGAGGAACAGCTAGCACTTACGTATTTAATAGTGACAAGTGTATATTGTTCATATAGTTAAGAGAGTGGTGAGGAGAATAAGTGCATAAAATAAAATTTAAAAAATTGAAATTTTAGAAATTTTTTTAATGTGATAAGTTTAATAAATGTTAAGCAAACTATTTTTATGACAGTCATTTATGAACGAATGATTATGTACAACTGTGTGTGTACGCTGACGGGGCTTTTACTGCTTAGTGGTTGGATTCAGGGCGTTTAACGTAAGTGCATAGTTGCACGCTCACATGAAAATGTAGTTATGTAACACACTTACATAATAATAGCGCACACTTTCCCTGATAAAACATACTTATGGGCGCACATCACGGCAAAAGCCGTACCAACCGCGCGCGGAGGTCATACAAAGCCATTAGAAACCAAAAAAAAGAGAAGACAACAAAACAGTCATTAAGTGCTACTTCTTCACACGTTTTTTCGCCTAGGCACACTGCAACGGAAATATGAGTGTGCGGTGATTTTTCCGTTTGTCTGTGAATGCAGCGGATGCGCTGGGAAGTGATGCCTTCCTTTCAGGCGATGCTCGCCCAGCTGTGTGTGTGTGTGTGTGGGTGGAGATGGCGCGTTTGATATTTCGCTTGCATTTGATTTTTTTTTTTTTTTATTTTGCGCCTTTTGTTTTCACTTTTCTCTCTTTAAACAAAAAATTTGAAATTTTCATTTTCTGTTTTTGTATACGTGGCATGCACTGGCTCCGCTATTGTTGTCTGTGCATCTGCGGATGCTGACGCTAGGCATATCCGTGGCATTTTCTTTTACTCTTTTACAACATTAAGCGCACTATACCTTGTGGCATGCAACAATAGCTGGGTGGAAAAAGGCTCAATAGCGGCAAAGACTACTTATGAAAATATTATTACGACTATTATCATGACACGTCGGTGATCTCTATGCCGCAAGAGTATACCCGCGATGTTCACTGCTAACAACAGAAACGTTACCGCGAAATGTGCACGGTACTTTCGCTCTTACAGCGCACACTTGCGTATTCCTTTGTGTATACACAATATTTAACGGTGTTAATAAATGTTAACATCGTTTTGCCCCACAGTCAACATCGTGTTTACTTGCTATTATCATAATGCGCCTTGTATTACATACACATCTACACATGTTGTGTGAGTTAGTATGTTTGTGTACACATACACTCAATTCTTTTCATTGCACTTTTCCTCATACACAACAACGACATCCATTTATCGGCGTTATTGCATCAGCTTCGAAGAGAAAAATGCACTGCTAAATAAATCAGCCAAATATGAGCAAACAAAAAGGGCGTTTTATAAGCAATGATATATAAAATTATATTGACAGTGTAGACAGGATATCTGAGACCCCATCAATTGCATAGATTCGCCATAAATGAACTGAAAACATACACAATATGAAACCTATCGACAGAAGAAGAAACCAAAGTATTAAGTTAGGTTTGATAAATAGATTGATTTTTCGTGAGTCCAAAAACCGTTCTATTTGGACAGCTAGAGAAACTTGCCCGTTAATTTCCAGAACTCCTAGGTATGGCTCAAAATGACCGTCGCATAGAGACAAAGCATCTGGAGGCTGCCATAAAGTTATTAGCGGGCTCAGCCAGGTTCGCAGAAAGTACGGCAACCGAAATGCTTCAAGCTTAGTCTGGCGAACGCTGGACAGTATAGCCGAAAGGTTCTTCTTCAAAACATTTGTGACAAGCTGGGAACTTCAAAATCTTTAGCCTCATCACGTGAATGCCAATGGAACGGTATACAGTTAGAACGTATATCATTGCGATGATGTAAACTTTGCTAAGAGCTAATAGTTCAATGGTCTTTTTTGCTCTAATCTGAGCCAGAAGGGGATACTAAACCTGCTGGTTTCTGACCAGAGTTTGCTGAACTCGCGCGAGGCCCAGTAATTCAGCGATCGAATGCACGAAGACAGGGAACATGGAAATGGAGTATGGGTGCTTTGCTTTGCGAGATCAGCGGCTTTACATTTTCAGATACCCAAACAAGTTTTATATGGAATTAAATTGATGGTACCGCTTGTGCGGTTATGCACTCCTTACTAGCGTTGAGCTCACAGTTTCAAAGTCTGTAGAGCAACTTTGTTATAGCAGTGGATGCATATCTCCCTAAAAGAAGCCAAACCAAAGTTTTGATCGGTCAAACTGTGAAAAAGGCACAATATTCTAACCTAACCGGTAGCTCCAAACTTTACATGATACTGAGATGATGTACTACTTACTAGTTCCACTTTTAGGAAAGAAAGAATTGGGTAATATGGCAAAGCTTTAAGCTCCAAAAACTTGATTAAGCGTATTCGGCAGAAAGCCAGTGCCTAGATCATGCAATGAAGTTGATGAAGCGTTAGAAAAGTACCTCTTCCACATTCAGCCTGTTCAAAACAGATGTTTGCTCCTACAATAATCTTTGATTTGAGCAGCATAACTCCAACTGAACTATAGGTCGACGAATATTGGGTTCAAAAATTCTGAAAACAGCATATGGGCCACTAAAGCATAAATATTCAAAAATAAACTATGTCATGTGCCTTTGCAAACAAGAGCCGAACGCAAAAGTGTCGACCAGTTCACATATTGAATTCACATTTTGAAACAGGTGGTAGCACGATACTCCCCACTCAAAGCTCACTAAATAAGAAACACATATCTACATGCCCCATGAGGCTCCACAACATTTTATAATATTGTCCGGTAGTTGCATCTGCCATAGTGTGCGAGCACAGCAACTCTCTGCTATGTTATGCGCTTTTTGCGTGACTACACAGTTGAAATTGTATGCATTAATATATTTGCCAACCAACTCTTTAAAAACTTATATGCCGGCAAGCGTAATTTCAAGGGGTGAACAATAATAATGTTTATGGTTGCTGTTGTTCTGCTCGTATGCGCATGTTGCACAATACTCGTATGAGTTGAAGTTCCCACACCTTTACATACCTACCGAAATTGCACATACGCACATATTTATTGCAATACTGTGATCTAGCCACAGGCAACACATCGGCATGCGACATGTCGCTGCTCAAATTCCATTGCTCCAATTGCGCTCGACAGGCGTATAGAGATTGTGTGCCCAGTATGGCAATACGCAGCTTCCAATACAGTCTATGTTTGTGCACCCCTGCACAGGAATATTTGTCGGTTCTTGTGCTCAGCGCGATATATTGCGGACTGTTGCGGCGTAATGCTATACTCCTTAACTTGTGAGCGAAAGAGGTCACACGCTCCAGGGCAGATTGCGCACTTGCTCAAATATTTGCGCCTTAAATGCTATATTGAACGTGTGTCTATGTGTATTAGTGGGTGGATGCCCAGAGCATAATGCACTAATATGTGGTGAAGAGCACGCGTGTCGCAATTGGCGATGCATAAGTTAGATAAGGTATATTTTAAATGCCACCACACAATTTAAAGAAGTTGCAGTTTTATAATGGCACATGAATATAGACACATACTGTAGGGGATTCGAGGGTTTTGAAATCTCAAAAAATCGTTTTTATTTAAATTTGTATTTTCAAATATTCTCCCAAGGTTTCAACGCAATTCCATTAAAAGTACTGGATATAAAACATTTGGGAGAGCGAGCCACTAGACCGGTCGGCTACTTTAATTTTTATTCGTGCTTTTCTCGAAACAACATTTTCAAAGTGGGTGGTCACGATTTCTCAGAGACATCGGAAATGATCTTATTGAAAGGTTTATAAATGTATCCCTGTCGACGGGATTGAATCTGAAAAATAGCATTGCATACTTCTGTACTATGTACTAAATCTATTCTCAAAAATCTCCTTTTAACATTAAATTTCAATTGAGGAAGAATAAATGAAGACCTTACTAAATAGCTAGATTAGAAACAATCTCAAAAATAAATTTTGAAAATTAGTTGTGAAAAGCATTTGTATGAAGTCGAAAATCCAATTGAACAATTTTAAATATTTTTTGTTTCATGTTTTCCAATTTTTTTTAATGTGCTTTAATGTAGGGTAAGTGAGTTGCGGTTCTACAATATTAATTTATATTTTTATTTATTTGTTTGAAAAGTGTTATGTGAACGTGTTGAGTTTGAGTGAGACTGAATGCTAACAAATAGTTCATACGCTATCCTCTCGCATAATACATACGTACCTGCATATAAATTATAATATCTAGCAGCCAATATTTCAGTGTAGGACAAAAACTTTTCTAATTAAATGATTGAAAGTTTATGAGCGCATGAACAGAGAAAAAGTTAGTTCAAATTACCATATACCATAATTTTATTTGAACTAGGTATTTGTAGCGTAAGCCACCAGCCATAATACACGATACAAAGCAGTATTAAAACGAAGTATTTTGAGAAAATCATTAAAAAATATTTAATTAAAATTACTCTTAGTGAAATGAGTGTGTCGGTTACATACGAATTGTTAGTAGGTTATTAATTGATACAAATAGCTGTAAATTAGCGCAAAACATTATGCAAAAACACACGCAAATTCCACGTAGCATACTTACAAACACACACACCACGTCCAAACGTTACTATTGGCAAACATCGGTATTCCGAAACATGAACATCGATACCCACTAACTAACCAAAACTCGTATTGCATATGTATACTCGTATAACTAGCGGTATTTTTTCATATACAGTAACATTTATTTACGAACCGAATTTCATACACAGTTGATAGTTAATTACAAATTGTATTGGAGAATTGCAAAAATGTGCAACGAAAGCCATTTCACCGAAAAGTACATATAAATTACAAAGTATATAAATAGCCAACAGTAACCTCATCATAAAACATCCTACAAATACACAACTCATAAAGTCTCATCGCGTCACCTGCAAAAAAGTAAAAAAAAGTTCGCAAAATTGAACAACACTTGCGCAAATGTGTACTTGTTGTAGGTATAACCCATCCAGGTATTATACAACTTATCCTATCACCCACGCGTCCAGCATATTTCCACTACAACCAGCTAGCTTTTACTTTCATAAATCCCTACTCCCTAGCTGCTTTTTATGAAATTCCTCGTTCATGCCGATTTATTTTCGCTATTTTGTATTCAATTTAATGCGGCATTTAATTTTTTGCGCGGCTATAAGTGAAAAAATGTCACTCTCACGTGTCGCACGCGCTGCTCGCCATTATGTTTTCGCTTCATTTTATTTCCATATATTTTCCTCCTGCCATTTTTGTGAGCGTACAGTGAAAAAGTGAACAACTGATTTGCCTTTTTCCAACGCAAGCAAAAGAACAACTGTCATTTTTGCCACGTTTTCATTCGAAAATTGTATCCTCAAACCCAACCCGAATACCTACCTACCTTGTGCTTAATGACATTTAATATGGCAATACCGTTTTTTGATGCCATTTCATAATTATTCTTTTTTGCTTTTGAGAAAATCATCGAATTCTTGTGTTAAACATTATAAAAACTTTTTTTTTCTACAGATAATTGTGTTTCACAAATTTAGCGCAATGGCGTCGTTGAATCATGATTTATACTTGTTTTTGTAATTTTCACTTTTTCTTTTAGCACTTTCTCATAGTAACAGAAACGTTTTTTCTTGAATTATGCGTCATAAATAATTTTTGTATTTTGTTATGTCGCATGTGCACATATATACAAATAACTGTAATTTTTATATAAATAATATAAAATAATTTTTAAGAAGTATTAGTCCTTAACACTTTTAATACTTACTTCCTAATTTACTAATTTTTAATTATTACGGTTATTTTGAAACACGTGCAGATATTTGGACCTAACTATTATAATCTCGAGTCAAACTCAATCATATTGGAAAACATAATACTTTAATTATTGAAATCAAGTGGTTCTATTTATACGTAAATCTATAAACTTACAAAGTTTCTCGAAAAAAATAATTTTAATAAACTTAAATCGTAAATATTTAAACCTCTTTTTCTGAAAGAAAAATAAAATCGCGTCAACTGAAACATTTTTTGAAACTGTTACTAAATTAATAAAAATAAATTAATTAATTAACATAAATTGAACCGAATTCAGCATTCCTTTAATTTTCACACGCCAGTTACTCGCTTTTCAGATTTTGCCAAATATTTGCACGTCTTAAATTTACAAAACACTTGTCGTTAAACTGTTTGAAATATGACGAAATGTTCCCAAATTTGATTTTTGAAAACCACACACAGTTCACTTATCTTAATTATAATACCCACACACCACGTTTGGTCATATTTCAAATAACTGATCTGAAAATAGTTCGCCTAGTTTAAAACATGACTTCTAACTTTTTATACTGGCTGTTTCAAGTTTTCTAATGTGTATACATATTCCTTTACTCGCTTTGTTTCGTCGTCTGCATTCGCAGTTCGGGTATTGAAGGCAATCCGACTGTGTTTTATCGCCTAATGCCCGGGTCCACCGCACAGACCAATAAATTTCATACGTTCTACTTACAACAAAGACCGGATAATGGGGATACATGGGCCGATATAAAGGTGAATCATCCGCTGGATTATGAAAGCATAAAGGAGTATAATTTGACGATACGTGTGGAGGTGAGTAGAAGTTAATAATTTATATTAATTAAGTGTGAGTGAGTTAAAACAAAAAAGTTCTACAAACTAAATATTGTAAATATCATAAAAAGAAACTTTAAGCACCTTAAGCACCGTAGTGCTGTGATCTATTATGCAAATTTTACCAAGTAATGAAATGTATTATAAAGGTGATCCATTTTCCGGTTCCCTACTTTTTTTTAAAGAAAGAAGACAGAAACTTTAAATTTAATGTGAAATGTTTATTATTATTCAAGGCCTGTATCGAAGCGGGATTGTCCGCAGGGAAAAGTCTAACGGTGGGATATCACACGATCAATCGACCGGCCAAAAACGTGAAATAATCTGCTCACCGAAGTGTTCTCTCAATGAATACATTGATTGTTGGGATGTGTTTGGAAGTGTCGGCTTCTTGTTGAAACCAAACGTCTCTATTGACGGTTACGTTCTCACCGGTATAATTTTTTAAGAAATATGGAACGATAATTTCACCGGCCCACAAACCACATCAAACCGTTGTTTTTTTCTGGATAAAATGACAGCACTTGAATCTATTTAGGCTGCTCATCGTCCTAAATGGGGCAATATTGCTGGTGTGCAAACCCATTAAGCCAGAAATCAGCCCTATGGCTTAACAAAATTTAAGCACAAAAAAGTCGGATCTTCTTGGAACTTTTTAAGAGCCCAAAAAGCCCAAAGAACGATTTGATGTCGCTTGGGGAAGTGGAGCTGCTTCAATTCTTGCACAAGCTGTATTTTGCTTGCTTTCAGTTTAATATCTCGACTTAAGATCCGCCAAGTTTTTCCATACGTCAATCCAAGTTGTTGCAAACGGGGTCGAATCGATTCTCCACAGTTTTCATGTACACTCTCATCGTGCGCCTCCATCAAAAGTAACCTGCTCAGTATTCCTTCGAATTGTTCATTGTACAATGCTATGGAATAACATCGATTTGCCTGGCCCAATAGGATTTAATTAAGACTCAGGGTTCTCAAATTGTATTCATGTCTTCTAGGGAGGCATTACATATGTATATTGCATTGCAATTCCAAAATGTAGAGGACTCAAAGCGTTTAAAACTTCAATTCCAACTGTCTCTCTCATAGAGTACAGCTTCTTTGCTACAATCAACTAGGGTACTTGATCATGCGTTAGTTCCTAAAAAAATTAAATAATTTTGTACAAAATTTTATTATTTTTTTAATTATATCTTCAAGATATTTTTCTGCAATGTTTTAGCTCTGACAAATTATAAATATTGTAAGGAATTTACTTAACATAATTGAGAGGGAATGCATAAAAGTGATTGCTCTTGCAATATTTATTTATTCCAAGCCAAGTAAAGTATGAAGGAGGTTTTGCCCCAAAATTCAATCGAAAACTAACCTCAGACTCCGCTCTAAAATGCAAATATTAATTAATTCTATTTATGCTTGAAAATAAATAAACAAACGTGCATTCCTCCATTTGCACTAACTGTATATGCGAATTCCGCAAAAGCCGAAATATTTAATTGATTTGGAATATTTCTTAAAAATGCCAACTATGATCTATTATATCGCTTTATTTGCACTTATTATTACACTGGCATAGATGTGTTTATTTGCAAAGGCATACTTATATGTACATTTGTTGCACAAAATATGTAAGCAATATATTGCAATTAGTAAAGGAAAACATTTGCTTTTTCCTACTAAAGACACATATGCAGATTTATAAGTGACAGCTGTAGTGACATCAATGCTGGCACAACAAACGGAAATGATATTAAATATTTGATAAACAATTTGAAGAGACTTGTCGGCGCAGTTGCAACAAATATGTATGGCACGTCTGTGTGCGTCCGTTATGTGGCTAATTGCTAAGAGAAATGCAACCACAGACATTTTCGGTAAATATGTAGTGTTGTATGTTCAGTAGGTATTTGCCACATTTATTTGTTATTACCATGCAAAGCACTCTTGTTCTTGCTGCTCCAATACATTCGAGTGCAAAGTGAAGCAAAAGTAAATTTCGCTTAAGGCTGGCGAGCAAACACTTGCATAATTCATATCCACCTACGAATTAAAGCAAATATTGCATATGTTCAATAAAAGTTGTGAGTTTTAAATCATATTTGCATTTCATGTCTCAGCTAAGCTCAATAACTGTTTGCAGAATATGCAAGTATATTTCTCTCTCTTTATATATGTATTTACATATGTACATATGTATATATTTCTCTTATATTTATATCTATACAAACTATCATTAGGACAAATACCTTCAAGCGTTTAATGTGCATAGTGTCTTTTTGCCGCATAAACCTTTGTGAGGGACTTGGTTTTACGCCTGAAATGCTTAGACAAATAATTCATTTATTAATAGGCGGATTTTAGTACAATCAATTTCAATACAAATAGGCACTACATATGTGTACTTATTAAAGGTTTAGTTTTGCAATACTGTTTGTATTTCATAATGCCGGCATGTTGAAAAATTATTCGAGATTCCTAAAGTTGTTTGCTATTTGCTTACATTTAAATTAAATTTAGTGGAGCCTAACGAAGAAATACTTATGTAAGGAATCAGTTAAGTTTTTCGAAAATTCGTAATTTTTTTTTAGAATGCATTGATGCACATACATACATATAATTCATATTTATTAAATATTGCAAATAATCAATAAATATCTGTAAATAGTATACCAAAAGTGCTGATTTATTTTAAGTATTAATAATACAAACCTAAAAATGTTTTTATTGAACTTTCTATGGTAAGTTTATTGCCAAAATTTATTAATTTCTTCCAATATTTTGAATTTCCTTAATACTGTTAGAATGAAAAATACATAAATATCACACAGAAATTACAGGAGCAACTTATTATACCCTGAACAGGATGTACTAGGTTTGTCACGAACTTTGTAACACCCAGAAGGAAAAGTCAAAGGTTCTTAAAAATGTACATATAAATGATCAACATATTGAGCTGAGTTGTTTAAGATATAGTCGTCTGCCTGTGTATACGCGAACTAGTTTCTCAGTGTACGATATACCGATCTGATATTTTGAGTCTCTCCTTCTCTTCCCAAGTAAAAATTTGGCATAGAGTAATGTCCAAGGCAACGGTGCAATCGCCAAAGAAATTGTTAAAACCGATGCTCTTTATAGCTTTAGCTGCCATACAAACCAAAAATCAAAATCAAGTTCCTATAAAGACTGTTTTATATTTATGAAAGGTAATATAGCTTCAGTACAACCGAAGTTAACGTTTTTCTTGATTCATAAGGAGGGACTTTTGGCTAATGGTCCAATTTCAATTCATTTAAATATAAATTAAATGTACAACTGATAGTAATAAAGGGTGTCAAATATCTTCTGCTTTTTTGCTCTTTATTCAATGCTTTATAAAAAGTGTTACAATGATTGGTTTAGAAAGCAACTTCATAATACTCCCCTCATAGAACCACCACTCCTTATTTGCGAAGAACTCGGATAGCCACTTTTCACATGCTTCTTTTGTGTTGAACTTTACACCAACAAGTCAAGGGCGTTCGCCATGAGCAGGAACAGGTGATAATCACTTGGCGCTATGTCCGGCCTATGTGGTAGATGTGATAGAACCTCCCATCCGAGCTCAAGTAGCTTATAACGAGTCATCAAGGAAGTGTGTGCTCTGGCGTTATCCCGGTGGAACACTACTCCCTTCCGGTTGGCCAATTCTGGACGCTTCTGGTCGATTGTCTGCTTCAAGCGGTCCAGTTGTTCGCAGTAGATGGTAGAATTAAGCGTCTGGCCAGCTCATAGTGGATGAGTCTCTTCCAATACCACCAAACACACAGAAAAACCTTCCTGGCCGTCAATCCCGGTTTGGCCACTGTTTGGGATGATTCACCGGCCTTCGACTACGACCGTTTTCGCTTGATATTGTCGTATGTGATCCATTTTTCGTTGCCAGTCACCATCCGTTTCAAAAATGGGTTGAGTTAGTTCCGTTTCAGCAGCATATCGCAGGCGTTGATTCGGTTCAAAAGGCCTTTTTTGTAGATGGTTTAAAATGGTTTGGTTACTAACTCCCATCTTCTGGGCGAGAGATATCACGACTGTCTAACTTGATGTTTTCCATGATTTGATAGGTATTCGTCGTCACAGGTCTTCCGCCGGCTGGCTTATCCATGGTGTCGTTTTCACCCGCGTAGATCCAAGACTCATCGCCAGTAATAATACGACATCCTGGTAGTTGGAAAGCAAATGATTTTGGAAGCAATCGTGCTTTTACTTTTCTTAGGTCCAAAACATCTTTCAAAATGGTTTTTACTGGTCCTTCCTATATTTCAACGATGCCAGTAACATCTCTGACTCTAGTAGATTATTAAGCACCTATCCCTTTACTTTATTGACTTATTGATCATCAGTTGATGTTGATGGTCGTACTGGACACTTGCTCGTGACAAACAATTATCGCGGAATACAGTTTATGTACTTCAGATAGAAAAGCGAACTCTAAATAAAACATTAATGATTATCTTGAAGTGACATTTGGCACAGGATTTCGACGAATGAGTTTTCTCCTGAAATTGAAATTAAAAAGTCTTACTATTTTTTGCCCACAGTATACATATACATATGTGTATAGAGTAAATACACTTTACCAGTTTTTGTGCAGTTACATTTGTTAATAGCTACAAACGAAAGCATAAAAATAACATTAATTTGATCCAATTGAATATTTGAAAGAATAAAACTTAGATAGCGGTTGAAAGCAATTATTGCCATAAGTTCTGTTTGCTAATAAAATTGGTCGGCGGCTCACTGAGAGAAATCTATTTAGAATTGACTAATTGAACACTTGTCAAATGCAGTCTATCTATTGTATTTTAGATGAATTCTTGTTTTAGCAGAGTATTTATTAGTTTATAGTTTAACAGCATATTTACAGCAGCGAAAAAATTCCTGTGAATGTGTGTGTTGAAGTGTAATTTCGGTGAGTTTAACAAAAAATTGTTTTTTTCAATCGCTATACACTACAAGTATACATATATAATGTCTTGTAAATGCTACTAAATAGCTTCAGATTTTATATATTGCCCAAAAGCCATGTTCCTTTTTTTGTAAAAGTTAAAACGCAAAAACTGTTGACAATTTTTTACACTTGTACAGGACTCTGAATTGATTGCAAACGCTTACTGTATTAATAGATGGCAAATTAAGTGCAATAACGCTCAATAAATTTTAAAATTTAACTTGCACAAATGGCTTTATCCACCGGTATTTGACTGGTTAAATGGTTTAATCACTATTAAAAATTTTTCGGAATTGTATTAAAAAAAATAAAAACATCTGAAAACGATTGCATTCAATTTAATAGCAATATATTTAGAATTGGAGCAAATTAATTAAATTTAGTATTGAAAGTGATGTACTCATTGAAGTTTCTGGTTTACATATACATATATAACTTGACATTAGAACATAGAATTTAAATGTTATTTGCTTTTAAGATTTTTAAAAGTGAAGCAAATCTTGCTATTGATTGTCTCAATAAAAACCATATTCGACCGCGAGAATAAACCCGTAGTTTCATTACCTCGAAAACGTGTATCAGTTTGAAACACCAGATGGAATAAAGTTCCTTTAAACTTAGTTACGCTTGCGGCAAATATTACCACTTTATACCGCTTTATACCATTATTACCACTAAAGCCCACCAGACGTAATACAGTTATGCCAATAATTTTACAGTCTTCGTAACATTTTCAATAAGCACCTTTTGGGACGGCCTTACGCTCCTACAGCGAATTTTGTTTTTTCTGTTAGATCGACTGAAAATGGGTTCCATGGTGAAGCAAGTTCAGTCTGGGGGACAATAAAAAATCTCACGGAATAAAATTTGGTGAATATAGTGTTTGACTGAAGTTGTTCATTGCGTTTTCGGCTTTAAATTCGATTACAATCGAAAAAAAGAATTCAACCCTATCGGGACGAGTCGAGCAAGAACTTCACAGACTCGAGAGAGATGTGGAGCTCTCTTGCCAACTCTATAACACTTGACTAACGATTTTCAAGCACCACATCTTCTTCTATATACATTAGTTCAAGCGACGGTCCAAGTTCGTCCAGAACGAGGCATGCCTTCAACGATCTCTCAATCGTCTTTGAAGGCTTGGTACCACTCGTAGGTTTGTGTTTTGGACAAAACTGAATTGGCGTAAGTCTTTTCCAACATTTGGAATGATTTTCAACACGTAATTTGGCTGGAAATACAGAATTTCTCACATATTTTTCGTTCGATATTTTTATCCATAGTAAAAATACCAACACACTACTGAGGTGTAAACAAACTGGTTGACAAAGCGCGCCCATATTTGGCATATTAATTAAGGACAGTCCTACCAACTCAGCACACTACATATTTTTGAAATATCATTTAGCAGAGGCATTTTTTTTACAATTTCCGAGTGCTTTTTTGTACCAATGTATATTATCTTCCGTCTTATGCGAGAATTTTCTTTGCTAGTGTCTAAAAATCCCTAAATCTTTTCAGGATTATTCCTCGCAAATAATCTTTTAAATACCTTCTCCGAAGTTTTCATGACAAAGGCTTAAGCAAGATATATTAGCTACACGTCGAACCCAAAGCAATACAAATTTTAATGGCCTTTGTTTTCATCCTTTTGTTTTCATGACTCTTATGTAAAATATACATTATGCGTGGCTAACGGCTATTGCTTAAAAATAGTATTCATATTTGGTGTGTTATGAGTTACTACCCTCTCTTAAAGATTTCCGGTGTTCCTTCGGAAAAAAGATGCGCTCTCGTTGGCAGGATAACTGTGTTTTAGTTAAACCTTAACTTATAACTTGAAAAAAAAACCTAAAATTTTTGACAGATATTTTTACAAAAAAATTAAAATGTCTGACTTTTTTCAAATAGTTTTAATCGAAAAATAATCTTTCGTGAATATCTTCAAGAATTGTATCTCAAAAACCTGTGTAAGATTTCATGAAGATCGACTGAGTCGTTCTTGAGAAATCTTGCCAACCGATTTCAAAAAACAGTTTCGAGAAAAACGCGTTTAAAGTCGGCGCACTTAGCCTAGCTAGCCTCGAGCGCACAAGTTCCCAAGGCTGTATTTCCGAAACTATTACTCGGATCAACTTGAAAATTTGAAAATAGACATTCCAGAGATGTTGTAGAATTTAATAAGATAATGTAAAAAATATTCGATTTTTTAAACCCGTAAATTTATGTAACCCCTTAATACACACTTAGTAAAATCATTTACTTCTATTTGAAAAATTCTATTAGTGTAATGGATTTGAATGCCATATGATCTCAAATAAAATTGGGATATAAGAATCAAGTCCTATTATAAAAAAATAATTAACGGTGTCTTACAAAAGAAAACTTTTTTTCATATCGAATTCGGTTTTGACTGCATTTTAATACAATATGTACGTCAATCAATTTTCATGTTCTTTCATATGCAAATTGAAGTTTTGTTTTCCATAAATACAAATAAGCTCTGCATAAATATTTTTTTAAGTAAATGTCAGCTATTTTTGCATATGATAAGTATGCCAGCAAAAACAATGCCTGCGCAATTATTTCAATATTCCAGCGCGTAGGCGCATTGTTCCAGTTTTAATTAACTTTATAATGACAGCGAGTTACTGTACGTAATGAGTTATTGCCTCATATCAACTAGCATATTTATTAATTTTGTCGCTTTTGCATAATGAAAACAAAATTTTTCTGATTACGCTTTGTTTTTGTATTTTTTCTGTGTGCATTTCAGAATAATGGCGCCCAACAATTGGCATCCGAGGCGACCGTCTACATTATGCTCGAGGATGTTAACGACGAGATACCATTGTTTACGGAGCGTGAACAGGAGACCGTGCTGGAAGGTGAACCCATTGGCACGAAAGTGACGCAAGTGAATGCCATTGACAAGGATGGCACATTTCCAAATAATCAGGTAAACAAAATGGAGTACCGTTAGGTAAATTTAGTGAATCACATACTTGCAAGTAAAACAAAGAGTACACGAAAGAAATGGTATGCGGAAATTTTTGCTCCTGTTTGCGCCAGCGGAGTGCATGAGGAGCAAGCGGTGGTCTGCATTACGGTATGTGTAGCGCATGCAGCAGTGCAGTCAAGTGTGAGAGCGTTTGATAAGCGCCTGCCAGACATACGGCTCATTATTAAGCTGGATGGCAGTATGCAAATCGTCCAACATTGTTCACTGTGGCGGCCCAATATTCCAAAAATGCTTATCTTCTTTTCAAAAATTTCTTATCAAACCCCTTTCGCGCTTTGCGCTTACGGCGAAGAGCGTCGCAAAGAGAAAAACAAATCATGCTATAATTAAAATTCTGTGTTTATTACGGCGTGGTAAATGGGATCATCTGGGTGGGAAAGTAGAAAGCGCGTAACGCGAGAGAGAGAAAGGATAAAATATTGTGTTAAAGTTGGCGAGCTTGCGTCGGTCAAGCGCAACTAAATTAGCAAATGAGTGTCGAAATCAGTTAAGTGGAATGAATGCTGCACAAAGTTTACGCGTGTAAGGCGCTAGCATGAGCCATTCCGCAAAGGCGTTGACTTGGAAACTGAAAAAATTCTGTGTATAGGTAGAAAGAAAAATGGATTTGGCGTGGGAGAGTTCGCGGCGGAAAAAGTATGTTGTAATTACAATATGCTTTACGAAATAAAAAATCGCTTATGGGCATGCGACTGTAAGTTTCTTCAAAAAAAATTAAGAAAAATTTCAATATCCAGCTTTTTGTGAAGTCAGTACCTCATGCAAATAATGGTTTTGCCAGCGCCGCTCTCTTAACTCTACCACAGCTGGTTAATTTGCTTTGGGCTTATGCTCTCATCTGCTCACATTTTCACGCTAATAAATGTCCGAAAGCATTACGTGCGATGTCAAAAAAGGAGCCTGAAAATATATAAGAAAGTTGCGCGACCAACCGCAGGCAAAGGAAACACTGGAAAATGCTTCCTATGAAGTGGTGTTAGTAGGTGTGTGAGCATGCCTTCTTTTACACCGCTTTCGCTTGGCTATCTGCGATCCTCTGTAAATAGTGGCTTTATGTATTACGGCTAAAACATCTACATATATTTGCCGTCATTTTTACCGTACTTGCCCTACCTTAGGCCACGTGAAATTAGTTATATATGGCTGTGTTGAAAGCTACAAAGCATAAAACGAAATATTTAAAATTTATATGCACATTCCCTTGCTGAACGAAATGTCTAAACTATTTAATGCTTTCACTTATTTGATGTCTTACCTGAAAGAAATAGTAGATTTGACTTACAAAGCGCTTTCTTGGAAATGTGCCAGGGCTGCGTGAATTCTCATTTGTAGCACTTTACCCTCACTTTTAACCATTTAGCAAAGTATCCAAGAGAGCTTTTGAAAATATTATATTTTTAATCTTCACAAACTCCTTCTAATACATGCTTGAACATTCTCTAATATGTTTGCATATTTTCTCAATAGAATAGATTAGTATCGTTTTTAGCCGAAAGTGTTCAAAATTTTTACTTTATATTTACAACATAATAAGACTTTGTTCATAATTTTTACATTCTTAAATTCTTCTCAAAGTAAACCCCTTTGCCCTGAAAACACTTTTGTGTTTTAGGTATCAATACTATCCCAAATTGAAGATTTTAATTCAAATTAAGAAGGTTTTATGAAGTAAAACAATATGTTGGAAGGAAAACTGTATTCTTGAAAATAGTTTCGAGAAGATTACACTTAAAAACAAGGTATGGAGATATCATTAGACAATACCCAAATGAAGTGTAAAAAATTGCAAAACTTGTCCAATTATAATTTTTTCGGGATGCAATGGTGACTCACAACGCATACTTTGCTTATTGACGAAGCCATTCAGCTAGAAATGAGCCTCATCGCTGAAGATGATTTTTCGATGAAAGTCCGAATCATTTTCAAGTTGTTCCTAAGCCCAATTCACAAACATATGACGAATCTGGTGGTCTAGCAGCTTCAGTTCGTGCATCAATTTGATATTCTAAGTATGTAGGCCACGATCATGTCGCAAAATTCGCCACAACGATGTCACAGAAATGTCCAACGCTTGAGAACGAAATGTGAGAGACTGATTTGGGTCTTCTTCAATTGATGCGCTAGCGGCAGCAATATTCTCGACACTTCTTTGTGTCACTGGCACAGGAACATTTTGTAATGTGCCTGTGGATTCAATTTTTTCCACTAGACACTCAATTTTTGATCTGACAGATCTGACGATCTTAAAGTTGAGATCGCTGACTCCGAATTTTGGCAGTAAATTTTAATAATTTCGACTCGTTGTTGGATCGTATAACTTTCCATGATGAAATATCAAACCTTACTGAAGTGAAATATCAAGAGGGCAGCAAAAGACAGCAGTTTGCCGTTAGAATCGGTATACTTTTGCAGTGCCCCTAGTGAAAAGTCCAATAATAATCTCAAATTTGTTGAAATTTACACACTTATTACATTAATATACAAGGAAAAAGTACGCTACGAAACACTTGAGAAACGACTTTGAACTCTTATACTTAACTCTTAATATAAAAGTTTGAAATAATATTAAGCTCCCTCATGCTGACAATACTTTATTTGCCTTTGTGTTCCACAGGTCTATTACTACATTGTCGACTCACCGCGCAACGAAGGCAAAGAATTCTTCGAAATCAACCTACAAAGTGGCGAAATCTTCACCAAAACCGTATTCGACAGAGAGAAGAAAGGCGCCTATGCGCTGGAGGTGGAAGCACGTGATGGCGCGCCCTCGGCACGACCCAACAGCAATGGACAACCCAATTCAGGTTAGTAACTATGCACCAGCCGTTAGTTAGCACTTGTGCATTTCATTTGGAACCTGAGCTGAGCGCGCGCATTTAGCGCGCCAATTATTCAGATTTACAAGTTGTGATTTACAAAATTATATGCGCAAAAGTTGCAGCAGTCGAAACAGATGTACGCCGTTATCAACATCAACAACTTAAATCAACAGCTGCCGCAATTGCCGGCATGGATAAGTTGTGAAAGAATAACAACAAGAACAGCGTTCGAGTAAAAGTTTCTTTGTGAATTTTATTTCACGAAACTTTTTCATATGCAAATGCAAGTGGCGTCATTTTTGGGCAAATAACATGCTGCATTTACAAATTCGCTACCACTTGCGTAGTTGTTGGCGACAGCAGCGCGGAGTGCAACCGGAGTGATGGCTTGGCAAAAGTTCTCATTTTAGCATTCAATGCTTTTTCTTGGTGCGCAGTGTTTGAGTAAGAAGTGCCAACAGCGTTGCATTTAAAGTGGATTAAAATAACACTACTTAAAATGACACTTTTTCGACAGTTACCGTTACGTTTTGAATTATTACTTTCGGCACAAATTGAAATCGGCTGTATTATATACTTAGTATAACACCCCCGAACACTTGGTTGGCAGCCACACAGTGGCTTAACGCAATGGACTGCTGCAGCTTGAGTCGCAGTGTCGCCATAAATCAGACTTAGCCCTCGCAGCTCAGCTTTTAGCACGTCATATGCTTATTAGTTCATTCAGCCGTGCGCATGCGCGTTTGTGTGTGCGCGCGAGTTGTGCAAATGTTACCTCAATCTATGAAGTGTTTACCGGCGCAACGCCACCAGCATGTGAGCACAGTATTTTTTGGCATAAACCAGCCGCTGCAACCGCATTCCTTCAGCTATTCGCTTTGCGCGCTGTTTTCGATTGGCATTTCGCAAATTCGTTTACCTTTTGAGTGCTGCCAATTTTCGGTTTTGGCATTGAAATCACCGCACACGCGTTGTCAATATTCCTTTTTTTTAACTTAATTCACAGTCAGCGCCGCAGTGACAGCAAAGGGAGCTTTGAGTGCCGCACAAACACACACGCAAGCACATTGGTGGTGCATTTGCAGTATGTCATTGGTTGCTTTGGCTATTTAGTGCATTAGTGTATACTGCATGGCGAAGTAATTCGTGGCATTTCGTATGTGTGTGTGTGGTTTGTGTCTCTGTCAGTTTGCTCGCTTATCTGTCTGCCTTCCTGTCTATGGCTCGCCGTTGCGCTCGCTGGTATTTGCATTCGCATTTGCAATCCATGCAAATTCTCCTTACTTCATTTGTATGCTTGTATGTGTGTGTGTGTTTGACGCATGTGTATGTGTGTAGCTATGCACTTAGGTTGTTGCTATTTTGCATTGCAAAATGCTAATCTTATTTTTATTTGGTGTTTATGCATTCACCTTCGCAGTATACTCGCCGCCCTTCAGCGCCCATGTACATTTTTTCCGACGCCTTGAAATGTTCTAAACGAATGCCAGTGTTGACATACTTTTTAGCACTTTTGCACTTAAAAATAAAAAACTTCTACTGACCAAGCAAAAAATAATAATAAATTATGGTGGCTGCCCTTGGCAAGTATATCAGTATTTTATCGTAGAACAAATTAGTTTAAAGGTTTTTGGACACCCCTGTTCTCTAATAAAATCAACACGAAATCGATAGAAACGATTCTTATTAAACGTTATATACGAATATATATATATGTATGTGCTTATCCATTTATGCGTGTATATAAGACAAACTGGAAAAAACATGGTTTTGGAGCCAAGAAAAATTTTTATGGCAAAAAAGGGCGTTAGGAATCGAAATACGATTGGTGTTTTACTACAAAATAGGCCAAATCCTTGGTGAGTTCTCTTCAGCGGCCATTCCTTTTAGGCCTCTGAGAACAGACACGACGAATAGGGCGAATTCTTAAGCAATACAATATGTGCTTGTGCGATATTATAACTCGACCTGAGCCTAGCAAAGCATCAATGGCATCCGAAAAGTGCACAGTACTACCACAGCGCTTAGCGTCATAAACACTCAGATACTTCGTGGCCTTAACCAGAAACCACCCTGTGAGAGAACGAGCTTCGCTCCCTCCAGGACTGAAGAGGTGGACAAGGAACTACCTGAGCGGTCATCAATCATCAGTACTATTTCGAGGTAAAAACTTAAAACTGAGAAATATTAAAGAAGGGGTTCCGGAGGGTGGTGTCCTCTTCCCGCTCTTGTTTAATATTTAAATCTCGAAACTCCCACAGTCACCAGAGGGAATTTCTCTCACCTCGTACGCTGATGATTGCACGATATTGACGTCAGGGAATGGATATGAATATCTCCGACCTTTCTCGCTTCCCTGCCTTACGAATCTTAACACTCTCTTTATTTTGATATTGCAGTCGATGGAATCAAGATTCCGACTGTCAATAATCCTATAATTTTCGGTGTGACTTTTGATATGTAATCGGCATTGGATGCAGTGAAACGCAGACGACAAAGCTCCAAACTTGTCAGAATACTGCACTGCGAACAAACACAGGATGCCTCTTGATGTCTCTTATTGAACACCTACTTAGTGAGGCTCGTATGCTCCCACTTAATAAGCATTATGGTCTCCTCTCGAAGCGGTTCCTGCTGGGGTGCTTTCGCAGAAATCATCCTTGCAGTCATTTGCTTGGAGCGGAACCGCCTCTTTGGAACATCAAGAGGTCAATCCTCAACTACGTCGACGACATCAAATAATACTTCGACCAGACTTCGGACGCAGCTAACATCCGACAAGCACTGGCTACCATTCACAGAGAAGCTAACATTTTTATTTATTACTTTACCCATTTAACCAAAACTGAGCTTCATCACTGAAAAAACTTTTTTGTCAAAATTGGCATCGATAGATATCTCGTTTTGGACCCATTCATCGAACAGCGTTCTAATCACCAGTGGAAAATTCATTTCTCTCGACAAGTTACTTTCCACTTTGATAAAAGCTCTTCCATAAAATGGCACTTCGCTTAAATTTCTATTAGTTTATGTTTTCGGATTACAGAATGTATGGTATACACTTAAACGCTAACAAATGACTACTTTCACGCAATGCAAATCCGATTACATTAAGTTTCTATTGATTACTCTGCGTATGCAAAATGTAAGAGGCGGCAAAAAGGACTCGGGCCAAAGCACAGCCATATTTGTTATGCATAACTCCGTTACGTGACGGTTGATTTGGTACTAGCATTGCCTACTTTTGGTAGATTTTAAAAATAATCAAATAATTCTTCTATGGAGCCTTGCAATAGGCGCACAAATGCGTTGCCTGACAAAAAGTTTTTTACTATTTCAATGGCATGACTACAGCACACATACATACGCATACATGCAAAGCATTATTATGGCCATTGCTTTTACATTCTCAAACTTGTAGCTCAACAATTGCTTGCTTGGTGTTGTGTTTATTTTTTGTGTGTACATTTTACAGCAACAAATCACAGCTGCCTGTCCTGCACGTTATACACTATGTGAGTGTATGTATAGTGAATTCAATTCGATATACATATGTACATACAATTGGGCGCTAGCGAACGTTCAGCATGCGGAACCAACTGTTAGGCGTTTCGGGCGATGGCCCATAAAACAGCAAATAATATTTTCTTTTGCGCCCTTTCAGTTGACTTTTAGGCTAAAAAGTGGTTAACTTGTATACACAGCCTGTCGGCTCTAAGGGGTTCAAAGGTGCGTCGGCTAGCAGCAGCTGGCTGGTATGAGACAGTAAACGGAATTTTAGATGTTATCTCTGGTACGTGCTGCATTTATTGCTTGCATACTTTTGGGCTTATGTGCTTGTGTGGCCGTCGCCTGTGCACGTCGGTCAGCCGAAAGCTTCAGTGACTGATAGTCACATCGTTTGTGTACACTACGAACTAATAAAAACACATATTTCAGGAAATAATATTTTTGGGTTGTGCTCGTAAAGCATACCGATGGCCATTTAATGAGCCAAAGTTCAGCAATCAAGCAGAAAACGAAAAAAAAAAAATATTTTAAAAGCAAAGGCAGGCAAAATTTCGTTTTTAATGGCTAAATTTAATGCTCTTTAGTAGCATATATCATTATCTTAGTGTACTCTGAACTTCTGAAATTTCATTTCGCTCATTAACCTGCGTTGTATACTACAGGAAATGCATGCTATAGCCACAGTTATGTACGAATTATCAGTGCCTTGTATGTATATAAGGGAAATTTCACAAGCTCCAATACGTTTTAAATTTGGCTGCTGTATTTTATCTTCATCTGCCCTTTCCATCCATAAGCTCAATTGCCCTATTTGTATGCACTTTCTCATCAAACAACGAATTTTTATTTTTTTCCTTATATCGATTACCACTGCTGCCTACTTATCTGCGCTACGTGTGCTTGTTGCCTTTATTCACCCAACAACACATCATAAATTTCAATACAAACAAGAAAATACATATGTACATATGAGTGTGCTGCCGAAATCCTATGTTTTTTGATGAGCTGCCACGACACCCGACCTCAGGCTACTTGCGCGCTAACTGTTGTGTTGCGACAAGCTTTGTTATTGCATGTTGTTTTTGTTGTCTGCTAACTGTTGGCCGTTGGCAAAATTTGTTTCTTCCAGCCACTACTCCAGCGATTTTTGCAAGCACTCCTTTCGCTCATGGCTCTTTATATCTGTCGTGAATGGGCCTGTGTTTAGTGGGAAAAGTTTATTATGCCGCTCACATGAAATAAGAACTTCCTAATTTCTAGGGCGGAAGTAAGTACTCATAAAAATTTGCTCATAAAAACATTATTGCTGCTGTTGTTGTTGCTATTGTTGCGTTTACAATATGATATAGCCCAACAGTTTTTTTTTTTTTTTTTGGCTAGATAGCTAAGCATAATACATTCCATTGCTATGTTTGCGCACAGACTCACACTCTCAAGCACATATGTACCATCTATGAATGTGTGTGTGTGCGTGTAGTCGTGCCCTTTGGCCGCGAATGTGTTCAAGTGTACACACATTATTTTGTGTTTGGCAAGTGTGTGAAAAGTGCCATATTTGTTGTAGTGTTAACGTTGTTGGTTTTCTAATACACATACTAGATGGTGTTAAATTTATTTTATTGCCCTTACACTCCTTTCGCATTCATATTGCACTTATATATTGTATGTATGTATGTATGTATGTATGTGTATGTGTGAGTATATTAAAACCTATAAGTTGGCGATGCTAAAATGCCTTTCAGCAGTTGTGGGTAATCGTTTTGTAGACACACTTGTATATATTTACTTTCATATATTTACATATATACTTATCATTTTAAGGTATTTCATAACATACTATATATACATGCATATGCATTGGTATACATACAATGTCAATAATTATGCATGCTAATAAAAAATAAGTTCCATATCAGATGATTTCTTCGACATTTCAACAGTACGTGGTAAGGTAATAATTGTTATCAAGGTTTAATAACAGTCCCATAACCTAATCTCGCTACAAAAGTCATGACAATTTTATTTTTATGAACTAGTGTCCCTCCTCCCATATGTATTAAGAAGTTATGCTCACCTTTTTATACTAGGGAGAAGCATCGAAAGCCAGAGTGCGGAACTATAATTCCTAAACCTAACCTACCCCAACTCAAGACTCTCCCACGGTACCACTAGATAAGCTATTACTTCGTGGGAGTGGAGAAGATTCTACGTCTCTTCTACGGATGAACTGACACCGATTCTGCTGTAACTGTCTTAATTTAGACATGATGGAAGTTACTGCTTCGCGAATAGCTTTTCACTTATCAGAGGACTGGCAAGTGCAGTCAAATTCTCCACCATTAAACTATCACGTAGCGCAGTTTCGAAACCCAGGTCAATGAAAAAACACGTATTGAGAGTATTTTTTTAAGATATCGTCGTGTATGACATCATTTTGTAATTTGTATAGATCGCTTCTAAAGCAACCATGCCGCTTAATATATAGGTCAGGTGGAAATCCAGGTCCCCTTGTTGTCTAGTTATACACGTATGGATGTCAGGTATTAATCTGTGGGTCCACCGTCCTTTGGTTGAGGTTTGCCACCGTTGTTTCCTTCTCTCCTCTCTTTATTTGATTTCTGTAATTGGCGTTGATAGCTCATATAATCTCGTAAATTCGTCTCCCTGGATGTCTACGAGCGGCATACTAGCTAGTACTTCAGCTGCTTCGCTGGATATTGTTCGGAAAGCACTTGTTACTCTTATGTATTGCTGTGAGTCTATGCACCATATTTCTTGGTCTGGCAAACAATTTTATGTCTAGTGCCTGTATCCATAGTGTAGTTGCATATAGTATTACTGAGCTCATCGTTTTTGCGATCAGAAGTTGATGGCTAGAGTGCACACAGCCTCTATTTCTTGATAAGGCATTGTAAATCTTATTTTTTTATTTGATGTGTATACCAAGTGCTCCTTGTATTTTAATTTGGAGTTCAATATTACCCCCAAATACTTAACTGTGGCTGTGAAGTAATCGCACACTCTGCTATAGTGAGTGATATTTCTTCCTCTCTTGTAAGTCTAATAAAATGTGTATCTTTTGAAATTTTTTGTAAAGAAGAATTTGATTAGATAAACCTGTATAGCATATTAAATAATTTTACTATTTGTATTTCATATCTTGGTAATATTGAGTTCCTTTGCTTCTATGAATAATGTCCTGAAGGTTCTTATGGTATATTGAGAAAGCGCTTTTACAGTTTGAAGAGTTATTTACATTTAGTTTAAACATATTGTTTTGATTATCTACAAATTTACCCGATCTACCAAATTGTCAGACCTAAATATATATTCAAGCTTCTGCAAAAATTTGATTTTAGCATATATTTGTCTTTATTCACAATTTTCCAAAACCAAACCACAGAACTTTGCTTGGCGATTTTCTGACTCAGCCAAAGCAAATGAAACAAAATATACAATTTATCTTTTTATTGAAAATTTGTTTTTTTTTTGTTTTTTAAAGCAATAAACTGAAAGGAAGCGAAAATATAAATGTTTTAAATCACACCCACATAATTTCCATGAGTCGTGCCTACAAATTGCTTACTTTGGGAGCTGAAAAGGGAAACATAATACTTAAAATTTCACAGCGGAAAGTTAGAGTGCGAAATGAGCTAACTAAACAGTTCTATACTAACAGAAAATGATAATAAATCCAATATAAGTGATTTTCTAAAACTATTTTAATACATAAAACTGCCTAACTATTTTCTAACATAAATACACTTTTATATAAGTACTTTACGCTAAGATGGCAAACAAATTATAACAAATTGCCTAAAAGCGCCACTCATCTATGCAACAGTTGCAAGCATTTATTAATAAAGCATATTTTTGTCTGAGATTCCAAAGTAGCAAATATTTGCACTTGCATACGCATATTTACATCAATATGCCAAGTAATTTTCCACTAGTGCCATTGCAGCCACCACTTTATAAGATATATGCTTTCTGCTCAACTGCTTGGTGTCTGAGTGCAAGTTACACTTGCACTTGCACTTATGTGCACATCAAATATGGCAAAATCATGGACATGACACAATTCACCCACACACACTACTCACATACTACACTTACACACATATACATACATAGCGGGTAAACAAACGTATGTGGCAACTAAAGCGTGTATGGCAATATTTGCTGGGTACAAGCATTGAAGCAATACAGCCAATCGAAAGGAAGTGCCTCAAGACAGCAATGTCACATCGATCATACGGCTGCCGTTGCATGCATGACATAGTAGTTTTATGTGGATTGAGGCAAATCGACAGTTGAGTGGTGAAAAGTACAAACTAAGTGCAAGCGAAGTAGTTATGCAGCTAAATGATGGGCGTTGTGGTACAACAGAGCGTATGAGTGATGTATGTGCCAATGACGATAGGCTACATGTATGGACGTATAAACAGACACACATATATTTAGCTATGCTCGTACTCGTATCGAGGTAGTGATTGCTTTTACCAGATTTATGGCTTTTAATCGTTTCTGATGAAATACATATTTAATAGCATGAGCTTCAGTTCTTAAGACGAGAACAATTGAGTATAGTACAAGTATATCTAATGAATTCCACATGAATATTTGCTGTAATATTGAAACCATTTAAGTAAAATTAAATTCCATGTAATTTGCTGAAATTCGAAATTTATTTCATTTATTTACTAATTAAAGCTAGTTGTACATGAGATGACATAGAATTAAATTAAACTACTTTTGTACACCCAACTTCTAAATGTTAAATTGTAGATGACTTTATAAAAATTGGTAGTAATAATGAGTTTCTATTATATATGCTTTTTATTAATTTTTTAAATTTGTATATGTATATAAAAAATATATAGAGAAGCATAAGAAGCATAGAAAACACATTTTTGTCCAACAAATATTTAAAATTGGGTAAAAAAAATCCATAACAGAACCATTTTATACAGCATGTTATTTACATAAATTTGGGTGGCAAAATTCTGGATCAAAATATGTTGCATTTCGAACATAACTTTGTCTCGAAATTTTGTAGCAAGAATAAGTCATTCTAAACTATTCTAGTTTGACAAATTTTAACATTTCAGTTTTACTGTTGTCTGACGAGATTGTAAAGAAGAAGGGAAGCATTTCTATTTATATGCTCTAAAATACATGACTAGAGCTTGATTAACATTTAGTGCATTTCGAACATAACTTTTATTCCCCTTTAAGGTGCTATACTTCTGTGAGTTTAACAGCTGTTAAAATTAAATAAAATAACGGAGGAGTATGCGCAATTCCCCAACTCGAAGTTCGAAATATGTGTTTGTCGAACTCCCCATTTCGAGTTGCAGCCAAAAAGGAGAAACCGTTGCCTCTGTTATTCATATATGGCGAATACTTACTTTATTTGCTGAAAAATGTTGCTGTTAGTTGGCTTTTAACAGAAGTGCTGCAAATAACAGCATGCTAACTAAAATTAACATAAAACACAAATGGAAAGCCAAAAAGGAGAAACTGTTACCTTTGTTATTCACATATGCTTACCTCCTTTGTTGAAAAATGTAAATTTTAATTTTCTTTTAACAGAAGTGCTGCAAATAACAGCATGCTAACTCAACTTAACATAAAGTATAGCATAGTTACGGAGAACTGAAAGCCGCACTTACATATCAATTAACACCCATTCTTATATAGATAAATGGTTTTCTTTTTCGAATAACTGTTTTGTTCTCAAACTTTTTCCCAACTCTCTCCACTAAATCGGAGTAGTGTACCTAACAGTATAGGAACATGTTAACATCCTTTTCTCAGCTAAATAAGTTCTCTCAGTACTGTAAAATTTTCGGTCGCTCATATTTTCTTCGTATTGTGGAATATATTCGGTATTCACTCAACACAGCTCTCACAATACACAGTAAACTCACGCTCGACAAATTTCGAAAATTTTCCATAACCGAATGTAGGGCAGCAACAAACAATCCTGAATTGTTTATCCAAAACAAACGACGAGCTATCTCTTCGTTTTAGAAAATACCCAAAAAAGCAAACCAAACATTTGCGAATGCCGTTCGTCGGCGTTTCAACGTATTTAAAGGCAAAGCAAATATGAATTTATCACATTTTTATTTTCTATCTGGTATTAGCATGCCACACGCGTCAATATTTACTATTGTACATATGTATGCTAATATATAATATTTGCTTGCTTATATGCACAGTCTCACATGATTTTGAGTAAATAAATTTAACATATACATATGTATGTATATGAACGTCTAAATTCTTTAATAAATTTTATAGTTTTTCAGCTTTTTTATAAATTTAAATATTAGTTTTAATTGTGAGTAGTCGCAGTATTTTAAACCCGTCATATCTGCCATATTTAAAATTCAAGCATTAAGCATTTTGTTGTTGTTGTTGTGCATAAAAATGCTTTCACAAATGTATCTCAATTTGTCTCTGTAGTATAATAAGCACAAGCAATCGTGGCAAATATGCGTGCATTGATAAAAATCTTAATATTCTATAGCAAACCGAAATGACACACATGAGATTTGTGCTACAAAAATATTAAAATCAATACAATGCCAGCGATAATGGGAGAATGAGCACGAATAAGCATGGAAAATATTGCCAATGCGTGTTATTAACCGTTATTGTGGCATTTGGCAGGTATAAGCAGACGCATATGTCCATATGTATATATGTATATAATAATATGAAAATATGGGTATTCATTGGTAGGCGGACATCGGGAATATTCACAATTTTTGGGCTAACTTCAGCTGGCCAAACTCATTTTAACTAAGCAGTAATTCAAACGAGAGATCGTTCAGTAGGATGTCCAGAGTCTAAATTATACATGAGCGTTGACATTTAAATACTATATATTACAAACTCAAAAAAAATGAAGAGGTAAATTGTAAGATAATTTCTTCATCAGCAAAATTACGCTCCTCATCAAACACAAATTATTATTTTTAAGTAGTCAGCACATTTCGAAGAGCTTGCTTGTTGTAAATAGTGGAAAGCTTACTGTGGTGCACAATTTGCAATTCAAAGCCTAAATCAAAGTGTTCGCCAAATTTGCAGGTGCAAGAAAATTTTCTTCGTTACATAAATTATTGCCCTCCAGAAACTGGGCTTTCCACTTACTCTGCGCGTATCTCCCTCTCTGCCTGTTAGACTACCTAGCGCATTACAAATGAGCCATATGGAAGGAAGTTCCAATTGCAGCTTCGCGCTAGCTTAGCAACTGGCAATCCACTAGCTATACACATGTATGTACGCTAAGCTTCGATTTCAAGCTAGCGTTTGACATTTAAAGTTATCGCAGACGCTTGTGTTTTCGGTTTGTATGAGCGCGGTCGGCGGTGTCGTGATTTATACCTTGATTGCGTTGCAGTGCAGCCAGGCAACCGGCCACTGACCACTCGGCGTCTTGTTGCTATCAAAGGCCAAATAAATTACTAGGCGACAGCAAACACGCTCACAGCTGCCCAAGTGTTTGCCTTGACTTACGCAGAATGCTCGGCCTCTGCAAATGCCGTGACACACGGACTCGGTGGCTGCGTGGCTCGCACTAATTCCAGATGCATGAATTGAAACAAAATCAAATCAGTCTTTCTGTGTTCTTGTTGTTCTTGTATCACCGTAAGGCAGTTTGTCGTCCACAGAGCATTGTTGGTTTTGTGGCCGTTTGCCGCACCACAGAGTTTCTGAGATAAAAATGCGGAGACAAACGTGAAAAATTGCAGTAAAAGCAGAAGATGAAGCAGCAGCGGCAGCAGCAGCAAAAGAAACATTGTCCAGAGGCTACTTTGCAACAAAAAAGAGGAATTCGGTGCAGTGTTTAAGTGCGCTCTATTTTACCATTGTTGTTGGTGTGCTTTGTTGCCGGGGTGAGGTGGCCATAAAGTTTTTAATTGCAGTGCAGATTATGTGTGGTTTCTAGTGTGAATAGCTAGCCGCTGCTGCGGTAAGTGGGCGACGTGCGATGAAAGCTAAGAACTTAGAATTAGTGGAAAGCCAGTGGAAGACTAATGTGCTAGAAATAGCGAATAATTAGTTAGAAGATGGATCTCTTGGCCGTCAGTGTGTGAGGTCCGTTTAAAGTAGCCGCTGTGCAAATTAGTGGGATTTAAGTTAGTGCAGTTGAGAGAAAGCTGCTGTAGGAAAAGCTGTATAAAAGAAAGCGCGAGGAAGCTTCTGAGTATATCAAATTAATATCGTGAAGCTACGTTATTAACTATGTTTAGTGGAGACTAATTTATTGCTTAACTCAACTGAGTTGCTGCGCCAGTTTTTGTATCCTTTGATTCAAATAACTTTTTTTAAAAATATTTATGGAAATGTGGAGTTTCTCTTCATTATATTTCAATTGTATTGTTTATTTTCTTGTATCTATATTATTTTTATATTAATTGCTGCTAATTTTTTGTCCTTACACTTCATTTCTTTGATTGGACTCTCGGAACTACATAGAAGATACATATATTACGTGAAGGTGATCAGTGCTGAAAAGCTGATCTTTGAAGATGTGTGTTTTCTTTCCAAACAAAAAATTATCAAATCTTAAGTCTCACGAAATGTTTGCAAACCGGATTATTTCATTTACATTTAACCAAAAACTGGCTAAAACTTACTTCAAACAAATAAGTGCCGATAATTCTCTACATAATTATGATAAAGAATAAGTATAGGGTGATTTTTTAAGAGCTTGATAACTTTTTAAAAAAAAAAACGCATAAAATTTGCAAAATCTCATCGGTTCTTTATTTGAAACGTTAGATTGGTTCATGACATTTACTTTTTGAAGATAATTTCATTTAAATGTTGACCGCGGCTGCGTCTTAGGTGGTCCATTCGGAAAGTCCAATTTTGGGCAACTTTTTCGAGCATTTCGGCCGGAATAGCCCGAATTTCTTCGGAAATGTTGTCTTCCAAAGCTGGAATAGTTGCTGGCTTATTTCTGTAGACTTTAGACTTGACGTAGCCCCACAAAAAATAGTCTAAAGGCGTTAAATCGCATGATCTTGGTGGCCAACTTACGGGTCCATTTCTTGAGATGAATTGTTGTCCGAAGTTTTCCCTCAAAATGGCCATAGAATCGCGAGCTGTGTGGCATGTAGCGCCATCTTGTTGAAACCACATGTCAACCAAGTTCAGTTCTTCCATTTTTGGCAACAAAAAGTTTGTTAGCATCGAACGATAGCGATCGCCATTCACCGTAACGTTGCGTCCAACAGCATCTTTGAAAAAATACGGTCCAATGATTCCACCAGCGTACAAACCACACCAAACAGTGCATTTTTCGGGATGCATGGGCAGTTCTTGAACGGCTTCTGGTTGCTCTTCACCCCAAATGCGGCAATTTTGCTTATTTACGTAGCCATTCAACCAGAAATGAGCCTCATCGCTGAACAAAATTTGTCGATAAAAACATTTCGAACCGAACACTGATTTTGGTAATAAAATTCAATGATTTGCAAGCGTTGCTCGTTAGTAAGTCTATTCATGATGAAATGTCAAAGCATACTGAGCATCTTTCTCTTTGACACCATGTCTGAAATCCCACGTGATCTGTCAAATACTAATGCATGAAAATCCTAACCTCAAAAAAATCACCCGTTATATTATACTTTAGGATGGTACGGCAGAATCAGAGGTGGATTTTTTTCTAAAGTAGATAGTGGAATGAACTTACAAGTGAATGTTTGTTTTTGATTTGGTTTCCGGTACGAAAATAGTTTGTAGATCTCTCCTTCCGTTTGGTTATATATCGTACGTCAATATGTAACAAAATTAGATAGAAGTATCTTCTGGGGCATTATTTGAATTAGCAAATCGATTCATAGCTCTCCTACGACCCATTATCCCATACTTCAGGTGAAATATAAATATTAAACTCCTTCATTAAATACAAATAGAGCTTTCGTCAGTTACTCGGATAAGCAAAGAACTCCTTTACTTAATCAAGAATGTTCCCTTGGGAAAAACCAAGCTTATCTAAGTCTATCTACTTTCGCTGAGTTAAAAAAGGCTCCGATGAAGTGTTACTGCAAACATGTATAAGAAAAAACTTCGACCGAGTTGTCAAGTAAAAAATACCTTCACATTACTTCAAGTCTAGGTCCGTCTGCTGTCCTTGCTCGTCGCTCACAAACAATGTACATCAGACGACCCTTGCTGCTGACTCGTTTCCCTAATTAAACACTACTTATGAATTAAATTCGTCACGCCTACTCCATTCCCACCCTATTGCTTTTGCAAAAGTGAGAGCAACGACGAAGATGCCACACACATACATGAGTCAGCACCTTACCAATTTGAGAATGGTCAGCGATGAGCGCAAGCGACTGGGGAAAAAGTGAAATTTATTTACAACCGTTTGCCTTACACATTTTCGCCTTTGTTGGGGCTCTACTGCCATAATATAAATGACAGCAGTCAAAAGTTAAAGACGAAGCCGGTGTGCTGATCTCACGGGCGACAGACAGCAAATTCATCAACTGCAATGGAAGAACGGAATGTTTAAGTGAGTAATGTCTAATAGGATGCAAAAAGCGGCAAAACCAGGAAAGCTCCGAAGTGTCCATGAGATTAGAAATGCTGGGCAAAGGCGGGAAATGCGATTAAATATAATGCGCAAATTGTGGAAAGAGACCTCGTACAATTCATTTATCACGTGCAAGAAATACGAATCACTAATGTGCTGTCTAGAAAAACGCTCATAAGGGAAGGGAAAAAAGGTTATAAGAAAGCGGAAAGTTAAAAATGAGGTGTAAGGGATAAACTGAGACATGAAAGTTAATATTTTTATATATATGTACATTTATATATTTTCTTATTTTTCTTTCGTGGGGCTTGCTCTTTTAGATATTCAGTTTCTTAATATATTTTGTCTTTATTTGCTATTTTAAGGAAGTATTCTTGTATAGAGAGGCATGAATTTTAGGTAATTTTTGAAGTGTCGTAAAAAAGGCACTTAAAATTTTTATTTATTATTTATTAATAAGCAATACAAAAATCGTGGAAAAAATCCAAACAATTAAAAACTGAAAAATTTCAAAAATTTACAGCTGATAAAGTTGTGTTGGCACGTTTTCATACCCATGAACTTAACGCTTACAGCAATCACGAAAAAAAGATTATTAGTTTAGAATAATAATGCGATGTCTGGTTCAACGGAAAAGTTGGAAAAAATTTGCTGACCAAATGGAGACTGTCTAAAAAAATTAAATTTTTTTCCACTTTCTGGACCGTTTCGGATTTTTTAAATAATATTATAGTTTTTTTTTTTTTAATTATACATTTGGTGTTATGGATTAATACAGACATAGACTGGGACATAGATTTAAAATTCAAGTGAATCTAATTGGACCTGAGATATCGTGGTTATCGTTTTAAAAAAACAGTTTCGAGAAATTTTTCGCATAAGGTTTTTTCGCAGTCTAAGTCACCGAACCACTTTGAAAGTTAGGTAAGAAAAATAATTATGTCTCCAAAAATAATTTGAAATTTTAAAAATCCTCTTGTATACATATTTATGAATAGTTAAACTTTGAAAATACAAAAAAGTCGATTTTTTTCTGTTTAGACTAGAATTCTCTCTTAAATATGCACTACTTAATTTAAATATTAAAAAAAATATACAGCATCATTATCTTGAAGGCATTCCGCATTTAACACCTTTATACAGAAGCTAATTGACTTATTCCATATTTACGTTGTGTCCTCTATTTTTTTGTCTTAAATATATGTACATTGTACAGACATATATCCCCTATGAATCCTTTCTATATTTTTACTCCAAAAACTACTTTAAGTCCACATGCTATAATGCTACATAGGTATGCATATTCACTACACAAGCGGAAAGGGCTACTCATGTTTTGTGAGATTACCTTCGGCTAGTGATTAATGACGACAATTTAGCTGCCAAGACATTTAGCCAGCTAACCGACAGCAGCCACAAAGACCAAAAAATGTAATATTTTTAGGAATTGAAATATGTACATATATACTAAATATGCCTTCAACTTGCTACTTGAACAGTGAAAAACACTTGGCCTCTGAAGGCTGCTCTCACTGTTGCTTAAATCCGTCATTGTCCACCGAAATCTGAACTTTAGTGGTCAGATCTCTAAGCACACTGCAAGCGCTTGGATATTATCGTTTTCTGTGGCTTTCATGTAATGCCCTTATTCACTTTTCTTGTGCCATTGTAGTCTCTCACTTTTCTCCTACTGTTGCCTGTTTCCTTCTTAAGCTCAACACTGTTGCCATTCGGCCACTTTTTGCGGCTAATTTGGGATAAATTTGCATAAATTCATCATTGTCTCGATTTTTGTGGCTATTAAATTTTATAAGAACTATCTGTGTAACGGCTGGCATATTATTTCAAACATGCTCCCCGAAACCCGCAAATACACCTACAGAGCTTTGAGATCTTTTTAGCATTTTAACTTTTTGTTGATACATTTAACTATGAAGAGATGTGATAATACAAAATCTTGGCAACGGTTGCCGCAAAGAAATACCCGTTTTTACTTGAAATCATGTTATGTATGTGGGAAGCTTGAAATTTTTTGCTTTTGCGCCTGCTGGTAGGCTTCTCATTTTTATTTTTGGCGTTGAACGTCTATGTGCTTTGTCACTCATTGTTGTAGCTTAATTATCTCGAAGTTTACTATTATTTTTTTTTTTTACTTTTGCTTGCTGTTAGTGCGTATTTGCTAAGCTCGGATTTTTTACTTTACTTCAACATGCGCCACGCCTAAGTGCAACGTTGCATGTGACACATGCCTTCCGTATATTTTCCGCACCCGCCCGAACACTTTTGCTTCCTTCCGCTGAAATCTTCATGCCCAGCTCTCACCTGCTTTTTATATATGTATGTGCCTTTATAACGGTACACCTTGATTTTCAAAGCAAACAAATGTGCCTTTGGATGCCTACATTCGCAATCAGTTGTGGTCCCTTTTACGTGTGTTTCGCATGCACTCTCAGCATGCAGCTTTGCGTCTGCGGAAAAAGTCGCACGATTCATGCCCATTTAACGGTAAAACGACCGTGCGTCCATCTCTGTATGTTGGCCACAAAATTCGGTAAGCTCACATTTGCCAATAAAATGCGCCCAAACTCAACGTTTTATGTACATATATGTATGCATGTGTATATGTGTAGGTGTGCGTGGCAGGTACATGCACGTAAATTTCCGCTACCAACTCGCTTACGTGCACATCTGCATATGCTTATGCTCATAAGTTTGCAACTTATAATAGCTCTGCGCTGCGCTGCAAGCACACCAACATACATAACGGCTTTTTTGACATGGCAAACTTTTACCTACGCTCCGTATTTATCACCCACACACATTCGCAGTTTGGCCTTTTTTTGGCAATTTAACGGCTACTTTGCCCATAACATCGCTATGCGCTGCAGTGTTGTGCTGCGATACCGTTAGCCAAATTGTTTGGACATGTTTTTTAATGGCAGCCAACTAACCGGTCAACCAACTTACTCCTACAAAGCCATTTAAAAACGCACACAAACACATGTGCACATATGCGTTTACACAAACAGCAATAAAGTGAAATGAAAATTCATATGCTCTCCATGAGGATACCTATACATATATACATATGCAGCGGTATGTATGGTTATGTTAGCAAATCAGCAATGCATACATACGTACACCAGCATATACATACATGCACACACACACATTAATATATTAGTTAGTTGGTTAACTTTTTTGCGAAAAGTGCAAACACCTGTTTATATTTATATTTATTCTTTCGTCGAATATGCAAATACAGTACTTGTCCAATAAATTACGAACGAAGTAAAAAATAGTTCTAACTTTAATCATTAATAAAAACATAAATATTTGGCTAATTTTAGAAAAAAATTATTTTTTATATGCTATATACATTAAACTTAAATTATTATATTTTTGTATTGAATCATATTCAATATTTTGTCGCCATATATATATATATACATTTTTGTTTTTTTGCTCTCGTTCGTAATTTATTGGACAGGTACTGTACAAAGCTTATTTGCGTATGTGACTTTGTGTATAGACTCATATGTACATTTACAAATTCAAAAGTACGGCATAAAAGCAATTTAAATTTTCACAAACTCTCTGCGGTAAAAAGTGACATGCAAAATGAAATTATAGAAGTATTAATGTAGGCTACATCGGAGTCGAACACTTCTATGCCTATGGAAAAAATATAGTGTTCACCTGCCATACACCCTCTCAGATTTTGACGTTATCGTTAAATTTAAAAAATCCCATTTTTTTGTAGCGGTCGTGGTTAAGGTCGATTTATTATTTTTAACGCACTTATTGTAGTTAGATTAAAAAATGGAAAAATTACTGAAAAATACTAAAAGAGAGTATAAATTTCTTCCAAAAGTTGAGAATGAAATGAGAGTAAAGAAGGCTTACATAGAGCTTATGACATAGGTGAATGTTCTAAGTACCAGGCGAAAATCCATGCACGCTTAATGCGAGTAAAAATGAAGGATGAAGATTTGAAAAAAGTAATATGGTGGAAAATTGGCAAACCAAATACTGGAAACAAGGCGAGCGCCGTAGCATGGATATGGTCAAATCTGCTTAGGCTATATTTCATAAAGTATATGGTATAGTATAAGCGTCAAATTACCCGTGTTGAGGGACAGTGAATGACCAACAGTAAGCAGAGTTATGATTTTTAGTATGTCATATGTTGGAATACTAGTTACAGTTTTACAGTTAACAGTGGATTTTAAGTGTCAAGGTTCATTAAAGTGCAGAAGAAGGGTCTCCCAACACTTATTGTTGTATAATTTTAGTGATTTTTTTGATCGTTTTTTATTTAAGCCAGCATCGTATGTTACACAATCTAATGACCAGCAATATTTGCCGTCATATTTATTTTGTTTTTTCCTTTGAAACATTTTTCGATCGTAGCCATTTTTTTGTGGAAATGATCGCCTTTTTCATTATAGATTATGTGGATACGTATGCAAGAAATTTATTTTTATCGAATTTGATTGATTTTATTGTATAAGTCGCCGACACAACCGAAAATATATGTTAAAAAATATGGGAAATAAGAAACTAATTAACACCTTCACGAATTCAAGTTGGTATTAATTTCATACATTCCGTATCGTTATCTATCCATCTTATGCTTCGCTTGACTGATTTGTGAAATTATTCTGATCAATCGACTTGACCATTATTTTCATTATTTCTTTATCTCTATGGTTATGTATTTATAATATTATTAAAATATAAATTTCGGTTAAAATATTTTCTATAATATTTTTTAGAAATCGTTTCGATATTTTAATAGTTCAGATATTTTAATAGTGTAGTGCTATTCAATGCGGAAGCGAGTTCAACAAATTAGAGATGATTAAAATGATTAGTTTTAGAAAGTCTAACTAACCCAAATTGGTGTCTGTCATGCCTACAAATATTCTTCTTTATATAACTCTTATTAAATTTTTATTAAGTAGCCAAATGGAATCAACACATTCAAGAACTAATTGGTCTTTCAGTACTGTTTACAAGCTTGTCTGCCAAAACCAAAAGCATTCATTACCAATGAGGTTGGTGAATACTTGTTTAATCCTTCTAACAGTATTATGGTACTTTTTAAAGTTTCACTGATAATCCTCCGACCAACTGCATATTTCTGAAAATTACATAAAAACTAGTTCGAGGTATTCTACACAATTTACAAACTAAATACGATATAGCTGGAAAGTCTGTGCATAAGTGTGTTTTGCTTTGCGCCTTCAGCGAATTTGTGTTTTGATTTTTGGTTTCAACTCATTTGTGGAGCGCCAGATTGTTAGACAGTTCGACGTCATATTCAAAATCCCACGTCTTCTCAAACATCTCTTTTGCTCCCTCTACTCGATGTCGTTTCATAGCCAAAATACTATGAAAAATATGTTGAGTCGAATCATGAGAGACGTTGAGATCGCTTATTATCTCCCTGATGTCAACACGACGGTTTTCAAGCGCTGTTTCTTTAACTTTTTCTCTGTTATCATCATTAATAAAGGTTGATGGCCGACTCGAATGGGGCCAGTGTTCTATACTAGAATAAAAATTATAAAATTTAAAAAAATGTTGAAGAAGGTATCTTAGTATATTTCCACGAGTTATAGAACCTTAAATTTTTGAAGCGCATTTGACAAAAAGCAATGTATGTATGTAACATTGCTTGGTAATGTCATTAACTAAGGAAGGGAGAAGCTTTGGTTAAACTGAAAGTTTGAAATTAGGTTTTTGGGAACGAAAGTAAATTATTTAGCAGATGAATAAGTAATTGTTTATAAATTTGGTTTAGAACTCCGAAGTTACTTTTCACGGCAACCAAAAACCCTAATAAACTATAAATCAGCACAAATACTCGTATTTAGTACCGGTACTTCGGAAAATCACTCAAAAACTTTAAACCTAACTAGTTTTCGAGCAGCGCTCTTCAAAAGTTTGCAATAAATATCCGCTTTTATTGACTATATGCATGCCTTTGTTCTCATTTGCCTTTCATTACGCTGAACTTTTATTTAATTTGAGTCTAAACATAAAATGAATAAATCACTAGTTTGGACCGGGTTTTCTTTGGCTACATTTTGCAGCGCGCCCGCAAGGCTGGAACTGAACAACAAATAAAACTCGAATTGCAGCGAATGCACAGCGCGCATGCAAATAAATCAATTTAGAATTTCAAATAATTCCATTTGTTTCACGCTTTCATTTCAATTTAACTCACCACTCTGTCACCGCGCCCAACAACAAATGCGCGAGAGGACGCAAGGCTGATTGTTATTTAGTTAACTTGAATGTATTTAGTTGTCACGATTGTGTGTGTGTATGTGGTTTTGATTGTAACAAAAAACAACACATTTGGGGTAAAATAGTTCACTGCCATTTCGGCTTTTGTGCGTTCTACTTTTTAATTTTGCGTTGATGCAATGATTTTACGGCGCATGGCGGCCTTTTCAAAGGAAAATCAAAATAACAAAATCCAACACACGCCGCTCATGGCCGAAAGCAGGGTGCTGCACACACATAGCAATTGGGGAGAGGTGTGGACGTCAGGGGAGTGTTAACTTTTAATTTGCCAAACAACAACGACAAAACACATCTCAAATGGCTAGCAAATGTTTTGGCCATAGGCCGCTGTAGTTGTTGTAACTTGTACGAGCACGCATGTTGCTGCTGTTGTTTGTGGTTACATATATACAAACATATGTATGTACATACGTATATATGTGTTGCTGGTGTTATATAACATATATTTGACTTTCTACTACGTTTTATTTGCATTGGTTTAAATGCTATAAAAGCCTTTTAGGAATTAATTAAACAGACAGATTACCAACTGCCGACCGCTTCGCTTGGTGACGCTGATGTTCTGATGCCCTGCACTGCACTGCACTGGCCGCTAGCTGCTAGCGCCATTGTTGTCGGCCTGTTGTCGGTCTGTTGTTTGTGGGCTATTTTACTGTTGTTGGCGATTTGCTGTTTACCATTGTCGCGCTGGTGGCCTTGTTGATGGTGCATTAGCACGCCGGAACCGCATCAGGATGTTAACCAATTCAAAGGAGGCACTAAAAAAGCCGTTACAAATAAACATGCATGCGCGCATATGTAAACGTGTCCGAGCCGAAATGATTTTGTTTGAGCCTTCAGCCTCCCCCTCCGCTTGAATGACACATATTTCTCATGGTAATGGCTGTATTTGTGCAGTTCGCAAATTGCTATTCAAATAACTCGAAATGTCTGCCACATATAAAGACACATACGCGTGTTTATTTATTTAAATTTTAGGCTTTTAACTGGAATGTCCTTGTCCTCTTAACTAAATGTGGGCGCAAACACATCATTCGGCGTATTTACATGTGCGCGCGTGGACTCACATGTCTCTGAATTTAGGCCGGGAAGGCGCAATTATTTATTGGCCGCGCATCAAACAAATTTCTCATTTGCATGCTGCTGTGTGTTCGACCATGTCACACTTAGTAACCGCTATTATGGTGAATGAGCACAATTTTACGAGCTACACAGTTGTTTATTAGTCTCAAATTAGCTTCCCGGGAGCGTGTGTACGAATTTGCTAGCCTTGAGTTAAAAAAACAATTATACACATTAAGACAAAAAAGGACCCGAAAATTGTAACTAAATTCCCCGTGTAGTCGGTACACCTCAGTAGCGCGTAGCGATTTTTACAATGGATAAAAATATGGAATAAAGGAATCAAATTTTGTATTTCAAACCTAATTTTGTGTCCACATTCATTACGAATGTTGAAAAAGGCTTACGTTGACTTAAAAACACAAGCCTAAGATTGGCACAAAACCTTCAAAGACGGTCGAGCCTCGTTTTGGACGACCTTCGAACTCTTCAAACAAAACAAAATTCGCTGAAGGAGCTGAAGGCCAGCCCAAAAAGTAAATATGAAAACTGTGTCAAGGACTGGAAAATCATCTGATGGGGATTACTTTGAAGGATCAAAGTAAATATTGATGAATAATTAAACATTCTGCGTTTTATTTACAATTTCCGGGTACTTTTTTGTCACAATATATCTTTTTTATTTCACTTAAAATATTATATAGGCTCCTTAAATACAAAAAAATCTATTAGCGCACTCTTCAACTACCATACTTGTTATCGAAAACTGTAAGACTAAAACCAGAAAATTATCGTAATAAAATTAGAAATAAAAACTAATGATTACATAACACCAACAAAAAAAACGTTACTAAAAACTTTACAAAAAATAAAACTCACAAATCAGCGCAAGAAAATTAACAAAGCATGTGCAATGCAGAAAAAAAAAGAAATAAATAAAAAGTAAACTTTGAAAACATTGTTCAAATGAGAAGAATCGAACTGAGCAGAGAAGAATTGGATGAAAGAAAATTTTGCCGCCAGCACAACGGATGTTGAACAGCATAGAAATAGCCAAACTAGAACAAACCAAACCGGATTTACACGCTTGGTTAGCTAAGCAAATACGTTCGTTGATGTTTTTCGTATTGCTGCCCGCACGTAAATATGTTTTGCAACGGAAAAACGCAGGGAAATGCTTACAAAAGCGCACACTCACCAATATCAGCAGCTGTAAGCGCTCTATGCCGTATGCTGACCGCTGGTGGAAGGATATCTAAGCGTTGCAAATAAGATTAAATACGGTTTAAAGAAATTACATTAAAATTTCACGGCTTAAAGCAAGTTGCAAATAGTTGCATAAAAACATTGCGTTTGCTCGCTTTAACTCTACTTCCTTGCAAATTCGCCGTGTTAAACTCTTCTTTATCCTTGTGTTTGGTGATTCTTTTAAACGCAACGCTGCGCAATTACATACATATACATTATCGTAATTCTCATTTTTCCCCTCAATGTAGTCTATGCCGATGCCGTCGTGCTGGCGTTTCACATTTACACTGCCGCTGTGCAACAAACTTTTGCAACCTCAAATCAGTTATAAAACGCTAAAAATGAAATCATTTACAGCTCATCGATTCGCAAGAAAGCGAACACAAAGAAAATTACGCATAAAATGAGGCGAAAATGCAATGCAAAAACTGCAACGTACGTCGATCTATTGTTAGTGCGAAAAAAGATCAGTACTGTAATACAGGGCTTTTCAATAGGTAGATATACACAAAAAAAAAGATTTGCTGTAAATTATAATTCGCTGAAACATCTTGATAATATATATTATGTTTGGCTTATTTGTTAATTTCAAATGGATCATTAGACCTATTTGGCTTCTTGGTGGTAACCAAATTAAGCCTTATCCAGAAGCTCAATGGATTTGGCAAAAAAGTGCTGATTTTTATTATTCTGATTTTTTTTCATCCCAGCTGGCCAGTATCTCTTAAGTGGAAGTATTGGTATATATACCGTCTCATCGGGCTAAAGGCTGGACATTCGCATAGCTAAGCGCTCCAGTGTCTCATCACATTCCGCGCATGCTCTGCATTCCTCAGAATCCAAGTTTTCAATTGTCTGAGCGTATATGTCCTGTGATGACCCATATAATATTATTAAGTTTATCCTAGAAGTATAAGTTTTGTGGTCAGTCCACCAGCAACAATACTCCAAAGTAATTTTGTGTTATGCCCTGTATTGCTTGCATTCCAAAACCTAAGGTGTTTCTTTAGGGTCTATTGTTTCAAACAATTCTTGAAAGAGTCTATGATATACAGATATTAGGCTGGTTAGAGCAGAAATCTCCCGGGAACCTTCTGTTGTGCCCACAATTTCGGTCTAAAAGCCTGTATTGTAGCTATTCAGTTTGAAGCCTGCTCCTGTTCCTATTTCAACCATTATTCCGTCGGTAAATATGTAGATCACAGAACCTTTGATCCATTCTTTTCTAAAGGCGAACGGAAACGTTGTGTCTAATTTCATTTAGTTCATTAACATTGGTGGACTATAGGTAATACCATGCCCGTAGTGACGTCGATCATGAGCCGGCTAGCCGTAAGCATCGCATCATATTTCACTTGTATATAAATTGGCCGAATGTCGAGGATAACCTTCGGAGCTGTAGTTGAGACCAGTTAAAGGGGTTTTATACTGCACTTTTTTGATAATGCCATCCTCCTTCCATCGCTCCATCCGTTAGTATGAAACTTTTGTAGAGCTAATAGACTATGGAGAGTTGTACACTTTGGAACAATGGGTATTCTGCAGGAGCGCTAAAATATTTACATACACAACCTTTCCGCCTGGGTAATCTTCCGAAGAATGCGATGAATGTACCATAAAGCAATTCAAAGCTCAATTCATAGAACTTCGCTCTTTTGATTTGTGACACGTTGAATTGTCCCGATTATGAAGTATTTTAGAAACCCCGAAGAGCATTTTCAGTGAAACGTCAAATTGTTTTATCCGCAATATCTAATTTTAGGCTGGATTGTTTTGTCACTGAGTCCAGGCAACACTCATCAATATACTTTGTGGAAGCATCAAAATTTCTTCTTTTTATAAAAAACATTGGTGCACTTACAGAGGAATTTTCTGTTTGTCCATGCTCAAAATATATCTTCTGAACCAATTGCCTCATAATTATAAAATGTATGAACATGTACACATATTCGGTAAATATTTAAAACCGAAACCTTTCGTGACTCTTTACGGAGTCGAGAGTACAGAGTTAATTTTGCTCTTAAATTTGTTTCAATAATTCTCCACAGGCGACTGCTGGAAATGGGTAATGAGTTTGTGGGTGTGGGTGGTTTCGCGGTTATGAAAAAAAATATATATGGGTATGTAAGTAGATATGTATATACATACATATGCATAGGCGGAATTGCATTTTTTCTGCAGCGGTGCGTTGCATTTGCATGCACATACACTTGCGCAAAAATGTGCATATTTAAAAATGTGTCTGCGTGATTGTTACATTTAATGCATTTATGCTTGCGTGTGGTATTTTCAGATATATACTATTTACTCAATACGCTTACAACTACACAAACATTTTTGTAAACGTTCACAGAGATAAACGTGATATCGAACATATTCGTGGAAATAATAATTTTTACAATGCACGTGGCGCTTTAAACATTCCCTTTGCTAACCAAATTATAAGAATTTTGTGTTGCTGTAATCCGGCTGGAATTGCATTGTTTCTTGTCGCATTTAAAGCTGACTTACTCTACATTCAAAGTGCACAATTGTTATGGCAAATTAATTAAAATATTTTACATGAAAATATTGTGGTGCCGAGACTTACTAAAATACTGAATTCAGTTTGCTCGACAGCGCACAACCAAATAATATCTATTATCAAATGGTTCAGAAATGATTTGTATCATTTTCTACTGGGACCCTGCTGGAACAAATTCTTGTACAAAAACATAAAGAAACATGAAACTTTACCGTTTGTGGCATATAAGCGATGTTTGAGATAGAATTTTTGGAACAGAAAACAAAAATTTTGTTCATCATTTCGATAATTATACTCTGAAAATTTTAAAGAGGGATCCATTTTAAGGTTCCCTACTTTTTTAAAGAAAAAGCACAGAAACTTAAAATTTAGTGGGGAATGTTTCTTAAGAATCATTCGAAGGAACTTTCTTTGACATTCATTTTTTGAAAAATTTTCAGATGGCCTAACCATTGAGTCCAATTGTTGATAAGGCTTTCAATTTAAGATCTCAATATAAAGTGCGCAAATTTGATCCAAACGTCAGTCCGAGTTACTGCGTAAGTCGATTATATTGACCATAAGTTGAGCGAAGCTCGTGAAACACATTCTTTCCAAAGTGAGAACTTTCGAAAAACAGTTGAACGATTTGTAAACGTTTTTCAGCTTACGTCTTTCCATGATAGAATGCCAAACAATACTAAAAAATAAAACATGACAACTTGACTCACGCGTGATCTCTCAAAAAAGGCTAAAAAAAAGTGACTCTACTGGATCGCGCGTTATATATAATGCTCTAATTGTAAAACTAAATTGGTTTGCATAATTCAGTTTCAGTCAACGACTAAAGAAACACAAGCTTTGACCTTGACAAGGCCGTTTGCATGGTATAGTAAACACCGACCGACTGCAACAAATATATATGCGGATATAATATGCCTAAAATACACTCAGAGCGGATTTAAGCTTTGACAAATACTCATAAGCATAACTCATAAACGGATGCTTAACATTAACTCGTGGGTTTTAACATATGTTTATAAATTTATCTTGCCGGCTTAAAAGTTTAGTAGAAAAGTAAGAGCACATGCACTTCTAAGTCAAGCAGCCACACATCCACATAGTCAGAAACATATTAACGAGCGTTTTTCCGAACGACAATCACAGGTGTGTGTTGCGTTTCCTATTTTGTGACATCTGTTAGTCTTCAGCATCCACCAACTTCACTCAAAGCGCGCCAAGAAAGTTTGCTTGTTTTTCAGTCATAATTAAGTAGATTTATTTGCACTTGATTGCGGTTGTTGTCATGTTGTTTGTTGTCGTGTGGGAGATGAAGTTAAAAACATTATTTATGAATGGTTACATAAAGTGGTTGGTTGCGCGTAAGCGTGTAAACAGCAGCTGTTGTTCCGAGCAGTTTCTATTGTTTTGTGCCAACCACCAACCAACACACCGCTCAAAGCACTTACAAACACTTGCAGCATTGCTCACTACGAATTGCCGTTTTTTATGCGACAAAAGTTGCCATGCAACAACAGCAATTGACAAAATGCCACGAAACTTCATATTTTCTTAGCGTTTTCGTTCACTTGCCATTATTATTATTATTATTATTATTGTTTTTGTTTGATTATTGTTATTGTGCTGAAGTGCAGCCTGCTCACTGTGTCTATTTGTTCAAATATTTTTCGACTTCTTTTATTGCCATCTGCCGCCCGCCTTCTTGACTACCGTCGAGTAAGTTGCAAATTGCAAGCAGCACAAACAGCTCGCTTTGGCTATAAAAGACTTGTTTATAATTTAGTTACTGCCTTACAGTGCAATCACAGTCGCTTTGTCAAGCTTTTGGCGTAGCGAGCGCTAGCTGTCACTTGTCTGTCAATACTTTCTGCTCAACAACTGAAATACGAGCAGTCGCTCATCGTATGCGTCGGTGCTAATCAGCAACTTCATGTAATTGCTTGGCGACTTGCCTCGCAGTTTAACGAGTATATCCTCATAGCAGACAGTATTTTTGTTATTTGATAGGAATATATTGTGACGTTTTTTTTTTTGCATATTGCTAATGTTCCGTTATTAATTTTCGAAGTTAAGCCGCCGGCTGTTTTTATTTCTATTTTTTTGTTTATCAGCTCTAATTTATTTTTCGCCAGCTTGTTTTCACCAGTCTCTCTTTATCTCTCTTATAAAGTTTAGCGCATTCCCCCTCAGCCGTAGTAACTCTTTTTCATGCTGTAAGCGCTATAAAAAATGAAATTATAATTACAAACTTTTGCAGAAATTCAAGTAACAATAGACAAAAGTAAGAAACAGCCAGTTTTTATGTTCGCCCATTTCATACGGCAGCGCACACACACGTTCGCATTATCTGGCATATTGTAATTTTAGATATGTAGCACACTTCTAATAAATGCTTATTTGTTATTTTTCTATATATTTTCATTTTATTAAATTCGCGGTAATTACATTTTTGTTTATTTTGTTGTTTTTTGGTTATTTTTCACTGCGGTTTGATGCAACTTCTTGTTCGCGTAATTATCATAATTAAACATTTAATATAGATTTAAATGGCGAGCAATTAGTAACACAGTATATAGTGTATGGTGTTTCATCAGCTTCTGTTTATTATCAGTGTTTTTGGTTTTTTGCTTTTTTTCTGAAAATTTGTTGGCAAATATTTGCCGCGGCAATGTACACAAGTGCCATAAGTGCAGGCAATTATTTTATAATTCAAAATGTGCTTATTTTAAATGCCACTCGTCACATGTATGCGGCTATTTCATAATCTAATGAAACACTTAACAAGCAACAGCTGTGAAAATATCACATTTCAGTTTTTATGCTCTAATTGCCGCCAGATTGACAATGAATAATTTGTTCAACAAATTGTAAATTAACTGCAACTTATGTAAAATGTAACAGTTTGCCGTGTGTGTGCGCCTGGCGATGTGCATATGCGCTGATTAAAATATAGGCAAACTGTTTGTTTTAACCAAAACAACGGTAGTTTGATAGGCTGATATGCGACACACATGGTTGTGGCATGTAAAATGTTACCGAAATTAGATGATAATTAAAAGTTCTCTATTTTCGCAAAACTGTGGTGTGCGGTTGATATTATTTGTCCGTCAATTTAAATTATGTTTAAAATATTGATTTTTGTATTAAATGGTAATAATAATATAGATAATGAAAAACTAGAAACGACTACATGTGAAATGTAGACAAGAATTTGTACGAGCCATTTTGCATTGCTGATCTCCATCTTTGTTCGATAATGAGCATTAAAAGCGTGTGTATTTCACAAGGGAAAATAATCAACCTCTAAGGTGAGTTTATTCGAAGTTCTGCAACCTTGAGGGAGGCAGCAGTATCATCAAGAGTGTAGCAGGAGAGGCTTGAACGCACTAACAATCTCCATTCCACAGTTTCAGTTTTTATTAACTTGAAGTAAGTGAAGAAGTGTTTTTTTCTGAAAATATTTTTTTTCTTTTTGCGGGTGAGGGGGTGGAAAATGCCTTCCGTCAGTGCTGTAGTCTCTTGGTGACCTGTAGCACTAAGACCTCCCCTCTAAGGAACCGTCGTCCACCCTGGGACCACATTTGCATTACTTCAAGGTGGCGTTCCATTTTTCGCATTGAGAGATTTACATCTGGCCACCTGCGTCCAGGTCCCGCTTTTTGCTTCGATTTTCTTGATAATCCCCCAGTTTTCTTCACTTTTCAGCATGACGCTGATTAAATTGTCCGCGTTTATTGGGCCAACCAGCTTTTCTTCGGCGGTACGTTCTCATTGCCAGCGCAGTGTGTCGAATATGCGCCGTCTTCTGTCGCGTCGTTTTCTGTCGTGTCGTTGTATAGGCATGCCGGTTGTTTTTCCCATTGTGTGGATGTACTTTTTGAAATATCCGAGATCGGATAACAGCTGGGTTGTTTTATAATCGACTTATTCAAACTTACAGCTTGTCCATAAGTCCAGATCTTTTATTAGTTTTATCGGATATTTTCTTTAGCTCCCACAGCTTTTTCCATTCACATGCTCGAAGAACAATTGGAACATTACCGCTCATATCTAATATTGCATTACTTGACACTGTTACGCAGGTTTCCTTTTTAAGCACGCCTGCCCAGATCTCAGTTCCGTATAAAATGACGCTGATTGCCGTGGTCATTAGGAGCTTTCTGTTTTGGTTGGGGCCTCCCATGTTGGCCATTAGTCTGCCCATTGGTGAGATGATCTTCGCTGCCTTTCCTGCGGCGTGCTGGGCCCAGTCTTACTCCTACGTAGTTTACTGCTTATTGTGCCCCAAGAATATCCGTGGTCGTTTGCATACTTATTTCCAGGGGTATGTGTTTATTTGCTAGCAGTAGTAGTTCAGTTTTCTCCGTATCACGCTGGAGGCTTTGTTAGTCGAGCAACGCTCGCGTCCGTATCATGATCATACAAAGCTGACTTCTTCTTCTGTGTCTCTTGCTGTAATTACTGCCGTCGTCCATGTAGCCAATTAGGTACGACTCGTCTGCCATTTCGAGTTTTAATATGGCGTCCTAGCTGATGTTCCATAAGTATGGACCTATAATGAATCCGTGTGCTGCTCCTGACGTGACCGCTATCTGCCGTCATCCAAAGTATAGTAAACTCGTTCAAGAATATATCCAAAAACGGACAAGATCATTTTGTCTGAACTCAAAATATGTAAACATTGTTATTTAATCGACGAATTCGTGTCAGGAATTTATAACACCCCGAAAATGTTGGTATAGTCAATTCCATAATTTTGATGTTCGTCGAGTAGAAAGCTCATACGAATTTCTTAGATGTCTATTTAAAATTTAGACGGTTGGTGTACCGAATTGGAATTTAGTTATTTCATCTTATTATTTTGAATCTATCTAAGTGATTCAAGAAAGAATAGAAAGAGAATACTCTCAGAAACCCGTTTCTTGAGGTAAAGTATGGCTTGCGACATAGTCTGGAGTCGTTTGAGAATTGAAATCGTTGAGCCGTTCTGCGCACAGTTGGCGGACTTGTTGTACGTTTGGTGTCTCATAGGTGAAATGCGGTGGTTGACTCTGTATTTCGTTGAAGTTTGTTCGGATGCATTGCCTAACTATTCGAGAAAGTCCTCGAGAATTTCGGTGATATTTTTGTTTCTGCTGACAACGGTGGTAAATGTGATTAGAGTGTTGCTTTGTAAACCTGAGTTGTGGTGACATATGTTCGAAGGTTAAAGTTGAGTCGGCAAATTGTTGAACCCGACCTTGCCGCGTGAAATATGTATTTTTCTGAAAGAATTTTGACACTATCAAATTATTTAGAAACTTCGTATATTAATTAGTTGTGACAATATTTAACTTTGGGTAAGCATCAAAGCCATGTGTAGTCATTAAATCTAATTAAAACTCCATAATAATAACTCTGATGATATTGAGAATACCCGACAGCTCTGATGGTTCTTTATTTTTATTAAGAATGAAAAACTCGAAGTATTCATAAAACCTAATATGTTTTTTTTTCTCTTTTTATTTACAGGTAAGCTGAAAGTACTTAGTTAAAAATCACTCTACTACAGGTAATTATATTCACGATCTCTCTATTCCAATATGTTAAAGTGGCTTAAGTTAAGCTTGTGCGATTAAGTAAAATTTTGCCACTGATACTGTCTTATCAACATAATAAATATTTGCGAAAATGTTTACAGTATCGATTAAACGTCTACGGCGCTAACTGTGTATAACTGTATATAAATAATTTCTTCATTGACCTTTCGACTAGCACACACAGCGCACTCGGGAGAGCATAAACCGTTATAGTGTCCGTGACATTCATGCCAGAGGGGAAATATTTTGAGTTTCATTTTTATATTTCTGCTCCCTTTCACCTGCGCGTGCACTCGACATTAGTAAATATTTACTTTTTCTGCAATTTTTTTTTTGGCCAAACGTTACATTTGAATTATTCATTAAGCACAGGCGAATTAGCCCACTTCACTCAATATTCGCAATTAGTTCACAAGCAGTGTTGCGTAACCGCGAAAACCGCAAACTATTCAGACTTATCATATTCACGTCGGTGTACGTATTTATCAAAAACAAAAACTGGTAATTTAGCAAAAAATCGCACACAATAAAATCAATAATTAAAACCACATATTTTACACAAAATTACATTGTCGAAAAATGAACATTAACGAATATGTGTGTGTGCCAGCATAAATACTCGCACTGGCGGCTGCGGCAGACAACAGCAACGATAAATATCGGGTTATAGAAAGTTTCTGTTTTTGATAGTTATTTAATTATCTGCATAATCAGAGCAGTTAGCGCAGGCTGGTGGAAACCCAATACATTTATACAACAATTATTTTGCTAAGACCACATTTGTGGTATTTGTGAAACGTGCACGAAACCATAGGTGGTATTATTGTATAATTGTATAATTTTTTAAAACAAAAGGTCAAATGCAATGGCCGAAGTCTGTTGAACGCTGTGATGCAAATTAATTCTAATATAAAAATTATAACATATAAGCTTATAGTATTTAATTACCAGCTTTACGAGTGTTTACAGAAGAGATAAAGAGATGCTTAATTCTTATGTCATTGGAAGTGAGAGCGTAAGCCACCTACTGGTTTTCGACAGTTGAGTTGGGTTCAGGAGGTTTGTACGTTCTGCAGTGTGTGGCAAATGCCGCCACCAAATCTTGCCGAAATCACGAGCTGCAATTTCAGACATCAAATAGTCGGTTATAACTGCGCGATATCGGTAGCAATTGACGGTTACGTTCTCGCCGGCATAATTTTTGAAGAAATATGGACCGATGATTCCAATGGCCCACAAACCAAATCAACACGTTGTTTTTTTGGATGAAATGAGAGCTCTTGAACATCTTCAGGTTGCTTTTTGTCCAAAATGCGACAATTTTGCTTATTTACATACCCATTGAGACGAAAATGGGTATTTTCGCTGAACAAAATGTGGCTCAAAGACATCAAATCTTTTTGGAATTTTTCAAGAGCTCATAGAGCGGATCGATGTCACTTGGAAAGCGGCTTCAGTTCTTGCACAGCCTTTACTTTGTACGCTTTCCATTTAAGTTCTCGTCTAAAATGCGCTAAGTCCTTCCATACGTCAGTCCGAGATGTTGAGAGCGGCCCCGAATCGACTCTCCACGGTGTTTGTGCTACAGTTGCTATATTTTCTCTCTGTGTGCTGGACGTGGTCTATTCGGTTGAGTATTGTCTAATAATAAATAGTGGGCCTCAACATGAGTTATAGTGTTCCGAAAAGTACGCTCAGTAGGCCGATTGTATAGACGATAAATTGACCGAAGCGCGCCAACCACATTATTTACAGAACGAGTATTTTTCTGATGAAGTTTAGCGATTTGTAACCGCTGTTCAGTTAATCCATGATGAAATGTCGAACAATACTGAACAAAAATAATATGACACCTTGACACGAATCACACGTAATCTGTCAAAAAAGGCTATTTAAAAAAGAAGGTCTGTTTGGATTACCCGTGAGAGTTGAGAAAATAAATATTCTATATAGATACCACCTTTTGGGGCTATTATGATAATGCTGATGAATATGTGATTACGTATGATTTTCATGTTCTCAATATGTTTGGCGTCCTGTTTTTAAAATGTGAAGTTCTCTACTTGGATCGCCCGCTTCAACGAACTTTTTTGTAATTAACTTTCTTTAAAACTAAGATGTGATGGTCCTTCTTTTTTGCTGTTCATTGTACTCATTACTCCCGTTCTTTCTATTATTTCTTAAAATTAAGGCACTTGTTCAACTTTCTCAAGAACCATAAAAACTCCCTACATTTACTCAGTACTTTTAGGCGAACATTAGAACTCACAAACAAAAAAAAAGAACATTCAAGCAAATAAGCAACACAAAGAAGAAGAAGAAAAAACTCCTCAAAGGGGGTGCTGAAAAACAGTTGAAAACAAACAGCAAGAACATATAATATAATTTGATATGAAAAATACTAAACTAAATAAATATCCTTGCAATTTTGCTATTCCTGCCACTTGTCGCTGTCAAGGCAGCCACTCAAGACCGGCCAACCAACACTCAGCGGTCGCCCATAACGGACAGCAGTTTGCGCACTCAAATGTCAAGTCAGCGCGACAACGACGACATTCGGTCAGTCTAATAACTGGCAAGGCAGAACAGACCAGCCATGTTGGCAATTTTCGCTTGAAAAGCAAGCGTCTTTTCAAGGAACAAGAACTCGCGAGCGAATGAATGATGCTTGTAACCATACTCAACGAAAAAAGTGGCAATTAAAAATACGTGCGCGATGGAAAAACAAGTGAAAACAAAACTGAAACAAAAACCACCAAATATATGTATTAGCATATTGTCGCGCTGTGTATTTGTATGTTGCAAATTGTAATAGCGGATTCTCAAGCAAAAATTATTTATTATTATGGCGGTGATATTAGTCGTTTGTTCTCTAAAATATTTTCTCAATATAACAATATGTTGCTGAGCAATTTAACATATATTTTACATATTTGAAAATTGCGCGTTTGTGGTTCGGCAATTTTGTACATTCTTCTAATTTCACGCAATCTGCTCTTTAGGCATTTATAGCCTCCTGCCAATATTGAGTTCAATATCCTTTCACTTGCAAACAGCTTAGTGTTGTAAATATACTTGCACATTACCTCGCATATGCTAACTTTAGCTGTCTCATACCCATACTCTTTCCACTCAAATTGTTGCAACATTCCGCAGCTGACCTTGTTGCTGTTACAAACTTTTATTTTCTCCCCTTTTCAATAGCGGAAATGAGAAAAGTTCACTTTTTATACTTAATATTATGGTTTTTATTGCTTTTGGAATCACTTGTAATAGCCAACTAGAGTAGGTTACGCATTATATAATGTTTGTAAATACAACATACTCCTACGGTTACAAGCAACAATAAAATTGACCACCCTTTCTCCTTGCAATTCTATCTCGTTGCACCTGTGAGCAGACCTCACCCCACTAACTATTCGATATGAGTGGGTTTTTCCTGCGTCAGTTCCCCCTCATTCCACTTCCACTTAAAGCAGCGCAGCAAAAGCGTCCATTCAATTATTGCTACACATGTTGACTTGTTATATCGGGAGTTGGTTACACAAATTCTCCTCATTTCCTGCGCCCTTTGTTGCATTTGTTGGTTTCCTCTTTGGTGTTGCTGCTAGCATATCAACTCGTTGGCAAAGTAATATCGGGTCTGGTGAAATTCTATGCTAGCGGTGAAATGTTGAGTGGACTGTGCGAAAATATTGTTCAATACAAAAAACAAAAACAAGGCACAATATCTACGAGTTCGTGTGCGTATTTTTCCGCTTTTGTGGCAAAAATTTCGAACGGAAGCTTATCGAAGCTCCTCTTCGATTTTTGAACAGAAGCTACAAAAACCGTAGAGTGCGTACTTATGTACAACACATATCATATTCAAATACATATGTAAATTATGTGCATACAATGGGTATCACACTTTAATGGCCCATGTTTTTTTCGCACAATTTAAAAACGCCAACTCTGTTATTTAAGATCTGTAATCATTCAGTTACTAGGCACGTGGTTGTTGCTATATTCTCAAATACTAATAAATAAAGTAGAACTAGTCTGTAAAGGAAGCTAATAAGTAATATAGTATAAGGTCAACATGAATATAACTCATGTTGTTAATCTCAATTGGGCAAAAACATCTCCTGCGTCGAGAAACTGAGAACTTATAATTTCATACTCTTTTGAATTAATCAACCATTGAAGAATATTAGCAACTAGTTTTGCTCAGCTACAAACACTTACGCAATTAGCTATATCCTTCCCTACCCACTCGATATTTCCCTAATTCGCAGAATATTTACACGACTGCACTATATATTAAGGGTTTTCCATTTCGAGGTTCCGTTCTTTTTAAAGAACACAGCAACTTCAAATTCATTGGAGTATGTTATTATTTGAAAGAAATTTTTTTTGGCATTTATTTTTTGAAGATTATCTCTTTCTAATGTTGGCCACGGCTACGTCTCAGATCGTCCATCGGTTGAGTCAAAATTTCGACGTCTCGTTCGAACATTTCGACTGGTAACTGGCGAATGACACGAGTAATGTTTTTCTTCATATCCTAAATAACTATTCCACCAGCTCACAACCCACACCTAGCCGTTGTTTTTTCTCTATGATATGGCAGATCAAAAGTCTCTTTAGCTTACTCTTCGTCCCAAATGCGGCAATTTTGCTTGTTTATATACCCATTGAACCAAAAGTGAGCCTCATTCCTAAACAAAATTTGGCTCGAAAACGTCGAATCTTCTTGGAAGAGCATATAAAACGAAGCGATCTCACTTGGGAAAGTCGAGCGCCTTCAGCTCTTGCTTCAAATTAAGATGTCGACATAAAATTCGCCAAAATCTCTACGGCCTTCGTGTACATCCTCAGCTACGGCTGCTAAATTTTCTTCACTGCGTGCTGGACGTGGTCTATTCGGTCGAATATTATCCAATAATGCAGGGTCTTAAGATGTTTTAATGTTACGAATAGTATGCTCAGTAGGCCGATTATGTTGACCATAAGTTAAGCGAAGCACACGAAACATATTCCTTACAGAGCGTGAATTTATGTAATAAAGTTGAACGATTTGCAAACGTTGTTCAGGCTTAAGTTTTTTTATGATAAAATGCCAAATATATCCTCACCGCTTGACACAACTCATACGTGATCTGTAAAAAAAGCTATTGAAAGGAGTATCTTGGATCACCCGGTATAATTGTGTATGGTAAGACAGAGGTGATAAGGTCTTAAAAGCTGTTATTTCCGCCCTTTGAAACGACACTGTAAAAGACTACACCATACCTTTGCTCTTTTATTCTACTACTGATTTAAACTTAGTATAAGACTGTTCTAAGAGGTGTTTTGGTGGTATTGCACAATGTCATTTTTAAAATCGGTTATATTTGAAAGAAATAACGAAATTAAAGCATATTTCCCAAACTCTCGAGACTTTAATTTAAATTTACTTGTTCTTTTCGAAGGATGTGAATATTTATTTCGGCGGAAGCCATTTTCAATTTTTTAAATAATTCAAGTCAGGATTTCCTGTATTTGCTAATCATTGAATATTTGATCTTCTTTAATTCCCTGCTTTAATTAAAAAATACGCCAATCTCTAATTGAATTTACAGCGAAAGGCACTATGAGCTGAGTGCGTAATCAGTGGCTACCTAAAATTCTGAGAATATTTGTTGGCCTTTGTTTGTTCCCTCTCCAAACAAGCAGCCATTGTCCAGTTAATTATAAGTTAATTAGTGAAAGGATAACGACCGTCGTTTGTCGCGTTGAAACGGAAAATTTGCTCACGTCGGCTCATTCGACTTTCTCACAGATTTAATTTAGAAATCTCTTAAACATTTGGCCAAAAGCAATTCAATCTATTTAGGAGTATATTATATACATAAGTACAATTACGCACATATTTACTAAATAGTAGTGATGATTTAAATAACAATGCTTCTGCTCAGAATTATTACATTGAGTGAAGGCAGATATTGGAAAAGTAAGAACTCCATGAACATGAGGAACGATTAAAGGTATGAAAGGAAATTCAAACACTCAAATTCAACACTGCCTTTCTTCTTTATATTTTGTACACTTCCGCTTCACTTTTAAAGTACGTAATCCCTTCCGCAATATTTCATAGCGTACAACGTCAACTTTGCTTGTGCACGCTATGTGGAACCGGCCATGATTTTGGGCCATTTAAAGTGAAAACTACAACCATTTCGTAAATTTAACAAAACATTTAAAATTTTTGTTCATAATCTCTCTTTATTGCTCCCACCGCAAAAGCATGTATGGTAGAACTGATGCTTTTTGTTAGAGAAAGCCGTAAAATTCACACAGCCTTGAAATTTTGTGCAAAAATTTCACCAAACTTTTTCACATGTTTCTCACTGCAATATATTTATGTGGTTTTAGGGAACTTGTTAGACTAATCTTTTGCTAAGATATACAATGGAAATAAGTCGTCGTCATATGGGACGAGCAATGATCATAGACTAAAGCAATTGCTGATGAAGTGATGATATGAAACTCATGGCGCTACTCACAATTATATGTATTTAATGCTTTAATTTATAAATCTAAGCATTGCCTCGGGAAATAATATATGGAGTGGCTATATTTTGCCTTTTAGAGATTATTTCCCATTCTTTCTTTCTTTACTAGACCTGTTTTGAAAATAGTTGAACTCAAATGAAATTATCTCTAGGTAGTCAAAAGATAACTGTACCACAAAATGACTGTAAATGAAGATACGAACTTCCTGAGTGCTCATGGATTCAAATTTGTTTTCTAAAAAATCACTAGTCTCTAAAAGGCAGTAAAATAAATCGGTTCAAAGGGTGAGAGCTTTGTATATGAAGGCTCTTAATGAAAAGCATTTCTGATTTTTCCAGTGTTGTCAAATAATTTTATTGATGTTTATTTTATTTTTGCAATAGTTTGCAATGCATCTACTCCCATGCACCCAATGTCAATATCTAAAACACACTGTTGGCACCACACTCAAATTAAATTTCATTGACAGACTAAATATATAAAAGCAGTTTTTCCGGGAAAATTTAATTTATATTGAAAAAATCAAAATGCTAAATAAATGCACACTCACAAACAAAAATGATTTTAGAATTCTAAATTGTCAATATGAAGAAATGAATTTTGCAATATGTAGAAGTAGAATGTACCAAATGTTCATTAGCACTGGCTCTATACCTGTATTTGAAGTGAGCACGGTTTGATTGTGAGCAAAAATGCAGTCTACAAAAAATAAATTGTATTCGGCATAGGAATTTTCAATAACACTACGAACAGGTGTCAGCTCAACAAATTCGCACACAGCAATCGAAACGGCTCACAAATCCTTGAACAAATATGTTTGTGGTAGTTAGTTTTTCACGAATGACAACAGGAGGAAGACAAGCAGAGCTTGCAAAAATTGTTTAATTAAGAATTTTGAAGCGGTTTCAGTGTAGAATTTAGAATTATATTTTATTTATTTTTACAATATGCTTTATTTAGAAATGCTGCATTGGGTTGAGCAATCTTCTAGGCATTTCCTGTTACATTTTATTAATTTATGTGGAAGCGTACCTGATAAGTTGCCATTTTCCTAAAAATATGTGTTCTAAATAATTGAACATATATAATTGGACTTCATGATATCTGTTTGCTCTGTGCAACAACTAATTTCAATAGAAATATTTAAATTTTAACAAAACTAAGCACGCCTGTAAAACTAAAATTATTGTTAAATGTTTTTTTCGATAACGAATGCGGCAATACAAAAAACAAAAAAAAAAAAACAAAATTTATCCACCGGCTATATAATAAACTCTAAATTTCCAGTAATATTTAAATTGTAACCAATATAGTGTATAGCATTACAAATTTCTTATACGTCGGAATATAGTTTCTAATTTTACGAAAGAAATCTAATAATTCTAAACAAGAAAAAATGTTAAAATCAGTTCCTAACGCTCATCGTTCCATCGAATGCGATATTCGCCTAGGCCGACGCGTAAAGAACCATAAATCTTTCGTAGAACTTTTCTCCAAAAACTCGTAACGCTGACTGATCAGGTGTTGTCATTGTCCATGCCTCTGCACCATATAGCAGCACAGGAAAGATGAGTGACTGCTAAAATTTGGTCTTTATTTATCGAGAGAGGACTTTACTTCTCATAGAAGAGATCTTTGGTCGCATTGGTCTTCTCTTCCGTTGGGGCGTGGGCGCAAATCAGCGATATGCTTAAGAACTTCGCTTTGATGCGGATTGTGGCTAGACGTTCATCAACCGGGATGCATTTTCAAGGACCTGCTCATCTCAGTCCTCGTCTCGTCGGTGATGTCAACCTTTACTCTTAGTAGTGGTTGTCATCAAAAGGGCAGTCTCTCATCCGAGGCTGTTGTGTCCTTTTCATTGGGAATGTTTTTTTACGTGTCCCAAACTCAGGGTACAACTCTGGGGAGTGATGATTCGCCTTCTCACATTAGCTCGCCTTCAAACGAATATGTTTAGGCCATCTAGCGGATACTTCGTCTAAGACTGGTAGGCGTGAGCTTTTATACGCAAAATAATTATTTCTAGCACTCAAGTGAATGGCGCTCAGAGAACTTTCCTCATGTGCGTGAATTTCTACACATTGCGCCATTAAATGCTACCCATCACAATAATAACGACTACATAACTTATTCATGAATTTTTATCAGCGAAAAGTCTTTTACGCGAACTAACTCGAAGGCAAATAAAAAAGCATAGAGTAGTAAATGCTTACATCTGATAGTCAACAAAATCCTATGACTGTAAGTCCCTTCACTTAAAATAAAATATTTGAAATTGTTATAATAGTGAAAGCCCATTTCTTGCCATGGAAATTGGTATAAATATTTATCTGTTCAAGTATGCGTGCGTTTGCGGCATGTCACTTTACAAAAGCTTTATTGTCAGATTGTTTTGGTGTGTTGCAGCTGCTGTTGAAGTGACGCAAATAAATACAAATCAATTGTAGAGGCACTCAGCGTTTCAGGCTGCAATTATTTGCAGGCACTTTTAGTCAATTTCAATAATGGACGTGTGATGGTCACGAATGGGTGAAAAATCTCACACAAAGTTGATAGCCAAAAACTAACAGCCGAAAAAGTGGTGGTTTGTTGGAAAAAGCAAAAGGGGAATACTAAAAAGTTTCGATAAAAATTAAAACTCTGGACGAAACATCAGTTCATTTAAGGTACCGAAATCTTAGGTAAGGAGTTATAATATATATTGCGATAGATTGACAAAAATAATAATAGAGAATTCTTCACATAAAACTAGTACTTACTTCTTCGACTTTTAGCGACTTTTTTTCCTTCATAATCATTTTTCAACAATTTTTTCTTAAAAAAAATTAAAAATGTTGTTCGAATTTTTTGTTGTTACAACATAAACTGTTATCAAAGAAATATTGAAATTTTTGGAAAAAATATTTAAAACTCGGCCATTGCGACGCTATTTCCGGCAGGATCATCTAAAGTGAAAAAATACGTGTTTTAGTGAAAATCTTATGTTATAACCTGGACGAAGGAAAAAACTGAAAATTTGATTTTTGGACGAAATTTTTACAAGCCTTTAAGAGTTGTATCACAAAGTCCGGTGTAAAATTTCATGAAGCTCCGTTGAGTAGTTCTTGAGAAATCTTGCCAATAGACTGCAAAAAACAGTTTGGATAAAAACACGTTTAAAGAAGGGGCACTTAGCCTAGCTAGCCTCGAGCGCACAAGTTCTCAACGCTGAATCTCCGAAACTATGACTCATATCAACTTAAAAGTTTAGGAGGTGTAGAGGTGTTGCAGAAACTAGTAAAACAATTGAAAAAAATTAAATTTTTTACAATCCGTAAACCCATGTAAGCCCTTAAAGAATAGTGTATTTTTTATATAATCTATATCTATTATATGTCAATAACCTTTGAAAGGTCTTTTGCAGTGCTTGTGGTCATTTTAAACAGTAGTATTAATGTGTCCGATTCACTACACTCTAATGTCTGTAAGAGAGCTAATATATTTTCAAAACTTTTTTCACTTATATTATACCTTCTATTGGGAATTTCATTTGTGTGCAAGACTATGCAAATACAGAAATACAAGAACTTACCATAAATTAACTTTCCAGTAGAGCTGTCTGTCTACCAACCGCACTATTTTCTGCTCATCCCTTATACCAGATGTATGTGTGAAAATTTCAGGTTTCTGCTCATTCGCTTTTCCATGCAATTGCATGTATTATTTCCACAATTCAGCGCGGCATTATTTTTAGTTTTGTAAACTACAGCCTTTTGTCAATAAATAAAATTTCGCAAAAATTGTCAACGTAATGAATAGGCCCTTCATTTGAAACGGCTGAAGGACTTAAATATACATGTATATGTGTACATTTGAGTGCTCATATATATTGACATATGTATATATTTATTTAGGTATATGTAAAAAAGTTCCATGACAAATATTTTGATTTCACTTGCTAACGCTATAACGATTAAATTAAAGAGCAAATTGTTTCAAAATATTTTTTAAATAACACATTTTATATTTTTTTAACTACATGACTCATTTTCATACATAAAAATATCTCAACAGACTTTGCATTAAACAAATTACAAGAAAAATAACTTTGATGGCGCCTAAAAATATTTATGTTGCACTTGCACGTCGAGCTCTTTCATGGTCGTTAAGGCACGAAGGTAGGCACCAAGAGATGGAAATCACAACCTTTAGTACTTAAATGTAATACATAATTCTGTTTATTTGTATGCATATATAAGTCGTAGAGCCTCGTGTGCATTGCACTGATTCTTACTACAAAATACATAATGTAAGCACTCCATACATATCTACTTGTATCGTACATTCCTCCCCTATACACCACAAGTAGTAAAATTTTTGCGGTTCATTTGTGTATGTAAGGCAAACTGCTTCTTGCCTCGCTACTATGGCGACTTTTCACCGATCGTTGCGACATTCAGCATTTAACCACTTTTACGTGCAGCACTTAGACGCACCATTAATCTTTAACACGCACCAGCGACGCGACCAAGCCGTAAAGAACAAGTGCCGCTGTCTGCACTATCCACACTCAAGATATTTACTCACATATACATATCGCTTGTACATATGTACATACTTCCAAGCTGTTATTGCTGGTGGCTTTCATATTTGCTTTGCGGTGATTGTAACTAGTTGTAACTGTGTATATAAGTGCCACTAAGTACACACACGCACACTATTGGCAGGTTAAGTGTGTATACGAGTAGGTACTTTCGATTTGGCATCTTATCTTTATGGCTGCGGAGTGCAAATATGCGGCCGCGTGGGTGTGTAACGCTTGACATTTCTCATAAAAATAAACGAACCAAATGAAAGTGCATTTCTTGGTTTTGATCAAAGTAATCAAACCGAAAAAGAAGTGCGGCAAATTAAAATAAATTATCTGGTAAAGATACAATAGCTCTTTAGGTGGCGCATAAAGTGTTTGCTGACCAGCCTATGGCCAACAAATCTGTGCACTTAACTATGCACGCATAAAGCATTGAATTGCCTACAAGTTAGCGCTTGAGTTACATAATAAAAACCACTCAACTGTCTCGATTCACCTGCCTTTTTATTTGCACAATTGACGCGGTGAAAGTGAATGTCAATGACATTGAATGGCACAGTGAATTATGCGCTCACTAAGCACAAGAAAGAGAGAGTTAACTACGTGTACTTCGGATAATTCAGTGCTAACACTAGAAGTAGTATAGTGCCTATAATACTCAAAATGATGTCGTAAAATTACAGGTGACTTGAAAGAACTTTTGTTTCTAAAATATTGAGTTCTGGTCATGAAAGAATTATTGATACTTACCATGTAATAGCGATACATGGAAATATTTTCGCATTTAAAAGTATCCCAATTGGCAGTCTAAATAGAAAACTTATTCGTTGTGTAAGAAAAAAAGGAATCTAAACTCTTTCTTACAGGTTTCATCAGACGAGTATTTGAGTGTGTAAAATGGTGTTTATATTGACACACTTATATAAAATGGCGGCTACCGTGCCATTATCGCGACAACTTTTATGCGGTCCTCGACGAATGGCTGAGATTCGTAGATCTTCAACAAAATATTAAGCTAATAGTGAAGTATATAATTTCATAGCAATACCAAAAACTTTAGCACAACGAAGAAGTTGCTTAATTTTGATTTTCCAGGTCCAAAGCCACACTAATAAGGTCCAATCAGTTTGTTGACCGTGGGCTTTAATCTTCCAAACAATTAGCTCGATAGAACCTTTTATTTTTTATGTTGAGGAGAATTGTGCATTTGAACCAGTAGCCCCCTCCCCTTTCTTGTTCTTTAGACGGGTATTGGAATGTCCGTTCAACGGTTGAGAAATCGGGTTCAACATCTCCTGGCGTTAAGCCTTCACTGCCATTCAGCAGGTTGGAGAAGTGTTCTCTTAATAATTTCAGTATAATTTGAGCATCAGTCGCCAGATCACCTCTGTAGTTCTTAAAGAGTATACTCCGGTCTTGAAACCATTTGATAGTCCCTTCTTCTTTTCGTATTATTTTCGAGCACTCAGGGCGTTTTTTACGTGGCGGATCAAATACCCAGCTCGCATTCCTGGGAAGGGAAGGTCACTTTAGCTTCAAACGGATGTTTTTTGGCTATCCAGAAGATAGTTGGTCTAAGACTGGAAGTGGTAAACTGATTGAGCCATATGTAAAAAAATCGTTTCTGCGCACTCGCAAGTGAATGGTGTTCAGAAAACCTTCCACAACGGTGTGAACTTCTACACAAGAATCCATCTTGAGCTCTATTCTACTAACAGAATAATCTCTTTATGAAAATATCAGTCAATTAAGTATTTTTGCCCAACATATTTCTTAATAATTTAAAGTTTTGCGTTCTACCTTCTCACCATTCTACAAAAACACTTCAAAATGCACTTATTTGCTGGAATCGAAAGCAATTTATCGACGCAGTTGCTTCCTATTATCAAAATTGGCTTTTAAATCCGCCCACAACAGTTTAGGCCAGCCTCCGAAAACCATGTTAGTTTACTTGTTGACCACACGTATGCGGTTAAATGCACTTCAAAACAGGCGGGTTGCTCTCATTCCTCCACACACGCTTGATAAATGTGTAAAAACATGCAAGTTTAACTGATAATTTACATAAGTTTCAAACATATTTACACATAAGGTGGCTTGTTGAGAAATTCTTGCTAAAAAACGGCAACTTTTTGCAATTAAAGGCTGCAAAATTTTTGCAACCTTAGTAATAAGATACTGTTTTAGAATATTTTAAGCCAGCAGCAGCACATATTTTAAAAAATTAAGAGCTTAAGAAGTTTTTAGCAATTTTTCAGAGTCAAAGCCAATCTAATAATTTGGTTAAATTTTTCCTATTTGGTGGTTTGCTAGTGTGTCATATTACACTAGTAAGTATATTTACATTAGGGTGTCCACTATTTCACACGTTAGTTTGTTTTTAATTCGCAATCGTCTTTTAGAGTCAATTATTGCACTTAAAATATGGATCCAATGAAAACAAGTTATTTATTTTAAATTTAAAGCGTGCCTAAATCAAAATTTTTTGCTCTTCTATATAGCATGGAATTTTTGATATTTTGCATTAAGCAAGTAAGTCTACAAGCTTGCAAAACTTATATTCTAGTACAAAGTTATCCGTTCTACAAAAACGGTTTGGACAACTTTTGCCATAATGCCACTCCTTTAAAAGTTATACACAGTTAAATTTGCGCATCAAATGTACTGTATTCGTATGGGTCACCATGTCGTATGAGCAACACAGAATTTATAAGGCACTTGCATGAATGCTCAGTAGATTTGATATACAACTATTACTGCATATAATTTTTAAGGGAATGTTTTTATGAAAATAATTATTTTGGTAGAGCGCAAAATTTTGTACCAGAATATAATTTTTTGAAAGTTGTGCATATGTTTGATGTTAAAAATTTTATTGTAAAAAAAACGAAAAATCAAGAAAAATATAGTTAAATAATTTACGTACGGTTTGAATTTAAACTTAACAGCTTACATACGTTATTTCTTCTTTGGGGCAAAACCTGAAATTTCAGGTGGAATTTGAAAGAAACAAAATCAACTTTGAAAAAAACAGACATCCTAATGTGCATATATCTGTAGGATGGACATTCCCCCACAATGTGTTGTGCTAAACATTTCAACCGTTTACTTTGAGTGCACTCTAAAGTGTTGCACAAATATTTATATACATATTCACAAACACACTTGTAGACATGTATTTAGTATACATGCCTGCACCTTATTAACTATATGCGCCGTGTGTGCGCGTGGTCGTAAAATACAAAATTCTTGCATAAATTTTGCATAAATAAATCTGTTTTGGCATTTAGAAAAGCAGACAAATTCGCACATTTGCTGCAGCACAGCAGTGTGCTATGCATATGTATATGTAAATATACTAGATGAGTGGAAATAGTATGTAATCAGCTAGCTAAGAGATAATATTTCTCAGGAAGCTTCCGAAGCTATTTATAACGGTTTCGAAATATGTCCACACCTTTTACATCATTTGTTTGGGAGATAAATGCTTGTAGGGTGACTGATGAGGTGAACGAAAAACTCTATAACTACCTTTTTTTAGCTTTGTGTGTTGCTTAAATATGATCGTCAAGTGCTTGCGGTTCGACAAGTTGTTTTATATGACTGATAAAAAGCAGTCAATTCTTTGTAACAGAATCCCTTTAAATCTGGATTTATTGGAAAATCTAAATATTAAATTTTAGTTTTATGTTTATGGATTTTCCACTTTGAAAAGTAAAAGTCTCAAATTAAGAAACGAAGCATGTAGATATTTTCAAAAAATCATAAACAAATTGGCAGAGAGTGTCAATCATTCGAATGAACAGTTAGAAATGAAAAAGCTTCCTATAAAAATCTGACATGTATTGTCAAATATCTTAATTATTATTAAGATACTAGCTGACCCGCAGCCGTTGTCCAGCATAAAATTATGTGTTTTGAAATGAAAAGAAAGTTGAATTTATATTGTGTTGAAAATCATTTATTTGTGATTTTTCTACATTTTTTTTTAATGTAGCGCAGCCTGATACACAACATTTTTTGGTTTCTATTCTGGTGCGTAAGTCCATAGAGAAGATGGGTTTCCAACTCGTGAATACACCACGTATATATGGCCGTTTGAAAATATAGCATTTATAGATTTATGTTACACTCTTCTCGCGACTATCATTGCAAATGCAATTTTCCCTGGAAACTGAATACGTTTGAACTGAAATGGCTGTCCCCTTCTATTCGATAACTGCGTCACAATCAGTCGGGTTGCATTACACAGTTTCGGCGCATGAAGATTGTGAAACATAATAATGACAGATCCCAATTTGAGACGCAAATGATGCGGTGGCATACCAAGCCTGTCCAAAGAATTTAGAAATTCCACTGGATAATTCACGGCTTCTTCATTGTCAAGATGATCGATTGATAAGCGCAAATCTCCCGGAACTCGTCTTTGAATTTTCCTGTTTAAGTTATAACATCGGTATTTTGGAAACTAAAATTGCACGTGCTCTCAAGCAATCGCAGTAATGATAATTTGGTCGGATAATGTTCAGATAAACATTCGTGATGGGTTCATCTTTCGTTGAAGTGAATTGACAAAAGGCAGGTGAAATTGATATCAAACCACTGGAGGTATCAACCGGAATTTGAACACGAGTACGATCTAAAATTTCTTCAGCAATGTCATTTTTTTCGTATCCCATAATTGACGCAAATTTGAAAGTTGATCTGGATCAGGAATTTCCGCAGAAATGATTTCATCAATTTGATCTGGTGTTACCCATTTCCATCCAAAGAAGAATGTGTGCGTGCGGTAAACCTCCTTTTTGCTTTTTTCGCACTTCTTGCCTTGCCTTGCCTTGAGCTGCCATACGTTGATGGCAAAAACATCGCCTACCTATATTAGCGCGACCTCTTCGTGGCTTCGTAACAAATTTCAATCTGTAATTGATCAATTTGTGTGAAACATACGTAAAGTTTTCACTGAATAATTTTCAATAATTTTTCGTTTGAATAGGCGGAATCAAAAAGCAACATACATATGTATAATATGGAATTTTACTTTTTGGAATTATCCAACTTTCCGGCTTTTCCTCATAAAAAGTGTAAGGCAATTTTATTTCTAAATCTTCCCCGATTCATAACGAAAACCCTCTAAATTTTTTCTCTATATTGGTGCAGCCGTTCTCTTGGTGTTACTAACAAACATTCATTTTATACATATAACGTTTATATGGGAAGAAGAAAAGGGCTGTTTTTAGGAGTTTTCCGGCAATTATTCGAAATTTTCTTGCCGTAAAAACCATCCTAGAAACGCAGATCGTCATGCTTTTCATTTATATAAATATATGTATATTTGACAGCATCATCAACGTTTCTTTCTGTGTGTTACAAGCTTCGTGGTAAACTTAATCTACCCTGTTCAGGGTAAAATATAATAACCAACAGTAAAAGTTATTTTAATTCCAAAATATTTTCATTGATTTTTCCCTTAACAAAAAAAATTATTTTAAATAGTTAAAAATGCTAGTCAAAAAATACCAAGTACTCTAACCTTGACATTATACTTATTATAAATAAGAAATCATAATATTATTGCTATAAAATCTGACATAAAAAATAATCTCACTGCAATAATAGGTTCCTAAGCAGTCGTTTCAATAATTATAATAGCTTTTCTGGATTCACAATAATATTTATTGCTATAAAAACTTATTGCACTTCTGTTGTAGTAAGGTCAGGACAACAATATTTTTATGGCAGTAATTAGGGCATAAGCTTTCACATATTATAATGACTTATAGTAATGTGTTGAACTTGAGAATAATTTTTAGCACAATATTAAAATATAAATATAAAATAGTTAATTTATAGAACAAATTCGTAATTCCATAAAAGCTCCATTTACTATAACAGAAAGGTTTTATAAGACAATTTTTATAGCAGTAATTAAACATAAACTTTCACGTTTTCTCTTTGTAGCTTTTTGAATAATTATATTTTATAACGAACTTTAAAATATCATTGCATAAAGTAGAGCTTTTGTATAACAAATTTCATTTCAATCAACGCCTTTAAGAGGACCTTAACGTGTTAGGCACGAAATCTAACAGCACAGATGGAACTCAAGTTTCAGTCAGAAGCATAACATGAATGAAAAGCTTTGCCACGCTCAAATATTGGTTGGCTATGAAAAGCTTCCAAGCCTACCAAACGAGAGAACATTGAAATGAACTCTGTGCTTTATAGCATGCTCTCTTATATTGTCAAGCACAGTTTCTCTTACAAAAAAAGCTCGTTTTCCTTCATGCCTAATTTTCTCTGTTTATTTTCATTTCGTTACTCTTTAGAAAGAAAAAAGCTTTTATTTATTTAATAAAAGTTACTTTGCCGTTTCTTTTCTCCAATAATTTGACATATAACATTACTTTCAATAAATTTTGATTGTTTTTGCTTGAGTGTCTATTTTTAACTCCGCCTAAAAAACTGAAAGTATATGAGGATTGAAACAAATATGTGTAGTTTCTGCCAGATTTATTTATACTACCATATGTTGTTCTTTTTACATTTAAGAAACTCTTCTTTAGTTCTCTTCATCAATGCTAAGAATCTTATCGCGCCTCCACCATAATTTTTGTGCGGTTTAAATTACCACCAATACAGTTTTCCGCATGCTTTAAGCGAGAGAGCGCACCACAGCCTTTAAGGCGAAGGCTAACATGTTCATTAATTCGAAATCTAGCAAAATGTGGCCTGCACCCCACATTTGTGGTACCTACTCGTGAATGTAAAATGATGCTTGTTGCGCATTTGTTAGCCAACTTGAATGGAATTTGCAGTCAGATAGATAGACAAGTAGTTGTCAAGGTTGCAACTATGCGTTGGCACTGCATATATGAGTGGGGTAGCGTTACAGAAAATAAGACTTGCCGAACACTGACTTCAGTATATGGCAAATTTGCTTAGTTAATTTTCCCATATAACCAGCTGACTACATTGAGTATGAGATAATACAAGTACCTCACCGCGTACTTGCTTTGAACCAGTATGCATGTATGTGCATATGTGTATGTGCGTATTTCGGTTGCTCACTTGAAATAGTTATCTCGCAGAGCAGACGGCGAAATGCCGCAAAAAGCGCTACAAGTAAATATTTATATAGACTTGTTAAAAGAAATATGTAAATAGAAATTTTATCCACAGTCAAGGCCAACAGCCCAGCCAGCAGCAGTGTAGGCTTCAAAAAGGCTTAAGGGAAAAAAGTAATTTTTTTTATAAATTCTTAATTAAATGCAGCTGTGGCAGAATTTGTCAAATGGCGGCTATTGCCAATGCAGATACGAGTAGTTTTATGTACATACTATATTTATTATATGACGGTGGGATATACTGATTGGTTAAATAAATGCTAGGACTATCTGTTCGCATCGTTAAAAAAGTAGAGATCATTATATTGAAGTTTGAGTACAGAAAAAAGTCTCTGGTATCATATCCGGAAAGTAGAATTGATATCGATGCTTTTCAAAGCTCAATTTATGTGATTTCAGCATATTTTTTTACATATTAAATCCTCTGATTTAGCGTTAGCCGGGACCGAATTCGAACAGAGCTTTCACATACTGCATCTTTCATAAACGATTGGATAAATTCACTTATGTAAGATTTCACCTTTCTTGAACAACCTAATTTTTCTGGCATGCTCAATATTTTTATTAATTATTTTAAGCTTTTATCTACAACAGCCACTGGCGTTTCCACGCATTTCCTTTTTATATGTCTTAAACGAAATTTCTGCTATAGCTTAGAATGTTTGTTTTTAATACCGGAAACTACACCTCAAAATTTCGTTAGTGTAAATGCAGAATCAAAATATCTTTTGAAGATTGAATTTAAATTCAAAATATTATTTTTAAAATTAGCACTCTTAAAAATGAAACGAAATTTGACGACCGTCGGTCATATCTAAAACTAAACATGTATTAGTCCTCCAAAATCATACGAGTGAGGTTCTGGGCCACTACTATAAGCACTAATACCGAATCTTCTAAAAGTCACTTGCTCGAAAGTTACGCTAAATTCTGCAAAATAGCGATAATATTTCATATACTGATTTTCCTACTTGGATATTCATAAAATTTTGTCTGAAGAGAAGCAAAGTGATATATAATATTTTTATGTGGCCATGTGCATAAATAAGATTATTTGAGGTTTGCAGTTGAGTTCATAGAAACTGCAATAAGTGAGTCAATGTGTCGCATGAAAAGTGACAACTACAAAGCGCATATATTGTACTATCTAAGTGCATTTCTCCATACACCATTTCCATTTTTGCAACACAAGAAGCAAATTGAGGTTGTTGAGAACAATTGATGTTGTTTGTGCTATTATTTTGTGCACAATTTATAATGGAAATAGAAAATATTTTAATAAAATGCAAAATAAGAAAATATATATAAATATTCAATTCAGTACAAGCGCAAGTAATACACTGTTACTTTATTTTATAATATTCGTCAGCTTACAATTTAGCTGGCAATGCTTACAAGGTGCTTTCAACTTGGCACCTGGCAAACATTTGTTAGGTGATTTTCTTTAAATTCGATCAGCATGAAATTCGCTGTAAATAAAATCAGGTCACACAAATTCGCGGCAACACGAATACCAATCTGTACGCACTCATATTTAGTTCCTGCCATAGTTGTGCTCAAAATTTTCAGTATGTGTAATTGTGCTTGACGTGTGTGCGGCAATCACTCTTTCCTGGAATGAAATCAATTTTCCTGCATTTTTTGCTGATTGACGTTAAACCGTTGATTGATAACGTCTATTTAGCGGTAGCGTAGTCGATGAAGTCGCACTTCAAAAATAATCGACAAGTGTTGAGTGACATTATGCGAGTGAGTTGGCTATATATGAAAATTTTTCGACAGAAAGTAAGTCATATTAAGCACTAATACATAAAAATATTTCAGGTTAGATTTATGTTAAAGAAGCGATATGAATTTTATGTACTATATTGATGCAGTTCGCCAAAAGTCTAGCTAAAACTTGGAGGGCGCTGAAACGAACATACGAGTACAACGGGCATAACTCTAGTAGCCATGTTACGATAAATTTAGTTAGATCATTTTATTTTTACTTTCATATATTCATAATTTTTTTACTAAAAGAGCAAAAGTAAGAAAGTGGAAGACGAATGCCTTTTAAGTTGAGGACGATATTTTATATTTTTTAGTAGTAATAAAAAAAAAAACAGAAACCGAAGCTATATGAAGCTATAATACCTTTAACAAATGAAATAGCCTTCCATACCACACCGTGTGTTTGATCTTTCAGTTTGCATGGCAGCTTTATGCTTTAGTGCTCCGACATCGGTGATTTCAACAGATGAGCAGTTTCTTTGTAAGAAAAGAACGTGCTTCAAAATTATCGACTTTTCAAAAATGAGACTAGTTCGCATAAATGTAGAAGGACAGATGAATAGATAGATGAATATGATCATTTCTATAGATTCCCTAAGTTTGCTTCTGGGTATTACGAACTTCCTTCCAATCTTAATATAACCGATATATAAAAAAATATTTATAATAGCTTTTTTTGTAAAGCAGATGGAAGCATCAAAACTCGGAGTGAGGAACTTCAATCCGCCAAACCTAACCTACTCCCAACTCCAGACTCTACCACGGAAACGCCTAATTAGATATTATATCGTGGTAGTGATAAGACATTTAAGTGTTCTGTATGCCATGGATTGACGGAAGCCTTCCAGTTCTCAGTGGACAGTAGTGTAGTCAAATTTTACACCATAAAACTACCACCGAGTGTAGTTTTAAGTTTTTTCCTTGAGCGAGGACAGTAAAAAAATATATGCTTAGGGTACTCAAAGCACTTTGAACACGTCAGACAATTTGGACTAATGTCGTGTTGGAATCTGATCAGGTCGCATCTAAGACACCCATGTCCACTTAGTATTTAGGTTAGGTGGAAATCCAGGTCCCTATGTCGTCTCTCGATCTACGAATGGATGTCCGGTATCAGTCTGTAGGTCCCCCGTCCTTTGAGTGAGATTTGGCACCGCTGCTATTTTATTGCTAAGCATTCGACTCTCTCCTCTGTTTTGGCTTTTAAAGACGGCTCTGATAACTTGTGTACTCGCTCGTATTAGTTACCCTGGATGTAAACGGGCATTATACCTCAGCAGTGTCACTTGATAATGTTCGAAAAGCAATGAAAATTCTTAGTGCCAACAGCATGGGTAATTTGCTTATTTGTCTGGCATATGCTTTAATGCCTAGTGCCTGGGTGCAAATTGAAGCCGCATATAATACAACCAATCTCATTACCTAAGCGAGTAAAAATTGCCAGGTGAAACGCACACAGCGTTATTTTCCATCACTGAGGAGGCGTTTGGATTTTATTCGCTTTACTAGATGATCCTTAAATTTGAAGCTTGAGTCTACTATTACTCCAAGATACTTTAGTTGTGGCTATGAATGGATCTCACACTTCCCTTTGGTGAGGGATATACTTTCCTCTTTTCTTATACCTATGACTCAGTCAGTTCTAAACTTTTACTCAGTCAGTTCTAAACTCATTGAGGAAAACAATTGCCGCAAGCCGTTTATGCACTCATAGCCTTTGCTCCGGGGGTCATTTAGGTGTTTAGCCATTGTTACCACAATAAGATCGTCTACGAATGCAATTAATTTAACGGCTTTTAGATGATATCTCCTCAACACCCCATCATACCTTAGGTTCCATAGAAGGGAGCCTAGAAGCAAGCCTTGCGGTACTCCACTCAAAATAGAGCTACTCAGTGCCTTCATCAGTATCGAATAATAGTCACCTGTTTTCAAAATAACTCATAATAAGCTTCATAAGGTATTGAGCGCGAAGGAATGTACGAAATTTTCTGAACGAGCTCAATTATCGCCAGTTTAGCGTTTTTACTTACTTTATGATTTTGCCGCAAGTCGTTTAAGATATTCTCTTCATAAAATTATATTAATGATAGTAGTTTTATCGCATATACGACACACCCTGCAATTCTATTAGTTGCCTACCTGGAGGCCTCGTTACACTCGCTGTTGCAGCTTATGCCTTCGCTTGTTACTTTCTTATACTCATAGTAAAATATTTCAATTTGCCAGAACCAACTTTCCACCTGTGTAATCTGCTGGAATCTACAATCAAATTGGAGCACGCACTTGAAAATCTTTTGAAATGCGTTGAGAAAATTTATTCAGTGTTAAAGTTTAATTAAGTAACTTTCGCTAACTATCACTCTCACCACCTTGCAAGCTGTTGCAGTCTCACATGTTTTTCTGCGCAACTTAATTCTATCTTTCCATTGAAAACCGCTATCTTTGCAGCCGTTGCTGTTGTATTAACGGAACTTCGATTTATTTGCTTAAGCAAGTGAGGCAAGCAAGTTCCGTGCGCACATTTCTGCTCTTCGATGAGTACGAATGAGTTGCCCGGAGGTTCCTTAGCGCTGTAAGAATATTTAGAGCAAGCGACTTGGATGCGATGAGTGTTGGCATATTCTTATAAAATAACTGCAACTAGAAGCATTGCAGAGTTCATTGTATATTCGGTAACAAAGTTCTTAGGCAACTTTAGCTTTGCTAACACTTAATATAGAGGGCCTCGAATAATTCTCGGTTCGCAATTTTAAAAATAATTTTTAATGAAGAGGAGCTCTCGGCAGGCAGTGGAAAAGTGAGAGCACTTATGTCTTGAGGAAACGTATCTTCGACTTTATTAGACGTTCAGGATGGCTTAAAACTTGGAGAGAGCTCCTAGTGTTCAATGACAAATAATTGTCTAAAGTTCAAAATTTTGCTGCATTGGTAGTAACTTCGTTCTGCACACAGGCTCTTATCTGTTGAAAAATTAATTAAAAATCGCCAATAACATAATTAAATAGTTTTTGTACTCTCCTCGCAATTATCAGCAACAAACTCTTTGCTTATAGTTATTACCTGACAGATTGGAAGAAGAATACTTTCAAACTCACAAAAACCGATAAGTTTCTTCAATTAGCCTGCGGTGCTGGGAGAACTCCCACTCGATTCTAAAGTTTACGAGCAACTTGCTCCAGAAACAGAAAAACAACAGCTTTTTGCATTGCACATTCAGCAATTGTCGTCAATTGTTTTCTTGTAGCATGCGCGTCCCTCAAATGCGCCACGAACTGCCTGATTTGTCAGTAATTCACTAGTTAACCACATTTTCCCCGAGTCGCGCATATTTTTTTGCACGTAAGACGTGCTTTCTGCGAAATATGCAACTTTGCAGCGTTTTGCCCGTATTCCCTTCCGACCACAAAAAAGCGGCGCCTTATTGCAAATCGTTGCATTTAGCTTTACTAGCCAGTGGATCGTATGCAGCGACTAGTTGGTCGTTTTCAATTAGGAAGCAACCAACTGAAACTGCGTCTATCAGTGGATAATAAAAAGCGACAAATTTTTGGCGCGACAGCGAAAGAAGAACAGCAAAGGCAAGAAGTTGTGGTCTACAACTGAGATTTCTCGTTGCTCGGTTGACGGAAATGGGAGCGCAATCAGCGACTATAGTTTTTCGATTCGGCAAAAAGTGCCGTTGTTTGACTAAAACTCTACGGGGCGGGAACATATTTCGTTGTTCTGTTTTCTGGCGCAACTACCGACGTCACAGTTAAGCCTTCGCATGATTTTAATGTCATTTTTGCATTCTTTCTACTTTGGTGTTTGCAGCCGCGTCGTGGACATGTTGAAAAAAAGAGCAATAAATCAGCGAACAATTTGACATTGTTAGTGTAGCATCGTCACTATTATGTGGTAGTGCTCCACTTGGCCTTAGATGTCGCTGGCGGATGGCAAATTTATGCACAGTCAGCTTAAAATTTCAAATCTCCACTTATTTTGCAGCGTTGCGTTCAGTTCGTTCACCGCCGAGACTCAGTGGCTTCGCGCATAAATAGACGTTGTGGAGTACTATGTCGCAAGAAAAAGCAACGAAAAGTATTTACTTCATTTGCTTTTTGTGCGACACTCATTTCCTCAGTTGCTACACAATTTTTGCAAATTAATTGTTGAACACCAAACTGTACTCGTCTCCGTTGCATATCGAATTGCCCCCAAGCAGTTTTTGTGTTTCGGTCGTTTGCTGTTGTTGCCCTGATAGTTACTGCTTAATTGCAAATTATGACAGCATTCCGGTGAATGTTAAGTCACACCGCGTTACGCAAGGAAATATACTTATATTTGCATTATCATGGCAACATAAGAAGACATAAAGAAGAAATGCACAAGCAGGTGCGTTACGCTTCTCGACTGCGTGGCTTATAAAATGGTGGAGTTAATTAATAAAGTAATATTAGACACTTTTGTTATTTGCAACTGCTCAACAGCAGGTGTACTTCACATTAATTTTCGACATGTCTTGGGTTTATAATAACTATTTGACCCAACAGATAAGGAAAAAGGCAACCATAAATATTTTTACAATAATTTACCTTCTTTTTGTGAAAATATTTAATATAAATTGAGAGCTGCGCAAAAATTTTTAACAAAAATCATCTGTGGGCAAAAAATAGTAAGACTTTTTTATATAAATTTCGCGCAAAAACCCATTCGTCGCATTCTTTTTTTTCTGGGTTAGTATGACCGTCAGTGACATCTGAGCCAAATGCCACATCAAAATAAACGTCTTTCTGAAGTCCATAAAGCGTATTTGCCGATTTTTGCGATGATTGAAATTATTCAATAAAGAAGTTCTATTAAATGCTGTGTGTGGAATCAAAGTTCTGGTACCGAAACGTTCAGAAAGTTGGAAAAGGCTTTCGGTGATAATTGCTTGTCGCAAACGCACGAAAAGTGAAAGCAGCATAGGTTCCAATTTTTTTGAAAAAAGCGTCGCGTTAACGTTTATGAAACAATACTTTTCAACTACCCGGATGTAATAGTATTACTAGTCTCGGTGTATGCTAGATTCGGTGGTACTGAAATTTTTTGTTTTTTGTTTGACGTTAAACTAACATAGAGCTCATACGCTAACACCAGAGTGGTAAAATAAGGACATTATCTATATGTTTTCTTCAATTTTATTACATAAAAAGTAAAAGTAAAAATTTAAATCAATACCTCAGTGTTCTGTTAATCTGAATTTTTAATTATAATCTACAAACAACCATTATCTTATACACATTACATGATCAACATAATATGAGACAACTTGTATTGCCTATAAAGGTATCTATGTTCCAAAGTAATCTCTAAACAAAGTCAGTATAATTATTCTTATCTGATCGCTGAAGAAAAGCGTCACCCACCTGTTACAGTAATAGCCATCATCACCCCACCAAGTGAAAGACTAAGTAAGAGCAAGAATCTGCAGTGAGCGAATGGAATGTGACTGACAACATTCATCTACTGGGACCTTCCGCTTGCTCCCGCTTATCAGCAAAATATTGATGCTACCAACAATACAAAGGCAATCATCATTGTCACAGCGCAGTAAGGGAGCGCAAAGACACAATGTGACAATGGAAAGTAGTGACAATGTAAAGAAAACAAAACAAAGTCACTTGAAGGAAAGTTGAACTGAAGTTTAAATGATATTGTTGCATTGACAGCAGTTTTGTGGTTTCTTTTGCACTTTATTCAGGCTGAATGTTCATCATGACTTTTTCTTTCGTTTCACATTGTATAATAAATAGTGGACTTTTATAATGACTGACGGCAATGATGGTGCGGTATGTCATATTACATTGTACTTTATAATTTGTTTACTCAAAATTAGACACAAAAATAACAAGAAAATTTAGGAGAACGCATATGGAAGAGGCAACTTGAGTAGGAAGTTTCGTTGTACTCAAATATATGTATATACTAATATATTACAAAGATTGTAGAATTTTGAAGTGTTTCGAGTGCGCCAAAATAAGAGCAGTTTACCGCCATTTTAAAGGTTCTTTAATGCTCTTTTATCTTTGCATTCTAGCAATATTGTTTGCCTTTATTTTTAGTGGCATGAGCATGACACTGAAAAGTTTTGCATTAAAAATGGAAAATTAAATAAAGACAGAGGGAAATGAATCACGGCCATACCCCCGGGCCGACCTTGCCGTACAAAGCAACAGCGTTTATAATAGGACTGTTTTGCCAAACTTTTTTCTCTCCAATTAGTTGTAAGATACTTGAACTTGTTTTTCTTGACTAGCCATGAGCAAATGACATTGAGTCCACATCTGCCAACGGCTGCCGAATGCTTACGTTGTTTTCTCTTGAATGCGTAGCCTATTTTAAATGAACTTCGCGAGCCCTAAAGCTTAATAGAATATGATTTTGTTAACTTAATTAAATATATGCTGGACAATTTTGGGAAGTCAGGCACAGAAATAGCTTTTATACATAAAAAAAAAATTAAGTCAAAATTTTAGTAAATAAAACTGATTTTTAGGTATTAAAGATTGTTGACTTTACCAAAAAATTAAAAGCATTTTGATGCTAATTTTACAGTAAACTAAACAACCATACATTAATTAAAAGATGGATCTAATTTGGCAAGGAATATCAACGAAGTTTGCCAAAAAATGCCTACAGGAAGCACAGCCACCGGATGGTCAAAACATATTCAAGCAGTTTTGGCACATTTAAATGTCTCTATTAATTATGGCATATGGCGAGAGTTTTTAGCGAAAATAAATCAAATATATTTTTGGCAAGTGTTTTATAGTTGGAAGTGGAAAGATTTAAGAGCTTCCAACGAGTTAAGCTTCATATTTGCTTTAAGTGATATCTTACCTTTAAATGTGCAAGACTAAAAGCATTTTCTTAAATAATAATTTTTCATATTCACTGTTGGCTGGTGACGGGGAGGTTGGAGTTGAGACCTTCTATTGAGAGCAGAAGTGCCAGCCATAAAGGTAGCAGCAGAAATGAGGTTTGCTTAGGGAGTTTTGCATCCGTTTCGATAGCAAACTTACTAAACGTCTTGAGCTTGCTGATAATGAGCTCAAAGCTAGTCAAGAAGTCCATGTCCTCTCTGCCTAACCATAGCAAAATTGTCGGAAATTGTAATGCCGATGCCGCTAGAAAGGACACCCTTACCCACATCCAAATAGGATTAGAAAGAGTAGGTGCTTCCTATCTCCAGATCCATTGAACTACTATCTTTTGGCATAGCTCACATCGTCGCAATGGTAAACGTCCTAACTGCACGCTGTTGCATTTTCACTCATGCTGTGAAGGTTTCAATAAGAAGATGCGATGGACATATCCTGACACTTTCTCCTCCACTGTACAGCTTTCGACAGACTGAGATTTAATCATACTTTTTGCCCGGCGAATTGTTTGGGATTGATATTAGTCATCTTATTTACTTTGTGGTAGGCTTTAGGCGTTTTGTTAAATGTGGCGGTATTTTTGATCGAAATCTAGTAGTTCTGGGTAGCATAAGAGAAAGGCGTCTCTAGTTGTCCAAGTGGGATTATTCGTTGCCATACGAGGAATTAGATTTTCTTACCTAACCTAAGGTAACCTAACTAGTGCTTCGTTAATAAAGTACCTAAAGTATGCTCACACTATAACGTAAATTACTTATAATAAAGACATAGATAAAATATCTAAAAATCACTATTTACTCTTTACAGACTTAGAAAGCTTCATGGGAGTCTCAAGTTAATGCTATTTTGAATATTGAAACGTCCACATTTAGTATATTTAATTTTATTGCGATTAAGGATTTTTTCTTGAAATTTGGACTCTGTGTATTGCAATCATTTTTAAGCTAAAGTCATTCTATCGGTATATCCAAGTTGAAAGTTTCCAGCATTCTTACCACAAAGAGATTTTTATAAGCCAATAATTTCAGCTGCTCTTCAGCTTGAAATCAAATCTGAAATCTTTCTATCACAATTTTGACATCAAATTAAATACCAACTAGCTAACAATTGGCCAAAAGTAAATATATTATGGTACCTAACATTGTCATCAAAAATTGCATGTACTTATATGTATGTATGTATGTTTAAAGTCATAGAAAGAAAATCTGTCTGCAACATTTGTTGAAGTATCTAAAAATCAATTCCAAGCACTGTATTACATACTTTTTACCAACTTATACTCTACTTATTACTAAATATACAAGTATGTGCAAACATGCGTGCAGTATACATACATATGTGTAGACATCCGCATATGCTTTAGACCACTTTCATAGCTTCACTGCTGCGGAAAACAAAAGTTCCACGCATAGCAAATACGAATGTACATATATATTACATATTTATATATGTACATACACTAACATATACATATGTATGTCCACATCTCCATATAAACATAGCCAAATGCGCATTTTTGTCGCATGTTAGTCACATGGTCTGTGAAAGCGCGCTTTGGCCCAATATGAGAGCTTATGTCGTATTCGGATTTTAGCCTAACAAATACGAAATCCTAAGTGCTTAAGCTGATTAAAATGTTTTCGTAACATTTTATGTCCATTTTTGTTTTCTTATGTATGCTTTTTGCATGTAATACAACATTTTATTATATTTTTTGGGGTATTACTCGAACAAGCATTAGCTATTAAAACTGCACTGAGATCAGCTCCTAAATGCTTGAGCACATGTTACAAAGGCATTCACATGGCTGTATTTACATTTAAACGCAAATGAACGTTATTCACACTACCGGGAAACCGTGGAATATTTAAGCAAAGGAAACTGAGATTTTTCCGGAAAGATGCTCTTAAATAGGGTAACAATATGAACTACTTAAGTAGTTGCTGTTTTAATTAACTTTTCTTAAATTTTTTTTGTTTTAACATTTTATTTTGTCTAAAAATTAAAAAAAAAACATATTCGTAATATCAGGAAGAAATCACAAAATGTTTTCGCATCTTTTAATTCTATTAACTGAGAACTATTCTAAAACTCGCGAAGTCTGTTCGTCTCTGCAAACTATAACTTGAGTAAAAATTGAGATATTTACAAATGTAATGAAAGTGTTCCTTGACAAAAAGTAAAATGTGGTCAAGGTGAAATTCAGAAATCTAAAAGTCAAAAAGTGACTAAGCAAGCAGTGGAGTAGTGATGAGACTGTCGAAGAGAATAGACCAAAAGTTTTGAACTCTCTGAACGAAATGAGTCGCATCTCATTGTTCTTGCCAGGACAGAACAAACGCAGATTTGCCATCAATTGAACGAATATACTCCATTAATGTACTATATGTCCATTATCAACCCGAGGTATAGGCAAAGACAAGAAACAAAAAAACTTGCAATACCCCAAAATTCGTTGGTAAGTTATATAACTAGTTGCGTTGCAGACCAGTTTCTAGAGAAATCAGGGCTAAACTACGACTTCAAACATACTTTTCGACATCGTCTGGTACTGGGTCCTCTCCCACCAAGGTCCTTTAACCTATCGACGAGCGGAAGTGGAGTAAATAAGCAATGCAGGTACATATCAGAGAGCTACAGCGAGTATGATTAAGTTAGATCAAATTTGCGGAGAACACAATGAAAACAACTCGGGGAATCATACCCAATATTGTTGACCATGTCCTGTAAGGATCGAGTACACGGTGTGGTCAATCAAACAAATCAATTCCTCGGGTTAAGTAGTATTGATTCCAAATATATGAAGCATTCTCGGGAAAAAATGACTGGACTTTGAGTATGAGTAAAGCAAGTCATGTAAACAGTGATTCATTTCGATATTCCCTACTTAAAAAAAAAACACAAACTTTTTCATTATCATTCCAAAAAACATTCTTTGGCATTTATTTTTTGAAAACTTTCCCTTTAAAATGTTGGCCGCCGTTACGTCTGAGATGGTCCACCCGTTTAGTCCGTTGTTTGATAACTCGCTCGAGCATTTTGACTGGTAACAGGCGAATAAAACTCGTTATATTTTGTTCCAAAGCCTGACTCAAAACCGGATTGTCCGCATAGAATCTAGAACTTATATATCCCAGCAGGAAAATGGTCTAAGTGGTAAATCGACCGGCCAAACACTTCAAAATATCTGCACACCTAAGTGTTCTCTCAATAAAACCATTGATTGATGAGATGTGTTGGAAGTGGCTCCGACTTGTGGAAACCAAATGTCGGCAAGACCAGAGCTTCAATTCTATTTAGTAGTCGATTATCAGGGCGCGATATCGGTCGTCAATGACGGTTAACGTACCGACATAATTTTTTATGAAATATGGACCGATGATTCCATCGGCCAACAAACCACACCAAAACGTTTTTTTCTGTACGACTTGGCAGGTCTTGAATCTCCACAGGCTGCTCTTTGTCTGAAATGCGGCAATATCTCTTGTTTACATATTCATTTCAGCTCTTGCACAAGCTGTATTTTGTACTTTCAATCTAAGATCTCGACGCAAAATGCGCCAAGACGTTCCATACGTCATTCCGAGTTGCTGCGAATGGCGCAGAAGAGATTCTCCACAGTCTTCGTGTACTCTCTCAGCTACGGCTGATCCCTGAGTTCTGGACGTGGTCTATTCGGTCGAATGTTATCCAGTAATGAATGCTGAATCTCAAGATGGGTGATGGTGTTGCGAATAATACACTCAGTGAGCCTGTTATGTTGATTAGTGTACATATATAAAAAAAACTCAACTTTGAAACACTTTTTTGATATTACAACCAATTTCATTTGAAGGCATATTGACGTGACCATATATTGTACAACGTAACTGTTTGACAGTTAATTAATAGCTGATATAAAACAATGATAATTAAACTAAAACTTATTTGACAGATTAATTCTTTATTTATTTTAATATGTACCATAATAAATTTTGAAAACTCAAGTTGAAGTGGAGCTAAGTTGTAAACCATAAAAGCATTCCTTTCACTGAAGCAGTTAAGATTGCCGGATGTTGTCAATTATTATAAACTATATGAGAAGTAGTAATAATGACTTTAAATACATTTCACTTCATAAAGAGTCCGTTATATAGCGCAGAAAAAGGTAGCATCGTTTCCTTTTTTTACTTCTCAGTAAAACTCACACAGTAGTTATTTACGATTCACTGGCACATTACCATTTACATTACAAACAATGAATATAGTAAACAACAACGAGGAGCATACAGTTTTTATATTCGCCAATTTCACTTATGTGTGGGTACACAAACGATGCATATTGTAATAAACCGACATCATACAGCAATTACACATTTGTTGGACTACACGAAAGTAAACACTTCTTTTCATGTGCATATGCAATTGCAAATAACAGCATTTTCATATTGTGTATATGATCGTATACACGTTGTACACACATATGACGAATATACCATCACAGGTACTCACTCATATGTATGCATATATGCTCGCGCCATCAACTTTTCTTTCTCGCTTCAAAAGCTTTGTTACTGCTTGTTACGACATTCTGCATCGTTTCTTCGTGATGCTTTTTCCGTTGTTTGACCATCTTTATTGGACAGACATGGGAGCTGCCATACCACGTAGTAAACTGCCTGAATCTGGGATGGCTTACTTCGAACAAACAGACAACTTTTAGGTCCTTTGTTATACTATATCTAAGGCCAATGTAATAAGTTGTGTACTTGATAGTTTGATCACCGTGAGAAATATAGGCATAACAAGTATAAATTAACATTCTTCCAGACATTAAACCTTTATATTTTCACCCCTTCTCTCTTAAGTTGGAGCATTGTTTGCCGTGAAATTTTTACTGACCCATTCTACTGAGGGCTGGCCTCCGCGCACGCCTCCGAATCGTCTTTTTAAATTTTGTGAAGTTTGGATCATAAGGGTAGGTGCCCTGTGATACTCGTATCGACTACAATATTACTAAGACCTATTTAGCGTAGAATTTGAAGCCTTTTGGTTTGTTCACCTTTAACACTGCCCCAAAGTAACTTTGTGGTATGTCCTGTGTTGCTCATGTCCAAAGATCTGCAGTGTTTCTCCAGGGTCCATTGCTTCAAACAACCTTTGAAGAAGCTGAATAGTCTTGGGCAGCTTAAAGGAATTGTGTGGCGTGTGGGCTAACTCGCCTACCTATTAATTTCCTTTTATTCCTATATGACTGGGTACCCCGAATTCATTAACAAAGTTACCTACCAGAGGCTAGATATTGCCTGCTTGCATAACCTTACGTAGTGAGACTCTAGAAAGTTTATGAACTTGCTGGTTAGAGCAAAAGCTATTACTTACTATAGATCTTCAGCAATGTGGTTCTCAAATCATATCCCGTGTTGTTAATGGGTCTCTTACTGTAACAAAGAAGATCACAAAATCTCATCCAAAAGATGGCAGGCCCATGGACTGCTATCACCTATTACAAATTCCAATTACTCAGTAGACTTGTGTGCCTTGAAAGCTATGCAATGTAATGTAAAAACTCTGAAGACGTGTATTTTCAATGCCTTGGGTGCTTAAGAATAATAGGAGAAATAAAAACTGCTCTAGACATTGTCAAAACTTGACTGCTTTACTATGTAATTTATCTAGAAAACGGAAAGTTGTCAGCGAAGCATTAACTTTAATTATGATCAGCATATTGGAGGAAAATCAGTTCATAGTCTAGTGTAAATATTCGAGCCCTATTACTTCGTCAAAGTATTACTTACCGGTAGTACTTTGGCAGTCATGATTCTCTCTGGTAGTCATGTTGGTTTCAGCGTATTAAAGGCTCTCTAAACTTCCCCCTAACGTCAAAATACCCTAGCGATTGCACACAAATTTCTCAAAAATATTTTCCGTTAATGTGCAGTGAAGCCACAAGAATTGTGGAAGGACACCAACTCAATTAAAAAACTGTTCGACAGTTTTGAAAGACAAACTGTAAATATGTGTGTGTGTGCTTGCTATTGATACGGAAGTGTTAGATGATGCTCAAGCAATTACTTCCCAGTCACTTTACCTTGCCGTATGGGCTTTCACTTTCTGCGGAAAATCAAATGAATATAATCGTAGTGTACATGTGTACTTACATGTGTATGTAGTGGTTTTTATGCCATTTTCCTAATTCGGCTTGACTTTCGGCACACATACCCATCCTTTGTTTGTTTGTGTATTTGCCTACCCAATTTGTTTTCCCTCTTGCACAGAGTTCCTCTTATTCAAATAATGTGACCATGTGTTTTTGTTATTTTTGGTCCATATGTATGTACATATATCGTATGCGGCCTACTCAATTTCTGCACTTACATTGCCAATTTTCGATTTGATTTTACACTGATGGCAATCGCAAAGCAAATAGGCAACTAAAATCGACCGATGCAAATAGCCACGAGCGTTGTTTGGCAATTTTTGCTATTTGTCCCTAACAACCGATGGAGATTGCTTGCTTTTATCAGCCCATTATTGTACTGCTTACTAGCACAATGTTGATTGCATACATACATATACACCTTAGTATACTGATATGTTTTATGTGCGCATCTGCGGCCTACGAGCATTACAAGGAAGAAGGAAAGGTGTGCCTTGTTCGCCGGAAAGAAAATAAAAGTTTCCAAATTTTCACCATATCGCTTGTGGTAGTTAGAAACATAAGGTACCAAGTGCTTGTACTTGCTAACCTGAAGGAAAAGCCAAAGCTCACACTCTCGCATAAACAATATTAGTATACATGTATATACATACACACATATGTAAGTAAGCATTACAAACGACGAAATGAGCGTCCGTTTATTTCAAGATATATTTTGCCTTGAGACCTGGCCAAATAGTCCGCATTCAATTTATTTGAGCTCAGTCTGTTTGCAAGCAACAAATACTGGTCAAATAGATATCCTCTCCAATGCTTACCGTACGCAATGGTGCTTCATGCTAGGTGCAGACACGTGTGTGTTTGTTTGTGTTGCGTCGGTTTTCGTACCGCAACGTTTCACTTAATTAAAATCGGATATGTCTTCGAGGCATTTCTCATATGTTTGCCTACGTCAGATGTGCTGTCTGATATTGCCTTTCCGCAAGGTGAATACTTGCTTCTCTAATGTTCGGCAAATCGACTGCAAAAGTCAGCGCTGGAGTGTTGCGGCCAGCACATGTTCTCATTTGTACATACACAAATACATATTGGAGCCAAATAAATTTCGTTTAATTTACCACCGTGTGGTCGGTATGAACAAATTTTCAGAACTGCGTAGGAATATAAATTAACTGTGCGGTGGAGCAAAAAAAACGCCCAAATTCACGAAATTATGATTGGAACGCTTGCAGTATATTGAAATACCCAGAAAACTGTTATTTATTACTAATTGAAATTTAAAATTGTTTTACTTAGTAGATTCATGGTAGATTTGAATTAATTTGCAGTTTCGTTGTTAAATTATTAGAACCCTCCGAATTAAATCCACCAAGAGTAACCGATTAATATCGAACTTTTGGCAGGATCTGACAAATATTTATGAAACACCTTTACGTGTAAAAACATGGTAATAAAATATACTAATCAGTTGACTTCAAACAGTTGCCGTTTGTCTTGCACAATATAAATTTTAATAAATCTTTCGTTACTACCCAAGTATAGTTCCTAGAAAAATTATAATAACGCTTCAAAAGAATAAATTTTTTTAATAAACAATGCTAGATTATCCGAGTTAAGGCTTTTTTATGGGATTGATAATTTGAAAATTATGCTAAGATAAGCAATGAAATCAAAGTAAAAGGTTTTCTTGAAATTTTATTAATTTTTAAAATTAAATTGTAATTCACCATGGAATAAATGTCCGCACTTATGTACTTATGTATTTTACAATTCCTTTGTGAACACCTTCATGAGTTTTTCAATTACTTCCGCAACATATTTTTAATTTAATTTTGCTGGTATACATTTCCTTAATGTTGCCATAGCAGCACCTTTCTTGCTGTTAGCCGACAGTGCTCAAACTTAATGAACTGACCATAGTACAGGGTGGGCCGAAACATTTTACATGTATTAAATGAAAATAAATGGCTAATGCGGTAAAACTTTCATGCTTTAATTTTTAATTTTTTACTTGTTTGCATGTTAAACGCATAAGCCCATGGCTCATTTGCAGTAATAATGCCCTTCATGAATGTGGGATCGGAATTCGCACGATCGAGCTTGTCCAAAGTGATGAAGTGAAAGTGAAGTTATGGTATTCTTTTTGAATAAAATTCAACTTTATCGTGAACAGTCGAGCAATTACACATTTCACACACAAAATATCTACCAAAATCATTCGAACAGACTCGCGAAAGTTGGCGCACTCTCGCGTCTCTCTGACAATTGCCGACGATTTTTAAATAACATATTCTGCACTTTATTAATATATATTTTCATTAGTTGAAGAGTTCGAAGGTCGTTTAAAACAAGGCATGCCTTCAACGACCTCTCGTCCATCTTTGGAGGCTTTGTAGGCTTGCATTTTTGATAAAACTGAATCACCGTAGGCCACTTTTACAACATTCGAAACAATTCCGCTCACAAAATTTGGAATTTTGACACAAATTTTTAATTCGATATTTTCATCCCTTGTAAAAATAGTTACGGACTACTGATATGTTTCAACTTAAGGGGTCAGTAGGGTAATCTTGCCCGTTTTTTTGACATGTTTTTCATAGAAATTTTTATTCTACAATAGAACTTTTTTCACATAAAATGATGATGATGGAGTGTATAAACAAATTTTTTTCCGAATTTTTTGATGAAATCTGTCGGAAAAATGGCTGGGTGAATGACATGCGTTTTTTCACTGGTGGACACGATTTCTCATGTTTGGATCATCTGAAACATAAAAACCCAATTTATTCTTAAAAAGTATGTGAATGGTTTTCATCCCTACTAGAATCATGAAAAAATGTTGAAAAACAAAAAAGTATAATAATTAAGTTTTTTTTTTATTTTTTCCCATGTTTTTTTACATGGATTTTCTCATAAGATTGTGACTAAATAATAAAAAATATAGGGACGATAGCCCGGCATTTTGTGAACAATTAAAAAAAAAATTAAGCAAGTTGGTTGAGTAGTTCGACCGGAATCATGCCCGCCAGTTTTAAAAATATGTTTTGAAAAAAACGCGTATAAAGTTTGAGGTACTGCCAGGTGTGCACTCCGAGCGCTCCGAACGTCGAGCCCTATTATTATTTTTGTACTTTTTTCATTAATTCTAAGGGTATAAGGGAACAGAAAATGCAAAAAAAAAATAAAAAAGATTACCCTACTGAACCTTAAGTACCACAAACTATTATTATATTTCGCGATTTCTCTGTCGCAGCTTTAGAGGCTAGTCTCTGCAACAACTATTTCCAATTTAAACGGTCTATAGATTTACCCTGTATCTCTATTACCAACTTTGCGTCGCTGGGCTCCAGCACGAGAAATGCAAGCCGAAGTTTATAGTTTTATTTCAAATTAAATTTCGATTTTCACTAACACATATGCCTTACCTAAATAAGCGCATATAAATATCTATATGTACATACATACACACACACGTTAAAATTCTATTTTCTTTCTAATTTCTTTGCAGGTGAGTGAAATGAGACAGCTGGTTGCAATACTTCGGCATTAAAATACTTGGCAAGTTTGTACGGAAAATGTAAGTTTTCAATTTTATATTAAAAAGAGATTTCAGACGAAATTTATATTAACTAAATGTGGAAATGATCGATAAATTGGAGATGTACAAATATGTAACACGAGTAGATTATTTTCAATTACTCTTGTTCAAGGATATCATTAATACCGAAATAACTCGCTGAAAATAGCTAACGTTCAAGGTGATATGGCTCTCTCAGAAATTTTTGATTATTAAGCTCTATTAACGAGAACACATGTACATATATCATTGCTACTTCCGAGATATTAAATACAAAATGTGTTATTCAATATCTGAGCTGCGAAAATAAAAATTGCATGAATTTCAATATTTATTTTGGTGAAAAAAAATTATTAAAAAAACATTCAAATATTTATGTATATTTTTGCAAGAGAAAATCTTACAAAAAAACATATACATATTACCAGTGAAAGGTGGCAGGTGCACGTAAGCTGCGTTATCAACTACTTTATTATTCCCTGTGTCCTTTACGTGGATACAAATACTCGCAATATATTCATACTCTCCTTTTGCCAAATATGTCCGCGTACATGAGCATTCTTCATATTAAATCTGACCACTGCAATCTGTACGCAAAATAATGCCACAAACACGTAACCGTATACACACTCCGTGTATATTTGTGGACGCGTTGTGTTCACTTTACAAAGCGGCAGGATATGTAGCCTTGCTTACATGCGGGAGATACGGTCCGTCAACAACACGTGACTCACAACATATGATGGAGAAATATTCATTTACCAAAAATATATTCACTAAAAGTGTGCGATAAGACACTGACTTATGTTTTATACATGTCAACATAGTGGCGAATACGTGCATTTAAATTTACAAAACGAGTAAGGAAGTGCTAAGAGCAGGCGCAGCCGAACTTTAAATATTCTCTCATATAGTCAAGAAATAAGAAATTAGATGCTCACAGAAGTATTCTCTCAATAAATACTTTGATTGATGCGATTTGTGGAAAGTGGCGCCGTCTTGTTGAAACCAAATGTCGGAGAGATCACGAGCTTCGATTTCAAGCATTAAATAGTCGGTTATCATGACGCGATAGTGCTCGCCATTGACGGTTAGGTGCTCACTGGCATCATTGTTGAAGAAATATGGACCGATGATTTCACCAGATTTCACCAGCCGACAAACCACACTAAACTGTTGTTTTTTTCTGGATAAAATGGCAGCTTTTGAAGCTTTACAAGTTGCTCTTCGTCCTAAAGGAGAAATTTTGCTTGTTTACGTACCCATTGAGCCATAAATGGAACTCATCGCTCGACAAAGTGAGGGTCGAAAACGTCTGATCTTCTTAGAATAGCCCTTAGCGCGAAACGATGTCGGCTATCGAAAGTAGTACCTCTTCTTAGATCTCCCATTATTTGCTATCAATTTCGATAAATATTTTGATGCTTCAAAGATATATTATTTCTCGCTTAATTATACTGAGATATCTAACACACCCAGAAAAAACCGTTTTGAGGACAAAAAATGTGTCCTTTGCAGCGTGTTACGAGTGTGTAACAATTTTAAAATCTCTTAAGCCTCGAACACACTTTCGGGTTACTCTTAAATTTGCAAAATTTCGGCAATACACGAGTGTTAAGAAGACACGTTTTATATACGTACATACATATGTACTTACATAAAAGCTCATGGCTGTGATAAGAGTGCCGTATTACGTGCTGCTGTCACCAAATGGCAATTTCATTTTATTTGAACTCTTTTGTGGGTATTAACAGATTTTTGTGTCCTTTAAGCTTCTTTGTACCATTTATTTGTTGAAAATTTCGTTTTGTGGACATATTTTTGGTATTTATATAATATTCGTAAGCATTTTTTTTGCATTTCCCTCTTGATGAATGCCGTCCACATTGGTTGAATTCGTCAAAAAGAATGTCATTAAAGTTCCTTTTAGGCTTTTTCTCTAAAACGCTAAAATTTGCAAAATCGGTGTAATTAACAGAAAAAAGGAAAATACCGGAAAGCAAATGTCTGCTTTGCTCTTTTTATTAGATTTGTACATTTCCGGGTTCATATGTTCGCAACCAATTTTACTTATGTAGCTACTGGAAATCCATTGAACAATCCAGCTCTTCACTAAGCATACCCTAAGCTACGTCGAAGCCCCCTGGCTGGAACAAGGAGCTCGGGTCTTGCAAGGGTAAAGTACGGGAATGCTTCAACTTTGCCAAGATAACAGAAAGCGAGGATTGTTGGAATGAATATAACGATCTTCTAAGAAACTACAAGAAGTTGGTGCGCAGGACAAAGCGAGAATCCTGGAAAAAACTTTTTTAAGTGGATTTGAAAAGATTAACAAGATGGCGACAATTAGGAAACTATTATCCGAAAACCCCACCTAGCTTGGTCTAATTCGCAAAAGTAGTGTAGATTAGATGGACAACTGCCAGGACTCATTGAAAGACCTAGTCAGCTACGAAGAGAACATTCCGGTAAACGTAACCAAACACATCTTTACGATGAAATGGAATATCCAATCCCCTCATTCGATCCATACAAAACTCCCGGTACGGATGAAATCATTTGAGCAATGCTACAAAATGCACTATGTCTCTCTATACCATAGCTGAAAGCGATTTTTGGGTGAATGCATGAAGTTCCGCTACGTACCACACTCATGGAGGGAGGCTAGAGTAGTTTTCACACCGAAGGCAGGTAGAAACAACCCAACCTAGTCAAAAGAGTTTAGACCTATAAGCTTAATTAGGGCCACAGCGCCTCCTAGAAGCTAGTCTAAGGCGCAGCACGCATATACGAAGGGTATTTAATATCGAAAGCGCCTTTGAATATAAGGAGTATGCTTTTGGAGCATTCATGAACATTTCTGGAGCGTTCAACAGCGTCTCTATGGAATCTATTCTGAATAGTATACAGCCGATAGGTGCTGATCCCGCTATATAACGCTGGATCTTTTGACATCAAGACGGATAAGAGCAATATGAAACGACGCTAAAGTGAGCAAGGAAGTAGAGGTGGAGGATGGGGTTTAGACGAGAGTATACTGCCCAGAGTTAGGCATAAGGCAACCGTATAAGCTGCCAGACCACTGCAGTATATTTTAAAATTAGTTCTTTGCTATTGTGAAAGCCTCTTCTGTTGGCTCTTCCATGTATGAAAACTAAAAATAAAAAAATTCTCGGTAAACTAGGTGATATTCTCCGATCCGGCGATCAAAAAAAAAAAATCAAAAATTTTGAAACAGGTTAAATTTTATTTCAAATTTTGGTCGTTTTCGATCTGCGAAAATTCGATTTTGCAACCAAAAACCATTTCAGTTATGGTATGTGGTAAATTATATACAGAACAGACAGCAAAAAAATGTTATGATGATCGAAATCATTTGCTTTCGATTTATCAGTGCTACAAAGTTGTTGCTTAAAAAATGTTGTTTAAAGAAAAGCGCGTTTAGTAATAAACTACGAGACCAGATTGAATTGAGCGGCCACCCTTTAAATGACCGTAACTCAAACACTGTTTGAGATATCGATTTTTGTATGTTATTTTTAAAGGTATAGACTATCGATATATGAATAAAATTTACTGTTTTCCAATTTTTTCGAAATTTAACATACGGGTACACCTATATTAATGTATTAAATTAAACTATTCTTTATCAATCAAATCGTTAGCCTAACTGTGGGCTTACTAAATGTGTTCTGAACTTCAAATTTTTGTGAAACAGGAATTTGGTTTTATTCGCATTCTCGTAAGAATTATGTAGAATAAATATACATTTCGAAAAAGCAACCCCAAAAAGAGTCAGCTGGCAAAGAAATTAAAATAAATTTGGCTTGATTTTTGCCATTACATTTCTAAATTTAACTATCTTCATACCATCAGCAAATTCATTTTTAGCGCCATTTTATTAACACTACAAAGTAAGTGGCAAAAAATGGTATGCAGCACACTTGCTACTATAACTATGCTGCAAGTGCTTTACATTCTATGCTTTCTCACTCACCCTCGCACTGAACTGTTATGTCGTCTGGCACTCCGTCACTTTCACACTGTGCGCATCAGCATCAATCACACATTACAAAGTCGACTGCTTTATTGACAGCTACGCGACATTAACCGAAGAAGCTTTCGCACAGCGTGTACGGAAAAAGAAATAGTTGTATTGAAAGAGAGCAAACATCTAATATGTATGAGCGAAGAACAAATAAACGCGATTTAACAATAAATTTGCGATAAAGACTTAACGTCTTGCTGATATAAGATGATGCGCAAGCACTCGCAGGGATAGTAATAGTTGTTTTTGTTTTTGCTTTCGATTTACTGCTGGCTGGGTATGCTGTAGAGGTTTGCTTCATTGACTTGTTTGTTGATTTATGTACTTGGCTTTTTGTTGCGCTCAGTAAATTGTGTTGCGGTAAGTGTTAAATTAATGAGAAAAAGTTGATTGATTGCGAGCGCAGCAATGTACACTTACTTATGTACATACTTACGTTACAGGAATGAACGTGCAAGGCGATAAAATGCAAATGCATACTTCTCCAATGCTGCCACCACTATTAACCGGGCTTGAGGCCATGGGGATCAGTAGTTTTATATGTGGTACTGAAGGCAAGTTTTTATGATTATTGGAGCATCATAAATCGCTCTTCACAAGTATAAAGTTTGGAGATAACAAGTTTGGAGGTGTTTTATGTTTGTTGTTAGATCTATTTGATAGTCTATAGAAAAAATTTAATGAGAAAGATTGTGAATAAATTAATATGATGTATTGTGCTCGAGATAATTTAAGTTTCAATGGCCTCTTAGAAGAGGTTAAAATGCTTTTTTTTTGACAAATCGTAAGAGAAAGAAAGTCTAAGATGCCTAATCATTTTCATTAGAGTTTTTTTTATTGTTTTTAAAACGGCATAAAGTATTCCTGAAATATTTTAAATAGTGTGAAATATGAGTTGATAGTCCTTGGACTGAAAAAAATTCCGGTACATCTGTTTACGTAAACCCGACTGTCGTGGAAACTGGTTTGGGAAATTGCATTCCATATATGTAGGTGCATATAATACCCTCTAAGCAGGGGTGAAACTGAGAGGTTTGACATGTCATATTTCCTAATAAAGGAAATAGGTTTAAGCTATATTCAATATCACTTCTTCTACAATAAGGGAATGGTGGAAAAGTCGAAAGCTTTAAGGTAGTTTCCTTGTCAATACAAATAAAATTGAAAAGCAATTTGTCGCACAATTGCCGCCTAACTGTGCTTTGAAAGTTTAACTAAGCGTCACATTGATGTCAAATGTTACGCCTGAAATGCTGTCACACCTTGCAGTCGTCACCACTCAAAGCACATAACGTTATTGGAGCTTCCAATAAACCGCACTAGTAGTGATTTGTATGGTCACAAAACTGAAATATTAGTAAGTTACATAGCAAAGTGTATGAACGTAGTTTCGGCTTTGATTTGCAACCTCAAAACTGTGTCGGTATGTATGGCGCTGACTGCAAACTTCGCCACTTGCTGCTCTCAGCTCAATATGCTTTGAATTGGTTTAATTTTTTCATAGTTTTTTCTATAGATTTTCCTTTTATTTTTCAACTTTTTTCATTCACTCTTTGTTCGCAAGCTAATAAAACCAAAGTTGGCAGTCATTATGCTAAGTCAAGTGTCGGCAAACCTTCAGCTTCAATTTGCCCATATTCATATTATGCATTTTTGTGTTTACCTCTTTAGAAACTTTGTTTTGTGCTCACTCAGCTTCACTGAAGTGCCATTAAAAGTTCAACAAAGTTGCGCTCATATTTGATACGCCGCCAGTTCAGCGCGAACGCTATCGCCAAAGCCAAAGGTAAACGTCTGTCAAAGATCGACGGCTATTTCCACACTAACGTCGCCATGTCGTATACGTAACTTGATTATACGTAGTGCATATGAGTAAAATGTGTAAATGTGTGTGTCTATGGTTAAGGTATATATGTATGTTCTGTTGTAAGTTTTGCAGTGACGTCAACGTTGACTAGTGTTTCGACAGCCTCGAAAATGACCTCTGCTACTTGATTAGTTACGGGGGCGTTCGTCTGGTGATGCAAAGGAAGAAAAGAACAACGCATTAAAATTATGCGAATAAAATTGCTAGAAAATAGTGGAAGCCGGCAGTTCACTTAGCAAAATTGTCTTGTGTATTCAGATTTAGCAACAATTCAATTTCCTATTAATTTTATTCACACTTTAAGAATATCGAATTACATTTGCTATAAATAAGAGTAAATAAGTGCAAAAAGGAATCAAGGCATGTAAAATGTTCGGCAATAGTTTATCGTAGTATTATATTCAACCTTTTAGCCAGAGAACACAGAACTTTAGAAATTTTTATTTTTAATTTATTAAGCATTCGGTTTACAGGTAACATGGCCTTATTTTGTATCAGAGCTAAATACTAAATTTTGTTCAAAAAGTTGATAGCTGGCGTGGAGTATGTATATATTTACAATTGAGAGTTGTTAAAAAAAGGTAATAATTTTTTTTTTTGTAAAGAAATCGCAATATCAGTATTAAGGTTTTGCAAAATCTAGGGGGGTTTGACCCCGCAAAAAATTATACGAACAGCTGCTTATTTTATGGAACAGTCAATATCGGACCACTAAAATCTGAACTATCTGAATCAAGTACTTGTTTGGAAAACCTTCTAATTCGATGAGATATTCGAAGAAATTGTTCAGATCTGATCACAACAGCATTGAGATGCCTTATATCCTGAACGATCGGAATCAAATATATGTGTATGAAAAAACATTTTCATCTGAAAAGATATCTCCACAAAATTGACAATGAGTTATTGTCCAAGGGGATGTTTCAATCTCAAAAGGAGATCAGGTCGCTATAGCATATAGCTGTCATACAAACTGACCGATTAAAGTTCATGTTCTTTTAAGTTTCCGCCTGCAACGCAACACACACCATCATTGCTGATATGGCCTGCACGGAATTTAACAAGGGTTTTGCAATATATTCCTTCGTTCAATACATGTCACAATATAATCCATTGGTTCAGAGCCCAGCATAAACTTTTCAGTATTGCTTTGCCAGCTGGGAAATGTTTACTTAAAGATATCCTCTGTGAACAGGTGTCAATGCATGCATCGCGATTGTTCCCACAATTCCGACAAATGAACAGCCTCCCAGGAAGAAAAAAACGAGTGGAAGATTTCAGACCAAGATCTCAAAATTTTATAGACAAGTTTATACAAGTGGTAATCACTTGGCGCTATGTCTGGGCTATATGGTGAATGCGATAAAACCTCCTATCCGAGCTCCCGTTACTTCTGACGAGTCACCAATGAAGTTATGGTCTGGTGTTGTCCTGATGGAATACTATTCCCTTTCTGTTAGCCAATTCTGGACGCTTTTGGTCGATCGTTTCAAGCGTTTCAGTTCTTCGCTGTATATGGTGGAATTATGGGCACATGGGAGCATCTCATAGTGGATGATTCTCTTTCAATCCCACCAAACACACAGCAAAACCTTCCTGGCCGTCAATCCCGGCTTGGTCACTGTTTGGGACGATTCACCGGCCTTCGACTACGACCATTTTGTCGTATGTGATCCGGGATCCATTTTCGTCACCATCCGCTTCAAAACTGAGTTTGTTCCGTTTCAGCAGCGTATCGCAGGCGTTGATTCGGTCCAGAAGGTTTTTTTTGCGCTATATCATGCAGCATCCAAACATCAAGCTTTTTTGTGTGTCCCGCCTTCTGCGGATGGCTGGTCACTACAGATGTTTGGTCTAGGCGATGTCACGAGATGCTACATGCCGGTCTAACTCAATTTTTTCCATGATTTGATCGGTATTCGTCGTCACAGGTCTCCCGCCGGGTGGCTTATCCATGGTGTCATTTTCACCCGCTCTAAATCGTCGAAACCATTCCTCCGCAGTTCGAAGTGATAGAGTACCATCCCCCAAAACATCACGGAACGTTTCTCTAGCGAATTTGCCTTTAACGAAGGAAAACTTTAAAATATCGCGAGTTTCATAACTGTTGAACGCAATATAAATACAAATCCAAGCTAATATATACATATGCATAAACTTTGTAGGATTTCTTGCGTTTCCTCGTGCAAACTTAATATACAAACGCTGTTTTTTTGGTATAAATAAATGCCGTTATTTCATTACATATTGTTGGGTCGTTTCGATTTTATCTTCGACATGAGTACATTTGTCAAAAGTTTATTAGAATTTGATTTAATTTGCGGATATTCCATTATAAATGTTTGTTTTGTTTCTCCTTACACGTATTTTTATATAATTTTTAGGAAAAAGGTCCGTGGTACCATTAATAAATAAACTGAATATGCAAACAACAAATTTAATCTTTAAACATTCCGTTTGCAAATATGCATATAGAAAATAAATGGAAATCTCTTCTCCACTTTCACATTGCACCTAATGTCACACTTTCACCTGGCACACTGAGTTCACCAACTTTCATGCAAAGTAATAAAATTTGTGCTGACCGCAGCCAGATTTTGCCAAGTTGACAAAGAACACTTACACTGTCATGCAAATAAACCAGAGGCAACGCTTCAGGTTGGCAACGCACGTGTTGTCTTTCGTCGCCTAAAAACCGTAACTACATCAAAGTAAGCAAACTATTGCAATATAAGAGCGAACAGTGAGCAATATACACAACTTTTGCATGAGTGTGTGGCTAGCAGAGCTCCATCATTGCATTTAATTTTAGTGAATTTTGGTTTTTTGTTGGAGAAAACAAATAGTTACTGTTATGAGTTGTGCAGCCACAGCACTGATAAGTTGAAATAAGCAGAAAATTGTATTGTTGAGAGGCGATGGTTTGTGCTTGCAACTAATCTGGTTAACAGGCCACTCGTTAATTGTACGCAGTATTCGTAGCAAATGCACAAGCACATGCATGATTTGTACTTATTCCTCATGCCACCCTGTAGTAAGCCAATAAATATCATCGGCTGTGCAAACTTGACGTTTTGCCAACTAGCCAACAAGAATTTGGCAAGCAAAATAAAGAGTAGTAATCATATGCCCGAATGCCTCTACTCAAGCTATTGAACAAGCAAAGAAGGTATGCATATAATGTCTGCTTGTTGTGAAAAGTAGCGTAAGCAGAAAAAATCACGCCAGAAATCCCCCTTAATGGCTAAAGTTGTTGTGTACACTTATACTATATTACGGCAATCAATCGCACCCCTTGTACGAACGAATGCCTTTCTTTCTCTTTTCGTTTTTACCGTTTCATTTTCGTTTTTGTGGGTGTATTCACATTCCATGGCCAATTTTTATCAACTGCCGAGCATACGACTGTTTACACCGACGAATAAAATTTAATGCTCGACAATAAAGTCACCAAAAGCAAGCAAGCACACTCCAATACAGCCTCATAATAGAAAATATCTGGGAAATGTGTCTGCAGATTTCTTGATTCGGAAAGGTATTCAAATGGCTGGGTGTACCCGAAAAATGTAATAATACGGCTGCGGATATAATGCATTACTTAGTACAATAGTATTGAGCAATTGGGAAATAACTCGGTAAAAAGCACCATAAAATAAATATGTTGAACTCGTATGCATAACTGTTTGTACCGAGGCTAAATAATTTCAGGTATATTTTAGCAGCGTACTAACACTCCTCTTTCTATACTTGCAGCTCAATGTTTAAGGTATACTCGTAATATATACAAGTACATACTAAAAACATTGTGTATTTGAATGTCTAGTAATTTTGTGGTTAACAACCTCACATTTTTGTCTACAACAATTTCTATTTTAGGTAGCAAAGTGCGTATGTATTTGTTGAATTCAAAAGTTTACTTACGAGTATGTTTACACAAGTATTCATTTATGACTTCTAAATATAAATGAATTGCATGCAATCAAATTGAGATTGTTACATTCCATAAAATATATTGAATTACAAGCCTTTATTTATCGTTAAGCAAATTAGAAAGCTGTTCAACGAAAATTATAGTATTTATGTACAATGATATTAAATGTAGAAAAAAATATATAAAATGCAGAAAAAATTTCAAAAAGTTAATGCCGACCTACGCTGACTTCAGAGATTAGTTTTAACTGAGAAGTTTTTGAATTGCTTAGTCTTAACATATTCCTAATTGTTGGAAGTTGGTGTGAATCTTCTTCATTCGCTCGACATTGCAATGAAAAATATTTGGTCGAAGCTATTGCTTCCGAAAGCGTTGCAAATTAATGTTTTAGAAGTTTAATAAAAATTCAAAAATATTTAGGCGATTTAAAATTTTTTTTTTTCTTGTAAAAATTTGCAAAATGTCATCCCTTAGTACGAGTAAGTTTCGTAAAAATCGAAATTATCAATACAATTACCGAAAGTCATAGAGCTGTGCATATACAAAACCATTCTCAAGTTATTTGAAGCGACTTCAAAGTTTGCGTTAAATGCTCAAGAAAGGAATAATTGACTGACTTCTTATTGCCATAAACCAGAAAACTGTTTTACTTTTGATAACCTTGTGTACTAATGTTTGCTTCCGCTCTCTAACAAATATTACTCATATTTTCCTAGAAATAATGTAATCTTCAATGGTAAAATTCAAAAATTCAGAATTTAAATCATTTGAAAAAAATAATATTATAGAACTATGCTTATGCAGTGAATGTTCACGACTTGAGTGATGATGTGGATAATACTCCTCGTCAAATAAAAAATTGTTGTCTGTACTGGTGTTGAGGTACATTCGAGCCTGTTCTGACTTCATTTACTAAGTCGCTACAAAAACTCTTTTAGGTCTAACAATTCAAGGTCTTTATTGAATGTGTACAATTTTCCGATCATATCATATATAGTACACAACTTTAGGGCGATTCTAATTTTATTTTATATACCACGTAATTGTCGAAAATATATTTCTCTTAGAAAACAATCAGTGCAAGCCGGATGAAAAATTAAAGCCCCTGTTACGGTATTCAACTCAATTAAATTTTGATTGAAGTTTTGAAATTCAGAGTTATCGATATCAACTTAACCCGTGAATAATATTTCGGTTGAAATGTTATCAAACTTAAATTTTTAGGTGTCGTTGACCACATATACATACAAGAACTACTTGTATAACTGCTTCATAGCAGCCAAGCTGCTTTGAGGATCCTGTTAGCCTCAATTTGAATTATAAAATTAAAACTCTGGGGTTGTGTGAAATGATGCGAATATAAGTTCTATCAATACAATCATTTACTATTGGGTCTTTTGAATTTTAATCCACTGTACGTTGCTCAATTATATTTAGGACTTCCATAATAGCTACAGATATGGTAGATTGCACCATGCCATTTTGAATAAAATAATAGTGCCTTTGATTTTATGTGATTCCCATTCACGTAAATGCATCCAAGAGCCTTGAGCCTGCGACAACAAATTGATGTGCAATCTAGAATCAGGTGTTTTGGAGTTTCCAGTTCCATATCGCAAAAACGGCAGTTTGCAGACGAAGCTTTGCCCATATTGGATAGGTGTTTTTTGAGCATGCGGTGCCCAGTGTACAATGTGAGGCGAAACTTGTCACGGGAGAGATTGATCATATCCTTGAACCTTCCGGGTTGTTCCCTCCAAATAGCAACCTAGCATACCTATTGTTTGCAGCCAGTATCGCTTTCTACCTGCATTCTTTTCCGTGCGGAGCAACTCTTTTACGTTGTGAAACCCAACTGAATTATGTGGTTCCGGCCCCATTATCTTTGAAGACGGCAGCAGAGCGGGCGAGTTTGTCGGCCAGCTCGATTCCGGCCACCCCTTAATGTCCCGGAACCCAGATCAAGAATACACGGTTGTGAATGTGAATGATAGACGGTTAAGCCTTCCTAATAGCAATTTAAACTCTAGCCTATAAGGGCGCTCGCTTTTAACGTAACTGAGAATAGCAATACTTTTGCTTTAATAATGCTAGAAAACCATCCAATTGGTATGCGGTTCCGCAACACCTGCTCCAATGCCCTCCGGTGTCTTCGAACCGGCAGTGCACCACCGAATAGTGCTGCCCCTCAGTAGTATAGTAGGTCAAGTGTAGAATCACTCCGCCCCACCTTATTGCCTAGAGTAACTTTAAACTTCTTTGTGAAGTTTCCCTCTTTGTAACGCTGACCTACGCACTTCGTTTGTTGGCTTATTTAGTGTTAAAAAGTTCCGAAGGATTTGAGTGATCACGAAAGCATTTTCGTATGCGCATTACATTAGTTTGGCCCTAACATTTTCGTCATCATGCTATACACTAAAAAGTATGAATATAATAATAACTATTCACGCCTTCATAAGCAATAGCTAAATTGAATTATTTTCAATTTTTTTTTTTAATTTTCAGCCGTTTAGTTATCTTTGAAAACTTCACTTTTTAGGTTGCTCCCACCGATGAAACTTACTCTGAAAAAAGTTGAAGTTCGTTGTGACAAAAACAAGTTTGATTGATCGAAGTTGAATTGCTTTAACTTCAGTTCCACTTAGTGGTGTAGAAAATTGTAATAAGGGTATAAATCGAAAATGGTATATCTGGTGGCTAACTTGAACCAGCGTCAAGCTACTGGCAGATTATACCATACTCTCTTAATCAAAAAAGATGCTCTTTACAAAATTTAAGTTTGTGATATTTTTAAAGCTTCAAAAAGAGTTTTCAACCACAGAAACTCGGTTAATTCCGTGTCGTAGGTGTAAAAATAATATTAATCTTTCGGCAACAGTCTACTTCATTATCCGGCATACCGAATCTATTTATATAAATACACATAAGTATATAATAAAACTTTTCGATTATATATATCAAATTTTACTTTGTAAAGACCGTACCATCCTTTTACATTTAATATTCGGACCAAATTCCCACATGAAAGCTATTAAATAAAATACAATTTGGACTTCATCCCCTCTTATACTTTAAAGTTTCTTTATTGGCACCAAAGACAAAGCTTATCATTTAAAATACATTTTTTTCCTGTATACCATATCTACGTATGCCTGCTTTGCATATAACGACACAGCTGTTACTTTTCAAGGACTTGCACTGTAATCTCTTGCATGTCAAATGCCTGGCGGGTCATGTTCTCTACCACTCGAATGTGTTTTCGCAACTGGTTTTTAACATCTTGTGCTTTTTCTTACTTCCATGGCCTTTTTGCGACCTTTTCAACTTTGTGCGTTACGAGTTTGTTTTTTGTTACGACAGTTTCCCCTGCCGTTCATGGTATGCAATTTTTCGAGCGATGTAATTAAAAAATACTTCAACTACTATAAACTTAAGCGAACTGTAAACAATTACAGTTTCGGCATTAATGTCAAACATGTGTTGATATATAGATATGTGTTGTTGTATATTTTACGATTCTTACTTGCGCCAGATGCGTCAGTACCTTGTTAATATCTGCTTTTATCTCCAATACTACAACAACAAGTGTAAAATACAAAAGTATCAGTGAAATTTTGCCCGTTGATGATATGGCTGGACAAGTCAAATTGATAATTACGTAATATCTTTTAAAATAGTTTATTCATTTATTATAAATATTAAACAGCCGCATAATTGGCCGATATTGCAGCTATAGGCAAATTTAATTAATGATTTTGTTACGAAGTTGGGCGCTCTACCTATTTATATATGAAAAGCGCGTCACTCAGCAGCTGCTGCGTCAAATAATATGCATATGTGTGCAGCTATGTACATGCATATAAGCGTTATATATCATAATTGCTTTTGCATATTATAAAGGGCTATTTATACTTGTATGTGCGAGTATATGCTATTTATCCCACATCACATTCATATTCTGATAGTAAGTAAGTGTGTCAGCTATAAATACGGATGCCTTACATTTTGGTTTTAATAAAAATTATAACAAGTAAGGAAGAGTTATGTTCGAGGGCTGCCAGATCATTCCCATTCGTAATTATTAAGAATGGGAAGCTTTGAATATTTTTAGCGTACCCTTCACAACCTAGAATACCCTTCACAAATAATAAAGTGTCCATTCAAGAACTTGATTCTGATCATTTAGTGTGAATGGCAGGTATATGCTATAGTTGCCCACTATCGGCGATTCTAACAAATTAACAGTTTCTTTGTGAGAAAAAAGCATGTGCAGTTTTTCAGATTTTTATCATAAAAACTGAACGACTAATTCGCGTATTTACATATTGGCAAACGAACCTAGGTAAATAGCATCAGCTCGTCGCTCTGTTCAACAAAATAATTATACTAGGAACAACATGTTGCGGGAGTATAAATGCTGACTTATCCTATACCGTCGATAAGTCCTTGTGGCAACAGAATAAATATAGAAATGTAGTTGTAATTAATTAAACAAATAATGACATCGACGGATTTAAATTTCTGCTACAGACAAAAGTTGTTGTAATTGTTTGACAGTGACGTCTATTTATTTTTATAACCTTTGATCGCTACTAAACGAGGTTATACATTATTGGCGTACAACAATTATTAGATGCTTCTTCATTACTTATCATAATCAAGTAACATCATATACGAGCTGGATAGGAATAAGTAACACGTTACATGCAGAGAGGCTGGCATAAGAGAGCCTGTCATTGCCTGTGCCTAGCATTAGCTAGAATTCTTAATAAATATTAGAAGCTTCGCAGTTCAACTGACAAAATAAAGTACCAAAATTGGATATTAAGTGCCTCTTAAAATTAGCATGTTGATGTCTTGCATGACGAGTACTTCAATTCAAATTAAACTGAATCTACAACTGGCATTACTAAGAACAAGTAGGTACATGTATGGCGTGGCAGTAAGAGTTAGACGGGATTGTATAACCCAATACTTGTTGAAAAAGGTAATTGTACTTGCAAGGACGGAAATAGGGCGAATCAACCAATATATATGTATATTGTGACAAAAAGTACCCCGAAATTGTAAATAAAACTGTAAATATTTAATTATTCCTCAATATTTATCTTGCCGCCTTCAAAGTAATCCCCACCAGATGTAATATACCAACGATTTTTGCAGTCCTCAAAACAGTTTTTATAAGCACTTTTTGGGAAGGCCTTAAGCGAATTTTGTTTCATCTCTTCGATCGACTGAAAACGGATTCCATGAAGCAGTTTGAGAAACAAGAAAAATCACAAGTCTTGTAAATGCGGTGGTTATTGCGTATTGCGGTATTCATTGCGTTCTTTGCTTTAAATTCGGGTCATACTCGTAGAACGAAGCGATGGTGCATTATCATTGTCTAAAATCCATGAATTGTTCTTCCAAGATTCCGTTTGTTTTTGACAGGTGTTCTCACGAATATGCTTTAATATGACCAAATAGTACTCCTTATTGGTCGTCTGTCTCTCCGGAACGAATTCATGATGCACCAAACTACGAATTTCGGGAAAAAAACAATGAGAATTACCTTGAGACCCTTGAACCCTTGTTTCACCGGCAGTTATAATGCTTTCCATGAATGTGGGATCGAAATTCGCACGATCAAGCAAAAAAGACCATTTTTTTACTATTTTTGAAAAAAAAAAAACAGCTTTATTGGGACGAATCCAATCTACCATTACATATCCATTGTAACAAAAATTCGAAATTTTGCTTCAATATGAGTAGCTTGTATTTTATATCGTTTTGTTTTCTTTTCTGTAAACAAAACTTTATTGCAACTAAAAACTCACCACAATACGTATAAACAGTTTACTGTCTTTTCTACGAAAGTAAACCGTATATTTTTATGCTGATGTCCAACTATTACATTTTGGTCAGAAATTTATTGACTTTATACTATTTAGAAACATTACCTATTTTCTCATCATTGTTCTCGAGTCCTCCATTAACACCATCCCTTTACCCTACTAGTCACAATCACAAATACTGTAAGACAACCACAAACAGAAGTTAATTAACAACAGTCCATAATAAATCATTCAAATCGTAAATTGCAATGACAAGTAATGAAACAAATTAACAATGGATATACAGCATTCTGCTCTCCAATGTGTGTCTTTGGTCAAATACATAGTTGCAAATACAAATTCATTATTTGATTCAATGAGAGATATTTATAATTATACATATTTAACTGAATTACAAGTTGTACTTTTAATAAACTTTTGAAAGCTATAATTAAATGTATTAATTTTCCACCTAGACAAAGCAAATGTAGCTTGATTAGTTATCGTTTTCCTGGAATGGCAGTAAACATTTTTCTCCTGTTTATTTTTAAATATCACGAACATTGATTTTGCTACTTTCGCCGGTAAATTTAAAAAGTTGAAAGTAAAATTATTTTCCATATCGTAAATAACTTTTCACTATGTTTGTAACTAGACATATGTATATATACAGACTTATACGAGTATTTCAGTAATTTCCTGCAGACAAATTTCGTAGAAATGCTGTAAGCTTAGGTTATTCGTATATTAGCTGCTGTGCATTGTGTCCGTCTAGGTTAACCGAAAATGGCAAGCCTAATCTAATGTAACCCAATGTCAAAATTACTCTTAATCTTGGTAATCTCTATAATACAGCATCAAAGTTGCCTCAATGCCACAGTTGTCATCGCCTTTCGTCTGCAAACAGTCGTCGTCCCTTTCTCTAAACTAATTCGGCACGCTTCAGTAACCCAGGCACTGCACTTACTGTGTTTATATATGTATAGTGTTTATTTATAATATAAATTTCTATATAAACTTCAAGCTCCATGTCTCCAAACTTATTAATTTAGCACATTACCTTTAACATAACTGTTACTTACAATGTTTTGCTGAAGCTTATTTAATTAGATATATACATGAATTCGTCTCCTTAGACTTAACCACTGACTTGTAGACTTATTTAACTGTCTTGTCAGTCTGCAGCAAAAGTTAGTAAAATTTGCAGTGTGTTGTAAGCCTGCATGAACAGTAGTTTACTTATCTTAGTAGATGTGTGCAAAGCAGTGGCTTCGTTAGCTCGCTTAGGCACATATAAACAGGCATGTACATAAATTAACTGTGTGTGTGTGGCCACCTTTTGACAGATGGCTGCTCTACTTATCAGTAATAAAGAGTGCAAAATTAAATTCAATGGAAATTGCTTCCTTTAAAAATAAATAATTATTTATTCATCTCCCGAAGCGTATTGCACAAAGCCTAATACAGTGGTACCTCGATTCTTGCACATCTCGATACTTGCAACAACTCGATTTTTGCAACAAAGAAATATTTTACATTATATACTCAGTACTTGCGACATCCAAAAATTTTGACTTTGATACTTGCGACAAGACCTTGTTAATTTTGGTAACGGTTAATTATTTGGAATACATTTCTGAGAAGTCCAGTTTTTTTTCGATGATGAATTGTTGTAACTCTTCCACATGTGCGTTTCGGGAGATTAGAATCAGTTTTAACTGACGTTTTGTGTAGTGCGGTTTGATAATGGCAAGGAAAAATTTGCGTTGCTAACAATAAAATAGAAAGTTGAGATTTTAAAGAAACTAAGTGCAGGATATTCTGTCAATTCCTTGGCCAAAAGTTTTCAGGTGCATAGATTAACAATAACTCATATTAAGAAAAATAAAGCCACCATAAAGCCACATACTGAATCTAGTGCTGGAAAGAGGAAAACGGTTTAACCAACAGAACTTCCAAAAATGGAAAAGCACTCATGAAATGGTTCGCAAAACAACGAGAAAAGAACTTATCTATCACGACTGATATGCTCGAGGTAAAGACCAAACTTTTCCATGCAAACATACGGGAAAAGCCAGGTGACTTTCGTGTTAGCAATCACAAATTTCAAAAACCTTGGCTCCGGGACATAAAATCTTCTTCCCGGAAAGGCTATTTTACTTATAGATAATGTTCCCGGTCACCCCAAAGAAAGATAGTTAAAGAGTACTGATGGTCAAATATTGGTAATGTGTCCTCCTCCGAATTGTACTGCCGTTATACGCTTCCTTAAACACTTCAGTGGCTCAGAAGCAACGTAGTACTCAACAAGCGAGCTTGTACCAAAAAATTAAAAATTAAAAAAAATTTTATTTACACATATATAACTTAAGGTTTTTTGAATTGAAATATATTATATATATATAAAATAAAAAATATATATTAAACATATTTTAAACAAAAGCATATATATAAGATTCGTTTATTTTATATGAAAAAAGATACCACCCATCACTTGCAACATCCTCAATACTTGCCTCGGTTTTCATTACGTGCCGCAGTCACCGTATTCGCCTGACTTAGCTCCGTTTCAGTAAATTGATGACCTTAAAACGTGAATAGCTACGCGCAGTGAAGGGTATGCCGGAAAGTGACTTTAAAAACTGTTTCCAGTTAGCGAAAAAACTTTGGCACAAGTATTATATATTGGGGACAAGGGCGATTACTTTGAGGGGACAACATACCTTTTGAAGTATAAATTATGAATTCTTAAATCGTGAACATAGTCTTACTATTTTTTGCTCACTAGGTTGTGTTTTATATTTCGGGATTAGAGAAACAAAAGGAGATTTGGCTTCGGCGTCAACAATTTTGTTAAGTTCATTGAATATTTTCAGTTACTTTAAACAATCTTCTTCTTCTTTACTGGCGTAGATTATAGCCGAGTTAACAACAGCGCGCCAGTCGTTTCTTCTTTTCGCTACGTGGCGCCAATTGGATATTCCAAGCGAAGCCTGGTCCTTCTCCACTTGGTCCTTCCAACGGAGTGGAGGTCTTCCTCTTGCTCTTGCTCTGCTTCCACCGGTGAGTACTACGTCGTAGCCGCTGTCTGAACTACCAAGACCGGCATAATTCAAAAAACGTGATTTTTGAGTTAATGCTGCAGAATTGTTCGTTATATCATACTTCATGTTGAGTGAAAAATTCATATGAATACCTCTTACATGCTTCCGCTTTCCGTGTAAGGTTGGAGTAAGTTGAAAACTTTAAACGCATTTTCTGGCGAATCGATTTTTTTGACTTATGCCGGTCTTGCCGCAAATGAGCGATATATCAATGTCGTCGTATATATATTACAGCTCATCATGCAATATCTGCCGTGGCCATCTTCCGCAGAATCGTTCTCGCGAAAATTCGTAACGTCGTCTCATCAGATGTTGTCATCGTCCATGACTCTGCACCATATAGCAGGACGAGAATAATGAGTGACTTCTAGAGTTTCTGTTGGCAAGAGTTATCCTGCGTTGGATTTCCAAGCTGACATTCTTGGTGGTGTTTATACTTGTTCCTAAATAGATGAAATTATCTACAACTGTAAACAACGCGTTTTATATTAAAACGTTCTGAGTATTTATAATATGTATAAAAATGTCAAACTTTATGTTAATGTCGTGAGTGAATGACCAGATTGCAATGGTTGCCAATATGCGAAGATCACTGGTTTTGTCATATTGAAATTGAAATAAGTAACGAAATTAGCGAACTTCAAACGTAATTCTAAGCGAACTCATCGTCCATTACAATACACTCAACAGAATATTTTAGCAAACGATCGTTCAACTTCCGTAGCCTTGTTTGCCATGGTTTTAATTATCGTTCACTGGGAATATTTTGTTTTTTATAAGTTTTTAAATTATTCACTCTTTGAATCATAGCAGCATTGGTTTTAGCTTTTATTCACCGAAGCGCGCAAAGACATTAAATTGTTCTGGTTTATTAAGGTCCATCACCTTTGCCTCAAGATTTGGATCACTAGGGCCTTTTTTTGCCCACTTTTTTATAAATCTTCTAGAGAACAGATTTTCTTGAACTTTAGGCTAGAAAAATTAACAGGTTTTTATTATTAGTGCATTATTATATAAATCCTATAATCTTGATGAGTTAAAAATTTAAGCCATATGAATTTATTTGTAATATTTCAAAAAAAAAAAAAAAATAGCAGAAAATATGTAGGCGAACGGTAGAGGCTTCTGTATAAAAATGTTCGAAAATTTGAAATAAATAGCTCCATACAAGTGCTGCGATAATCATCGCGCTTTTCATCGGAAAAGCCATTTATCAGGTTTCAGCTCATAACTTTTTTGTTTGCAATTTTTATTTCTGATACATTTTATATTTCTGTTTGAAAAAAAGCAGGACTTCATATCAATTTGCAGGGCTCATATTTCATAGCGGTAATTAATATTCCAGCGGTTTTTTGGTTATTTAATATTTAATGTATGGGAACGTGAGCATGTGTAATCCCGAAATTACGTGTCTTCATGTCACATATTCCACATGTGTATATATTATTTAAAAGCTCGCATGTATTGGTCTCCATTCGAGTGTGTGTGCGTATGCAACGTCGGCATAGAGAAAATTTAAATTAATATTAAAGCGCCGCGAAACAGCACGAACTACAACAAACGTATTAACTGCCATTAACAGCCACACGCATACTACATAACGCTGACAACATGTTGTATATGCAACAAGCATTTTAAGAATTCATTATGATACTACGCGCTTCACGCTCCATGTTACCACACTCATATGTGTTGCGCTGCGTATGAATTAACAAGTATCGCAAAAATTAAAACAGAAGATTCTTGCAAAAGCATTGCTTGCATGTCACAAAATGTGGCAGGCAAAAATATGTATATGCATGTGCGCGGTTCGGATAATTGCAGCAAACGTCGGGTTTGTTTGGTTGGCTGTTGTTGCTGCTCATTGGGCCCACCAAAGTAGAGCCACCTACAGAGAACGATTGTTGCAAGTGGGCTATTTGTTGGTCGCAGCCAACTGAGCTGTACACACTCGTTGGTGCAATTAATCAGTCACAATTTTTATACCAGCGTGCAACGTGCCGCAGAAAAATTTTGTGCGTTAAAGAGTCAACTACATGTTGTATAAGAAGAAGACGTCTGATTTCTTCCATTTAGAGCATCGTTTTGGCTTAGCAATGCCTAAAATTCCGAGATCAAAGTGCACAGTTATCAAAAATGAGCTGTGAGAGAGAGTGGAAGCAATTATGCCAGCTATCCAAGGAATTGGTAGCACTTGAATTGCAATCTTGTGCTAAAATGCTTATTTCTTCTGCGGAGAAATGCTAATTTTCATGCTGTGAAAATCAATCTAGACAAGACTACTATTTTATAGTGCGCCCTTATGAACACATGAAATATATGTAGGAAAAATTACGATTAACTTTTGCTTGACACTCACATGACCATGGGTATATATTCCTCTGACTGAAGTCGTGCATGCCAACGCTGTTGCGATCGTGTTTAGGCCTCCTTACTTCGTTTTAATTAAAAACAATGTTCTGCATAAGCAATGAAACACATTTTATGTAATATATTTTATACGGCATGTAATTTATACGACACTTCCTTTTCGTTGTCACAATTTGGTATTTTCAAGTGTTTAATATTAAAGCCTAAAACGGATATCAAGTGCTGTACTCTCAAAATATAAAGAAGATATTACTCAGAAAGATTTTTCATTAATGACAGAGTTTTGAAGCTTAGCTTGGAACTTTTTGAAAATTGTGGATACGGAAATAATGTGGCTAATGTGTTCTGAAATATCTTCGGAGATTCTTAGTATACTGTTTAAATAACCGTGTGGATCACTGTCATGTCCTTCTTCTTCTTCTTTACTGGCGTAGACACCGCTTACGCGATTATAGCCGAGTCAACAACAGCGCGCCAGTCGTTTCTTCTCTTCGCTACGTGGCGCCAATTGGATATTCCAAGCGAAGCCAGGTCCTTCTCCACTTGGTCCTTCCAACGGAGTGGAGGTCTTCCTCTTCCTCTGCTTCCCCCGGCGGGTACAGCGTCGAATACTTTCAGAGCTGGAGTGTTTTCGTCCATTCGGACAACATGACCTAGCCAGCGTAGCCGCTGTCTTTTAATTCGCCGTATATCTCGTACAGCTCATCGTTCCATCGAATGCGATATTCGCCGTGGCCAACGCGCAAAGGACCATAAATCTTTCGCAGAACTTTTCTCTCGAAAACTCGCAACGTCGACTCATCTGTTGTTGACATCGTCCAGGCCTCTGCACCATATAGCAGGACGGGAATTATGAGTGACTTATAGAGTTTGGTTTTTGTCTGTCGAGAGAGGACTTTGCTTCTCAATTGCCTACTCAGTCCGAAGTAGCACCTGTTGGCAAGAGTTATCCTGCGTTGGATTTCAAAGCTGACATTGTTGGTGGTGTTTACGCTGGTTCCAAGATAGACGAAATTATCTACAACTTCAAAGTTATGACTGTCAACAGTGACGTGAGTGCCAAGTCGCGAGTGCGACGACTGTTTGTTTGATGACAGGAGATATTTCGTCTTGCCCTCGTTCACTGCCAGACCCATTTGCGTTGCTTCCTTGTTCAGTCTGGAGAAAGCAGAACTAACGGCGCGGGTGTTGAGACCGATGATATCAATATCATCGGCATACGCCAGCAGCTGTACACTCTTATAAAAGATTGTACCTGCTCGATTAAGTTCTGCAGCTCGAACTATTTTCTCCAGCAGCAGATTGAAGAAATCGCACGATAGAGAGTCGCCTTGTCTGAAACCTCGTTTGGTATCGAACGGCTCGGAGAGGTCCTTCCCGATCCTGACGGAGCTTTTGGTCCCGCTCAATGTCAGTTTACACAGCCGTATTAGTTTTGCGGGGATACCAAATTCAGACATTGCGGCATAAAGGCAGCTCCTTTTCGTACTGTCGAAAGCAGCTTTAAAATCGACGAAGAGGTGATGTGTGTCGATTCTCCTTTCACGGGTCTTTTCCAAGATTTGGCGCATGGTGAATATCTGGTCGGTTGTTGATTTACCAGGTCTGAAGCCACACTGATAAGGTCCAATCAGTTTGTTGACGGTGGGCTTTAATCTTTCACACAATACGCTCGATAGAATCTTGTACGCGATATTAAGGAGGCTAATCCCACGGTAGTTGGCGCAGATTGTGGGGTCTCCTTTTTTATGGATTGGGCATAGCACACTTAAATTCCAATCGTTGGGCATGCTTTCGTCCGACCATATTTTACAAAGAAGCTGATGCATGCTCCTTATCAGTTCTTCGCCGCCGTGTTTGAATAGCTCGGCTGGCAATCCATCCGCCCCCGCCGCTTTGTTGTTCTTCAGGCGGGTAATTGCTATTCGAACTTCTTCTTGGTCGGGCAATGGAACGTCTTTTCCATCGTAATCGATTGGGGAATCGGGTTCGTCTTCTCCTGGCGTTGTGTGTTCACTGCCATTCAGCAGGCTGGAGAAGTGTTCCCTCCATAATTTAAGTATGCTCTGGGCATCGGTGACTAGATCACCTTGGAGGGTTCTAACGGGTGATTTTTTTGAGATTAGGATTTTCATGCATTAGTATTTGACAGATCACGTGGGATTTCAGACATGGTGTCAAAGAGAAAGATGCTCAGTATGATTTGACATTTCATCATGAATAGACTTACTAACGAGCAACGCTTGCAAATCATTGAATTTTATTACCAAAATCAGTGTTCGGTTCGAAATGTGTTTCGCGCGCGTGTTTTGTTCAGCGATGAGGCTCATTTCTGGTTGAATGGCTACGTAAATAAGCAAAATTGCCGCATTTGGGGTGAAGAGCAACCAGAAGCCGTTCAAGAACTGCCCATGCATCCCGAAAAATGCACTGTTTGGTGTGGTTTGTACGCTGGTGGAATCATTGGACCGTATTTTTTCAAAGATGCTGTTGGACGCAACGTTACGGTGAATGGCGATCGCTATCGTTCGATGCTAACAAACTTTTTGTTGCCAAAAATGGAAGAACTGAACTTGGTTGACATGTGGTTTCAACAAGATGGCGCTACATGCCACACAGCTCGCGATTCTATGGCCAATTTGAGGGAAAACTTCGGACAACAATTCATCTCAAGAAATGGACCCGTAAGTTGGCCACCAAGATCATGCGATTTAACGCCTTTAGACTATTTTTTGTGGGGCTACGTCAAGTCTAAAGTCTACAGAAATAAGCCAGCAACTATTCCAGCTTTGGAAGACAACATTTCCGAAGAAATTCGGGCTATTCCGGCCGAAATGCTCGAAAAAGTTGCCCAAAATTGGACTTTCCGAATGGACCACCTAAGACGCAGCCGCGGTCAACATTTAAATGAAATTATCTTCAAAAAGTAAATGTCATGAACCAATCTAACGTTTCAAATAAAGAACCGATGAGATTTTGCAAATTTTATGCGTTTTTTTTTTAAAAAAAGTTATCAAGCTCTTAAAAAATCACCCTTTACATGAGTATGCTCCGGTCTTGAAACCTTCTGTAAGCCGCCGCATCTTTTGGTAGAATTTTCGAGCATTACCCCTGTCGACCAGCTTATCAAGCTCTTCGTACTCACGCATTTCGGCCTCTTTCTTTTTCTGTCTACAAATGCGTCTCGCTTCCCTCTTCAACTCTCGGTATCTATCCCAGCCCGCACGTGTTGTGGTCGATCGTAACGTTGCGAGGTAGGCAGCCTGTTTTCTCTCCGCTGCGACACGGCACTCCTCGTCGTACCAGCTGTTCTTTTGCACCTTCCGAAAACCAATGGTTTCGGTTGCAGCTGTACGTAAGGAGTTTGAAATGCCGTCCCACAGTTCCCTTATACCGAGTTGTTGACGAGTGCTCTCAGAGAGCAGGAGTGCAAGCCGAGTAGAAAATCGTTCGGCTGTCTGTTGTGATTGCAGCTTCTCGACGTCGAACCTTCCTTGTGTTTGTTGGCGTGCGTTTTTTGCTGCACAGAGGCGGGTGCGAATCTTGGCTGCAACAAGATAGTGGTCCGAGTCGATGTTAGGACCTCGGAGCGCACGCACATCTAAAACACTGGAGACGTGTCTTCCGTCTATCACAACATGATCGATCTGGTTGGTGTTTTTCGATCCGGAGACAGCCAGGTAGCTTGATGAATCTTCTTATGCTGGAATCTAGTACTACAGATAACCATATTTCGGGCCCCGGCGAAGTCGATCAGCCTCAACCCATTTGGGGATGTTTCCTCGTGGAGGCTGAATTTACCGACCGTAGTGCCAAAGATACCTTCTTTGCCCACCCTGGCGTTGAAGTCGCCAAGCACGATTTTGACATCGTGGCGGGGGCAGCTCTCATAAGCGAGCTCCAAGCGCTCATAAAAGTCATCTTTGGTCACATCGTCCTTCTCTTCCGTCGGGGCGTGGGCGCAAATCAGCGATATGTTGAAGAACCTCGCTTTGATGTGGATTGTGGCTAGACGTTCATTCTCCGGAGTGAATGATAGTACTCGGCGACGGAGTCTCTCTCCCACCACGAATCCAACACCAAACTTGCGCTCCTTCATATGGTCACTGTAGTAAATGCCTCAAGGACCTACTTGTTTCTGTCCTTGTCCCGTCCATCGCATTTCTTGGACGGCGGTGATGTCAGCCTTTATTTTCACGAGGACATCAACCAGCTGGGCAGCGGCACCTTCCCAATTAAGGGACCGGACATTCCAGGTGCATGCCCTCAATTCGTAGTCCTTATTTCGTTTTCCATGGTCGTCATCAAAAGGGGGGTCTCTCATCCGAGGCTGGTTGTTGCTATTCGCTGGGGTTGTTTTTTTACGTGGCGGGTCCCAAACCCAGCGCACAACCCTATGTAGGGGACTGTCATGTCCACATAGTTTTTTTATTTCAACGTACATGGAGATACTTCGAGTACTCAGTAGAAAAATAAAAGCTTGTGAAAGTGAGCCTCACAAAACCACTTGAGTTTAAGTTCCGACTTACTGTTTTTCTTTTTCTTTTTTATTAGGGTAGACACCGCCTACGTGGTTAAAGCCGAGGTTGCAACAGCGCACCAGTCGTTCTTTCTATTCGTAATTTGGCGCCAATTAGAGATTCAATCTGTAGCCAGGTCCTTCTCGATCAGGTCTTTCCAACGGAGTGAAGGTCTTCCTCTGCTTACCCTGGCGGGTACTGCGTCGAATACTCTCAGAGCTGGTGTATTTTCATCTATTCCGACGACATGGCCTAGCTAGCGTAGTCGCTGTCTTTTTATTCGCTGAATTATGTCAATGTCGTCGTATATCTCATACAGCTCATCGTTCCATCGACTGCGCTATTCGCCGTTGCCAATGCGCAAAGGGCCATAAATCTTCCGCAGAATCTTACTCTCGAAAACTTGTTACGTCAACTCATCAGATATCGTCATCGTCCATGGCTCTGCACCATAAAGTAGACCAGGGTGATGAGTGATTTACAGAGTTTGGTTTTTGTTTGTAGAGAGAGGACTTTACTTCTCAATTGCCTATTTAGTCAAAAGTAGTACCTGTTGACTAGAGTTACTCTGCGTTATTTTTGTTTTTAATGCTGGTTCCAAAATTGACGAAATTATCTCCGCATCCGAAGTTGTGACTGTAAACAGTGACGCGGGAGCCAGTCGTTCGTTCACTTGCAGGACTCATACGCTTCGCTTCCTTTTACAGTCAGTTCAAAGCAGAACTAATGGCGCGGTTGTTGAGGCAAATTATATCAATATCATATGCGTACTCCAGAAGCTGTACACTATTATAAAAGATTGTACCTTCTCTATTTAACTCTGCAGCTCGTATTTTTTTCTCCAGCAATAGATTATAGAAGGCGCACGATAGGCAGTCTCCCCTATTTCTGGAACTTTAGGTGTTGCTCAACTTCAGCTTACAGAGTGTACATAGAGGCAGTTCCTTTTCGTGCTGGCGAAGGCGGCTTTCAAACGATGAAGAGGTAGTGTGTGTCCCTTCACGGGTATTTTTCAAGATTTGGAGCACGGTGAATATATGGCCAGTTATTGATTTCCCAAGCCTCAAGCTTTTAATTTTCATCCAGTACCCCCAATAAAACCTTATTTGCGAGGTTGAGTTGGCTTATCCCACGGTAGTTGGCGGTATGGCGGCATGCTCCTAATCAGTTTTTCGGCCTCGCCGCATTCGATTGGGGATGCTTTTGCTGTCATTCAGTAGGCTGGAAAAGTGTTACCTCCATAATTTCAGTGTGCTCTGGGCATCAGTCACTAGATCATCTCTGGGGTTTTAAAAGAGTATATTCCGGTCTTACCTCTCAGACAGGAAAAAAACTTTAAGAAGCCAAAAAGTAGCCAAAGTAAAATGTTATGACTAGTACTCGTACTCAGGAATTTAGTCCACTCTTACTTTTTTTACCAATTAAATACTTATTATAATTATTAATTTTATAAGTTTAGTAATGAACTTTGTTATTATCGGAAGGCTTTTAAGCAACAATTTTAGAACTTTATTTTATTCTATACATTTTCTATGATTCCAATTAACATAAATTTATAAACAGAGAAGAAGTTATTTCCTCTTTCCAATTCAAAAAATTAAAACAAAAGACTATAGTGATATTTTCATCGCTTCATTAAATATTTGAGTTTACGCTGTTGGCTTTCAGCATATTCTGCTTCAGTTGCCTGCATCTGTGTTGCCTCCGATGAAACTTATCTGCAAGTGGCAAAAGTTTATCGCTGAAATTTTCGCTCGAATGCATCCCTGTAGTGATATATAGTCGTCTTCGCTTCGTCGTTTTTTGCAGAAATTGGCTATCGTTCTTTTATTTCAGCGCTTATTGCTTAACAATTTCCTTTACAATACTAAGGCGTTTGTGGCGCTGACATTGCCATTGGTGTGTAATATTTACAAAAAAAAAATTGTTATTGGCCTTTTGCCAATTTATTGTCAAACGCACTCGTCGTTGGTGGAGCCAGGCGCACGGCCACTTGTGATTGCGATAGGAATTGCGCGCCAAACCGCAAGCGTACTGTCATAGCACCGCTCCCCAACCCAAAACTTAAATGTTCGCATTTCTCTATGTACAATGGGTAAAACACAGATGGTTTGCTGGCATTTAGCCCGAAGTGATTTCTAATTGCACAGATTTAAGCGCAGTTGAAGATAAATCTGCCCACAAATGCAATGAAAATTGTTAGTAATTTTGGCCAAATATTTGGGGTGTTTCCAAAAATTTAAATTCTCAAATTGCCATGTAAATCGGTTGGAAAATTTTCCTGCAAAGCTTTGCACCTGACAGGCACCACTGTTGCTGACAACACTTGATGTTGTCAATTAGAAGCAGTTTAGTGGAGTTGAGTACTCCACGGAACTACCACAAATAGTTCTCCTCGAAAAAATTTATTTGGTTAATTTAATCTGTCATTCGGTTGATTTTCATTATTTTTGCACATTTTTACTTTGACGTCAGCATTCTTACCTTCAATTGCCATTCATTTGTGCATTGTAACTTTGTTATTAACTGAACATTAGCGTTTGAGAGGTGAAACGTGATTTTTGCTTTGACAGCAAGTTTTTCTCTTTTTTTAGTTTTTTTGTTTTTGCATTTTTGTCCTGCACATCGTCCAACACTTTCATTTATTACTAATTGCAGACCATTATCGTTTGGTTTATTTTTTGTGATTTTGCTTTTGACGTTTTTATGGTATTGGACTGATGCAAATGACAGTGCTTCAGTGTGCTGACGTATTTCCTCTTCATTGCGCTGTCATTCTTATTTTTCTCAATCGTCCATTATTTGTGCAAAACTAACAGCGTGTCAATTAAGATCTTTCAATTCAACCAAGGATGACGCTGTGCTTCAAGCGACAATAAGTTAACTTTTGGTTTAGGTATATAACCATTAAATTAACTGATACTTTTAAATAGTTCTGCAAATAAATGGAAATAATGGCTTTGTTATAATATCTATTCTGCCATACCAAAATGGGAAAATACAGGAGTTTCAAAACTCTATAGGGAGTGTCCCAGAGTGTGTTCGAGGTTCCCTACTTTTTTGTAAAGAAAAAATACATAAACGTCAAATGTTTATTATCATTTAAAAGAGCTATTCCTTCGCATTCATTTTCTTATGAGTATCTCTTTCAAATTCGATGGTATCCAGGGAATGACACGAATAATATTTTGTTCCAAGACCAGAATCGAAGCGAGACTTTATACTTTACATATCCCCAAAGGAAAGAGTCCAACAGGGTAATATCATAAGATATTGGTGACCAATCAATCGGCCCGAAAAGTGAAACTACCTGCTCACCGAAGTGTTTTCTCAATAAGTCCATGGATTAATGCGATGTATGGGAAGTGGCGACGTCTTGTTGGTACCAAATGTCGGCGAGATCACGAGTTTCAATTTTAGGTATCAAATAGTGGGTTGTTATGAAGAGATAACGATCGCCATTGACGATTACGTTCTCATCGGTATAATTTTTGAAGAAATATGGACCGATGATTCCACTGGCCCACCAAAAACACTAAACCTTCCTTCAATATTTTCAGGTTGCTTTTCGCCCTAAATGCGGAAATTTTGCTTGTTTAAATACCCAATAAGCCAGAAATAGGACTCATCGCTAAATTAAATTGGCATCACCATCTTCTACTTCACGTAAGCGGTATTTATATTAAAACCAACCTAGGTTATGTTCGACGGCTGATCCAGAGATCGCTTTTGAACTTTCGCAATGAGTCCGTTGTGAAGCCAAAAGAACAAAACTGCTAATACCCGTTTGCTTCCAGGTTTAATTTCTATTCCCACCAAGTTGGTAGTATATCTGAAAGTGAGTCGGGAGTTTTGTTTAAGTTTTGATCTCGCAAACGAGGGACAATCAAGAGGGAAGTTTTAAGTTGATCCATTTCGTATTTTTCCACATAGCGGTAAGATGATCAACTTTACAGCAGAGGCGAATATTGGGCAATAGGAAGAGTCTAGCCTTACTGAGGGCTAAGAGCTCACTGGATCTGCTGTCAGACTAGATCGTCACGTCTCTGCAGGAGCCAACATGAAATATATTTAATGAATCTAAAACTAAATTATTAAGTTTTGGCAGCTCCTGAACACATCCTTTAATTTGCAAGTAATTTGGTTGAGCATAAAATTCTAAATTACACCCAAACGTATGTCTTCCTTACTTGTTATAATTTATCATACATTTGAAAAGTTCAGTAATACTCTTGACGTTTCACCGAATTTTACTGATGAGCAAATATATTCAGATATGTTTTCAAGCATTTTCTCTTGTATTTCTTATCTTTTAACACACAAATCCCAGTAACTAATTTGCTGAGAAACATAAATTTAACCACTGACATTTCATTTATTCTCGTATACGACTATTAACAAATATTTACTATATTTACTATACGAGTAGAGTTATATTTGTTGATAGCCGCTATTCAAATAAATAGTAAGCGAGTAAATAATGGGGAAAGTGGCATGTAAATAATTACCTGTGAAAGGATATGTTCCCACTTATGTTTAATCACTTTACAATTTAAGTATAAGCCTTGTGTGTCAAAGCCTAAAATGCTTATGTAATTAGTATTTGTTTAGTGTTAATACATTAATTAAAATCAATTTATATGCATTCGTATGTCCTTGAGAAAGTGAGCTGCCCTTTCAAGTGACTATTTGCAGTTTGACCCACATTTGCAGCGGACTACAAATGGAAACGAAAACAGAATCACAAACACATAATAAAACAGACATTTACAAGCTTATACAAGCTTTTATGTAAATGCTTACTTACGCCGGATATGTACAGGAGACTGCTCAAGGAGCAAATCGAGCTGTGTTCTACAGGCAGAGCAAACAATTCAAGCAATCCGATTATCTAATTGCTAAAACAGGACTTAATGCAAATATAATTCAAATTAAAACATAATCACAGGACCACAGATACACACACACACATTCGCACATACTTTGGTGTGTTTACAATTGCACAGCCGAATACAAAGCACATACTCAATGCCGTAAGCAATGCCTCAAAGCAGGCAAATACACACAAACATATGCGTAAATGCATACCAAAATAACTGTAATCCCTTGAAGTTTACACAAAGCCTTTTATGTCAACGCTATTATAAGTGGATTTGCATAAATTAGTCCTAGTAAAGGATTGACTTACTTTGGAGTGACACTGGACCACATTGAAGAGGTCTTTGCTGTTCACGATGTTTCTTGTACGGAGCAGTTCACTTCGGCTTCGGTGAATAATATAGTTTATTCCAAACGTATATATTGGCCCATACAGATAATATGTTTTAACTACAAATAAAGGTAAAAAATGAATTTTAGAAGAAAATTTGGGCCATTTTCGAAATTTTGTCGAGTGGAAAGGACTAATAACCATACAAAAGTTAAGGACCAGGTTAGAGTGAACTTGACCAACGATAGGTATGTATATGTGTAAATTAAATAACAAATACTCTTCTTCTTAGTATCGAAACCAAAATGTTGCCGTTAGGCTACCATACTATATATCAATATTTATATTATGCAAGACAACTGAATACTGACCATTCGAAACTCAGCAACTAGAGGCCAATTCTGGTATATATATCAAATATGTTCATTATAGTAGGTCTTAAAGAGTCCAAATTTCGGCAAACCTTCGCGCTTCACTCAAGTACAACCCAAAGCTCCATCTCCATATATATAACTTCTCACGACTTAAAGGACCAGATCTGTTTGCTCACTACATAAAAGTCAGAGTCGTGACCGCAAGTAGGTTGTCTCTGTGTACACAATCGGACATGCGAGTGTGTTTGCGCTTTCACTTGTAAACCATTTAAGCCTTAAGTACAGTTTACTGAAGACAAAACTACAATAAAAACAAACTGTGCACAACAATACCATTATCACTTTAACAATCGACTTGAATATAGATTAGCAGCGCTATGTGTGTATGTGCGTCAGTGCAGTAAATTTTGTATTTCCTTATATTAAAGCGCAAAGGCATACTCGCAGCAGATTACAGCACACCAGCAACTTGATGTCTGTTTGCTTCTCTTAATGGTGCAACAATTGCAGCATTCTGCCACTTAAACTTAAAATTTACCATGCGCAGGCGCATCGACGCCAACACCGTGTTGCTTGTCCACTGCAGTGCCTGATGATGTTTTAATAATTCCGAAAATAATAAACAAGTCAGAAGCACAGAAATTCATTCCAAACATGTTGTTGTAAATATGAAATATACGCAAGGCAACGTTGTCGTGGCGCCCATTCACTGAACTGCTCAGTATCGTTCCACTGGGCGGCTAACTGAAACAAACCAATCACGACAATACGGAGAATATATTGCAAGGCTCATAATTCAAATACTTGCTTTGCATGCTTGCCTGTTTGCCTGCCTGGCTGCATGTTGGTTTGTGGCAACTGTCATTTGCAAGTTGCAGTAAATTCTTTTATACCCAAGGACATGTAAATGACTACAATTTGCGGATATAGTCGCTATCAGACAGGTAGTAGACGTAAGTATATATCTTGTGAAAAAATGTATTCATAAAATAAATTTTCTGTGCTATTTGTTTAAATAACTTTTTATAAAATATTAGATACACTTGTAACTTTTGAAGAATTTATTTAATTTTTAAACCATACATTTGCCAATTTCATCAAAAAACTTTGCAAAATGCCTAGGTCTCTTTCATGATAGAACCATGAACACCCGGCAAACTGAAAGAAGTTTATTTCCATTTACAACAACGATGCTTTCAAACTAGTCGTGGAGGGGTCAATGGACAATCGGCAGTGAGTTGAGTCCTATTCAAAATCTAATAAATTCATTCATTCAATTGCATACGCGGTTATAGCCGAGTTAGCTTCTTTTCGCTATTTTGTGCCAATTTATGATACCAAGTGCAGCCAACCCCCTCTCTACCTAATCTCTTTAAGTGAGTGTAGGTTTTCCTCTACTGCCACCGGCGGGTACTGAATAGAAAAAATTCAAAGCTGGAGTGTTCTCTTCTGTCCGGATAACATGACCTAGCCAAGGCAGTCGCTGTCTCTTGATTCTGCGGTACTCGCAGTTGCCAATACGTAAAAGGCCATACATATTCCGCAAAGCCTTTCTCTCGAACAACCCTGAGACCGACTCATCAGATGATGATGTCCATGTCTCCGCACCTCATAGCAGACGTAAGGTTTGGTCTTTGTTCGTCGAGAGAGAACTTGACTACTCAGTTGCCTACTCAGTCCGAAGTAGCACCTGTTGTCAAGAGTGATTCTGCGTTAGATTTCAAGTTGTTGGTGATGATACTGGTTCCAAGATAAACGAAATTATCTCCGTCTTCAAAGTTATTACTCTCAGCAGAGACGTGTGAGCCATCAGCTGTACACTCCTTAATAAGATTGTACCTTCTCCACTTAGCCTTGCAATCCATATTATTTTCTTCAGCAATAGATAATAAATTTTCTAGGGCTAAAGCCGTACCGTTAAAGTCAAATCAGTTTGACTTACGATCAGTAAGACCTTAATATTGCAAAAAGAGTTTTACCCAGCAAATTGTGAGATCCCGCTTTTTTGAGCACACTTAGGTACCAATTGTTGGACATGCTTTTATCCAAACATATCCTATAAAGAATCTGATGCATGCTCCTTGTTATTGAAACAAAACTTAGCCTAATTGTGTCACGGATATGTGAGAATTTTAATCTTATGTTTGAGCTTTCACACATCTAATATAGGGTATCTACCTATGAGCTGCAGCTGTACAGAAGTATCAGCCATATGAGCAAGTCGAACCGCAAGCATATGCTGCCCCAACTTTTATAACTAAATTTCATCCCATACTTGCATGAAATTTTCCTATTCGCTTTGGGACATTTTTGTTAGATATTTTTCTTTTTTATTGTTGTAATGTGTATATGTGCTGAATGCTTGGCCACACGTAGTTTATTTTATTAATCTCGCATACGTTTTCGCAATCGCAGCAATATTCAATCTCCAGTAGAAATAAAGGAATCACTTTGCTTTGATTTCAAATAAGTTTTGGCTTTTGGAATGTTGCGTGAGCAACAAAAGGAAACAGTAGCAACATATTTACAAACATATGTGTATTCCTATCGCAAATAAATATCAAATATTTTATAATAAACACAACACACATGTTTTCTTGCATTGAATTTTATAAGACTGTTCAGATATTTTGTGGTACAAATGCAACCGTTTTTCCTATTTTGTGTATACGTCAGAGATTTACATATTTTGACTTGTTGAAGACGCAAAGCTGTCTATGATTCACCAATACAAACGTAGTAAACTTAACAAATAATCGGCTTTTCCGAGAGAACAGACTTGTATGAAATTCCATTTGCATTGTGTTGCATGCTGTTGATTTGCTGATTTTATTTTTTTATAAATTTCTCCAAGTCTAAAGTCAAAGACAACATACTAAAGATAGGCAACAACAAACGCACCAAAAATTATTTGCATTTAGCATTTATTTGAAGTGGTTTCCCAGTTTAGCACACGTACTATTACTAAATGGATTTATTATACTTTTATTTTATATGCGTGACAACTCAGATATAAGCGCACTAGCCTAAATTCATATACCAGCGAAGTAAATAAAGAATACACATGCTCATTTTCTCTCTCATTCACAATGCGTGGCACATACTCGTATTATGATAATGCCTCTTCATTCGCCGGAACAGTTTGTGAATTAGTGCCAAAAGTGAGTACAAGGCACTGCGTGTCACATTGTGTTGCTCGTAATCGTGCAGGCTGTTTATGAGAATTACGTGATAATTGCATAATTTTAGGCGTTTTGCCTAACCGGCTTGTTAAACTAATACTTAGAAGTTTGCTCTGTTATTTCCGGTTGTAAACGTGGTTGTTTGTGTTAGACGGTAAGTAACAACAAACGTTTTTCACTGTTTTGTTTGGAAAAATTTTATTATATTATATGAGGAATGAAGCGTTGAAGAAATATTCATGATTCGACTTGTGATATATTTTTTATACCATCAACAGCTTGTATTAAGTTTGGAACGAAGGGAATGGTTAATATCACATAAAATGTGTACATAACGATTATGGGGACGAACTGAGTTGATATAGCCAAACTTGTTCGTCCGGTTGTCTTTTTGTCTGTATATACGGAACTAGTCGCTAAGTTTACGAGTTATCGATCTGAAATTTTACAAACATACTTTCCATACTTCAAGAAGCTGTTCATTTTTCGGAATCACCGTTATTGGACTACTATAGCATATAGCTGCCATACAAACTGAACGATCGGAATAAAGTGCTTGTATGTAAAATTTTTTTATTTCTCGAGATTTATTCAGGAAACTTGGTATGAACTTTTAACCAAGGCAACAGTACAATCATCGAAAAAATGGTTCAGATCGGAACACTATACCACATAGCTGCCATACAAATTGATCGGAAAGAGTATAATATTTTTTTGACGTAAATCTTTTTTATTTGAAAACATTTATTCAGAAAACTTGGCACCGGTTATTGTCCAAGACAACGGTATAATCTCCGAGCTGTTAGATCGCACCAGTATCCTATTCACCTATCAAAACCAATATAAAGATCTTTTTACAACTTTGTATGCCATGATAAATGTACCTGTGAAGGGTACTAGAGCTTTGCTGCAGCAGAAATTAACATTTTTTGCTTTATTAATTCTGAAATAAACAAAATATCATTAATTGAGCTAATGGCTAAGCATTGTATCATCATATAATTTCTTTAATCAACTTTACTATATCCCATAAGTGACATTACAATCTGCCAAGTAATTGCACCAGTGCCGAAGTAGTATAATCACACTTGCATATTTAATTTATGATTCCGCACACACAACTTAACTACATATTCATTCTTTTTTATCCCTCTTCTTCTAACAGTAACAAAATTTATACGCATTGGCATCGCCGATAAGAACGACAACCCGCCTTATTTCGACAAGTCGCTCTACGAGGCAGAGGTGGATGAGAACGAAGATATCCAACACACTGTGCTGACCGTTACAGCCAAAGATCACGACGAATGTAAGCACATACTCACTCAAGTATACTCATATTATAGTTGTTTTACAACAACAACAATGCTTAAAGAGAATTGTCTATAAAAATGTATTTTTTTATCTTTTCTATTTCTTTTAAATGCCACCAACAACATAACGGAATGTCGAAATGATTCGCGCAACGCCGTTAACCGTTTGAAATGGATCGCACATTGTACTCGAAATACATTTCCTTATATATAATGTTTCAAATGAAATTAAAAATGTCAACATTGTCAACACTTACAACAACGTACACCGCCACTTTTGTTATTACATCTGTCACTGATGGCCATTGGCTTTTGAAATGCGTACAGCATCGCGTATACGTTACGAAATTACGAGTGGCAACATTGGTGGCGCTTTCGCTGTGAAAAATATGACTGGAGCCATTTATGTGGCCGGCGCACTGGACTACGAAACTCGCCGAAGGGTAAGCTGATAAACGATAAGTTTTCCATTTCTTTTATGTTTTGCGTTTTCATATGTTTATCTACATATATTTGTATATATGTATTTATCGATTTTAAAATACACTTTGTTTTATATGAACATTTACAGTTGTAGTTTTGCCGAATGATTCGACCTGCGAGCGAGTTTTATGCTTCCACTCCAATGGATATGAAGCATAAACACGCAGCTCCTTATATTGACACTTTGGAGTTTATGCCAACACTTAAAATTAGCGCAATTTCGTTTCTAGCAGGCAATCAAATACATTTTCAGCTTGCAATAAAAGAGTTTTGCGATCGTGAATGTAAGCGTTTTAGGACAGAATAGTGTTAATAAAAGCGCAAGGACTAGGTATCAAAGGTTTTGATGTCGAAAAAGTAGAAAAATTTTAGTTTATTCGAAAAAAGCAATGAGTTTGTTAAATAAAAAAAAAATTTTCAAACATTTTTTAACAGTTTATTTAAATTTTAACAATAACTTGAAGTTATTGTGAACTCATAGCCAATTTCACAACTTTTAATTGCTTTCGAAAGTAACTTTTCATGAAACACCACAATGCAGGTTCGAAGCACTATTTGGCATAAAAATCCTTAAACTATAACGGTATACTATGTATGTAAGTTCAAGGCTTCAAGTGACATTGATAAGTGAAGTTTCGCTGAAACTAAACGAACTGTTTTATAAAGGAATTCAATATCAAAATGAAACTGGAACTGAAATTGAAACTTGAAAAGCTGCACAATAGAAACAAATATTCCTTGGAATTCGCACAAAAGATTTAAATAAAATTCTCAAAGCGAAATATGCAGCTGTCACTATTCATAACACTTGCATGTATGCACATATGCATATTTACAGTTAGTTTTGTGTTCATACATGTGACGCATGAAGGCTTAACCGGTTTGCCAATCATTCATTTCGACATGCACTAGTGTGCACATATTTTTTGCATATCGCAGGTGATTGGTTCAAGTTTACTAGACCCCTCCACTAATTGAATTGCCGTGCTATGCAGCAAGTATTTTACGTATACATATGGGTTTCCGCACTTTAACGTGTACGTCATGCAGAAGGTCATCTAAAATCTAAAACGAAATCAACTAGTTTTCAGTTACTTTGCAACTAGTAAGCACCGCTAGTTTCACTAGTCAAGAACATATCTTTTTACCACACAATACTGGCATCTGCCAGGTGTTGATATCTTACGAGAAATTGATCTTCAGGTTTTGCTCAGAAATCTATCAGTTTAATCAAAATATTAACATTATGGTCTAAGTTATGTTATCGAAGATAATTGTTTTCGACCAGCTGCTCTCTTTTTATAAAAAAAAAAAATAGTGACTCACCTTCCTTTGAGTCTGATTTTCAAAAATTTTCTACAAAAACAACGTTTTCTGCTTACTTGGATTTTAGTCAACATATTCTAGTTCCAAACCACTTGTTTTTTATTCACCAGTTGCACGTTTCCTTGTTGGGAAACTAGAAGCGTCGCAATTTACAGCATGAAAATTTGAAAAACGTGACCAACTTTAACAAAATGCCACATAAAATATTCTAGCCAAAATGTGGCACAATGTTTTTTTTTTTTTGTTTTTACATACGTCTCCCTGACAACCGTAGCCAAAGCGGGAGCCATCATACCATCACGTATGCTCACACTAAACAAATGTCACTTTTCGCCAGTCCCAATGAATTCAATATACCGCATTTCGTTTCATCCGTTAGCACTAGTTCAAGTACATTTCATTTATTTACTTATTTATAGGTGCATAAATATTGCCACCAAATTTCAGTCTGCAGTATATTTCGATTGTTTCAGCAAACTATATGTATATATATGTATGTATGTCATTTGGAATTTGACTGTGTTATTGCAACATTGAAAAGTGTGTAACTGCATAGAGTCATTTGAACAATTGGAGTTCATAGCTGCTGCTATTGTATGAGTCCTGCAAGCGAAGTACCTATTTCGTTGGCAAATATTGAAAGAGTAGAGCTGAAATGCAAATAAATTTGATTAAAACATTTTTTCGATGTCTTCAGTAATATGTATTCAATACAAGAACATAACAGTTTGGTCTTACTTTTTTCACATTTTCGTTACTTCCAAGCTATGTTTCTTGTTCTTGAATGTATCTTTATAAAAAGTACGTATCACGTTGTTTGTCCGCGATGGACTCCTAACTTACTAAACCGACTTTTGTAAAATTCAGCACACTGTGTCCAGTTCGAACCAGCTTTGAAAATAGGATAGTAAAAACAATTCATAAATAAAAATTAAGTAAAAGTTCTATTAAGCGGACATCTCCATTAACCGTACACATTGTTGAATCTATTAAGCGCACAATCCTATTAACTGAACAGAAAGGCTGGTAACCAGACATTGAGAAAGCAGCCATAAATTCGTTATTTTTTTCAATGAAATTTATATGTATGAACATATTCAAAATAAACCTTTCATACATATTATAAAATGCAATTTTCACTGTATTGAATAGTTTATTATATGAAGTATAAAATGTATACCACAGTAACGTGTGGTCGAATCCTCTAGTCTACATATATAAATGATCAGGATCACAAGAAGAGTTGAAATACGAGGGACTGTCTGTCCGTCCGTCCGTCTGGGCAAGTCGTCTAACATTCTTATCTTACAGAGCGAAAATGGGCAACCACTCCAACTTCTCATATGTATAACACAATTTTAATTCCATCTGACTCTTTCCTTCCAGTGTACAAATTAAGAAGCAATTATTATAATATAACAGAATAATGACTTTAGCGTATATCAGCTAATATTTAATGCCAGAAAATTGTCCAAATCCAAGTAAAACTTTTCAAGACCCTCGGTACCGAATATTTGGACCGCAGTACCTATACTTGACTTTTTACGACAAATATGTGTCAATCTTTTCATGGCAATGGTATATCTGTGAGTCGATAATGGGTTGAATCGCGTCAATTCCTCCCACAAGAGTTATCTCAATGAAAAAGGGATGGCGTGTTTTAATGATAACAGTAAATCTTGTGCCTAAAATAGACAAAATTTGGGCGAGAACGTGACCTGACCCTCATATAACAAATAAGTAACGCTCTGTTGACTTTACTCTATATGATTGTTAATGGTATGGAGGTATCTTAATGAATCTCAGGGAATATTTTATTAGTATTTGGCATATTCAAGGTATGTAGTATTGGCAAAAATAAATAAAATTGGGTTGATACTACCCCCAACTCATATGTACTACATATGTATAATGATTTTTGAACAAACCTTCTGTCGATTATGCCAGAATTCTGATCCTCTGGTTGACGTTTGCACTTTAAAATATTTCCTTTGCAAATTGCAAGAGTATGAAATATTCGCTTTCAGTGCATTTTGTGGTTCCACTACCTGTAAAGAGCCATCCTGAAATAGAACATAAAATTCGTCACGAAATGTGATTAAAATTTTTTGATTAAAATCGAGTCCGGTGAAAAATCGCTAGACTTATAGATTGTTTCAAAAGGTGGTTCGGAACTAAGTGAGTTCATGTAAAAACTTCCTGTGAGGATAAAAATTTAACGGTTCGAACTTGTTGAAACTGGTATATAGTATTTCTTAGATGGATTAAATTATGATAAATAGATTTGAATGCAGCGCATATCAAAATGTGCGGACGCTCATATAAAATTATATACATATCTGGAAAAATATTTGTATTTTTAAAGCATTTTTTCTTACAAAAATTTCGAGAAGAAATCAAAACAAAAGAAGAAGATACAGACGTTAGGGAGAGTTGAAAACTTCGTGAATATTGGATACTTTTAACAAACATTGCAACGCGCGAACAATAACACGGACCTATATGTAGTTATCAAGGTTTAGACCTATATTTATGGTACTTATATGTACTGTACTAAACTTTGAAAACTTTCAATAATACGAGCATATAATACACAATAAATATAAATTTCTATTAATGCGGTATATATACGGTTCCTGTTGCCATTATAGGTCCCGAAATATTAACGTAAAGTATTAGAATTGTATATTTTTTTTTTAATAGCAAGAAAGTTGTAAAACCTTTTCCTTAAATTTGCTCACACAAATAATTCGCTTCTCCTCTTTAACTAAACATCCATAGTATGAGCTGCGTTTAGCTGCTTCCGATAACTTGAAGGAAAACTACACGACCGTCATAATTCACGTTAAGGATGTCAACGATAATCCACCAGTTTTTGAACGTCCCACCTATCGCACGCAAATCACCGAAGAAGATGACCGCAATTTGCCGAAACGTGTGCTTCAGGTTATTGGCCATATAACGTTAATATAATCGCACACTCTTGCCCATATTTTGTAAATGTGTAACTTAGTAACTTAGTAGACGCAAATTTTTAATGCAATTTTTATAAACTATTTTTTTTTTGTAATTTAAGCAAGGCTAGCGACACTTTGCGTTTTATTTGGAGCTTTCGTGCTTTATATAGCTTTAGCACCATTTTAGCTGTTGTTGTTTTCGTTACGACTCCGTTTAGCATTGTTGCAAACTTTGTTAACTGTAATTTTTGTTTTGCTTCACTTATGTGCACGTCTTGACATAGTTTCCCTCTCAATAATGTTTATGTTCCAAAAAAAAATGAAACAAGCATTTCGAATTATATTTTAAATTTTAATATAAAATTGAATTTATTGTTATGTCTTTCTGCATGATTTTAACTTAAGATTTTTTTAAATATACATGCCGCCTTATAATTGCTTGTTTTGCTAGGTTTTTTTCGTATAGCATAAAAGAAAACTGAGTTTAACTCATTTTAATATAATTTTTTTCCGAAAGGTAGCGCATTTACGATACGTTATTAAATATCAAAATTATTTCTGCGCTGGTTGTTGCTTATTATGCAGAATAATTGCCATGTTGGTAAGGTAAACTTTTTCTATTTATTATATGTATGGCACAAGGTATAGGTGGTCATATATAATACAATAATGAATCGAACAAACTACTTGTATAAATTATCTTAGCTGTCATAATTGAACGGAAATAGAGTCCTTTAAATGATGATATTTTATTCAGGTAAACTCATACTATATTATACTGATTTCAGTTGATTTACTTTGTTGTTGTTTTCACATGCAAGAGAGTACAAAAATGGTTCACCTCGCGCGGTCTTCCATTGTAAAAATGATTATTACATCAAGTACAAATTCGTGATTTAGTTTTCAGGGTATGTATGGGTTTTATCGGGTAAAAAACAGCTTTTTTCAACTTTTTTTTTCAGATAAAAAATTAAATATTTTATTATAATTTTTTATTGTTACAAACATACACTATCAACAAGGAAATTCTGAAATTTTTGGAAAAAATATTTTAAACTCGGGCATTGCGACGCCATTTCCGGTGACTCCTTGGACTCCTCCTGCGTTAGCGGGATAACTCCACACAGGATAATCTAAAGTGAGATTTTTCTCTTAAAACCTTAACTCAGTACTTGGACGAGGTAAAAAAAAATGCAAATTTCATGACATTTTTTTCAAATAGTTATAGTCGAAAAAAGAATTGTATCTTAAAAACCTGTGTAAAATTTCATGAAGTTCGGTTGAGTAGTTCTCGAGAAGTCTTGCCAACCGACTTCAAAGACATAGTTTCGATAAAAAACACGTTTAAAGACGGCGCATTTAGCCTAGTTAGCCTTGGGCGCACAAGTTGTCAATACTATACATACATATATCGGAAACTATTACTCGGATTAGCTTGAAAATTAAAGACAATATTCCAAAGGTGTATTAGAATTTATTAAGATAGTAAAAACCAACCATATTTTGAAACCCATAAACTGATGTAACCCCTTAAGGAACCATAGTAAGTAATACCAAACCATGAAACTCACTGAAAATTTGTATTATCACAGTACTCAGATTGGATTCCATCGGTCTGACTCAATTTTTGTTTATCTGAGTTACTCGCTCTTCAGCAGTGCCAATAAATACTCACTTAAAGTAAAAACATAAAATATTTATAAAATCCGAAATTGGTAAAAAATGAATGTAATCGCCGTACTATTGGTTTACAACCGAAACACACCCTCTTTCTGACAAACGACAAGCATGCTCTCTTTGCAACGCGAACACTGACGAAGTTCTTGAAACATTTCACTCATTATTTTTGTATTGACTAAATTTAGATTTCAAATTATTTATTACACATTACACATTTTACACACACACATTTATTATTTTGTATTTTTTGTTGCTCTTGTTTTTATTTTCACGATGTTTAAAGTACGATTTAAAATTGGTTGCCTCCGATAGTTTGAATGAGAATTCAACAACAATCGTGATTTATGTGCGCGACGTCAATGACCTGCCGCCGGTCTTTCCACAAACCCTATACGAGCGCACGCTGGACGAGGAGCTGGATGCGCCGTTCACCATCATGCAGGTCGCTAAATTTTTCAAAGAAAAAATATGTTTTACTAAATTAGTTATTAACTGTCACATAACTGAATTAATTAATTATTTTGATTTTTACAAATTATGATTTTTATAATTTTTTATTTTTTGTTAAGTTGAAACCAACGGATTGGTCACTTTACACATATGTACAATACTTGTATATACTGTTACATACAAAAATATCAGGAGAATTTTAGTAAACTCTAATAATGGTTTGAGTGCTGGTGTCCAATTAACAAATATATTTATTTGTATATAGTAATCTGGTAATACTTTGTGCGTAATGCGTAATGTAATTAATTAAATCATTGTATCATTAATTCAGCAGTTCAAATTGGTGTGAAAATAGCATTATCATAAAATATCTAACATTCATTAGATTGTAGTGGTTATCGGGTTTCCTTTTTCAACCTTAAACTCCAATTACAAATTGTTCATACCTCATCGGCCACTACAAACTAATTAACTAAATGTAAATACATACTATTGCCTATAGAAAGGCAGAGAAGTGTACTAATTAATGGTTTTGGATTTATGGAGAGCCAGAGCAACACTGAATATGTTGCTCTTTTATTTAATTATAATTTAATAAAATTTAATAAAGTACTATTCAGCACAAATAGAGGTTAGACGACCGCCGTTTACGGTAATGAACCCTTAATATTTGTTCTTTTGTAAATTAATACAGCCAAAGTCATATTTGTCTATTACATAAAATGTTATTGATTCATATCATACATATACAATATAAGTACGTGTGCGTGTGCATGTGCGTGAGCTGTGCGAATAATTAGACTGCTGAGTTAGCAGCGCCCGAAGTACATTTAATTGCATATATGTATAGGTATATATACATACATATATGTTGTATTTATTTTCATACAACTTTTTACGCTATTTAATCTGAACATAATTGAATTAAGCTCAAACTAAAATTTAATTAAACGCTTTCGGAATTTGTCATCCACGTAGCGAGCAGACAAAAACTTTCAGATATTTTTAAAGAAAAATTCGTTCAACTTTATTATTCCATAAAATTGCTGTGAACAGCGGCAGTTCAGCCATCTTTAAATTTTACGATGCCGAGTTTTTACAGAACGATTTTTATTTTGCTCAAGATAGACTGCATTTTCGTTTATCACCTTCTAAAGATCACACGCTTGAGTTTTGAAAGCTAAAGTCTAAAACCGCTGCGGGTCAGTTTTGAGGCATATCGGTCAGTGGCGAAGCAACACGAAACACAATTCATGCATCGGTTCAATGCGCATTTTCCAATGGGAAGATAGTAAACTGGTCTCTCGAATTAAATCATGGAAGCTTATCAGTATTTCGATCAACTTCGTTTTATGATCATCCACAGTCAGAAAAAATAAAAGAATTTTGTAACACGTCGAAGACTCTATAAAGTACACAAAGGTATAAGCAAATGATCACCATGATAAGCTGAGCTATCTGTCTGTATATACGCGAACTAATCCCTCAGTGTTTGAGATATCGATTATACTCGTATATATAGCACTCATTCTTTTACCTTCAAGAAACTATTCCTTTGTCAGAGTTTATGGGACTACTGTAGCATATAGTTGCTATGTTAACTGGCCGATTCTTTATTCTTGTGAAAATATATCCGATGCCATTATGTATGGAAGTCAATTTCTTTTGCATGGCCACTACGAACACGTTTGCAGAAGTCCAGTCGCTAAACCCAATTTTCTATGGTTTTTCAGCATAAATCGGCCGATACTGCTGCAGTGTCACGTTCGATATTCTTACGAAGTTCACAAATCGTCGCTGGCTAGTTGGCATAGACCATAGACTTGACGTAGTCTCACAAGAAATAATCTAACGGCGTCAAATCGCATGACCGAGGCGGCCAATTGACTGTGCAATTACGTCAGATAACACATTCACCAAATTTGTTTTTCAATAAATCAACTGTGACATTCGCTTGTGCCTTGTGGTGCCATCCTTTTAGAACCACATATCGTCCAAATCCATATTCTCCAATTCGAGCCAAAAATATTTGGTTATCATTGAACAGTTCTATTCCTTTTCACAGTAACGTGCATCATCACGAAAAGACCCAATGACGAATCCGGATGATTTTCAAGTTGTTGCTCAGCCCAATTCACGAGCATACCACGATTCTGGTGGTCAAGCTTCAGTTCTTACGTTAATTTGACCTTATAAGGATGTAGAACAAAATCTTTTCGCGAAATTCGCTACAAGGACGCCACAGAGATCCCCAACGCTTGAGAGCGACGTGTTAGAGACTGATTTGGGTGTTCCTTAATTGATGCGCTAGCGGCAGCAAAATTTTCGACCCTACCGGGCACATCTTTGCCTCACTGGCACGGGAACATTTTGTACTGCGTCTGTAGATTCAAATTTTTCCACTAAACGCTCATTTGTTGATCTGACAGGTCGATTATGACGACCATAAATTGGACATAGTGCACTTAAAGTTGAAGCCACTGACTCCGAATTTCGGTAGTAATTTCGACTCGTTGCTGGATCGTATATCATTCCATGATAAAATAGCAAATCTTACTGAAAAGAAATGTCGAAAGAGCGGGAAAAATATGGTTTCCTATCGTCCTGTCCTGTTCTGTCCTGTCCTATCGGTCTACTTGTGTAGCGTCCTTATTGAAAATCCGGTTTTTATATAAATATATACATATGTAATTGCTACCAAAAATAGCATAACATTAATCCAAAACAATTTGGTTTGTTGAAACTTTTTGTTATATAAATAAGAGAAATTTTATACTGAAAGTGAGAAAGATCATTGCTACAGAGGGATTTTATGAGCATATTTGTGTAATACAGAAAGTGTTTTAAAATTGTGATATTTCTAAGCAACACACACGTGTTCATACAATATCAAATTCAAATTTGTTCACAAATTCGTAGAATTTTATAAATGAAAAAGTAATATTATACAATATTCAGTAACAGAAATTCACGTGCGCTTTATGGAAACTCGCCTGAAGTTGAATTGAAGTATTGCAAAATACTTTTCCATATTCTATTGTGATTTATATGCATGAATGGGGTGTGCATTCAAAACAAGTATTATTTAGCACATAGCACATATAAAGCTTCTTGGTATATAAATAAAAAATAGCATGTTCTAACAAAGCTTTTATATAAAAGCAAAATATTTTAAAATGTATTTCGGTAGATTTCATAATATTTGCATTACTGTTACTTTAGCTTTGTTGCCTTAAGTGGTTGCATGCGTCTTGCCATATATGTATCTTAGTATATGTTGCATGGCATTTATATTATTTTTCAACTTAATTTTCACCTCCACATACAAAGTAATTTCATGCGTTTTTCAATTCGATATTAATAAAAGCTATTTGCTTATTTTTTTGCTTACACTGCGTGAAACTGGATTGGACCGCCTTTGATTTTGCCTGCATAACAGGTCACCGCCACCGATGGAGATAAGGATCGCCCTCAGAATATCGTTTACTTTTTGACAGGTCAAGGCATCGATCCGGATAATCCTGCCAATAGCAAATTCGATATAAATCGCACCACGGGAGAGATATTCGTGCTTAAGGTGAGTGATTGAAAGTTTAATTAATCAGCATTCACGTTCGTTTTCATATATAAATATCATATAATTATTTAAATAAAATGTGCAGTGTTGCCGAGACAGGGGTGATAATAAGCGCACTTTAGCATGAAATCAAATTTTTTTTAAACTTGCAACAGAATTTTTTATTATAAGTGTAGGGAAGAGAGGGAAGATATAGATAAATTTAAAAATTTTTCTTAAAGAGTTGTCAACTACCAGCAGTTATTAGTTTATTTATTAAAATAATATTAAATATTTTATAAAACAGCATTAAGCGAATTTTAAACTTTGCTAGAACTGTTATCAATGAAATAAAGATTTTTTTTGAATAGTCAGAGATGATGCGGCTTCTATCAAATAATTACTTGTTTTTATTTAAAATTTCTTATTTATTTTTTAATAAACTTAAATGTTTTTATATATTTTTTTAATAACTCTTAAGGCTGAATTAACTCTTTGCAAGTAAATATTGCAAAATAAACTTCGGAGAATCTATTAATCGACTATCATCGTGTATAATTTTGAATTCTCCTGTAATCCGAAGTTTTCTGCATGTACATTGAGCACTTTGCCATATTCTGAGAAAATGCTCGATTCCTTCATTTTCAACCCTTCTGTGTTGCGCTGCGATTGATTGATTCATGATTGCAATTGCACGAGATGGGCTGGCATGATTACGAAATGCAGCAGCATTCTGTTTGCCCAGTGTTTAAAATAAGTGAAAATCTCATTAAAAGCAAGATTAAGCGCGCACAAAAGTAGACTACGATTTCGCTGTTGGCCAGGCGAGCGCCTTAAATGTATGCAGTACACACTACAATCGTAATAAAAGCATTTACAGTTGCAGAAGACAGGTAAGGCAGAGATAACAACTGAATGAGTGCGGTAAGCAAGCCACAGCAGATGATTGCCTGATTATCCAGGGCTATAAAAGCCTACAATGAATTCAACGCAATTGTAAAAGGGTAAACGGAAGGGTGAAGAAGCGAAATGCACTACAGTTTGTGTATACATGCATACATACAAACACACTACATGTATGTATATATAATTATGCGTTGCTTAATTGAGAAAGTGAAATACACAGAAGATGTATGGGCGCAGTCAAGTGCGTATGTGGGTCGTTGTAAAATATATTTATGTAGGCCGCAATAAACGTGATTCGCGTGTGAAAAGCAGCAATAAATTACAATTATAAATGGAGGAGAAATAATTAAAAGAAACCGTTCATTTTACCAAGCCGAAGTAAATGCGCGCAAAGCCAGCACTCCTTATCTATAAGTCAGCTAAAGCCAACGAAAGCGTTTTTCGTATGTATTTCTGCTGAAAGAAAGAGAAAATAAATAAAGTTTCCAGAAACATTAAAGGCAAATACAATTTTTGTTATTGCACGCGCTCACCCGCCTGTAATGTGACGTATATGGTACATGCATATGTATGTATATTTCTTATATCAGCTTCAGCATTGAACTTTACGAAAATTTTCATAAATTCACATGGCTGCAACATTAAAAATGCATTTCGGCTTTATGGGCGTACTTAAGCTTGCGCTAAGCACCGCACAGAGAATTTCGCCCGTATCTAATAAATTTTCCCTGCATATGCAAGGCGCAAAGGCCACCGCCCACAAACCTCTTTATGCACACGCTCGCTAAGTCTAACTGCATTCGCTGGCACTTCACCTGCCACAGCTGCAGTGGCGCTATTGTCAATGGCTTCGTAGAGATTGTGGTCGACAAATTTATGCGTTCCACGCGCTGCACAGATATACAGCTATGTTTTGTCTTGCGTGCATCCATTCACACACTAAATTTTGCATAAAACTCTACGGAGCAGCAGCCAAGCCAAACGAACCGGGAGCTCTTAGCATTCATGTTGTAGTAAGCACCCGAAATTCATCAAATGGCAGTGGTTTTAGTTTTTTTTTCAGCAAATCTACGCGACAGAAAATACCAAGTAACTCGTGCACCTTTCTTGTCGAAGGTGGCTTTTGAGTTATGCGAGTGATGTGCTGATAAACATACTCGTAATATATGTGTGTAGCGCGAAGACACGTTTGTCAGAGATTTGTCAAGCAAATTATCACATCAACTGCAGCCAACATAGCGATAACCCTTCATGTTGTACCCACATATGTATACCCTAGTCGGAATCACTCTCCTACACACGACCTTTGAATAATGTACAACCAGTGCTCACTGTCACTTAGGTACTCACTTATGCCCACGCATACACTTTGTAGGGAAAGCTTAAAAAGCAGTCTACTTATATTGAGCTGTGCTGGCTACGTTAACAATAACTTGGTTATATGCTTACATATAGAGGGCGATCTATTTCGAGATCCTGTACTTATTTAAAAACAAAGAATTTGAAGTGTTCTCTCACTAAACCCATTGATTGATGCGATATAAAATAAAAATATCGCCGAGATCACTAGCTTCAATTTCTGGCGTCGTTAACGGTTACGTTCTTACAGACAAAACCATTGTTTTTTCGGGATGAAATGGCAGTTCTTGAAACTCCTAATGTTGCTCTTAGTCACAAATGCGGCAATTTTGTTTGTTTACATACCAATTGGGCCAGAAATAGGCCTCATTAATGAACAAAATTTGACTCGAAAACGTATAATCAGTTTCTTGAAGTTTTCAAGAGCCCATAGAGCGAAGCGATGTCACTTAGGAAGGTCGTGCGGCTTCTGTCCTTGCACAAGCTATATTTTTGTGAGAATTTCGAACTCCACTTCTTACACGCTTTTAGTGCTTTTTTTGAAAACCTGAAAGCTCTACTGTCATCTCTGTATCTTCTTCGAAAAAACTGCTCAGAATCTCAAAAATAACCGCTCAAACGATTTCCCGAATTTAAATAAAAGTACTCAAACGATTATGCTAAATATTATATACTTCTAGGCTAGGATCCTAGTTACAGTTTTGTATTAGTTTCTTTATATAATTACTACGATTTAGCAAGGTTCAGATGACTACTCCTCATGAAGTTCGTTATAGAATTTCTTCTGGTATCGTAAGGGACCATAACTGGTCTACGAGTTACTCATTCATTGAGTTTATGGGCGCGAGTATAGTAGCCGTTGGGCTGTTAGACAACCGTGTTTAGATTAAGTATGATAGATATAGATAGATAGATATAGATATAGACAGTCGTGATTTTTTGTTTATTATGTACTTGTATTATCCAATTTAATAATTTAAAGAAATATCAAACCAAATTTAAAATCACTTCCAAAAAGTATTCTGTGAGTTTTCGAATGTGAAAATATGTATATGATATTTCTTTTATTTACCATTAACCTTAAAAGTATGGTTTATGACTGCACAATAAAGAAATTTATGCCTTTAACTCTACCTCAAATATATTTGTTGATTGAATGTATAATAAATAACATCATAGTAGCTGAACTTCAAATAAAATAAAAAACAATAATTCTGTTTATATTTGTAATTCAATTGAAATGAAATTAATAAACGTTTTCTTCAAAATTTCATTGAATATCCCCAAATTTATAATGGAGAAATAATTTTTGCATTTATTTTTCTCAGAGATTTTCTAATATATGTACATAATTTTAATATCGTCAACTTGCTTGGTAAAGTACCACTCTGGCAATGATTTTGATGACAACCATACACGAGTATATACACACATAATTCTAACACATGTGTAATATCACATTCTGAATGAGGTATGAAACACAAGTTTATATTTACGTGAAGATATACTACGCATATACTATACATTATATGTGTGCATAATGCTCTTTGCTATTCAAATATTCTACAAACTACGGCACAAACACACAGCTTGCATACATTATTTTCAGCCACAACATGTGTGAGAAGCGTTCGAATGTTTCATGGCCAAAATATTAAGTTTGTGCCTATATAAAATGGATGCTTAGCATCAAATAGTGGATTGTTTCTGTTTAACCATATCGCAAATTTTTTTCTCTTGCAAAATATAAAAAGCTCGTTGGAGATAGTACCGTCCTAATCGGAGAGATAAAATTCAAACTTCTATATGAAGTTCCCGAAATATGAAACTGTTTATTGCTTACAAACCTTCTATAAACTTAAAATTTGTCTCTACAAAGGATATTTATGGGCTTATAACCCAAAAATGACTACACATGACCACAGTTTTGGAAATCTTGAATACTACCTATCTACAGCATGGTACTGTACAAACCTTCATTGTCTCTGAAATTTCCTCCCCTTTTTCCATGCTTTAAATCTCAAAATGCCATCATTTTAAACCATTGACCTCTTCAGTTACTAAGGGTACTCACTGAATACTATGACTTCACTATATGCCACACCCGAAATACTCCAACCAACTTCGATGAACTTGAACCCGCGCTAGTCTATTTTCCAGGTGAAAGCATTCGATTGTAGTGAGGAGCCTTCTTTTAGGATTATACAATGGACTTAATATTATGAAAACTTTGGTAAGAATACACAAGTAGTAATAAATATATGTTTTTCCGTTTTCTCCGTACAGCCACTTGATCGAGATCAACCGAACGGTCGTCCGCAATGGCGTTTCACAGTTTTTGCGCAAGACGAAGGCGGTGAGGGTCTCGTCGGTTATGCTGATGTGCAAGTGAATTTGAAAGACATCAACGACAATGCACCGATCTTCCCACAAGGCGTCTACTTTGGCAATGTGACCGAGAACGGTACTGCCGGTATGGTGGTAATGACAATGACAGCGGTCGACTACGATGATCCAAATGAGGGATCTAATGCCAAACTTGTGTACTCCATTGAGAAGAATGTGATTGAGGAGGAAACGGGTTCGCCGATTTTCGAAATAGAACCTGACACCGGTGTTATAAAAACAGCAGTCTGTTGTTTGGATCGCGAACGCACACCGGATTATTCAATACAAGTTGTTGCAATGGATGGCGGGGGGTTAAAGGGCACGGGGACGGCTTCTATACGTGTGAAAGATATCAACGATATGCCGCCACAATTTACCAAAGACGAATGGTTTACGGAAGTGGACGAAACGGATGGCACAACATTGCCCGAAATGCCTATACTTACAGTGACGGTACACGATGAGGACGAAACGAATAAGTTCCAGTACAAAGTTATCGATAACAGTGGTTATGGCGCTGACAAGTTCACTATGGTGCGCAACAATGATGGTACAGGCTCACTGAAAATTGTGCAACCACTGGATTATGAAGATCAATTACAAAGTAATGGCTTCCGTTTTCGCATTCAAGTCAACGACAAGGGTGAGGATAACGACAACGATAAATACCATGTTGCCTACTCGTGGGTTGTGGTCAAGCTGCGTGATATTAACGATAATAAGCCGCACTTTGAACGCGCCAATGTAGAAGTGTCTGTATTTGAAGACACAAAAGTAGGCACGGAATTGGAGAAGTTCAAGGCGACCGATCCCGATCAAGGCGGCAAGAGCAAAGTTTCCTACTCAATTGATCGTTCCTCAGATCGGCAGCGACAATTCGCTATCAATCAAAATGGCTCAGTGACAATACAACGTTCATTGGATCGCGAAGTTGTACCACGACATCAAGTAAAAATATTGGCGATTGACGATGGTTCACCACCAAAAACCGCAACAGCCACACTGACGGTTATTGTGCAGGATATTAATGATAATGCACCGAAATTCTTAAAGGATTATCGGCCTGTGTTGCCAGAGCATGTGCCGCCAAGGAAGGTGGTTGAAATATTGGCTACAGACGATGATGATCGTTCCAAGAGCAATGGTCCTCCATTCCAATTTAGACTGGATCCCAGCGCTGATGACATAATACGCGCGTCTTTCAAAGTAGAACAAGATCAGAGTAAGTAAACGCACGACTTTTAATATTAACTACTCTAAAAGTTTATATCTCAAATAATTCTTGGTTGCAATGTCTCTGTAGTAGGATCCTACAAAAGCTCATAAACAGTTTGAACATAATTGAAATTTGATTCAATTTACAAATACCTCAATTTAAAATTTTTTGTTCACAAGTTATTTTGGATTTCAGACGAAAATGACACAATCATGTGTGTTGAAACTTGAAATTTGCATTGCATAAACTACATTTCACAGTAAATTTATTTGTATGTGTGTACAGAATAATAACCTTACCTGAAAAATCTACACTGCCGATTCCAAAGAAAGCAAAACTTATTATCTTCCCTTCTCTCTTTGCCAATTACGGTGAATTCTCAAAAAAGTTGATAATGTACAACGCACTTAATCTGGCACAAACAATGGTGTGAAATTTCATTTCATTGCTTCGATGTGTTTGCATTTCCTTAGTTGATCATGAGAATTCATGAGTCTACTTTAAGGGAAATATTCATTCAATGAAAACGTTTTTATTGCTTGTACGCATTTTCTCCATTTTTGTACTCTCGCAAAATGTTGCTACAGAGTATGATAATCTTGTTCATCTCATGGTTGTTTGTATCACCTAAAACTCCTAAAACTAGAGAGAGATATGGAATCATATATACTATACGGGTATAACTGATAACTGATCAGGATGACGGAGGAGACGAGTTGTAATCCATGTGATCGCCTGTCCGCCCGTATGTCAATAAACATGTCATGTTTCTTGGTAGAATGATAATATTGTTCCAGATGGCTGAAATCGGACCACAAATTCATCGAAAATCTATAAAGCTCCTTAAAGAAACTTCACATGAAGATACGAAACTGTAATTTATTTCCAGAACCGCAATCAAGATAGGCATCTGCGGTACCCCCTAATGTACATACCTCACGAACTATTGAGTTGTGCCAACTAAATTTGTCACCACTCACTTCCTTTAACGGTTATGTTAAAAACTAACTCACTTAAATTTCACAACAAGGATGTAAAAAAAGCCAGTAAAGCTTTTGACAAAATTGGACAACAAGCGTAGAATAAATCTTATATTTGAATATCGAAAATTTTGGCATTAAATTTTGCGAAAATGTTGCCTTTAAGCTATACTAACTCAAGTCTAACAATTCTCAGAATTGGACCATAACTTTTCAACCCCCAACATATCGAATATATGCATATGCCTGACCTTTTAACGAAAATATCGAACAATATAACGGGTGATTTTTTTGAGGTTAGGATTTTCATGCATTAGTATTTGACAGATCACGTGGGATTTCAGACATGGTGTCAAAGAGAAAGATGCTCAGTATGCTTTGACATTTCATCATGAATAGACTTACTAACGAGCAACGCTTGCAAATCATTGAATTTTATTACCAAAATCAGTGTTCGGTTCGAAATGTGTTTCGCGCTTTATTTTGTTCAGCGATGAGGCTCATTTCTGGTTGAATGGCTACGTAAATAAGCAAAATTGCCGCATTTGGGGTGAAGAGCAACCAGAAGCCGTTCAAGAACTGCCCATGCATCCCGAAAAATGCACTGTTTGGTGTGGTTTGTACGCTGGTGGAATCATTGGACCGTATTTTTTCAAAGATGCTGTTGGACGCAACGTTACGGTGAATGGCGATCGCTATCGTTCGATACTAACAAACTTTTTGTTGCCAAAAATGGAAGAACTGAACTTGGTTGGCATGTGGTTTCAACAAGATGGCGCTACATGCCACACAGCTCGCGATTCTATGGCCATTTTGAGGGAAAACTTCGGACAACAATTCATCTCAAGAAATGGACCCGTAAGTTGGCCACCAAGATCATGCGATTTAACGCCTTTAGACTATTTTTTGTGGGGCTACGTCAAGTCTAAAGTCTACAGAAATAAGCCAGCAACTATTCCAGCTTTGGAAGACAACATTTCCGAAGAAATTCGGGCTATTCCGGCCGAAATGCTCGAAAAAGTTGCCCAAAATTGGACTTTCCGAATGGACCACCTAAGACGCAGCCGCGGTCAACATTTAAATGAAATTATCTTCAAAAAGTAAATGTCATGAACCAATCTAACGTTTGAAATAAAGAACCGATGAGATTTTGCAAATTTTATGCGTTTTTTTTAAAAAAAAAGTTATCAAGCTCTTAAAAAATCACCCTTTATAATTGAAATTCCGGGAGCATGTGTATATGATAATAGTAAACCCTTGTGTCCAAAATAGGGTCAATACTTCCTTCATAACTGTACCTAAAATAAAGACTTTCAAAATTCTAGTACAATGTACGTGAGTCAATGTGGGAGTTATATTGATGCTTTTCAGAAAGCGTCTCTCTCTAATAACGTTGTATCTTGGTATCTAAAATAAAAATACAAATTTGGATTAATGCTTCTAAATGGTTTGGTTTGAGCTTATAACATATGTATGTATACGTCAGTATATGACATTTTAAATTGATTTTGATAAGTATACATGTCAACATCTGGGACATAAAGTTATATGCAATAAAAAACATTAGAAAATCTACGATCTATAGACATAAATTATTAGTGTAGAAAATATAATTGCAATCGATTCGTAATTTCCTAGAATTGCGAATATCGAATAATTTCACAACGTTGTTTTTTTATAAAATTTTACCTATACCTAAAAATATTATTTTGGCTCTCATTTTTAAAACTAGCCTTCCTTACTTGTTAATCCATATTTTATGAGCGAAATGAAAGTACCATGCTAGCAATGTAAAAAGACATGAAATACATTGAAAATCGATTATTCATCTATCGGCATCTTCTTGAGTGTATATGAATACAAAAACGTCCAAGCTGCATTCTCAGCAATAGAAAATTTAAACCCAAAACTTTGGGGAAAACCTCAAAATAAACATTTACCTCATGCCTTGTCCTTTTCAGGATGGGTTTGGGGCATTGGCTGTTCACCCCACATTGAGTAGTCTTTATTTCACAGTTGAAAGTTGTGTATATAAAGGGTGATTTTTTAAGAGCTTGATAACTTTTTTTTAAAAAAAAACGCATAAAATTTGCAAAATCTCATCGGTTCTTTATTTGAAACGTTAGATTGGTTCATGACATTTACTTTTTGAAGATAATTTCATTTAAATGTTGACCGCGGCTGCGTCTTAGGTGGTCCATTCGGAAAGTCCAATTTTGGGCAACTTTTTCGAGCATTTCGGCCGGAATAGCCCGAATTTCTTCGGAAATGTTGTCTTCCAAAGCTGGAATAGTTGCTGGCTTATTTCTGTAGACTTTAGACTTGACGTAGCCCCACAAAAAATAGTCTAAAGGCGTTAAATCGCATGATCTTGGTGGCCAACTTACGGGTCCATTTCTTGAGATGAATTGTTGTCCGAAGTTTTCCCTCAAAATGGCCATAGAATCGCGAGCTGTGTGGCATGTAGCGCCATCTTGTTGAAACCACATGTCAACCAAGTTCAGTTCTTCCATTTTTGGCAACAAAAAGTTTGTTAGCATCGAACGATAGCGATCGCCATTCACCGTAACGTTGCGTCCAACAGCATCTTTGAAAAAATACGGTCCAATGATTCCACCAGCGTACAAACCACACCAAACAGTGCATTTTTCGGGATGCATGGGCAGTTCTTGAACGGCTTCTGGTTGCTCTTCACCCCAAATGCGGCAATTTTGCTTATTTACGTAGCCATTCAACCAGAAATGAGCCTCATCGCTGAACAAAATTTGTCGATAAAACACATTTCGAACCGAACACTGATTTTGGTAATAAAATTCAATGATTTGCAAGCGTTGCTCGTTAGTAAGTCTATTCATGATGAAATGTCAAAGCATACTGAGCATCTTTCTCTTTGACAACATGTCTGAAATCCCACGTGATCTGTCAAATACTAATGCATGAAAATCCTAACCTCAAAAAAATCACCCGTTACATATATGCCTGCAATTGTCCTGCTAGTACAAATGCAGCTCTAGTTACAAACGTAATTAGAAGCAAAAATACAGTTTCCAAGCATTATCGTGAAACAATTATAGTTCTGAAACTTGGAAGGGTGATCGCTTGCAATCTACTAATACCATAGCCATTTTTCTAAGCAGTATTTTTCATAGCACGGACAACATACTTGTATGTAGGTACTTCCCAAAAGTGTTTAAATACGTCATAATGTTATACATATAAATATATATTTTTAACTACGTTTGTTGTAAAGCAATCATAACAATTCAACTTGGCTCTTCGTTAGCGATCAATTATGGACATATGAAACACTTAATTACCAAAAACGATTTTTATAGTTTTAAAATATAGATATGTAAGTCAAACTCCTTTTGGATGTAAAATATCTCAGTCGAAAGCCTAACAGTTGAAGTCATGTAATGTAGCTAGAATAGAAAAAAAAAATGTTTCATCTCTTCACTAGATCCGATATTTTTGTAAGGTGGATCGCTTATGCTTTAATGTAGAACCTTTCACATGTGCATTTTTTATAACAAAGTATGGTACAAAATGGTCCGATCTGAACAATATATTCGGAAATTGTAGCAATGCTTAGGATAGGTTCGCGGATATACAGACAGACGTGGCTAAACGGACTCAACTCGCCACGAAAATCATTTAAGTATTTACTTTATAGCATCTGCGACAAATATTTTGTGGCTACCAAAAATAATATATAGTAATTCGTAGCTACGGCTTATTTGACTTTTATTAAAATTATATAATCGCATTCAGCTTTCTTTTCAAAGAAATATTCCTGTTAACTTACCGTCGCAAAAAATATGATTCAAAAGCTGGGTATGTCCTTTGCTCTAACTATTTGCTGGGCTTCTTTTGAATTTTATACTGAATAGGTTCTGATATACATATGTATGTACATATGTACAGACATGCTCTACTTGTTAATTGGCACAATTGTTCTGCCCTTGCTTCCTTGTTTTTTTCGGACAACATGAAACAATGCAATTAGTTTTTGCTCTAAAAGCTAAACACCAAATTTTCAATGGGTAAACCATTTAAATGAATTGTGCATTGCAACTTTTGCATTCGGCTTTTGCCTTTGTTTTGGTATGCACAAATGCTGGGGACAACGCCATAAACTGTGCTTTATGCATACATAATTTATATATACTAGAAGCACTCGGGGAGACGCATATGTGGAGAAGCATAAACCAAACTATTTTGGTAAAGCAATTTAAAGTTTCTAGTTTTTATAGCGAGTTTTAGAAAACCGGCAATAAACCTTATGCTACATGTATTTTTCCTCACTTTACTCTTTCACTAACACAGAGGGAGCCAATGGCGATGGCATGGCTGTAATCTCCTCGCTGCGTTCCTTCGATCGCGAGCAACAGAAAGAGTATATGATTCCGATTGTGATCAAGGATCATGGCTCACCAGCAATGACCGGCACCAGTACACTGACTGTCATCATTGGTGACGTAAATGACAATAAAATGCAACCCGGTTCCAAGGATATCTTTGTTTACAATTATCAAGGTCAGTCACCGGATACACAAATCGGACGCGTCTATGTCTATGATCTGGATGATTGGGATTTGCCCGACAAGAAATTCTATTGGGATCCGCAAGAACATCCACGATTCAAATTGGACGAGGACTCAGGCATGGTAACGATGCGTGCCGGTACACGTGAAGGACGTTATCATTTGCGCTTTAAGGTGTACGATCGCAAACATACGCAAACCGATGTGCCCGCCAATATAACAGTGACAGTGCGCGAGATCTCTCACGAAGCGGTGATCAATTCAGGTTCTATACGTGTCTCCGGCATAACAGATGAGGATTTCATAAGAGTCTGGAATTATCGTACACAGAGTTTGAGTCGCTCGAAATTGGACCGTTTCCGTGACAAATTGGCAGATCTGTTGAATGCGGATCGGGAGAACGTAGACATATTCAGTGTACAACTGAAGCGTCGGCATCCGCCACTAACCGATATACGTTTCTCCGCGCATGGCTCGCCCTACTACAAACCGGTACGTCTCAATGGTATTGTGCTCATGAATCGAGAGGAGATTGAGAAAGATGTGGGATTCAATATCACCATGGTGGGCATTGATGAGTGTTTGTATGAGAATCAGATGTGCGAGGGCTCCTGCACAAATACATTGGATATCAGCTCTTTGCCATATATGGTGAATGCGAATAAAACCGCCTTGGTGGGTGTGCGCGTAGATACGCTTGCTGAATGCACTTGCGGCGCACGCAACTTTTCGAAACCTGAGTCGTGTCGTAACACACCCTGCTACAATGGTGGACGTTGTGTAGATACACGATTTGGTCCGCACTGTTCCTGCCCGGCAGGCTATAATGGTCCACGCTGCCAGCAAACAACACGCAGCTTCCGAGGCAATGGCTGGGCTTGGTACCCACCACTGGAAATGTGTGATGAATCACATTTGAGTTTAGAGTTCATAACTAGAAAACCGGATGGTCTTTTTATCTACAATGGACCGATCGTTCCACCAGAACGCGAAGAAATGATTATTACTGATTACATAGCGCTCGAATTGGAGCGTGGGTATCCACGTTTACTTATGGATTTCGGTTCTGGTACGTTAGAACTGCGCGTGAAGACAAAGAAGTCGCTTGATGACGGTGAATGGCATCGTATCGATATATTTTGGGATACAGAGAGCGTACGCATGGTTATAGACTTCTGTAAATCGGCCAACATTAGTGAAATGGAAGATGGCTCACCACCCGAATTCGATGACATGTCCTGTCAGGCGCGTGGACAAATACCGCCCTTCAATGAATACCTGAATGTTAACGGACCACTACAGGTGGGCGGCATCTACCGTGATCTCTTCGATCCATCGCTATATTTCTGGCATTATGCGCCCAACGCCAAGGCTTTCGATGGCTGCATACGTAATTTGATATTTAATTCTAAGCTCTATGACCTGGCGCATCCCGGTCTGTCACGCAATAGCGTAACTGGTTGCCAACAAACTGAAGAAGTTTGCTCGCAATCTGAGCAAACAGCACGCTGCTGGGAACACGGCAACTGTGTTGGCTCACTGTCAGAAGCACGTTGCCAGTGCCGCCCCGGCTGGACGGGACCTGCTTGCAATATACCCACTATACCGACCACCTTCAAGCAACAGAGCTATGTTAAGTATGCGCTTAGCTTTGAGCCAGATCGATTTAGTACACAAATACAATTACGTTTCCGTACACGTGAGCAACACGGCGAACTGTTTCGTGTTTCGGACCAACATAACCGCGAATATGGAATTTTAGAAATTAAGGATGCGCGTCTACACTTCCGCTACAATCTCAACTCGCTGCGTACGGAGGAGAAAGATTTATGTTTAAACGCAGTTGCGGTCGACGATGGTCAATGGCATGTGGTGCGCATTAATCGTTATGGTTCGGCAGCTACCCTGGAGTTGGATGGTGGCGAAGGCCGTCGCTACAATGAGACATTCGAATTTGTGGGTCATCAATGGCTGCTGGTCGACAAGCAGGAGGGTGTATATGCTGGCGGCAAAGCCGAATATACGGGCGTGCGTACGTTTGAGGTATATGCGGATTACCAAAAGAGTTGCCTAGACGACATCAGGTGAGTGTGCAGCCTTGAACAATGTGCTATATGTATGCATGCTTAATGAACCCTACCTAAACGTTAGAGAGTTTGGCATTTCCATTGCTCTCTAACTCTTTGCATTACTAACCGTTTATTCATGTGGATTTTTATTTTATGTTTGCATTTGCTTATAGGCTTGAGGGCAAACATTTACCATTACCACCCGCGATGAATGGCACGCAATGGGGTCAAGCGACTATGGCGCGTAATCTGGAAAAGAACTGTCCCTCCAATAAACCTTGTTCAAATGTCATATGCCCGGAGCCGTTCGAATGTGTGGATCTGTGGAATGAATATGAATGCACGTGAGTATCGCTTAAGTTCAATTTATGTTGCAATTGGCACGCAAGCACATTCTCTTTGCCTTACTATCGTTTGTTTTCATAACATTTTTGAGTTTCTCATTCCATTGCATCATAAATGGAATACTTCAAATTTGCTTAAGTAAATAAAAACAGACAATTAACTTAGCGTATAAAGAATTAATTAGACAAAATATTGACATTATTTTTCATAGGCACTGATTGCTTGAATTTTTTTTTTCTTCTTGAGTAATTTTGATAAACATATCAATTAATACTGTTGATAAGTTCCTCATCATTAAAGTGGTACTAGTGTCAATAGAACTATTGTGAAAATGGTTCTTATGGAATAATAAGGACCTTGAAACCATAAGTACAGTATTAGATTTTAATAAATATTAATTGTGTAAATTTGGTAAATTTTATTATAATATAAAATATTAAAATTGATTTTGAATATAACCAAATAGGTCCAGATTTCAAAAATACAAAAGATTTAATTGATGCTACGAGGATATTCAAAGATCTTGAATTAAATTTTGTTGTTTACTAAAGTATATAATATGTAGCTATAAATTGCCGTCACTGCAAAAACTTTTAAAAGGCACATAATTGATAAGTCTTCCTCTAATTTAAAATAGCATTCACAAGAAATGGACTAAAACGGCAATAACCTAAGCAAAAAAGAACATCTAACGATTTTTCACTTTCAAAATCCTTCAAAATACATTTATACTTTTTTACTGGAATCCTGTAGTCTGTACCTACAAACAACACGCATACAGTCGAGTTCACCTACAAGTGAGCAAAGCTCTCCATGTCATAAAGCACAAGAAACAGCAAAACGCAATAAAACAACGAACACTGAAATGTCGACAGAGAAAAACACAAAGTCGCTTTTTATAGCTTACCCATACACTCTCCATTACGAAAAGTCACTCGTGTTTTTGTGCTAAACGCTTGCAACATTCAACCGCAGACACTAGCTTTCACTTGCATCATTACACTTTCGACTGAAAAAGTGTCTTTCAACAACAGTTTTCCATACTAGTGTAAATATGTGGGGTAAAGTGAAGTGTGACGATCAAGGTTGGCGAAAGAAATCACTCACTCAGCATTAGAAAAACAAAAATACCATACATACATACATAGGCATAACATTTTTTAAATCGCACTCTCAAGAGCAGGCATTACTACGAAAACATTACAAGCAAATCAGGCAAGCCTATGTGAATATGAATGTTGTGCCAAAGTGTAGATATGTACATGCATATTTACGGGCTTACTTTTACTTACAAGTACACATATACGTGTAAGTATTATACATGAAGCTATTCGCTCAATTTAAGGTTCATATAAAGCTCCAACTGAGGAATACCACAGTTCTTCTATGAAATAAGGTTGGTCCGTAAACTTTCATTTGTAAAGTTTTTTTGGAGAAGAGCATTACATGTACATATGTATGAAAGCAAGTGTTATAAATAGCAAAATACTGTTTCCCTAAACTAGAACCAAATGCAATTTTCCAACCTAAAATTAAATGAAACAAATATTATTTGAGAACGAATTGAACATAAAAATTTTATTTAACTTAATTTTTTTATATACGATTTTAATATTTTTTTGACATAATACAAAACTCAAACTCGTTTTTAATATATGCAAATGGGGGCACTATTCGCCGTTTCTTAAGTTTGCGCGATTACATGGTTCTCTGGCTTTGGAGCCCGTGTTTATTTTCCATCATTTGGAGCTTTCAAACTATTTAAATTTTATGATGCACTGAAGCAAACTATATATATTATCCCTACATATGCTTAGAAACAGACATTCAATCGTCTACACGTATACATACATATGTAAATACTCATGCCAACATTTCAAATACGTTAACCCTCTCCCTGTTGGTAAGTTGCATTATTTATGAGAGGGAATCATTAATGAAATGAAGTATATTTCTTTGGGAAATTTAGAAAAATTTAAAGAAAATATCTAAAATATTTTAGCACTACATTCACAAAAGTGTATTTCTGACACTTGATTTCTGACAATAATTCGCCCATAAAAGAATCTAGTTAATGATGACCGTCCATAATTGGCGCCTTAAAGCTTGTTATTTCTATAAAGCTATTTTTAACTCAAATTTTTATATAGAATATTTAAGGAGTATGTTCTTTAAAAGTTCTGAGAAAAGCAAACTGTATAATTAATTAAATTAGTCAAACGATAAGTAATAGGAGATTATCTTTTGAAGCCATAAAAGTAATACTTATCCATATAATCAATACCTTGTTAACCCTTTGGGCTCCGCTGTACCCTCTTAAGGGACATGCAAGTTTATTAGTGATCGAATTGAGTTATTTTCGAGCAACTTTTTAAGACATGCACGTTTCTTTGAAGTTTTCTCTTGAAATAGCACAAGAAATCACAACAAGATATCGTAAAATTACTAAGAGATACATACGAGTATTTACAAAAATATCAGCAGGTTTTGTGTCAGACAAGAACATGAGACGCGTGCTTACGACAGTCTGAGTACTTCTCGGAATCACTTAATAAGAGCGATAAAGGGAGTTTATAAAAAAAGGTCGATATAAGAAATGGCAAGACGAGCGGACGTATGATAAGGCCGTCATAGCTGAAAAATATCTGACTTTCGTTAATGAAGTCATACAATCATATATTTTCATATCAAACGCTTACCAAAAAAGAAACAGCTTAGTATTGTCACTCTTATTTTTCTTTCATTTTTAAATATTTAGCTTCTTAATAGCCACTCATCAACTAGACAGAGTCTCCACTATTAAATATCAAAAGCAACTGAAGTTAGCGGCATTAAGTTTCAAATTTTGTTCATTAGCTGCTTTGAGTCATTAAATTTATTCAACTACTGTTCCCTGTGTCCAAGCCATGTACGAGCACATACTGTTTTTAAAGGCTTGTGGTCGTCATTTCCAATTAAGAAAAAGAAAAGCTTCAGCAATAATAAACGTAAACATGTAGGAAGTTAATCCAATACTATTTCCACAAATCGGAAAATTTGTGTGGTCGTAATATACTTGTAATAATTAAGTCTGTAGTTTCGGAGTAAGCAGCTTCTTGTTATGGCGTGATATTCCAGGGAAACGACACCGCTTTTGCTCATTTTATGCAAATTGCAAATGCTGCAATTGTTGCAGTTATCAGTATTTACAATTTCCCATTAAATATGAAAATAATACCGAGTAATGTTTACAATGAAAATGAAATTCATGTGAAATCCTGTGTGCACATTTCTTGCTTACAGAAACTTCATGGAAACTAACTATTTACACTTAAACAAAATGTAATACATATTTGATACTTGGTAGCTTGGTCTTTAATTACTATTGTTCAATGGCCTCACATAGATTCTAGGAAGTGATAAAAGTTTGTGCTTTAAGCTTTCATTCAACTTGTGTATTTTCATAATGAAAGTTAAAAACCTGAAAGCATGTCCTGAAAATAAAATCTTTAATTATTTTCCAATGCTTCGCCCCTATTTGCTCTTCACGAAGGTGTAATAGGTTCTTGTATATTTTAGGTGTTTAGATAAATTGCTAAATCCATTGTGCTTTATAGTGCTTTTCAAATGATTTTGTCTTCAACGCAGAATGCATTCCTAAACTCTGACATGCAGGTTGCGCAAACGAAGTTTCATAATTTTGATCGCTAAATATATCGCTTCCCTTGCTTACAGTTCTATATAACACAAATCAAGTTGTTGAACTAATTTTATATTTTATGGCGTATTTTAAATTTCTTTAGAGCTTTTTAGCCTTGTTAAAAAATATAAGTAAAAGAATTGCATCGGTAACTTATGCTACCGCTATTGTTCGAACTGTTGTCATAAAATAAAACTACAAAGTAAATATAATAATTTGAGCACTTTCACTTCTATTAAATATGAAAGCTCTAACTAAGCCACAAAACTTTCCTTATCAATGTCACATATTCGGCATATTGTCGGCTTAAAACTTGCCGAAGAGATACCACATCAGCCACTTCCGTAACCACAAACTAATACGCATGCAGCCGAGGCAGCTTGGCTGTTGCACACACACACCTGTCACTATTCAAAGAAACTTTTCCTTTCTAAATAATTAGGGAAAACATGCAGAGCATTTGTGCTGAATTCGAAAACTTTCGAATTTTCAAAATTCTAACAAGACTCCTAACCAAACTATGTGGACACAGCCAAACAACGATAACAAAAGTCGAAGCGAAGTGAAGTAAACGCAATAAACCACAATTGAAGCAGTTGCAAGCAAGGTTGATTAACAACAAAAAAAAACGAAGAAAAGCGGGTTTCAAGTAACCGAATGCGTAAGCAAACTATTTACAAGGATGTAATGGGTCGAAAGTACATATGGACGCATACAATACATTTATATATACACTAGATATATTTATATAATTTGTGCAAAGTTTACTGCAACTCCGACTGCATTGAATTTGACAAGGAAAGCCTTTCGGAAAGTTTCGAAGCACAATGCAGTTTGGACATTGGGGAGCGGAAGCTGTCACATGCTTTGTTGCCCCATCTTGTGAATATAGGCATGCACTTATGCACAAACATATATGACGTATGTAAGCGTATATTTAGGTTTATACCAATTTTATTAACTTTAGACCAAGTTGTACAGTCAACTCGTGAAGCCAGCAAGTCATTGCTACCAAAGCTCCTGTACATAGAAAGAATTAGCGGGAAGCCAACACACACACACACACACACACGTACACAAAAGTTTCGGTTAGAATTGTCGATTGGGTCTTTAGAAACTCATAGAAACTTTAACAGAAATAACTGGTAGCGCTACTGGGTAGCTAACTGGTCTTTTAACTGATAGGTGATTGTGCTAGTTTCGGTTAGAATTGTCAATTGTGTCTTAAAAAACTCATAGTAATCTTAACTGAAATAACTGGTAGCGCTACTTGTAACTAACCGGTTTTTTAACTGGTATGTGGTTTGTGGGATTTATTTCGCTCAACAAGGTGCAACCACTACTTGAAATCTAAATTACTACTACTAAATATTCAAGTTCAAGTATTTGGTACTTTCAACTGATTCTAACACATTACCATTTGTATAACCATTGGTGAACATTAAGCATTTACGCACACACACAAATCGCTTATAAGCAAAACTCCATAAAATTCATGATTTTCACATCGCCTTTTTGCCAAATTCTAAAATCTTTGTATTGAGTATAAGCATTTGCATATAACTTTCACCTAATATAACATAATTATAAATAAATCGTATGTATGTATATCTTTTTCACCACCACCACCACAACTGCCACCATCGTCATCAACGCAAACAAACAATTAAATAAAATATTCATGCGCTGCACGTAAATAAATTAATAAAACAACAACAATAAAACAACCGCTTCATAAAATCAAAACAAAAACAACAACAACAAAATCTTCGACATTTCAAATGCACAACAACGGCTTGTAGTTGCGGTGAAGGACGCGTCATGTCGCCAGACGCCAAAGGCTGCATGGATCGCAACGAGTGCCTGGACTTGCCATGTCTAAACGGTGCCACTTGCATCAATTTGGACCCACGTCTGCGCTACCGTTGCATCTGTCCGGATGGCTTTTGGGGCGAGAACTGCGAATTGGTGCAAGAGGGACAGACGCTGAAGTTGAGCATGGGCGCACTGGCGGCCATATTGGTTTGCCTGCTGGTCATACTGAGTGAGCATTCAATGAGTAGAAAAAATATAAATATGAGCATCGAAGATGATGAAAGCAAAAAACATAGAAGTAGCGAATAATAATAGCAAATGCAAAACAAGCGTCGTCGAAACTTTAAAAGCAAAAAAATACAAAATTAATAAAAATAAAAAAAAGTCTAGCGATTTGTGCGGCATCCCGCAAACTGCTTGCAACAACGCCTACTGCTCGCCGTAACAGCAATTTTTTCACATATTCAACTTTGATTTTTTCCCGATATTAAATCACTTATATTTATTCTTAGGCTTAAAGCATTAATTTGTTGCCTTAATATTCACAAAGGAAAAATATTTTACTTTTCGTTTTAACTACATATTCAATAATATTCTGTTATTCATGCAACATTAATAATAATTAAAATATATACATACATATATATTTTTTAATTTCATCTATGTAATTGCCCGATTTGTAGCGTTGGTGGATATGCTCTGTTGGTGTTGGTGCTAATGTAAAAGAAATATGTTGGACCCAAACATCATCATTTATATATACATCTATATATATCTTTATATGTTTACTCGTATAAATGTTAGCAAAGTTAGTTATACATATACATACATACATACATGTATGAAAATCACATTTCCTTTCGACCTGCCTCATTCCATGCATATCATTTCATACATTTCATATCATCATAAGTAACAACCATGCCCATTTTGCGCTTCTGCCACTTTATATCCATACATACATACATACATATATAGCATCCATTCTGTTCTTATCTCATCATTCGCCTTTCATTTCATTCATTCATTTCAAATCCCTACCCACTTAGCCATTTCGTAGCTTGCATGCCATTTTTTCAAGCGCTTAGCGCACTTTCGCACACACATCCACATCTATATGTACGTGTGTATACATGGAAGCTTACACTCAGCCATACATATGCAAACTTTTTTGTCTCATTTGCCACTTTTGCTGCAAATATATTGTGTTGTGTTTACTTGTGTGTCACAACATTGTCGCATTTGCACCTTATCATGTTTACATGCCACAAATTCTTGCCACTTAATATTTACATAATACGACAATTTTTTAGGCTTTTTATTTAAATATTTACACTTTCCATTAGCCATATTATATTCATAAAATAACACAAATACACCGCATAGTATAAAGGTGTGATATTTGAGTTGTGGCCACGCATTTTTTAACACGCCTCAATGCTTGCTTCGTTTTTCACTCATCTCATTACTGCACCGTAAAATGTATGCATACACATACATATATATGTATTTAGATATATAAAAAATTCAGTGTTCATTGTGTATTATTTTTTCTGTGTGCCCATTTAGCACAGCATCCACAGTCATCTCCTCTCTTTGGTATACGTTGAAAGCAACGCATGGCGTGCCACATGTACACGTATTTACAGTAGAGAAAATGTCAGAAAAAGTGTGTGAACCTATTAGCTTTTGTGGAGCTGTGTGTTAGCTGCACATTTTTTACAATGCTCTAAAAATTCTGTACAACGGAATGTACAGGTATTTTCTCGGTTTGTTGGTATTGAAAAATTTCACTGCAGCACCAACTGGTGTTTGCCGCATTTGTCAATATTGGTTTAATGCAATTGCCAAATAGGAAATATAGTGTAAATTTAAATACATAATTAACTATACAAATAATTATAGCATTAATTATTAACACAGGTGATTATGTAATATTTAAATATTTGTAATATTTCTATGACCGCAAAAGTACAAAAACAAGAACTTATAAAAATTTCAGAGTAAAAAAGCTGTCAACAGCATAACGTCCCTATTATGTAAAGCAACTGACGATAGTTGTCGGTCTAACGGACGTGATAACCACAGTATTTTGTATTACGTATGATAACTGAACTTTATTCAATTCTTGAAAACTATAGACAACTTTTGTGTAGTTTCCTCAATTTGACATTCTTTTTTAAAATTTCTATATTTATATGATCTGCTTGGATAAAATCTTAATTTATTTAAAAACTAGACAAGCTCAAGCAAGTGATATAGCTGGTTCGGTGATACGTTACTCTTTAGTATGCATGCATATCTTTCGTTTTAGGCGTGTTTGATTACAGAAATGATCAAAAATTGATTGTCATGCGTAAGGCAAAATTTGGTTGTACTATAATAGTCTTACATGATACGGATGTAGTAATGTCAAAAGGAAAAAACGTTAAAGGACAACTACGAAATTAACTATTTGACCAAACGTTTTTCAGAGAAGTAGTTTCAGGTCATGATGTTCCAGTCTGTGAGATATGTATAAGTGAATCTTTATATGCAAAGGTCCCCGATGTATACATTTGAATCGAAAAAGGCACAAAACAGTATGTCGAAGACTGAGCTAACAAGGCAATTCCCTTTTTTGGACGTCAAGATCAATATTTTGTTTTCCAAACATCATCAAAACAATGTGGCGGTATGCAAGGGGACCTGAGACCTTAGACCTGTCATTAATTCTGTTACAAAATTTATAAAGCTTTATTTGAGGACAAATTCTCAGAAAAAAGGCGTTGTTTTTATATTTTTTCATCATGTTGCTATAGAGTATAATAGTTTATTTAAAAAATAGTCCTGACCCTGCCCTCTAAGAGGTGTAATGTAAATCTCTCCTAAACCACTCATGATACAATATCTAAATATTCGCTCAGTACAAATCCTTTAGGCATCCCTACTGACACTGGGAAAATGGATGAAATTCGATAATAACCCCGCATACTCCCTATATAATGGTACTGTTAAAAACTGCTAAAAGCGCACCAAATTCATAAATAAATACGCCAGAAACATTAAGTTTTAGACTTGGCATAATACGATAGGCCTTTATGAGAGCCGGTGTCAAAATTGGACGATGGGCGTGACACCACCAAAATATCGGTGAAAATCCATAGCTCAGAACCTACTCGACCGAAATTTGATATATAATATTATCGTGACATTCCCCAGTGTTATTGGGAAAATGTGCCAATTTGGCCTTTAACTATGTATGCCTCCTTCGCTTATAGTACAATTTTGAATTCCATCTGATTATTTCACTTTGTAGTATGCAAAACAAGCATCAATAAATGTATCGGGATAAAACTTTGCACGAACAGCGTTTCTGATATCTGCCATATATGACCAAAAATTTGTCCGAAAATAATTCAAGTCTCCGTATACCGCAAATCTGAATCATAGTTTCAATTGTAAACTTTTTATCGAAAATATCGGACAACCTGTGAGATCTGAGTGTCATATAAATCCGAAGAGAATTTTTTTTTAAAGTATGTCAGTATGTCCAAACTGGTTTGTGATCTTCGGTTCTGTAAAAAGGAGTTTAAAACTAGGACAAAAATGCACCAAGAGGATGTTTTAGAAGGCTCTACAAAATGGTTAAACAATACATTCGGTGGTTTAAAAGAACTCTTCCTGATTCCTGAGCGGCATATGATTGTCTATCTGGTAGTCCAGATTTAAATCCATTGGACTAAAGTTTGTGTTCAGAGTCAGAAAACCTAACCTGTTGAATACCCCACAAAAATTTAGAGAATCACAAAAATCGTTGGTTCGAGCAGCGTCATCACTACCAATAGAAACTGTGCGTGCTTCTGTTGATATATGGCCGAATTGTATGAAGACTTGTATGAAATCAAAGCGTGACCATTTCGAGCATCGCTCATTTATTATAATATTGTCTTATTAAATATTAAAGTTACTTGTAACAGAACTTATGGCATAACTAAATATATGGCTGAGGCTGACTATAGACGATAGTGAGTAGTTTAAGGACAGATTGTGACTCTTCTACTCTTAAGCCTTAACAAATGACAGTTTTTGGAAAAACTTTATGCCGTTATCATTGAAGGCATTATTCACAACTGAATAATTTTATTTGCCATAAACTTGCCATGAAAATTATTTAATGTCAAAATTTCTAGTATATTCATATGGAATCAGTGCTTTTCAGACATTTCTCGTGTATTTAAAAAGCACTGTCGCGCCACTACTGCATAAGCGCTTAAGTACTTTGCCACAACTGGCGCTTTCGATGTGAAAATAAATTCAACTTTCCTAATTCCCCCATCAAAGCAGCGGCAAAGAACTTTCTTTGAGCGTCAAACTCCCAAGTGAGCGCCTTAAACGCACGCTTCGCAGTACCCGAATAATGCGACCAATCGCTTTCTTCAAATCTCCTCTTCAAGTATGTGCAATCGTACCAACTTTCGCAGACTTACACGCGCGCATTTGCTTCCAATTCGCTTATCTACGACTATGTGCAAGTGTGTTATGTAATATATGTGTACGACTATGTGGATAGTAGCATTTAGAAAATATTTATACGGAAATATTTTCACAACAAAATATCTATATTTCACGGCATGTTGCAGCATTTTGAATAATTTATGGTGTTGTCATGTTGCCCCACATCCACACACACACATGCACACTCGCACATATGACTTGAATGCTTTTTGCAAATCCGTACTTGAGCGCTGATATCGCACCAATAAGTGTGCATATTCACTTTTAGACAACTTTTGCGACTGTGTGTGTGTAGCAAGTGTTTACCTGCGCGATACAGGTAGCCAAATAGCTTCGTCTATCAAACAAACAATTTGGCTGGCTGCTGTTGCTTTAAGCGCCATGAAATTCAACGTAAAGTTAACAAATCCGCTGCACACGACACGTCGTACCATCACCAAAGCCGGCCTGTCAGTTGCAAGCGAAGGATGCGTTGCCAATGGAGTCACCAGCTCACACACTGTGATTTCTCGCTGCCAGTCGCTTATGCGCCGATTTAGCAGCTCTGTGTTTGCCTACTATGTGTGGCGTTTTCTGAGTCTCCTCTCCATTACTATCCATTGCCGTTATTGTGCGGCAGCAACGTGTGTATACATTTTTCGCTGCGTCTTTTGAAAGTTCCATTCTGCGCTTAAGAATTTTTCGGTTTGGTGAAAAAATATCAGTTTCTTCTTAAATAAAATAGATGCGAATCGTTTTACTGGCAACTGTAAATAAAGTAGAAAATTGAAACGCTGCTAGAAGAGGGAATTCGAAGCTAAACTTTTTGAAATATTTTCTCGCAAAATATATACAAAGATATGGTAACAAATATACGAAAAATTCGGCTGCTTTGGCGCGAAAATAAATGCAAAAGAAATTTATAAAATAAGGGCATAAAGTACGGTTGGCATGAAATATGGTGCCACAAATGTGTGTAGGTATGTGTTCAACCAAACAGCAGCGCGCAGTCTAGCGTGGAAGCGGAAAGCTTGAGCTCTAAGAAAATTCGCGCATAGTTTTGGTCAGTTATGGTTGATAGGAAATAAAGTAAAAGTTTTAGTTTTTATATAAATACATATATCTTTTTTCTCAGCTTCCTCTGAGTAAACTGTTAAGTTGCCGTTATTTATAACCGCACAGCAGGGAGCATTGTAACGCCGCAGCAGCAGCTAAGTTTTTACAGCCGCTCACATGCCTAGTATATACTTGTAGACCTTGATATTTTAAGAAATATATGTACATATTGACACATATATTTGTATGTGGTGAGCAAGTTAAAGAAGGGTTTGTGAAACTTGAAAGTAGTAGTAGAAATAGTAGGTTAATACTTCACTGGTTAGCCCGAAAAATAGTAGAAATTTGATTGTATTTAATAAACTTAAACATTTGAGTGTCGACAACAAAATGTTTTATATATTAAATAAATGACTTGATAGGCAAGAATTGTTTCCCATAAAACATACAAGCTCATGAGGAAACCAACATGTGAAGCTTTCGAGTACTATTACGCCAATATAAGTTAACTTCTATACGGCAAACGTTAGAGAATTACGAATCGAACAGATTAAACTAGCTTGCGCCACCGAAAAAAAAGTAAAGAATATCATACATTCGGTCGCACGAATTTGATTGGACGCGTCCCGCTGATTTTTTTGGTGTAGGAATCTGTCGCCCCAGTCAAATTACATATTTTTAAGTTCAGCGTGTCTAAGAATAAATCATACATACGATTTCTATACAAAAGAAAAAAATCCGTAACTTCGGTTGCACCGATTTTTTTCTGTATTGACGTAGACACCGCTTACACGGTTATAGACGAATTTACAACTACGCGCCAACTTCCTCCAGCGGGTCCTCGTACTACATCAAATACTCTCTAAGCTGGAGTGTTTTCATCCATATAGATTATATGACCTATCCAGCGTAGCCTCTGTCTTTTAATTCGCTGAACTATGTCAATGGCGTTGTACATCTCGTACAGCTCATCGTTCCATCGACTGCGGTATTCGCCGTTACCAATGCGCAAAGGACCGTAAATCTTTCGCAGAACTTTTCTCTCGAACACGTCTACCGCAACTCATCAGATGATGTCATTTTCGTGCTATTGTTGCTGTTGTTGCTGTTGATGCTGGTTCCAAGATAAGCGAAATTATCTACGATTTCGAAGTTATAACTGTCAATAAGTATAAGTGTGAACGGCAGTAGATTGAAGAAGTCGCCTTGTTTGAAAACTGGATTGTTATCGAACGGCTTGAAGAGATCTTTCCCGATCCTAATGGAGCGTTTGATATTGCTCAAAGTCAACCGAATTAGTTTTGCGAAAATACCTAATTCAAACATAGCGACTTAAAGGCAGTTCTTTTCAGATATTCGAAGAGATTTGGCGCATGGTGAATATTTGCTGAGTTGGACAGGACTGCAGTCACACTGATGAGGTCCAACCAGTTTGTTGACGGTGAGCTTTCATCTTTAAGACGGGTACGTGTTATTCAAACTTCTTCGTCAGCTCAATCGTCGTCGATTGCTGTTATGCCTTCACTGCCATTCAGCAGGCTGGAGAAGTGTTCCCACCATAATTTTAGTGCGATCTTGGCCTCAGTCACTAGATCACCTTTGGGGGCTCTACAAGAGTAGCTGACAGCTGACAGTTTAGTCTTAGTAAAGAATTTTAATTTCAACAACTGTGAAGATTGACTTAAATAGCCTGTCTATTCGCGTAAAATAGAATTACATTCTCTGAATATTTTTGGGAAACACAAAAAAATAGGGGTTATTTTAATTTTTCAAGTGGTAAAAATATTCATTGACTTAAAAGCTGTATATACTACATACATATATTATCTATACATAGCATATATAAAAGTATAATATATATATGTAATATAATATATGCCTTTAGAGTTTTATAGACACTTTCAAACTTACAAATACAAGTATATTGATTTATTGACCTACGTTGCTGGAAATTTAGCTTCACAAATATGGATGTCTTAAATGTAAAAGCAATTTCTAGAATTATAATAAATACAAAAATGAACGAAAACAATTCTGTAGCCGCACAAACACTGTAAAAGCCTTCTTTTGCAATCAATAGCATCGTAATGCGTTCATCTCTCCATAAACTTCTAATTAATTTCTTCTATGGTTTTTAACACACACATACACACAACTTACGCACATGCTGCCAAGCAAGTACATACACACACATAGTATATATATTAAAAATAATAGTTATATTTATACGAAACATACATACACGTTAACAAATGTACACACAAACAAAGAATTACAAAAATTTTCTCCTTCATGTTATCCTCTCCAAACCAACCAACCAACAACAAAACCAACAATATATAAACCTAGGTGTCCGGCTGGTTACAAAATTTCGGGCAGTCAATGTGTCAACGACAATGAGTGTTTGCAATTTCCGTGCCGGAATGGTGGTCGTTGTCGCGATCACAATCCACCAAAGAAATATGAGTGCCACTGTCCGATGGGCTTCACCGGCATGAATTGCGAACTGGAATTGCTGGCGTCCGGCGTGTTAACGCCATCACGTGATTTCATAATAGCGCTAGTACTCTGCACTAGTACACTAATTCGTAAGTAAAAACAAAAAACAAAAACAAATAGTAAAATACACACATATAAAATGCAAATCGTAAAGCGTTGAAAGTTGAAGAGGTAAGATGTGTGAGTTGAACTAATTGAATTTGGTGTGAATGATTTGATTTTTTTAGAATTATTTTATTTGTTTAACAGCACTAGTAGTTTTTGTGTTCACTTTTTATTTAATATGTCAGCGATTTTATTATAATTATCAATAAAAATTGTCCTTTAAAAGTTACATAAAACTGTAATTAAACAATTAAATTTAAATATTTATTTATACAAACAATAATATTAATTAATAACACAAAATGTACATAGCAAATATTTAAACCACTAATGCCTAATATTTAAATTTAATTTCGTAAATATTTAAATTTTAAATTACACTACATTTAGGTTCACAATTGAACAGAGACAGCCCTTAGCCACAAAGCGCATTAAATGAACGCGTTCAACCACATAACCACAATATTATAATACACGGCCATTAACCAGCACAAAGCCACGACGAAATCCAATATGCGTATTCAAATACAATTACATACATAGCATTTACTAAAAATTATTTTTAATCGAGCACCGCGCCTTACAAGGCCGTGTATTGCCGACCGAAAAGCACATAGAGTTGTTCTACGTAGGATGGCTTTTATGTTTCGGGATTAGAGAACAAAACCAAATTTTAATTATCGAAAATAGCTTCATTGTTAATCAAAATATTCTCAATTCAAATTTATATACTTTTGCATACGTTTGTACCAATTTTCGAAACACTTTTGCCACTTTGATTGAGTTAACCCCAAAACATCCCTTTGGAACGCATCTTCAGGTGTCGAAAAATCTTGACTTTTTACTTAATTTTTTACGTACGAGAATAAAAATAAATCATTATTAAGTCAAACCAAGATTATACCGTGGATGATTCATCAATTTGATGTTTTGAGTGCTCAAAAATGGAGTTGATTCAGGAGATGTCTGAAAGCTCCCATTGGCGTGTTGTAGAGATATCCATCTTCGCTGATTGGTTTTCCTGTTTTCTTGAAAAACAACAAGCAAAAAAATAGTTGTATACCATACAGAATTTACTGCTCTCTATTTTTTAGAGGTATGGTTGCGATATGTTCAGTTTTTCTACAAAAAAACCGGCAACCATTTGCTTGGAAGTGCTACGTGAACGAACAGCTTTTGTTGGATTCGGCTCATCTTGATGACCCATGCAGTCGACTGATCTTTATATTCGCGCTCATACATGTAAAACCGCTCTACGATGTCTCTCACGATTTCATAGACGTGTTTCGAAGTACCACTATCGTAGTTTTTAACATTTTTCTGCACCAAACGACACTACCTTTTTTGAGCGGTTGACAAATTATGTGAGATCTTGCGAGGAAAAGTTTTTTCTTCAAAGAAATATTGATGCTCATGATAGGTCACATGGAGATTTCGCAATATCACACTAACACAATAGTTTCCGGAACAATAACTGATTGTGCACGACCTTCAAGGAATTATACGATCCCATTTATATTCACCACACTATCAACATATACTTGATGGAGCTTCATCGCCCAATAGTTATTTAAGGAAATCGATGCGCGAGAATGTTTGCGCTTTCATTCTATTTTTCGATCGAGATGAATATTTCAAGTTACTATAGCAACACAAATAACGCTCGAATGTCAAAACATTTTGACTCTATTTAACAGAAAAAATGTCGAACTTTACGTTACAGTTGTGAATTGCAGATTACAAAACTAGGTTCGCTAAATCCCGAAATATAGAAAGGAACCTATATAGACCTTCAATATAATAAATTTTTGCACTTTTGAATCTCTCGCTTGTGCTCAAGGCGTTCTACAAATAGTAGTCTACAGCTGAATGTCTATTCAAAAGCTCCATTAAATTTGGCACAACATCGCTTGTTAGACACGTTTATAAAATGCTTAAAATATTACCATTAAAAAATCTCACTTTATAATTAAATATCATATTAAAGAACAAAAATGTTATAATTCATCGAAAATTGTGCCATAATTGTGAAACCTTTTTGCCATATTTACAACTCATTAACACAAATACCCAGCGCAGCCAATGAGTGGCCATTGGGCAACCGGTGAATTGAAAATTAAAATTTCATACATGCCATTCGAGTGATGAGCACTTTCATTGAACCGTATAAGTTACAGTCTCTTGACTCTGAAGTGTTCGCTGTAATTCATACTCTTATTAATGTGTGGATATGCATGCACATGTAGACATACATACATAGGTGTATAACCCAGTATATTTGCTCTGGAAATATACTAGTCCGATAAAGCCTAAATCTGTGACTTATGACTGTGAATTATATTTTCAAGGAGGAACATACATATAATTTGATTGTTTTGTTCCAAAATTAAATTCAGGGCTCTCTGATGTGAATTAGGATTTATTAACGCAATCTAATGATTACATACTGTAGAACAATCATCAAAGAAACAGTATTTTCTTGAATGAATGCACGGAAGACTTGTTCAAAATAAAAGTGAAAGAATTTCTTAAAAATAGCAGTTGTTAAATACATGTAATGTGTTTATTTTTAACTAGTATGAATCTAGTATATTTCCGGCATCTGACATCTCATAAGTCATCACCACATAAAAATACCACTTATCCGTTTCCATGAAAGTCGAGCCTACGAAAATGAATGTGTATCATTTAAGCACTATCAACGCGACAGCATTCCACGAAATCATTTTAGGGAATATGAAAGGGCCAGTCAGCGGACTATAACGCCTGAGTTTGGTACTAGTTGTAACTTAACCTGCACTGGTGGAATTATGTACGCATTAAATGTGGTCAGCTCTGGGCTGAAAAGTTGAAATTATCATGCACCTTTGCTCTGCTCATGTATTGCAGTTTCAATTAATTTTAATTAATTCTCTTTTACACTCACGAGTTTTTACAACTTTTGCACTACAGCAGTAAGCACATGATTCTTAGACTGTAATGAGTATGCATAAATGGCACTCAATAGTGCTGGGAGCAAAGATTTCAAAGTTTCCAGTTCAGCTTAATTGTAAATCCTTTCAGCGCAAAATGCGTGAGCTTGGGCCAGTTCGAACATCTCGGAGCTAAGAAGAACTACGCAACACTAAAGTTGAGTGCTATCTTTTAGTTCAGAGTTCACACTACAGAAGTTTTTGGGTTGTAAAAAGTTATTAAAACAAGATAATAACGATTATATTCTCACCTATCAGAGCTTTTTATGTTTATTTATACAAGTTATTTGTAGAATGGGTAAATAGAGATGAGTATTGTGATATTGATGTAATGCATATGATACCTGAATTAAGCGTTAAAGAAATGTCACGAACATCACCATTGGATAAAGTCACCGCCTAGCACATAATATGCTACAAGAAGATGTGATCACATATGCTTCGTTATCACAAAAAGTCCTTTCACTTTTGCGGTGTCCTCCAGTTTTATTGATTTTTACCTTATTTCAGCATATCCGCTTTTATCCGGTCTTATCCCAACTTATCCGTTTTTATCCTGAGTGGTTTAACCTATCATATCTAATCAAATCATCATTATACCACGCTATCCCATCTCAAATGGTCTTATCCACTCCCTAGAACAGTCTTCCAATATTCACAGATGACACCTCACATATGCTTTGTTATCACTAAAAGTCATTTCACTTTTGCAGCATCGTCTAGTTTTATCGACTTTTAACTTATTTCAGCTTATCCGAACTTATCCGTTTTTATCCTGAGTGGTTTAACCTACCACACCCAGTCAAATAATCGTTATACCACGCTATCGCATCCTAAATAGCCTTATCCAGTCTCTAGAACAATATTCCAATACTGCGATGTATAGTATATCGCAATTACTTAAAATCCTTCTTCCAGTTTCATTGAGTTTTAACTTATTTAAGCTTATCCGAACTTATCCGAATTTATCCGTTTTTATCCTGAGTGGTTGAACCCGTCATATCTAGGTGAATAATCATTTTACTGCGCTATCCCATCCCAAATAGCCTTATCAACCCTCTGTTGCCCCTAAAAAATACTTCACCAAATTCGTAATACGTAATAACGTCAGGGTACTAAACCCTTCTTAAAGTTATGAAAATATTTTAATTTCATAATATCTTGTCACGTGAGCCATTCACAATAGTAGATCCTGTCAAAAATACACAAAAGGAATTTTGTTAGCTTTGAAGATGGCGGTTATGATCATACTCTCCTGTACGAACTCAGCTCGGTAACTCGACTTTGTTGTTGCTTTTACAAGTAATTTTCACAAATATATGCAGAATAATACATTTTGAAAGCTTTATAAAAGCACGTCAGGAATTAGCAGTATGGAAAGGTAGCAGGCAATGCCATAACGCAACTCAGCTCAATGCCATTACTCAAAACACACAATTATATCATAATGGAAATAATAATAATGTAAATTGTATATTTGTGCGAGAGTGCTGAAGCCGTGTAGCAGCACTGACAGATTGATTAAGTAGCTGTGCGTCCTTTAAATTTGAGAAAACACAAATGAACGAATATTAATTACATCACACATGTAAGCGCAAACTCACATTGAAGCTTACTCACGGTATCAATGGATAATATAATACATATTTTTATATATCTTTTATTTTCATTTTTACACACGTGTACTTTGGGGTTTCACAATCAAGTGTTTTTGAGTTGAAATATTAAAATTTCAAAGTGGCAAAGCGCTTAAGAGTGCTGCGTATTTACAAATAAAATGCTGCTCTGCCACTTACGAATTTGCAGCAGGGGCTGTTTGGCGCGCTAACGTGCAACAATGATACTGCAACATTGTTAGTTTAATTCATTGCCTCTTGTAAGCGCATTCTGTAACGGTAGTATTGGTACTAAGTGTGGCAAACCCCCGCTGAAGCGTGTTGGCTTAGATACACACACACAGATACATATACGTTTGTACCATTTTGAGTTCTATACATGCTTGTTGCAAGTAATTAATGTTGCGCGTGTGGCTGACAGCGTGTTGGCGCGCCCGTACCACAAAACCGTTGCACAATTTGTAATTTACTAACACACACACACACTTTCACATGCTAAATAGAAATTTATATTTATTTTATCCAGTATTTGTTCGCGGTAAATTTGGTTAAGTTATGGAAGCTGTAGTTAGTCTTTTTACGGATGAGCGTTGCGTGTTGCATAAACATGTGTATGAAGGTATGCTTGTGCTGCGCAAGCACATTTAACTTACTATACTTATGTACTTGCAAATATATATTTGTGTGTGTGTGTTTGGTTGCGTATATGCATTTATGAATTTTATTATTTTAATATTTTTGCTGACTAATATATTTGCTCATAGCCAAGCGAGTCTGCGCGAACATGCAGCGTTATTATTTAACACAACTACGTTGCACACACTCACTTTCTCTCTCTACATTATAGCGTAGTAATGCATGTGTATTTAAAAGTATCTAAAAGTAGTCGGTAGTTAAAAAGTAGTATTACGTTCATAATTATTGTATATGAAATTATCCATTTTGAGTTTTTAAGTACCTACTTACTGTGGCGGTGGCGTTGTTGTAACAACATATTAATTTCCATTGCGTACAGACTATTTTAAAACTAACAGCAGCAAATAAACAGCATTGGCTCGTTGTATAGTCTAAGTTGGCGCGCGATAAGTACCGCGGCTTATTGCCACGAAACGCTGGATATTGCATTTGAAAATTATTAATTCCACAAATATGTGTGCATTATATACCCCGTGTATATATGTATGCTCATAAATTATGCACTAAGCTTTCTATTTTGTGAAAAAACTAATGTTTAAATACATACGCCCCCCTCCCTACACCCATTTCCAACGTTTCATGCGTACGCTTCCCCACCACACTTTTGCTACCACGTTTAGTTCTCGTGCTGGTGTTCGTTGTTTATAATCGGCGTCGTGAGGCGCATATTAAATACCCTGGCCCGGATGATGACGTGCGAGAGAATATTATCAACTATGATGACGAGGGCGGCGGCGAGGACGACATGACTGCATTCGATATTACACCGCTGCAAATACCAATCGGCGGGCCAATGCCACCCGAGCTGGCGGCCATGAAAATGCCAATAATGTGTAAGTACAAATATCTGTAATAATTTACCGTTTATTTTAGCAAATCGTAATTTTTAATCCATAAGTGGCAAATGAATGAGCGTTTACATAGCTGTGCAGGGGCGGCTTCGCGTGTAATGGATATTGATTATTAGCCATTTTGGCGCAAATACTGAAATACTGTTGAGCACACATTTGCTATTTATGTATATACAAAAGTATGTGCAAGCATTAATTATTAAGCTTAAAGCATATTTTCAACTTTGAATGCGAGGTTTTGTTATTTAAGGCAGCAGTTCTGGTTGCAAAATTCCATTTTATGTTGGAAGATTATAGTTGCCGCTGTTTGGTGTTAATTAATGTTGTATTTGAGGATACCAAACTAAAGCAATTACCCATAGATTGGATTAATTATCAATATAAAACATAATCATGGTATTTAGTAGAAAATATTCAATTTTTTTTTAATTTCAACTCCATTAACTAAGCTTAGGCAACTTTCATGTTGTATAAAATTAGCATAACGAACATTACAAACTTGCTTTTAATGTCAAATTCTAGCCACAATGCTTTTATATTTCATATAATTACTTACGATTACATTTCTAATTACATTATTTAAATGTTTAATAAACACTTCGTGGCACGCCATAAGTCCCTTCAACAATCTTAAAGCAAACTCTACAACTTTCCACTTCGGCAAAATAATCCGTCTGTCCGTCCATCTTCCACCTCATAATCTTTGTATGCAAGTACGCTTGCGACAGCATTAAAATTGTAAGCAACATGAATTTGCACTTCAGTTTTGCTTTGCGTTGTGGAACTGCGCCAAACACTGACGACGCCCTCAGCTCCCGCTCTGCCAGTGAACAATCTAAAAAATGTAGTGACACAGACATTTTTTCCAGTAACGCACTAAAATATGTTGAATAACAGTATGAACAGTATGCCGGCGAAGTTCTTTGCGCAAGCTGCCTGCAAGCTTACAAATTTTTCTTCTTACTCATCTGAAACTCGTACTAATTTTATTTCCATTGCTCCATTTCCTGCTCGTTTTCTTTATGTTCGCAACGTTGCAGATCCGGTGATGACGCTAATGCCCGGCCAGGAGCCAAACGTGGGCATGTTCATTGAGGAGCACAAAAAGCGTGCCGATGGTGACCCAAATGCACCGCCCTTCGATGACTTACGCAACTACGCTTATGAAGGTGGCGGCAGCACAGCCGGTTCGCTGAGTTCGCTGGCCTCTGGTGAGTACTTCAGTGAATTACTAAATAAATTACAACTAAAAACACACATAAACATGCTTACAACAGTTCGTAATTTCGCATCGTTTAGTGTATATTTATTTTTGTTTTCTATACACTAATACATACATATTTTAATATACTCTTATATATAAGGCAGCACTTTTATGCTTTTGCACCCAATATTCGCTCCATTAGAACTCATTTAATTCATTAGCTAATAGATCAGATTAGAAATTAATGCCAGTGCAACATATACCCATACATAAGAATAAAGCGAAATAGACTCCTTCAAAAGTTTCCAAATTACATCGAATGGCTAAAAAAATATAAAGCGAATGTATGTTTAATATAAATATATTTGGTAGGAAAATATTGAACATTCTAAAGAATTCCCGACGATTTTGAACGAATTTTCATGTATCCAATAAAATGGTTTTAGGCAATCAAGCCAGTAGTAAATGTAGATTACACAATGCCTGAGACTGCCACGAACTGGGATTGGAACGTAGTTGCAATATTCCGTTATAATTTTTCCTTCTACAGCAACCTCATTAAATTTTTATGAAAAGTTGAGTCGAAAAGACTTGACTGATAGTTTTTTATAATATTTAATACGACATCAAATACTTAGTAAATCTAGTGAACTCAAAACTTCTTTCGGATGATGGACTGGTTCATTTGCTTCTATAGAGATGCCCATAACTTATAGTGACGATTCCGCTTTCAATGTCGGATGGGACCCATTTCTTTGTCGAAGAGAGTATGTCTCGGTCACTTAACCGATTATGTTCTTACAACTTTTTTTTGATTTTCTGGAATACTTCTTGAAACAATACCATCTTCGATTACAAAAATCACCATGCATAGTAATCCTAATTTCTACAGCTGCTTTAAACGAAAACAATCAATTATTCCAAGTTCTGCTTGTAGGAACATGGTAGAGCTTCAAGAAGGAAAAGAAGCTCTGAATACCTGAACAGGTAGCAAATAACACGTTATCTTAATCATTTGTCACCGCACCTTTGAAATTGGCAATACTTCGCTCAATAATTCGGTACACTCGGCAGAGTTCTTAGTAGCTGAAGTGATTATAATTTCACTTTCCTTGCGCTGCGCTATCAAATTCTTATATCTTTGCAATAATGCACAGATTACTCAAAAGACCTAAGGCAACATAGCGACTAATACTGTAATTCTCAGCTAGGTTTTACCAAAATGCGAGGCGATTAAGATCCGCCATAAGTTTTAGATAAGTAAATCAGAACACTTACGCGTCTGAGAAACGTGGTGTAAAAATTTCGAATGAATCGATTTCTTCTTCTTCTTTAGTGGCGTAGACACCGCCTACGCGGTTATAGCCTAGTTAATAACAGCGCGACAGTTGTTTCTTCTTTTCGCAATTTGGCGCCAATTCGAGATACCAAGTGCAACCCAGTCTTTCTCCACCTGATCTCTCCAACGGAGTCTTCTTCTGCTACGCCGAATACTTGTACAGCTGGAGTTTTTTCATCCAACATAGCCGTTGTCTCTTAATTAGATGAACTATGCCAATGTCGGCGTATAACACACGCGGTTGTTGAGAATGACATGAATATCATCGGTGTACGCTCTTATAAAAGATTGCCTTTTCGATTCAGTTCTGCAGATCGAACTATCTTCTCCACAAGTATATTTAAGAAATTGCACGATATGGACTCGTCTAGTCTGAACCCTTGTTTGGGATCGAACGGCTGGGAGAGGGCCTTCCCGATCTTGACGGAGGTTTTGGTGTTGCTCAGCGTCAGTTTACTCAGACGTATTAGTTTTGCGGGGATACCAAATTCAGAAATAGCGGCGTAAAGCATTTACGTGCCGCGATCCTCTTTTCATTGGTTTTTCTTAGATTTGACGCATGGTGAGTATCTGGTCAGTTGTTGATTTTGCTGGCTAAAAGCACACAGGTAAGGTCCAATCAGTTTGTTTACTGTGGGTCTTAAACTTTCACAGAAACCGCTCGTTAGAACCTTATATCCGATGTGGAGGAGGCTTGTCTCACGGTAGTCGAGGCAGATTGTGGGGTCTCTCTTTTTAAACTACCGTTTTCATAATACGGTATTTATTGCATTTTAAACGTATATATGTATGAAGTATTGACCCAATTTCCGGTTTATTAATTAGCATAAACTTTATGAAATATACTCGAAATACAATGTGATAAAGATACATATCTGAACTGAAACTATAGATCAACTTAAATGCATACCTTGATCTAGATTAGCAAAATGTACATGAACAGTGAGTAAGTAAGCTTGATTTCCAACCATCCAATTCTCCAATTGTTAAAGCCCTGAAATATACATCAATAGATATATAAATAACTATTGGAATACACAGTAGTAACCAGGCACAATTACAAAGAACTATTCAATAGAACGATACCAATTTGCTAACCCAAAATTGTAAAATTTAACTTGCTATTTAAATATATATTTACAGACTGTTAGCTAGCTAGTTCATTTAGTTTGGCAATCCATTTGCATAATTCATGTTCAAAATATGTTTTCCATTTTAAAATTACAGGACTGCGCTCCAATACTGCTGAATATTGGGTGTAAAAGTGAGCAAACAGATTTAAGTAGTTTTAAGAAAATCACCGACATGACAATAAAAACACAACAGTGAATACACAATCGAAATATTTATTATATTTCGATTATTTTATTTATGTACCTACTTAAGTATGTATGCAGACCAGGGTTAAAAAAATGGACATATGCCTATATTTCGTTGGAAAACAAGTGAAAATAAAGTTGTGGTGACAAAAAAATATAACTATAACAGTCATTACTTTTCCCCACTTTAGGTTTTTATTATCAGAAACTTATATATTTGATAGATTAGGGATCCTCACGTTTCTTCATTAGGACCGTTCCCTCTACTGTTCCGATTTGAACAATTACTTCGGAGAATGTACCGCTATCTTGATTAATAATCCGTGCCAAAATTCATGAAGCTATCTCGTCAAATACGAGATTTTATCTTACGAGGATATTTTGACAGATCATAAAAAAAATGTTTTTTTAATCGAAAAGCCAGTAGAAATTTTTGGCACTCATAAATTAAAATTTCTTATGTGGTACCAATAATGGAGTGAACCCTTAAACATTTGTTTAGTGTTAAATAGGAAACTGAATTTGCGATCTGTTTATATTAACTAACTTTGCTTAAGATTTAAAATCGTTTTTCTAAAACCGGCGATGCTTATCTTTAAGAAATTCTCTTACTATACCGTATTATAAGGATATCATATCTAAATGGAGTAGTACTCGCTTGGCGTTTAGAGTTACTGGATCTATGATTATTTACTTAGTATGTAAAAAGGTGGGTCAATAAACGAATGTTGTCTTACCGTTTCGTACTCGGAAAAAATGATTGATAGACAACTCTAAGGAAGCCCTTCTAGGCAAGGTCCTCCGCCAAACGGGTTTCTCTTTTTTTCTTACTATCAGTTTGTATCTCGCCTCAAAGTACTTCAAGTAATATTTTGTTCTGGGAATCTTGTAGCATATTTTGTAGGGCTCATACTTGGAGAGTCTTTCTTAGAGGTGTCTATAAAATAATTTTTCAGAGTACCTTTTTTTTCGACCCACCCTAATATTTATATCATAAAGTATTTGACTTACAAAACATGCAATACTTCCATTGTTTTATGATCTGTGACTCTTTAAATTTGCATATCCCACAATTAAAACACTTCAGTTTTCTGACGCATGTTCATTGAAAAAGGTTGTTTTCAAAATTTGAATATGCGATTTTTGAAATATTTTAGTTCACTTGTCGTAAAAGATTTGTAGTACGATTTATTTTAACTTAAAGTAAGGCTCTATATCGGGCATTTTTCCCTTCATTGTTGTCAAATTTTACTGCTTACGAATTTTTACTTCGTCTGTTGTATACTCCGATTTTAGTGGCTTCCTGAAGCTTTGATAGGAGCGTTACTGCTTTTTGTTGCAGTCTTTTATATACAGAAGTACATATGAATAAAAATGTATGTATAGCTAAGAAAGTGTACCCCTTCTGTAGGTAAACTATTTGTTGTGAGTGTCAGTGTTTGCTTTATACAAGTAGACATACTCCTTTACTTACCTTTCTATATATTATTTGTACTATATACCTGCGTGAGGTATTCTACTGGGCATTATTTTGTAGAAGAAAAATTGCACTTGCTTTACCCGCTAATAAATTATTTTACATTATTTCCAATACTTACTGCAGGCACTGATGATGAGGCGCACGAGTATGATTACTTGGGCTCGTGGGGCCCGCGTTTCGGCAAACTGGCCAACATGTACGGCGACGAAGTGAACGCCGCAGCTGCACACACCGAATTAGGATTGTAAAAACACAGAGGAAACACAACGGAAAAAGCTCTATAAGTACGGAGTAAGCAGCGAAACACACTTAAGAATAAGGAAACCCAAACAAAGATAATGATAAAGGTGAAAGTGAAAATGAATAAAGGACCAAGAAGTAAAGTATAAAGAGACAAAGATTTGAGTGGAAACTCAATTAAATTAAATATAAAATAGTGTAGTGCAACCAAAGATAGAAGTGAGAATAGAAATCTGATGTAGAGGAGATTGAAAGGAGCTCGCGAACACGAAAACCAGCAAACTATGGAAAATTAAATTAACGGCGACAAAAATGGCATTTGTAAAAAAATACTCATCCCCATACTAATTTTATATAAGACTACTACTGTACGCTAAATTTAGGCAGAGAGCAAGTTAAGAAAGGTACACTAAAGACAAAAATATTTGCAGCCTAGCAAGGTTCTTTCATAAGGGTCAAGAAGCAGGCCGCGTCGCAATACTAAGCTGTCAAACTTGCGGGCACGAAATATAAATGTTAATGAAACCAAAGTATTTAAATGTAAGGAGGTAAAAAAACACATAAATACAAAACACATATGGAAACTGTAGACGAAAATAAGAAAAAAAAAAACAAAAACACATGAACATAAAATACTCATCATAGTTTTATAAGTACTGTACATTTCCTTTTTGATATTATTTATTACTATTATAATATAACTATTTAAGGCGTATACTTAAAATTTAGATTTAGTTACAAGTTACACAGTGTACGTGGGTGCAGAGCAAGCAATTATGCGTTGAGTCAAGAACGCTTCAAAAGTAGAAGCTGAAGGGGATGTGAAATATATAAAAAATTGCTATAGTCAAAGTGGTAATGATGTTGCACGCATACATATTTAGTAGTTATAGCATTTTTAACAAGAAACCACAACTGAAGGATCAATTCAACGCAACGACAAGCAGTTATAGGCCGGAATTGAGTTAAATTTTGCATTGTGTGTTAAAACATATATACAAGTTATTGTATGTACTATATATATATGTATATTAGGAAGTGATTGTTGAGCAAACATTGCTGAAGAAATAGTATCTTGTTGAAATATCTCAATTTTAGGGAAATTAAATATTTCGAGAGATCAAAACTATGTTTTGAGCGTAACTACTGGCACACTCTTAAAGAAAGAACTACAAATTAATGTTTGCATACATTTTATTATGTTTGCTGAGAGTGAAGTTGAAACTTGCTTATTTCTCATGTAGTCAAATCTTGTGTTGTCAGACCTTTTTATATTGTATTTGATTTTACGATTTTCGAAAAATAATACTGCCAGCCATAAGTTTCTCAGGCGCACTTGAAATTAAGTTGGATTAAAATCTTGCTCTACATTATCGCTAAATCATAATTCATATTCGGTTATTTTATGTGTCTACACTTTTCTTTGCCGCCAAACCTTCAAGTATAGAGAATCGAACAAGCAACTGGTATAAATCATATAAAGTGGCATAATTAAATTAATTTTTTATTAGTACAATTCTCGACATTTTTCAACTAGGAACAGCGAATCGAACAAGTAACTGGCATAAAACAAGTAGTGGCATAATCGAACATACTTGAGACTTGTATGTAGTAGTGCAATTTTTAGCAAGGGTATACCGATTCGAACGAGCAACTGGCATAAAACATGTATACTGATTCACCTAATAGTGGCTGTAGCTGTTGAGTATCTTATTACTCGGGTGCATTGTTTCCACTGCTACGACAAGCGATCTCTAAGTACAGTCCTTATAGTCACAAAGTGGTATAACTCACATATACTGGCATAATTGCATAGGTGTAATACCACTTAAAGTATACGCAAAATTTCTGGGTGCGAATTGTTTTCACTAGTAAAATTTTTAAAGGCAGCAGCACTTAAATATGATGAATGAGGTGCAGGCTAATTGAAGGCGGCAATATTTTGCTAATTACTGCTTTATGAGAGACTCTCTTGTAGGTCGTGCTTATTACAACTTGTTAGTATTTATGCTTTAAGCTCTTCACACACAGCACTTTCAGGCCAAAAGACACAAAATGTACCCACAAACACACACTCAAAGACACCCTTATATATATACATGTTGTATATGTAACTAATTGTATGTTTACAAGAAATTAAGAAAATCAACAAAAAGGCAAATTAGGCGAAATGAGTTAATGTTGAGCGTAAGTGAAAATGTGTGTATGCATTAAAATTAATTAATTACTACTTTACTTTTTATGTAGACGTAATTATATCAATTAAAGCGTATAATTAAATATATAATTATGAACAAAAATAAATAAAATGAATGAAAATTTAAATATAAAGTAAAATGAATACCCAAAGACTGTTTTCGTTCCATCAAATATGTGAAAGTGAACAACACGCATACATGCATACTTAACTTTAATTAATTATAAAAACTGGGCTGAAAAGTTGTACTATTTGAATAAGTAAAAATACAAAAAAAAACAAAAATAAATAAATGAAAAAAATCAGACATTTGTGGAAATTACAAAAATTGAAAACTTCTTCTTTTTTTACACAGCAAAAAAAAATCGTAGAAAATGTAGGAACAAAGTTTGGATAACTAAGCTTGTGTGCTGAGAGGGCAGCGACTTAGAAATTGGTGGTCTTAACCGACTCATATGGTGTTTTCATTTAATTCAACTTTTATCACGGTTTTTGAACCTAAGCTGCGCCTCTCAAACACAACTGCACAATCTATGGTAAACATATTGCATCATAGTGAAAATATGAGCGGTGAATTATAATAGCAAAACAAGAAGCAAAAAAAAAAAAAACTAAAAGTCTCCTTCATACTAACAAATCACTAACACAAACGTAATTAAGCAAATTCGCATAGCAGAGGAACATTTAATTAGACAAACTTGTATTACGAAAATGATTAAAAGCAAAAGTGTAAAACCAACTAATTAACGCAAAACAATGAAAATGTAAACGTAAAAATTACCTTTAGGTGAACTTAGCGCAATTGAAGTAATGAATAATTGAATAATATGCAGCAAAAATGATGATTATGATGAAAACATGAAAACATATTTATATACATACAAACAAACGAAGGCAATTAATAAGGAAGTGCATATGTATGTGTTGAAATTGATTTCAAAAAACTGGCAGACACTGTAAATAGTTTTAGCATGTAATGGACGCAAGAGCCGCAGGCAGCCAAGACCGGCGCTGTCTGCTTGTGTTCGGCACTAGTGTATTATGACGTAATTGAAATAGTGTTTGAATATAATTACAAAAAAGTACATAAGTATATAAGCAGCAAAATATGAAAGAAAAACTAATGGTTTTAAATAGGTCACACGTAAACCAAAAGCAAAAAATATTAATAATTAAATAAAATAAAATAAGCAGAAGATAATATAAAAAACAGTATTTATATGTTTAAAAGTAAAAGTAAATTAAATAGATTTTAGTAAAAATGGGGAGACAAAATCTAGAAATTAAAGTACATTTAGTTAAAAAGAAAGCAACACAATATCTTATTAAACGGACCAAATTGCATGGCGTAATACTGTTCAAATGACATGCCATGTATAAGGCGACACGTTTATATGATGAGATTATGCGTGAATTCAAAAATAGCACGATGAACACATTTAACAATAACACCATGCTAATAAGAAGGTAAATTAATACAAATACACACATAACAATAGAAAAAAGTAGCAACAAATAATAACAACAAAAAGAAATTAGTATAAAGAATTTATTAAAGTACAGTTGAGCTCGTGCTTAAAAGTGAAAGCACTTTCAGTTGAAAATCACACACTCGGAGAAAAAGCAACAGAAGCCTGTAAAACTAAAAAAGTAACAATTCAGTTGAAAAACCCAATTATTAAAAGGCTATAAATGCTGAGAATTGAAACGAATACGAAGAAGCTGAGTTGACATTTTTCAGCTGAAAGCCTACCATGAATTCAGTTTAAAAAATGTATATTTTTTATTTTTTGTAAGCAAATAAATATTTATTATTTTTTTGAAAGTTTTTTTTTTAACTTGAAATTATTATTTTTAATTTTTATGGTTTAAGGCAGCAGAGAAATATATTAAAAAAAATATGTATTATTTTATTTTTGTTAAATTTTATTTTAATAAATGTATCTAACAATTTTACTGTGCGCTTCAGAAAAATGTTAAAAAAAAGAAAATATAAGTTTATTTTTAATAAATTTTTTTTCAAACTAATTTTTTTTTTTTTAATATTATTTTATTTTTATTAAACTTTGTTTTAATAATTTTTTTATAGTTTTACTTCGCGTTTCAGAAAATTTTTTTAAAATTATTTTATTTTTATTACACTTTATTTTAATTTTTTTTACAGTTTTACTTTTTTTCAGATTTTTTTTTTCAATATTTTTATTAAATTTTTTTTAATTTTTTCATAATTTAATTTGTGTTCAGTTTATTGGTCCAGTCCAGAAAAGGCTTCGAAAATGGTAAAAAGTGAAAGAAATTCAAAGTTAGATGAAAATCATTGGAAACGAAAGATAAAATAGCAAAAATAAAGAAAAACAATAGAAAAAATATAAAAAAATAAAAGAAATTTAATTTTAGTGGCGTGGAATTTTCCAGGGTTAAAAGTGGTTTTACTCGATTACCGGCAAAACTATGAGTTTCGTCATTTTTGTTATTATTTTTCCTGTCCAATGACTTTCAAACTACTCTGAATTTCTCTCTTTAAAAAATAATTTTTTTTCAAAAATTTTTTTCTTTTAAAATTTTTTCTTTCTTTCGAAAATTAGCGACACTGGTCTATATACTTATCTGAATACCTTAATGATATGATTCTCGTTTCAACTTAATTTCGCTATTTATTTTATTAAATACTTAATAGATTTTTAACACAGTTTTCATTTAAAACAATTAAATTTTATGAAATACCTCCTTTCTTTTAACAAAGTTATTTACGCATAACTTTTGTTGATAATCATCAAATCGTTTGTAAATTACCATTAAACCCATTTTGTATAGTGTCTAATTTTCATAATTTACTAATAAGATATACATATAGAAAATTAGCTTCAGCTAAACCACACCCAGTGCAATTTACCATTTATATACATACATACATACATATATTGAATACAACTATTTATACACAAAACATTTTACATGCATATACTTTAACGTAGATAAGTTATAGGACATTCATACATACAAACAAACACATACATATACTCCATATACCTACATATTATCATAAAAGAAAAAAAAACAAAGAATCTAAGAAAATATTTAACCCTAACTGCGTTTGCACACACACAAGTATAAAAACCAGAACTTAAACCAAAACAATTTTATTTAATAAGCAAGTGTTTTGTTGTTATTTTAGCATAACTGACATAATATATATAATAAATCATACAAATAATTTAACAACCTTTTTTATCGAGAACATTCCCAGTCATGCAGACATATGTATGTACGTGCAAATGTGTCGTATGTACATACATATGCATTAGAATGTTTTTACATAAGAATACAACACGTACAATGTATCGTGAAAATAGCAATAACCAATGTAATTAAGTCAGCCAAGTTGTTAAACATGAGTCAACGTAGAGTTGTGGAAGCCGTATTTGTTACCTACAATCTAACACACTCACACAAGAGATCTTATTATTATGTTTGAACTCGATTATTCACACAATTCATGCTGTACGACTTTTGAAAATAAAATTGAATATTATCGGAAATCATACATGTTTTGGTGTTGTTTTTTGTAAACATTTTTATTTTTTTGTCAACAGTTAGCACTGCTATTATAATTCGTAAAATAGCAGTGCTAAAAAGCCAATGGAAAAGGTAGAACCAAAAGAAAGTAAGTTACTGTTTTCATTTCATATTATCCTTCAACTTCTCTTTTATTGTGGTAAGTATTTCCCATCGAAATGCTCAGTTTGCTATTTTTTTATGGTGAGGGGGTGAAAATGCCTTTCGCATCAGAAGAACTGCCGTGACAGCTACGGTATGTGCCACTTGCATGCCCATAAAAAACATCACCTCTAAGAATCTTTCGCCAACTCAGGAACCGCGTTTCCGCGTTTGCATTACTTCAAGATGGCGTTTAGTCTGCTAAGATAGGTGGTGATTTTCACTTCCAGCGGCGTGCGGGATATGTACCAGGAAGGTTAATCTTGGGTCCAGTCTTACACCTAACGTAACTTAACGTAACTATTTGCCGTGATTTCTCTCTAGCCTTATACAGCAGTTTTCTGTTACTGAGATAGATCAGCACCAATTTTTTTCTAAAGCGTCAATCATGTCCGCCTATCTTGCACTACTGAAGGCTGCACCGAGTTAATAACACTCATAACAGATGCATTTCTTACAGCAACTATAGGTATGCACAACTAAATATTAAAAAATACCTATAAAATCAAAACAATTTGCGTCTAACGGAAAACATTTGAATGACATCTATGTATTATATATGACATAGTGATTCGATCTGAATAATATGTTCGGTGATTGTAATGTTACTTTATAGATATACATATAGTATACTCATAAATAACACCAATAAAGTGTCATAACTAAACACCACTTTTGTGATAGACACAGGTGACCCATGAATAGTTTTGCTTTCAGAGAAAAATATAGTAAATAACTTGCATGCTGAATCTTGTATAACGATTTTGTTCTGTTTTTTGGAAACTTCGGCAGAGCTACCATTAAGGGTTATATGGTAGATGGATTAGCATCATCATCATCAGCTCCACGGCACTGTGCGGATCTTCGCTTAGTGCAACTTAGTTCACCAGTTATTTCTGTCTGATGAGAGATACATCGATTATAGCAATACTAAACACTGAAATAGTTTTATTAAACGAACTTCAAAATAGGTTTTAGGTCTTTGAACATACTCTTGAAATATTAAGATAAAACTAATTTATTCGGTGCCGGTGTTTGAAAATATATTCTGTTTGCCCTGAACACAATCCTAATAAAAGGATTTCGCAGTTATCAATATCTGCATTCAACGACATCTTAATCTTAAATATTATTGGAGTATTTTAGTTTGATGTTGATTTCCTAAGCATTACGAAGAGCTAGTTGCTGTCTAAAACACACTAATTATCGTACCTTTTTCTATTTTTAAACTAGTGCCAAAGTAGGTTATACGAGTCTAAAAGATTACAAAACTTGAACGCATTCTGCTGGTGCTATTTAGATATATATTTTGGTTTTACAATATACATTGTGACGAAAAAGTAATCGGAAATGTAAATAGAACGCAAAATATGTAATTAATAATTTATTAATATTTTAATACTATTAGTTTATTAATTTATTAATATTTTAATACTAATATTTATTTTGTAGCCTTCAAAGTACTCCCCACCAGATATAATTGCCAACAAATTTTTCAATTCTCGAAAACTCTTCATAAGCACTTTTTGAGATGGCCTTCAGCTCCTTCAGCGAATTTTGTTTTATTTCTGCGAACGATTGAAAACGGGTTCCACGGAGCGGCAGTTTCAGTTTGGCGAATAAGAAAGAACCACAAGGAACCAAATATGGTGAATATGGTGGTAGAGCTTTAATTTCGATCACAATGTACTAGCTAGCTTCAAAATTTCAAGAAATTATATGGTATTCGACTTCTTCAAAGTCTCAGCTAGTTCATAAAAATTTAGAGCAAAAATGACCAAATTAGACATGGTCAGGGATCAGCTGTATAATGCTGACGGGTCCGGTTTATTTTGGATACCTCTGGAAAAAAATGTATGTATGCTCTCATATTAAAATTGTTTCTTGATCTAAATAGATACCGATAAATGTAGATTTGCAGTGAAGTCCATTTGTAGTATTTTCTTCTTTATTTCTTCAAAACAAAGCTGTAATTTGAAGCAATTGTGTTATTCTACAAATCTCTTTAGCAGCCTTAAAACATTTTAAATTTATTTTATAATACATCCATGACGTAGAAAATATACCGTTATACACAACTAAAACTCATATGAAAATAATAGAAATAAATATTTGATTTTCTTCTCACTTTTAAATCAGAATATACGACTTAAATCTTACCACATTTCCAATCACCAGAGGCTACAAATTTGGTTACAAATAAAACACAAACCAAGGTTGCTCTTCCAAACCACAAAAACAACACTTGCATCAATATATACTTTCCGTTTCATTGGTATTTGATTTGTGTACAGCGACGTGACAATATTTTTGAAAATCTCCAACATGAATTCCCATACACAGGTAAATACACGGATGCCAAGGCACACACTGATAAGTATGTGGAAACCGGCAAAATAGAAGAATATGTAGAATATTCATACCTATTGTGGAAAGTTATGCGAATTCCCATTGCAGAAATCAGAACATTTCTTCAAAAAAATACACAAAACTAGTAAAAATGTCGGAGGGTATTAAGTTATCATTTGTGTTGCTTGTGGCGTGAAGAAAATCATAAAATACAAACAGAAGCAAACAAAGTTCCGCAGCCATGTAGGCACACACCGAGTACAACACCCTGCGGCATATTTACTATTTTCATCTTATTGCACACAAGATTGTTGGCCCCGCAGGCATATTCGAAAGAACTTTAAACTCACTATAGGCTGCCGGATGTAACAAGGTTAGCTGGGTGTATTGTTACGTCAATTTACATGTTTACACATTGGTTGCGGTGTGAGTTGGCTTGTTTTGCCTATCTCACACCAATATATTTCGTTTGCAAATGATAGAAAATCAATGAATACAAACTGGATTTCAACACTGAACAAAAACAGAAGAGGAAGTTCGGTAGGCAATGGAAAATGAAAATTTCGGTGGACTCCTGTTATAAATAAAAACTAAAAATGCTGGCTATGCAAAGGTTTGTTTCTTTCATTGACTACTAATCAGAATCCCAATGCTGGGGAATAAAAATCGAAAATTTTATTTTTTAATCTGAATGCGTATGTTCGTCGACCAGTGCTTTACAATATTGAAGATATGGTCATTTAAAATTAAATTATATCAAACTAAAAGAATTATGATACAACCAAATTTTACTTACGGAAGTATAAATATACACTTGTATATCTACATCTATGGCCATACCCAAATCTATATAGTTATATATCTATATCCAGTAGCGGATTCAGAGGAGGGAAATATGGGAAATTGAAAATGCTCCGGAATATATTGGATCCATTTATTCAGACACGAAAAAATATCGGCAGAACTGAAAGTTGAAGAAGAAAATCCAAGGATCTGCGACCGACAATCAAAGCGCGAAAATTTCTGAGAGAGAATACTCTAATACAGGGTCTCAGTGTACCTTCCTCTGTTGGCTTCAATCGCGCTTCTCTAGAGAAGTATTGGATGGATTTCAACTGAGTTTACTGCTTTTCGAAAAGAATGTGCCCTGAAAACCAAAAAAAAAATGGAAAAACTTATTGACTTCTTGATAGATAGATTCAAAGACCTTTTGGATAATGACTACGTCGTGCGACGGGCAGAAGCAAAAGTCAAAAGAAAACAAGTAAGGAAGGGCTAAGCTCAGGTACAACCGAACATTTTATACTCTTGAAACTTGCAAGAATCAAAAAGAGGGAAATGTTTTAAGGTCCAAAACCAAGCATATGTATAGAATAAAGTCAGCCGAATATTCGAAAATCTTGATATTATTTATACCTGTAGGGGCCGGGCCTAGTTTTCGTCTAATTTATCTGTTTTAGGCACAAACATACACTGTTATGAGTTAAACACGCTCTCTTATTTTCAATGGAATAATTCACGTATTGGCCGATATATGCGGTATAAAATCGCCTGGAAATTCGAAAATCTTTATATGGGGTAGTCGAAAAAGTCTTTTCGTATTTTACCAGTAGACCAGTCGTTATAGTCGTATATCCCCAGTGCCAATACCAATCATATTGTGTCATACCATATAGTGTTAGATAGGTGAGATTTTAAGCTTTCTTTAACCAAAAAAATTAAATTCGGGGAAGTTGAAAAAAAATACAGCTGTTCAAAAATGATTGAAAATAATTTTTGTCGAAATCGGTTGGTCTGGGCCCGAGATATGGGATTTCACCAAAAAATTAACGGTGTCATGTCAGCAAATTTGGTTGTTGTAGCTTCAGTGGTTTAGGAAATATGTACATTAAACTTGTTAGAGGGCGTGGCCACGCCCACTTTTTAAAAGGATTTTGTCCACAAGTGCCCCCTGTTACAACTACTCCTTTTTACTAAATTACTGCTTCATATCCTAATTTAATGGACAGTTATGGCACTTTATACGTTCTTGGTCAATAACGATTTCTGGACGTGGCTGTGGCCCGATTACGCCCATCTACGAACCCGAATTTTTTTTACTAAGGAACCGACATACCATCGAGATATTTGATTTTTGAGTCAAGCTTGCACAACAGTTATATAACCGCTATAAAACTCTGTAGCAAATTGTCGCCAGAGTATAAAAATACGTGCCAAAGAATGGTCTTTCGAGTGATAATAAACATTCCTTTTTAATTTTTAAGTTTCTGGGTTTTTTCTATAAAAAAGTTGGGAACTTTGAAATGATTCATACTTTATTTAGATCACAGGGCTTCTCCGTAGTTCGGTGCGTTGCACCAAATTACAGTTTTGTATGTAAATTATAGCCTTTTTTAATTATTCGCTCAATAGTATTTTTGGACGTGGCACTAATTCGATCGTGCTCATTGCAATACAAATATTTTCATGATACCAAGAAACTTGTTTATCAATTTGTGTAAAGATATCTAAACTTTTACTCAAATTATCACTTGAACAGACGGGCGGACAGACAATAACCCGGACTTCAACTCAACTTGAAAGTAGTCAGCTTCACTGCCTTGATGAGCTAGCTGAGATGTGAAGACGTACTTAAGAAAAAAGTTAAAATGGGAAGTAAGCACTATTACTTATTATGTTATTGTTGTTTCATATACTAAACGTATGAAAAAGTTGTAAAGATCATTACAAATTTGGAATAATGGGTTTCCCACAATCCACTTCTAGAGTAAATCTAAAACCTCACAAAGGAGCATACCACACTTTTTAGCACATGCAATATAATATGGGCCACTTCAATTTGCCTCGAATGAAGTTTGAGTGAAAGTTTGACAGTCTATTTTGCTGAGCAGAATTGGTGCTGGAGCCCAATTTTCTACTGACATTTCACTTCTAATACAAAATCCTTCCCCTTACTTATTCGTTGCCCAAAATAACATGACCCCTCTGACTCCGCTCAGAAATGTCTATGGCTACATTTGGAACGATTTGTGTCATTCCTTTACGGGATTTTTGTCATAATTCCAAATTTATGCACGCATATGCTTGCCCACTCAATATTTATGAGCTTGCCACCGTGAATGCTCATGAGGCCGAGGCGGTGTGTGCTGCGGGATGTGTGCCACGCTTTTTATGGTCTCCAACGTGCGCCAATTTATTTATCAAATGCATATGCATGTGCGAAAATTAACATGGCCCTCTGTGTACCTAATGGTGAATCTTTGTAAGGAGTACATATGAACGCATGCAGGAATGCTACACATCAATTTCAAATGTGAACTGCAGTTGTATAGCTGTGCTAACAAAAATGTCCCAATGTATGAGTTAACCGCGTTTTGAATATTTCATGCTTTTAGATAAAATATAAGATTTGTTTTCAATTGCTAAGCTTTCGGGTTTTATTGAAAGCGTACCCGCAATATAAAATATCATACCAATATAAGTACTAAAATGTTTACAGGCTATAAGTATTCAGCGCTGTGGTAGATATTATTTAACCTTCAAGCGGGCGCGCGTAGTCGAATCGACCGCGCTTAGTACATTTACGTTCATATTACTATTATTACCCATTAAATTTATTTGTCACTTCTAGTAGCCTGTCGCTATGTCATTGGGAGTAAAACAAAGTATAAAACGTCGCTCGGGGCGCTCTCCACACTCCGCAGATCGCAATTGTTTTTGTCCCGGTTCAGTCGTCGAAAAGACTACGCGCGACGCTCAATGCGACATAACCTCGTTCAGGCTCATAGTAGTTCTTCGGCCATCATTCATTATTATTGAATTAAGTTTGGATTTTTTTTATATAAAATGAGTCGTGGACGGTTATTACGAGGAATTACTAAATTAAGACGATGAAGAAAGTGAATCGGAGCTTAGCGACCATGGCTCTGAAACTTCCGACCACATAGTTGCAGAGGAACCTCTATCTGCTGAGGAATCAAACTCCTCGGACTCAGAAGAGGATGATTTGCCACTTTCAGAAATAAATAGCTGCTTTACAGGGCGCGATAAAGTAACGAAGTGGCAAAAATCTAACAATAACAGAGTGAGGTGTCGAGTTCACACACTTCCGTTAGAATGAAGATGCGGGTATTCGTAGGCATGGTGTGGGTGTGACGACATTTACGCAAGCTTCGAGTTTATTCATTTCAGAGAATATTATTGAACAAGTTGTTAGACATACGAACGAATTTATTCATAAGAAAGTATCATCGTATAACAGAATACGTGACTGCAAGCCGACAGATGCGTGACTGCAAACCGAGCACTTTTCGGATTATTGTATATAGTGAGATCCTTAAAGACATCACACGCCAATTTAGAAGATTTATATGCAAGTTATGGGACAGGTATACCTATTTTTCCTACTACTATGTCAGTGAAAAGAGTGAAATTTCTACTGAATTCATTGCGGTTTGATGATGCTACTACGCGACAAGCACGTCGTACTTTAGACAAAGCTGCGCCAATAAGAGAAGTTTTAGATATGTTTACAAAAAACTATCTTTTGCCATATTTAGTGGGAGAGAATGTAGTAATCGATGAGATTATGATTGGCTTTCGAGGAAAATGTCCTTTCCGACAGTACATGAAATCAAAGCCCGATAAATACGGAATCAAACTTTATCCACTAGTAGATGCTGCTACGTTTTACGTCCTAAATATTGAACTTTATGCTGGCAAGCAGCCTGAAGGCCCATATCAGGTGAGTAATGCTGCGTCAGACGTCGTAAAGAGGCTAATTACACCAATTTCTGGCACTGGGAGAAACCTTACCGTCGACAATTGGTATACCAGTGTGCCGCTGACAAACGATTTGGCCAAGGATCATAAGATTTCTGTTGTGGGTACCATCCGCAAAAACAAGAAAGATATACCTCCTTGCTTTATAGATAAAAAGCAACCCGAATATTCAAGTCAATTTGGATTTTCAGATACAGCAACTCTCGTATCTTACGTGCCTAAAAAGAAAAGATCTGTAGTTCTTATATCATCACTTCATTGTGCTGCAGAAATTGATGAAAGTACAAATGAAAAGCGCAAACCCAGCATAGTTACTTTTTACAATAAAACAAAGGGCGGTGTCGATGAAGTTGACAAAAAAGTAAAAATGTATTCGGTTTCAAGGAAAAATAATAGATGGCCATTGACACTATTCCTTCGTCTTCTGGATATTGCAGGCATAAATAGTGTGGTGATATTGAGGGCAAATAAGGTGATTCTAAGGAAAAGGCGAATGTATTTACGGACATTCGGCACTGAATTGACAACAGAATACGTCCAAAGAAGATCAACGATAGTAGGCCTTCTAAGAAAACTAAAAAGAAACATAAGGGAACATTTGAATATGGAGGTTGGTATTGCTGATACAGGAGCAGTTAGTTATGGCACATCCAGAGGAACTTGTAAAATATGTCCAGCCAAAAAGAGGAGGCAATCAAAAACGCAATGTATGAAATGTATGAAAAATATTTGCAGAAGCCATACAACATTTATTTGCAATCAATGTTATATGGACGAAGAAACTGATTCTGATGAAAACTAAACCAAATTTAATTCATTTTTATTCTTATTTTGTATTTTCTATTATTATACTAAGTATATATACTAGTCTAAGATATGTGAAATGGTTTTGTATTCCTAATTTTTGTTTTGATCCAAAGAATATTTGAGTTATGTTAATTAGTTTAATAATTGTTTTTTTTTTTTTAATAATTTTAATTACTTTTTTTGACAAAATAAACATTCAGAACAATGATAATACACCTAAGTGCAAATAAATAAATAATTACTGAATAATTAGTGCTTTATTTCTTTTATTCATCCCAAACGTCTTTTCGGTTACGCGCTTCCGCTCCCGTTACAAATGACCGCGCGCCCGCTTGAAGGTTAAATATGAAATACAGCTTTCAATAAAATTTAATGATACTTAGGCTTAAAAAGGAGATAAACATATTTTTGATGAATTTTACTAGCAATGGGAAGTAAAAAACGCATTTATTTTTATTAACTCTAAAGGTTTGTCTCATGGCTTGCAAAGGATAAAAAATCATCGGTATTTCATATAATATCAATAAGTAATTACATATCTCAAAAGCCGCAGAAATGGTTGATCGAGATATGTTACCATATTTTTGTTTTCGAAAACCAGTTATCGAATGGCTGTATAATCGTTGGCGAATATTCTGATATACATTGTGACAAAATTTATGTTGTCGCCTTCAAAGTAATCCTCATCAAATCTAATACACTTCTACCAACAACGTTTCCAGTCATCAAAACACTTTTCATAGGCACTTTTTAGGGTGGCCTTCAGCTTTTTCCGCGAATTTAGTTTTATTTCTTTGATCCACTGAAAGCGGGTTTCATTCCGATGATTGTTGACTTGTTTGCATGTCAAACTTATTAACCCATGTCTCATCGGCAGTTATAATGCTCTCCAAGAATGTGGGATTGGAATTCGCACGATCAAGCATGTCCAAAGAGACTTGTTTACGATACTCTTCTTGAAAAAAAAATCAGCTTTATTGGCACGATCCGAGCAAGAACGCGTTTCATTCCCAAAATATCCACCAAAATGATTCGAACAGACTCGCGAGAGATCCCTACGAGGGTTTGGCAAATAATTAAAGACAGGCCTACGATCTTAGCAAGATATAGTTTTTTGAAATGTCATTTACCGGGCGATCTTAAACAACAATTTCCGGCACTTTTTGTCACAATGTATGCTGACCACAGAAATTTTAAATTTTTTATACATATAACAAAAGTATTGAATTATACGGAATTGACAGATTTCGTCCCAATATCGCTACAAGTAATAATATTCTAATACACTTAGAGTGGTTCTAATAGAAATATCTCTAAATCATGCATTCTGAACGCATCAATCGCTTTTTCAGGTGTCGAGGCTCATAAGCGTAAATTCATGATTCATCATCTGTCCCTATGTCTTAGACAGGCTTTTTAACATTTCCTATCGCCCAATCGCCACGTGTCTTTTTAAAGCGATTAACAATTTTCAACGCAAAACAATTATTTTTTACAATTCTAGCAAAATTGGATGTAAGCTGGTCACACTAAAACTTATAATTATCTGAATCAATTACAGCATCAATGATTTCCGAAACAACTACTGATTTGGGACGACCTCCGAAATTCATCTGAGATTGATTTTATACCTCGATTGAATTTATCATACTGGGCGTCATCATCAAAATTTAATTATGTTCATCAACGCACTGTTGCTGAGTTAAACCACGTTAAAAGTTGTAATCGTTTGAGATGAATATTTCAAGTTACTGTGAACAACCCAAAAGCGCCCGTTGTCAAAACCTTCTGAATAACAGTTACAAGATTGCAACACTCGGGTCGCCAAATCTGAAAACCTACTGATAAGTTTCTACCTTATCACTGATAAGTTTCTACCTTATCACTGATAAGTTATCAGGTAGTTGTCATAAAATCCTGGAAAGCTTTATTATTTGACAAGATATCTTCAGGAAAGTTGGCAATGATCAGGTAATTTCCGAAACTATTGTTGGGATCGAACCAAGCATATAAACTGACCGATCAAATCTATAAAAATATTTGTTTTTACACATTATTGCTCCCAGAAATACAATTGTGAAAGACATAATATTGGCTGAATATAAAAATGATCTGAAGTGAATGTTGTTATACATACGCAAGTTAAAGAAAGATATATATTTCCCATATTTTGTACAAAATTGATATTTAGTAGAAAGTTAAAAGCACTAGAAATAGGAAAATCTTAGTGCGTGAGTCCGTGTCGCTGTGACGTGAGCAGGAAATTAAGATAAGCAACAATGCTACTGGTCTTCACAAAATCTATCACACACTCATCTTAATTCACGGGACTATCAGCGGGTAATAAAAGTACGAGATATATATGTGTTAATATGCGTCATTGCTCACTCGTTCTGCCATACCAAGTTTTGATAATACACAACAGCGCATAGATTCTCTAATATGTGCTAGAGGTAACACATCTAATATTGGTTTCCATTCTGAGTAACTCGAATTTCACAACTTAATAACATTTCTTCTTCTTAATTGGCGTAGACACCGCTTACGCGATTATAGCCGAGTTAACAACCGCGCGCCAGTCGTTTCTTCTTTTCGCTACGTGGCGCCAATTGGATATTCCAAGCGAAGCCAGGTCCTTCTCCACTTGGTCCTTCCAACGGAGTGGAGGTCTTCCTCTTCCTCTGCTTCCCCCGGCGGGTACTGCGTCGAATACTTTCAGAGCTGGAGTGTTTTCATCCATCCGGACAACATGACCTAGCCAGCGTAGCCGCTGTCTTTTAATTCGCTGAACTATGTCAATGTCGTCGTATATCTCGTACAGCTCATCGTTCCATCGAATGCGATATTCGCCGTGGCCAACGTGCAAAGGACCATAAATCTTTCGCAGAATTTTTCTCTCGAAAACTCGCAACGTCGACTCACCCGCTGTTGACATCGTCCAAGCCTCTGCACCATATAGCAGGACGGGGATTATGAGAGACTTATAGAGTTTGGTTTTTGTCTGTCGAGAGAGGACTTTGCTTCTCAATTGCCTACTCAGTCCGAAGTAGCACCTGTTGGCAAGAGTTATCCTGCGTTGGATTTCTAGGCTGACATTGTTGGTGGTGTTTACGCTGGTTCCAAGATAGACGAAATTATCTACAACTTCAAAGTTATGACTGCCAACAGTGACGTGAGTGCCAAGTCGCGAGTGCGACGACTGTTTGTTTGATGACAGGAGATATTTCGTCTTGCCCTCGTTCACTGCCAGACCCATTCGTTTTGCTTCCTTGTCCAGTCTGGAGAAAGCAGAACTAACGGCGCGGGTGTTGAGGCCGATGATATCAATATCATCGGCATACGCCAGCAGCTGTACACTCTTATAGAAGATTGTACCCGCTCGATTAAGTTCTGCAGCTCGAACTATTTTCTCCAGCAGCAGATTGAAAAAGTCGCACGATAGGAGTCGCCTTGTCTGAAACCTCGTTTGGTATCGAACGGCTCGGAGAGGTTCATCCCAATCCTGACGGAGCTTCTGGTGCCGCTCAACGTCAGTTTACACAGCCGTATCAGTTTTGCGGGGATACCAAATTCAGACATCGCGGCATAAAGGCAGCCCCTTTTCGTGCTGTCGAAAGCAGCTTTGAAATCGACGAAGAGGTGGTGTGTGTCGATTCTCCTTTCACGGGTCTTTTCCAAGATTTGGCGCATGGTGAATATCTGGTCAGTTGTTGATTTGCCAGGTCTAAAGCCACACTGATAAGGTCCAATCAGTTCGTTGACGGTGGGCTTTAATCTTTCACACAATACGCTCGATAGAACCTTATATGCGATGTTGAGGAGGCTAATCCCACGGTAGTTGGCGCAGATTGTGGGGTCTCCTTTTTTATGGATTGGGCATAGCACACTTAAATTCCAGTCGTTGGGCATGCTTTCGTCCGACCATATTTTACAAAGAAGCTGATGCATGCTCCTTATCAGTTCTTCGCCGCCGTGTTTGAATAGCTCGGCCGGCAATCCATCGGCCCCTGCCGCTTTGTTGTTCTTCAGGCGGGTGATTGCTATTCGAACTTCTTCATGGTCGGGTAATGGAACGTCTGCTCCATCGTCATCGATTGGGGAATCGGGTTCGCCTTCTCCCGGTGTTGTGCTTTCACTGCCATTCAGCAGGCTAGAGAAGTGTTCCCTCCATAATTTAAGTATGCTCTGGGCATCGGTAACTAGATCACCTTTGGGGGTTCTACAAGAGTATGCTCCGGTCTTGAAACCTTCTGTAAGCCGCCGCATCTTTTCGTAGAATTTTCGAGCATTACCCCTGTCGGCCAGCTTATCGAGCTGTTCATACTCACGCATTTCGGCCTCTTTCTTCTTCTGTCTGCAAATGCGTCTCGCTTCCCTCTTCAACTCTCGGTATCTATCCCATCCCGCACGTGTTGTGGTCGATCGTAACGTTGCGAGGTAGGCAGCCTGTTTTCTCTCCGCTGCGACACGGCACTCCTCGTCGTACCAGCTGTTCTTTTGCACTTTCCGAAAACCAATGGTTTCGGTTGCAGCTGTACGTAAGGAGTTTGAAATGCCGTCCCACAGTTCCCTTATACCGAATTGTTGATGAGTGCTCTCAGAGAGCAGGAGTGCAAGCCGAGTAGAAAAACGTTCGGCTGTCTGTTGTGATTGCAGCTTCTCGACGTCGAACCTTCCTTGTGTTTGTTGGCGTGCGTTTTTGCTGCACAGAGGCGGGTGCGAATTTTGGCTGCAACAATATAGTGGTCCGAGTCGATGTTAGGACCTCGGAGCGCACGCACATCTAAAACACTGGAGACGTGTCTTCCGTCTATCACAACATGATCGATCTGGTTGGTGGTTTTTCGATCCGGAGACAGCCAGGTAGCTTGATGTATCTTCTTATGCTGGAATCTAGTACTACAGATAACCATATTTCGGGCCCCGGCGAAGTCGATCAGCCTCAACCCATTTGGGGATGTTTCGTCGTGGAGGCTGAATTTACCGACCGTAGTGCCAAAGATACCTTCTTTGCCCACCCTGGCGTTAAAGTCGCCAAGCACGATTTTGACATCGTGGCGGGGGCATCTCTCATAAGTGCGCTCCAAGCACTCATAAAAGGCATCTTTGGTCACATCGTCCTTCTCTTCCGTCGGGGCGTGGGCGCAAATCAGCGATATGTTGAAGAACCTCGCTTTGATGCGGATTGTGGCTAGACGTTCATTCACCGCAGTGAATGATAGTACTCGGCGACGGAGTCTCTCTCCCACCACGAATCCAACACCAAACTTGCGCTCCTTTATATGGCCACTGTAGTAAATGTCACAAGGACCTACTCGTCTCTGTCCTTGTCCCGTCCATCGCATTTCTTGGACGGCGGTGATGTCAGCCTTTATTTTCACGAGGACATCAACCAGCTGGGCAGCGGCACCTTCCCAATTAAGGGACCGGACATTCCAGGTGCATGCCCTCAATTCGTAGTCCTTATTTCGTTTGCCATGGTCGTCATCAAAAGGGGGGTCACTCATCCGAGGCTTGTTGTTAATATTCGCTGGGGGTGTTTTTTTACGTGGCGGGTCCCAAACCCAGCGCACAACCCTATGCAGGGGATGTTTCGCCTTCTCACGTTAGCTCGCCTTCAAACGGATGTTCTTAGGCTACCCAGAGGATACTTGGTCAAAGACCGGAAGTCGTGAGCTGCTTGACAATGTACATAATTCGGCTTTGTACATATATACACGAATACATTGAGGTAGCATATATGTAATAAGAAGAAGCATGTGAGATATAGCATTAAACATAAGAGGGGACAGTACGAAGCTTATCTTCGGATTTTTGATCAGCGCTATATCAGAATGCACTTGTTCTTATTGAATCAGAACGTATGATTTGACCTCGTTAGGCTACCTTTTGTAGAGATGTGCAGAGGTTTAGATGATTTAAAAACTACCACCAAAGAGTTGAAATTCAACATTTCATGCGTTATTGGTGAGATAAAGCCACCTGCATATTATATATCAGATGTGATGAAAAATTGGAGCAGCGGAAGACATAGTGTATAAATAGTAAAAGTAATCTTTGTGCTAACATGTCCTAATACTCTCGAAGTAAGTAATAATTACTATTTCGGGTTAGCGACTTTATATAATAGAATATACATATAAGTATATACTATACATACAAAATTGATTTTAATTACAACTGATAATTAACTTTGAATAATTATGCACGCTAACATCAATGAAACCAAGTGATTTTCTAATCAGCTTTGTGTGAGCGTCATAAACAAAACAGCAACCAAACCACAATCGGTTAACCACAAGTTTATTTATACAATCTCGCCCTCTGCTAATTGCGCAGTTACGTCTCAGTCTTCTACCTTAAAGTAACGGTCGCTGCCATTATAATACGCTCTCGTGAATGACAAAGAACGTCTACAAGTTCAAAGTAAGAGTAGAATCCGGTGTGTGAATTCGCGAGATATTTTAGCCCGTGCTTTATAGCATATACCGAGTGACCTAAGTAGAGGTACTTGTTTCAAAAGCCTTTTTTTTGTCAGATCGCGCATGATTCGTAGAGATCTTAAATTGAAAGCCTTTGTAAGAACTAAAGCCGCTCTGTCTTCTCAAGCGAGATCTTTTCGCTCTATGGGCTCGTGAAAAGTTCCAAGAAAATGGGACGTTTTCGAACCAAGGTGTGTGCAGCGATGGGGCTCATTTCTGGATTAATGGGTACGTAAACAAGCGAAATTGTGGAATTTGGGACAAAGAGCAACCTGAAAAGATTCAAGAGCGGCCATTTCAGCCAGAAAAGATAATGGTTTGGTGTGGTTTGTGAGCCGGTAGGATCATCGGTCTATAATCCTTCAAACATGATGCCGGTGAGAAAGTAACCGTCAATGACGGCCATTATCGCGCCATAATGCCCGACTATTTGAGGCCTGAAAATTAATCTCGCGATCTCGGCGACATTTGGTTTCAGACAGATAATATTAAAGTTTTGTCGAAAGCTGCCCAATCGACAGTTCTCATGGGAACGGTCCTCACCTTTCTATAGCACCTGAATAATGAATATTATGATATGTTTGTTTTTAACCCCATTTGAACAACTCAATCAACTACAATTGTCTCTTTAATCTTTTGTATCCATACTTTACCATGATTTTTATACAATTCGCATCACAGTGCAGTATCCAGACAACACGCAATTAATTTCATTAAAACTAATAAATTAAATCACTTAAAAACACCCCTAACTGATAACATGGTTGATAATTAACAGCACTAAAGTTGATTATTTGCTTAAAGTATATTTCAATTAGATTTATATTGATTAATTGGGTTTGTCGCGATCATAAACTATTATGTATCTAAGGTGTTATGTATTGTTATGGGCTGTGCTGAAAAACAAAACAAGCGGTTCACAGTGGAAGAAGAAACCGCATAACTGCATCAACTCACTAACACCAACTCCATACCACTCGCCTAGCGAGGTTGTGCGCTGGGTTTGTGACCCGCCACGTAGAAACCCCATGAACAAGAAAAAAAAAAACCGGGGATAAAAAAACCCACTTTTGCTGACGACCACAGCAAAGGACTATGATTTAAGAGCATGTACCTGGAATGTTCGGCCCCTAAATTGGGAAGGTGCCAATGCCCAGCTGGTTGATGTTGTTGTAAAAGTCTGATATCACCGCCGTTCAAGAAATGCGGTAGACGTGGCAAGGACGGAGACAAGTAGATCATTATAACACCGGCCATATAAAGGAGCGCCAATTCGGTGTGGGATTCATGGTGAGAGAAAGAGTCAGTCGTCGAGTCCTGGTATTCACTCCGGTGCATGAGCGTTTTCAACATAACACGAATTTGCGCTCAGGCTCTGACGGAAGAGAAGACCGATATAACCAAAAATGCCTTTTACGAGCAGCTGGAGCGCGCCTATGATGTTTTCACCCCGACAAAGAAGGCGTCTTTGGTACAACACTTGGAAAACTCTGCTGGCGAAACTTCTCCAAATGAGGCTGAGAGGCTTCGCAGAACTACTACTATGTAGTACTAAATTCCGGCAGTTGAAAATTGATCAATCTCCTTGGCAGTCTCCGGAAAGTTCGAAACCATCATGTTGGGAAAGATGTATGACATGTCTCCAAAGTCCTTGACGTAAAGAAACACGCCCACCTCTGTACAGCAAAGCACCCCGTCAACAAAAGAAAGTTCGACGTCGGGAAGCTACTGTCAGCTTTCTTCAGACTGGATAAGGAAGCGAAATGTACGGATCTGGTTGTGAATGAAGAAAAGGCGAAGTATCTCCTGTCATCAAACAAACAGTCATTGCATTCGCGACTTAGCTCGCACGTCAATACTGACAGGCATAAATCTGAAGTCGAAGATAATTTTGTCTATCTTAGAACCAGCATCAACAAAATCAGCTTTGATAGTTGAAGTTTCCTTTAATAATTTGGTTGTTTCATTGGCAGTATGGCACGCAGCGATTGCATGGTTTTATTAAATTCCTCATTGACTTTTACACTATATTCAGATTAGTTTTTGAATGAATAGGGCGCATAGATTATTCCGAACAGTGACATTTTGAAAATGGCATCTCAACAATGGCTTGGGCATTGCGATCACTCCAAAGCCGATAATTTTTTTACTAACCTACCCATTCAACCAAAATTGGGCTCAGAATCGGTGACAATCTCGTTTTGGACCTATTCACTGTACGCTTACAAATCAAGATCCTTCAGCAAAATTTAACATAAAGAGTATTTTGCATTCTAGCCATCTTCAATCCACACAACACGATTCACAGAAGAATGCATCGACGCACGAAGAATAGCGTCTTCGTTGCGCACTGTACGCCGTCTCTGAGAGTATGCATTATCCTTGGGGCGAAATCGGACCATGGCTGTTCGAATTACTGACGCTACTGGGTGATTATGTCAACCGATTATGGGACACACCGTTGGATACGTCTGGCAAGCCGAAACATTAATGCTCTGGAATAAATTTGTTCATTATTAAATGGCAACAAATATAGTTGTCAAAAAGACAAACTTCGAAAATAGTATTGACTCAATTAACACCACATGTCTAAAAAACTACCTGACATATGTATTGAGCTTATTTATACTCACACTAACATATAAAAATAACTACAATTATTATTTTCATGTCATTAAAGTTTTCTCTCATTCGCCCATTCCAATCTAAGTTATTTTAGAATTACCAAATTACCCATTACCATTACGTATTCATTGGCATACTTCGACGTAGCATGGATTAAAATGCATTTCGGCTTAATAACAATATGTAATAATAATAATAGTGGACTAAAACGTTACTGAAAGTTGAAAACTCTAATAAACATGTACATACGCGGATGAAGAGGCGAGTACCTACTTAAATGTACAACCATGCTTCCTCATCCGAATTCGGGAACTCATAGTTTTGTTGAAAAGCAATTCAAAATTCAAACAGTTTGTAACTGTGATACGAGTACAAATGTGTAGAGGGTACGTCCCTAACATACTCATATGAACTAGAAGGTCCCACCGCAAAACTAAATGAATAGCGGCACACACGCATTTTAATGTCACTCTAACATATTAAATAAGTTTACGTTTGTTTGCGCAGCTTAAAATTTTAATGGCCGCTCACGACAGTAGAAGCACAACGCTTAGTGGGCATGTGGGTCTGCAGTCCGAAAAATAAAAGCTGATAAACTCAAAAGCGGCATACATATCGGAATGTACATATTTGGAGTTTTAAACGGGATTAGGTTCAGATTTGCAAGAGGATTAATTAAAAAACGATGTTGGAGCCCTGTTCGAAAAGCAGAAAATTCAAACTACCTATGGATAGAATACTCTGATTTAATAATAATTTTTACTCATGAAAATTCCTTGAACAACATGAATATGACATAGTCGCTAACGAAGGGGATACCCCTACTGTTGCCAACTTTCAACATTTTGATTTCTAGTACAATTTGTAAGAAATCAGTCGCGTTGAGTACCTCTTCGGCAAAATGCGTTCGAGGGAGCACTATTTTAAGATTTAAGAAAAAGTGGATTGTAAACGGAGTCAGATCCGGAGAATACCGGGAATTCATTTGCCATCGTATTCTTTGGCGTAAACTTGTGGGGCGATCATCTGGTATCTGAAATATACATATTTAAATGATATGTTCTTTTGATATCTGTGGAGTGTCACTCACACAAAAAGCCATTACTAGAAAACCTATAAATTGACAATACTTAGCCACATATTAATATAGTTACAAAGCTGTAATTTGGTAAAAACGAGTCTCATTAAGGAGGGGTAACTGTCTTATAGGTTAACTGTAAATACTGGGTAAAAAGTCATTTTGTATTATGTCAATAGATGTCGTTGCAGTCGTACATCTCTAGTGTTACCAATCACATTGTGTCATACCATAGACCGTTGGAAAGGTGAGCTTCATTTAACCAAACAAAAAAAATGAATTCGGGGAAGTTGAAAAAAAAGTTGGGCCTGTACAAAAATGAGTGAAAATAATGAAGAAATTCCCTCTATTTTGAAATTTTTGTACAAACAAAAGAATAATGCCACGCAAGCCACCAATGAAATTTGTGAAGTTTAGGAAGACGGTGCTGTATCAGTTCGTGTAGCACAACAATGGTTCGCTCGCTTCCGTTATGGAAATTTCGGTGTGAAAGTTGCACCTCGCTCTCGTCGATCTGTCGTCGATAAAATTATGAAAAAGATTGACCAGGACCGTCAAAGAAGCAGCCATGACATCGCTAAGGAACTTAATATTCATAATCAAACGGTTTTGAACCATTTAAAAATGCTGGCTCTAAAAAGAAGCTCAATGTTTGGATAGTCTGTGAAAGATTTAATCAACCGAATTAACATCTGCGATTCTTTGCTGAATCGAAATGAAATCAAACAAATGGTAACAAGAGACGAAAAGTGGATCAAATAAGACAATAATGTGCGAAAAAGATCATGGACCAAGCGTGGTGAAGCTCAACAAATAGTCGCTAAGCCAGGATTGTTTGATGAGATTGGAAAAAAATCATCCGCTATGAGCTGCTCCAGCCCGGTCGAACGATTGGCTCTACATTTTACTGTCAAAAACTGATATGTTTAAAGGAAGGAAGGAAAAAACGCCCAGAACTGATCAATAGAAAGGGCTTCGTCTTCCATCAGAACAACGCTAGACCACACATATCTTTAATGACTCGGCAAAAAGTTGGGAGCTTGGCTGGGAAGTTTTGATGCATCCACCAAATAGCCCTGATATTGCACGGTTAATACGAACTCTCTTAATGGGTTTAAGTTGGCTTCAAAAAAGCATGTGAAAATTACTTGTCGCAGTTTTTCGCCAAGAAACCAAACATTTTACACTGATGGAATAATGTCTCTAGCGAAAAGATGGCAAAAAGTGGTCAACCTAAATGTTACATATATGATTCACTAAAGCTCATTAGACACTACTATAAGTGCCATAAGTCCATCAAAGAAATTAAATTTTACTTCCCGAATGACACAGAGTTGGACGATAGGTGTGATAGCGCTTATCATTAGGTGTAATCATATATCTCTTGACCTACTCGACAATTTGGTTGGCGAAATTATCCTGACAATCTTATATTATAGTGCGAAAATGGAAATCGGACTACCGCCACGCCTGCTTCCCATATAACTCAACTTTAAATTCCATTTGATTTTGCCGCTTTGCAGTATACAAAGCATACACCAATAATTAACGGGTGATTTTTTTGAGGTTAGGATTTTCATGCATTAGTATTTGACAGATCACGTGGGATTTCAGACATGGTGTCAAAGAGAAAGATGCTCAGTATGCTTTGACATTTCATCATGAATAGACTTACTAACGAGCAACGCTTGCAAATCATTGAATTTTATTACCAAAATCAGTGTTCGGTTCGAAATGTGTTTCGCGCGCGTGTTTTGTTCAGCGATGAGGCTCATTCCTGGTTGAATGGCTACGTAAATAAGCAAAATTGCCGCATTTGGGGTGAAGAGCAACCAGAAGCCGTTCAAGAACTGCCCATGCATCCCGAAAAATGCACTGTTTGGTGTGGTTTGTACGCTGGTGGAATCATTGGACCGTATTTTTTCAAAGATGCTGTTGGACGCAACGTTACGGTGAATGGCGATCGCTATCGTTCGATGCTAACAAACTTTTTGTTGCCAAAAATGGAAGAACTGAACTTGGTTGACATGTGGTTTCAACAAGATGGCGCTACATGCCACACAGCTCGCGATTCTATGGCCATTTTGAGGGAAAACTTCGGACAACAATTCATCTCAAGAAATGGACCCGTAAGTTGGCCACCAAGATCATGCGATTTAACGCCTTTAGACTATTTTTTGTGGGGCTACGTCAAGTCTAAAGTCTACAGAAATAAGCCAGCAACTATTCCAGCTTTGGAAGACATTCGGGCTATTCCGGCCGGGCTATTCGGGCCGAAATGCTCGAAAAAGTTGCCCAAAATTGGACTTTCCGAATGGACCACCTAAGACGCAGCCGCGGTCAACATTTAAATGAAATTATCTTCAAAAAGTAAATGCCATGAACCAATCTAACGTTTCAAATAAAGAACCGATGAGATTTTGCAAATTTTATGCGTTTTTTTTTTTTAAAAAGTTATCAAGCTCTTAAAAAATCACCCTTTATAACGAGATAAAACATTATTTTTGCTATGCTGCTTTTAAGGTATGGCCATCTCAAATGTAAAAATTGTTTAAGTTGAACCATAACTGTTGAATCCGCTTAATGCCGAAGATAGGGACAGCAGTGTATATGGCTGACTTTTTATTGAAAATATCGGTCAATGTGTAAGATATATATTAGAAACTCGGAGATATTTCTTTCCTAATAATAGTTTGTCATTACAAATACAAATATTTAAAAAAATTTTTGAATGGTATCATCCTTTTCCTTAGCCAAAATATACGTAATAAAGGGTGATTTTTTAAGAGCTTGATAACTTTTTTTTAAAAAAAAAACGCATAAAATTTGCAAAATCTCATCGGTTCTTTATTTGAAACGTTAGATTGGTTCATGACATTTACTTTTTGAAGATAATTTCATTTAAATGTTGACCGCGGCTGCGTCTTAGGTGGTCCATTCGGAAAGTCCAATTTTGGGCAACTTTTTCGAGCATTTCGGCCGGAATAGCCCGAATTTCTTCGGAAATGTTGTCTTCCAAAGCTGGAATAGTTGCTGGCTTATTTCTGTAGACTTTAGACTTGACGTAGCCCCACAAAAAATAGTCTAAAGGCGTTAAATCGCATGATCTTGGTGGCCAACTTACGGGTCCATTTCTTGAGATGAATTGTTGTCCGAAGTTTTCCCTCAAAATGGCCATAGAATCGCGAGCTGTGTGGCATGTAGCGCCATCTTGTTGAAACCACATGTCAACCAAGTTCAGTTCTTCCATTTTTGGCAACAAAAAAGTTTGTTAGCATCGAACGATAGCGATCGCCATTCACCGTAACGTTGCGTCCAACAGCATCTTTGAAAAAATACGGTCCAATGATTCCACCAGCGTACAAACCACACCAAACAGTGCATTTTTCGGGATGCATGGGCAGTTCTTGAACGGCTTCTGGTTGCTCTTCACCCCAAATGCGGCAATTTTGCTTATTTACGTAGCCATTCAACCAGAAATGAGCCTCATCGCTGAACAAAATTTGTCGATAAAAAACATTTCGAACCGAACACTGATTTTGGTAATAAAATTCAATGATTTGCAAGCGTTGCTCGTTAGTAAGTCTATTCATGATGAAATGTCAAAGCATACTGAGCATCTTTCTCTTTGACACCATGTCTGAAATCCCACGTGATCTGTCAAATACTAATGCATGAAAATCCTAACCTCAAAAAAATCACCCGTTATAAAGATTTTCGAACTTCCAGCGGACTTTAAATCGCATATGACGGCCATTATGTGTGTTATATAATTCAAATTAAAAGAACGTTGTTTTCTGATAACAGTGTATCTTGTGATTAAAGTAGGTGAAATCTCTTTAAAAGTTTCTCTAACCCTGGATACCGGAAACAAATTCTTCCGCCTTTTTTATTTTAACGTAATATTGTGATCAAATTGAAAGGTGAATTTTTAATTTATACTTCGTATGTTTTTCGAATCGGTAAATTTTTTTCTGTAAGTTGGTAGTACTGTTAGTGACATCTATGCTAAATTTCACGTCGTTCGTTGGCATAAGTGTATTGCAGCGGGAGGGGATTACTTTGAATATAATAAAATAGAAGAAATGAACTAAAAAGGATGCGGATGATTTGTTTGATATGAAAAGTCCCCTCAAAGTAAGCTGTACTGTATTTACTATTCAGATACATATATTTTATAATATTGTATGTGCTTAACCCTGCAATCTTAAATGAAAAGTGAACAATTTTATTAAACACTCAAAGCCCTTTTTCATACGGAATGTATTATACTTTAACTCATATTTTGATATTTTTTATTGTTCTGCAATTCAATAAAAAGTACGTTGCAACTGGAAATATGTAGTTGTTGTTTTCTCATCGGCTGTAAATCAATGATTGTCCAGAAAACTGTTTCGTACACCACATAAAAATTTATACATACCACACCTCACGCACACATGCATACATACATACGTCTCTACTATGTATATACCTGCATAAAATTTTACCGTACATTTTCCACCAGTAAGAGCGGGAATGAACTTTCATTGGCATCATTAACGGTCCGATGTCAGTCAGTACATTTCAATGCAATATGAAGACAATAATTATACTCAGGGAAAATGCATTACTCTAATTACTTTCATTGATTCAGATAGAGCAATGCACGGTAATGGGGCCGAAACTAGCCGATTGCTGATAACACCCAGTCGACATAATTGAAAATGTGAAATGCAAATATAGTCCGTAAACCCTACAGCAGGCTTAAGGACAGTATAAACCGATGAATACTTTCATGTATAATATATTGATCTTTTACATTACAAGTATTTATTTACCTGCGGCCAGCGTAGTATTAAATCAAAATTGTGGAAATACATGGTGTGGAACTACTTGAGAGCTGTTTCAAAGGCCATTTAGACATTATTGCATCGAAGAAGGTGACTTCCATAAAAGTCCACTTAGTTTTTTCCTAAAACCGTTTTTACTTTTTTAGTAATTCCGATGACTGCATACAAATATTGTTATTATATATTAATACAAGTTGTATGTATTTGCCGGTTACACACGTCAACAAACACAAGGAAGGACCGACGTCTAGAAGCTGAAATTAAAACAAACAACCGAAATCTGAGAGCACTCGTCAACAAATCGAAAAAACCGAAACCATTGGTTTTCGAAAAATGTAAAAGAGCAACTGGTGCGATCGCAGTGGAGAGAAAATAGATTAATTACCTCGCAACGTTACAATCGATCACAACACGGGCAGGATGGGATACATAGCGAGAGTTGAAGAAGGAAGCGATGCATTTCCAGAAAAAAGAAGAGAGAGGCCGCGTATACGAAGAGCTTGACAAGTTGACTAATTGGGCTAATGCTCGAAAATTCTACAAAAAGGTACGGCGACTAACAGAAGGTTTCAAGAACGGAGCATATTCTTGTAGAACCCCCAGAGGTGATCCAATCCCAAAGCATACGAAAATTATGGAGAAAACATTTCTTCAGCCTGCTGAATGGCAGTGAAAGCACAACTCCAGGGGATGGTGAACTCGATTCCATAATCAATGACGATGCAGCAAACGTTTCACTGCTCGATGAAGTTCGAATAGCAATTAACCGTTTGAAGAACAACAAAGCGGCGGGGACCGATGGATTGCCGGCCGAGCTATTCAAACACGGCGGCGAAGAACTGATAAGGAGCATGCATCAGCTTCTTTGTAAAACCTGGTCGGATGAAAGCATGCCCACCTATTGGAATTTAAGTGTTCTCGGCCCAATCCACAAAAAGGGGGACCTCATAATCTGCGCCAACTCCCGTGGGATAAGCCTCCTCAGCATCGCGTATAAGGTTCTATAGAGCATATTGTGTGAAAGATTAAAGCCCACCGTCAACAAACTGATTGGACCTTATCAGTGTGGTTTTAGACCTGGAAAACCAACAACCGACTAGATATTCACTATTCGCCAAATCTTGAAAAATAACCGGGAAAAGAAAATAGACACACATCATCTTTTCATTGAAAGGTGCTTTTGACAAAGCTGCTTTTGACAGAACTGCCTTTATGCTATGAATTTGGTATCCCCGCAAAACTAATACGGCTGTGTAAACTGACCATGAGCAAGACTAGAAGCAGCGTCAGAATCAGGAAGGACCTCTGAAACCAGCATTAAAGAGGGCGATACCTCTAAAATTTTCAAGCAGCGAAAAAAGGAAAAAGTTTTTTCACTCTAGTCAATTACAAAATTTAGTCCAGAAGTCTCATTGGTTTACTCCGAATATTTTCGAACAAATAGGTCCCAGAATCACAGTGCTTCATGCAGCGGCTGTATAGGTACCAACACATTGATGCTAGTTACCTCGAAAAGTAACTTTCTTAACCCGGCCGTCAAAATTACGAGCGCATTACTTAACCGATATACTTGAGTTAAGGCGTATTTTGTAAACAGTTTTATACTCAAATGCGGGATAGAGCGTTTTCCATGCATTTTGACAGTTGTTTTACTATTTTGATGTCGTAAACCACGGGCACTTTTTGCAAAGTCCAATCGCCAATTTTTCGTAATTTTCGAAACCCCTCTACTAGGCAGGTAGTAAAAGTTCCCTGTTTGAAAAAAAAATCCTTTCAGATAAGAAACCTAGCCAGGAAGTTTACGCCCGCAAAAATTGTCTATCCACGGGATCGTTGATATTTCCGCCATTTTTATTTGACATAAAATAATTTTTATTTTGTAGTTTAATAATAGCTCTTACCATATATGCAAAATAATCGGATGTGATCTGTTTTTTTTCTCCCATAATAAATGTGGAAAAAATTACCTTTTTCGACAGTAATAGAAGTTGTTATGGTTATGTCGTCATGTCGTCCTAATGACGACACTTTCCACTTCGTTGGAAACACCAGCTATTTTCCTATAGCTTATTCCGTCTGAGCTAAGTCGTTTGTATATGCATATGCACCCCTCCATACATCGACGTGATTTTCTATATTTTTCCCATTTGAGGACATAGGTACGTATTTCTCTTATCATTTACGAGTTAACCTAACGGCAATTCATAAAATAGTAATTTTCACGTGTTTACACGGCCGCATCAGCAAGCTTCGCGGCCAGATGCTTGTGAAATTTACGAGCAAACTACTTTCCGTATTAATAGAAGGTGAACGAGGAGGAAGCGCAATCGAAAGTGTCTGCAGGAAAATGTCACTAACAAACTTCGGACCGCAGTTGATAGCAGGACAGCAGTTGGCCGCTTTGTTTTTACTGGCACGCCGTCAGGGACATTGTATGCCTCGTCCAATAAAGTGTCAAATAATAGCATGAACAAGAACAACAGTGGCGAAACCATTTAAAATACCAAGCATAACAAGGGGGTGTGGCAGAAACTAGTTTAAATTAGTTTTATATTTTTGCTATCCACAAAAGTGAACTCTGCGACGTTTGCGATCTGCTGTTGGTAACCAAGCTAACGGCGACAATGGCTGGTATCATTATGGGACCAAAAACATTTGTGCTCCCGTTTGCAATATTTGCAATGCAAACTAATTAAATTAATTAGTTAAGCGGCAAAAGAGGGTCTCCACAACCCGCATCGAATTCTCTCAGCTCCACTAATTTGCACACCCATCAATTTAAATGCCCACCCACTCAACTCCTATTAGACATTGGCAGCAGCAGCAGCATCGGCAGCATAAGCAAACGAGACAGGCAATTAAATGCCCGCTCAACTCCTGTTTGGAGATATTGTTTTTTAATGTTTTTTCGTGGATTCGCTATTTTTGTTGGTATTGTTGTTTTTGTTGTGGGTGTTGTTTGCATTTGTTTACAATTGTCGCAACTGTTTTTTGTTCAGTGGGCGAGAAAGTTGTATATTTGTTTGTTCAACAACCGAGCAACATGCAGCAACAAGGGCGAAATCAAAGACAACAAAGGCAAAAATGAAAACAAAAGCAACACCAAAGCCATACACAACAAATTAAAATAGGTTAACAAAACCACTGACCTCCACACGGAAAAATGTATATCAATTTTTACGGCACCTCAGCACAACAGCCTGGTGGCGAGCATCTAGTCCACGGAGTGTCGTTAAAGTTTATCCATTCGAGAAGGAACGAAACTTTTATTGAAAACAATTTTTCTGCACAACAACGAGCATGGCGACAGCAGCAGCAGCAGTACCAGTGTCCTTTGCTTAAGTATTCCAGTGGTTATGTGGATGCCTGTGTACCAGTGTCTGCTTACGAGTATAAAGATACCTGTAATAACTGGCGAAATTCACGTATTAGGCTGCTCAGTTCAAATATTCAGTCCTTAAGGTTTTTTAGCCATCGAAGAGTGTCCTCCAAAATTGTACCGTTGCCTTAGACAATAATCCAAATAATAACTTCAGATCGATATCTAAAAAACGGGAGACCACTTCGCCCGTCATGCCGATCCTTCGAACTTCGTGGCAAACTTAGCATAACCCTTTGATAGTATGAAAAGCTAATTCCGCATTCCAATAAAACATTGCTTCCTATTTCCTTTTTGCCAGATTCTAAAATTTTCCAGCTGGAACCCAAAACCCGAATCGAAATTTCACCAATATTAAAAATCAATAAATATTTTATGACATGGTACCGAGTTCGACGGCTCTTTCGGAAGTAAATTATTTTGTCCAAAAATTAAAACTCCGACCAGCGATCTACACCAATTACACCAATATGACTTATTCCATCTCGCCACGATCCAGCCTTTCGCTAATTTCAATGTACAAGGTGCGTTTCAAAATAAACAGGACTTTTTGAATCTAGCCCCGCCTGGCCATTTATATGTCGACTAGTGCGTTGGAATCTGCTATCTTCATTGATTGTCTAGTGGGAATTTCATGATTTCATATATTAGAAGTAATTCTTTCGAGTCTTGCATTTTAAATCTCAGTATGTTTCTGCTATCGGTGCGAAATTGAGCTTCGTGCTCCGTGCAACTTCTTACATTTCGGAAAAATGTATTTGCCCATGAAAGGAAAGCGTTATGCAGACGTAGAGGTCATTCAAAAGGCTTGCACCGGCATACTGGCGGCCATACCGGCCAACGAGCTAAAACACTCGTTCGACATGCTTGTGGACCGTGCAAAAAACTTTATTGAAGCAGAAGGAGAATATTTTGAATAAAACACATTGATTTTGCAGAAAAACCATTTTTTCTGTTTTTTTTTTTAAGCTCTGTTTACTTTAGAATGCACCTAGTATATCTTTTTTGTTCGGTAACCAGGTGGATCTTATTTTTATTTTTAAGCTGCCCTTTTTAAGTGATCTTCCAAATGCCAAGTTTTTATAAAACTCCATGAAGTAAATAATTTTCTAAATCAAACACCACTCAAGAGTTATTAAATCACAGAGCCTATTTAGAAGTTGACAATGTTTTTATCAATTAAGTTCTTTCTCCCAATTTCGCTAAAACCTTTACTTCTTCTCTTGCAGTTTTGCTGACCCTAATACCCGTCTGAATGCATACCAACAAATAACATGTGTGCGCTTATATGCATGTGGAGAAGTGTATGTGAAACAGCTTAAACGCCGATAAACGTGCCATTATGGGTAATGCGAATGCAGCAAAAATTGCTTTTGAATGCGCAACCATCAGTGAAATGCGCAACGTCGGCGAAGCAAAAGAAATCTTAATGAGCACAAAAAGAAGACAGAAAGATCAGAATGAAACTAATAGGAACATTGGTAAAAGCAAGAAGTAAACTTACTTACGCTTGTAGCTTGATGGCATCTTTATCTCACCAAGCAGCCGGCTTCTAAATAGTCAAGTTTTCAAGCTGTCAACAGCTTATGATTTTGTTCGTGCATTGAGACCGTCTGCTAGCAAACACGGCGCATCATCTTAGACAGCAGGCAAAAGCCCTTCATTAGGCTGCTAAAAATTACACCAATTATAGGCATCAATTTCCCCTCTGCACTTCAAGGTGTTTTCTTCGATGGTGATAATATAAAATAAAAGACACTGTATTTTCCTCTTAGGAAATTATTATTATCCTCAGCGACATTGTAAACAAATTTTTATGCACAAAAAGTTTAAAATCCTTATAATTAGTTAGTATGTGTGGATGAAAGAAGCTGTTTGTTGGGAAAAACTATTGATAACACTGACATGAAAACTTCAAAATTTTATATCATCTGTTATTTTACCGATAACAAGAGAGTAGGAACAAAATTCCCTGGTATACAAACGGGCCAATAGAAGTGGGACCACGTATCAAATAGTCAATGTAAATGGGCAGGTTTTTAAACATACATATTTCAAGCTGTGGTTTATACCATTGGCGGATGTGCAGAAATTGTTTTGGGGAAAAACTATGACGAGGGAAATAAGTGTAATTTTAAGAGATAGTCAAGTCAAGAACTTCAGACAATATCGTTCGTTGAAATCAAAACAACAATGGCATTGGAGTGCATAAGAATGATTCAAAATACAAATAACAAAATACTAGCATGGATCCCTTAGACGGAGGCATCAATGGGACAGAGCTAGCCGATATCCTATCGAAAGAAGCTGCGACAACCAGTCCAACAAGTGCAAGAGTCCGATATTAAACAGTTGATAAAACTAATTACTCTAATAAACAAATTAAAACAGCTTGTGGAATTTTGTTCTGCAGAGAATAGGGTATCTACGTCGATTCTGCGACCAAAAAGTATAAACACCCAAACACATTCTCCTTGATTCCGCAATCACAAGAAGAAGGAGGAGAAGGAGCAAAGACAGTACTTTATTGCCGATTTTGCAACAGCGCGCTAGTAGTTCTTCTTTTTCGCTATTTCGAAATTCCAGGTGTAGCCAGGTTCTTCTCCACCTGGTCTTTCCAACGGAGTTGGAGTGCGTCGAGTAATTTCAGACTTGGAGTGCTTTCGTTCATTCGGACGATATGAGCTAGCCGCTGTTTCTTAATTCGCTGAACTACAAGCATGTCAATGGCTTTGTATATCTCATACAGCTCATCGTTCCATCGATTGCGATATTCGCAAAGGACTATAAATCTTCCGGAAGACCAAGAGTTATTTTGCATTAGATTTCGATCATTTTTGTTGATCTCAATACTGATGCCTTTCCACACGAGTTGATGATTCGGAGCAGTGTTTGGAAACGAAACACATGCATCGATATCTGACAAAGGATGAAGCATGGTTCCATCCATCCATGGTTTCACTCCGGTTTGATTAACTATCTTGAAAATGGACCATGGCCCGCAACGAAAAAAACGAAAACGATGAAAAACGACCGCATTCGAAGAAAAAGAAAATGTTGGTCCTCCAAGACAATGTCCCATGTTACAAGTTAGTGAAATCGATGGCAAAAATTGGGCTACAAAATGTTTCCGTATCCACCGTAGTTTCCCGGCCTGGTCACCAGCGACCATTTTCTGTTCTCAAAAGAATGCTCGCTGAAAATAAATTATCGTCGAATGAATAGGTGATCGTCGAAACTGAGGCTTGAAGCAGTGGGCAAATCGTACCGCAAAAATAGCAACCAAAAGATGGAGGGTCGCTATAATCATTGTATCACCCTTCAAGGGAGATATGTTGAAAAAAAAGAACAAAGGGTTTTACCCAAAAACTGTGCTTTACTAAGGTAGGCTTGGAACTTTTCAGTTGACCGGTTAGCTGCCATTCAACACGACATTATATTGGAAGTATCCCAGATTATCTTATTTGGAAAAGGTATTGTATATATAGTACATATGGTATATAAGAGCCAAATTTGGCTAAGATCATCAAACAGTTAGTAAGATTGAATTAAGTTTCCTAAGACTGGGGGGTGTCACATCCATAATTAAACTTTTCAAAAAATCCACTTGTTCTTATTTACGGAAAAAAGGATATCTCGAATTTATTAAGATACATATGTGTGTATTACCAAAACTGTTATGCTGTGTGCAACATGTGACGAGAGTATAAAAACTATTAAGGTATCAACATCACCACCACTCGCCTAGCACCAACGGTGAACACGGTGGCATGTACTGACGATGGTTGCGATGACAAGGGCGATTTCTCTGCAGGTTAAAGTTGTTGCAACGAGCAACAGCTGTTGATAACTGCGTTTGAAATTGCAAACAGTAATGGTGCAGTAACGCCACAAAAACATCTCTCTACGGCAAGAACAAGCTTTAACTGCAAAACAAAAATGACAACAACAATGGAAAACAATAAACGGTGCTGTGACAGTTGCAGCCACGTTGACATTGACAACAGGAGCCAACAATGGCAATGCCAACCTGAACGACAGCGACAACTTTCAAAAAGCCGAACTGCATGAGTAGGCTTTAAAGGGTAAGAAAGCCAGCGTGCTGTGTCTTTTACCCGTCTCGTTTTCACCCTCGCTCCTTACAGGTACAGGCATATATGCATATATATATTAAATTTTTGACAGTTTCCCTTCATGGCTATGGCATTTCATGTTGCTATCTCGACGTCGTATGGCACATCTGTATGTAATTGTTTTAATTTTGTTAAACAAACTTTCCACAACCCTTCCTCGCATCTTCCCTTTGCCACATGAACACTAAACGTAGTCGCCGAGAGATTCCAACACTTCTCACCTCTTTTGTGCGTTGTTGTTGGCATTTTGTTTTGATCTTTTTATCGGCCTTATGTTAATTTTGTTTTTGTTGTTGTTCGGTTTGTTTTTAACCACAGCACTGTTATCACAATGGCGCCTGTCGTCTGCTCTTAAAGCAATCACATTTCACGACGTCTGTTTGGTTGTGTTGTTGACAAATTTAAGAGTTTGCTTTGTTGTTGGCTACGTGTACTCGTATAAGGCACTTTAATGTTGTCGCGCCATAATCACAGCTAGCACCGGGCTAGGGTTTTACGCGGTGTCAAGATTTTATACCTGAGCTTTATTATACCATACTCTTGCAACATGTTGCTCCAGAGTATAACAGTTGTGTTCACCTAAAGATTGTTTGCACCAGTGCCAAAATTGTTCGAACTTATTATAAACATGATTACTGCCGATATAAGGGTTGTGTATAAAACTACTAAATGCTTTATGGCGCGGAAGGGCTTCATAGGAGTCCGTGTCAAACGTGAACAATAGCCATGGAATCGCTAATCTTTTGATGAAATCCGCTCTCTAATCCAATCAAGTAGGCGCTACTTTTAATATAACAAAAATTTTAATACTACCTAATCCTCATTTTACAACACATATTGTATGAGATTTGCTTATAAAGTATTCCAAATTTTGTATTTCTTAAGAAAATGTTTACTTATTGATGAATTTCTATTTGGTCGCCTTCAATGTAATCACTTCTGCCGGTGTTTTTCCAATCCTCAAAACACTTACTCTATTTTTGTGATCTTGTTTAGCTCATTAAATTGTTTCGATTTTCGGTCCTGGTTCATGAGCGTGGGTGATGGAGCTTTGATTTCCACGTCATAATCATAAATCCATGATTTGGCACCAGTTATGACTCTATAAATCAGAAATGGGACTGCGGCCGCGGACTGAAACCAGCATCTCCTGATCAATGTTAACGCGATGTTGTTTTTCGAGGAGAATGAACAATTTTGACACAAACTAAGCGGCGACCCGATTCACCCCCAAATAATTGATTAAAATTTAATGGCCTGAATCAATTGATATTTTTATGGTAGTTCCAAAACAGTTTCTCTATTGGTGAATGACCTATACTATTTTATTATCTTTATTATCCGGCGCGGTCTTCGTCGTTGACATTTTCTCGACCCTCTAAGGCCATTTTGTACCACCCATAAGAGTTACTTTCGTCCAAGACAGTTTCACTATAGTTACAGTCAATATTCGGAAAGCGTCCGTGCATCCATTTTTTTTTTTGGAATAAGCAAAAATCGAAGACGAAGAAAGTCAAAATAGCCGATCTTGGCAGCTTAAGTAAGGTATACGAGCACGAACAAAACAATCGAAAGTCGAATACACACAATAGCAAAAGTTTCTTTACTCAAAATGATATAATTCACAAACTAATGAACTGACAGCTCTACGCGTACATAACGCATTTGCAAGTTGGGGGTTACGCCTACCTAAAGGTCCTATGGATTAAATTCTACTTGCGCCATATATATGTGCCAGACCAGGAATTTTGAAAATTTCGGTTTCACATTATACCATAATACGGCAAAATGAAAACATGTTCCCGAATATACTTCAGTCATGTCAAATGTTAATGGCATCAGTCCAGTTTTTCCCCTAGCACTAATATACGCGCTATCGTGATTCCCATCAATTTGACTTTCCATCTGACCTTAAAGCGTTTATGTCGATCTATGTATACATTATGTGATGAAATAAATTTGAAATTTTTTCTTAACAATTATGCGGCTTACCGCTGAATATGTCCCATTCTCTGGTTGATGTATTCGTCATGGGGTTTATATGATTATTATATTTATATTTAATTAAGTTCCTTTTGTTGAGTTTATATCACATATGTATGTATATCTCATTTCCGGATTTTATTATAAATAGTTTGGGAAGCAAAATGTAGTAATTAATAATACACCAAATTTCATTGTAATCCATTCAGCTTCTTCATAATGCATATTGAGTATATAAAATATCTAAGATTCGTGATTCCATCTTCTTCGATATTCACTCCTCACGTGACGGCGCGGCGTGACATTCATCATCATACTACGCGTTTCTGCACTTGAGCGGTAGTAACTTACCACATTTTCCACAACGGTATGAAAGGAACTCGAGATGGGATCCCACTGTTCGTATGTGTCTTCGCGAAAGGGTTGCTTTGGTTACACAGGATTGAGAGTTCAGTAGGGTAATCCTTGACTGTCTTTTGTGATTTGCAGCATGTCTAGTACACTGAAAGCATGCCTTTCGTCCATCGCAACGTGATCAATTAGATTGCGGGTGCTTTGACAGCCAGGTTGCTTTAAGGGTGTCTTGATGCTGAAGCCTGGTGCTACAAACTTCTTTGTTACGAGCCGCAATGATGTCAAAAAGCCTCTCTTCATTGTTACCAACCGTTGATCCAAAGAATTTTTGGCCACCTTGTGGCATTTTTACTTGGCGGGTTCCAAACACAGCGGAACTACGAGCCATTTGGTGCAGGACATACGCCCGCTTGTAACCTTGTTGAAATTCCATAAAAATTTAGAAAACAACAATATTACATTATAATACACACACATTAGCAAATATATTTTATTTTAGTAACATTAATTACCAACAACACATATGACTGCTCAGAATTTTTCGCTAATGTACTTTGGTTTAAGTTATCTACCAAGTAGAGTACCCCATATCTCAATAAGTCAATCCCGTATACTTGATATTGTCATTATCATTTCTCGTGAAGAACTGTGTTGTGCAGTAAAATATTTAGACACGCATTTATAAGTTTTGCATAAATAATTTTTGCAAACTCTTCACTTTATACTCAGACTCCCAGACTGTCGTTGCGAATATTTATGCAAATTCTTTATCTAACTACGCACCCGGACCACCGAAAGATGTCAAAGTGCCAATAACGAGAAATAAATGAATTTCTGTCAACTTGGGCCGCAACTTGAGCATACAAGCCTATCTGAAATGTAGTCTACGCATATTGTATAGAATTTACAATAAATTTCATGTCAATGCTGGTATAATCTCCAAACAAAATCTGAGCGAAAAGCGCAGCGCCAGCGAAAAATGAAGTGCGCTTCAAAACGGCGACCAAAGCGACCGCTTTCCCTAAAGTATTCACTTAGATGGTATTATGCCGCAGTGACAGGCATTGTTCGTGTAATCACAAGTTGCAACAGCCACAACGGCAGCCAACTACACAGTAGGGAGTATTTGAGGCATTATGCACTGACGCAGAACACTACTTATTTTCCATTTGGCTGTGCTCTGCCCACACACCAAAAGAAAAAGGCACAAAAAAGATGCCGCTAAGCTTAAAAAATTACATTTTAATATGGTCGAAGACGCTCGCTCAGTTGGGGGTACAGCAACAAAACTTTTGACAAAAGCAAGTAAATTTGCCGAGGTTTATAATAAGAAGGTACGGAAGTGGCGGAAATACAATAGGAAGCAACAGCAACATTTATTTAAATGGGGTAGGAAAAATAAAAAAAAAAATAAAAATATAGAAAAGAAGCTAAGTGGAAAGAAAGTACACAGTAAACCGCTCTGAAGACGGCAACTTTGACACATAGGCCAGCCGCATCGATCTTCTAAGTGAATTGAAGCAGACAAAGAGCCGATGGCAGCGCTGATAAAAAGAAGCCATAAAGTATTTAATTTAAATAATACACAGGCGTAAACAAATAAAATATACATTTTCTTTATTAAGGTTATCGGTCCCGTTTGGTCAAGCAACAAACTCTGAATATTCCTTTACGTGGCGGTGTGAGTAAATGAACTTGCGAAAAATCGCTGAACGAGACTAAAAATGGATGGCATAAGCGAAATGACGAGGGCAACAAAATTGCCAATTCATTGCTGCTAGCTCCCGTGCAATATCAATTCTTTTATAGATTACACATTTCTTCAACATTCTTTAACAGCTTTGAATATTTTTTAAATATCCTTCGACCGGAAAGAAGCCTTCATTAGCTGTTTTATACCCTAACAACATTTTGCATAGTGCAAAACTGTTTTGTTACATAACGGTTATTTGAAATTCTCAAGTGAATTGGACTAAATATCGTTGGGGTTCCGTATATACATAAATGCTCAAAATCAACAGAAAAATGAACCGATTTCTGATTGTTGATCCGTCCATTCGTTCGTCTGAATAATTTCACTGATTTCAATTGCTCCATTGACCAATGTGCTTATAAATGTTGTTTGGAAAAAAAAAATTGTGAAATCGGTTCACAACTCTCATTAGCTCCATAGTCTGATATTTTGACTTTATGTGGTGTTTATCGGTTATAGTCAGATCTAGCTTGATTCGATTTGAATAATTTCTTCGAATATTGTATTATTATCTTAGACAATAACTCATACCAAATGTTGTGAAGATATCTCTTCAAATACAAAAGTTTTCCATACATATACTAGATTACGATCGTTCAGTTTGTATGGCAGCTATGTGCTGCAGTATATAATCCGATATCGACAATTCCGCCAAGCGAGCAGTTTCTTGGGTAGAAAAGGACGTGTGTGGAATTTCAAATGTATATATCCAAAACTTAGTGACTATTTCGCTTATATACAGACAGATGGACATGGACATATAGTCATAATGAAACTGAGTATTTGAGTTCTGTATCTTATAAATTAGTTTGGTAATAAAATGTATGGCAATCGATTCAAAGCTTCGTGCAAATTACGAATATTGAATTCCAAGCCGATATCCCGAACTACTTCACATATCTTGCAAGCTTTCAAACTGCGGGAGCATATAATCCGACTGCACGAATTAAACCTTGCCTTGCTTCTGTGTCTCCCTTTATTTAGGAAACATTCTATTTTGTAATAGCTTGTCGCTACTGTTTTCCTTTAAATTTAATATTTGTGCGCTTTTTTTTTTTGTGCGATTTTTTCAATTGCAAACGCAAAGATTTCCCACGACTATTAGAAACTTTTAACTTTGAAATTTTAAACTGCTTGCTAACAGCGACGGCGATGAGCATTTATCTTCAATTTTATTGACCAATATACAGTCTACTTTAATTTCCGCTTAAATTTTAGCGTTATTCGTTTTTCTATAAGCCAGTTTGTTGTGAGTTGTTATATCTAAATTGCGATTCATATTATTAAGTAATACTGCAATCAGACAAACTTTATACCCTTAACAAATACCAAATATTATATTACTTACAATAACTTGATTTTGCTCGGTCAGTTTGTACCATGACCATGACATGACTGCTACGTGCTAAAGTGGTCTGATATTGGCAATTCATTTGTTGGAAGGTCGGTTCTTAAAGAGGAAAGAAAGTGCGTAATATTTCAAAACAGACTAACATGTCAAATCGATTCAGCTGGATGTTAAAAACTTAGTGGCTTACTTAATATACTATTTTCGCTATATAAATATACTGTGGTATAACAGAGCCCACCAAAACACCAAAAACCCAAAATTTCTTCTATTTTTATACAGAAATATTTCAGATACGACGTTAGAGTTTAAAAAAAAAACTTTTAAAAATCTATACATATGCAGGATGATCCATTTCGAGGCTCCCGACTTAAAAAAAAAAAAACACAAACATTCTATGGCATATAGTTTTTGAAGATTGTTTCTTTCAAAAGTTGCCCGCGGCTACGTCTTAGATGGTCTATCCGTTGAGTCCAATTTTCAATTAATCGTTCGAGCATTTCGACTGGAATCGAAGTAGGATAGTTCGTATAGAGTTTAGATTTTATAAATCCCAACAGGAAAAAATCTAACGATGTGATATCACACGATCTTGGTGCTCTCCTAACTGTTCTTTTAAGGGGTTGTGTACACTTGTGTGGGTTGAAAAAATCGATATTTTTTATTGAATTTCCTAAAGTGTACCTTCTTAAGATTATTTCTTCCAAATTCCATAGATATCTGAGCACTAGAACCAAAGTTACAACTGTGAAAAGCACTCTTCTCACATGTGCCACCGTGTACGAGTACGACAGCGATTATCTCAAAATGGTGTTTTTTAAAAAGTACCATTGCGGTGAGCAAGGTTTCTCAAGAACCACTATCGATCTAATTTTTTACCGGCTTTTATCTCATACTTGAAGAAAGGATTTTTTATTTGAAACAAGAGTTCTTTTTTGGGAATGAAAAAACTGAAGTTTTGGAACCACAAAAATCGATCATTTCAGTAAAACCATCACCACTTGCGTAAAAATGTTTATTTCGCCAAGTCCTTCGTTCAAGTATGGCGTTATGATATAAACTAAAGAAATCTGTTCCTTTATTTGATTGCAGATGAACTTGCACCTACTTATCATGTTCACCGCAAAGCGTGTAAGAAAAAAAGTGTATCGACACAACAGTTGTAGTGCCAATAAATGGGCACATTTTTAACTGCAAAATAATATTTAACAACTTTAAACATCTATAAAGTATCAACAGTGTTCAGATATTTAAAAAAAATCGTCTTTGCAAAAACAGAAATCGTAAATAAACCGATTTTTTCAGAAAATAAGTGTACATAACCCCTTAATAAATCCAATGATTGATGCGATGTATTGAAGTGGCGCCATTTTGTTGAAACAAAATCTCACCGAGATCACGAGCTTCACTTTCAGGCAACTAATAATCGGCGTAAAATTTGCCAAGTCGTTCCATACGTCAGTCCTGCGAACGGCGCCGAATCGACTCTCCACGGTCTTCGTGTACACTCTCAGCTACGGCTGCGATTTTTCGAAAGTGCTCTATTCAGTTTGTTCGTGGGTGCCTGAAATACGGAGATTTCCCCCTCCCCAAAAGTTAAAAGTTTATTCCATTTATTCCATGATAAGCGACACTCTGCGAACTGCAAGTACAATGTTATATAGGAAAAAAAATTCTACTTTGGATCCGCTCCTGAATATCTACGAACTTCCCTATACATATGTACGTATAATCGTATTTGTATCGGTTTATGGAATTTCCCACATTGTTGGAAACCAAGCTAATTAATCCGCAAAACGTTAATTGTAAATATCACTATAGAATGAAATCGGCACCAATAACAACGGAATCGAATTGTTTATAGATATTATCAGAACAAAATTCGACTTACAGGTTCAAAAAGAGCCCAAAAAATTATAATTTACTTTAAATGTTTTAAATTGATATTGATAATTAAATTCATTTATCTACTTTGTATGCAACGAAGCTGTTAGGCATAACAATAAGCGTATGAAGTCACGCAATATTAAAATTTACAAATGTTTAAATGGATTAAAATAAAAAACGCTTTGTACCAATGAAAAAAATGGGCGCTCTTTGTACTTGCATTACACGCCTTTATGGATGATAACTCGTCAGACGATTTTCTGTGAATGAAATTCCATATCCGTATTCACTTGAGATTATTTGACGTTTCGCATTTGATTCTTGTGTTTTGGCACACTCCTCCATTAAGCACATTCGCTTTTGCCGTTTGTTTCTTCATTTTCATCTTTTTGTTCTAGAAACAATTGTCCACGGAGCAGAATGCGTGTATTTCTTAGCATTTCACGCTCAATTAGCTTGTTTGCTTTGGAATTGTTATTCAAATTTTGGGTTCGAAAATAAATTTGATTTTTTTGGGTTTTTATAAGCTTCAGCAACAGATGACATGTGTTTTGCTTTATTTTTTGCCTTCAATTAATTTCCGACCCAAGTTCAATTTAAGGACAATTCCGGCAAATATTTAATATTTTTGTTTGAATAAATTGGTAAAAAAGGGTCCAACTTGTTTGTTCTTAATTAACTTTTAACACCTTCATTACACAATCATTTGGAATTTGGGTATACTTATCATTATGCGATATCAAATACAGGTGTTTGAATTTTAATAGGCTCTTTTGTCTGTTAATTAGCAGTTCAAGGGTATTATTAATTAATAGATTGCGGATTTCGCATTCATTCGAAGTGGAATCTTTCACCACTTGAATTCTCAATTTTCCATGAAAATTAACCATATTTCGTATAATGATAAGCAAGTTAGGTATAACCAAATTAAAGCACAAAATTTGGTATTTATGAGTACGGTTTTTAGTTTTAGTATTAGTAAAAATATTTATTTGGAAAAGAACTACAGCTGATCTCCGGAGCTCTTCTCAAAGAAGACGTATTGCGGTGACCACAATATCTCTGAAGTAATGTTTTTGACAAAATGGAGGTTTCTTAAAAAAATAATCATTTTTTTACCATAATTTCGACCATAAATTGTTTATAATAAAAGTTATTAATAGGTGAGAAAGAATCTTTGTTTATTTTCTTAAAAATTTATTTAAGGAGCTTGTGTTAAAGTTTGTGACTAATCGGTTTAGCTGTTTTCGGGTAATGTTGCTAACCGACTTCGAAAACGCATTTAAAGTCTGGAATGCACTTCCAGGCACTTCGAAACGCCTTTTCAATTTTGTGTGTAACTTTACACTGGAACAATATGGAATTTCTGTGTGTATTCTTAAATATATGTATGTACATATATTAAAAAAATAAAATAAATACTATTAAGGAAGGGCTGAGCTCTGATGCCACCGAACATTTTATATTCGTGCAACTTGCAAGAATCAAAGGCAGGGAAATATTAAAAGGTGTAAAACCAATCATAAAAAGTAAAGTCAGCCTGATGTTCGAAAATCCTGATATTAGTTATATAGGGGCAGGCCAAGTTTTCGCTCAAATTTATCTATTTAAGGCACAAAGATGCACTGAGTAAACACGCTAGCTCATTTTCATTGAGATAACTCACATATTGGCCAATATGTGCGGTGCAAAGTCACCCGGAAGTTCACAAAGTCTTTATACAAGGTGCTTTCCAAAGTAAACAGGACTTAAAAAAAAAAACGGAACAAATCTGGTTTTTTGACGAAATCAATTTATTTTATTAAAAGTTTTCTCCTTCTGCTTCAATACAGCTTTTTTCACGGTCCAAATGCATGTCGAACGAGTGTTTTAGTTCGTTGTAAATTTGTGCGGAACAAACCGTCCACACATCTTTGGTAAGCCCAAATGTTCGGTCAAAATGCGATAAATCGATGCTTTGAAGATTTCCAATTCTATTTTCATGAATTTCAATGATGAATTCACTCACAGTTTCGATGGAATTTCCGTTGATCATGGATTTTGATTGGCCCACATGTTGATCGTCAATTATGTCAACACGACCACTTTGAAACCACTCGTACACTCTGTTACAGGAAACATTTCGGTAGAAATTTGACCAATTCTAAAACAAAATTTAATGTTGGCTCTTTGTTCGAAACTCATTTTTGCACCGATAACAGAAACAGACTGACACTTAAAACGCAATAACATCACTTCATGTCAAATTCTCGCTGAACAATCGATAAATAACGGGTGATTTTTTTGAGGTTAGGATTTTCATGCATTAGTATTTGACAGATCCCGTGGGATTTCAGACATGGTGGACATGGCTGTTGGACGCAACGTTACGGTGAATGGCGATCGCTATCGTTCGATGCTAACAAACTTTTTGTTGCCAAAAATGGAAGAACTGTAAATGAAATTATCTTCAAAAAGTAAATGTCATGAACCAATCTAACGTTTCAAATAAAGAACCGATGAGATTTATGCGTTTTTTTTTAAAAAAAAGTTATCAAGCTCTTAAAAAATCACCCTATATATCAGAATCTAACGCACCAGTCGACATATAGATGGCGCTAGCAGGGGGCGCTAGATTCAAAAAGTCCTGTTTACTTTGGAACACACCTGGTATAAAAATCGTTTTTTTTTTGTCAATAATTCTAACTGTTGTCAACACATTTTATCTGGTTGAAATTGGTAGAGTAGATCCATATATTTGTGTTTTCACTCCCCTCGTCCAATTTTGGCACTATCTCCTTTGATGTCTTCTTGTGTCATCGTGGAGTAAATTTTAATTACTTTAATGACCCTGACGCATTTGCATCTGGATTTACCGCACTTTTAATTGTTTTTAACATAACCGTTGTATGGTGAGTGGGCAGAGTTATGATCCAATTTTAATAATTTTTACAATGTTTGTTAAAAATATGAGATATATGCATTACACTTTTTATGAGGCGTGGCCACAGCCAACTTTTAAAGCGTTTAAGCCCGGAGGTGTCCTCCCTCCTTCGTTGTATCAAATTATCTTATACGTTTTTGCTTAACGAAAACTTTGGGTGAGGCTATGGACGGATTCGAAACGTAACATAAAAAATTTGAAAACCTTATTCTAGTAAATTAAAATATGCAATATTGAAATATTTAAAAGCATGCTAGTAAGTATAAAAAATATTTAGTCCATGAACTTTATTAGTAGCTCTTAAGACTTTCAGCCAAAACACTTTCAAATTTCAGGGAGACTTCCTGTGTGATTTTATGACTTTATAAATTCAGTGTGGCGTAATTGATTTATTTTTTTCAGTTTTCGCAATTTTCAACGTCGTCTTGTAAAAACGACAATTTTTTATATGATATTAACTACTTTCATCCTCTCTTCATACTAGTTGTAGGGTTATTTATAACTAGTTCTAGTAGCAAAGCACGAATGCTAACAACACCACCCACTGCGTGAACGATTGCTCTCCAACTGCAAACGTGACATGAATTTTCAATTGTTTCGAATGTGGAAATGTTACTTTCATTTATATTTGTATTTGTATAACATTTTTACTTTGTTGCTGATTGCACGTTTTTTTTTCTGAGAGTTTCGTCCATTTCTTTCTATGCAATCCTGTACATGGGACAGAAAATGGTTGGGTTAAACTGCAATAAAAAATTTAAAATCAATAGGGTTGTGTGTGGAAATGAATGTGCTTCCGGTGTTTAAATGTTTGCCTTACACATATAGATTCATAAAGTCATGTTATGTTTGCTGTTGTTGGCAACATAAATGCGTGAAAGCAAAGAAATGTCTTAAGGACGTGCTAACATACAAACATGCAACAACAAAGCGGAAAAATGCGACCCATTTCATTAGTCGCCTGCGTCCCTTCCATTCATTACCGCTCAATGACCTCAAACTTTTGTGGGTGGAAATCGTAAACTTTAACGTTCGCTTTTTTACGAAGTGTTTTGCTGTTATTTTATGCTTTCAAGTGGTCATCCTTTTGTTAATGTGCAAGAAAGGTCAGATGCGTTTGGTAGCGTGAACGAGATTTGCTTGCTTGGACATTTCGTATGGCTTAGAAATCCATTAGAAGGGACGCATGATGCGATTTCTAATTAAATGGCACATTCTTTAAGCGTTTACGTCATTTCACGTTCAGTGGGCAATTAAAAAGCATTAACTGATTTTTGTGGTATTTCTTTGGCATTACGCTAGTAGATTGGAGAATTAAGGATAACTTTGAAGTTCATAAAATATCCAAATGTTTCAAGTTTTTGCGATTAAACTGTTTACTTCCACAGTACCTACAAATAAGGTTAGATTCTCAGCGCTGTATCTTCTTTATATAAAAATTAATACTTGTCTGTATGTTTTTTATTGAATCGTATGTTGTGATGATCTTTAGCAAAGTTATTGTGCATGACTGTGTGTGTGTTTTTTTTTTTTAATGTGGCAGCATTATAATTGTTTTACTCGAAAATTTCATAACATAACTTAGATTAGAACTCATCCAGTCGATATTTTTCATCGACCCAAAAGTGTAACATTAAATCCAGCCTTGAATTATCAATTTCAATGAACGATATGTCCCTTGTAGACATCAACAACGTTAATGTCCATTCAAAATCAAGTTTGCGCTATTTGCTCGTATGACCTGTGAGATATTTTACGAACAACTTACACATAAGCGATGCAAAGTTTTCAGCGTAGAGCCCTAAAGCTTTAAGATTAGTTCTAAGTGGAAAATGACAAATAACTAGATAATTGCTTTACTCTCAAAGAGGCATTTAAGTTTATTTAACTTACGCGGCTACGTCTCAGATGGTCCAGCCGTTGAGTCTAAATCTCGATGACTGGTTCAAGCATTTCGACTGGTAACTGGCGAATGACAAGCGATCTGATTCGGAGTGGGATTGTCCATATAGACTTAAGACTTTACATATCCCTATAGGAGAAAGTTTAATAGTGTGATATCACACGATCTTGGTGGCCAATGGACCGGCCAAAAACGAGAAATTATCTGCCCACCAAAGTTTTATCTCAATAAATCCATTGATTGATGCGATAAATGAGAAGTGACGGCACCCTGTTGAAGCCAAATGTCGTCGAGATCAAGAGCTTCAATTTCAGGCATCAAATAGTCGCTTATCCTATCGCGATAACAGCGCCCACAAACCACATCAAACGCTTGTTTTTTTCTGGGTAAAATGGAGTATCTCTTCAGGGTTTTCTTTCTCTTAAATACCGCAATATTGTTACCTTTTATATCCAGATTTACAGCCTAATCTCTGAACAAAATTTGGCTCGAAAACGTGGCATCTTCTTGGATCTTTTCAAGAGCCTATAGAACTTAGCGATGTCGCTTGGCAAGGTCGATTCAATTTAAGATGAAAATTGGAAAAAAATGCGCCTAGTCGTTCTATACGTCAGTCCGAGTTGGTGCGAACGGCGTCGAATCGATTCTCCACGGACTTTGTATATACTCTCAGCTAAGGCTACTTTATTTTCTTCACTGTGTGCCGAACTTATTCTATTCGATCGATAATTGCCCAAAAATGAATGCTGGGTCTCAAGATTGGTGATGGTGGTGCGAATAATACGCTCAAGTAAGCCGATTATGTTGACCGTAAGTTGAGCGAAGCGCGCGAAGCACAATCTTTAAAGAACGAGAATTTTCATAACATAATAAAATTTTAAACGTTGTTTAGGCATACATAAGTCTCTCCATGATGAAATGCCAAAGAGTACTAACAAAAATTAACATTATATTATCAACGTCTCACTCGTGATTTGTTAAAAAAAGGCTATTGAAAAAAGTACCTCTATTTGGATAACCCTTTATATACCCTGAATATTAGAGGCACTTTGATATAAATGTTTGTATTATTATCAGCGGAACGAGCTGCGTAGATTTAGCCATGTCCGTCTGTCTTTATGGTCACCAACAAAACCCTCAGTTTCTCATATGTACATATATCGATCGGAGTTGTTTTTAATGCTTTTCTCCTCAAGAAGCTGGCAAGAAAAGCTGTAAATCTTGGTACGTATAAGCTGAACGATCAAAAATAAGTCCTTTTATAGAAACCGTTTTTAATTTGGAAAACATATTCACGAAATTTTGCCACTAATTATTATCGAAAGCAACAGTACCATCTAAGAACAAATTGTTCGGATCGAACCACTAGAGAATGTAGATGTCGTATTAAACAACAACTTTCATTGCAAACTCATAGCATGTTTTGGTCGACACTTAATCACGAGATTTAGGCTATTGAGTAGAGTATCTCGCTAATCTACCAGGATTGCGTCATAAAAAATTATATTTAATTATCTCGTCACCGAGGAGATTTAAAGCTAATCTACTCAAAATCTCCCTGAGCGACTCTCATTTAGTCTCATCTCTTTGTCAGTAGACAAGTTCATCTCAATAGCATAGCCGATGTAGACACTTCAGAAGGAAAAACATGTAAACAAACAAATAAATTACAAGCAATGCATCTGAATTCACCTGACAATCGACTTCAAAATCAATAAATTCATCGGTTATTTTCATTAAATTAATTCTATTGAAAAAAAGACTTATATAACAAAACACAACATAATGGATTTTGTTAAAAAATATTAAATAAGGCGAATTTTTTAATGTCAAAAACACCTTTTTTTTAATTTCCGAAGGCAGTGAGAAGAGAAATAGATTAAATGTATTAATTACTAATCACTTCAAATATTTGTTTGGAATATGCTATAGCCTGTTCAGTGTTTAAAATTAATATTGCCGAAAAATTATGGATACATACATGGTGTTGCGCGAAATTATTATCAGTTCCGCGCTAAACACAATTGAAGGAATTAACTGCGTCCCACTAAAGATAAGGTAACAACCCATATTCGTAAATCTGCAAAATTTAAATAAAGATTTGAAAATTTGAAGTTGATTTTTACTCAATTTTTATAATATACACTGGGGTGCAAATCCAACGTAAACCTAATACAGCAAAGTTAACTGAATATAAATGCTTCAGTGCAGGTTTCAGCTGTACGTGAGCGGAGTGCACAAGTAAAATAATATGCATAAGCCAAAATATCAAAATAAATGTATTTACAGGCACAACCACACGCACACCGATATCATATACATACATACCTACTCTAGACTAACTGAAATGTGCGCCAAGGGATGTGTGTGTGTAAAAAGCTTCAACGCACTTCATTTTCGATACGTTTGCATGTGGCAATCCATAAACATATACGCATAAATAAAAGCTACGTGAAGCCTATTGGTGCTATGTTAGCGCAATCATCATGAACACAATCAGATATATCAAGCCTTGCGCTAGAGGAGGGCGCCACACAGACCTTTGATGGTAGCATACATACATACGCGCACACACAGTCGGAGTGAATTTGAATGAGAATCGGCAGTCTATTTGTACCTTTCATGCGCATATATATATTTATATGTACATATATATTTAGTATAGATTTGGTATAAATGTATTATTTTTGCCATTCCACAAGTGAAATAAAATGAAACTGAAATACTAATATTAAATTAGAGTTATCATTCGGTTGGTGAGCTGGAAAAAGGGGATATCAAATATCGACGTTTAATCCGATACATTTCGTGCATACGTGTGCTAATCGTGTGCATAAATTCGCAATACACACATACATATATAGATACGAATACATATATTTCTGGCAGAAACTACACGATTTCGTGAAAACTTTTGATGACACACATCTACGAAAGCGCTGGTTGGATGGTTGATCGTATGCATACCGCTAGTGATTTGTGTGAATATGTGTCTGTGTTTGAGTGTATGTGCGTTTAGCTTATTAAAAGTTATGTTTAGCAAGCGCAAATATTTATCTTTTTCGTACGAGTGCGAGTACGCGCATGCATGTATATTTCCAGTTTATTCTCCCGATTTCCCATTGCAGCTGGTTGATAAGTTGTTGCAAAAGTTTGTATGATTTTCTAACGCAAACTTGGTGTAATTTACCATTTTATAAGTAATTTATGCGGTAATTAACTCGATTCGAATTAAGCGGGAAATTGTGAAAGTTTGCTAATGAAGAGTGTAACCTATATTACACACCTAAATAACTCTAGCTACCGCAACGTGTATTAGTGATAATATTTAGAAAGGTGTTACATGGCGTATGAGTAACTAAAGTGCCAACATATGCTCATAAATTATTTGCATTATTTATATTAAGTAGTATAAGCTTATTTAATTTATTCTTATCACTTTTAAACCTGTATGTTGTAAGCTCTAGTTGTCATTAGCAATCACATATAAGCTACATAAAAGGAATGTAGCCCGAGAACATCGAAATATAGACTAACGGTTTTTTATCGATTAGGTTCAAAACCTATAATGCAACGTCAAACGTCGATATGTACGATTCGTATTCGCCTCTTTTGCAATAACTCCCAAGTCGGACTTGCCAAGGCCGAGCGGTCAAGCTTAACCGTTCGGCTCTTCAGTCACGTATTTTCGCCATAAGTCCGGTAATCTATCTGCTTTCGCCACGCTGCCACTCTTTTCTGTTTATCTTTTGCATAGCTATAGCTATTTACACTCTCACTCTGTGCCAGACCACCTTCGATTGAATCATGTAAGGCACTTTACGAGGGTTGTCCGATAAATAACCGACCTAACCATGATGCACGCGACTTTTTCAAAATTTTTTTTTTTCTACATAGTCTCCTTGTAACTCCACACACTTCTCCCAGCGATGCTCCCATCTCTGCAACCCTTCCGTATAGTACTTGGCGTCTTTGTCTGCAAAATACGAGTTCACGAAAGAGATTGCCTCCTCATTTGACGAAAATCTCTGGCCGCCGAGCGCAGTTTTAAGTTGAGGAAACAAAAAAAAGTCGCTTGGTGCTAGATCCAGTGAATAAGGTGGATGGTCAAGCAGTTCGAACCGCAATTGGTGGATTTTCGCCATGGCGACTGTTGAGGTGTGAGATGGTGCGTTGTCTTGGTGGAACAAAACTTTCTTTTTTTGCAAATGTGGCCGATTTTTCGAAATTTCTTCCTTTAGCTTGTCCAATAATGATGCGTAGTATGCTCCTGTTATAGTTTTTCCTTTTTCAAGATAGTCGATAAAAATAATTCCATGGCTGTCCCAAAAAACACTCGCCATCACTTTCCCAGCCGAATACACAGCTTTAGGTTTTTGGGGGCTGGTTCCCCCTTTTCAATCCACTGTTTAGATTGGATTTTTGTTTCGGGCGTATAATGATGAATCCAAGTTTCGTCTACAGTTATCAATCGGCGCCAAAACTCGGTCTTATTGCCTCTAAACTGAGCCAACAGAGCGCTGGAAATGTTCATGCGAGCACGTTTGTGGTCTAGCGTAAGCAAACGCGGCACCCAACGCGCGGACAGCTTCCTTATGCCCAAATGTTGGTTTAATATGTGACAAACAGTTTCTTTTGACATCTTCATAATCTCAGCTATTTCCCTAACTTTAATCCGGCGGTCGGCTAGTACCAATTGATGAACTTTAGCGATGTTATCGTTAGTGGTTACAGTTTTTGGACGCCCGGGACGTTCATCATCTTCCAAGCTCCTGCGACCACGTTTAAACACTCACAAAAACGACTATCAACAGATAATTTCGCAAGATAAATTTCTGAAATTTTGGCGAGTAGCTATTATAATATGCACAATTTGAAGTAGAAACCTTTTTTTCAGATGTGCCGCTAGCTTCACGTTGAGGTCGGTTATTTATCGGCCAGCCCTCGTATTCTCTGGCATCACTTGATCGTTCATCAAGTCCTCTACCTCAAATTCTTCGTTTTCATATTATACTTTGTGCAGGAAAAGAAGATATGCAAAGCGTTTTCTGCGCTGCTGCAAAAGGAGTAATTTGTTCCGGCAACGTGTCCATATTTGTAGTGGTATTCTCTGTAACAACTTTGTCCTGTTGAAAACTGTGTTAGATAAAAATCAGTTTCTCCATGTTCCGTTCTAACCGCGCTTGTACACTTTTAATAAGTCTGTGCGTCCATCTCCCCGTTATTGTTTCATCCATCGTTTCTGTCATTCCTTTAGGCTCCTTTGTCTTTCCTGCTTCCTCTCTTCTTTCGTTAAGCGAATGCCAGTGCTCTTTGTTTTATTGAATACTTGCTTAATTTCCATGCCCATTATGTCTGGTGGCATGAGACCTGCTATGAATCCAGCCGCCTGATGTGACACACTTCGGTAGACCTACAAATCTGATTGGATTTAGTCAGATTATTCACTTCGACTTTTCTGAGTAAGCGCCTTCTCCCATATATATGCAACGTAAATAAGTATGGACTGACTTACTTGGGCCAAAAGGGATCGACTACTCTGGCTTAGTCCACCAATGTTAGTCATTATCCTTTTTAGCCCCGCCGTCACCCTTGACACCCTTTGTCTAATTTAGCCTCGAGTCTATCATCACTTCTAGATATTTCAGTGACTCCTGTGTCGTAATGGTACATCCAACAATATTGAATTTGGCGACCTCTAGTTTATTCCGGCTTGTAATTAATATTACTTCCGTCTTTTGGCCAGCTAGTTGAAGCTTTGTCGTCAAAAGTCATTTTCTAATTTTTTTCGTATCCAATTATTTGTACCTCCTTGGGTTATAGGACGTTCCACAAAAGTGGGCCCAGGATTAACTCTCGTGGAACTCCGACTGGTGTTTGGTAATGACCTTCAGAATAAATAGCAGTGGTTTTTTTAGTTGAAATGGTCTTATTATATGGGGCCAATAGGTCGAGTTAAAGGCATTCTTAGTGTTAAATGTGACTACCGCACAGTACTCTTTGGAGCCATACATCCTTCTAATTCCTTCTATTGCTTTACTTGCAGTAAGTTTCCTGTTGACCGGTGTCTGCGGAGTCCATATTGGTTATCGGTCAGCCCTGGCAGCTCTTTTTCGAGATGTTTCTCTAAGCTTGCGCATATTATTCGCTCCAGTATTTTTCCTGCTATGTACAGCATGAACAGTGGTCGGTACGTGTTTGGTTCTTCAGGCACTTAACAGATTCTGTAGCGCCACGTTTGTGCTTGCTTGCACATACTTCCATTGGGCTCTGGACTGACATCTGTACTAGCCACTAGCTACCACTGGTGGCTGTTCAAGCTTAAAATTGGGTATTACCGCTTTTGAGCAATCAATGATCTTATTGTTATTGGTTGGCGGTTTCCACTATATCCTGTTTGAGCAGGTAGGCAGCACAAGTTTCTACACATTCCTTGCTTTAGCTAGATAACCGATATTTAGCATACACCACTTACAAGCAGCATCAATTTTGGTATCTCCTTTACAGCCATACTTTGAAATCAGCTCCAGAGTTAATGTCAACTCTTGCACCTAAACCAAGCTTTGATCATGTCATTGTGTTGAATGCCATCGCGCTCGTTACGAACACTGCCTCAAGAAACAACTACTAGTTTTCTTCAGTTTTTTCCAGGAGAATTAGTTCCAGGATTTAGTTCACAACCTGATCCACGATTGTAAGGAAAAGAAGGTTCGCTTGCGCAGAGACTGGGCCACTAGATGGAAATCGGCCAGGCTGATTCTCAGCACGGTGACACTTTTATCCAACCTATTTTGTACTTGCAACCATGGTAAGACTTCTTAATTCAAGACTGTCTTATCGAGAAGCGTCGAACACCCAACTACAAAGTGACACCTTAGGCAAATAACTCCCATCAGAAACCAGGGTGATCTGTTAGCAGCCCATTTCTGCCATCGCCTGCCAGCTGTAATAATATTTGATGAAATTCAACAACTAAAACCACAAGCTTTAAACCACTAACAGTTCCAATTGAGCACATTTAATGCTAAATCTCTCAACTCACGCATTTAATTTTTGTTTTAAATAAATCAAATCTACTGAACACTCTTCTGTTTAAAAGCTATTACGCAAAACAGCCAGCAATAAAAATAATGCAAAAACTTTAACCTTCAAATTGTGAATCTATGAAAAAAGACGAGCGAGCAAAAGTTTTCTTGGATTCATAAATAAAGGCGAACGAGCAAACAAACCGCGATCCCTCAGCGCCTTCCAAGCAAATTCGGCACGCAAACGCCAATATGCAATGCATACATATTTGCACAGATATACATATTTACATATGTATGTACATGATGTACGGCATACCCGTACATAAGTAGTTACTCACGCTTGCACATAAATAAATAATGCAAACAACGTCGAAAACTTTATTAATTTGGAGATTACGAAATGAAGATTTGCATTCCTGCGGCTATACCAAATAAAATTCTTTCTAAATGAAGCGGCTGCCACATTCCTATACTTCACTACACCGCCTCCCCAGCCCTAACGTGTCACTGCTAACAGACTAGAACGGAGCGCCAAAACGCCTGCCTCACGCCCGGCAGACAGCGTGCGGAGAGACGCACAAAACTATAATAAAAACTTGGCACTTTAATTTAGTTTTCATGCAACTGCAAGGATACAACTAAGCCAAAGGAGTGAAAGAAAATGCGAAATGCGAAATAGGGCATGCAAATCCAGACAACAAACACGCCAACAAACAAACAAACAGACAGACAGAAGCGAAATTAGTGACGAGCGCACAGCAGCGAACTTATCCAGCTAACTGCATCTGAAATGCGCGCAAACGCAGAAGAAATAACCTGCAACAGCTTGTTAAAAGCAAAAACAAAACTTACAGATTTATTTTTCTAAATATTGTTAGAAAAATTGGAAAAAATTAAGTGCTCGGCGCTGCCAAAGAGCGCTGCATTAAGCAGAATTGTAAGACATCTGCGCAAGGGTCTGAGCTTCTTCCGAAAATAGAGAAAATTGGCTACTGAAATAGCTTTTTATACACGTCAATGGCACTGGTGCATTAAAGTGATACGCCAGCAGTAGAAGCAGGTAGCGGATTTTCCTCTAAAAGTTCGCTAGCAAAAAGCGAAATAAAAAATCTGTTCATATCACTTTGGATAAGCGACGTGCAGATTGCACTTATTTTGTGTTGATGTGCACACCTTAAAATTTAATGAGTATATATTAAACAAATTTAGAGAAACAGCTCTGCAGACTTATCTTCAAAAAGATTAAATTAGATAAATTACACGAATATGAACCAGATTTCCTAAAAGGGATGATATATTGGGTAGTCGAAAAAGTATTTTCGTATTTTCAATAGATGTCATCGCAGTCGCCAGTTGTACCACATTGTGTCATTTTATACCATATAGTGTTGGAAAAAAAAATTAAATTCCAGCAAGTCGAAAAAAAGTTACAGCTATTCAAAATAGCGGAAAAATAGCAAAAAGTGGTCAACCAATATGTCACATATTTCTTTATTTATTTATTAATATAAATATAAAAACAAGTTGAAGTTTAGTTAGAAATACAAAAAGACTTTTTCGACTACTCACTTAGATATTAAAGTGTCTTTTCGACCATTTTCATGTCATGTGGGTCATGATCACCCACCTGTGCTCGATTCCAAGAATTGGGATTGTCTTAATCCACAACCTGGAGTATTTTTAGAAAATATTTGAGTATAAAATTGGTCTTACTCAAGAACTGAAGCCATCGGACCACCGTGAACTTAGTGGATTTGATGATTTTGACTTGGAAATACTTGAAAACGATAATGATTTTTTTAAGAAAGATGAGATTCGCTTTCACCTGAGTGGTGCGATTCTTATGCGAAGAAAATCCACAAATTATTCATGAACAACTATTACATTCACCTAAATTGACAGTTTGGTGTGGTCAGCGGTCCGTACTTCTTTCGAAATGTAGCTGGTGACATCGTTATTGTCAATGGAGTTTGTTATGAATCAATGATCGTCAATTTTTATAATCGTAATTGGAGAAGAAGTTAATCTTGTCAACATATGGTTCCAAAAAGACGAGGCAACGTGCCACACAGAATATGCAACAACCGAATTATCGCGAGAGGAGTTTGCAGATTCGATTATTTCCATAAATTGTGACATTGAATAGCCTCCAAGAAGTTGTGATTTAATACCATTAGACTGCTTCTTGAGAGGTTGTTTGAGTCATTGGTCGTTAGCAATAAACCAGATTCACTTCATATTTTAGAAGTCAATTTTAAATATGCTATTCATGACTCATGGTACCACTTGATTTAATGGAAAATTTACTCGAAAATTAGATGCATCGAATTCGTGTTTGCAGACGAAGTAGTGGCGCCCATTTGAATGGTGTTATATTCAGAGCTTAATTGTATTGAGTGTACTTTAGAATCATATCCGTAAATCCAAGTCTCGTCTCCAGTAATGATGCATTTCAAATGCTAGTAAGAAAGCAAAGTTTCACAATCAGCAACTCCACCCTGTATAATTCAAATTATGTAGTAAGAAGCACATCAGTGTAATTACAATGCGTTGACGGATTAAACGGATATATTCGTTCTTACTTTTCAAAGTACTCAAGAAATTGTCCAACATACACCAAATGCGCAGAACATACATAAATGCAATATGAGACAACCCCCAGCAATGGGTTTCTCCTAATTGCCATTTAACTGGAAACTATTTTATAAACTATCTACATTTAAACAAATTGATGTGTTATATTTACATGAGAAAAAGTAAGAAAAAAACTTTAGTTTCTGTTATACCGAGTACCTTTCACAAATAAAAAGGTTCCTGTACAAGAACTTCTTTTAATCGTTCGCTTAGTGGTGGCAGCTATCTGATTTCTTCAAATGTTAAGACGTTGTCTTACACAATAATCTTTGTCAAATATCGTGAAGATATCTCGTCAAATAGAAAAGAGTTCCATACCATGCCATGATTTTTGATCACTTCGTTTGTGTGGCAGCCATATGCTACAGTAGTCCATGTTGTCCGTTGTCGGTTCCAACAAATAATAAAAGTCTTGTGGCGAAAAGGTTGTTTCCAAAATTTTAAAACGAAATCTCAAAACAAATTAACGTATGTATATAAAGACCAAGGGATATATATAAATATATTTCTCATCGTTTTAAACTTCGTTTGGAGCATAGAGCCGAAAATTGCGACTATTACCGGAATTCTGTACTATTATACAGTCACAAGTCTCTAAATTTGAAATTTGTGTGACTTAAAACGATTTTGAAATTCAGTACGTAACAGTCACAGTGATATCTACAAGTAGTTGATCTCTGTAAATGTATTATTAGTATATTCAATATGGCAAACAAGAGTTCTTTTTAGTTTTGTGACCTGCTAACTATCAGGTGAAAATTTTGAGACAATATTTTGTGATTAAAGTCCAATATCGGTATTCTGCTTGTCACGATTGTCTCATGTTTCCAATTGTCACAACCGTAATTTAGGATTTGTCACCGGTGTAAGAAGCCATGGCTCCAATGTATATCCCGAATCACCCAAAAGCCATTTAAAAGCTCCATCAGAGTGTTCTTTTATAAGCTTTATCCATGGTGGCGAAGTAATTAATTAATTACGATTGTTGCAATTAGAGACATGAGACAATCGTGACAAACCGAATACCGATATAAGGAATGTGTTGTGAATAGTAACTTGTCACAAATTGAGACATTATTTAAAAATGTCTCAAATAGTGACTAGAGACTGCTTACAGAATTGCACTATATAGTGAGTAAGCCTGTAATTTTTCACTGAGCTAAATGAGTGCAACTTCTTATAATAGTGGTTCCTGATGGATTTCAATACTATTATCATGATTTGTGGAAAGATGAGATATATTCAAATGGTCACCACAACCGAAAAGTTGTATTCATGCAGTGGGGTGCCAACACATTTTATGGAACGATTGACTTGATTTTTATAGATCAGAAGATAAACAGCGATCGCTTCAAAACATATATCCAAAAGTAAGTGATCTCTTTGGACCAATTCCTTGGATTTTTCAACAAGACAATGCTCCTATTCGTGAATATCATGACCTGGCCACCATATTCTCCAGATCTGAACGTAATTGAAAATGCTCGGGGCTGGCTTACCCGGAAGGTACACGAAGGAGGAAAGCAATATGAAGATAAGGAAATACTAACTGCAGTTATTAAACGTGCTTGGAGCGAGATTTCCTTGACCTACATAGATTCCCTGTATTCCCTGAAAATATTAATAACAAAGGAAGCAGCATTCTTTACAGAAATATTTTTTTTTTATTTCTAATAAATCAAATATTAACACAAAATAAAAATTTAAATAAAAAACTACTCTTCTAATAAATAATTTAAAAGCCTAAGTGCGTGTATTCCAATGACCAAGAAAAAGAGATCTTCTTTTGAGTGGCCTTAAGAGAATGTTTGAAAAACACAATTTTGTTATATTTGAAAAATCATTTGAATATGATATTTTTTATTATCAAATTTTTTTCAATAATCATTCAAATAATAAATACTAGAACAATTTTAATGCAAGAAACGTGCGTCTAACCCAAGGACCAACAACAGTATATGTTGTCATACGGTCATATGTCTATGGTACCTCCCCTCATATGATATCAGAGTAGGTAGTATCTACATATATCTCCAAATCCATATTTTTTCCTGCACCCATATATACCGAGTGCTGAGCATCCAATTAAGCTGTTTTTCGCCAAAGATGAACTAATGCACATAAGACTTCTATACATACATATAAAAGTTATATGTACATCACAATCCTATTGGTATTCATCCATGCCAAAGATAATTGCCTGATATGCAATATTAGACATTACTTCTCTAAAAGTTTGAAAATAGGCAGAAATGAACCACGATCACACCTTATTGAACGCCATTTTAGATCCCATCTTAACAATTTATGGACGATATATAGTAAAATTAAGTAAAATACCGAATATGTCTACAAAATTAAACGGGAGTATCATACTACTATAACATTATTTGACTTAATGCTTCCTGAGTGACCATATAGCCATTATAATTATTACTTTCTTTTACTTTATTTTATATATTGTGATACAAACAGCAACAAAATTTAACAACGTATTGTCTTTAACATCCAAACATGGCACATTGTGACATTGCTAGATTATGAATGCGCACGAGAATATCATAAGAGTTTGTCAACTTATAGGGGTAAAAGAGAATCTGTAACATTTGCAACAAAGAAAAATATGCACAAACAAATACAAGTTAGACATTTACCCTTTTTTACACCTGCATATGTGGATCCGGCACGCCGCGCTCGGTTTTATGCCGCCTAGTACAAACTCCATCCACAGTCACAATGACCCTATTCGATAAAGCTTTCACTCATAGTTCTAACGCCGCTCGTATATGGCAAGCAACTGGCTACGTGCATCTAAACATTAACCCAAATCGCAGTTGGATAACGTGCTCACTTGAATTTTCCATTTTCTACAGTTATTTTACGCGCTTCTACTTTCCGCCCGCATATACTGTGTCGCCATCGTCGCCGTGGTCGTAAAAACATATCTGCATAAAAATTGCACTTTTATCCTTGAAAATCCCAAGCATAAACTTTTTCGCGCCGGTTTTTCAACTCACGTTTTGCAAATTTTTTTTCATTCAATGTAGTACAAAGTGGCATTTGAAGAGGGCGCAAATGCGCAAAGGTAAAGGCTTTACTGCAACTGAGCGAGAGACACAAAAACAAGAATAGTTAAAACTAAGTTAACGCTTTTGCACTGCATTTGCTAGTGTGGCTTACGATTTTATATAATTTAATGCCTTTGACAGGCGCACCTTTGCTGCGGTAGTAATATACAAGTCGAAGTGAACTAGATTTGTCCAGCAAAAACATGGGAGAGCATTTCATTAAAGAAAAGGGAGTTTTTTAGCCGCGACAAGATAAATTAATCAATATTGTTATAGCTGTTTTTCAGTATTTATCAATCTTTTATCATTTGGAGCACTAAAGCAGAGTTTCAGCCAAGCAAATAAGGGAAAAGTGGAAGGAAAACGCAGGAAATTCGAATGGAACCACACATTTCATGTTATTCCAAATCAAGCAATACATGTACATTATAAGAAATTCTATTCCAACGGCACTTCTGTTAGAAGCCTACTACTAGTACTACAAAATTCTAATTCAATGTATTCAGTTGCCTTATCTAATAGAACTGATGAAGACCGGAACAATGATCAAATCCAAATTGAAAACAGTCCTCCTGGGCAAACCGTCAACGCCAAGTTTTACTCAAACGTAGGGTCAATCGGATCCGACAAGAAATCGCAGTCGATTGAAAGTTGCACCACGACAACGCCTCGGCTTACACCGCCTTTCTTGTGAACAGCTACCTAACCAAGGCTGACATCCCAACGCTTTCGCAGCCGCCCTACAGCCCAGATGTGGCCACCAAACTTTTTCCTTGCCTGAAAAGGACAATGAAAAGCAACCATTTTGAGACGACAGATCGGATCAAAGCAACGTGCACCTAAACGCTTTTAATTTGCTATTATGTTCAATAATTTAGCCTTATTATAAAGATCAGGTCTATGAAAGAATATGAATAACATAGTACACCGCAAGCGTTTTTGAAGGCAAAGGAATATTTACCGACCCTGTAGGAAAATTTTGAGGTCCAAAGGTCGGGCAGTCGAGTTAGTTGACACTTTTTTTATTATTAAACTTTACTATTTATTTATTGAATCTACTCTACTTAAGATCCTAACAAACAGATTGCGAATCTTAAATTACTCACATGGATGATTATTTTTCTAACTGGCCCTAAAATGTATTACGTGTGAGCTGGTAAGTCGCTTCTACTTAATCTTGAGCTCTTGTTCACACGTAATAACGATCTTGCTAGTTGGATGAACCAAAAGATTCAATGCATATTTCGCGCTTCCTTGCTCTATTTCAGCTCGTACGTCTGGAATTATTAAGTCGCGTTGGATGTTCTCATTTCGGATATATCACGGTGCTCCGGGGATTGTACGAAGAATTTTTGATTGCGCACGACGAAGAATTTAGATGTTGCTGCTACTCACGTTGCCCCACAGCTCCCATCCATAGGTCCAAACTTATTTAAAATTGTGTTATATGTAATGATTTTATACTCCAGTCTCTAGAGCTAATAAGCCAGTGCCAGAACCCGTCTTTAACTTAAGATTAGTTCTTTTAGCCTCTATATGGTTTCGCAAAGTAAGTCGACTATCCAGGTGGACCCCTAGGTAAGTGGCATGATGGCTTTGTGATATTTGTACGTTGTTCAGTGTCGAAGGCGAACAACAGCTCTTGTTTAGGATAAATGAAACGTGCTTACATTTTTGTTCGTAAGCTTGGAGCGGCTGATTATTACAGTGTCATCAGAAAAAGTAGACATTGTTATGCAGTCGTTTATTGGGATATCTGAAGTGTATAAAACGTATAATACTGGGCCAAGAACACTGCCTTTTGGTACAGCAGCTTCAATCGTTTGAGATCCAGATGTAGTGATGTTACATCGAACTACAAAATTTCGATCATAAAGGTAGAACTTAAACAGTTCGTAGGTGTTTTGCGGGAGCAGCGTTTTTATTTTATACATAAGACCATCTAACCATACTCGATCAAAATTTTGCGCGACATCAAGAAATATTGCAGAGCAATATTCCCGTTTTTCAAAAGCTGTTCGGATTTCAGATGTGATCCTATGTACTTGCTCGATCGTTCCGTTCTTTTTCTTGAAGCCTGATTGGTGAGATGGTGTTATGTTGTGGGTTTGAAGATGTGGCTTAATGCGGAGCATAAAAAGTCTTTCAAATAATATCGACATGCACGATAGCAAGCTGATGGGCCTAGAGGAATATGGCTGCGTTTTGTCCTTTCCAGGCTTAAGTATGTATCATCACAATAGTTGACTTTTTCCATTGTTGAGGAATGTGAGCTTATTTTGTGATTGCATTGAAAAACATAAAGATGCAGATTATAGCACAGTTTGGTAGCTCAATAACCATTTTTGGAGTAATTAAGTCGTGCCCAGGAGCTTTCCTTGGTTTAAATTTTTCTATAATTATTTTTGATATCTCTTCAGGTACGAATTTCACTGGCTCAGATTGCACCAAATAGGGTACGGCTGGCAGTCATTAGTTTCTGGGTTTGGCTGGAAGACATTTTTTAATAAGTACCGAAGACTACGGATTTTTCTGCACCACTCCGAGCCCATTTGCCATTATTGTCACGTATTGGCATTTCACACTCCATTGGCGCACTTAGAGTTTGATATTCTTTCCACAACGGGTGCTTTGTATTAGTCCGTGACAGATTTTCAATATACGGGTTCTGCGCACGCTGTTCCTCACTTCTGAGCGCTCTCGTCAGTGCATGTGTGGCCGCTTTCAACAGTTGTTTTGAGGCTGGTGATCTATGAACCTGCCACTCCCTTCGTAGGCGTCGTTTTTGTAATACGAGTATTTCAATTTCCCTATTAGTTAAGCTATGCTTTTTGTTTTGCATGTAACCTTTTTGAGGAGTTGAAATTTTGGCGGCTGTTATAATGGTTGATTCGAATGCTGCGATGGTGTTATCAATATCGACCGATGTATCTAAATTTGGTTCGAATTCGATGTGTGTGCTGATGTATTGTTTATATTTTAACCAGTTTGTAGCTTTTGACTTGAGCATATAGGGTAACTCTTTATAGTGTGGCTAATGCCGCAAAGTGAAGAGAACTGGTAAGTGGGCTGATGAGAGTTCTGCTCTGATTTCTGCACTAATAAGGCTTTGATCAATTTTCCTAGTTACTGCGAGGTCAATTAAATCTTGCAGCTTTTTTGGGTCTGCCGGCCAATATGTAGGCTTTCCAGGAGACACGTAGTCTAGTTTGTTTCTTTTACATATAAGGGAGATATATAATGTTTCGGATGTTTCGCATTAAAATCACCTGCAGCAAGAAAGCACTCTCCCAGCGAGCTGAAGAAATTTATAAATTGCTTTTCTGTTATTGTGAAGCGTGGGGGACAATATACGGCGGACACAGCAATGTCACCTTGCTTTGTCTGCACGCAAATTTATGTTGCTTGCAGATAATTCTCAACAGTTCCAGTTAAATAATGGTATTTAATGCGACTCTTGATTAAGATACCAGTTCCACCATGCGCCTTTCCAACTGGATGATTCGTATAATAGAAGGTATATCCCGATACATTAAAGTTGTATTTGTTAGTTAGGTGAGTTTCTGCGAGAAGCATTATATCAATTTCCTTGTCGTTAAGAAATTTTGACAGCTCTAGTTTATGGCGAGGTATACCATTTTCATTCCATAAAACAATTGTAAGTGAGCTCATTATTTTGAACTTTGGTTGGCAAGCAGTTGGAGCAGTGTGTTTTGATTTCATGTGAGCTCTTGCATTGTGTTCTGCATGGACGTAATAAAGTTCATCATGATCTGTTGCATACACGCTATCATTGCTTCGATATTCGATTGACTACCGGATTGAACGTGGGGCTGCTGTTCTTGCGGTTCAATAAGACTCGCTGTTACTGTAGTTGTGGGTTTTTCAAGATCATTTAGGACTTTGCAAACGATACACCTTTGACGGTTCTTGGTGGAGCTATCAGCGAATTCAGATTGAAGGATACAACGTTCGGTACATTTTGACTGCGTTCGGAGACTACACGTTGGTTGATTCGATTTTTTAGCTACTTATAGACTGGACAAGCTTCGTAGTTTGCTGTGTGGTTTCAATCGCAGTTTCCACACTTTTTTGCATTTCGGTCTTTTTTGTTTGACGTGCAAATGGCAGAGTCATGCAACTCTCCACAAGCTACACACACTGCGCGAAATGTGCAGTTAGACCTGGTGTGACCAAACTCTTAGCAATTGGTGGAGGGGTACTCCTTATTAAATTAAAACAATTTTAATATTTTGGTTACTGCAAACAGACTTAAACAACCTAGTTTCTTGGTGTGATAGAAACGACATGCCATTGAACCTTAAAAAATGTAAAACGATGTGTTTTTTCACGTAGATCTGTAGACCCTACTTCATACGCAATACAAAACTTTAGGTTGGAGCAAGTTTGCAGTTTTGTTGATCTGGGAGTAACTATGGACCCCAAACTAAATTTTAATCTTCACGCATCTTCCACGGTTTTTAAAGCTTAAAGCGCTCTTAGTTTTTTAAACGTTGGTCTAAAGAACTTAGAGATCCGTTTACACAAAAATTTTTTCTACATCTCTGGTGAGGCCTATATTAGAGTATGCATCTGTGGTTTGGAACCCTAGTTACCTAGTCCATTCGGATAAGTTAGAGTCCGTTCAAAAACAATGTTTACTTTCTGCCTTAAATCATTTGCATTGGGATCCCAGTTTAAATCTTCCCTCTTACGCTAACCGTTTAAAACTTATAAATCTCCCGACATTCGCTAGTCGTAGGGAGATGCTTGGTATAATATTTCTTATAAAACTCATGAACGGGGAAGTCTGTAGCCCATATCTCTTATCTGATATTAATTTTAACGTTCCCGCTTGCTCTACCAGGCAGTTTAGACCCATAATTTTAAAATTTTCTCGAACAAATTTTGAGTTAAACGAACCATTCCGCCATATATGGCATGATTTCAATTCCCATTCCAGCACATTTGATCTAACAGACTCACTCTTTACCATTAAAAAAATTATTTTATCTACTCTTAACAAGTAACATTTAAAAATTATAAACTTTAATTTAATTCTTAATTTTGGCTGTTGAAATTTTTATTTCTGTAGCTGAGCAGCTTAAGATCGCAACGGATAGCCGAAAGGCGAACATACATATATGTAAAGTAGCCAACACTTTGCCTCTATGTGAAAACATGTTCTCATAAAATATATGATGGGAAAGACGAAAATTTCATTTTCTCCACATAATATCATCTAACAGCCTTTCCATTTTACATAATTAAAAATGAATTGCCTTTAAGCGTTCGTTTGAGTGCTACGTAATCCTTCCACAGGAATACTATTAGCTGACTTTCGATCACCTACACTCCTCTTGTAAAGCTGCGACAACTAAAGAACAGCACTGCCTGTTTGACTCATAAGTATTTGTTCCGAGAAATTTTCATTTTTAATTAGTTAATGCTGTCGAATTGTTGTTACCGACTTGTTCGGGGGGCGCAAATTACCGCCATTGAGGGCGGTGCTGAAACGCGGGAAGCCTTGGAGCTACGATTGTTGACAGCAAACACAGCGCAATTATTGCTCTTGATATACCTGCGTGTGCATAAGTGTGCCTTTGCACATGTGCCACATATTGTCAGTGGTAGGCAGAGTAAAGAGGCTTGTTGCAAGCTAAATGCAACGAAGTGAATCCAAGCACACCTCATTTAAGTCACTTCAATCAATTTGCATTAATTAAAGTGTCGCCTCGACGGCAATAGCGATGAACAGACGCAAAGGCGCTCTGATGTGAAATGCAATCCAATAGAGTAAAATGCCAAGTCAAGTCATCGAATGAACTATAAAAGGTCAATAGGCCAAACGACGTTTAAATACATATAACACTCATGTTCTGTTCATGTGTGCATATTATATACCACACATACATACATAAATATAAATTACATGCTTATTTGCAATCAAAGCACGCCGATATGCAATTTGTACAATGTGTCGTCCCGACGCCAGTAAGCCACTCTCCAGGCAATTAGAATATAATACTCGCCTGCATAAATTACAGAATCGTCGGGCTATATTGCACAATACTGGAGCACTCTATAAAATGCTTTGCTTTGGTGTAATAGCGGCACAATTTATACCGTTATCTAAGCAAGTTCTTTTTTGCACGATATTTGCTCGTGTTTCAGCGATCGCATTTACCACAAGCTATGCAATAAACTGAGGATTCACGTCGGGAAAAGTGATCTATTTGAAGTGTGTTAGATATCATAATGTTTATGTAAATAAGAAAACATCGTTTCAAATATTTGTTATTCTAAGGGCTTTACAAATAAATACAACAATAAATACTAATTAGAGTAAAGATACCGGAGCAGAGTCCAGAGATTCCCTCCGGTACTAGATGGCTGTTTCAATGTTACTTCAATGTTATTAAGAGTTGGTTTATAAGAACCTGTCTTCTAGCATTGCAATGTTAATGGGACCATATAAAATACGAGGTTTGACAATTAAGTAATGAGACTGACTATTGCCGCGCTTGTGGTACACTTGTGACCTTGAACCTTTCTCTTTTTCCGGCATCCCTCCCCTCTCCATTGATATATGTATCATCGCTCTAGCTTTTAGTTCGCCTGCTGCGTCAGGTTGAGTAGACGTATGTTTATAGTGCTCGGCACGAAAATGGAAAAACGAAATCAAGAGCAACGCGTCGCGATAAAATTTTGCGCCAGATTGGGCGAAACAGCTTCGGAAACGTACGCTAAAATTGTAAGAGTGTATGGTGATAGTGCTCTTAGTCGTGGAAACCAAACGCCAAAGACAATGGTTGTCTCCGCGCGCCCCCCGCCCGAAAAAAGTTCGCATGAGCAAGTCGAAGGTGAAAACGATGATTATTGCCTTTTTTGACAGCCGTGGAATCGTCCACAAAGAATTCGTTCCACCAGGGAAAACTGTGAATCAAGTCTACTATTCCCAAGTACTCGAAAGATTGCAAAAAGGAGTCAACAGGGTGCGCCTAGACATCGCTCGTAACTGGATCCTTCATCACGACAACGCACCGTGCCACACCGCCCTCAGAGTGTCCCAGTATTTGGACTCTAAAGGGATCGCCGTGTTGCAACAGCCGCCTTATTCACCCGACATATCACCCTGTGACTTTTTTGTTTCCTAAAACAAAATCGGTGGTCAAAGGAACCCATTTTAAGTCGATTACGGACATCCAGGCGGCCGTGACGAGGGTACTCGCAGACATGCCAGTCGAAGCGTTCCAGAAATATTACGAAGCATGGAAAACGCGCTGGAATCGCTGCATAGCTGCCCAAGAGGACTACTTTGAAGGGGATGGCAGAGTTGTAGAATAATTTTCAAATATACGTTTTTTATGGAATCAGTCTCATTACTTAATTGTCATACCTCGTATATGAAGACATTAAATTTGAAGCGATCTCTGATCATTGTGGAGTACTTTTAAAGGACCCACTCAACATTTTCTTAGAGTATTACGAGGGCTGCTATATATATTTCTGGCCTAATAATGAAAATTGGAATATTTATCAACGGAAATGGTCTTATTGTTTTTCAAAATATTCTCCATCAAGATTTACACACTTTTGCATGCTCTCAAACCAATTTTCGAAGCACTTTTTCCACTCCGATTGAGACACCTCCAAAACATGGTTTTTGAATGCTTCAACAGCATCTTCTGGCGACGAAAATCGTTGACCACGCATTGTTTTCTTGATGTGTGGGAATAAAAAGAAGTCATTGGGTGCCAAGTCAGGGCTGTATGGCGGATGACCCATCAATTCGACGTTTTGTCCGGTCAAAAAGGCACTGGTTTGAGCCGATGTGTGAGAGTTCGCATTGTCATGGTGCACAATGGTTCGTTTTCTCTTGTTCGTTTTTCGAATTTCTCCGAAGACTTTAGGCAAACAAATGGTGGTGTACCACTCAGAATTGACCGCCCTACGTTGCTCATGCGGAATAGTCGCCACATGACCAGTTATGCCGAAGAAACATGCGACCATTTGCTTCGAAGTGCTTCTTCCACGAACAACTTTCGTTGGATTTGGCTCGACTTGGAAGACCCACACGGTCGATTGCTGTTTTGTTTCGGGCTCATACGCATAGATCCATGATTCTTCACCTATGGCGATCTTATAAACGTCTTTTGAAGCACCGCGATCGTATTTTTTCAGCATTTCTTTACACCAATCCACACGAGCCTTTTTTTGAGCGATTGTCAAATTGTGCGGGATCCAACGAGAACAAACCTTTTTTACGGCCAGGTGTTCCTGCAATATCGAATGTATGCTGGTGGGAGAAATGCATAGGCATGCCTCTATCTGAAGGTATGTTGCATTATCAGTTCACGTACGGCATCGATGTTTTCTGGCACAACGGCTGTTTTTGGACGACCTTCACGGAATTCGTCTTTGAGCGAGCGTCGGCCACGATTGAATTCGTTGTAACAGTTTTTCACAGTGCTAAAGGATGGTACTTCATAGCCATACAAAGATTTTAGTTCATCGATGCACTCTTGTCGTGATAATCCACGTCGAAAGTTGTAAAAAAAGATCGCATGAAAATGTTCACGAGTTAATTCCATTTTTTGCCCGAGATGATTTTTTAATTCCCTGTAAATAAAACAATTCCCAATGAATGACAAAACGTTCTGAGTGATGTCATGCTAAAAAATGTCAAACTTTCCAATGAAAATGTCAGATTGCACCTGGCAGCACTTAGTGTTGCCTAGGCCAGAAATATATATAGCAGCCCTCGTAGTAGTGATTGTTTACATGCAAAGTTCATTGGCCGTACAAGTCCAGCGAGATCAATACTTCTAGTGTACTTGCAATAGTAAATAGAGGAGCAAATATAAATGTCAATATCTTATGACAAGTTTCGACCACTTTTTGTAGCAATTGAGGTCGTATGTCAGCAATAATGCGACGAATATTCTCTTCTAAGGCATCAATCATCTTGGCTTATTTGCGTAGACAGCGACTTCACATAACCCTACAAAAAGAAACGCGGCAAGGTCAGCAAACCTAGCTCTATAGTACACCCCATTGACTTCAATATTATAGTCCGCTTCACTTTTGAAGAAACATGTAACAATGATTCCGTCTGCTCATAAAGCAAAACCAAAAAGTTATTTTTTGAGCGTGTAACGCCATCTAAACAATGGCTTGAGGACTATCATTACTCTAAATACGACAATTCTGTTTATTAACCTACTGGTTCAACCAAAAGCGAGCTTCATGGCTGAACAAAACTTTTTTGGCATGCGTCTTGTGAACCGGACGATTATTTTGGTAATAAATATTGCAATTTGAAAACATTGATCCGGAGGGCAATATGAACTGGCAAACCAAATAGAGTATAAATAAAGTACTAGCTGTCAAAAATACCGACTCAGAAAACAAGTATAAAACGTCATCGATCCTCCACTCTTTATCCTGAAGGGGTGACCAATTGTCAAAAATGTTAATGTAAAAACTAAAACAAAACAAGCAAGGTAGGGTCGCAATCGAACATTTTATAATCTTGCAACTTACAAGAATCAAAGACAGGGAAATACTTTAAGGTGTAAAACCAATCATATAGAGTAATGTCATCCCGAAGTTCGAAAATCCTTATATTACTTAACTACATGATGGCTGAGGGACCAATACTGCTGGTTATATTCAACCCATTTTTGCCATACAGACATACCATTATTAGAGAAGGACTACACCTTAAATTCAGTTAGTTATATATCAGACATTGACCGACATTTCCGATCAAAAGTCAACTATAGGTACCGAGAAGAAGATCTTATAAGATTTGCACTCAGCATATTTGATTGATGTAGCTTAAGTGGTTAAGACAGTATATACTCGTACATTAAACTTGTTAGAGGCCGGGGTCACATCCACTTTTTCAAAAAAAAATTTACCAAAGGTGTCCCTTGCTAGTGCGATCCCCTGTGCCAAATTATAGTTTTATATCTTTTTTATATCTTAATTTAGTCCTTACTTATAGCACTTTATATTTTGTCCATTAATGGCGATTTGTGGGCATGGCAGTGGTCCGGTTAAGCCAATTTCTGAACTCCAAATTTCTTTTGTACTAAGGAATACAAATACCCAGCTTGCACGGCGTCCGTCCGATAGACAATCAACTGGGTTTCAACTTTTCTCGTCATTCTGGTCATTTATATTTATACCCATATCTATATCCATTAATTTTAGGTGATACGTACAACCGTTAAGGGAACAAAACTATAATACTCTGTAGCAACTGTTTGCAAGAGTATAATTACAATGTAATGTAAGGCAAAAAATTAGGTTTTTTGGAAATCATGTGTGTTTAAATTCTACAGAATGTCCAATTGACTGATGCTTAAATCTTCTTAAAGAGAAAATTTACAGTTGCTATGTGGGTGAAGGCGATTTCCTCATTAATTACCATATGTCACTGTTTACATACGAGTATATATTCGGGATGGAAAATTGTGCTTCGTTATAGATTAAAGAGATATTGATGGTTACAGCATAATATTAATTCCACATAATCCTGCATTGTTAAAACTTAAAAACCACTTTCTTAATCCCTTCTAAATAGAAATGAAACTTTAAAGCCTGCAGCTTAGGCTTTGAAAACTCATCAGCGCACCATGTATGAACGCGGCTTTGTAATTTCGATGAACTTTACCTTTTGTACAAAGGTATGCAAATTATCTTGATATTCTGAAATCCTTTGCTTTAATAAGTATGCGTATATGCGCAAGTATTCTCCCCTGGAACAACCACAAAATTTAGTATGCGAGTAAATGAGGGCGTCATGTGATACGCTGCGTATCTATTCACTTGTAAAATTTTGCGAATAACATTGCTATGGAATCCAATTATATTGCATCATACCTTTCACGACAAGACCTCCTTGGTAGTCGCTCATTCTCACTTGAGAGGCTTTGTGGCTTGTTCACTGCTGAGTTTTTTGCTGGTTTACTAGAAAAATTTATTATAGGAAGATAAATTCTCAGTAAATTTTGATTTAGAAACTTTGGTGGAACTAAAATCAATTAAATTGAAACTTAAATAATATCGCGTTTTTTTATTTTATTTTATTTATTTTTTTTGAATAAAGAAAAGTTATAGTGAAGTTCATACCCTAAATGATATTATTATCTGAGTTCATATTAAGGACCGTATTTCATCCACTCACACACAGTCATGTTCATATGTACATATTTTAAAACTAATATTTTTTTGTTTTCATAAACGGTCTTTACAGGATTATGACTGGTTTTCTGGGTAACGGCAATACTAGAACATTCTTTTTATTTAATTTTTGTGCTCCGAACTGCGTATATTAAGTTCGTCACGACGTTTCTAACAACTAGAAGAAAACATAGGAGACCCTATAAACTACCATATGTATACAAATGTTTTTAAGGATCAGAAGACTATAGAACATAGTTGCCATATAATATGAACGATCAAATACATATCCTTGTATGAAAAAGTCTTTTTATTTCACGAAATTTAACTAGAACTATTGCTCAAGACAGCGGTACAGTCTCCGATCAGGCAATTATAGCATCTGACTGTCATACAAATGCAGTATCGTAAATGCTCTATGAAAGCTCCCAATCTGTTATCTTAGATTAAAGACTATTCCCGTGGGCCAAACTGCGTATCAGAACCGCAAGATTTGAATGGGCTATAACCTTAGACCTATAAGGTATTCACAAAAATAACTCTACTTTATATACTGTTGCAGATCTTCCATTTCAGTTTGTAGACGTTTCGACCGCTAAGTGAGGAGCTATGATTACTTTGCTATATAAAGAGCAAATCGGTTAAAAATCTTCAGCACATAATGTCTAGAAGTACCATCATACCATATTGTGTTTTGATGCCAAAATTAAAATTGGTTAATACTTGCATATAAAATTCTTACAGCACTAATCAAAACAATTTCAATCATCAACGTCATATGAGTATGTAGTATACTTTATATAGTATACAAAAATTCATTTTAATCTTGATAACTTTCCGTAAATTCTAACTAACGTAAAAATAGAGTTGGTACCCTCAAAGCGAGCAGTAGATATGAATGGCTTTGTCAATTTAGTATCAGAATAATATTGCCATGACTGGCAATACGATTTTACAGAATTTAATTTCAATTCCACATGTTCGGGTTTGAAAGTATAAGTAAACGCACAAAATCCAAAATGTGCACATAAATGATTAGTCCAATGGTGTTCCAATTCGTTAAGCAATTCACGTCAAATTGTAACTTGGTCCAAATATATCCAGATACATAGGTTTGTTAGCTAGTCTACAAAACGAGAAAAACCAGATTGATATATTAAATTATGTTTTAAAGTTCTAGTTATTACGAGGGAAAACCAACCATGAATGCGAGAGCTATCCCTCACACGCATTATGGGATAGAAGCGCTGCTGCACATAACATAAGCTTGATGTGGCAGAGCATGTGAGCATGACGCATGGTATACAGACTGTAAGTGATTATGAGCTTATACCGGTGGACGCCATTAGCACTGATGGTGATGTTAATTTCCTTGTTGTATGCAACGCCTATCACTCATTAAGATTTGGGAACAGGCAGCGGGAAGATTATTATTTCCACACAAAATAAACTGAAAACTCATTCAGTCATGCCAGCAACTCTACCTATACGAGGTATGACAATTAAGTAATGAGACTAATTCCATAAAATCCGTATATTTGAAAATTATTCTACAACTCTGCCATCCTCTTCAAAGTAGACCCGTTGGGCAGCTATATAGCGATGCCAGCACGTTTTTCATGCTTCGTAACATTTCTGGAACGCTTTGACTGCGATATCCGCGAGTACCCTCGTCACGGCCGCCTGGATGTCCGTAATCGACTAAAAATGGGTTCCTTTGACCACCGATTTTGTTTTAGGAAACAAAAAAGAGTCACAGGATGACATGTCGGGCGAATAAGGCGGCTGTTGCAACACGGCGATCCCTTTAGAGGCCAAATACTGGGACATGCTGAAGGCGGTGTGACACGGCGCGTTGTGGTGATGAAGGATCCAGTTACGAGCGATGTCTAAGCGCACCTTGTTGACTCGTTTTCGCAATCTTTCGAGTACTTGGCAACAGTAGACTTGATTCACAGTTTTCCCCGGTGTAACGAGTTCTTTGTGTACGATTCCACGGCAATAATCATCGTTTTCACCTTCGACTATCAGTCTCATTACCGAAACTTAGTCTCATTACTTAATTGTCAAACCTCGTAGTTTATCGTAAAGACGTAATACTGTGCAGAGTTAGGCATAAGGGAGCCTTTTAAGCTGACAGACCACTACATTTCAAGCTGAACTCTTAGCTATTGTGAAACTCGCAGAGCTGGCCTCTAATGCACCTGAAGGCAATTCCAGAGTCAACATAGGTATACTTAGACAGCCAAGCAGCAATCAAAGCAGTAATCTCGTATCTCATGAGAAGTGTCTTAGAAAGCAGGACGGCAGTGGAAAGTGCCACCAAAAACAAGCGATTTCACTTCTACAAGGTGCAAGTAACAAAGACATCGAAAGCAATGAAATAGTGGACGAAATTAAGCTGTGTACGGCTGTCATTCTATAAGACAATCAAAGTTGATAAACCCATACATTGCCTTTATGACAATCCGAAAAGGAGCATGGCAAGGAAAGTTAGATCAGAAGTAAAGCTCCCAATCACTATTAATAGAAGGAATATGATTGTAATACTCACTGATCACAGTCTGGTGGTCACACGTACCTGCAGAATGGTTATGACAGGTTGAGTTGACTGCAGATAGTAAGGCCGCAGAACCTATTGAAATTTCCGTCAAGCGCTGACATTCTGAAGGACGGCTATGTGAGGCTCACGATCCTACCAGAGTAACGCAATCTAAGGTTTTATATTATTTTGGTTGTGGATATGTCAGTTGGATCAAAAATTCCTTATTACTAACAAAAATAGCGTATAAAGTGGAAAGCTGTATGCGATTGTCAGCAAAAATATTGAGAATCAGAATAATTTAACTTAACTTGATTAATAAATATTGATATTTATTTAATAACACAAACGTTTTTGTAATGCATAAATGAGTAAACAAACTTAATTAGTGGCACGAAATATTGCATAACACTTTTAGTATGCCAACAATTGAAATTTTCTGTAAACAGTTATGTAGGTATACCAAGTGCAAAGTCCCATTCTTGGTAATGTCAACTTTCGCAATTAGAACAATGTGGTAAGTTGTTTGTTTATTTCCAACCAGAAGACTAAGCCATAGTCTCCTAACAGCTTAAAGCGTTCTTCAGCGCTCAAGAAAAGCGCATTTAGTAAATAATTTGGCGCTATGAAGCCTTCAACGCCCTTCAGAATTGCAAAGCCAACTTTTGTCTTCATTCAACACTACTCACACCGAACACAGACACTTTCTAGTCGGTATACCAACGACTAAATACGCATTCAAGAATGCGCCACCAGCCGTCTGGTACTTCATCAAAATATGCTACTTACATGCATACATACAAACATAAATATCTTACATGCAACCTTGCATCTCGTGCCAGCCAAGAACTACAGACTTCTTGACTCGCTGCATTCAACCGTCGTTGTAGACTTTCCTGCCGTCGGTTAACCGCTGCACTTAGCAAACATTATTTCTATCCAGCGAGGGGACGACAAACAAAAGTGTGGCAAGCGTCGTTTATTAGCCCGCGGTTGCTGGAGGGCGGCAAAGAAAACCTGAAGTACGCGGTTGAGTTGATGAATTGCTTGGCGGGCGCATTTATCAAACTGCCGTTTGTGGTCGTGGAAACTGTAGATCAAATTGCCTTAAAATATTAACAGACACTTTCAGTCAACCATTTTATTTGTGAAATGTGTTCTTGATATATTAGCCACATAGAAAGTAATTAAAACTTAAGAGTTTTATCAATAATTTAAATCAATTCTAAACATAGTTGAATTTTCTCACTTCCAAAGGTCGCAATCTTGCGAGAAAAATTTGTATGTTCATGCATACAAGTATATCAGACCCACATCGTACCATTTAATGAAATTAAATGTGTTAACAGGTGGTTTCATTATTGCGAAGAATTTAAGACAGTTGGAGAAATTTCATTCCCAATTCGTTTTACTATTTTTGAATAGCGCTGCATAGATCTTTATTGCTATAGGAATAAATTTACTATGTCTGACTGGACAAAATTGGCAAACTTTTGGTACCATAACTATGACATTTTTGTCTGTAATGTATTTTTCAGTGTCTCCCGTCCATTATTTCTGTAGATTACTAAACAGGGTTTTATCGAACAAAAAAAGCCGATTACAAATTAATAATTTTGTATCTTAAACTTTTAGTTTTCGACTTTCACGCTTTGAAAGTATTAAGTGATATTCTAGTTAGTAGTAGTAGAAGAGTACTTGTATATCCTCTGCTTTAGAAAGATCAAGTGGAGAAAGTCTTGACTAAATACGGTATTTGAAAATTTTGTTGAAATTTTCTATCTTACTAATAACTTCACTAAATTGAACTGTTTACCCAACGTAACATGGCCATGGAACCAAATAATGTCATAGGAAAATTCGGATTTATACACCGACATCCAATTATTTTAAGAAATAGAAACAATATTTATCAAATGTATATCATGATTATCCATAACTTCCATAATAGTATTCTTCGAAAACTCCCAGTCAATTATTATCAATGAATTATGTATACTAAATGTTAAAACGTGACTATCTGAATGTTTTTCATGTTTGCAACACTGCTTTGAGAAGTGTCGGCTGGTTTCGAAAATAAATACATGAATCACAAATTGCAACTCAAGAATTTTATTACGAGTATTAGAGTTCTAGCGATCAGAAGTTTGGTATATCACGTAATTTATTTTAAGCCAGTAAATAAACTAAAAGGTAAATAAATTAAAAAATATTGCATTGTACAAATTTCGGAAATTTATTGAATATTTAACTTCTAAAAACTCAATAATTTGTAGAAACAAAGTTAGGAGTGTGACCTATGTAATCTCACATATTATGTGTATGACCTCAACAAGGGTTTGGTATAATGAACAATGGTCTTAACGTCACAACCGTGAGTTGCAGGAAATAATCCATACAGATGATAATCAAAAGTAATCCTCCTATCAGAAGATGCTATAGATTTTGCAATTGACATCTAATGTCAGTTCTGATTTGACATTTGTGTAGTAAACACATGCGAAATACATGTAAATAAACAGTGGTACGTTACATTGCTCCAGAACGCGGGTTATTGGTGAATATTTATTTGACCAATAATCGGTCGTTGACTTTTGCACAACGTGAATTTCGTCGCAGATTTCCTGGCCGTCTGACGCCTGCTGGTGAAACACTTCGCTCTCCTCGAAGAGACTCGCACAACGCGAGATGCTCCTAGGCGTGGCAGACCCCGGAGCAGCCATTCTGTAGAGAATATTGCTGCTATTGCCGAGGATGTCATGGAAGCGCCGTCGACATCGATCAGACGACGTGCCACGCAAATGAGTATCAGTCGAAGGTGTCTACAGCGAATTTTGGTACATGGTTTGAAGATGTTTCCGTATAAAGTCCAGACGGTGCATCAGCTGTTAGCTGCTGATCGCCAATCACGTCTAACATACGCTCAAGCCATCCTTAATCACCACCAAGAGGAAGTTGATTTTTCATCAAAAAAGCAAAATTTACGCTTCTGGGGCACTGGAAATCCGCATGTAACCCACGAAGAGCCATTACACCTGTTCAAAGTCACTGTATGGTGTGCTGTTTTCGCTGGAGGAGTCATCGAACCTTTTTTCTTCGAAGACGACGCGGGCCAAACGGTTACTGTGAGTGGTGAGCGCTACAGAGCAATGATCAACGAGTTCTTTTTGTCGCAACTTGATGAATTGGGATTGAAAAACATATTGTTCCAACAGGATGGTGCAACGGCACACATTGCACGTGCCACAACCGATATGCTGAAGGATGCATTTCCCGGGCGCCTGATCTCCCGTTTTGACGATTTGCACTGGCCAGCAAGATCGCCTGATTTCACCGCTCTAGACTTCCTTTTGTCTGGCTTTTTGAAGTCGCGGGCTAATATCAATAAGCTTCAGGCTCTTGCAGCTCTTAAAGACAATATCCGTCAAGAATGTGAGTACCTATCGCCTGAAGTTCTAGCCATAGTGATGGAAAATTTCATAAAAAGGGCTCAAATGAATCAATTGTGTCGGCGGCCAGTTTCATGATATCATATTCTCGACTTGATATAAACAAATTTAAAAGACCAATTAAAAATAGTCCCAAAAAAGAATCAAAGTTTTTCATTTTTTTTAAATTACAGCCAAAAAGCATCGGATGGTTATTTTTGCGCCACCACTAATACTACCAGCAGTATATATATTTTTCACTAATGGGTCAAAGTCGTAAAGAAATCATGAATTCGGCTTTGCTAAAAATGTTTTTTTAAAAGCAACAAAAACGTAATGAATTACCGATTTCTTCAATACAAACATGTTTGGGTTACAGATTTTGGACTAGTGGCCATTCTGTTCAGTTTATACTAAATTTCTGTATGTCCTTCACCCATCATCTATCAAAGTAGCCTTAATCCCTAGCAATACATCTGCCAATTCAGTTTCACTCTGATATTTAAAATGCGTTGGCGGTTCTAAATGATGTGTCCGAAAAAACCGTTTTATTCATTAACACCAATCACTATACATACTTATATATGTATGTAAAGAAAAATTACTGTACTCTGGTAATAAAGGGAAATCAATTTCGAAGTTTCATACCGTTTTAAAGAAAATACAAAATCTTGAAGTTTAATGGGGAATGTTTATTATAACTCGAAAATATTTTTTGGCTTTTATTTGTTGAAGATTATCTCTTTCTGGCCAGGGCTATGTCTCAGATGGTCCATCCGTTGAGTGCAATTTCCGATAACTCATTCGAGCATTTCGACTGCTCACTGACTAATAACACCCGTGATGGTTTGTTCCAAGGTTTGAATCGAAACCGAATTTTCGGCATTGACTTTACGACTTTACATATCCCCACTGGCAAAAGTCTAACGGTGTGACGTCACACGATCTTGGTGTACCGATCATTCTACCGGCCCAGAAACCACACCAAACCGTTGTTTTTTTCTGGATAAAATGGTAGTTATTGAATCTCTTCAGGTTGCTCTTCGACTCAAATTCGTCAATTTTCCTCGTTTACATACCCATTGGGTCAGAAATACGCCTCATCGCTGAACAAAATTTGGCTCGGAAAGATCTAAACTTTTTGGAAACTAAGGGGCTATACCAGTGTGATACTTTCAAAAAAAAATTTGTATTTGCTTTTTTGATAGCTTATATTTCTTTAAATATCCTGTGAAATCGCGAAGTTCGTATCTTGAATAGTTTTTGGATGGCAGCATTCTAAAGAGCGACCGCTCGGAGGTGCAAACATATACATATAAGTGAAATTTTAAACGCGTTTTTCTCGAAACGTCATTTTTCAAAATTGCTGACATCATAACTAAATGAGAAACTGACCGATCGACTTCAAATTAAAACTCGGTATAGTTGAATATATTGCCTATACAATAGACTACGATTTTTTGATTGGTTGAAAATTGTCAATATGACATTAAAAAAACTACAATTTTTTTCGTAAAAAACGATTTTTTTTCACAATTATGCCATTTTCTTAATTTTTGATTTTTTTCAATGATCGTAGTTCATTATATAGAAAATATATTTAAGTTTAATAAACAATTTGAAAATCGGCTAATTTTTCATGCAACACACTGGTATAGCCCCTTAAAACAAAAATCAGTTGGTTCTTATATGGATATTAAAAGCATGTTTATGATTTCATATAAAATATTTTATATATACAATATAAATGGTTATGACTTTTAACCGAATATAATAAAAAGTAGCCTATGCCCGTCGCTTGGTTTTAAACTACTTTCTCAGCAATTTGCAGCCAAATCTGTTCAGCTGTTCTTGAGTTATAAATACAGGGTAGGCCATTTAAAGTTGACCCATCTGACAACGCTGTAACTTTTAACAGCGCTGACAAATCGGCTAATGTCATACCGCGTTAGAAGCGTCATTCGAAGACAATTTATACCATGGAACAGTACACTCCAAAAGAACGCGCTGAAATTGTTCAGCTTTATATTCAAAATAACTTTTCAATTGTGTTAACTCAACGTGCGTTTCGCAAAAAAAATAAATTGAAAAGTGCTCCAGTTAAGAACACAATTAAGTCTTTATACGCAAAATTTGTGAACACCGGTAATCTCAGTAATGCCAGTCATGCATCCAGACAACGCACAAGACGTTCTGATGAGAATATCGAAGCTGTACGAGCCAGTATTGAGGAGACTCCATCGACATCGAGTTATCGCCGCTCTCAGGAATTAGACATCTCTCGCACCACTCTCCGACGCATAATTCATAAAGATTTGAAGATGTTTCCATATAAAATTCAAATGGCACAAAAACTAAACCCAGCTGATTGTCCGCGACGCCTTAATTTTGGCAAATGGGCCATCGAAATGGCTGAAAACGAACTTGACTTTTGGCGAAAACTCATCATGTCAGACGAGGCACATTTCTCGTTGAATGGAGGCGTAAACAAGCAAAATTGCCGATTTTATGCCACCGAAAATCCTCAATTAATTGAAGAACAGCCTCTTTACGACCAAAAAGTAACAGTTTGGTGCGGTGTTTGCGCGAATATGATCATCGGACCGTATTTTTTCGAAGACGATGATGGAGCCACGACAACAGTCAATGGTGAGCGTTATCGAGCCATGATAACGGATTTTGTGATACCCATTATTCGCGAAAATGACATGGATAACTTCTGGTTTCAACAGGACGGGGCTACATGCCATACAGCTCGACCAACAATCAATTTATTGCGACCATTTTTCCCCGGGCGATTGATATCGAAAAATGGTGATGTTGACATTTGACGCCACCAGACTTTTATTTGTGGGGTTATTTGAAATCCAAGGTATACGCTAATAAGCCAAAGACCTTAGCTCAACTGAAAGCCAACATTCGACGTGAAACAGCCGCCATATCATCCGAAACATTGGCCAAAGTCATGGAAAATGTCGAAAAAAGAGTGCATTTAGCTGTCAAAGCTAAAGGTGCCCATTTACGCGATCTAATTTTTAAGTATTAGCTGAAACAAATCCCCTTGGACCAAAATAAATTATTTTTGAAATGAACAAAAAACATTGTTTTCTTTTGTTCTTTTTTTTTAGAAACAAATGGGTCAACTTTAAATGGCCTACCCTGTATATACAAATATATATGTACACTAGCTGACCCGGCGAACTTCGCCCCGCCCAATTTTTATTTTTTGTTGGAAGTCATAGACTCGTATAACTTTACCACAAATAATATAAACTTCAAACAACGCATTTTCATTTAATGTTTGTAGCGCCATCTACTGTAACATACCGCACTTACTCAATACCGCTGTTAGCGCCACCAACTGGTGGATAGCTCTTTGCTAATAATACACAAATAATTTGCAATAAATAAATAATGCGACTATAAGGAGAGTTATAAACTATCCTATCTTTCAAGTTGGACCAAACTGCACACAGTGTTAAAAATTTCATTAAAATCGGTTCAGTCGTTTAGGAGTCCATCGCAAACAAACAACGTGACACGTGATTATTATTACGATATATTGCAAAACCGATGATGAGTTTGCAAAAAAAACCTCCGTTAGGTCATTCTAAAGGGCTAAAATAATATTTTTAAAAACATATATTTTAAGTACATATGTATATAAGATTAATGTCATGTTATATTTTAAGAAAATAAAACTCACTTTTAAGTGAAAGAGTTTTAGTAGGCTAATAGGGCTAATCTGTAAATTTTTGTTGGCTTATCCGTCAATAATGTGACTAAAATGCAAAACGCACTAAGTCTGCAGTTAATAGCATCATTTGTTTCGGAATATAAGAGTTATTAGAATCATCCATCTAATACTCGAGTCAATACCAGCAGCTGTCAAATGCGAGCCAAAGCGAAATTTGCTAGAAAGGACAATGTCAATCACATGTACACGATCAAACATGAACGAGTATTGGCATGTTTTGCAGAAAAAAAAATGAGCGCACCGAAATCTCGCAGTATATGCAACAGCAACAATAACCAGGGTTTGATAGTATGCGAGCAAATGTGTCGCTAACGCAGCAAAGTTAACTAACAATGCTGTCGTGGGTGGTTCAGCAATGCCATATTGCTGTCGCCAACTTACTTATCGGCCCGGCAACGCAGCAGCACATGACAAGTTTGGATGTGAAGATAAGACGGCGGTGACACGCAACTTGTCAAAAGCTCACCAGCATAAGGTGGCATTACTGTGCATATGTATGTATTGCCACTATACACATACATATTTATGTACATAAATATCATGTGTACGTAGGTGAATGGGACTCTGAGGGCGCGTAAATTAGGGCGTGCGTTACACCTGCATACAAACTCAATCAGTCAGAGCTCTTGCCAAGAGTCATTTCTCACGGCACAAAGACCGCAAATTTGTACACTCGCACATACAAGGGCAAACACATGCAAAGTTGCAGATGTTGGCTAACCCAAAATGCCTTTATACAGTAAGAAGACGAATTTATGTGTATTCGTATGTATATGTATGTCTATGAGTGCATTATGGATGCCCTAGCGCCGACATTTTGGCTTTAAAATGATATTTCTTTGGCCTAACAAGGAAATAACATTTTATTGAATAAAAGTGTATACTTTATTCTTCGACATAACCTTGGTGGTATGGTAATCCAACATGTTGATACCGGTTTGAAACCACCGATGATCGATCACTCGTTTGCATGTCAAACTCATAAACACATCTGTCACCGGAATTCGCACGATCAAGCACGTCCAAGAAGACCTTATTATGGTACTCTTTTTGAAAAAAATTCAGCTGTATCGGGTCGAGTTGAGCAAGAACGCGTTTCATACCCAAAACATTCATCAAAATCATTCAAACAGACTCACTATAGATGTCGAGCCATCTCTCTCTCTCATACTTGCCTAACAAGAACCAGAACGATCTTCAACGACCTCTCGACCGTCTTTGAAGGCTTTGTACCATTCATAGCCTTGTGTTTTTGGTAAAACTAAATAACCGTAATCCTTTTTCAACATTCGCAAAGATTCCGCAGTTCAGTATTCCCAACTCACACTAAATAAGTAAGTAGAACGCACCTAATGTATGCCAAAAAAGTATTAACCTACACATGTACATGACCGCATACTCCAGTTGCTTTGCCTGCACAGTGAACCAAAAAATCGTCACCGTAGTCAAACTGATTTGCTTTGTCCTGTACAAAGTTGGTTGCGCTCCGTGGCTTATTGTTGTTCGCTGTCACAGTAAATACATAGGTGGCTGTTATTAGGGTGTCTTTCCGTTTCCGTTGACGACTCGACCAAATGTCATTGCTGTTTAGTCAGGTGATGGCGGTCGGTTCATAAGGGCGCCGTCGCACGCACTTGACTGCACGAATGTAATCAGATTAGTAATGTCGTCGCACCGCTACTTTGCGGTTATCGCTGGCAATCCGCCCATGCGTCCCGTTGCAGTTGGGTGCGTGTGCGAGGACATTTGTACAAAAACATATGTATGACACACATTGAGTTACATATTTGTAGATAAATACGCATTTATCAAGGCAAAATGGTGTAACAATTTAAATCTCGCATTTCGCCGATTTGGTATCACTTCTCAATTATTGCTTTAAATTACGATTACTGTCCTTATCAACGGCATAGTTACATAGAAAACGTTTGCTTAGATCAAACTGGTTATAGTTGGGGTTAAACCAAGACCTAATTCTTTAGTTTAAGAAATTTTCAAAAATCATTGAATGTATATCTTTGATTATAAATAAATTTCGTTCGGTTTGTATGGCAACTATATGCAATAGCGAGCCGATCTGATATTACATTATTTCAATGAACAATAACTCATACTAAAACTCGTGGCAGCTATATGCTATAGTTAACCGATCTGAACAATTTCTTCGTATATTACATTATTATCTTAGAAAATAATCTGTGCCAAATTTTGTGAAAATACATTGTCAAATGTGGAAGTTTGTATGACAGATATATGTTATAGTGGTCCGATATCGGCAGTTCCGACAAATGAGCAGCTTCTTGAAGAGAAAATGACGATTACAAAATTTCAAAACGATATCTTAATAACTGAGAGACTAGTTCATATATATACAGAGAGAGAGACAGACGGGCATGGATAAATCAACTCAGCTCAACATACTGATCATTTACGACTGATACGAGTACATATATTTTCTAGGGTCTCCGACGCTTCCTTCTGGGTGTTACAAACAACAAAATTAAGTACTTGCTCTCTACAAAAGTTACTTAAATATTATTCAGAAAATTGCACTTCGACATTAACTCCACTGTGAGCAAAAAATAGTAAAACTTTCAAAATTCACCCTCAAAGTAGATCTCCTTGGCCCTAATATACTTGGGCTAACACTTTTTCTAACCCTCGAAACAGATGTATAAGTTAGTTTCCCCCTTACAGCCTTCAATGCGCATACCGATCCAGGTTGAATGTCTTCAATTGACTCAAAATGGTTTCCCCGGAGTTGTCGTTTGAGTTTGCTGAATAGCCAAAAGTCACACGGAGCTAAATAAGGCGACACGATATTGTTTGAAAGTTGGGCGAAAAGCTCACTAAGGATCAATGTCGTATGCGATAGTGAGATGATGTAAAAAAGAAGAGTTGTCGGCCCATAATTTCGACCTCTTTTTGCGAATAGCTTCGCTCAAATAGAATTCCTTGTAGACAGTTTGGCCGGCCGAAAGGAATTCGGAGTGCACCACACCTCGATAATCGAAGAAAACTGTCAACATAACTTTGATTTTTGATCTGCTTTGATAATCGGCCGATTGATCATCTGTTTCCGGGTCGTAAGCATAGATCCAGGACTCATCGCTAGTAGTAATATATTTCAGAATATCCCGTTTGCCGGAAAGCATTGCTTTTTTTCAGTTTTTCGAAAAAAATGTAGTGATTTTGAAACTAATCGTGCTTTCACTTTACTCTTAAACCAAAAAGCGTTTTAAAAATTGTCTTCACTGATCCTTTCGATATGGTGCCAATTCCTTTATTTTAATGACGTGTTGATCGTCAGATGATGTTATTAATGCTCTTCCTGGACGTGATTCGTCGTCAACGCATTCTCGACCCTCTTTGAATAATTTGTACCAGTAAAAACCGCCTCCAGAAATTTTATTCCGCACACAAAATTTAATGGAAGTCTTTTTATTTAATTGTTTCACTCATCGTAAAAGTCGCCGAAAGCACTTTATGTACTTCAGAAAGACTAGAGTATACAAAATAATAATAATGATAGTCATATCAACCTAAAAAAAAATATGTCATCAATAAATAACAATAAGAGAATAACTTCTTTTGATCACTTTCTAAACCAGATCCTAGAGAATAGATACATTACGTTAGATACATATATTACGTTTCAATAAAAAAAAAAAAAACAAAAACAAAAAAACTGTATTTCACTATTTACATTATATGAGCAAAACTTTCTCAGGCCTGTCAGTGTACATATATCTTCGTATATTCATAGAGGAGCCTTTTGTGCTCCCATATGTAATATAGTTACAATTTACCAGGTAATGGGACCGAGAATAAACTGATTTGTTCGATATTGCTAACCATTTAACTGTTATAAACGTGCACTTAAAAGTACTAATTTAATGGAAAATAAATTTGTTTAATGCCATATTCAAAATGATATTCACATAAGCCTCTACATCACTATATGTATATATATGTATATGTACATATATTCTTACAAACATATATCATCAGCTTGGCTGCAGGCAGCAACCAATTGAGCATGGTGATTGGAAATTTATCGTTTTTAGGCTGGTGTCCATGCGCATCACTTTCAACACCCACGTGTTCGGGTGGCGTCGCGAAACCGCGAACCAATATCCCAAGCCATACTGCGACCGCCAATTGTTTGTAAGTGCGTTCGAATGAGCGCCAACGCACACAACCGCATCAACTTAACCGCCCAAAAAAAGCAACAAAAACACCAAAATAGTGAAAAGCAAACGATGGAGCGAAATTTAAAAATGAAAAATGAAAACTACATCGGAGCGAAATGAAACAGTGGTCTCGGTTTTATTGCCGCTGCTTCAAAGTGGCGAGCAAATGACGCGCTGTGTTGCGGTTAAAAATATTCACACTCAATGCTCCACACACACGCATACACACATACATACATATATACATATATATATATAAATTCATGCATACATATGAACATATGATTTGTGCGCTTTGCGGGCGGTGCGGTTGAGTGTGTAGGTGTATTTACAGCTTCTAGGTGTTCACTCGTCACTTGCGAGCTTGAATACATACATAACTGTGTATGTATGTATATATGCATATTTCGTATAAGTCTTCACATATGCAGAGCGAAATTTATACATTTATAAATACACAGTTATTTGTTGCGTTGTCATTTATTTATTTTAGCGGTAACTACGCCCGAACCTGCGTACTTGTTTATGCCAAATTTGCAACATTCGGTGGCAAGTAGCAGCAGTTGCACAGCTTGTTGCTTCTGTTCCACATTCAACAGAATATGTTATAAAGCAAACACGCACGCACACACACATACACACATACAGGGATGTGTAGGTATGTGCGCATGTAAGGGAAGTGTCTATGCGTCACCAAGCGCACAGCCTCCATGTTTTGTCATTATAAATTATGTGGTTGAATTAATCCAAAATACTAACTCAAAATGATGGAGCAGATACGAAAAATAGTGTTTCACATAAGCACACATATTTACTTACACACATAAGCATTTGTTTGTAATAACGGTTGGATATATGAATTATTACCCTCTGGCTCTGAATGCAATGATTAAAACAATTGCACCGAAAACCAATAAATTATACCAAAATTTTATTTTATAAATCATTTTATGCAAATGAACTGATATTAATTTTTGATGTTTCGAATTTTTTGGAATCTCTTACTTTTCCAGCCTTCATTGGCATTAAGTCAATGCATGTAAGTAAGTTCATCTGAAAACCAAATTCTTTTTAAAAACGCAATGAATACCATCGAACAACCACCGTATTCACCAGATTTGACTCCGTGTGGTCTTTTCTTGTTCCCCAAACTGAAATTGTCGCTCCGTGGAACCCGTTTTCAAAACAAAATTCGCTGAAGGAGCTGAAGGCTATCCCAAAAAAGGCTTATGAAAACTGTTTGGGGATTGCAAAAATCGTTGACATAAGTACATATATTACATCTGGTGCGGACTACTTTGAAGGTGTCAAAATAAATATTGATGAATAATTAAATATTGCGTTTTATTTATAAGTACATGGTAATTTTTGTCCCAATGTATCGTTCATGAATATTTGGATGTACTGGATTTGGATTTGTAGTCTTATTGACCATTCACCGTGACGGCAATCAATTAACCAATAGTGAAACTTCGATAAGGTTATTCGAAATCAATATTATTTTGGAGAAAGATACAAAATAATGAAAATTTTCACTACTTGTTAGAAAATAAATTATTTTACTTTATTCAAGGAATAATTGTTAGCTTGAGGTTCTCTATTCTGAATTTTCTGCTTCTCTGAAACCCTGCCTCGCTCCTTGATATCGTTTTGTTTTAAAGCGGATATCTTCAAATACTATCGCTATCATGTTATATTAGGATATCCATAATTTTCGAAGTCGATTTTTTTTGTAAGTACTCCCTGAAGTTTTAGTTCATGTCCTAAAAAAATGATACAACGTAAGCGAGGTCTTTATTTTCAATATAAATCATGTTTCCTTTCTCGTTCTTTGCATTGATTTTTTTTCATAAAGTCACCATTTTTAAAGTAAACGCAGTTTAATTTTTACGTGAAATTCACAGAGACTCAGTATATCATACAGTACACCATGTCGTATGAGCAACACGGCATTTATGAAACCTTGTTTGAAAGGGTCAGTAGGGTAATCTGGCCTGTTTTTTTGACATTTTTTTCATAGAAATTTTTATTCTACAATAAAACTATTTTCTCATATCATACCTCATGATCGTGGTATAAATAAATAAATTTTTTCGTAACTTCTTGATGACATCTGTCGGAGAAATGGCTGTGTGAATGAGATGCGTTATTTCACTGGCCGACACGATTTCTCATGCTTGGATCAACAAAACACAAAAAACGCAATTTATTTTTAAAAAGTACGTGAATGCTTATCGTCCCTACTAGAATCATAAAAAAATGTTGACAAAAAAAAAATAATTAGCGTTTTTTTTTTCTGATTTTAATTTTTCCTCATGTTTTTTTACATAGATTTTGTCATAACATTGTCAATAAATTTTAAAAACTATGATTCTAGTAGGGACGATAGCCAGGCGTTTTGTGAACATAAAAAAAAAAGCAAATCGGTTGAGTAGTTCGACCGGAATCATGTCCACCAGATTAAAAAAGTATGTTTTGAGAAAAACTTGTTTAAAGTTAGAGGTAGTACCAGGTGTGCACTCCGAACGTCGAGCGGTATTATTATTTTTAGGCCTTTTTCGAAACCTTCCAATGGTAAAGTGGGTTTCTACATTTATTCTTAGGGTATAAGGTTATGTTTCCTGCAAAAAAATAAAAAAATTTTGAAGAATGATTACCCTACTGACCCCTAACCGCTTAGGATATTTAAAAGAGCTGTTTTGTAAACACAAAATAACAGAACTTTTTTGTAGAGTGCAGAATTTTAAATAATAATATCATCTTTTAAAATGTTATATTTCTTTCCAGATAGAAATTTTTTTGAAATTTATTTCCTAAAAGGAAACGTGGAAAGAATTTTGTTGTTTTAAGCGAACTAAAACTGAGTTTGCCCCAATACTGTGAAAAAATATTCTACACTTCAACAAGCGGGGTCCAAGCGACTGAAATTAGTTTTGAAATTACTTAATATGATTGATATGACGAGAGAAATAATAAATATAATAATTCAGTAATTTTTAATAGCATTGAGCATGGACTAGTATGCTTTTGGCTTGACTGAGAAATCGCACCGCAAACACAAATTTCCTTTAAGTTGTAACTATGTATGTATGTACAATCGTTTTTAAGTATAAAGTTTCAAAGCGAATTTATTCAAGATCTTCTACAAACGAACAGTATGCCTACGTACTAAACCCTTAACTCCGGCTGCTGTAGCTTGTATTTGGACATGCGGGACAGCCGTTAAGCACTACTTCGCAGGGCCAAGCTGGGCGATAGGTGTGACTTGACACCCTCCCACTGGGTTATTCTTTTGGTCTTATGCTTCTCCTCTGCCATTCTTTCATTCTTAGTTCATAAGGCGCTATGTAGTCCACTCTTTCATTTTAGCTCACACCAGCTCTAATCGCAGCATGTGACTCACTATGTAGTCGGGCGTCATCCTTTCGTTTGTTAGTTTTTCTATGGTGTTTCTCTTCACTACATACCTCGAGCAGAAGATAGAGATGTGCGTTCTCTGTCGCATTTCCGCAGAGGGAACATTGTGATTCATTATCGTGGCCAAATTTTTGTAGTTATAACCTAAAACAGTCATGGCTCGAAAAGAACTGCATTAATCCAAGTGAACATTCATAATTAACCTATATGTCCATATTCCTTTATCCTCCGCATTCCATTACTTTTTCCACTCATCAAAACTTATCTTTTTCTCCTTATTGCGCTCGACCGCCGTTAGGCGCCTGTTCATGGCTTTTATCTTATAATATCTCTTATCTTATAATAGACTCTACTTATATCAGAGGCCATTATATTCGGTGGAATAACTCCAGATATGAGAGCAATCTCTTCGTGTGACACCATTCGATAAAACGCACATGCCACTGTAAGAGCGTATAACCTGGACAAAGCTCTTACCTGTTTGACACAGGGCTGTCCCCCATATCGAAGCTGCGTACACTTTCTACTTTGGTTTGGCCACTAATGTTTGCCATGATTCTCGACAAGACCGCATTCACTGTATCCACCTTACCACAGGCTTTTTCAATATGCACCTTGAAATTGGGGCTCACCGAGACTTCCAAAGACTCCTAGTGCGCCGCGTTGTGTACGGTCAGGTTGTTATATCATTCGCACCTAACATGGTGAACAGACGCTGACCAGAAAGCGGCCCATTATGGGTCCGGCGCGACTGGGTTTTTTTTTTAATTTTTTTGTCATGAAAATGCATGATGAGAGGGACACTCAGAAGATCTGCCCGCTTTTATACAGAATCCTCCACTAATGCCGCTTATCATAGGGGATTGCTTATTTGCTTTACCTTACCTCGCAACTGACCTGGCCGTTCAGCTATCTGCGACTGCGTTCGAAGCTGTTGCTTTCTGGGTGCGTGCATCTGACTGGAGGATACGATTCGCGCACAGACAACCTCAGCAGCAACGACCACTCAAGCGGTTGGTTAAAGCGATATAACGGGGGCACAGCCCACAACTCCAGCCAAATGACTGAAATTGGTTACTCAATTGACCGGCGGACGAAGCAAGGTTTGGCGCTGCACCGAATCGAACCTTGGGTTAAAATTTCGCTGCTGCGACAGTTGGTCTGCACAGGAATCGCTCTCCCAAATACACCAGCCATTAAAGGCACTCCCATCAAGGGATGGGGAAATGATTTGCCATCATCTGTCAAGGGGCAATAGATATTAGAGAACTTTTTTGATTTAGAAGGAATCAAATTTAAGTACTAGAGGGGAATGCTGTAGTTCCTAGCAATCTAGTTGTGAAAATAAAGTGAATTGATTTGTTTCTGAAAAGTAAACAGGAGATGAAATATGCTGTTTTGAAAATATTGCTATAATAATATTGAAATACGGCATTTTGTAAAACTGTGCTCACTTTCAAAGATATTGCGAATATTTTATTGAAAATTTTCTTTCTCGAAATGTTTATTCAAATGTTTATTCAAAATCACATGCTTAGCCAAAACGTTCTTTCTCGGCTTAAGTTAAATTAGAATAAGTAACTTATATTCCGCATCGTCGCCTTTTGCCAGGTGTGTGACTGTAAGCGCCAAGCATTATTAATTTAAATGCTACTATCACATAAAGTTAATCGTTTGCACCTCTGAAAGAGTCAAATAAAAACTTCCTAAATTCCTAAACGAACACTACACCGACGCTCGCTGCCGCTTGATACACGAATACTTTCGAAACAGTAGACGCCGATGGCGGTATTGGCATGCAGATGCGTAACCTGAAGTTCGGTGGCGGCAACAGTGGTCGGCCATGTCAGCAGAGCAACGGTATCGTCGGGGCACACTTAATTACATATACAGTTGCACAAAAGTTGGACGGCAGAGTCACAAGGCACCCGGTAAGGTAAGACCCGGCATTGTCGAGCAAGAGTATCAAAGCCGAATGCCAAGAGTGGAAGAATGCTGCTCAACTGAGGCAAAAAGACTAAAAGTGAACATTGCAAAAACGCATTTTCATCCAAACTCAAGAGTGTTATTGCTCTTGTTGGTGGTGTGGTGGTATAAATGCAGTATTCATGCATATGCGCTCATATGATTACACACATACACACATAGATTTGCATGAAAGTGCATATGCAAATAAATAGATCGGTGGCTTTGCGTTCCCAGCTAGTGCTGCTAATTTCGTGCCACAGCGACGGCCAGGCACACTGCAACGGCATGCGAGTAATTGCCCCTTGGGCGACGCACAGCGGTGTGCGGGGATTGGTTGGCAGCAGATTGGTTTACACTAATATGCAATTGGCTGTGTGTTTTGAGGCGCAACTCGGCGACATGGGTGTTTGCATGTGTTCTCGCTTGTTGATACAAAAGCATATTTACTCTCAGCTGCGAGGAATTCAGAGACTGTGCTTCGGCTTTGATATTTCCCAAAAGCAGCCATTTATGTACATGCATGTATGCGTATCACGCCAGCATTGTGTGGTAAAGTGGAATTTAATAAATGCAATTGCATTTTAATAAGTAGAATACATCTTGAAGTGCCAATATTCGATGAACTTGTGCTGAGGATGTACAAATTGGGTCGACAAAGATCTCAACCACATTTCCCATAAACATTTGCGTTAAAGCTTAAATTCTGTACGAAGCAATTTCAAGGAAAAAAGCTTCATCGAGATGGAATATAACGTGGAACTGAATCTTCTAGAAGTAAAAAAAGTACCGAAACGTACTTTTTAATAAAAGAATAAGCCTTATGATACAAGTATGTGGATACTACGTTATGTTGATTTTTCGTGACACCACGAACTCTTAGATCCGGAGACAGACACAAACTTATTAGTGGTCTCATATCTACTCCAATCAATTCGGTGATTCGTAGAAAGTATGGCAGCCAAGATGCTTCAGACATTGTATAGGAAGAAAGTGTCTAGATGTTTCCAGCTCATATTTCTCCCAGCAACTTTAACAAGTTGCGTCCTCCGATGTATTTAGCCTCACACGTGAGTGCCAGTGGGACACTATCCAGTTAGGACACATATCATTGCGGTCATGTGAACACTGCTATGAGCACTAGCAGGAATGCTAAAGTCCATGACCTTAAATATTCTGTTCTAGGCGAGAAGGCTTTCGCAGTCCCAAAACTGATGGTTGTTGACCATATCTAACTGACTTCACGCGAGGTACATGGAACCAGCGTCCGAGTGCACGAAGACAAGAGAGCGCCTACTCGTTCCAATGCTAATGAGATTGGTATAAGAATGCGCTTTCTTGCAAGCTCATCGGTCATATAGTTTCCGACAATTCCAGATAGGTTTCCAGCCAAATTTAATATGGAAACAGCTGGATACCACAGCTAGGGAGAACATGTACTATTTTTCTAGCTTTGAGCTCACTGTCAGCCAACTCAAAGCTTATATAGAAGCTCTGCTATCAGGTGCAGTTGCAAGTCTTCTTTAAATAAGCCGCACTTCATAGAAGTACATATGTCTGCAGCAGTCACTGCTGCTTGAAATACACTACAGGCATCTAGCAGTCTGAAAAAAGAGTTAATTGAGGGATCTCGTAACCTTAACCTTAAAATTTGATCCATCAGTTATATAGCTCACCCGCGACTCCGTCTCAACCACATATCCTTCGGAGGTAGCTGCGCGTAGACGATGCCGATAGGAGTAGACAGTGGGTATCTAATTTTAACAAAATTTCATTCCAGTAGTGTTTCTGGACAATGAATATAGTTTAATTTATCAAGTATTTGCGAATTGACATTTCACTGATATAACAACGTATTTTTAAAGTCAAATAAAAATAGAACTCTTGAAAATTGTGAAAAATATTGAGAAAAATATGAGAACAGACGTATGGGGTTTCGACGTTTTATGCAATAAGAAGTAACTTTAAAGTCTATCCTAATATATGTATATTATAAGATATTGTTACAAAAAGTAGTATTAAGTTGTATTTGTATTACTATATGCATCCCTGATTATGAACAATAGCTGTAGGTATATGGAATAGCATTTGTCTTGTTGTAGACATCTGGCGCCACACTGTCTGCTCGTCTAGTTAAACAATTGCTGAGTCTGGCGCCGCGACTGTCTGCTTGCGTCTGGCGCCGTATAGCCGTATGTTCTGGTAATTTCCAGACGCGATATTCTAGAAGGACACGTCGGCATCAGCGAGAAGTGCGTGGCTATAGCCGTATGTTCTGGTAATTTCCAGACGCGATATTCTAGAAGGACACGTCGGCATCAGCGAGAAGTGCGTGGCTATATAAGCCGTGGCAGTGCCAACGTAATCAATCAGTGCTAAGAGTAAACTGCTATAGTGTAGACGAGTTGTGAAATAAAGAGTTGTTGAATTAAATTAAACAGTGTTGATTTTATTTGTCAATCCAGAGATACGAACCTAACAAAGTAAACTAGCAAGAGTAAATTCGTAACAATTGGTGTCAGAAGTGGGATTGTCAAATAATCCAAATTCAAGATGGTTAAATTCGGAGAATTGAGAATTCAGCAATTAAAAAAGGAACTGGAGGAGCGTAATTTGCCGATAAGTGGGCAAAAGGCGGATCTGCAGGCACGATTACGTGAAGCAATGGAAGCGGATGGAATTAATGTGGACGAGTTCGAATTTGTTGGGCCAGAAACTTCTACAAAGGTAGAAGAAAAAGTAGAAGAACAACGAACATCATCAAGTGTGGACATGAACTTGCTGTTAGTGGCTATTAAGCAAATAGAAAATCGTCTGGCACAGCAAATAGCTGAAAATACAGAAAATGCAGTGCAAACAGAAAATCGTCTGGCACAGCAAATAGCTGAAAATACAGAAAATGCAGTGCAAACAGAAAATCGTCTGGCACAGCAAATGACGCAAATAGCTGAAAATACATCACAGCTAGAGTCTCGCCTTACACAACAAATGACTGAAAATAATACGCAGTTAGAAAATCGTTTGGTACAACAGATTACGGAAAATACTACACAACTACAAAAACAAGTGCAAGAGAAATTTTCAAAATTTGAAGACGAATTAAGCACTTTAAAAAAATGACGAAGAAAATTTGAAATCAGAAGTTCTTCATTTGAGTAATCGGATGCGAGAACTGCAACTGCATGGCCCTGCACCATCAACAAATAATCCAAGATTGAAGGCACCCACATTCGATGGAAGTATTCCATTTCAAATTTTCAAACTTCAGTTTGAAAAGACAGCATTGGCCAATAACTGGAATGCAGCGGACAAAGTGGCGTCCTTGTTTGTATCATTGAAAGGACCTGCGGCAGAAATCCTTCAGACTATTCCAGACTGTGAACGGGACAACTATGAGGCATTGATGAGTGCGATAGAAAGACGATATGGTAGTGAGCACCGGAAACAAATATACCAGATCGAACTGCAAAATAGGGGTCAGAAAATGAACGAGTCATTGCAAGAGTTCGCAACTGAAATAGAACGACTGGCTCATTTGGCAAATGCAGATGCACCTGTGGATTACATTGAGAGGGTAAAAATTCAATGTTTCATAAATGGAATTCGTGATGTGGACACCAAACGCGCCACATATGCATTGCCAAAAAGAACGTTTGCTGAAACGGTTTCGCACGCCCTCACACAGGAAACAGCTTCCCTACTAAGTAAACCAGCACACAAGGTACAAAGGGTTGAAATGGAACAACCGGCGCTGATGGAAGAAATATTGAAGACTCTGAAGACAATTGCTGCACCGCGAGTAAATACAACAGGCAGATGTTTCAACTGTGGAAAAGCGGGTCACTTTGCCCGAAATTGCAATATAAAAGTAAACCCATCCAAACGGAAACAACCAACAGATAACGAGGACGAAGCATCCACATCTCACAAGTCGTTAAACTAAAACGGAACAGTTCAAAGGGGCGTGAGCTGGTTCCCACAACTATTTGCCCCGCCATCTCGATATCACAAATAGGTCGCCATGACAACAATCTTACTATCAACGGCATCGTAAATGGACGACTGTCAACGCTTACTTTGGATACTGGTGCCACACATTCAATTATCCGACCGGATGTGGTAAGAGGGACGGTTGAACCATTAGTCGGTTGCAAGCTTCGAACGGCCACCGGGGAGGAAGCAGCTGTCGCGGGAAAAGTGTTTTGCGAAGTGATGATTGGTACCCTGGAAGTTAATCACACCTTCATCGTAGCAGAAATCACGGATGAAATTATAATGGGAGTAGATTTCATGATTGATCACGGGGTTACTTTGGATTTAAACAAGCAAATGCTGTTTTGCCAGAACATGGAGATGCCTATAAACACCGGATATGTGACTAACGTTGAAAGTAAGAGGGTGATTGTTGATGATAATCAGAGCATTCCACCAAAATCTGAGGCGATTGTATGGGCTAAAGTGAATGGAGGAGGTGGGACTGAAGAGTTGTGGATTGTGGAACCAACAAAAATAGATACACCCATATTGGTAGGAAGAACGCTTGTGAAAACTAGAGAAGACGCCACCATTCCGGTGAGAGTAGTGAATGAATTCAACACGCCTATAAGTCTGAAGAAAGGAGCAGTAATTGGACAGTGCCAGAATATAAGTGCAATAGCACGATGCGAACGGTCACAACAGAAGCCTACGATTGAGCCTCAGCAGATAAGTCCTACACTCCTAAATAATTTGCTGAACGAACTGCATGGAAATGAAAAATTAAAAGCAAAAAAAACTATTAGAAAAATACGCATCCATATTTGCAAACGAAGGAAACACAGGAAGAACCGGCATTGTCAAACATCGCATAAATACTGGAGACGCTAAACCAATCCGACAAGCTCCGCGTAGGGTTCCACTAGCAAAACGAGAGGATGCTAACAAAATTATTGAAGACATGCACAAAAACGGTGTAATCGAACCTTCAATAAGTCCATGGAGCTCACCTATCGTCTTAGTTAAAAAGAAAGATGGTAGCACCCGTTTCTGCGTAGATTATAGGAAGTTGAATGATGTCACAAAGAAAGACAGTTATCCTCTACCAAGAATCGACGATACATTAGACACCTTGTCTGGAGCGAAATGGTTTTCTACATTAGATCTACAAAGTGGATATTGGCAAGTCGAGATTGATGAATGTGACCGTGAAAAGACCGCTTTCAGTATGGGCGACGGGTTATGGGAATTCTCTGTGATGCCATTTGGGTTATGTAATGCGCCTGCAACGTTCGAGCGACTGATGGAACATGTGTTAAAAGGACTCAACTGGAAGACATGTTTAGTGTATCTTGATGACATTATCATCATGGGAAAAAGTTTTGATGATCATCTGAAAAATCTAGAGGAAGTCTTTCAGCGAATAGCAGCAGCCGGATTACGCTTGAATCCCAAAAAGTGTTCATTATGGAAGAAGCAGGTCACATATCTCGGACATAAAGTGTCAACTGAGGGGATTCACACCGAGGAAGGAAAAATAAAAGCAGTCAAAGATTGGCCTCGACCCACCAACATACATGAACTCCGCAGCTTCCTTGGCTTATGCACGTATTACCGCCGTTTTGTACCTGGATTTGCGAACGTGGCTAGAAGTTTACATGATTTAACCAAGAAGAATCGCCCGTTTGTATGGCAGTTGGAACAAGAAAAAGCATTTGAGCAGCTGAAAGAACTACTTTGTACGGCGCCGATGTTAGCTTATCCAATACCTGGAAAGAAATTCATCCTGGATACAGATGCGAGCGCTTATGGAATTGGAGGTGTCCTGTCTCAGCTCATCGACGGACAAGAAAGAGTAATTGGGTATTACAGCAGAGTGCTCGGGAAACCAGAGAAAAACTACTGTGTGACGCGAAAAGAACTACTAGCTGTGGTGGAATGTGTAAAACATTTCCACAAGTATTTGTATGGACAACGATTCTTGCTGAGGACTGATCATGCAGCATTAAAATGGTTATTACAGTTTAAGAATCCGGAAGGCCAAATTGCACGATGGATCGAAAGATTACAGAATTACGACTTCGAAACGGAACATCGAAAGGGGATTCACCACAAAAATGCGGATGCATTATCACGTCGCCCTTGTCCACTGGAATGTAAACATTGCTCCAAATCAGAAGGAAAAGAAGGTATAATCGACGTGCGATTACTGAATATAGAACCTGAAGATGATTGGACTCCTCACCGCATCAGAATCAATCAGCTGGAGGACCCTGATCTTGCAAAGCTGGTAATGGCCAAAGAAAATGGGGTACGACCACCAAAGGAACAAATAAGTAGCGAGAGTCCAACTGCAAAAGCATATTGGGCCCAATGGAACAGCATAAACCTCGTTAATGGATACCTTCATCGTACCTGGGAAAGCGAAGATGGCAAACATTCTCGTCTGCTGATCATAGTACCGAAGTCCATGATCCCAAAAGTATTGAAAGAATATCACAATGGACCTAGTGGAGGGCACCTTGGAATAACAAAAACTATAGAGAAGATTAAACAACGGTTCTACTGGATCGGTTGTCAAGATTCCATAGCAGAATGGATAAGTAATTGCGTAGAGTGCATGGCAGCTAAAGGTCCTAAAGCCAAAAGTCGCGGTAGGCTACAACAGTACAACGTGGGATCACCATTTGAACGAGTCGCAATGGATATTGCAGGTCCGTTCCCAACCAGTACGGCCGGAAACAAATATCTACTGGCTGTCATGGACTATTTCAGTAAATGGCCAGAAGTATATGCCTTACCAAACCAAGAAGCGAAGACAGTAGCCGAAGCGTTTGTAGAAAATTGGATAACAAGGTTCGGAGTGCCCATCGAATTACACTCAGATCAAGGCAGGAATTTCGAATCTTCCATTTTTCAAGAAGTCTGTACATTATTGGGCATCCACAAGACACGGACAACAGCGTTACATCCACAATCAGATGGAATGGTGGAGAGATTCAACCGAACGCTCGAAGAACATATGCGGAAAATCGTTGATAAAGATCAACGGAATTGGGACAAGTGCATCCAGATGTTCCTGCTGGCGTATCGTTCAGCAAAGCACGAGACAACTGGTTACACGCCAGCAAAGATTATTTTTGGATCTGATCTGCGACTCCCTGCTGATCTTAAGTTTGGAACGAATCCTACAGCTGTAAGAAATGATGGAGATTATTGTTCTGCCTTAAAGGAAGAAATGAATGAATTGCATCTAATGGTAAGACAGCATACGCATCTGATGAGCAATAAGATGAAGGACCGGTTCGATCAAGCGGCAAATTCAAAAGGTTTTGAAGAAGGTGATCTGGTCCTGTTGTACAATCCACTTCGAAAGAAAGGCTTGTCCCCGAAACTGCAGACAGCCTGGGAAGGACCCTATATGGTGATGAAACGACTTAATGACGTGGTATACCGCATACAAAGAAATGGAAAAGCACGGTGTAAAATGAAAGTAGTACATTTGGAGAGGCTCGCCCCATTTGGTTCAAGAGGATTTGTGCCTAATCGGGACGATTAGGCTTTAGTGGAGGGCAGTGTTACAAAAAGTAGTATTAAGTTGTATTTGTATTACTATATGCATCCCTGATTATGAACAATAGCTGTAGGTATATGGAATAGCATTTGTCTTGTTGTAGACATCTGGCGCCACACTGTCTGCTCGTCTAGTTAAACAATTGCTGAGTCTGGCGCCGCGACTGTCTGCTTGCGTCTGGCGCCGTATAGCCGTATGTTCTGGTAATTTCCAGACGCGATATTCTAGAAGGACACGTCGGCATCAGCGAGAAGTGCGTGGCCATAGCCGTATGTTCTGGTAATTTCCAGACGCGATATTCTAGAAGGACACGTCGGCATCAGCGAGAAGTGCGTGGCTATATAAGCCGTGGCAGTGCCAACGTAATCAATCAGTGCTAAGAGTAAACTGCTATAGTGTAGACGAGTTGTGAAATAAAGAGTTGTTGAATTAAATTAAACAGTGTTGATTTTATTTGTCAATCCAGAGATACGAACCTAACAAAGTAAACTAGCAAGAGTAAATTCGTAACAATATTATAAAATAATTATTTTCATTTCATAGGCCTAATTCATGTCAATTTTGACAAAGTTTTAAAATAAAACCATTTTTAAACACTTTTACATAAAAATTATAGTTTTGACTATTAGCTACATGTACCTACATAGTCTAGTTAGTCCTAATATTTTATGTACACTTTAAGGGATTTGATAACGAAAACATGAACTTCGGATACGTGCGGATAAGGATCAAAGATAGCTATGAACGGTTTTTGTGTTGTTCACATATTGATAATTTAAAGTAGCGTTTGTGTAATTTCGAAATTCGTTGTGTAATAAAAGCCTAACAGTTCGTAACAAGTGTCATTTGTATAAATATTTATTGCAAATAATATTTGCAAAATTTGCATTCGTTTCCATAAGTAATCGACAGCTTAATGAAGAATTTATTCGGTGCGGCAAAAAGGCATTGTTACCCTGAAATTATTACTATTCTATCTGCACAAGTTGATTTGCAAAGTTTACTTGATCACACAGCTAAAAGAATTATTTTGGCCGCCGAGAACTTCACAAATCTAGCTCATGTTTCAGAAATAATGACTATAACATCGAAATGGGATTGTGACGGTTCGTCAAATCAAAGTCAATACCATCAGTTCATACCTAACGAATTTGATGGTATATCTGATGCAAATTTATTTATGGTGTCTATGGTGCCTTTAGGGCTTAAAACTATGGACCAAACAGACACGTTATGGAAGAACTTTAGGCCTTCTTCTACAAAGTTTTGGCGGTCGATTCAATTTGAATATGCCAAGGAAACCGCAAACCATACCAAAGAAATTGTCGAAAGGATACAGGAAACCATAAGCAACATATTGCCAACATTTGTGACTATAAAGGACAAGGTGATTGAAATACGTCACAATCTTTTATTTACCATGATGGACACAAAAATAGCTCAAGCAGCAACTGGTTGTAAAGCATCATCTGTCTGTTACATATGTTACATATGTAATGGTTTTAATCTCTCTTGTATTCGTGGACATACATACGTATGCACAGAGTGGCCATTTATGTCTTGACCCTATCTAGTGGCTTAATTCGAGGTAGAAGGTAAATCAATATAGATTGATAGATATAACAGATAAAAGCCTCTACAACTTTTATAATTGTAACTTTTACCAACTATCTGCAATTACACCTCTAGGTGGAGGACAAAATATAAATGATCACCCTGTATAGGTGTACTCTGTGTAAGATATTCGTGTTAAAACAAGTTATATAATGTCCCAAAAAAATTGAATACTCTGTATAATTAAATTATTAAAAAGTTAAAAAATCAACTGGTTACTTAATTTTTCATTTTACTTTTTCAACTCATGTCGCTCATCTTGGGCGAGCCAACCTCTACTACAACAGGCTATAGGCTCGCAATATCTTTTCACCAACTTCTTAGATCAAAGAAGTCACACTTATCAATAAAATTTATATAAGCAAGCAGTTTTAAAATAAGTACAACATTTTTGCCGAAAAATGCCGTTTCTGACCCATTGTGCGGCGTTGCATTAATCAGGAATGCAAACAATGTAAAAGAACGCAAAATGTGTCCGGCTTCCCGAAGTCTATTGGCAAATTTCGCAGCCATATGTACAACTTCTGCCTACGTGAGTGCCATCGCTAGTGTTATACATAGTGCTGTTTAACGAGTATGACTTTACCGAGTGCTCTCCACAAGACTAATACACCATAGAACTATTGGCCTAAGAACATCCTTTGGAAGGCGAGCTAAAGTGAGAAGGCGAAACATCCACTCCACAAGGTTGTGCGCTGGGTTTGGGACCAGCCACGTAAAAAACGCACCCAATGAAAAAGAACAACAAGCCTCGTATGAGAGATTAACTCGGCTATGATCGCATAAGCGGTGTCTACGCCAGTAAAGAAGAAGACTTGGAAATTACCAGGGCATAGAGCGATTATTTTATACATCTATCCGCATAGTAGGTAAAATAGGCTTTATCTTTCTCAGTATTCAAATAACCCACACTATCACGAATACTTAGGGGTAATCCATACCACATTGAGTTGTTATAGCTCCTGTGAGGAACTTCGTATCAGTTCGAATTTCTCGTCGAAGTGTTGGAATTTTTGATATCAGTAATTATACTTTATAGGTCACCTTAACATTATCACTTGTGTACATATGGTACTTTACTGTCTACAAGAAACTCCATCTCCTGAATTTTTAACATAAATTCCTATGTTCCTAGTTGTGATAAAAGGATTGTATTTCTTATAAAATTGTACAACCTGAACAGAGTGTCCTTTCTAACGGCTGGGCTTCCAGCCAAATAAATAAATATAGAAGTAACTTGCCACAACTAGTAAGATCATGCACTCTTTTTCACGCTTTGAGCTGTTATAACACCCAGAAGGAAATGTCTCAGATTCTTTAAAGAATTAATAAATGAGCAACGTTAAGATCTGAATCGATTTAGCCTTCCCGAACTACATAATATCTCAATGTTAACTTCGGTTGAACCGAAGCTACAATACAATTTTTAAAAGAAATTGATTTTATGTGGTCAGTTTGTACATATATGAATAATATATGGCAACTCTGCTTGTTAAGAGAGTGAATAATTGTGAGTGCTAAAAAATTAATTATTTTTGGTGGAAGGAGGTGGAAAATTAACAAAATCTGTTCGTCAATCCGGAGAGTGCAAAACGCGGCATTCAGGTGTATTGGAGTACAGAACCAGCGACCTACAACCACTGACTAATCTGGATATGAAGGTTTGTCATTTCGTCGATATCACTTTTTATTGGACACAGAGGAGAAAACCATCAGCTGTTTGGGAGACTTTTTTGGCGCCACAAAAAATTCTTATATTACCTTAGCCTAAAAGTATACCAAAAATTTTGTTCAACAATTATACCTAAGGCAACGAAGTTATAGGGTTGCCAAGTATTGTTTATTATATATTATGCCAATTATCAAGACACCACCTCCAGGAGGGGGTAAATTAAGTAAAACTGCCAAAAAAGATGTCACAATAGAAGAACTTACAAAAAAGCTAGAGAAAATGGAAGAAATGTGTAAAAAAACTCTCAATCGAAGTAAATACTTTAAAAGCCGAAAATATAAAGCTTAAGTCCACTGATGTGAAGAAAATCCAGAATTTGGAAAATAAAGTCGAATTCTCTACGGATGAGGAAGAACTAGCTAGAGAAACGGAATGGATTCTAAAAAAAAGACCGGCTAAAAACGAAAAGCGGAGTATTCTAGAGATGAGCGATATTGCGATTTTTAAATCACTGTGATTTCAGTGATTGCTATTTTTAAATCACTGTGATTTTATATTGCTATTGCGATCGCAACTAAGTCGACGTTCAAACGTCGTTGTTGTTGTTGTAGCGGCAGATTCTGCCAATTTGACACTGTTTGGCCGAATAAAAGTCCGGGTCTGTTCCACTTACCACTTACGTAGGTTTTCTGCCTTTCTTTTCACTACATTTTCGCAAATATTGGAGCGGTTCGGCTACCTGACACTTAGAGCGTATTGCATAGTTCATTTGTATGTTGGTATGATGGTTCCACACATTTCTTAGAAGGAATTACCATTAATGTGGTTGATAATTTGTTTGTTTAGAATACCCGCTTTTAATATTTTCAAGACCAAATAATTAACGCGAGTTTCCTAATCTTTGGGAAAATATTAAAAACCCGTAATTTTTTTATTCCATAATTTTTTCTGAAATTAATTAGTTACAATTCTTGTTTTCATCACAAAATGCTTTATATAAGAACGTTAAATAGCATATACGATATATACAATACCCTGAAGAAAGTTGTTACTTTTCTGCTATTTGCTATTGTGATCGTAATTCACAGGTTCGAACTGCGAACTGCTATTTATAAAAAGTGATCGCAGTTGCGATTTGCGATTTTTCAATTACAGTGAAAAAATCACCGGTAGTGAAATATCGCTCATCACTAGAGTGTTCCCCTGATCTTCAGGAAAAAGTGAATAACGACATATCAAACCCGCTTGCCCCAAAAAATAGTACGCGGCCTCCACCAATTATGGTCTCTGGAGATGCCAACGGCAATAATTATCAGCAACTATATGCTATTGCTAAATCAGAAGCAAAAAACAATTTTACTATTAAACTTCTGAATAATGGAATATATAAAGTAAATACTTTCTCCGTAGAGGACTATAGATGCATATCAAAAGCACTTTCGTGTAGAAATATATCTTGGTATAGCTTTCAGAATAAGCAAACGCGGCCAATTAGAGTTATTGTAAAAAATTTGCACAATTCTTATGATCCAAAATCGATTATTGATGACTTAAAAGAGCAAGGATTAAATGCACTGAGTGCTGTCAATCGTCTCCAATGGAAAACTAAAGCTCCCCTCGACATGTTTTTGGTAACATTCGATCCCATGGAGAACATAAAAAAGATTTACGAAACTAAAACTATATTAAATTCAATCGTTTCTATTGAACCGGTAAAACTCCCGAAGATGATACCACAATGCAAACATTGCCAGTCATTTGGCCACACACAAAACTATTGTGGCAAACAACCAAGATGCGTTAAGTGCGCCGGTAAGCATAAAACATCTGAGTGTTCGAAACCAGAAAACCAGCAGCCTAAATGCTGTAACTGTGGGGAAGCACATCCAGCCAACTATCGAGGGTGCCTTGTTGCCAAAGAATTACAGAAAATACGAGCTAACACAATTGGCCACAAAAAAGATGAAGGTCTAGCCCAAAAAGTAGAAGGTCCTGTAAACTTTAGAACAGAAAACAATGAGCATCAACAGCAAGAAGATCCAAAAACTACAGCTGAAACATCAAACAAATTTACTTTTGCTCATGTTCTAAAAACAAATAATAATGATAAGATATCCAATAACAGCATTCTATCACAGATCTTACAGAAACTTAATAAACAAGAGGAATTCAACACTTCATTACAAAATCGCTTAAGCAAGCTTGAAAAATATCTTTTTAATACCAAAGATGTCTAAGTCTATAAAAATTCTTTTATGGAACTCAAATGGATTAATCAAACATAAGAATGAAATCGAAATTGTACTGAACTCAGAAAATGTTGACGTATGTATGGTATCGGAGACACATTTTACGTCACAAACCTATTTTAAAATTAAAACTACGAAACTTACCATACAATTCATCCTAGCAATTGCGCCCGTGGCGGAAGCGCAATACTAATCAAAAGTACGATCAAACATTTTGAGGAAGAAAAACTTTCATCTGATAAGTTTCAAGCTACAACAGTGACTATTTACGGAGTTAAAAGTCCACTCTCACTTACCTCTGTGTACAGTCCTCCAAGGCATCAAATTCAATTTGAAGAGTACCAACACTTAATAAACAGACACAGGTATAGATTCATAATGGGTGGAGATTTCAACGCAAAGAACACGCACTGGGGCTCAAGGCTTACGACTACAAAGGGAAGGGAACTCTATAAAGCACTGTTGTCAACCGGAAGTTACGCATTCTCGACGAACTTACCATCATATTGGCCATCAGACAATCAAAAGATTCCAGACCTGATAGATTTTTTCATTGTTGGCAAAATATCCCGGAACTATTTGTCGATCAATCAGGGTTATGATCTTAACTCGGATCATTCCCCAATCTATTTAAGCTATAGTGAAACGGTCATCTTTAAAGACAAAGCAGCGGCCTTGTATAATAAATGTACAGATTGGGAATACTTTAGAACAATGATGGAATGTTACGAAAGTAAATATGACTCTATATTAAATATAGACCAGTTGGAATCTGAAATTTTTCACTTTACAACAAGTATACAACACGCAGCTTTAGAAAGTACACCGGAATTAAGGAAAATTGCTGTAAACTCTCAATATTCCAATAATATAAGAGGTTTAATTAAATAAAAGAGAAAGCTACAACTTAAATGCCATCAAACTCGTTGTCCAGCTAATAAATCTATTTTAAATAAAGTTTCTAGAGATCTTAATCGAAAAATGAAGAGGTTTAAAAATTAAAGTTTTGCAAAATATCCCTAACTAATGGAAGAAATTCTGACTACTTTCTTTGGGAAAGCTGTGAAAGACCACAAACACCAGAAACTAAGGTACGTCTCATTAAAATAAATTCTGATTGGGCCAGAGAAGATTCAAAGAAACGGAAGTATTTTCGGATTATTTAGCCAAAATATGCTCCCCATATGAAACACACGTTGATTATCCTACTGCTTCCAGTCAAGAAAGCGCAAAAATCTCAAGTTGCACAAGCAGTGATATAAGTGAGGAAATCAAAAACCTCAAAAACAAAAAATCCCCCGGTTACGACCTGATTACTGCCGAGGTCCTAAAACAGCTTCCTCAAATAAGTATAGTAAAAATCACCAACATTATTAACGAGGCGTTTCATCTTAAATACGTGCCAACTTATTGGAAAATTGCTGAAGTTATCATGATTCCAAAGCCAGGAAAACCAGGATATGATGTATCTTCTTACAGGCCCATATCACTTCTACCGATAATATCGAAGTTTTTTGAGAAATTTCTCATATAACGTATCAATAAAATCATTGAACGAAAAACCATAATTCCAGCGCATCAGTTTGGGTTTAAGCCAACCATTCTACGATTGATCAAATCCACAGGATAACACACATTATTGAGAAAGTCTTTGAGGAAAAAAAATTCTGTTCTGCCGTATTTTTGGATGTTGCAAAAGCGTTCGATAAAGTTTGTCACAAAGGACTGCTTTCGAAACTGAAACTAATTTTACCGAAACAGTATTATGACATCATAAAATCGTATTTATCTGATCGCTACTTTCGCGTTAAACAAGAAGACAAATATTCTGATCTTAGGGAAATAAAAGCTGTAGTTCCACAAGGTAGTGTGTTGGGTCCTCTTCTTTATATTATATTCACGCACGACCTGCCAATAGACTGCAATTATACAACAGCCACATTTGCAGATGATACCGCGTTGCTTGCTGTTGGTAGTAGTGAACATGAGTCCACTAAAAATCTCCAAAAAGCTGTAAATAAAGTCGTACAATGGGCAAAGAAATGGCAGATAAAGCTGAATGAAGCTAAGTCTGTACACATTGTTTTCACATACAACAAGATACAGTACTTACCAATTTTCATAGACGGTGCTCGAATACCGTACTTTAATTCCGCTAAATACTTAGGAATGACGCTTGACACTAAGCTACGGTGGAAAGTTCACGTAAAAAACAAACGTAAGGAGCTGGACATGCGACTCAAAAATTACAATTGGTTAATCGGTAACAAATCAGTGTTATCCATCGAAAATAAGTTACTTATCTATAAACAAATACTCCGACCGATATGGAGCTATGGTGCACAACTCTGGGGATGAACTAACGCAAACAATAAGAAAGTCATCCAACAATTCCAAAACAAAGTACTAAGACTAATTGTCCAAGCGCCTTGGTATTGTAGATGTGCTGATATAGAGCGTGATCTAGGCGTAAACTCGGTTAACGCAGAAATATTAAAAATTGCAACAACACATAGTGCAAGATTGCTACAGCATTGTAACGAAGAAGTAGCTATGTTAACTTCTGGAGATGGTCCACCAAGACGACTCAAACGCCTCAAACCCAGCGATCTTTTAAATTAACCAATACTCTTATAGTAGTTTTGTGATTTTGTAATTATATGTTTAAGTCATATTCAAGTTGCTTGTTAGTCCCTTCTTTTACTTGAACTAGTTGCAATGTATAAACAAAATAAAAAAAAAAAAGTTTGTATATTAGGTGTATGATATTGTGGCTCGGTTTAAATAATCTTCGGAGATTGCACTGTTGCCTTGGGCAATGCTAACTATATGAGATAAATAATCGTATATACAAGTATATTTGTACCTGTTCAGGATATAAAAAGTTTTCTTATATAATTGTTCAAGGCAACACTACAATCTCCGAACGAACCTTCAATCAAATTAGCCATAAAAAGCGGATTGAAAATCTTCATACGAGATCCCTTTTCTTTATTAAGTAACCCTAGTTCGATTTGAAGGTTGCTTTTATCAAATAACGATCAAAAAAGAACGGTTGCATATTTGCTATAAAAATGCACCTGTAAAGGAAATTATAGCTTGGGTGCAGCCAAAGTAAAGGTTTTCTTTTTCTTTTTTTATACATTGTGTTAGCGCGCAACAACCCTAATTTTAAAAAATGTTTAAACTTAAAGAATGTACATTAAAATACAACTCTAAGGATTTATTGAATTTTGATTGTACATTAAAATGCAACCATGTAGATGTATGTCCCGCTATTTGTCTGTGCTAGCTCAACTGCGGCTTACCCTTTTGCGTTGGCTCATTCTCTTTTGATTCGCTGGCGGAGTGGTACATACACCTACAAGGAGCACAATTATTTTAGCGAAGTATTGAACGGTCGAAATATTGAATTAAAATAAAATACAAATCGGCTTAAAATAAGTGTTTTACTTTGCCACCCGCCAACATTCTAAAATAATTGTGGTATTAGCGATCAAATATTCGTGATATTTGTCACCTAATACAATTGTGGAAATTCGCGCTTAAAATTAATTTGCATTGCGGAGTGCCATTTGCTAAGCCGTTATGCCTGACTTGCGGAACTTAGATGGTGCCGTTATTGATGATAGCGTGATCCCGTTTACCGGTGCGCATACCAACTACGTGGAACCACCTCTTAATGTGGATAACGCAATAACTGGGACACAGTCTTCAATACAAAGTAGTATGTCAAATATAAATACGACACAAATTAATTTTTCACCTATTTTTTCCACAAATGTTGCTGCGACTACAAAGATCACATCTGCTCAATATTCATCGCATGGTTTATATCGAATTTCGTCACATTCTTCGCTGCCTTTTGGGTCCGGAGGCGTGGACATGGCTATGAATCAACCAACAGCATATGCGGGCTTGCCTAAGGAACATAACCACGTGGGGCTCTATAACAAACTGCCTTCAGTTGTAGGTGGACCCCAAATGAACTCTACATTTGCTCATTCATCCGCTTGCGTGTTTGGTCAGAGCCAGCACGTACCAATGAGTTCAGTTTATACGTCCACTTATGGAGGAAGCGTCTTTCAAAACGCGCAACTACCTCGCGTCACATCTTTGGTTAATGGAGATGGGTGCAGTGCTGCCACACAATATAACCCCTTCTCTCCTGCACGCAACTATTTCGGGCAACCACAGGGAGGTTTTGCGCCCGTCAACGATAGTACATGGAGGCAGGTTCAGAATAGTTCAGACGTGAGTTTAAACCCATCACATATAGCGTCTAGACAGGCGATAAGCAAAGATTTGCCACCTTTCTCCGGGAGGCCAGAAGAATGGCCATTGTTTATAACAAACTATGAACAATCAACAGAACGCTGCGGGTTTTCTGAACAAGAAAACTTAATACGATTACAAAAATCACTGCGCGGTGCCGCTCTTGAAGCTGTTCGAGGAAAATTGATGATGCCATCTACAGTTCATCTAGCCATCGAAACTCTTCGTATGCTTTTCGGGAGGCCAGACGTTATACATAACACCCTACAACGGAAATTGAGACAGATGCCAGCAGTGAGGACCGATCGACTGAATACCCTTATCGATCTCGCGTTGGGTGTACAAAATTATAGAGCAACCATGCAAGCATTAGGTCTGAACGACTATCTCAACGACCCTATGCTAATCAATGAGTTGCTGAGTAAACTTCCTGGAGATATGAAATTAGACTGGGGTCGTCGTCGAATGACCATCTCAAGGGTAGATGTCGTGGCCTTTGATGAATGGTTATTTGCGCTGGCTTCATGTGCAAGCCAGGTAACGCCACTTAATGAAACCAACGGTAACGCTGCGGAAGAAAAGGTGTTAGGAAAGAGCAATAGGCAAAGAGTTTTCGTGCACGACGAAATCTCAAAGGAGCTTAGCACCACCAAAACGCGTAATGAGGAAACTAAACATTCCATAGCTTGTTTTCTGTGCGGCAAAGAGCACAATCTTGCCGATTGTCCAAACTTCCTAGCAAAGAGCCGAAATGAACGTTGGCAGTTAATCAAGGACAAAAGGCTATGCATTCGATGCTTTAAGTCCCACATGGTTAGACGCTGCACCTCTAAGCAAGTTTGCGGGGTAGATGGATGTAGAATGGTGCACAACCCACTACTACATAGCCAAAATGCTGCAGCTAAGACTAGTCGGGTAAATACAATCCTAGTTCATCAACGTAAGTTTAGGAGAGCCATTTTTCGTTACATTCCGGTAATATTGTATGGTCCTAAAGCCACGGTGGAGATATTTGCGTTAATTGATGAGGGAGCATCATGCACGTTGATGGACAGTAAATTGGCTGAGCAGCTAGGTCTCGACGGCCCTGGTGAAGACTTGTGCTTGAGATGGACGGGCGACATAACACAGCAGGAGGTAAACTCAAAGGTTTTAAACTGTGAAATATCTGCAAGAGAGAAAAATTCTAGGCGATATCGTATGCACAATATTCGAACAATCACTGACCTTGAGTTACCGCAACAAACTCTCAACGCAGACACTTTAAATGAGCACAAACACCTGAAGTCATTGCCTATTCTACCATACACCGACTGCAAAGCGCGATTATTAATAGGATTGGACAACACGGCTAAACTTTGCGTACCTGTGGAGGTGAGTCAAGCTGAAGGTGATGATCTAATAGCTGCGCGTTGTAAAATAGGTTGGTCAGTATATGGTCAGGATAAGTCGGCATATCAGCCAGACGAAAATCTGCTCCACGTTTGCACCTGTACTAAATATGATCAGCTTGATAACTTAATGAAAGCCTATTTCTCTATCGATTCGGTGGGTATCAATCCTGTTCTCAAACCGCTTAGATCAAGGGCAGACGAGCGTGCTTACCACATAATGGAGAAAACAGTTTTGTATGATGCCAGTGTTAAGAAATGGGAAACGGGCCTCTTGTGGAAATATGACCACATTGACTTGCCCGACTCCTATCGAATGGCATATAATCGTCTCCAATGTCTGGAAAAGAAGATGGAAAAGAGCCCCAATCTGAAGCAATATCTTGTTGGGAAGTTAAATGACTATCTCGAAAAGGGTTACATAAGAAAACTAAATGTCGAGGAAATATCGAAAGGAGGCAAATCTTGGTTTATTCCAATATTCACAATTGAGAACGTTAACAAAAATAAATTGAGAATCGTGTGGGATGCAGCAGCTAAGGTGAGTGGCACCAGTCTGAACGACGTATTATTGAAAGGACCCGATCTTCTAAGATCGTTGGTAGGTGTCCTATTGAGATTTCGTGAACGACCAGTGGCCATCTGTGGAGATATTCGTGAAATGTTTCACCAAATTAGGGTGAGAGCGGAAGATCAGGTAGCACAGCAGTTCCTGTGGCGAAACGGCGATAGTAGCAGACATCCCGATGTATTCGCTATGACCGTTATGACGTTTGGGGCATCGTGTTCCCCATCTTTGGCAAACTACATAAAAGATAAGAACGCTCTACGTTTCCAGAAGACACTACCAAATGCTGTGGCAACAATTGTCGAAAATACGTTTGTGGACGATTGGTTGCATAGTATGGATGATGAGGAAGAAATGATTCGACTAGCTACTGACGTCCGCTTCATCCATTGTGAAGGTGGGTTCGAGATGCGAAACTGGTTGTCGAATTCTAAACGAGTTCTGCAAGCGCTCTCAAGTAAGCATGAACCCGCGAATAAATGCTTCATAGAGCCAGGATCAGAACTTCAAAAGGTTCTTGGTATGTGGTGGTTACCAACCAGTGACGAACTAACCTTTGTTCACAGGTTCAAACCGGATATCTTCAATGAATCCACTTTTCCAACGAAACGACAAATGCTTCGAGTAATGATGACTATATTCGACCCTTTGGGTCTGTTGGGGTTTATTGTAATTAAAGCAAAGATGATATTACAAGATGTGTGGCGATCGGGCGTAACTTGGGATGAGCCTGTACATGATAAAGAACGTTCCGCTTGGTGGCAGTGGCTGCGAAAGCTACGCTGTATTGATAAAATCCGTATTCCAAGGTGCTACACTTTCGCAAATCGCAGCAGCGATAACCAACTTCATATCTTCGTTGATGCTAGCATATCAGCATATGCTGCTGTGGCCTTTCTTCGTTCAAGTATGGGCGACAAAGTTCATTGCTGTCTCGTTGCCTCCAAGACACGAGTTGCTCCGTTGAAGCCACTCTCAGTGCCGAGACTTGAGTTGATGGCAGCCATCTTAGGACTTCGTCTAGCTAAGTTCATAAGAAAGGAACTCTCCATACAAATTAACCGCCGGATCTTCTGGTGCGATTCGAAGGATGTCCTATATTGGATTAGGTCTGACGCCAGAAAATTCAACCAGTTTGTAGCTGTGCGAATTGGCGAAATTCTAGAGGATTCACAAATCAACGAGTGGCGGTGGGTACCAACGAAGGATAACGTAGCTGACGATGGTACAAAATGGTACAATAATATGGAATTAAACAGCTCTGGGAGATGGTTTACGGGCCCTGAATTCCTAAGTCTATCAGAAACTCTCTGGCCAACATCCGAATTCAAAGAGCCACAAGCCGTAGCAGAAACTATACAGCACGTAACAATTGATTCTTCGAAAGATATTGGTGATACGCAACCAGATCCTACAAGGTTTAGTAAGTGGGAAAAATTGCGCGCTGTACAGATGTGTGTTCTTCGTTTTCGACGTGACGATTGGCAGAAGGCATGAGAAGCGTTGGGGAGTTGTTTTTACCTGCATGACTATACGTGCCGTACATATTGAGATTTCTTCATCGCTATCTACTGACTCATTCCTCCTTGTTCTGAAATTGTTTATATCACGACGAGGAGTTCCTCGTCGAATCTTCTCTGACAACGGCACTAATTTCAGAGGCGCTAGTCGCATTCTAGCAGATGAAATCGAGAAAATATCATCTGGCACACTAATAGAAAAATACCCCGAAATTGAGTGGACTTTCATACCACCAGCATCACCACATATGGGCGGAGTGTGGGAGCGCATGGTACGATCTATAAAGTCAGTATTGATGGACATATTACCAAAAGAAGGTCTACGAGAGGAAGTGCTGAGAGCAACTTTAGCCGACGTCGAAAATATTATTAACATGCGCCCTCTTACCTACGTTCCACTGGAATCATACGATAGCGAAGCATTAACGCCAAACCATTTCCTTCTGGGAAATTCAAGTGGCATAAGAGAGAAGGGTGATTGCGATGTTACCAATCCGTCGCTGCTAAATAAGAAATTTCGCACATCTGGTGAGTTGGCTGATCGATTTTGGAAGCGATGGATTCGCGAGTACTTGCCAGGCCTGACAAGACGGGCAAAATGGTTCGAAAAAAACCCCAGAACCCATCGCTCCCAAAGACGTCGTAATAATTGTTGATGAAAACATGAAAAGGAACACATGGACAAAGGGAATAGTTATGGATGTCATAAAGGGCAGCGACGGACAAATAAGAAGCGCCGTAATCAAAACTTCCAACGGCTTAATAACACGGCCAGTAGTGAAACTTGCGCGCCTAGATCTGAAAGTGAACCCCACGTCAGAGCATGGAGATCACGGAGGGGGGAATGTTAGCGCGCAACAACCCTAATTTTAAAAAATGTTTAAACTTAAAGAATGTACATTAAAATACAACTCTAAGGATTTATTGAATTTTGATTGTACATTAAAATGCAACCATGTAGATGTATGTCCCGCTATTTGTCTGTGCTAGCTCAACTGCGGCTTACCCTTTTGCGTTGGCTCATTCTCTTTTGATTCGCTGGCGGAGTGGTACATACACCTACAAGGAGCACAATTATTTTAGCGAAGTATTGAACGGTCGAAATATTGAATTAAAATAAAATACAAATCGGCTTAAAATAAGTGTTTTACTTTGCCACCCGCCAACACATTGCTTAGTGTAAAATCTAAGACCTCAGCGCGAAATGTACATCCCTGACTTCATTCGTAAGTATCTAGTATATGCACACCTAATCACAATCAAATACGCCAAAAGGACTTGCACGCACAAAAGGCCAGACAGCTGGAAAAAGGTAACACGATGCAGGAACAATTATTGGTTGATTTAAGAGTAGCTACACGTCATTAAGGGAGGAGGGACCTGCTGTAGGAAAGCACCAAACAGCGAATGTGAATTCACGAAAAGATGTAAAAATTCGTACAGATGCTTGTTCTATGTAAGTTGTCTACGGTATATGTTTCCTCTGAGAAAGAAAATAAAAGAACAAAGGATGCAAAATTCATCAAAGCAATAAGTAAGTAGCCCGAAAGAGATATGTATGTACATACAAAAGAAAACCTTTCTAGCCCGCAGCGATAGCATGCGAAAAAAAGAACCGCGAGTAAAGAGTAACTTTAAAAAGGAAGGTGAAGTGAAAAGATAGGAGCCGTGGAAAATGATTGTAAAAAAATGAAAACGAGGTGAAATGCAAATCGCCAAACAGCACGAGACTGCTGTGCCGCGTGCGCCGAGGCCACCGCGTTGGAGCCAATTCTTTGCATACGCCAAATATTTACATCGAAGATCTATGCGACTTAAATTAGTTCAGACAATAAAACGAATGACAAATTTGCACACAAACAGCTAAAGGAAAATTGCATAAATAAATTCCGAGTACTTGCAAGTGGCAAACAAAAAATTTATGCTGGAAACAGTTATGAGCACAACGAATAAATGGAATTGACAAAGTGCCATGAAGCGAGAAATGAAAAATACGCTTTTCTCAGACTTGCACTTGAAAGGAATTTGAACGTACATAGTGCTCATACCACACAAAGGATATCTTATAGAACGATTTTTTTGTAATAGTACGAGACGGCTGTAACTCATTTTCCAAGACAATTGAACCCAATTTAAATATAGTTTAGTAGTTTAGTGTGGTTGCTTTCAAGAAGCACGTTTTAGCAATCTGCTCCGAGTACCCTTAAGTCTTCAGATTCAGTTATTGTATAGTAATGAAAAAGGGTGATTTTTTAAGAGCTTGATAACTTTTTTTAAAAAAAAAACGCATAAAATTTGCAAAATCTCATCGGTTCTTTATTTGAAACGTTAGATTGGTTCATGACATTTACTTTTTAAAGATAATTTCATTTAAATGTTGACCGCGGCTGCGTCTTAGGTGGTCCATTCGGAAAGTCCAATTTTGGGCAACTTTTTCGAGCATTTCGGCCGGAATAGCCCGAATTTCTTCGGAAATGTTGTCTTCCAAAGCTGGAATAGTTGCTGGCTTATTTCTGTAGACTTTAGACTTGGCGTAGCCCCACAAAAAATAGTCTAAAGGCGTTAAATCGCATGATCTTGGTGGCCAACTTACGGGTCCATTTCTTGAGATGAATTGTTGTCCGAAGTTTTCCCTCAAAATGGCCATAGAATCGCGAGCTGTGTGGCATGTAGCGCCATCTTGTTGAAACCACATGTCAACCAAGTTCAGTTCTTCCATTTTTGGCAACAAAAAGTTTGTTAGCATCGAACGATAGCGATCGCCATTCACCGTAACGTTGCGTCCAACAGCATCTTTGAAAAAATACGGTCCAATGATTCCACCAGCGTACAAACCACACCAAACAGTGCATTTTTCGGGATGCATGGGCAGTTCTTGAACGGCTTCTGGTTGCTCTTCACCCCAAATGCGGCAATTTTGCTTATTTACGTAGCCATTCAACCAGAAATGAGCCTCATCGCTGAACAAAATTTGTCGATAACAACACATTTCGAACCGAACACTGATTTTGGTAATAAAATTCAATGATTTGCAAGCGTTGCTCGTTAGTAAGTCTATTCATGATGAAATGTCAAAGCATACTGAGCATCTTTCTCTTTGACACCATGTCTGAAATCCCACGTGATCTGTCAAATACTAATGCATGAAAATCCTAATCTCAAAAAAATCACCCGTTATATGCAGCTCGATGACCTAGATATGTGTTCAAAGTGATCAAGTAAAAGTATAAGTATAAGTATAAGTATAAGTATAAGTATAAGTATAAGTATAAGTATAAGTATAAGTATAAGTATAAGTATAAGTATAAGTATAAGTATAAGTATAAGTATAAGTATAAGTATAAGTATAAGTATAAGTATAAGTATAAGTATAAGTATAAGTATAAGTATAAGTATAAGTATAAGTATAAGTATAAGTATAAGTATAAGTATAAGTATAAGTATAAGTATAAGTATAAGTATAAGTATAAGTATAAGTATAAGTATAAGTATAAGTATAAGTATAAGTATAAGTATAAGTATAAGTATAAGTATAAGTATAAGTATAAGTATAAGTATAAGTATAAGTATAAGTATAAGTATAAGTATAAGTATAAGTATAAGTATAAGTATAAGTATAAGTATAAGTATAAGTACAGGTATAAGTATAAGATCCACGATCGATGTATCTCACTTCAAGAGTTAGTCGTCCTTTGTATTACCCATCCCGTCGAACAAGTTCTAGTTGTTGACCAGCGCTTACGGAGCCTATTTTAGGTTCATAAATCCAACGCCAGCATGTAAGAGGATGTCGGAAACACGACTCACACGAGTTTACAACAGCTTGGTTTGGTAGTCTGAACTTAGAGCTGATGGAGAGTTCCCTAAAGAATACTCTGACTCCTAGCCTCCCTTTTAAATTCAATCCATCCATGAAAAGCCTACCAGTACCCGTTCTCCAACGAATTCGCCTCGCCCAGAAATCTCTCGCAACTATATTATATTATATTATATTTTCGCTTTGAAAAACTTTCCTCGAGCAAAAATCATTCGGTGGACAGTTTTTTGGTCCAAGGTTAACAACGCATTTCTTGAGGTGCCAATGCTGTAAACTATATCACCTAATTTTACTTTTAATTTCACAAATTTGGGTGTTGTTTACAGAAGTTTTCTTACAGCCTCTTGTGATCATCCTGAAAGAAGGCCAGCATTTGCGCTAGTACGGTCACGACGAGTTTGGGTAAAACTTCCCTAAGTAGAAGATTTGTCGAAACCGTTGAAATTGGACCACTATGGTATATAACTATCATACTAATTAATGGTTCAAAATCAAGTCTTTACACGAAAATTTTTTTTATTTGACCTGATATCTTCACGAAAATTGGCATAGATTCTTATCTTAAAAAATTATTTAGACCGAACTCTTATATCATATAGCTGTCATTCAAACTAGCTGTTCAAAACTGAGTTAAAAATCTTCTTACAAGTTATTTTTTCTTTATTAAGTAAAAATATTTTAAATAAAAAGGCGTTACTAGAAAGAAATAGCAAGCCGTTGGAAACGAACCGTTAGCCAGTTACGTTTTCAGATCGAGTTTTAGTTGCCATTAAAAGTGGAACTGTGAAGGGTATTCTAGCTTCGGTGCACCCGCAGTAAATACAAATATTCTAAACTTAAAAAAAAAATAATTATAATACTTCGAAATATTTAAGGTGTAACCAAAGTGGCAGCAACATAAGAGAAGTCGTGCGACACCTAAAGCGCTGTTGTTACCAGCAAATATTTGCACAGTCCTAGTTGCAATGTCGGTTTCCCTCAAACTGTTTTGTCCCTCGCAAGCAATTTTGTTAGCATTTTCAAGCTCTCTGATGTATACTCTATACGTAGAGTACAGAGCAGTGCACAACATAACAATTGCATGGTTTTTATTTATTTGTATTTATATATTTCATACAATTTTTACCGTTGCACTGTGCTTTTCTCCACAACCAAAGCGCAATTTCTTCACTAAGCAACTCAATGTTCCGGGCTCACCGCTTCAAGTGCTGTAGACGACGTCTTGTGCGCTTGTAAGATTAATGCCATTCGAATTGTGTGACCACTCACGCCCTCTTCTATGCACACCGTTAGCATTTGCCCAATGCACTTTTTGTCGCCGCTGTTTCCTCCTTTTTGTTCACCAATATTGCATTTAACTTACGCTGCCGGAGTATTCTGCTGAGCGTTTACTTTTTATTCGATTTCTTTTTATTTTTGTTTATTTTAGCATTTAATGCTTGTTGAAAACTTAAGTCACGAACGAAGTTAATCAAAAGAAAAGCGCAAAATTGTATGCGAAATTTTAGATTCTAGCAGATTCTTGTAGATTCGAAATTCTTCGCAAATTTGCTGCTATTGCAAGTTGTATATTTCTATTGTTTAATATATATGGACACATTTCATATATTATTTATTGCAAATGCATGAATGCAAGCAGCTGTGACTTTTGCTTTCACAGAGAAATTCCTTTCAAAGCCGTGTGTGTTGAGGCATGAAAATGAGTTCAGTTAAATTTGAGCCCTTTGTACTGTGTTAACTTGCTTCATTGGCTGACTTTTTACGCTTTTCTACACCTGACAAAATCAGTTATCGCGCAAAAATTGCAGAATTTTTTATCGAAGATATTAAAAGAAAATTTCGGCAGTTATTCCTTGTTTAAAGTACGTGTTCAGACGCTGTAGCTCTAAATATATTTTCATTATTATTAATTTTCAAATATCTGAAAAGTCTATTCAAGTTAGAATATGTGCGCTAATCCCTGATGGGGATTTCTTTCAACAAATGGGAAACAACTCTCTCCCAAGGATCGCACCACGTACCTTGGAGTAGTATTGGACAGCATAAGCATAGGAAGAACAATGTGGAAGATAGAGTGAGGAAAGCCAGCAATGCTTTCCATGCAGATGCTCGGCACAACATGGCCATGCTCGGCACAACATGGCCATGCACCCTGCATGGGTGCTCTCTCCCTCTCTCATGCACTGGTGCTACACAGCTATGGTAAGACCAATTCTGCTCTACGGGGAAGTAGTATGGTGGACAGGTGTAAGAAAATTCACCTACCGGAAGCCTATGGAAAGTGTTCAGAAGATCGCTGAGCTTTACATAACAGGAGTAGAGGCCTTTGCTATTGCTAAAGATACGGAGCTGGCCTCTAATGCAACCAAACAGTCAGGTATTAACGATAACCTCGTATCGCATAGCGGCCAGAAGTGTTTTGGGAAGCAAAGCGGTGTTGCCAGAAGCAAGCAACTTCACTGCACTAGGCCACAAAGGCATGGATGTCAATGAAATATTGGACGAGATTGCCAAGAATGGTGTACGACTAACGTCCGAAAATATGATCAACATTGAGAAATACATGTGTCCAATTGTCATTACGACTATCTCGACACAAGCTTGATAATGAAAATTAAAATGCGATAGAACAAACTACCTGGATGGAACACGCGAAAGTCATGTAAAACGGTACATCGGAAGTACACAAAATTGCTATTGGCACTTAATACGAAAGACTGTAAGAACATGATACGAATACTAACTGTTCACTGTCTGGTGGGATGCACGCATGATGGGGCTGAGAGATCGAGAAGACTACAGCAAATATCTAAAGGCACCAGGGAAACAATGGAGTATCTCTCGTGCACTTGTCCCGCATGGTATGATACACTGGAAGAGGTACCTATAGAGAAGCCGCAGAGTCTGTTAAAATTCGCATCAAGCGCAGCCTAAAGGATGACTACTCCTCTGGGACCAGCTGAACTCCATCTGGTATCGCAAAAGACCAAAAATGGTCTATGCATGTCTTATTGACTTACCAGACTAACCTAACCTATGTGCGGTATAAAGCGCACTGAAAGGAAGGGCTGCCGTTTATTTGGTCAATCTGACAACTCTCAACTTTATCGCGACTTTTGATGTTTTAGCTTAAAATATGTATCTCAATTTAATTAAATTTTTTGAAATTTATTCATAACTTTCAATGTAAATTAACTCAGCAACAGTATATCGATGAAATTTTCAACTATAAAGCTCCTACAAGAACCAGTCTCTATCGATGGTATGTTTAATTCAATTGATGTCACAGATCAATCCAATACGAATTTCATGAAGGTCGTCCAAAATCAGTTGTTATTCCGGAAATTATTGATGCTGAGATTGATTCAGACAACAATAGGTATTACTGAGACCAGCATTTCGTTGCCATAACAGAAAAACTCATATTAAATTATATTTCATTAAAAATGATAATCTCTTACAACCCGTAGATCCCTTCCTCCTATGTTAAATAAGGAATATTTCTGACTAACACCTCCAACCACATAGATTTTCGATATTTCACGACTGAGTAACTAGTCGGCTCAATCGCTTATGATTCGACAGAAGAAATTCATGAAAATGCAAGCGATTTACAATTTTGTTATAATAAAACCTTTGTATGCGTAATCGCATCAAATTTTACGACATATGTCATTAGTGAATGGCCATAAGATAATGCCGCATAATTGACATTTGCATTTGCAATCAATTAAATGCAACACAATTTTGCCGCCTCAGTGCAAAATTTCATAAATCATCGATATCATACAATGACTGCCACAGCCGAGTTGCTAAACGCTAGCCACAGCACCAGCAACAACTGGAAGTATTGCCTCGATGGTTTTAAATATGCTTTTAAGCGAACAAACAAATTTATCCACCATCCATGCAAAATTACATTCATATTTCCCAGAGCACACATACACCTTGCCACCAACGCCCTCCAATGCACACATATACATATGTTTAACAAAATGTATGTTTGTGTGTGTGTGTAATGTAGTGAAGGCCATGTTGGACCAGAGGGCAGCCGCAACGCTTCATAACTGCCGCTTAAATGGCTCGCAGAATACCACCAATACAGTCGAGCAATATACCCACCGAGCCGAAATGGATGACCAATATTAGCAATATACTCTACGTATATAGTATATGTGTATGTCCATTAATATGCATATAGGTATGTGTGTATAACGAGCCCGATCGGATGGCCGTGTCGGTTACTACTACAACAACGCTCGACCGTCTAATTACAATCAATTTTGGGTAGTAATTCTCCCTAAAAGCTACACGTTTCACATTTTAGTGTTTGGAAATTCCATGGAATGCATTGTGATTAAGCGCACACATACGCAGAAGCGCCCACAGTAACAAGCTCATTTGTTAGGCTTGAAATTTATAAAGCACATTCTGCAATCGCTTTTGCCACAGCGCGAACATGTTTTATGAATTGCCAAAATTCATGAGTTCGATCAGTAATGCAATTAATCATAATGCTACTGTGATATGAGCAGCTTTAGCAGCGAGTGATGAGTATTGCTGTGAGAGGAGCAGCGGTCCGCAGCCGTGGAAGGAAGGTGCCTAACGGCTGTATGACCTTATGAGCAAAATAAACTGAAACTGAATAAACTTTGTGTGTGTTTCAAGCCGGTGCGCTTTGCTTGTGAGCATGTACTCATACATAAATAACAAAATATATATTTATGACATTTTTTTATTGAAGTCTGTAAACGATTATTTCCACACTCACAAATTTGATGAAAAATCAAAAAATAAAGATTATTAAACATTAACGAATATTCCAATTGCTTTAATTATATACATACTTAGGTCTTCATACTGCTGCTACTCACGTAACTTCCAGTTTGCATTAAGAGACATCTACCCAAATGCGAAATCAGTACTCATTTGCGAAAAGACAGTCAAAAAAATTTTGCGAAAAGTTTGTCAATTCAGTCAAAAATGATTAAGTGATGAGCTGGAGTCATTTAATCATTTTTGACTGGATTAATTATTATCTTACCAAGATTTTTTGGCTGTCTTTTCAGTTTCTGTCATAAAAATAATGTGTTGGATATCTCTTCAAAAGAAACATATTCTTTTCTAATATTATGTTGACGACACAATAAATGATAGGTACGAGGGCTGCTTTATATATTTCTGGCCTAATAATGAAAATAACTATTCACTGGGGGTGTTTTTTTACGTGGCGGGTCCCAAACCCAGCGCACAACCCTATGCAGGGGATGTTTCGCCTTCTCACTTTAGCTCGCCTTCAAACGGATGTTCTTAGGCTACCCAGAGGATACTTGGTCAAAGACCGGAAGTCGTGAGCTGCTTGAGTCACATGTAAAAGAATCGTTTCTGGCCACTCCCAAGTGAATGGCAGTCATATAACTTTCCTCACTTGCGTGAACTTCTACACATGACTCCATCCTCTCTACACATGACTCCATAATGAATATAGGCATATTTATCAACGAAAATGTGTTTTTTTTGTTTTTTTGCGTTGAATTTGGCTCGTCTTGGAAGACCCACACGGTCGATTGCTGTTTTGTTTCGGGCTCATACGCATAGATCAATGATTCGTCAGAACAAACCTTTTTTACGGCCTGGTGTTCATGCAATATCGAATGTATGCTGGTGGGAGAAATGCATAGGCATGCCTTTATCTGAAGGTATATTACATGACGGTCTTGCATTATCAGTTCACGTACGGCATCGATGTTTTCTGGCACAACGGCTGTTTTTGGACGACCTTCACGGAATTCGTCTTTGAGCGAGCGTCGGCCACGATTGAATTCGTTGTAACAGTTTTTCACAGTGCTATAGGATGGTGCTTCATAGCCATACAAAGATTTTAGTTCATCGATGCACTCTTGTCGTGATAATCCACGTCGAAAGTTGTGAAAAATGATTGCACGAAAATGTTCACGAGTTAATTCCATTTTTTGGCCGAGATGAATTTTTTAATTCCCTGTAAATAAAACAATTCACGATTAAATGACAAAACGTTCTGAGTGATGTTATGCTAAAAAATGTCAAACTTTCTAATGGAAATTTCAGATTGCACCTGGCAACACTTAGTGTTGCCTAGTCCAGAAATATATATAGGAACCTACGTATTTATCATATGTATACCAATCCATTTTGGGGGACTCAAAAACTTCGGCTGCACCGAAACAATAATACGCCATTGACTTTTTCACCGTTTTTTACAAGAACTGAACAAGTTCTTCGGATATTGCATTTTATCCTTAGGTTTAATTCGTTCCAGATTTCGTGCAAATATCCTGTCAAAAGGCTTTATATGCACATACTATAGTAGCCGATTAATCGGCGGTTCCAAAAAATGGGTAGAATTTGAGGAGAAAAAGACGTGAGTAAAGTCACGCTGATAATACACATATAGGATAAAGCGGAGTGACCTGTTTGCATACATACTGACTCTCAGTTTTTGAAGTAGGAACCTGAAGAAATCGTCTGAGAAGTTATTAACGATTTGAGATATCAATGAAACTATTTATTCCTGTGAATTTACATTCGATGCTATTATTGGAACTTGATTTCTTTTGCATGGTCACCACGGACACGCTTGCAGAAGTTCAGTCACTGAAACCAGTTTTCGACGGTTTTCAAGCATAAATCGGCCGATGCTGCTGCCATTTCACCTTTGATATTCGTATGAAGTTCATCAATCGTCGCTGGCGTATTGGCATAAACCAGGGATTTGACGTAGCTCCACAGAAAATAGTCTAATGACATCAAATCGCTCAAGCGAGGCGGCCAATTGACTGAGACATTTCGTAAGATAATACATTCACCAAACTTTGGTTTCAATTAACCGATTGTGACATTCGCTGTGTGGCTTGTGGCACCGTCCTGTTGGAACCACATATAATCCAAGTCCGTATCATCGATTCCCATTTACAGTAACGGCACGTCTTGATCACCACGGAAGAAGTACGGCCCATAAACCGCACCATACCATAATTTTTTTGGGATGCAACGGTGACTCATGGAGTACGTGTGGATTTCTGCCTGACCAATAACTGATATTTTGCTTATTGATGAAGCCATTCATTCAGAAATGAGCCTCATCGCTGAAGATGATTTTTTTATGAAAACTTGAAGCATTTCCTCAGTCGAAAGGCATCATATTGTAGTGGAAGTTTATGCTCAATATGGTCCAGCTGACTGAATAACGATTTGCACATTCTAAAAATGGTGATTTTATTTTGAAAAAAGTTTTAAGATGATGAACTAGAAGCAGTAATGAAAGCATCGCTCAAGTAGCCGTTTCAAGAGTTTCCAACCGGATATATTCAAAAGCTAGGGAATCAATTAAAAAGGGAGACTTTGAAAAGCGATCAGTATGTTGTTCACAAGCTACAAAAATAAATTGCTTTTACATCGTATTGTGACTGGTAACGAAGACAACCCTGAACGCCAAAAATCATATGTGAAACCTGATCAATCAGCGAACCAACGGCAAAGCCGAATATCATGACGATATTTTCGACTAGACTCGAAACAATAATATTCCGTCATGACAACGCTTGGCTTGATGTTACAGACCAGTTAATTGCTATTTGGAAAGCATCGGCTGGGAAGTTCTGACCCTCATCTATTATAGCCCAATCTTCATCCCTTCTGATTACCATTTGTTCCATCACATCACAAATTTTGTTATCTAAAAGTTGGATTGATTCATTATTAGCCGCTGAGTCGACGCAGTCCTTTTATTTGTTAAATTTACTGTCATTCTTATATAAAGTTAAGTAGGACCAAATTAAGCGAAATAGTACAATATAATCACAAACAATACGTTGAGCTGTTAAAGAAATAACGTAATTCTTAGTTAGATAACAGAGTGGAAGCGAGAAGCGATACGAAGACTGCAACGTCAATAACTAATTCAAGCGAAGACCGATACCATGGAATGTCAAAGTAAAAGCGGCAAAGCGAAGCGAGCTGTTGGATGGCATTTAAAGAAGAAAAGTTCTATATTTCGAGAGGTGTGGTTAGTATGCCTTAACATACTTATGTACATCCAGTTAATTAAAAAATGAACGCAAACAGTGAATTTAACATCTTATCTTTAGAACTCCGTCAATATCCAGAAAAATTTTATAACTACGCAATCGGCTATAGTCTTAATAAAATTGCACCAGCTCACCTGGATCAGCTCAAAATGGGACAATTTTTATTACCCTATTACACCGTGTTATAAATTAATAATAACAAACCAAATTCAAAACAGTAAAGAAGACAACATCAAACATTAATAATCGCGTTCAAGCGAGAAACCACTGCACAACCTGCTTTGTCGCTTTGTCTTCTTGAGGTTACCGATAGCCGCTTTGGTGCTTGCTCTCACTCTGACAACTTTGAACGATTTAACTAAGAAGACACATGTAGCGATTTGTAGCTAAAGGTAAGTATATAACATCGCTTCTCGCTTCAACTCTGACATTAGCCATACACGGTCATAATGCGAGCGATATTCACTGTGTTCAATACAGTATAGTATACTTTAAGGGGTTACATGAGTTTAAAAAAATTAGATTTTTTATTATCTTATTAAATTCTACAACACCTCTAGAATATTATCCTAACTTTTCAATTTGATCCGAGTAATAGTTTCGGAGTTACAGCCTTGAAAACTTATGCGCACGAGGCTAGATAGGCTAAGTGCAAGATTTCTCGAGAACTACTAAACTGATCTTCATGAAATTTTACATAGGTCTTTGAAATTCAATTCTTAAAGACTTGGATGAAGGATTTTTTTTCGATTACAACTATTTGAAAAAAAAATATGGCAAAATTTTCACTGAAATTTTTATTTTTTTAAATACAATTTACAGTTTTTTCTTTCGTCCAAGTTCTAAGTTAAGGTTTTAAGTAAACCCCATATTTATTCACCTTAGATGATCTCGTTAGGAGTTATCCTGCCGATGCTGGCGCATTTGATGTTCAAAAGGTCACCGGAAATGGCATCGCAATGGCCGAGCTTAAGATATTTTTTTTTCCAAAAAATTCATAATTTCTTGGCTAATTATGGATGTTTGTAACAATAATAAAGTCTAATAAATTATTTAATTTTCATATGAGAAAAAATAGTTGAAAAGGGCTATTTTTTACCGGAAGAAACCCATGCAACCCCTTAAAATAATCTGAACGAAGTAAATCCTACTTCATACAAGAGCTAAACAAAGCTGTAGGCAGGAGTTATTAGCCAACGGAAGAACCTTCATCTGAAGGTTTTTATATATTCCGTTTCGCCGAGGTTATTGTTTTTTCTTGTTCTATTATGAGGATAGTTAACCATAAAACGGAATATTTGATGAATTATATTATTAAATAATACATAATCTTCCTTCTCATACAAGTCGTCTGAATTTGATTAATCTTTCGGCATTTTAATATGGTTAATACTCGCAAAACCAGTTTCAAGTGTCTAGAAGGCTTTCTTAATTTTTGAGATACTTAAAAAACTAAGAGTCAAGTAAAGACGCATAATTATGTAAATATACATACATATGTATATGCATTTTCTAAAAAATAAGCTCAAAGTACCAAGAAATATCTGTGCTAAATTTCTTATATTTATTTTTACGAGAGCTTTGCCGTCAAGAGTATAAACACGAAATTTTGGCTGTGGTAAAATTTAGTGCAAATCAGCGCCATTCACCTGATTCCTTAACGACTGAGATTGCAAAAGCCACTGACAACAAATCAAGTGTTAAGGCTAAACGACCCTAACATAGAATGGTGAACAGTTTTTTTTACAGAAAAGAGAACTATAAGTATAAAAGGAAGTGAGAGAAATGGAGCATAAATTTATAGCAGAAAGAGAGCTAGTAGCTTCCTGCACACTTTTGCAGATTCCGCGCCTGTTCAAAGAGATGCTACAGCAAACTGAGAGAAATAACTTAAGCACTTTGCTGCTCTTCATGCCACTAGGCGGCTACTTAATGTCTGCTTGCTCGTGTTACATTTCGGCTTGTGCAGACTTGATGGACTTCACCAAGCCTGGCGTTTGAGTAGGTCAGTAACTTACCGCCAGTATTCAATATCCGTTCCAATTAATGGATCGCCACAAGTGGGAGTAAGGCAGAGAAACAAGCAGACAGCAGTGGAGCATTCATTGGGAGAATGTTTCTATTATTTGTTTGGTTGGGTGTTTGAATTTACGTCTCAGATGAGTGTGAGTTTGTATGGCCTGTTTACAATGTAACCTACCCTGTCGTCTTAAGTCAATCCGAAGTTCATTGATGCTCTTAAAATCGCATGAAATATTACGGTTTACTTAACGGTGATTGTGCGTGAAAGGGCGGGAATAGTGTCACATGTGTTTTTACTATTCCCACCCATTTCAGCGCCCACATATCTACTATATACACCAGTGTGTGTGTGCATATGTGAGTATTTGCTTTGTGTGATTGCGTTCGTGTGTAATCATATAATAAATGCATAGTCAGCGAACTCAAGCAAACACAATTAAAGTTTTTTATGCCACTCAGGCTTTAAAGTCACGCTTGACTTACGGTCAATTTAGACAAACTCGGCGCACTATCCGCACGAGAAAATAGATGACCAGTTTGAGGGGCTTAATTGATTAACAGTTATCCGACACGTGGTAAATATAACCTTCACAAAAATTTTAGTAAAACAACATAATATAAATGTTCTTAAAATATGAGAAACTTTTACCATTCATAACTGCACTTTTTAGGGTACAAAAGGGTATAAAAAGGTTTTTATCTGGATTTTAAAAAGTCAGTTTGAATATCAGCTAATTATACAAGTATGTTATAGTGGCACGATTTGAACAATTTACTCGGTTATTATAGCGATTCCTTCGATAAAATCCCTTACCTTGAATAATAGTACAAATTATTCGTTAAACGTTCGCTGGGTTTTCTTTAAAATAATCAATGACGACACGCACGATTCTATTGAGTAACTAAACTGAGTTTACTTTATTTACCGTTCTTTAATACAATATTTTCGTTAAGCCAAAAGCTTTAAACAGTATATCTTCAATCCACTTAAGATACACATGTTGTCTTTGTTAAGTGGTAAGTGTCATATTACAATCGACGAATTAAACCTTTAGTCCGCTTAAGGCGGACCATATTTGCAAAGTACAAAGGTTTATCTTACATTTTAAAAAGTACATCTTCAATATACTTAAGACGTCATAAGTGTCATGTGAGATATTTATAGCATACTAATAAATATGCTCATATTACATATCACTTGAACCTGGTCAAAAAAAATGTGTAACGGCGATTCCAACAAATGAGCTGCTTATTGGCGAGAAAACGACACGTACAAACCTTTCGATCGACATCTTAATAAATAATGGCTAGTTCGTGAAAATACAGACGAATTTGGCTTAAATTGACGCAACTCGTCAAGTTGAACATTTACTTATATTAACTACTAAACATACTTCGGGCCCTATATAACATATTCAGGCGTATATCTATAAAAATTTGAAGTTTCCTTAAATACATAAATTGATTGTCTCGAATTTATGGTATGTGGCTCCAAAGGTCTTTCACATCAACATCTTTCAATTCAGATACAACAAATTCATTAATCGCCTTCCTGTTTAATGGCCTCATTCGTGTCTTTTTTGAAAACCACACGCCTAAAAATAAATGTTATATATAAGAATTAAAACTTGAATTACGGGTGATTGTCTGTCCATCTGAGTGTACAGGTGAGATCTTCAGTAAAAATGTATATACTTTAGTGAAACTTGGTGGATGTACTACTTGGAACTATAATAAGATTGGTATTGTAGGTGGGAATTGATTAATTTTATGCCCACGAAATTCCGCAATTATTTCCATGTATTTTATTACCGAAATGTTTTTACTCAAATTATCACCTGTATACCTGTACACACATCTCATACTTTTTTTACATCTTACGTCGGTATTGTCTACACATTTTCTTTCGAACTAATAAATAAACAAGCAAGGAAAGGCTGAGTTCGGGTAGACTTTTATAACTTGCATGAATCAAAGCCCTGGAGATTCCTTTAGGTGCAGGAAAAACTTTGTATTCAAAGAATTTTTAGAAAAGATTAAACATTCATTATTCTATGAAATCGTAAATATTTAAATTATAAATACAATGATATTGTATATTCTAGACTTATGTTGAAGGACATAAACAGATTTAGTTTTATTGCAATATTTTATTGTGTCAGCTAAAATTATATTAAAAACATCTTCCAAGGAGATATGTGTGATATGTGATATTAACTTAAATATCAAATCTTATGACCCACCTGAACTGAACCAGGTGGAAAGACGAAAATAATTTCATGGGATATATTGAGGGCACAGAAAGGGACGGACGGATTGTATTAATTTTTACATTGTTCAGGTATACTCGACAACATATTTTTAAACAATTAGTTATATAAATAATACTCAGTGACCGCTTAGTTTTCATAAAGGTTGTTAGATTAACCAAAGTCATTATAAGTAGCTAGTATATGGGAGTTGGGGGGTAGTATTGACTCCATTTTATCTATTTTTGCCAACACTACAAACAATTAACATTCAAACCTAACAAAATGCCCCAAGGGCTCACATTAAGGTTATGACATACTATAATCATCAATTATATGGAGTAAGCCGGACGTAATAGGAGTAATAGTTGACTGAAGACTCAAATTCAAGGAGCACTTGGAAAATACGACAGGCGAAGCAAATAAAATCTATGATGCTTTATCTAGAATAATGGTAAATAAACGCTGTGTTCGTTCCAGCGTACGATTTTTAATAGCTAAGGTAATGAGATCAGTTATACTGTATGCGACTCCAATATGGATACAGGCGCTAGACATAAAATCATATGCTAAACCAATTAACGAAGTGCATAGGCTTTCGGCAGTACGCGTGATAAGTGCTTTTCGAACCATATCATATGACGCTGCTGACGTATTACGTCCAGGGAGTCGAATACGAGCGAAAATACAACTTATCAGAGACGTCTACTGCAGCAAAAAGAGAGGAGAGAATCAAAAGCATCACAATGTAGCAGCAATGGTGGCAAACTTCATGCAAAGGACAGTAGACCCACAGACTGACTGCGGACATACATTTGTGGATAGGCAATATGGTTACCAGGATTTCCACCTGACCCAAATACTCAGTGGCCATGGGTGCTTTAGAAGCTACCTATACAAATATCATCAGGATTTTAATCCATATTGTCCGACGTGTACAGAGTGCATAGAAGACTCTCAACACGTACTCTATCATTACCCTCGGTTTTCAAGTATAAAGGAAAAGCACAAAAGAACACTTGTAGGTGGTCTCACAGTGGAAAATTTGCAACAGATTCATCAATCAGTCCGCACAATAGAGGAGACTTAAATCACTCTCTCCTATGAAGTAATACTTGTTCAATGGTCCCGTGGAAGAGACATGATATGGGTGTAGGTTAGGTTTAGCGGATCAAATACTCGAAAATCCGACTACCGGTACTGGGGTTCAAAATTCGGTATCTAGGGACTTGAACAGTTCTTGTTTTTTGGATTTGGACAATTTTTGGTCAAAAGGTTGCATACCCTAAAGGCATCATTCGTGCAAAGTCTTATCCCGTTATATTAACAGCTTCTTAATTTGTACACTACACTGAAAAGGAAAGAATCGTATGGAATTTAAAATTGTGTTATATTGGAAGTAGGCGTGGTTGCAGTCCGATTTCCAATTTCGGCAGTTACATAGAAATATTAGAAAAATGTCACCTACCAAATTTGTTGAAAATGGTCGTGCAACTCCCGAGGTATGCATGTGTTTTTTTTTTAACTTCGGTTCTGTTCGAGGGTAGAATTTAATGTCTCTGGAGTATTTGGTTATTAATTTATTGCGGTTTTTATTGTTTGGTCTGTCAGATTTGCTGGGAGTGCTACGGTTTAGTTTGAATGGTTTGGAAGATATATAAATTAAATTTTATAAAGGATGGGGTCACGTCCATTTTCTCAAAAGTTTTAGTCGGGGGGGGACCCTTGCTACTACGATCATCTGTACCAAATTACAGTTTTATATCTTAATTTTGTACTTTGTTATGGCACTTTATAAGTTTTCATTTAATGGCGTTTTGTTGTCGTGACAGCGATCCGATTACACCCATCTACGGACTCGTCTTTTTTTGCCAAGAAAAGCGGAGTTGCATCCAGATATTTTTATTTTTACTCAATTTACAGCTTTCACGGACGGACGGACTGACGGACAGTCACCGGACTTCAATTCGTCTCCTCATCCTGATCATTAATATCTCTATCATTAATATCTACATTTGTCTTGCCTAAATACAATCGATAGGTGAACAAAACTATTATACTCTGTAGCAAAATGTTGCAAGAGTATAAAAATACACGCAAACCGTGAGCGAATCGCTGTCAGTGAGTCCGGCTTAGTTCATCACAAATCACGGCTTATTCAACTTCTCAAACACAATCTTCTCAAATGTACGTAACTTAGTTAATTTGCAAATTTTCGGCAAATCGAAACCCAAAGGATGAGCGTAAAGTAAACCGAGAGTGACCAAAACCCAAACAACAACAACAACAGAAACACATATAATCACACATTAGAAGACACAACAGCCAACGCAAAATACACAATTGAGTGGTATCGCTCTGGTAGCTGGTCAAGGACACGGAACACCACCACACACAATACGCGTCCAAACGCACGCACTCACACTGTTGCAAAATCAGTTGCCAAAGCAAAATAGCAGAGAAATACTCGCTTGCCCGCATATCAACAAACACCCATTTTACTAAGTAACAACAGTGGCAGCTTAAATGTACTCGCACTGGTGGCAACGCCATGCCGGATATACCAAAAAACACACGCACACACACAAACGCACGCAAGTGGCACTTTATAGCGTGTTTGTGTAGCTGCATAAAGGCCAGCCAGCACATCCGTTCAATTCGTTATGCTGCAGCCAACACTTAAGTATTGTTTATGCGTGCGTGTGCGCCATTGAAATCATGGCAAACGCGAATATATAGAGCAAGCGAATCGGCCGCCATGAATACGCATCTCTCGCATGTGTGTGTGTGTGTATGGAGCTTTTCGTGCGCTGTAAGTGTGAACTGTAATTTTGTGCAAGGCATTTCGACACAACGTGTATTCGGCCCGAAAATCCACTATTTTTGTTTAAAACACACACATGCTCATGCATACCCAAACACATACACGCATACATGCATGGCATTTAGTGTATGTTGCAAAATCGCCCGTATTGCTCTGATCGCTGGCACTTTAACCGTGCCCCATTTACATACAAAAATTGCAAATCCAAGGTCGCCGGTGATGGCAACGGTGCTTCCAGCTAGCAATTGCGCCAAAGTAATGTGCAAAAATTATAAGATTTTTCGTTGATATTCAAATTTATTCGATTATTTTTGCTAATAGAGGAAGCTCTCGCATACGAGTACGTATCTTTGAAAGTTTTTGAAAAATCACAAAAATTTTATTGGCATTATTGCCTCAACAGCCCTTCATGAATAATTCACTTCGTTCTACTAGGCATGCGCTGCAGCCAAACAAAGTGCTTGCAATGTTAAAGGACGGACAGCAATGTTTGTGCGTAATTAAGTTTTTTATGCAGTTCTAAGCTGCTTTGACCAGCGCTGAGAATGAATGAGCCATGACTGAAAATTGTTACGTGCTGTACTTGTAGGCACACATTGCCAATGCCGCCAGTTGAACAAAGGGCTCCAACAAAGGGCGAATAGAATGCAGAAGAACTCTAGATACACTGCAATGTATCCAATTTTGGCAGTTAAAGCGTACATACATATAAGTCATTGATGAAGCTTTTCTCTGCACAGCCACGTGGTTCCTAGTATATACGAAACTAGCTTAATTTCAAAAATGTTGAAGTGTTTTAGTTAAGAGGAATATTTAGTAAGCAAATGAAGATATGTATTATATTAATATAAGTCTGAGACCCCTATTTTTTGGTTATGACAGCGGTAACTATTTGAGAGAAAGTAAACGGATATGTTGGCTGAAGTCCTCGGAAAAACACTGACAACACAAATATTCAGAAGTTGCGTTAAACTTGGAAGGTAGTTGTGATTAGAAGATTGAAGCTGGTAACATTTATTAGAGACACTAAGAAAATAATAAAAAATAATATACGCGATCTTTTTGACGATGAAGCGGGCGTTCTATTCCCCGACTATAAATAAGTTAGACTACCAATTACCCGTCTGAGGAATAACAAAGCGGCGGAGGCCGATGGATTGCCTGCCAGGCTATTTAAATACCATGGAAAAGAACTGATGAAGGTGATGCATCAGCTTCTTTGTAGAATATAGTCGGACGAAAGCATGCCCAACGATTGGAATTTAAGTGTGCTCTGCCCAATCTACAAAAAAAGGATATGCCCTCTCAGCATTGCATATAAGGTTCTAACGGGTGATTTTTTTGAGGTTAGGATTTTCATGCATTAGTATTTGACAGATCACGTGGGATTTCAGACATGGTGTCAAAGAGAAAGATGCTCAGTATGCTTTGACATTTCATCATGAATAGACTTACTAACGAGCAACGCTTGCAAATCATTGAATTTTATTACCAAAATCAGTGTTCGGTTCGAAATGTGTTTATCGACAAATTTTGTTCAGCGATGAGGCTCATTTCTGGTTGAATGGCTACGTAAATAAGCAAAATTGCCGCATTTGGGGTGAAGAGCAACCAGAAGCCGTTCAAGAACTGCCCATGCATCCCGAAAAATGCACTGTTTGGTGTGGTTTGTACGCTGGTGGAATCATTGGACCGTATTTTTTCAAAGATGCTGTTGGACGCAACGTTACGGTGAATGGCGATCGCTATCGTTTCGATGCTAACAAACTTTTTGTTGCCAAAAATGGAAGAACTGAACTTGGTTGACATGTGGTTTCAACAAGATGGCGCTACATGCCAAACAGCTCGCGATTCTATGGCCATTTTGAGGGAAAACTTCGGACAACAATTCATCTGAAGAAATGGACCCGTAAGTTGGCCACCAAGATCATGCGATTTAACGCCTTTAGACTATTTTTTGTGGGGCTACGTCAAGTCTAAAGTCTACAGAAATAAGCCAGCAACTATTCCAGCTTTGGAAGACAACATTTCCGAAGAAATTCGGGCTATTCCGGCCGAAATGCTCGAAAAAGTTGCCCAAAATTGGACTTTCCGAATGGACCACCTAAGACGCAGCCGCGGTCAACATTTAAATGAAATTATCTTCAAAAAGTAAATGTCATGAACCAATCTAACGTTTCAAATAAAGAACCGATGAGATTTTGCAAATTTTATGCGTTTTTTTTTTTAAAAAAGTTATCAAGCTCTTAAAAAATCACCCTTTATTATCTGTATATTGTGAAAATGAATGTCCACCGTCTACAAACTGATTGGACTTTTTCAGTGTGTTTTTAGGTCTGGAAAAACAACTGACCAGATATTCACCGTGCGCCTAATCTTAGATATGACTCGTAAAAAAGGGATCGATACGAGTATACACCATCTCTTCGTCGATTTCAAAGCAGCTTTTGACAGTACGAAAAGAAGCAGTGTTTATGTCCCTATGTCGGAATTTGACATTCCTCTCCGAGCCGTTGGAACCTAAACAAGGCGACTCGCTATCGGCAAGACGAAATATCTACTGTCATCAAACAAAGAGTCGTGGCACTCGCGACTTGACTAACACGTCACTGTTGACAGTCTTAGCTTCGAAGTCGTAGATAATTTGGCAAATCTTGGAACCAGTATTAATACCAACAACAACATCACCCTCGAAATCCAACATAGAATAACTCTTGTCAACATGTGCTTCGGACTGAGTAGACAGTTGAGAAGTAAAGTCCTCTCTCGACGAACGAAGACCAAACTCTATAAGTCACTCATTATCACCGTTATTCTATATGGAGCAGAGGCATGGACGACGTCAACATCTGATGAGTCGACGTTACGAGTTTTCGATAGAAAGGTTCTGCGCAAGATTTATGGTTATTTGCTCATTGGCAACGGCGAGTATCGTACGAGACATACATATGTATGATGATATTAACATAGTTCTGCGAATTAAAGAACAGGGGCTACGCTGAATAGGTCATGCCGTCCGAATGGACCAAAACACTCCAGCTCTGAAAATATTCGACATAGTACCCGCCGGGGGAAGCAAGGGAAGAGAAAGACCTCCACTCCGTTGAAGAGATTAGGTGGAGAAGGACCTAGCTTCGCTTAAAATTTCCATTTGGCGCCACTTTGCGAAAAGAAGAAACGACTGGCGCGCTGTTGTAAGCTCGGATATAACCGTGTAAGCGGTATTTGTGACAGTAAAGAATAATTAGTCCGTTTGAAGATATCAATCTATGGATTTTCACAGATATTTTTATCTTCATTAGTTTGCTTATTCGTCGGATCAACCGATATCGGACAACTATAAAAATGCAAACAGAACGATTCCACCCAAGTCTTTGTATGAAGATATTTGAAAAGGTTTATGCACAAAATTTGGTCCAAGTTAGTTTATAAGGCACCGCTACAATCTATGAGCATATTGCTGAGATTACCCAACTATAGCATATAGCTGCCATACAAAGAAACCGCTTAAACTCAAGTCCTTGTAAGTAAAATTTCTCATTTAACAAGGAGTCTTCACGAAATTTTAAATCAATATAAGTGAGATTGGCTTGCTGGAAAAAAATTTATGTAAACTTGGACCGACATAATAATGAAAATAATTGTAAGATGGCAAAAGGTGAAGAACAATATCGAATGTTGCAGATATGTAGTGTGTTTTTGCGAAGTTTATAATTTTGGGTTACGAATTACAAATTGAACAAAAAAATATAATCACATGTTATCCTTTCAATACGCTACGCTTCCTTAACTACGCAGATCACAAATCTCATAAATTTGTATAATCCACTTATCCCATGCAAATTATTTAATTTACGCTTTCAAATGAAAAGATAAGCTCAACGCCATTCAAATTCTTATCCGCCAAGCATATCTTGTTATTGTTATTTGTAAGTACCGCTCACTGCCGTTTCCGTGGCGTGGCAACGTTCGAATCAAAGAAATAAAAATTATAATAGCGCTCGACGCGAGGCTATAAAATTTGGGCTCTATGCAGCCTACGAGTTGATTTTAAGTTGTTTTTTCACCTTTTGTTTATTTTATGTCGTTGTTGTTGGTTTAATCTGCAATGCGTGCGCATTAAATATGCAAATATGGTCATAAAAGCTTCACATGCACGTCGCCCTCCTTCACCTACACATACACGCATACGCTATTGTAACAGTAAGGTGTGAGGTGTGTGGAGACAGGATGGCATAAAAAGCGTTAAAAGCAGCAGCAAGCGCCTGAGCGTATGCGCCTGAGGGATCTTTGGTTGAGTGCGAACGTTTTATAAATGAGTTAAGCATATCGACGACACGAAAACAAACACAGACGCCGACGCACGCGTTGCTTTCACCTGCAGAAAGTCTGCTTATTAGCGATGTGAGAAAACGGTTTATCGAAAGTATCTTATTTGGCGTAGATGAGAAATACTAGCTGATGAAGTCGTGCAGCCTCATACGTCTTTGATAGATGATAGAATTGAGATTGTAAACCTGAAAATGTCAGATGGAACCTATAGGTTAGAATTTTGTTCGAAATGGCAGACCTTTTTATTCAGAATCTGTTGGCAGTGATAACACTTTTTGATAATACTGAAATGTCGTCACGGCAAATCGATTTCATTTCGTCAAAAAAATTCCAGACTAATCATCCCTAAGTCATAAGTAGTCTACAGTGCATATGTAACTGTCTACACAGTTTAAAACGGGCGCGATGTTGGCGCTGGCAACCTGTGAATTGCTCGCTACTTGTTTGAGTTAATATTTATGCTAGCATACATGGTAGCTATTGTTGTTATATTTACAAAACGCGAGCGAACTTTTTAAATATAATTTCCACGCATTTCGATGTTTTCATTGGAGATTATCCGGCGTGTTGTTGCTGTCAGGTGCAGGCACTCGAGCTTCTTAAGCGCCAGCTTTTCTCTTTCATATTCATGTACATATAGTATTTCTACATACTTATACATATAGTATATGTATGTACATATCTGATGCGCCGCTACCGACTTGTTGTTCTTTATTGATGCCGACACAATTTTATTGCTGCTTTGTGTTGAAGTGCAAGTTGCGAGTGCGTCTGCGTCTGCGTCTGCTCGACTTCCTTTCACTTTTCTTTTACAATTTTATTATACCCTGAATTAAGTTTACTAAGTTTGCCAACCCAAAAGAAAACGTCGGAAACTCTATAAAGTATATGCATACATATACATATAAGTAATCAGAATGATGAGCTGATTCCATTTAGCCATATCCATCTGGTTGTATATACCCGAACTAGTCTCTGAGTTTTTGAATGAATAATTATAAAGAAAAGTTCTCTAATTTAAAAGATACCTCATTTGGCATGGATTATTGTACAAAGCAGCGGTACAATCTTCGAATAGATTTTTTAGATTGGACTACTATAGCATATAGGTGACATGCAAACTGATCGATCAAAATCCTCTCCGAATAATGAAAAATGTTTAATTGGTTATGACGTGTTCACAAAATTTTACATGGATTATTGTCCAAGGCAACAGTGAAATCTCCGAATCAATTGTTCAGATAGGACGACTATATCATATAACAACGCTAGCAGAAAGCGAGAACTGGAACGAATATGAAGATTTTCTCAGAGACTAAAAGAAAATGATGCGCAGGACAAAACGAGATTTCTGTAAAAAAATTTTTTTGTGGATTTGAAAAGACTTAGAAAACTGTTATCCCAAAGCACCGCCTCGCCCGGTCCAATTCGAAAAAGTAGCGGAGAGGGGATGGACAACTGGCAGGACTCATTGGAAGACCTAGTCAGTATGCACTTTCCAGGCTGTTAGAACGCGGTAAGGCCCAGCTACGACGGGAGTATAGAATAATATAGAATGGGCAATCTGCTCATTCGACCCATAAAAATCTCTCGGTATGGACGGAATCATTCTGGCAATGGTACAGAATGCGCATAGTCTATCCGTGCTATGGCCAAAAGCGATTTTTAGGGGATGCAATAAGTTCAGTTATGGGCCGAACTCATATAGAGAGGACAAAGTAGTAAAGTACTGCTGAAAACGCTAGACATAATTTTGGGCGCGCACAATAGGGCCGCAGCGCCTCCAAGAAGTTTGTCCAAGGCGCAGAACGCATATACGAAAAGCGTATTAGTAGAGACTGCGCTTCATAAACTGGTATTTAATATCGAAAGGGCTCATGAATATGTATAAGGAAATCTTACAGTATTTCTGGACATTTCTGGAGCGTTCAACAACGTCTCTACGGAATCTATTCTGCATCGTATCCAGTGATATGCAACGCTGGATCAGAAGCCTTTTGACCTCTAGACGGATAAGATCAGAATGGAATTTCGCTAAAATGACCAAGGAAGCCTGAGAGGTACTCCCCAAGGAGTGATATCTCCGCTTCTGTGAACATTAGTGGTAAATAAACTGCTAAGGAACCTGAAAGACAAAGCATATGCGGACGACATTGCCATATTCTAACGCTGTCTACAAACCATTAACAGTATTATGACCACCACCAATACAGTCCAGAGCTGGTCGTCACAAGAGGGTCTGGGATAAAGCCTGGAGAAAGCAGATCTGCTTGTGGTCACAAGAAAGCTCAAAATTCCTTTAAGGAGGTTCCGTTCTATGAATGGGACACAACTCCCTCAAGGACCGGACCAAGTCTTTTGCGGTAGTCTTGAACAGCAAACTTCTGTGGAAGCACAACGGTGAAGAAAGAGTGAGGAAAGCCACTAATACTTTATATGCGTGTAGACAGATGCTCGGCACCAACTGGGGCTCTCTGCCTCTCTCATGCGCTGGACCTCTGACTACTTTTCTTGGATCTAGCAACTGAACTCCACCTGGTATCGCAAAGAACCAAAACAGGTGTATGTCTCTTTGGCACGCCAGATTAACCTATCCTAACCTACCGTACAAACTGATCCATCAAAATCAAGTTATTGTAAGGAAAAATTGAACTTGTGAAGGGTATTATGGAAACGGTGCCATCGATATTTACATTTTTTATCCTTTTTACTTGTTTTTGTGGTTCTCAGAAAATATATGAGTCCATGTACGCATTTGCAGGGTTTTGTAGCCGCGCATATGTTGGGCAGAATTGTTGAGCGTTGTGTACAGCACATCTTTATTGGCATTGGCCCATAATAAAATTATTTATTGCATTATAAAATGCAAATAATTACTTTATTCTCCATTTCTATAGCTTTGCAGCGTTTTCTCGAATGCACAAAGCAGCCACACCGCTGCCTCAACTCATGCCGCTGCACGCACCACACCACATTCACCGACTTGGCTTCACACTTCAACAGCCGCGCCATCACTGCCAGCTGCATGTGGGTTGTGCGGCCGGGTGGGTGTGTTCGCACGCTCGGTCATGCAGCGAGTGAGTAAACAAATATTTGCATAATAATTTTTGTATTCACATTTTTTTCTCAGTGTTAATGTGTGAATATGTTTAAGTTATCGCCGTGCATATCCGGCATACTTTCGTATTTCTATTTTGAATTTATATCCGCAATCATGGCAACGACAGTTATCTTTTGTTATGGCACTTAATGCATGTGTCTCTCACACGTTCGCTCCTTTCAACTCTTCAAATATATAATTTTCTTTTAAAATTAATGTGCCTTTTATCTACCACTTCTGTCTGCGCTCTCGTAATTGTACTTAATTTAATTCTACTGTTAATTTATATTTCCCGTTATGTGTTAAAACTTATAATTCACGTGCCATCCTTTAACAAAGTGTCTTTGTGCCTTATGCTTTTGAAAACTACTAAATTCTTCGATAATAAAATTTCCGTAGTCATTAGGCTTAGTGCGATTTTAAAATAAATTTTATTGATAATATAAACGAATGTTTCAACATCCTTATCCACAGGATTAACTGGCATGTTTGGGCGCATTTGCGCAATATGCTAAGCCAAGGGAATTAATAACACTAAAATATCACTAACAGCTTTTCCCTTACATTTCGGGTACAAATTTTCATACAAACATTTCAATATTAGCTTGCATTGTTTGCCACAGACATTTAACTGCAAGCTCTCCTTGCCATAGACAATACCATGGCCTTCGTAGACTTTGCGGCTCCAATGAGTCTACATCTGTTAGGACGCAACCTTGTGTGTGTTCATTCTAATCTTTACTATTTGCATTCTTATTTTCATGCATTCTTCCAGCACAAATTAACTGGCTGTTGGAGCGCATTTGCACTAGCATGGACAATTAAAAATATCGCTCGAAAACTAGCAAAGCAATGAAGAGGAGAAACAGCAAGTTAAAGTAAAGTTCAAGCAGTATCAAAGGATTTAGGAACACGGTAGTATATATAACGGAAAAAAATAAAACAAGGAAAATCGTTTAACCTTTCACAAGTGCAGTTTTTACAGCTTGAAAGTGTATACAAATATTAGTATTCTAATTTTGGTCGAAACTGACCGTTGGCAGCTATAAGTTGTACTGGCCCGATCTGAAATTCGGAAATTGTAGCAATGCCTTGGATAATAATTTACGTCAAATATCATGAAGTTAACTTGACAAATAAAATTTTTCGAATCGGTAAATTGTTTTTCTGTAAGTTGGTAGTACTGTTAGTGACATCAGTACTAAATTTCACCTCAAAATATTCATTAGTATTTGAGATTCGCATCTTTTTGTGAGGCTCTAAAAGTGAGTTCTTCGATATTTACTATGTCTGAAGTTATTGTACAAATAAGTGCGATAATGCACCATCTCATACTGCATTGGTTATTCGTGATCATTTCTCAACATTTTCAACTAATATCGCCCCGCAACCACCGCATTCGCTTGATTTACCTTCGTGTAACTTCTGGCTGTTCAGCAAATTCACATGACCACTCCGAGGACACCGTTTTGACACAATTGAGGATATAAAAGCTGCATCGAAGAAGGCTCTGATGACCATCACGACGGAGGGTCCAAGTGCTATGATGACTGGAAAATTCGTTGGCATAAGTGTATTGCAGCAGGAGGGGATTACTTTGAAGGAAATGAAATGGGCAAAATTCACCTCTCAATTTGGTCACAGTAGTACAGACATACCATTATAAGAGAAGCGATTTAATTCAAGTATTCTTCATCTGATGTTAAGAGCGGTATTACTAACATGATTCTAAATCTTTATTGTGGCTAAAAATCCGATGAGCATCATTCTAGCTTTCTACAACTCTTTAATCCTTGTAGAGTGGAAAATTGAGCAAGTTTAAATATAATTTTATCTAGTAGACAGTACAACTGAATACAATCTAATTTCCTTTCGTTTCGTAACCTTTATGATTTTTTTCAATAAGACACACATACATATCCAAATATACAAGCAAGGCATCAGTGTAGGTAACAAGCATATTCACATTTTTGTTTTGGTAATTTTCTAATCATTAAGAAAGTAACAGTTGGTATCCATTGTTTGCAACAGTTGCACCAGACATTACATGAGTGGCTAAAAACCAACTGATAAACGAAATGCTTGGTTAGCAAGTAACAGGAAAGAAGCGGCACGAAAAATTGCACAAAAGTGTAAGCAGCAGCAATATTTTTCTGTATGTGAAATTTTGTTAAATACAACTACATAAGAAACTAAATATAAACGTAGTTAAATTTCGGTGTTTTTTTTTTATAAAAACTGTGTCAAAATAAATTTTACAAATTCATAAAAATGACATTATTTCTCTAATATATTATAAGAACTCTTTACCCTACTTCATGGTCTCGAACATAGACTTATCTCTATGTCTATCAAGACAATGAATAGCTCAATAAACCGCAAAGTCTGACAGCTCATGATTTTCAGCAAATGCGGTTTTGTCAAATGAATTGCTGCCTGCCATGGGCTACCATGGTGAGGTCCATAAGGGATTATGAACTTCCAACACGTACCTTCAACGACCAGGTGTTTTTGAGTATGCACCTTTACCCAAACCTTTAATTCATCCTGTATATAAAGATTAGCGTTTACGAAACTCCCTTTATGAGGCGTATCCTTTGGGCATTCAGAGATGTCATAACCCGCTGATAATCGACTTTAGAAACGAGGATAATCGCTCCTCCTCATTCGTTAGGGTGGGTAGATTCATTTCTCAACCTATAGTTTGGTGAATACCATACCATACAATCAAAGTGATGGTCTTTTAAAAAGCCAAATGTTTGGCCTTGGCTTTACACAATCAATAGATGATAGATCTTGAGCTTAACGGACTTTATCCATCGTCTTGGTTAGAAGATGTTACACTGTTTGTTTATCAATATTTGTCAGAACATATTCTTCACGTCCGCAATAAATGCTACGTTGAGTTTAAGAAAAAGGGTAAAATGTGGACCGGAAAAGTGAGTATCGTTGAAGGATGTCCCATTCGATGTGTTTGCGGAAGCGTTGATAACCACTCGAATCATGAGGTGTAAAGTACACAGCCTCTGTATTGTTGCCAACTTGTTTGCTAATATCTATGTAGTCGACCGTAATATATTCTCGCAAAATTTCTGCCCGTATAGGCATACATAGGTCATCAGACTTCTCTTGACTTATAGAAGAAGTAGATTTGAATTTATATGAGTCGTTCATGCGATATGGTTTGTGGGACGCTTGAGGCTGGTCCGAATACCAATCTACCACGTTAAGTATTTAGAATGCGAGACTGCTCTGGAGTATATTGCTTAAAGAAAGACAGCGTTCAGTACTTCAGCACAAAATAGCAGAACTTCCTGATCAATAGACCTTCCTATTTATTTACCGGGAGACCCATGACACTTAAGATTCTGATAATATTTTGGATGGTATCGATTAGTCGGATCAAGCTCTTCCTGCTCTCGCCAGGTTTGGGTGCACATACACACAACTGAGACAGAGACATGAAGCACACATATTCAGGCTTGCCATAATTCGTAATCTTGAACAGTTTGCATCCAACGGAAAACGTTTTGTCATATGTTTCCAAATTGTTTGATATAGACAACCTTCAAGTCGAAAGAAAACAAATATCTTCTATGGAAATCTTTATTTTGAGTTTGATAAGTCAACTTGAGTGACAGTTACATATACATAATAGCCTTAGTGATTGGTTTGTTTGATAGCTATATGATTTAGTGGTCTGCTCTGAACAATCAGTTTCGAGATTTTACATTGGCTTGGATAATGACCCATGAAAAGTGTGGAACAACATCTTGTCAAATAAAAAAGTTTTCCATACAAAGACTTGCTTTTAATATATCAGTTTGTATATCATCTAAAAGGTACAGTCAGTGATTTGGACAAATAAACAGTACTTTCCCGATAAAAGTATATCCGCAAAAATTCGGATTGTTATAATCGTATACAAGCATATAAACAGACGAACGTGGCTAAATCGACCCGACGCTGTAAACTTAATATACTTTTAAGTGCAATAATATACAAAATATCTCGAGGTATTTTTAATTTTTGACTATTTAATTGCTAGAAAGATAATCAAAGGACACTCACACATCGAAAGAGAAAGACAGCTTTTAACTTGATTCATATATTCTTCATTTTCTCTTTAAGCAGAAATAATTTCATTCTTACACACTTAATCCTTTTCGTTTATTATGAGTAATTAATAATTACACAGTACAGTCAATAAATTCCTCTAAAGAATTGACAATAAGATTATTAATTGATTTGATGGTGTTGAAGTATTTGAAGAGAAATTTATAAACTGTCCGGATTCGCAGTACTATTTTGAAATTTTGTTGTTGTTGCTATTAATCAAATTTTATGTGTGTTATAGAATGTTTGAAGGGCTTTCTTCTTCTTTACTGGCGTAGACACCGCTTACGCGATTATAGCCGAGTCAACAACAGCGCGCCAGTCGTTTCTTCTCTTCGCTACGTGGCGCCAATTGGATATTCCAAGCGAAGCCAGGTCCTTCTCCACTTGGTCCTTCCAACGGAGTGGAGGTCTTCCTCTTCCTCTGCTTCCCCCGGCGGGTACAGCGTCGAATACTTTCAGAGTTGGAGTGTTTTCGTCCATTCGGACAACATGACCTAGCCAGCGTAGCCGCTGTCTTTTAATTCGCTGAACTATGTCAATGTCGCCGTATATCTCGTACAGCTCATCGTTCCATCCAATGCGATATTCGCCGTGGCCAACGCGCAAAGGACCATAAATCTTTCGCAGAACTTTTCTCTCGAAAACTCGCAACGTCGACTCATCTGTTGTTGACATCGTCCAGGCCTCTGCACCATATAGCAGGACGGGAATTATGAGTGACTTATAGAGTTTGGTTTTTGTCTGTCGAGAGAGGACTTTGCTTCTCAATTGCCTACTCAGTCCGAAGTAGCACCTGTTGGCAAGAGTTATCCTGCGTTGGATTTCAAAGCTGACATTGTTGGTGGTGTTTACGCTGGTTCCAAGATAGACGAAATTATCTACAACTTCAAAGTTATGACTGTCAACAGTGACGTGAGTGCCAAGTCGCGAGTGCGACGACTGTTTGTTTGATGACAGGAGATATTTCGTCTTGCCCTCGTTCACTGCCAGACCCATTTGCGTTGCTTCCTTGTTCAGTCTGGAGAAAGCAGAACTAACGGCGCGGGTGTTGAGACCAATGACATCAATATCATCGGCATACGCCAGCAGCTGTACACTCTTATAAAAGATTGTACCTGCTCGATTAAGTTCTGCAGCTCGAACTATTTTCTCCAGCAGCAGATTGAAGAAATCGCACGATAGGGAGTCGCCTTGTCTGAAACCTCGTTTGGTATCGAACGGCTCGGAGAGGTCCTTCCCGATCCTGACGGAGCTTTTGGTCCCGCTCAATGTCAGTTTACACAGCCGTATTAGTTTTGCGGGGATACCAAATTCAGACATTGCGGCATAAAGGCAGCTCCTTTTCGTACTGTCGAAAGCAGCTTTAAAATCGACGAAGAGGTGATGTGTGTCGATTCTCCTTTCACGGGTCTTTTCCAAGATTTGGCGCATGGTGAATATCTGGTCGGTTGTTGATTTACCAGGTCTGAAGCCACACTGATAAGGTCCAATCAGTTTGTTGACGGTGGGCTTTAATCTTTCACACAATACGCTCGATAGAACCTTATACGCGATATTAAGGAGGCTAATCCCACGGTAGTTGGCGCAGATTGTGGGGTCTCCTTTTTTATGGATTGGGCATAGCACACTTAAATTCCAATCGTTGGGCATGCTTTCGTCCGACCATATTTTACAAAGAAGCTGATGCATGCTCCTTATCAGTTCTTCGCCGCCGTGTTTGAATAGCTCGGCTGGCAATCCATCCGCCCCCGCCTCTTTGTTGTTCTTCAGGCGGGTAATTGCTATTCGAACTTCTTCTTGGTCGGGCAATGGAACGTCTTTTCCATCGTCATCGATTGGGGAATCGGGTTCTCCTGGCGTTGTGTGTTCACTGCCATTCAGTAGGCTGGAGAAGTGTTCCCTCCATAATTTAAGTATGCTCTGGGCATCGGTGACTAGATCACCTTGGGGGGTTCTACATGAGTATGCTCCGGTCTTGAAACCTTCTGTAAGCCGCCGCATCTTTTGGTAGAATTTTCGAGCATTACCCCTGTCGGCCAGCTTATCAAGCTCTTCGTACTCACGCATTTCGGCCTCTTTCTTTTTCTGTCTACAAATGCGTCTCGCTTCCCTCTTCAACTCTCGGTATCTATTCCATCCCGCACGTGTTGTGGTCGATCGTAACGTTGCGAGGTAGGCAGCCTGTTTTCTCTCCGCTGCGACACGGCACTCCTCGTCGTACCAGCTGTTCTTTTGCACCTTCCGAAAACCAATGGTTTCGGTTGCAGCTGTACGTAAGGAGTTTGAAATGCCGTCCCACAGTTCCCTTATACCGAGTTGTTGACGAGTGCTCTCAGAGAGCAGGAGTGCAAGCCGAGTAGAAAATCGCTCGGCTGTCTGTTGTGATTGCAGCTTCTCGACGTCGAACCTTCCTTGTGTTTGTTGGCGTGCGTTTTTTGCTGCACAGAGGCGGGTGCGAATCTTAGCTGCAACAAGATAGTGGTCCGAGTCGATGTTAGGACCTCGGAGCGCACGCACATCTAAAACACTGGAGACGTGTGAAGGGCTTTACATAGTAGAATAAACAGACGAGAAAAACATATTTTTCTCAGTTTTAAGCTTTATGCATACCTAGAGCATATATTTTGATACTTTTGCAACATGTTGCTACACCCAACGGTTGTTTGTATCACCTAAAAGTTATCGTTAGATTTAGTGTTACTTATATATGTGTATATGAACGAATATAAATCCGAGTGACTGTGAAAGTAATAACATGAGTAACAAGTAAGGGAAGAGCTAAGTTCGGGTCTAACCGAACATTTCATACTCTTGCAACTTGCAAGAATCAAATACAGGAAAGTAACTTCAGATATATAGGGCTTAATAATAATATGGAGTCGAGGGCGAGCTTTCACCTTATTTTATTCTTTCCAAGCAAAAATGTGCACCGTTATAAGGAAAACACGCTCTCAATTTAACTAAGATAACCCACATATTGGCCAATACATGCGATGTAAAGACAACTGGAAGCTCGAAAATCTTTATGTTAGGTATAGAGGGACTAAGGGAAGTATTGACCCGATTCAACCCATGTTTGACACACAGATTCCTGAGTATTATGAAAGTATACCATCTGAATTTCAATTATATACCATATATCACACATTGATAGATATTTCCAGCAAAAAGTCAACTATAAGCACTGGATACACATATTCAGTGCCTAAAGGCTTGAGAAGTTTTGGTTCAATGTAGGTAATTTTTAGTAATAAAGTGGCACATCTCAAATGCACTATTCGTTCACAGTTGAGTCCATTATTGATTTGTACCTATTTTCAAATGGAGTTTAGAATTGTGTTATTTGGGATGTAGGCGTGGCTGCAGTCCAATTTCGGCCATTCTTACACTCTGACAAAGACATGTCTCGTATACAATTTGGTTGAAATCCGTCAGGCGGGTCACGAGACATGTAATTTCACCCGAAAGTGGGCAGTGCCACGCTCATCGTTCAATTTCATGCCTACAAAGTGCCTTTAAGCGACAATATATAAAGTGTCATAACTAAGCACAAAATAAAGATATAACCAGAATTATAATTTCACACAGGATATCGCAATAGCAAAGGCTATTTGGAAATTAAAAATTTTTGAAAAAAGTGGGCGGGGCCCCTCCCTCTTATCTGCTCCACTTAAGATACAATATTCGAATTCTTCCTCTTTACTGGCGTAGACTCCGCTCACACGGTTATAGCCGGGTTTACAACAGCACGCCAGTCGTTTTTTTTTTGCGCCAATTCGAGATATCAATTGACAGATATCAGTCTGCGCAAAGGACCATAAATCCGCCAAAAAATTATTATTTTCCATCCCTCCGCGCCATATAAAAGGAAAGAAATTATGAGGGAGTTTGGTCTGGATTTGTCAAGAGAGGACTTAACCTTTCAATCAGAATATTGCAATAATACAGCCCATATGGCACATTGCGAAAAAGCAAAAATCATTTCTCCAAAATACCAAATTTCATATGTCAAAAAAAAAAAAAAAAAATGAAATTGCTGAAATTACAATTAGTTCAATAATTACTTTAAAAACACTCGACGTATAAGACTTATATCATACTCGTATAATATGTACATTTCATATTTTGGCTAATTTTGTATAATAATCAGTCAGTTAAATTTAAGATCTATATCCATCAAACCATCATCTGCAGTCAGCACGTCCCTTCACTCTTGCCTAGTATGTTGATGGCGTGTATGTTGGGTGACAGCGTGGTTGGTTAACAGTCTTGAACTGTGTTTCTGAATCTCGCACTTCACCGTATTTATTTCAAGGCCTTTGGCTTAAGTGTTTGATGTGCCGCGAAGCGATTGCGATAAAGCCTCTGGTTTTCGACTGATATTATTGGACTATTTCCGATTTGCTTGCGGTTATCGAGATTTAGATTCGGTGTATCCAAACCGGTTTTAAAATGCTTTCATAAGTATATAAAACTACCTTATTTCAGGTTTAGTTTCAATTTAGAGGCAAATTACCAGTAAATTTTACTTGTCTTGGTTAGGTACTGATATGGGTTGGCTTTTATGTGTTGTTGTCATGTGAGTTTTCTGGCTAAGAGTACTTAGTGTTAAATCATTTTGGAAAGAGTGTTTGATTGAAATTGACGCTAGGGTAATCTTCTGTTTGTTGTACTTACCATAATATTCCAGTTTTGAAGCCAGTATTCTACTTATTTCAGTTGTTTTTGAGTTCAGTTTCAGAAGCTACGTTTGCAGAGTAAAATGACGCAAGAATGCCGTTGTCGTTGTAGCAATGGCAAAATTTTCGTCATTTATTGTTAACATGTCGGCAATGAAAATCCAAATAGCGTTAGGCCAAGCACGCTGTATTACAGAATACCTGCAGTACTAAACTTTCTAAGAAAAACGCTTTGACAATACAATTATTTACACACAGAATTAAATCACTATTCTAGATGTTAATTAATGTTTTTATGACTCTAAAGGAAATTTTAAGTTAGCATTTTTGAAAATCGTGTACTACTTACGTGCTTTTCTCCTTAAAAAATTTGTTATTTTGAGAAACTTCGAACCACAATGACAGCTACTTATATGCCATACAAACAGAACGATCGCTATCAAACACTTAGGAGGAAAATTTTTTTTCTAAAAACATATTCTCACAAAATTGCTTATTATCGAAAGCAATGCTATAAAATTCGAAGAAATTGTTCAGGTCAGACCGCCATACCGTTTAACTGATGTACAAACCAACCGGTCCGAATTATGTTCTCGTATAGAAAAATTTTTTACTTATGTACACCCTGTGTTTATGATTTCTTACAAAGAAAAAGTCCAAATTAGGTAAATAAACTTAAAGGTTAAACTTTAAAGGTTTAAAACTGAGCCCGTCACCCCGATTGTTTATGTACTACATTTTATTGAGTCTCAGACGTTTCTTTTTAGTTATTACAAATATCTGGCATACTTATTATACCCAGTTCAGTGCATAAAAAATGGATTAGTAATAACGTCCAACAATGTTTAATAGGAAAGAGATTATGGCGAATTCTGATTACAAAATAAAGCACCATGTCACGTCCTTTTTTCTAGCCGTAAAGTTTTTCCCATTAAATTTTCATCGAAATTCGCTTTCTATACATGTTTAAGCGCTTTGAAGTGTTTCTCGCCATTGTTGTTATTGTAATTACTTTAATATGGTTTGTACACAGCGCCAGCTGCCAGCTGCCAGTTATCTAAGGTACCATAACATAACAGTGCGAAATATGTGCGCTTGTATTATAAACAGTACATGACTGTAAGTACACAAGTATATGTGTGAGTTTGTGTGTTGGCAAGGGAATGCAATTGAAAAGTTGCTCATACGCCGTGTACACTATGCAAATTTCCCAACACCACAATTGCCGCGTGCCTTGTGAACGTGTGAGGTTTTAGCAAACGAACGCTCATGTGTGCTGGTGTGCGTGCCTGTGTGCGCTTGCATATTAACTTGTCTTGGCTGCAACGTATTGTTTGTGTATCTAACAAATTCACGCGTTGCCTGCCAACAGCGAAGCTCGTGCCCGCGCATACCGCTACTTTGCAACCAAAATGCACACACTAAAGGATGCACATATGTACATATATGCAACCACATATACATATATATGTATTTATGTACGCAAGCGGAGCAGCAACTTCAGTCGCTTGCCGAGAATCGTTTCATATACATATACCCACCACAACAATGGCTTGGTTGGCTGCTAGCAGCTGTTGCATGCAACACATCACATTTAACCATGTTGCTACAAGTGTTGTTAAATCAATTTTATTATTGTTGTTGTAACTGTGACTATTTGGTTTTGCTCCACTGCAGCCGCTGCCGCTGCCGCTATTGCTCGTGTCGCCTTTGTTTCCGCCGCTGGGCGTTGATGGTTATGACTTGTATGTATTTGCCGCCTGCAGCCTGTTGCCAGACGTGAAAGTGCCAACAAACAATAACAACAACAATGCACCAACTTTGCGCGCGAACTCGGCCGAAATTGCACCACAAATGCTTAGAAATTTTGAGAATTTCTAATGGCGCGACCGATGAGCGCTGATTGCATCTGCAAATGAAGCACCGCGCAGTGGATGGCACAAGCACTTAGACACTTTAGCGGCAGTGGCGCCGGGGCCCGGTTGCGCGCCTGTTATGAATTCTCTAATAGTCAGGTGTTTAGGTAAGTGCTTGGAACTTTGTTTTCTGTCTAATGCACTTTAAATAAACAATTATTAATTGTTGAGCGCCCCAAGTGGCATAATTTCATAATATTTTCTAAGCACTTCCGCATTATTTATGGGGAAATATACACACACACACACGTAAGTAGCTAATGCTGAATCATATGCTTCATTTGAGTTACTGAGCACACTTCGCTGTTAGCTGATGAATAAATCAATCACGAGAAATAGGTAACCACTTGAAAGTTGTGCAAGTAAAAGTTGCAGGGAATTAACACTGCATAGATCTTCCCATGTGTGAATCCTTACAGCTGCTCAGGCCCATTCATGTCAGTTGAAAGATTTAAATATGCACTACTTCTTCTAGTTGATTGCAGTTTGAAGTTGTTTTCCCCGTGCATGCGTACCTAACTTCTGTATGGGTCGGTATGTCTGGAGTGGTTCCACTTCCTTTATGTTCTTTGCACTGTAAGCTGAAATACAACGGCAACAGAAACTGTGGTTTTCACAACTTTAAGTTACAACTTTTCCAATTCTAGCAATTCCGCTTCCACCAATCATCATTTTTACATACATACCATAGAACCTGTTCTGGGGATCCGCACACTTCAATTGTGCCTCCACCGTTACAACAACGGTCTTTAGTCAATTATAAGTAAATATGGTACAACTGCAGTATGGTAAATGGAAATGAGGATTGTGCTAATTACAATCAATAACAGAAAATTCATTTATTTATATACCGATAATTATATTGGAAAAATTGTGTTCGCGACAGTGCGGACAAACTCTTTTTTAGCTTTATATATCATTTAAAATTAATTTTTAATTCTCATCGAGGTTAGAACATCGTTATTTCATATAAATATCAAGCAGGCTGGAAACTTGCAACCGGCAGCTGTACCATTAGTCTTTTGTTACAAATTAGACCTCTGTCTTGGCGATTGTCGCAATTTTCACAAAACATATTTTATTATACTTGTCGAGTATATTTCAGTAAATTCTGTATTTTTTTCAAAAAAAAAATTGTTTATTTTCTTTTTTGATAGTTTATATTTCCATAAATATCTTGTGAAATCGGGAAGATCGTATCTTGAAAAGTTTTTGGATGGCAGCGCTCTAAAGAGCGACCACTCGGAGGTGCAAATATATATAAGTGAAACTTTAAACGCGTTCTCTCCAAACAACATTTTTCAAAATTGCTGGCGTCATAACTCAACGAGAAAGCTACTATCTTTTTGATTGGTTGAAAATTGTCAATATGGCATTAAAACAACGACCATTTTTTACCTAAAAAAACGATTTTTTTTTTTCAAAATTACGCCATTTTGTTAATTTTTGATATTTTTCAAAGATCGTAGGTCATTGTATAGGAAACATCTTTAAATTTAATAAACCTTTTGAACTTTTTTGTGTCAGCTACTCATTCGGCCGGAATCATGTCAAAAGTTGGGGCACTTTTGTTTGGCACCTCCGAAGAGAGCCAATAACTTTTTTGTAAAAAAAATCTTAAAATATAGCTGAAAATATACATTTGGGGTACTCACAACCTGTCGTAAAGCATCGTAAAATCGTAAAATTATAAATTTTTACACTTGTTTAAAAAAATTGTTGTTGGATTTCATACAAAAATGAGTTTACACATTTACAATTTTCAATGCTATGTTTTCGAATCGTTATAACTTACAACTTTATGAGACTTGTGAATTGCACAATTATTACGCTCAGAGAAGTTTGAAATATTCCATTGCGTACTTTGTCTTAAAAAAAATTCAAGAAAATTGCCTAATTTTTCATGCGTTACACTGATATAGCTCCTTAAGCCGATCCGACCACATTTTCGCATTTTCGCTTGGCTCGGCGTACAATCTGCGGGCATGCTTAGCTGAGAACCATATATTTGTAACTATAACCAGTTTTCGAGAAAAAGTAAAAGTATTGTAATTAATTTTAAGTAAAGCTTCACCACAGAAATTTTACAAATCTGTTACTAATTTGCATATTATAGTTGAGCTTGAGTGTGACAGTGACCAGGGTTGCAGATAATGAATTAAAAAAGGTAAGAAAATGTTAAGTTCGGATGTAACCGCCAGCTAAATATCTTCAGATACTGGCAAAACTTTATATTAAGAAATTTAGCGAAAGGGCTTTAATTCATTGTTCGACAAAATGATGAGTAGTGTGGGAGGTTACAGGCTGCATTAGGTTTGTTACTAAATTTTACTTCCGGCCAGCGAAAATTAAGCTAAAAAGTGATACATACTCAACCAAGAAATGGAACACCTCAAAGGCTTAATTCGAGCAAAGTTTTAACTGAATGGTTTCCGAAATTGGTTCAGAAGGTCCCGATATATGTGATTTCACCTAAATACAGGTGGTGCCATGTTATCGCCCAATTTTGATCCTGGCTCGTATAAAACCTTCTTTTACATTTATAGACTCTGACACAGTTAGTGATTGATTTGATTTATCAATCTTTTAGTAGTTTTTAACAAAACCATTAACGAGTTATAAACCGATTTCATCAATTTTCACACTGTCGGTAGGCGCTCTTATAGAAATTGTCCGAAGTACTAATTGTCCAATTTACGTTACTCTAGTTTTATTGGTTTAGGATAAATATACATTAAACCTGTAACACTATTTTCACAATTTGAGTCCACAGTTTGCTATAGCAAACTCCATTATTTTTACGTTACACAAGGTTTTTAAATAGCAATGACAAGACTTCTTAAACAAAAAAAAAATCGCAGTAATTAAAGGGTGATTTTTTAAGAGCTTGATAACTTTTTTTTAAAAAAAGACGCATAAAATTTGCAAAATCTCATCGGTTCTTTATTTGAAACGTTAGATTGGTTCATGACATTTACTTTTTGAAGATAATTTCATTTAAATGTTGACCGCGGCTGCGTCTTAGGTGGTCCATTCGGAAAGTCCAATTTTGGGCAACTTTTTCGAGCATTTCGGCCGGAATAGCCCGAATTTCTTCGGAAATGTTGTCTTCCAAAGCTGGAATAGTTGCTGGCTTATTTCTGTAGACTTTAGACTTGACGTAGCCCCACAAAAAATAGTCTAAAGGCGTTAAATCGCATGATCTTGGTGGCCAACTTACGGGTCCATTTCTTGAGATGAATTGTTGTCCGAAGTTTTCCCTCAAAATGGCCATAGAATCGCGAGCTGTGTGGCATGTAGCGCCATCTTGTTGAAACCACATGTCAACCAAGTTCAGTTCTTCCATTTTTGGCAACAAAAAGTTTGTTAGCATCGAACGATAGCGATCGCCATTCACCGTAACGTTGCGTCCAACAGCATCTTTGAAAAAATACGGTCCAATGATTCCACCAGCGTACAAACCACACCAAACAGTGCATTTTTCGGGATGCATGGGCAGTTCTTGAACGGCTTCTGGTTGCTCTTCACCCCAAATGCGGCAATTTTGCTTATTTACGTAGCCATTCAACCAGAAATGAGCCTCATCGCTGAACAAAATTTGTCGATAAACACATTTCGAACCGAACACTGATTTTGGTAATAAAATTCAATGATTTGCAAGCGTTGCTCGTTAGTAAGTCTATTCATGATGAAATGTCAAAGCATACTGAGCATCTTTCTCTTTGACACCATGTCTGAAATCCCACGTGATCTGTCAAATACTAATGCATGAAAATCCTAACCTCAAAAAAATCACCCGTTATAACACCATTCAAGTAGCCTCCACGACTTCTTTTGCAGTAACGAATTCGGTGAACCCAATTTCCGGGTTATTTTTTCACTAAATAAAGTCGTAGTGTCATAAATAGCACGTTGAATATTGACTTCTGAAGCTTGACGAGAGTCTGCTTTATTGCTAAACACCAATGAATTCAAATAACTTCACAAGAAGTAGTCTAATGCTGTAAAATACAAACTTCTTGAACAACACACTGTCACAATTTCTTGAAATAATCGGGTCTCCAAACTTTTCTCGCAGTAACTCGGTTATTGCAAGTGATGTGTGGGGTATGTTGTCTCGCCTTAGTAGAACAAGATACACTCAAGATCAACTTCTTACAATTCCGGTCATAAAAAGTTAGTTATGACCGCTCTCCAATGACTAATCAGCAATTTCATTTCGAAAAAAGTACATACCGATGATTCCACCACAAAAAGAAACATACATTGTCTTATTTTCACTTGATTATCAATAACCTGACGATTACCGAACAAAGGTAGACGATGATTATGACCAAAACGGGCGCATAAAAAGTTGCGATTATCTAGCACATCTGTAGAAATTATTGCGATTTTCAATAAAGCAAGAAAAAGTGTTAACTTAGGTTCCACTGAAGCTATAATAACTTTCACAAATAAGAAATATTCTATACAAGAAATTTATTTTGACCGATCAGCTTGTATGGCAACTATATGCTGTAGTGGTCCAATCTGAACAATTTCCTCGGATGTGTTCATGCAAAATATTCTTAAGATACCTTGTCCAATAAAACTTTTTTAGGAGGACAATGCAGGGAAATGATTTTGATCGTTCAATTTTTAATGCTCCTATATCGTCGGTTCCGACAAGTGAACAGTTTCTTGGGATGAAATGGCTGTGTGCGAAATTTCAATTCAATAATTCCGAATTTGAGGGTTTAGACAGACCTCAGCAGAATAAAATGAAGCAAAGTGCTGCAAATACATAAGTATACATTTTTGTACTATAATAAATGTCCCTCTATCCGATTAGAAATTAATTTACTGTAGCCGGCAAAATAAAACTATTTCAACTTTCCGATGACAATTGACACAAATACAAATCAATCAAGACACGGAATCTGACACTCCTTTCTTTTGTTTTTCAACACATTAGAATTTACAACATTTTTATACTGGAAATGGATTAATTTTAATTTTTGAATACCGTTTAAGTTAAAGTCATTAAAAATTCTCCACAATTGTAGTTGGTTTTTATAAAGAACTTCCACCCAAAAATCATTTAAAATTCTTACTTTACAAACACAATTTTCTGGATCAAAAGTTTTCTTGCGGAGTAAATAGTTGTTCAATTTACAGTTTCTTTTGCTATTTTGTTTGGCAAAAATTTTTGGTACAGTTGGCCACCCCAAAACCGAATGAGAATATTCACCTTTCCTACGTTCATGTCAAGTTATTATTCAGAAAAAAGGGTTGTTGTTTTCCTGCTGGGTATAACCGCTGTGTCATAACCCCACACACATGCAATTTTATAATTTGATAAATGCACAAATTTGCGGCTGTCATCGACGCTTTTAACACTTTCCATGAATTTGTATATTTACACTGGGGTATATGGAATATTGATAAATTGTGAGCCTAACTACCCCAAATATAATTGAATTTTATTCAAAAAATACCATCACGCATATGTGGCTATGGCTGTAATGGGTTATGTACGCACAGACAAATATGATTTTCATTCTTGACATCTGGTAATATTTCTGACTTATTCCATCTTCTTTGATAACAATGACTGGCTGAAGGCTTTGGTAGTTCGTTTACATATAATACAAATTGTCGCCTCTATTGACTGGTGGAATTTTATTCAGATAAAATAAGTATTAGCTGATGTGAGTATGTTATTGCAGGTAAATGTCTTCAACTATGGCAAAATTTAAAAATATCGGCAGTTTTATTAACTGTACCTTACAAATTACTAAGTTTTTAACTTCTTTAAGGTTTTTAACATCTTATTATTTTTTTTTATCAAAACATTGTACCAGCTGTCATCGACTCACCATTTTTAGTATTCAATAGTTTAGTAGGAGGGAGTAGTAAAACTGCAGTGCCAGTCTTCGATCGGCTGAGAACTTCCAACTTCCAACGTCAACTCATCGCTCTCTAACTAAATATGCTCTGCAATTACCAAGCAATGGACACAAACTCATACCTAAAGTTGGGAGTTTTATAAGAAAAAAGAAGCAGGAAATATTTTTATATGTTTTTAGGTTATTGGATTCAAGGAGCAACGTTTTTTCGGGAAGAGATGTGGTAAATTATGCAAAAGAAGAAAAAAATGTAAAAAATATCCTGTCTTTAAAGCTATAACTATAAGAGCGGTTAGTAATAATAAATATTGCATTGACAATGGTGACTGGCAGCTCAGTTGTATATGAATAGGAGCTACATATGTCTAATGCATTTTTCGGTATGCGACCGCCTAGCAACAACTAGTCAGCATGCAAAATAGGGCCATAATATTCTTCATACATATTTCTAACATTTCCAGAATCGACTGAATTTGATTGCTTAGAGAGACACTACAAAATTATCTGATGTACTTTAATTTCAGTTCCATAACCGCAAGTGCATAAAATCTAAATTAATTAAAATCTTTAGGATAAGCAAATTTTGAATGATACTAAGACTTTACTCATTATGTGTAATCATAGGTAATTTCAACTAATTTCTAAATACTATGCATATGGCACATATACATATGTATATACATATGTACTCACAAAAGCTCTGTATTCGCTGAACTCACTGCCTTAACCGTTAACAACCTTACTTCAATAATAATGAAGACGCACGCAGAGTTAATGAGCCTCGACTTCAACTTCAAAAGGCTTACTTACCTTTAAGGTAATCTCATGTGACGTAGAAATAACAACAATAACAATTTGCCCTCCACCCAATTTTACACAGGCTACTCCATCTTCATATGTAGACGTCAGTCTAATGAATAAGTTTGTTGAGCTATTTAAAGCTGCCACCAGTCCCCGCGTATGCTTCCTCCCTTGTCTATCTACGCATGCTTCGTTTATGCTCGTGTGTATCCAACACAATTCCATGTGTGTAACTATCTCGATAGACTAGATAGCCGTGCTCATATAGAGCCATTTATATTCATCAAATCCATTCCCAAAATGCAATTAGGTAATTTACTTACCTGTGAGTTAAAGCACCTCGACTGCGCACACGGAAGGAATTAAGTGATTGCGCGTGTAATTTACCAGCGCGCCTATGGGAAACCTGTGGATTGTCTTAAGGGATCATTTAGCAACCTAATTGTCGATGCGTACATTTGTATTTATGAGCACGTGTGAGCGCAATTCAAGCCGCGCTACAAAGGAACTCAATAGAAATCCTGGAAAGATTATACATATAGTTTCTAGCACATAATAATCTAAATAAATTTGGAACCTGAATATCGTTCAGTTCTTTAATATCATAAAAGTGACAACAAAAAATTGGATATCTGAATTTTCAGTCACTAACCAAGTCATAAAATTTCTCAATATCCGGGTTATCAGATCCTCTATAATGATACCATTAATTCGGTATATGAGTATAATTCTTTTATCAGTTTAAAAATAAAGAACTGGTCCATTAAATATCCTACCGAAATTAAAGATAAAATGAACTGAGTAAGGTCCATCTGGTTCCTTGAGATGCTCAAGACCTTATCAAACTGTCCATAGTAGTGATGATTTCTACTTAAATCTGTCCTCTGAACTCAGCAAAAGTCCGAGGATTGGTGGCATAGACGGTTTGTAGGTTGGGTGATTGGTTACATACAAAGGGTCGAACTTAGAACATCATTAGACCCATTGTTCTTCCTGGTGATAATCAAACTAAGCCTTATTTAGCAGCTTAGTTAATTTGGTAAAATACCTCATTTTTTCCACCCCTGTTGTCCAATGTCTCTTCAGTTGGAGCACTGAGAGCCGTGGAATGCATCCCGATTCATCGTACCATCATCCTATGCTCATGTTCACCGCTAAATCTACTTTTCCAATTTTCTGAAGGTTTATGACCCCTACAGTTTTACTAAGTTCTCTTTAGCTCGGAAGTAGAAGGGTTTTCGTATATTCACCATCCTTGTGCTGCTACTGTTCGATAAACTCCAATAGATGAACCTCCAGGGACCATTGTTTGAAACAACCCTTGAAGGAACTGAAAGGTCTGAGGCGGCTTCTAGGAATTGTGTACCTTTCCTGCCTTTTCGTTACTGAGTTAGCTACTGAGAGCCTAGTTATTGCCTGCTTGCATAACTTAACGCACTTCATATGGCTTTAAATGCTGCAAGGCTGTTAACTACAAGTTTTATGAATTTGCTGGCTAGAGAAGAAGCTCATTTGGCAACCGCTGTTATGCCAAAATTTGCGGTCTGAAAGATCATTAATACAATCTACTCTACTGAGGACTGAAAACGCTGTGTTTTATTCCTCAGGGACCGAGAGAGTTGCGCGATTTCATTGGCAGGGTCTTGAATGATATCACGGCCGAAGTGACGCCGAGTCTGGCTCCAATGACTCGGAGGGTGTAAGCGTTGTATGAACGTATGTATTGGCATGATATCAGGGATAACCTGTTTTCTGCTGATTGACAGTTATGTGTGATATTTGACCCTTTGCCCAGTTATCGGATATGCCAAGAGCTCTTTCTATGAGCCGATATAAACGATTCAGATTCATCCCTAAACAAAGAACAAACAAAGGTTCACAGTGTCGAGTGGAAGAATGAGTTCACAGATCAAATTTTAATTGATTGATACTTAACCAAGCCATCAGGTCCTAATTAATGTCAAAAAACCCCATAGCCAGTATCAGTGCAGCCGTATAGCGTTGTTGAATGCACCTTTCATGTCAGTGAATGCCGCTGAATTTTCGAGTTTCCAAAGAACTTCTGATTGGCCCAACTACTTCATGAATAGCGGTATCAACCGGTTTCCTTTGGCGTATACTTGGTTTTTTAAATAAACGATCAAAAAGAAGTCGAGGAAAGTAAAATATAAAGATTTCGGAAGCTAGTTCCTGTTACTTATTTTTGTTATGAGACGTCCATGAAATTTTTGTTAAGGAAAGTCGATAGTTTAACTCGAAGTATAAGCAGCCGGTCAGTGGAAAGCCATCTTCTTGAAGTTAGTGACCGTCAAAACGTTTCCAAAATGCAATTCACTTCAAATTTAATGGGGAAGGTTGAGTCAAATTTCCGATAACTAGTTCGAGCAGTTCGACTGGTAACTGCCAAATGACACGCCTGATGTTTTACTCCAAAGCCTTAATCAAAGCGGGATTGTTCGCATATACTTTGCCTCTATATATGCCCATAGGAAAAAACTTTAACGTTGTGATATTACACGATCTTGGTGGCCTAAAACATGAAGTTTTATGCTCAGGGGAGTGTTCTCTTAATAATTTCATTGATTGATGCAATGCATAGAGCTAGAAATGGCCCTCATCGCAGAACAAGATTTGACTCGAAAACGTCTCATCTTCTTGGAACTCCTCAAGAGCCATATCGTTAAACGTTATTAATTAACATCACAATATTTGCTTGTTAGTATGCCAAATAGTATAACTTTGCCTTGGTACGGTGATCTGTACTTCATAAAGAGAAAACAGATTAGAAATTTAAAATCTCTGAATTTGGTTATATAAAAGACGAAGCGCAAATTTGCAATAAATGCATTTGAAAGATTCGAACAATGAGTAACCACTCATCGTTACAAAATTCTTTAAAAGAAAAGGATGATGCTTGAATTATTTGTCGAGGAACGATTGGCTGAGCTTATGAGCATTCTTCCCAAATAAAGAATCAAAGAAAAATCTCTATGGTCAGTGACAAGCCAATGCTTGCAAAGCGATTAATTTAAGTAAGAAACATGTGCCGGACCGCAAGCCAAAGTAATGAAACCAAAATACAAACACCCGACTAGAAACACAAATACAAACATACATATCTCCCTGCAAAATACCGAGCTATGGGTAACCGCATTTACATAAGGTTAAATAAAGATTTTGAATAAAGCAAAATATCAAAAACTATGGCATATCACACCAGGCCAATTTCCGGCTCAACGCCTCTAAAATATTCCAATCCACAAGCTGCCCCCACCGCCAGCGCACCAGCACGCCAGCAAACATCGGCGGAAATCAAATGCTACAAAACATAACAAAACGGAATTCATAAACATGAAGAAAAATATGAATGAATGTGCGGCGACGGAAGTGCGGAAGTGCGCAGAAACGGTAGTGGCCACAAATATCGGGGAGATGACGTATAGGAGGCGGAAGCGTACATTGGTCTCCATAGCGGCAATGACCGTCGGAGTTAACTCGATGACCGTGGCATGTCGGTGGTCAGCAAAAAATTTCAATTTCGACTGCCTTCTCTGTATTGGCGGCTGCCGTCAGTGTTGTGCACTCGCTTTATACATATGTATGTACATGTGTACGTGACGGCATGCGTGGTCAAGCCCGCACTTTGGCTTGAGGAGGACATTGAATATGTATAGGAAATAAGTAAGCATGTATGTATGTATGTGTGCTTCTATATGCATAAATGAATCGGAATGAAGCCAGCGACAAAAAGTTTCACCGAAAAATGTGAACGTGCAGCAAGTGAAGGCGATCAATGGCGGGGTAAATGTTATTAGGATTTTATCTTCGGAATTTCATAAGCTTGCTGGAGTAACGGCAATGGCAAAGCCGTGTATTTGTACGTGTATGAATTGAATGTTTCTGAGCCATGCAAAATGCTTTGTATGCAGGAGCCTGAGCGATGGAATCCGTTGCGATGTGATTCAAATTCGACTCGATACGCTTTCAAGCATCGTTGTTATTGCTTTTGACCTGTGGGCAATAGTTGCGAAGCAAAATTGTTGCTGCATCATCTATGCTGTTGTTAAGTTTTTATTTTTGTTGATTTTGGTTAGTGGCAAAAAATTCAAATGTGTAAAAATGAGATATGCAAAATCGAACGTTAGCCGTTGTGGCTACTATGTATCGGGTATATACCATACATAAGTGGTGAGTGTGTTTGTACCCGCTCGGCATTAGTTTGTTTGTTATAATATAATTTGCATAGCAGCGTTGCTATTTGAACTCACCGACTCTGCGGCGTGCAGACACTCAAACTAATCGGATGTGGACAACTGCAATGGCTATTGGTTTTGCTTGTTTCTATTGTTCCATACTGCTGCTAGCCGCTTGTGGCATTGTCGTGTTATGCGAAATAATTCTTTTTTTGCGAATTCTTAATATTCATATCAATCTTTTTCATCAGTATTTGAGTAATAGTATGTCTCTTTCGCTTTATTCTTTCTCCTTTTATTCGCAACATTTTTTGCGTCCGAAGTTATTATTTTTATTATGGTTACTACAACTTTTTATGGCTGAATGGACATAATAAAATTTAAGTAAATAAAGACTTGGATTTGGAGGCTTTATTAGGAATGAACTTCAATTCTACAATGAGCAAAAATTAGTAAGATTTCCTCATAATTTAAATTTCTTAATTTGTTTTTCAAAATATATGTCATAGCCCTTTAAGAAAATCCTCTTGGCTACAATACACTTGTACCTGAGTTTTTTCCAATTCTCGAAACAGTTGTTAAAGTAAATTTTCTGAATAGCCTTCATAGCGAATCGGGCTTAATATCTTCAATTGACTCAAAACGGTTTCCCAGTAGCGATGGTCTGAGTTTGCTGAATAGACGGAAGTTACACGGAGCCACATCAAACCAATACAGCGCTTGCGGCCTGATATTGGTTGAAAATTTGGCGAAAACTCACGAAAAATCAAAGCAGCATGCTACAGTGCATTATCGTGGTACAAAAACCAAGAGTTATCGGCCCATAATCCCGGCCTCTTTTTACGAGTAGCTTAACGCAAACACTCGAATATTATTCCTTGTTGACAGTTTGTCCGGTTGGAAGAGTGCACCACATTTCGATAATCGGAGAAAATTGTCAAGCTATTTTAATTAATTTTGACTGATTGGACGCGGTTTATTCGGCCTCAGCTCACCTTTGTCACGACATTCGGCCGATTGATCGTCTGTTTCCGGGTCATAAGCATAAATCCAAAACTCATCGTCAGTAATAATACGTTTCGTAACATCCTGGTAGTCGCAAAGCTTTGTTTCACAGACGTTAGCGCGACGCTTTTAAAAATATATAGTGATTTTGGAACCAATCGTGTTTTCACTTCTATTAGGCCCAAATGATTTTTCAAATTGGTTTTCAGTGATCCTTTCGATATTCCAATGATGCTAGTAAGATCTCTGATAGTTAATCGTCGACTCTCTAGCACCCAATTCCTTTATCTTATCGACTTATGTTGATCATCAGTTGATGTTGGTGGCCGTCCTGGACGTGGTTCATCGCCAACGCGTTCTCGACCCTCTTTGAATAATTTTTACCAACCAAGAATACTTGCTCGCGTCAGACAATTATCATTGAAGGCCTTTTCTAACATTTTTAATGTTTCAGCACCTTCTTTATTGAATAATTTCACTCATCGTAAAAATGTCCGAATGCGTTTTACGAACTTCAGAAAGACAAGCGTATATTAAACGGTAATTGTAATGATATTTAACACAGATATCACTGACAGTCATACCAGCATAGAAAAACATATTTTGACGAATGGATTTTCAAAATTTTCGGAATGTAATATAAAGGTCTTACTATTTTTTGTAAGTAGTATTTTATTCTATAAAACTTTTACTATTTACTGGCGCTCTGGTCACGTGCTAGGTTTGGGTGTAACCGAATATTTTATATTCTTGCAACTTGAAAGAATCAAAGCATTGGAGACATCTCAGGTGTTGGCAAAAATGTATATTAAAGTAGGTTGAGTATTCCCTCATTTTGTCCATTTTGGACAAGAGAGGAAAGAAAATGAATTTTTGCTGTGATGTACGAACAGACAGAAGTTAAACGGTTAGTTAAACGGTTTCGTCATCTTCTCATCAAAAACTGAGTTGTCAAATATCGACTCCAACTTTCCAGAAAACCCAAACTAATAGACACTTAATACTCCAGTTTTCAATAATTCATATATTGATATTTTATGAAGTACTCATTACTAGTTTATAATTAAAAACGTAATACAGGCAAACCTAATGATATACATATGTGCAATTACTATTTATTACTCGTTGGCATTGCTAACAAAATGACTTAATTGATTCGTCATGAATAATTACCCGAACGTCCACATATAACTTCCATTAAATTAACAACTCGTAATTAAAAATGTATACGGAACATTGTCAGCATCATGCGGAAATATTACGAATAATTTGGTGGAAAAAACCGAGGTTAATTGCAGTAATTGATCAAATCTGTTCAACTCGTGTTTACCTCACCTCAGTGCCCTGCTGCACAAATGCTGACCACAAATAATTATGGCTTAATTTTAAATCGCATTTTAAATGAGCGACATATGATTCTGCAACAGAGTTTGTACTTTCATTGGTCAGAGATTAATAAAATATTTGCAACCGTAATAGATAATGTAATAATTTATTTAACATGCTGAAGTCTCAATGTCAATTTAAATCGCTTTAAATTTTCACTTTCCACTTAATTAAGTTTACATAATTTGAAGCTAACATTAAATTTTAACACATACGATTAAAGGATGCTTCCAAATAAATTTTATTTCCTACGAAAATGTGAGCAATAGCAAGAGAGCCAACCATACCATACCGAATAAGCTTTTCCATTTGCTTTCAGTTGACTCAATTACTAACTGTGATATTATAATCTGACCTTATTTTAACTATAAGGAACATTTCATTTTGGTAAGTGACCCTCTGAAATTTGCCGGAGTTGAGAATACCGTTTTTATCGGAGTTTAGAAGCTGTAGAAAGATATATATCGATATATCGCTTGTCTGAGAAAACAGTTGCCACTTATAAATATTGCGTATCTAATCTAATATCAAATTGGGATAATTTGAGTATTCGCTCTGGAATCCAAAGTACATTTGATTTCATACCAAAATAATTGGATCACCAGGTCCAATAGCCTAGCCCTGTCTTTTCGATACTCACATACCATTGAAGGAGGTATAGAAAGGATGGACTCACTGATGGAGATGGGCTCTTTCAGGGATCGAACAAAGCTTACGTGGAGGGTTAATGGAGAAGTACAATATCTGAAACGTTCCATCAGCAAAAATTGTAGGCTTAAGGACAACTGCAGCATCTTCCAAGTCGAAGCGGCAGACATAAAGGTAGCAGTAGATCTACTGATCCGAAGCGCAATCTGTTGTTGTCGTTGTTGTTGTAGCAAGTACCTCGTCTCCGTTAGAATGGTAATCATTAGATAAGTTGTCATCGACGGCATCCAACGGTAGGTCCAATACTGATTCACGGGATCGAAAAAGGGTCAGAAATGTAAGGTTAGCAGAGCATACAAAGATGTACCTAGTGTCATGTGGGGGACATACATATGTTTGATATGTCTGTGTCTATTCTGGATAAGTAGGAGTTTATCCATATCTGGATAAGTAGGAGTTTATCCATAATGAAGCTGCGCAAGGGTCACTCTCGACTTTCCCGGCAGCTCGAGCTCTTTGTCTGCAATGGGGTGCGGTTTGATTCCAAGTACGCCAGTCACTGGGAGAAAATCGGTGAAGCTGTCAATGGAAGTTATTTGCGTCCGAAATCTGATCGTAGTGTTGTTTTATGTCGTCGCCGTAGTTGAGGAAGGAGGTGGTTCCACTCCAAGCAGAAATAATTTCTGCGAAAGCACCCCAGGGCTTGGAAGGGCGTTCATTATGTTCCTTAACTGGAAGCATACGGGCCTAACTATACAGGTTCCTGGCTAGAAACTTTAGGATTTTGTTTCGGCTTATTGTAATTGACAGTACTTCATCGTCCAGTTTGTATATGTCAACGCTGTAGATTTAGTAGAGGAGAATGTTAAATTCCGTGCAGCGAGAAATTTTGGAGCGAAATGTCCGGCAGCTCCATCCCCCTACGTTCATTTGGCACGCTGGAATACCAAAGATCGATGTCCCCATCGATAAAATGATGTTGCACGGTATTGTGTAAAATGAAAGCTAGGGTTCCACCATTATGTCGCTCTCGGTCTTTACGTAATACGATGAAACCAGCACAACTCAGAAGATCTGAGCGACTATTTAACTTGTCTTCTTGGACCACAATTATCGATACGCGTTCCCACTTCATGAATCCAACTATCTCCGCGATCTTGCTCTGGAGTCCGTTGCAGTTGAATTGTAAAAGTTGAGTTTGTCGTGGGTGTCCGTGAGTCATCCTAGGAGAGCGGGAGAGGCGTTGGCAGCATGGTGACACGTAACTCGTGGGCCTCTCTGGTTGGACTCAATGCCAGCACGAGTCCAGAGGATACGGAGCAACATAGCTGCAACGACTTACCGATCTAAACGGGGTGAGATCTACGAAATAACTGCCCTTGGCTGGATAACATCCGCGTAAATTCCGGTAACATAGAACCGGCAGTTGTGGGAATTGAAGCTGAAGGAGTTCAGAGTGATGTCTTTTCACTCCAATAGTATAGCAGCGATATTGACCCTGAGTTCAGATGAAAAGTTATTTTATGATTACACCACTTTTGGTGCCTGGCCGCTGCGGCATTGCAGAAAACTGTAAAACTGATGTGCTCGCTATGACAAGTACTTCAGTCTCAATATCTGGCTTTAAAAAGGACTACACACAACAGTCTAAGTGTGATCCCCCGCCTTGATAAAGGATCAGCTATCTAACCCAACCTGATGGTTCACTACAACCGTGGTGCTATCATTTTATATCTTACCTTGATAAAGGTTCGAACCATACGATTTTTTTTTAAATAATTTGATTTATCTTTTTTAATTCATAAAACCTATTAGCATGACACATAGTCGCACTCATTTTAATTTGGATCATACAAATGCCTCAAACTAAAATAATGCAAGTAATGTATATACGTACGCATATGAACGTACATACCTTTCTTAGACCTACAAGTAGTACTGTGTGCCTTGCTGCATGCCAATTTTATTTTCACACCATCTTCAACAAGGAGGCTTGTTTTCTCAACTCTTGTAAATTGCACGTGACACAAATAGATAATTACACTCTAGTCTTTGGCGCCTTAACTTAATCTGCCGCAGGGGGCCATTCACTTCTTTAGCTGCCATCTTCATGTTAGCCAATCGGCTTGACGTTAAGCCCGGAAGTCCTTGTCATCCGTTTGCTCTTTGTAAGATTGCTTGCGTTCCTATCAATTTACTTCTGCATGGTAGGTAGGTATGCGTTTACGCTAAGCCAACAAAGTCTACTGCTCCACTTTTTGCGTCACGCACTCACTTATATTTATGGATATAATAGATATTTGCTGATTACAGCCAAAAAAAGTGTTACGCATTGCATCTTAAAGGCATCGAGTAAAAAAATATGTCTGGCAGTGTTTCAGACGACTCAGAGTGAGGTGTAATGTACGAAGAAGACATGAGGCCTAAAACAAAGCAAGAAACAAAAGCAATAGGAAATCTTGATTGGTGCAATCGGGTTACGTTAGAATGATAAGTTTTCATACAAAATACATTTCTGACAGTTTTGTGATTTCTTTACTCAGAATTATTTCAATACACTACCAAAGTGAAAATACCTTATACTATTACACTTTTCTTCGATATACATAGATGAAACCGCAAATCAGGCGGCTGAAAATCTGAAAGTTTTAATGGTTCCAACCTTATAACAATTTTAGTTTTCGTACAGAGGCTATTTAAATAAGGATTGATCCAAACATAATATTTACGAATGGGTGATGCACGATGTAACGCGAAACAATCTTATTTCGATATGCGAATCGCAACAAATTCTTTCCATTCCTTTTGCAATTGGTTACTAGATATGCTTACGTATGTACGAATAAAAAGTAGGTCACTCACTTATGACAACGTCCTGCTAAAACGTCGTTGTCGAATCGCGGTGAGCTGGCACTAACGGTGACCAAAACAAGATTAGCGGTCAGGAAGCTCGTGCTATGTTTTAAAAGGGATTGACATAGATTTCTTTTTACTAGATCTATTATGAAGATTATATTATTTGACTTTTTGGATAAGAAGAACAATTTTGCAAAGTAAGAGCTGTCGAAGATAAGTAAATGAAAGAGCAGAAGGAAATTGGAATACAGAAGTGTTATTACTAGTTTGGAGAAAGAGGAATCTGCCAACCAAAAGCTGTACCGAACCTAAACGATCCATCCTTTAAGTATTTAATATGTATTTTTTCTAGAATCCCCCTGCGGTAGTTTAAGACAGTTAATATTCTACATACAGATATACAAGGTGCGTTCCAAAGTAAACAGGACTTAAAACAAAAACAGAACAAATGGGTTTTTCGGCAAAATCCATTTATTTTATTCAAAATAGTATCCTTCTGCTTTCACACGATCCAAAAGCACGTCGAACGATTGTTTTAGCTCGTTGGTTGGTATGGCTGCCAGTATGCCGGTGCAACCTTTTGAATGGCCTCTACGTCTGCATAACGCTTTCCTTTCATGGGCAAAGGCTTTTTTTCTAAAAGAAAAAAAAGAAGTCGTATAATATCAGTTGAATACGGGAAGTGGTCAATGGTTAAAATCTGATCTTTTGTCAAATAATCGGTCACAAGCGTCGATCGATGAGACAGATTCTGAGCAATTTTTGGTCGTCAGTCAATTTGTGACGAACAAACCGTACACACACCTTTTGTAAGCCAAATGTTCGGTCAAAATGCGATAAATCGCTGTTTTGGAGATCTTCAATTCCATTTCCGTGAATTTCAAATGATTTCTGCTGATTTTCGATAAATTCTCGCACAGTTTCGATGGAATTTCCGGTGATCATGGATTTTAATTGGCCCACATGTTGATCGTCAAGATTTAATGTTGGCTCTTTGTTCGAAGCTCATTTTCGCACTGAAAACGCAAACATACTGACACTTAAAATGCAATAACTTTACTTCCAATCTATGAAATGTCATGAAATTCGCACTGGCCAATCGATAAAAATCGTAGACTCTAACGCACCAGTCGACATATATATGGCGCCACCAGGGGGCGCTAGATTCAAAAAGTCCTGTTTACTTTGGAACGCATCTTGCATGTATTGCATAAAACTTTATTACCTTTTAAGGCTCTTTTTCTCTTTAGTGAAACCTACCAAATATCTCAGTCACTATTAATTTTGAAATACTATACTAAATAACAAAACTTCGGCGGTTAGGTCCAGTGTCACTTCATAATGAGCATCGATAGACAGAATATTTAAACCGGCAGAAAAAAGACAAAAATGGTAAAACTACAGTAGTGGGATTTCTGTCGATTAGGTTGTATATGCAATACTTTGGTAGAGACGTTTTCCTGCGCTAGATAGGTGTATCAGAAAAAATGGTCTCCGATCAAGTTGCCAAGCCCTTTTGCTAGTTACTGCGATTTAGAGCGGGTGAGAATCAGTGTTGTGTCATTGCGCATTTATTCGTTTTCTCGTACATGGTGTAATTTTATGAGGTATATTGATGTGAGACGTTTGTGTGTGTATTGTTCCTTGATATGATGCATTGGGGTGTGTCTCTCTAATGCTCTATGAAGAGTGTGTTGACCTGTTATCGATGCGGTTATTTTAGGGTGAAGCTTATGCTCAATTAGCCACTCCCGCACCCTGGGCAAAAGTTTTAGGTGTAGGTGTAGCTGTTGCTACAAGGTGCTCGGATTCAGGAGAGGCTGTAATTGGCGTTATTGCACCGCACGAGTTCTACGCTGTTGTTTTCTGCTGCGGCTGCTTGTAGCAGGTGGTTGTCCGACGTCGCCTCAAGGGATGCGGTGAAGCAGCCTGCTGCATATGCGGTAGAGACCCTTTGAATCACACTCTTATGTCTCTTATACGGACAATATCCATTTGACAGAGCTACCTGCAGGTGTTACACCGGTGGCAAACCTTTAAAGACCCCGCAGAGATGCGGCCAGTGTGACCGACGGTATGCAGAGCATTAAACGAAATGCAGCTCTGCTGTTAGGAAGCATATAAGTAGTCGCATTGCACTACGAGGAGGAATCGAAGGGTCTGTGGCTGCCATAGTTCGCGGAACTGGAGGCGCCCCAAGGTTAGATGAACTGTGAATTGGAGTCTTAAGAAAGCGAAAGGCAAATGAGATAAAATTAAGGGAATCCGCAGAATAAATATGTACGTCTTCATATGCCGATTTTTTAGGCAAACCACTTGCTTTAATTATGTAATTCAAGAATTTTTTTACTAATAATCGAGTTCGATTGCACAATTTTGGTCCTCTTTAGTTTCAGAGTATCATTGTTGGTGATCCTAATTTCAAAAATAATTTACGAGGCATCATTCCTGATAGTTGGAGTAAATTAAGAAACTCCGCGGAATTTTTTACTGTTCTTCTTAATCAAAGGCGTCGTCAATAGACTTGTATGTTGCCACAAGGCTTGGTAACTTCGAGTTTTTTCACAAAAATAAATTAAAGAAACAAAACAGAATTTTGGTACAGAGGATCGCAGAAGCAAGGAATATAGGAGTGGGTCCGCCCTAAATCTAATTTAGCAAATGTATAGAACGTACTTTAGTACAAATTGGTAATCGCTGGGTAGTAGTTAGGATTCCTCTGGGAGTTCGGTAATTCTCCATAATTCAGACGCCCACCAACCTTCACGAGTTCAAAACCGGTTACCTTATCCAAGATCGGAGTGATAAATTTCAAATTACTTTTTAGAATCTGTTTTTTTCGAAACAGTTCAAATTCGAATATGAGGCGCGTCGCAATTGGTCGGGAGATAGCGACGTGGCTTTCAGCTGAATTTACCACTGCAACCAAAAGAGCCAAACGATGAGGCACAGACAATGGAAATAGGAGCTTATGCCATCAATGACATCGATCAAGTAATTTGCCTCCTAAATTGCCTACTACAACAAATGTCTTCTTACAATTCTCTCCATACACAATATCCCTATCAAGCTCAACCATATCCAAGAGCTCAGCAGCAGGACAGTTACGAGGTACTAGATCGGCTGAATTCTCCTCGGAATGCACATACCTCCATTGTACACATGTACCACGAACGTTGAGAGGGGAACAGAGTGCTTTTTAACCCACTCTATAAAAAAGAAAGTAGTTATGAGAACAGAGAAGGATATGTATTTTAACTTAGCAGACAATAGCGAGGCACATTGAGTGATGGAGGCAAGTTAAGAGATACTAGGCAACAATTCCAGGCTTGATGTATATGTTGTGGCACCGACTCGTCCCATTCTAATTTTAGCAGCCCCAATTCTTGCATAATTATTTTATAGGTTATCACGAGTGGGGAGCGCACTTCAAATGGATCGAAAAGCGAGACAATATTGTGCGCTTTGTAACACACTTGTTATTGGTATTGCAGATTGGTATAATCGGGCCATTGCCGCGGTAATAAAATTCCATAAATCGGAAACCAATAAAATGCCATAAATGAGCTCTAACTTAAGATAGACACAAACCACTAAATTTATATCCAACAGACTTTCCGATAACAAGTCTTGCCAACATTTCTTTGCATTGTGTGCGTCACGGAGTATAATATTATACTTGTTACGAGAGTTTAACAGCACATAAGTATTTTGACAACCACTTCTAAATTATTTCAACAAAGTAAAAAGGAAACTTTTCAAGCTAGCCAAACATTCTTCCTTATTTATCTGTAGTATATTTCAATTTCCCCAAACCATCAATTGACAGCCAGCTACGGTAACTAACTGCCGCATCAAGTGCCATTGCGGCCAACTATCCAGGCGAGAGTTCGCTTTTGTTATTGCGCTTTTACTTTGTCGCACGCGTTCCTGTTCGCGCGTACACCGAATGAATCACGAAAAGTGCACACACTTATGGAGCAAATCGTCATCAAGAGGAAGCTTAAAAAATAGCCACGAAGTCGGCGATGTTTTTGTTCAAGTTATTGCGTCCATTCCGGCGACCATAGAACGTGTGCTGCATGCGTGATGAAAGTGCGCTCCCATTATCACAAGCGAGGTGCATGTGTACCGCTACGTTCTTTGATGGAGCATCATCGCTTTCCGGCAAAGTATCTGACGCCAAGCCATCTTCAAAGCTTAAATTGAATGTCGGACGCAAGTGGAGTTCTCAAAGAGAATTTCGGTTGCATATTGCAAGTGCAGCAAATGTGCCGCCCTTTACGTATATTTCAATTGTCACCTGGTGTTCGTGCAGGCAGCAATAACAAATGACTTTTGTCAGCACCAACCCGTTTCCGAGAGCATAGATAGCTGGAATTGAATTTATAAACATTTGGTAATTGATAATTGAATGAAGAAACACATAGAACAGCACAATGAGGGGTGAAAGTTGTAAAAAGCGTTTATGATGGAAAACAAAATGCGAATAGCTAAAGCAGGGTTGAATTTCGTTAACCAGCCATTTTTTGCAACCAACTTCAAGCTGTTGTTCCAGCTCTACAAAGAAGTCACTATTTGTAACATTTTGAAGTAAAGTTTAAATTTGTGACTACTTAGTAACTATTCACAATACAGTCTAGTCTCTAGTCACAAAATATTGTCTCGAATTTGTCAGCTAGTAACAAGCAGGTTGCTAAGGTAATGAGAAAAGAGAAAACAAACAACCGTCCAGTGTTTGCAGCTTTTTTTGTTAATTTTACAAACTTCTGAAAATGAAGTATCGTAAGTATTGTTAAATAGCAATGAACAGGAGAAATTTGGCACACTTGAGTATTCCTCAAGTGGAGTATTTCCTCAGTGAGGATCCAATTTTTTTGAAGGAAATTATATTTAGAAAATATTTTCGTTTTCCGGAACTATTGTCTTGGGAGCTTATGCAGGATTTGGAACATCACGATAATCGTTTTTGAAAGTCAGCTCTTACTTTTGAGATTCGGGTGAGCGTTCATGTTTTTAAATGAAGATTTTTTTACTAAACATTGGTGTACTATTTCTAAGTCGTTTTAGTGCTACATTTTTTTTTTGTTTTCAAATGACTCATACCAATACCGCATTAGAAATAGTAATTTATCTGTCATGAGTCAGTCTATCGTATCCCGAAATACATATATCCAAACTTGTGATGGAACATAAAAATGCGGAAATAAGCTTTTAAATGCAACAGAGCAATACCACACAATAAAAATGGGGTAAATTAAAAATTAAAAATTAAATTTTCGTAATAAGTTTGAAATTAAAGGATTGATTAGTGCTATTGACTGCACCCTTATTCCAATAATTGGACCGTCTTCGTCGGCTAATGCTATACCATACGAATACATGAACCGAAAGGGTTACTATAATGTTAACGTAGAAGCGGCAGATTAAAATATTAATTTGATATATACTATACATTTCAAAATACAAATAAAAATATATCAAAAAATTAAAATTATTGAATTTTGTTGTCGCATAAAAGAAATCTTCCTAAAACGTAGTAAAATGTATGCGTTCATATGACAGTACCCCCTTAAAGAATATTTTCACTCTATTCGACACTATTTTCCTGTTACTCATAACCCATATAAGTAGGTATAGCGCTGAATCAATTCCGATATTTGCGACAAGTTTTGCATGAAGTTCTTATCACTTATAATTTCCTCGTGTAAAAGATAAGAACCGTGGTCTTCTTAGCGTAAGCGCAATCAATAAACTTGCACATACATATCAATATTATTACGTAGATTTAAGATAGCCATTCACCACGGACGCACTTATATTGCGGATGTGATAACGCTGATTATATTACAAACGACGAATAGATAAATGGACAGAAGTTAGATGGGAGAATATAGGTCCCCTCAGCAAGACCTTTTACAATTTGTTTTTTTGTTCGTAGATTTGTGTTTTACAGCCGGGTGAAGGGTGTGTCGACTGCACTTATACATATGTTTGTTGAATCAGCTTTGAGGCATTGGGGAAGAGGGACGCTGACGAAAATGATGAGTGGATCGAAAAAACGCGCTTGCCAAGAGAATACAGTTAAGTATTTATGTTTGATTATGCCGACGGCCTTACTTGAAAGAATAATACTATTGTAATAGTTATTATTGATAAAATCTTGCGATCGATATCCAAAAAATATAAATCTTTATACTAGTTAAAATATTCAGACTTTTAGAATACTGAACTTCACATACGCAGACAGCAGAATATTGTCGATTTGACTTACCCTGAGCGTTTCGTTAATGTTAAATGAACTTAATTATTTTGCTGATCTTTACATAAAGTCTGACTACTCTGAGAGCAGAACTATTTAACCCTCTTCTGGCAACGCACTTTAAACCTTATCTACGCAGAGACATGAATGTTATGTTTGCGAGAACGCAAAGTGGTCTCTTCTCTATGTTATGGTTGTACTTAGTAGCTCGGATGTAGAAAAATGTTTTAGCTGGAGTATTGTGTGACTAGCTAAGCGAAAGAGTTTGGTTGACTTTAATTTGTGCTGTGACGAGTGTGCGTACGTTTCTACATTTTTATATATCCGTAAGTATTTACAAAAAATTAATATTATAAATGCTAAATTTTGTCGAAAAGCCTAAGTATTATTCATTTCGAATATAGTTTCTACACTTTATTGTTATATAACGGGAATTATACCAACGTTTTGAATAACTGCTTAGTTATTGAAAGCAAGTAGAACAACAAAAAAAAACTGCTTTTGCGCATTCATAATATGCATTCTGTGGAGAAGCCTCATCCGGTCCAACGCAAAGTATGAGTCAACAGTTGAGAGCACTTGAAACTGCAGCGCTCAGTGTGTTATATTTCCAATATTTAGTATATTGGTAAACCCCCGAATCTGGCGTGATTTTAACATATTGTTTCTGCCGTTTGTTTAACAAATTTTACATACATACAAACTTACATGCAACTATAAATTAGTATATCTGTAATGAAACAATCTATACTAAAATATGTGAAAACGGTACTTCCAGAGTGTGCTTGGTGGGTCGTAAACTCGAATCCGATTCTACTTGAGTATCAATTTTTTTATTTTCAGAAGTCCATCAAGCGCCCATTTTTGACATCCGCTTTTACATTTAAGTGACTAATTTTTAAGTTCAACATAAGTGCACAAGGAAACTCGCAATCAAATGTTTAAGAACACATGATCCCTTAATTTCATTTAAATATCATGCGGATTGACCGGTATAGCCCGTTCAAAGTCGTCTGAAAGTCGGGAAAATCACTTTATCGGAAACAGTTGAGCTAGAGGAAGGTTCAAATATCAGCAGATTGCATTAATCTGTAGACTATAAGATTACTTGTTCTACTTGATAACTTGAAAGCAAAAGTCGATTATTCCATATCGTTTTTTTATTACAAAAAGAAAGTCCATTAAATAGCAATGGCCACGAGTTGTACGCAAAGACGTGCTTTTCAGAGAAATTCCAGTGAGAAGAACCGTTTCATGGAGAAATTAGTGGCGAAAATATATAGCTTCTACGACGAACAGTCTCTAATCGATGTGACATTTAAAGTATCAAACCCAACGGCTGTGTAAGTATAACTTTGTCCTCAGCTAATATAGAATGATTTAGATGAACACTTATAATTTTTGAACTGTACAGTGTACCCGCGCATCGTTTGATACTCGCAGCAGCGAGTCCCTACTTCGAGAACCTTTTCAATGGCGCGCAAGGCAATAATCCCGTCATCGAGATAAATGATATCGATAGCGATACTTTTGAGCGTCTCGTAACCTTTTGTTACACCGGAGAGGCCCTCATTACCGTTAACAACGTCGGTGCCATGCTAAAGGCGGCACTCATTTTGCAATTGTATGATGCCATAAATAGTTGTGTGGACTGCATTATGAAAAATATCAATGTATACACATTGCAGGCTGCTTACACGCTCGAGCGAGAAACGCAATGTGAACGGCTTAAGCAGAAACTCTTCGAATACGAAATAAAGAATTTCATGAAGGTGAGTATAATGCCTCAGAAGAGCGGTACTTGTGTAATCGACATTTTCTTTCTAATAATACTAGATCAGTCGACGCGATGAGTTTTTGAATTTTGATGTAGAAAAATTGCAACGTATTCTGGAATCTGACAATTTGAATATAACTCGTGAGGAAGATGCCTAGGACGCCATAAAACACTGGTTCAATGCCGATAAACGTGCGCGTCAAGAGGCACTGCCACTTTTAGTAGCTTGTCTCCGGCTTACCCAATTCGCTGCGGACTTTCTGTTGACACACATTCAGCCGTTACCTGGTTGTGAGCTGCTGGCCTTCAAGGCGCTATCGTGGATCAGAGAGCCTGCAGCACGAACAAAGATAAATATGCGTTTCACAAAACCACGTGCTACTTGTGAGAAAACATTTCTGGTGATTTGCGAATCAGAGGTAAGCGTACATTGCGGCTACAATTCAAAAAATTAAAATTAAAAATATTTTTTCATTAGATGTATCACAAGCTGCTGAAATATAACAAAGCTAAGAATAAGTGGCGAGAGTATGCGAGTTTAGAAATCGATTACACATATTATTGTACGATTTTAAAGGATGACAATATATTATTTATTGGTGGTAATAAAAGTGGTGCCACATTCAACATCGTCCGCAGCTGGAATATACGAAATAAGACATGGACAAATTTGCCCGCCATGAAGCAAGCAAGAGACTCACACTGTGTTGTCGAATTAGATGGTAAAATCTACGCGATTGGTGGTTTAGAGGGTGACAAGGTTTTGTCGTCGGTGGAAAGGTAAATTTGAATAAATCTGTAACGAATTACCTAACGATGGCGATTGTGAGCTTTAACAATTTCAGGTTAACTTTAAGCTTAATGGTGAAAGGATTTTAGATAAGTTACTTTAGATTACTGTGGATGGTGTACAAAATAAAGTACTTATATATTTAGGAAAGAGAGTGTGTCGGTAAATAACTGCCGCTGGCTTTATGTACACCCACACGATCTGACATTTCCAGCGACTTCTTCAGAATACCTCAAGTTTTTTAATCAGACAAATTCTTAGTTGACGCTCACTTACCTAACAAACGCAATGCTTTTCATATCAATTTAGATATCATATTTAGAACTCATGTTTTTTGTTGATTTCCAGATATACGCCATCCGATGGTTGGGAGTCCGTGAGCAGTTTGATTGTTGGACGATTCGATGCCAGAGTAGTGATATTGAATGGTAAAATTTATATAATGGGCGGGGATAGTGGATCGTCTTTAAGATCCGTCGAATGCTACAATCCGAATTCGAATACTTGGACTTCATGCGCGGATATGATAGAATTTCGTGTTTTTCCTTTTGTAAGTTAAATTAAAATATAATGATTGATATATTGCTATATTTTACATTACAGGTAGAAGCACATAATGGTCATATATATATTTTAGACACGTATTCTGCTAACCGTAGCCAAAGTGTTGAACGTTATGATCCTCAACAAAACACCTGGTCTAAGGTAAATGAAATTGATTTTTGCCAATCGTTTGGTTTCAAACTGAATATTTTGTGCAGATTTGTTGTTTGGATGCTGACTGGGCTCGTATTGAAGGTTTGCCGTTAGACAATAAGCTATGGCTTTTTGGTCGCCCTAAACATGATGACATATCAAGTGTTTCAGTTTATGACGAGGATAATGACTGTTGGGTAAAAAAGTGTTCATTACCCAAAGCAAACGGCTATATCTGTTGTATTGTGCCTGTAGCCTTACTGTCGTTGAAATGAATAAATAATATTATTATTAATATTTTTCTAAATAAATTTTCTTATAAGAAATACAATGAATATGTGCGATTTTCCCTTTTTAAAAGGAGCGGCAAACTTTTGTTTTATACAACATTCTCTTGCATTCTTAATGTTTACAGAACCGCGAAAAGGCATGATGTCAATGATTTCTAGTTTTTTGGCGAAAGAGCAGCTAGGAAGACCCGAAGGGCATTCCTTTTCATTTTTTAAATCATTCCACTAGCCTTTGAAACGAGTATATAAAATTTGTGTGAAAAATATATTGTATATATAATAATATGTATATCAATTTTTGCTTACAATTGTTGTTGAAATGCAAATTGGCCTAATTCTTTATTCAATTCATTTAAAGTTGTTCTTTAACGGAATTCAAATTTTTAATAAGGCCTGAGTTTACGGTAAATAATGTTTTAAAACGACGTGCATATCTATATGTCCCATATTCGGAGCTAAAAAATATAATCTCTTCAAGTTGTTGCGTAGACGCCATGTGGCCTCTGATTTAACTTAACTCTCGCGTCAATATTGTTTTGATTTTAGTTTTAGAGTTGCGTAAGGCAAGCAACAATAACTAATTAATCTAAATAATATCATATATATACGGGTACCAATGTGTGTAGCCTGCCGTTATTCAGATGCACCAGCAGTCTTCTCCTATTAGCTAATGTTGGCCGCTTTTGGGCGATTGCTTCCTTCAGACGGTCCAATTGTTCACACTACAGTTCCGTGGTATGAGTTTCGCCCCGTAGCGAGGTAGTTCAAAATACGTAAGTGACCCAGTTGCGATTCAGCAGCGATTTGCAGGTGGAAATGAGATCCATAGCGCTATTTTGTGGGTTAACTTGTGTGACACGCGTATTTGAATGCATGTCAAGTAGAGCAGCAAAACAAACGATGGGACTATCGATAGTTTTAGTCTCCTCTCATTACACATAAGCAGAATTAACGATCGTATGTATAAGGCTGTCAATGTCTGCCGGATGGTGGAACAGACACTGTTCTAGTTAGAATGCTGCTGTGTTAAGAGCAAATTAGAAATCCGGTTGACTGTCCGTCCGTGCAAGCTGAAATTTGAGTAAAAATTGATGCAAATTGTAATAAGTATTTATGAATTTTAGATTTGTGACGATAAACTTATTTTTCGCCATTTGAATGCACGTTTTTCCGGCTGCCACGACTCTCAAATTTGGAGAACATCTCCGGCCGGAATAAAACTAATAAAGGAACATGTTTCTGGATAATTTAAATGGCTTCAGGGTAACTCAGGATATCCACTGAAGCCTTGGCTTTTAACCCCTATACCAAACCCATCTGCACCAAATTAAGTTCTTTATAACAAAATCCTTATAAAAGCAGGGACATAATTGAAAGAGCCTTTGATGCTTTGTATGTTTTGTATTTAAAAATATTTATTTCTAAAAATTCGAAAAAATACTTCAGATTATGTATATCACTAAATGACATTGACTAATAAAAGAAGTAAACGATCACCAAATTACTAAAAAAAGGTAATTATCCTTTGTTCCAAAATAATAAAATAAACTGGTCTTTGAAAAATGTGCCCTTTTAAAGGTTTATAAGATGATATATTAAGTTGGCCTCTGGAAGGCTTATCATATAAGGAGCTGTTTTTATATGCCACAACATCGGATGCTCTTCCATTTACTCCCATATCGACATAAATAAATCGGCTATGTGCGTCGACCACCTTGAGTAAAATTATGTTGAAAACCCTTTTATAATTAAAAAAGTCTGACCGAGAATAGGGAGGTGTTTTATACGTATATGCTTTCCATCGATTGCACCAGGAGTGTGAGGAAACTGCCAAAGTTATTAGTCACATTTAGCCATTCATTCTCCGTCATTGGTGTCTGCAAAGTAAAAATATTTATTATAATATACAAGTATGTATGCACATTGAAATTAACTTTATAACTTTACCTTTAGGTACTCTTTCTCAAGAGCGCCTATTATAGAATTCAATACCTCCAGAATAAAGGTACTAATTGTTTTTCGAGATATGTGGGATAAGAATTCTAATGACTGAAATGAGTCTTCAGTTGCTATATAACGCAAGGTCACAGCAAGGCAGACCCTTGATGAGATTTCGCAAATGATTATGTTATGATAGCAAATGCCCACATACGGATTTGACTATGGTAACGGCGATTATCAATTATTCGAATCAGCTGATACGACCTATCTTATGAGAGCGCAATGTAAATGATTAGCCAACACCGCTTCTACCGAACGCTTTACCGTAGAATTTCCCACGATTTGGATTTTGCCCGTAGAAACGAGTCAGCTGATTGATCTCTCACAACGCAGGGTTACCAGTCTCGGTATACTGTAGTAATTATAAAAACTGTCTTTAATATGTTTGACATTTTCTTAAACTAACTCAAAATCAGGGTCGAATGCTATTATTTACTAATATATAAAATATTTTTATACTCTCGCAACAAAGTTGCTAAAGAGAGTATTATAGTTTTGTTCACATAACGGTTGTTTGTAAGTCCTAAAACTAAAAGAGTCAGTATAGGGTTATATATACCAAAGTGATCAGGGTGACGAGTAGAGTTGAAATCCGGATGTCTGTCTGTCCGTCCGTCCGTCTGTCCGTCCGTCCGTCCGTCCGTCCGTGCAAGCTGTAACTTGAGTAAACATTGAGATATCATGATGAAACTTGGAACACGTATTTCTTGGCTCCATAAGAAGGTTAAGTTCGAAGATGGGCAAAATCGGCCCACTGCCACGCCCACAAAATGGCGGAAACCGAAAACCTATAAAGTGTCATAACTAAGCCATAAATAAAGATATTAAAATGAAATTTGACACAAAGGATCACATTAGGGAGGAGCATATTTGAACGTAATTTTTTTGGAAAAGTGGGCGTGGCCCCGCCCCCTACTAAGTTTTTTGTACATATCTCGGAAACTACTATAGCTATGTCAACCAAACTCTACAGAATCGTTTTCTTCAGGCGTCTCCATATACAGTTCAAAAATGGAAGAAATCGGATAATAACCACGCCCACCTCCCATACAAAGGTTATGTTGAAAATCACTAAAAGTGCGTTAACCGACTAACAAAAAACGTCAGAATCACAAAATTTTGCGGAAGAAATGGCAGAAGGAAGCTGCACCCAGGCTTTTTTTAAAAATTGAAAATGGGCGTGGCGTCGCCCACTGATGGACCAAAACCATATCTCAAGAACCACTCCACCGATTTCAATGAAATTCGGTATATAATATTTCCTTAACACCCTGATGACATGTACGAAATATGGGTGAAATCGGTTCACAACCACGCCTTCTTCCAATATAACGCTATTTTGAATTCCATCTGATGCCTTCTCTTTATAATATACACATTAGGAACAAATGATAATAGCGGAATAAAACTTTACACATACATATATATAACTTTTCGAAGTCCCTTATATCGAACACGAAGAACTCAGTGCCAAACCTAACCTAACCTAACCTAATTTTTCACCGAAAATATCGGTAAATCTCTCAGAATTTAATTCTAATTAATTTTAGAGCAAAATAAAAAAATATATAAATGACGGATAATGAAATCTCGATTATCACTTTATCATGCGAGAGTATAAAATGTTCGGTGACACCCGAACTTAGCCCTTCCTTACTTGTTAATAATTTGATTTCAGTTTTTATATTTTATATTATGAAAAATTGTAATTGAAAACTTAGATATGTACAAAACTATATATGCCTAGTTAGCAGTAGCAACATTGTTCAAATGAAAACAAAAGAAAATTTCTGATTTCTACGTAGTCCCTATGGGCAACTTTTGACAAATATTGTTCACTACTGGCGATAACTAAGGAAGGGAGGAGCTGAATTCACTCTTTCTGCTATTAGTATGCCATAAACGTTTGCCTGTCGAGATGTGCGGTTATGTATGAATTCATGTCGTTAACTCTGTTGCTTTTATATTCAATATTTTGTCAATATATTGACACAGTGCAGAAACGACCAGCGAATTGACGAATCGAAGAGAGCTACTATGCATAGTGTTTTTAAAATCTCGGCGAGTTCGGCTCATTTTGCTTTCAAATCCATGCTACCATTATAAATAAAAACTCCAGTCTTTTTGTTCGGTTTTTATTTTATATACATACGATTACTTTAGTAACAACAATATGCAACAAAAATAAATTAGAAAATTATAATTATTACAAAATATTTGCCTGAAAATCTTACCACTATATCCACATAGATTTATAAACTGTCGAATATATTTCAGTAAATATAGTACATATACATCTACGACTCTTTTCCTTAAAAAATACATGTGGTGTGGAAGTTAATCCAAATTTGTTAGACGATCAATAATGGTACGCTAAGTAAGCTTTGTTCGATTACAGACATACATACATACGTTCAATTGTTGATATATAAACATTTAGTGACAATAAAAATATATAGTATATTATATATAAAATCTTAATTTTTATATTTTTCTAAGAATATATAGATAACTTTAGGTACTTTTTGACATAGAATCTGGAGAATTGCACACGATTAATGGTTAAGCGTGGTCGTAACTTTTATAAATTCAGCATCCTGCTTGAGGGTTCACCCGAATGCCCAATATATAGTGTTCAAAGCACATGTAGTAGTACGCTGAACAAATTGCTTAAGCTTATAGAATATTGTATAGCATTAATATTTATTGAAACTAAGCTAATTCAGTTTTTCATTTCCCTGCAATCCGTGTCAGCAATTACGATACATAGGTGTATACATACATACGCACATATATATTATATTGGTTCCAATGGAATATTTGCTTTATCACCTATAAAAAAAACCTATATACTGTTACTTCGCACAACAAAAATGTTTATCAAATCTATTTTGAAAAAAAAAAAAATGATTTTAACACACGATAAAAGTAAAGCATTATTCTTATTAAAATATTTCAAATTATATCTTAATTATATTAAACTATCTAGTAAATTATATAAGTATAACTATAAGGTCTTACTTAAACAGATAAGTACCAAATGGTCTGAAATGTCTTGGGCTTAACGTTGAAAGAAGGTGCATTTCAATGACATAGTCTCCATTTGTTAAAACATAGACGCCTGTTTCCACCTTGAGTCTCGGCAAGAGCATTATTCTTCTTTCAATGATGTTTTCAGGTCCTATTGACTGTTTTGGTCTTCCTGAAAAGGTTGTATCATTTGGAAACGAAATTTAGCTAACCAGTGCTTGGTTCTTGAATATGCTAGCACAGATTCGCTATAACGCTTATCATAGCATTGCTTTGCAAATGTTGAAAATTCGTTATGTTTGGCCCATGTGGAGTTTCTTCAAACACAACACACACTTTTTTCATTGCAAAATAGCAGAGATAGCGTCACTTTGAGGCTAGCGCGTTGAGATAATATAAAATATAATATAAATAAACTTATGAAACTCTTCGCTTAATACTTCAAGACAATGATAAGCCGATCTCCCAATCAAGCCAAAGACTTTTCAGCCTATGATGTACTTAGACAAAGAAATAGCCATAAAAACAAAACCTAAACTTTTTTAAAAATATATTTTTTTGTGTACATATGTTTATATGTGAAAATATCTTATATAGGTATATACTTTATAGGTATAGACGCATATGAATACATATAGACTGCCTGAGCTGCACACAAAACTTGCATTTATACCCTAGAATTAAACACAAACTTAGCAATTTTAGTAATTTAAAAAAACACAATAATTAGTCAGCTTTTTCTTTGTGGACTTTTTAAACAGGCCCACATGCATAGTTGAATTAAAAAACTAATTTTCTGCTGACTAATAACAGCTGAAAATTTTAATGTAATTAATTTAATTAATTCACTACAGAAAAGAAGTTGTCAACTTTTCCTAATAGAGAATTTTTGCTTCAACATTTTCCGAAAATAACATTTTGTGTTATAAACATTCACTGTTTTAACATTCTCTGTCATTAACATTTTCTGTTTAAACTCACTGTTCTGCAATAACAGCGTTATGTTAACTCCCTGCTCGAGCATTTATGCTGTTATCTAACATTTAATTCACGCTGGTTAGTGGATTAGCTAAATTGCCGCGCTGATTGCTAGCCTCCTGCAGTGGAACCCATTGTGCGAGTGAATTTTTGGAACGGAACATTTGTTCGAAAAACATACGTTCTTCGGGGCGCACTTCTGCAGAGTTGCCAATGACTGCACGACCCAGAATTTCGCTGGAGCCTAAGAATAAAAAAAAGTTGAAGTAGAAGCAGTATAAACAAAAGTTTTGAAAAGTCGCGCAACCTACCCAACAGTCCATCGTGAACGACCGTAAACTCTATGAGACAATTCTTCAATGTGTCCTTGCTAACATCAAATGTTAGTGCTTCATTATATACCGGATTGATGGTATTGCGTGTGACGCCAGTTTTACGCTTCTTGATTTTTTTACCATCGGATAGTAGCGCCACTTTAATATACGGATCTGATGAGTTACGCGAATCATCTATTATACGTAAATTGCGCGCTTTGATCAATACCACTGTTAGACGTTCAGCTGAGGGCAAAAATGAGAGCGAAACCATAATGTCACCCAAATCGACCTTCATGTCCTAAAATAAAACACACAAACACAAGAAACATGCATTAATTTAACAGTGCCCAGGATCGGATTAATCGGCGTATTATATTTATTGTATATGGCAGCTGGTACTACTTACTTGCTCTGCGCAGGATCCTAACGGTGTCCACAACTCAACCTTCTCGTTTAGATCCAAGCTGTTTAATGGTATTTGGGCGCCGCCAATGCAAACATGGCGTGAGTACGCGTCAAAATCGTAGAGCAAAATCTCAATTGTGCGCTTATCGATTACATTTGCATTCTCTTCAAAGACGAAATCCTCATCGAAAACTATAAAAATTGACAAAAGTTTAATCAAACGCTAAATTTAAATAAGCTTTCACTAAAAGCCACTTACTGGGATTGAGAGTTTTCTTGTGTATGCGCGTTTGCCAGAAATTCTTCTTCTCGGGAAGCAGACGTACTTTGGCATATGGGTCTGCTGTGCGGCTAAAGTCGCGTGGTTGCAAATTTTGTGCCTAAGTAGGAGTAAAAGGTATTTATTTACAAATACATATGCACACCCTTATTAAACTGTTCACCTCTATTAAATGTACGGAGAGCATGCCAGCTATTGTGTCATAGACCACACTCAAATGAATATTGCCACGAATATCATCACTGCCTTCCGGCGATCCCTTCTGTTGCGAGTTCTACACAAAGTGCGAAATTAAAGAGCTATATTTTCATAATCAATGAATCAACAGAGTTGCCTTACGTTTCTATAGAGAGACATGTCAATTTTTGTGTGGTCCAATTTCGCGCTCATCGACGCCACCTTTGGCCTGCTGGGATTCATGCCCAAGACGACGTGCTTATCCGAACGTGTTATAGGCACGGAACTCGTTGAAGACATCGAGAGCGTATTCGATTTCAAACTACCCGTTGGTGAGGTGGGTGTTGGTGGTGGCGACTCTTCAGCAGATGTTGAAACCTGTTGTTGCACAGTCTTGCGCGGTGGTGGCACCCAAAAGGTGGGATCGTCAGTATTAATGGATGTGGGGCTTATATTGCCCTTGCAAATCGAACGAGAACGCGAACATTCGCTGATGTTGTCCGCATTAAAAGCTGCAGTACCAGCAACGAGCGGATCGGTGCTGTTGAATTGAGAAGTATATTATATGTCTGCACTATCTTTTTTATTTATTTCAGTGCAAGCAAACTCACCACTGTTCGGTATCCTGTGTCTCCGCGGCCGATTCCAGTAAATTTTTCTCAAACCAATTGAGTCGATATTTCTTCGAACACGAAACGTAGAACAATGCACCCACAACAGTCACCACCAGAAAGGATATGGACGCATAAATGCCCACCTGTGCCACCGACACATCCTCCTCGCGGATAACAATGTCCATGTTTCTGCCGTTACTTAGTGCAGGCATCTCGGCGTTTCTCTATTAAGTGTTGTTGCGACAGCAAGTTTTGCTCGAAAGCTTCTGTAAATGAGTAGAGAATAATATCGTAGAAAAATGGCTTTTGTATAGCGGCTGAGCGTAAGCTTTTGCCAATCAAAGACGCTTTACGTTATCAGCGCTTACAAAAGTTTGATTTTGTTTGCGCTTCCTCAACATTTTATTTTGCTAATATGTATTTATTGCTTAAATAAATTACTGTCACAACGCACAAAGCACGGCAGCTTTTCAATGCAAACACATAAGTCGAATCGATTAATAAATTAGAGTCTGGCGAGCAATATTTTTTTAGGTTCCAGCTACTCACTTTTCGTTCATAGATTATATATATATATGCTATATATAAGCTATTACATATTAGATATGGAATCACGTGTAAAAAGTTTGATAAGCATCACTTGAAACTATATGCACATGCCTACATTTATCTTGAAACGAATAACGTTATCAGTGTCGGCGCCTAAATGTAGACTACTTGATTTTGTGGGAGCAAACAGACTCACAGACAATAAATAGCTTACAATGTAGGTCCATGTTTAGTTGACTGACTGATTTTAATTTTATATACTGGAAACATATCGTGCTAGCAAAACTAAAAAGATGACTCAAATCCTAAGAATGTATATACATACATACATACATGCTATATTGGAAATGCTACAAGTGTTGTACAGTGTCATTTAGCTGCTACAATGAAATAGGATGATCTAATATATGTATAACAGATTTACATTGACCACTTTTAAACCAAATTATTAATAACACTACTCAAAAATTCTGGAAGAATAATTTTGGACTGCTATGCTAAAATGTTTGTGGGGTATTTGAGGTGTCCTGATAACGAATTTAAGTTCAAAAATTCGATTACGTACAGCTATTTTTGTAATTTTAGTAAATGGTGCTGATTTTACCCTTGGACTCCTTGACCATAATCATACGTGTTAAGAAATGAATAATAAATGATAAATAAAAAAAAATATTGTTTGCTATTTTGATACTGCTGTACTTAATTGCTATGCTAAATATTTTTTATTTACAATTTTTGTCACAACGTACATAAATAAAGGGTGATTTTTTAAGAGCTTGATAACTTTTTTTTAAAAAAAAACGCATAAAATTTGCAAAATCTCATCGGTTCTTTATTTGAAACGTTAGATTGGTTCATGACATTTACTTTTTGAAGATAATTTCATTTAAATGTTGACCGCGGCTGCGTCTTAGGTGGTCCATTCGGAAAGTCCAATTTTGGGCAACTTTTTCGAGCATTTCGGCCGGAATAGCCCGAATTTCTTCGGAAATGTTGTCTTCCAAAGCTGGAATAGTTGCTGGCTTATTTCTGTAGACTTTAGACTTGACGTAGCGCCACAAAAAATAGTCTAAAGGCGTTAAATCGCATGATCTTGGTGGCCAACTTACGGGTCCATTTCTTGAGATGAATTGTTGTCCGAAGTTTTCCCTCAAAATGGCCATAGAATCGCGAGCTGTGTGGCATGTAGCGCCATCTTGTTGAAACCACATGTCAACCAAGTTCAGTTCTTCCATTTTTGGCAACAAAAAGTTTGTTAGCATCGAACGATAGCGATCGCCATTCACCGTAACGTTGCGTCCAACAGCATCTTTGAAAAAATACGGTCCAATGATTCCACCAGCGTACAAACCACACCAAACAGTGCATTTTTCGGGATGCATGGGCAGTTCTTGAACGGCTTCTGGTTGCTCTTCACCCCAAATGCGGCAATTTTGCTTATTTACGTAGCCATTCAACCAGAAATGAGCCTCATCGCTGAACAAAATTTGTCGATAAAAAAGCGCGAAACACATTTCGAACCGAACACTGATTTTGGTAATAAAATTCAATGATTTGCAAGCGTTGCTCGTTAGTAAGTCTATTCATGATGAAATGTCAAAGCATACTGAACATCTTTCTCTTTGACACCATGTCTGAAATCCCACGTGATCTGTCAAATACTAATGCATGAAAATCCTAACCTCAAAAAAATCACCCGTTATATACACTACCCAAGAGCTACACATCAAAACATCATTTAAAACCATTTGCGGCTGAGCTATGTGGCTCAGTATTGACAACGTCAAGCTAAAACGGTTGTGTTCGGATAGCTGTGAGCTGGCGTTAACGGTTGTCAAGCCAGCTTTGCTTTACTCTATGAGCTACTCCTCTACAACCAATCAAATTTGGTTCCCTACTTTCAACAATTGGACCATCTGAAGAAAGCCAATAGGAGAAAAATTGTTCACCATCAGCGCCAGCCAGCCCACGCACATGGTTAGAGACACACCAAAGGTTCCGCAAGTTCGGCTGGCAGGTTCTTATGTATCCACCTCTTAGTCTGAACTTGTCAACAAGTATTACTACCTATGAGTAGTTTTGCTTGTGAAACATTCGCCTCTAGAAATCTTATCTAAATTGATAGTTTAAATTTCTTAAGGGACGTGCAAAATATTCCGAGATTTTACGACTCCCTTGCATACAAAAGTGAAAGAAGAGGCATATGTTGATTGGATATTTTTATAAATTGGACGACGTTGAGCTCTCTTATCGGTTTACTGTACATATCATACATACCAATAAAGCTGTGTATACCAAATTAGCTCAGGTAATATATTTTTTGCACCTCCTCTGTCGTTGGAAAAACGAGTTAAATCAGATAATAATGCCGCCCTTATGCCATACAACGGTTATGTTGAAAATTACTGTGTTAAGCTCACTACATTAAAAGGTGTTAAAACAAAACAATACCCCATATATTATTTCGACATTCTTATGGTACATCAGAAAATGGAATGCAACCATGCCTTCTTCCCATATAACACAATTTTAAATTCCATCTAATTTTTTCATTTTGTGGTAAATTAATCTAGCACCATTTATTATATTTTAATATAACTTTTTGTAAATAACGTCCTCAAGGTATTATATATATACCATCTCATGTCTTGGAATTCTCAAAATCAGACCATAACTTTTTAAGCCACTATATAACGAATATGTGGACTATATGTGGACTTATGGCTAACATTTTACCGAAAATATTGGTAAACCTGTGAAGTTTACATCTTATTAAAAGAAAACATGCTTCAAACTACAATGTACCCTTCCATCAAATAGGGAATAAATACAGTAAGTACTTCCCGTAACCCTAATTTATTTAATAATAAGATATTCGTACTTCCGTTTGATTATTGATCAGTATTCCCATAAGAAGAAGTCTAATGGTGTGATATTATCTTTGTGACCAATCGACCGTCCCAAAACTGAAATTATCTGTTCACCGAATAAATCCATCGATTGATGCGATATGTGGAAAGTGGCACCGTCTTGTTGAAACCAAAGTCATCAAGATTACAAACTTCAACTTAAGACATCAAATAGTAGGTTCTTATGGCGCGATAACGGTCGCCATTGACGACTACTTTCTCACCGGCTTCATTTTGCAAGAAATATAGAGTGATGATTTCACCGGCCCACAAACCACACCAAACCCTTTTTTCTAGTTGAAATGACAGCCCTTGAATCTCTTCAGGTTACTCTTAGTCCCAAATGCGTCAATTTTGATTGTTTACATACCCATTGAGCCAGAAATGGGCCTCATCGCTGAACAAAATTTTCACGTTGTTTAAGGGGGGCGCCTGCTTTAGGTTATTTTTTTTTTGCTTAAATCTCTATAAAAATAATATAGGAATATGTCCCCAAAGTTTTAGATGGAAATTCGAAATATTTTCGAAGCTAGAAGGGAAATAGTGACCAAGCGTTTAGCAGATATATGAGCGATTGGGCAGAAAGCAAAAACTTTGACGTGCGATTTCTCGGTTTTTCATTTTTACGATTTTTTTTAATTGGCTGGCAGGATAGGAAAAAAAGTAAACGTCCTATTGAAACGAATCATAATGCGTGCTATTTGGAATTGAATTCTCTTTTAGGTGAACCTAAAATACCTTAAGAAAGTTAACATTAATCCGGTTTTTAAACGATTTAAAGTAATTTTTTTTTAATGCATTTTTTTAATCTGCGAAAAATTGTTGAATTTTTCACTTTTTGTTGAATTTTCTTGGTTCACCTAGGAATTACACTATTGAAAATTAAAAATTTCTTTTGCTTTTTTTTCAAAAATTGCGACTTGCCCGCCACACAGAAATTGTACACTTGAGGCGCCTCCGTAAATTTCTTCAAACATGAAGAATATCTAATGTATAATAATAAAAAAAATTAGGAAGACTCTTCAAATACATTAGAATAAATCCTAAAAGTTTCATTTCAATCAGACATTTCTTTCCTTTCCAAAAAAATCCTTGAAAATATAGATTTTTTGAAGCCTCTAAAGTAGGCTCCCCCCTTAATCGGTCGAATATTATCCAGTAATGAATGCTAGATCCCACGATTAGTAATGGTGTTGCGAATAGTACACTCAGTAGTTACAGTTACAGAACGTAAATTTTTGTAATAGAGTTGAACGATATGTAAACGACTTTCAGCCGTAACTCTTTCCACAATGAAATGCCAAAAAAGGTTATTAGTAAAAAGTCTACTTGGATTACCCGTTACTGCAGTGCAGTACTGGAAGTAAGCGTTGGTAAGTGAGTCTATGACCTAAATGCCAAGTAATCTTTTAATATACTTAATGCACCACTTTTCAGCAATACTTAGTAATTTAATAAAAAGTTTTTATAATACCTTTTTTATAATTACTTTCCTCGCTTTGAGCGTTGGCAATGACAAGAAGGTAAATTTTTCGGTTACACACGATCTTAGCCCATTCTTATACTTGTATATTGTCATGGAATTTGTCACATTTAAGCTATTATGAAATTCGAACTAATCGAACTATTTTTCTTTCAATATTCTAAAAACAGGCGAATATCTTAGGAAGTTATCAAAAACACAAGTCTATATATGTTCGTAAGTTTGTCTCCAGCGCCTATTAAATATGGTAAGAAAATCACGATTTTTATGAAACAATATTAAAAGTTTACCTCCATTCTCAAAGTAAAAACTTCCTTACTTATTGGCTCGGATATCAGCACGTGATTTGCCATAAATTTTTATTATCTCATTATTGGCTATAGATAATATACTTATACTGCTATGAGTAACACTTTCCATATTCTTCACATAAGCACATAGGTTTTTATGACCTTTGGAGCTTTTGCCATATATTCTAGTTTTCCATTCATATTAAAGTGATAGGAAATACATTTGTGCCTTTCCGATAAGCATAAAATATAAAACTAGCAGAGTTTAAAGAGAGCCATTTTATACTCATATATTAATGATCTCTCCAAAAGCACGTATGTACTTCCGCAACTACATTAACTGTACATATATTAAGGGTAGTCATATAACGAAAAATTATGAGCATTAACCTCACAATATAGTAATTTTATCTTATTGACATTTGAAATGATAAAATCTGTCTGAAGCGTTGTTTACAAAATGATAGAATTCCGCGAATGCAAACGCAGAAGTGTTAATCAATTCCATAGAATGCAACAGGTTGCACAGAAACTGTTGTTAGGAACACATAAGCAAAATAAACAGTTATTTGCATTAAAATGTCGGATGTCTGGCTGCTCGTCCGCGGGTGAAACTGTCCGTGAAGACTTCCGATAAAAATAAGATAACATAATTGATTCAGTGGCTGATTATTCCCAGGAAGTCATAGGTGAGTATATTTCCATGGAAATTATATGATTATATCAGACGTATCAGTGATATCCATCGTTGAAAACAAAATCTGGATTCTGGTTCTACCTTACTCGTTGCCCGTATATAAGTTACAATGGTTAAGTTGTAGTAATACCGTTGTCAGTATTATCTTTACATGCTTTTATGAGACCGGATGAAAAGTCGCTTAGAACATTATAGTTTGGTTAGATATTTATGGGAATTTATCCTTACAGTTAACAAATACAATATTCTACTTAAGTACTTTATGTCTACAAATATCACCGAAACGTCTCCTCATATGAGTACCCCTAAAACTCGTACTTAGTATATTATTATACTATATACTACGAGCGTGAAGGTTTGTTTATGAAAATTGTCAGTTTATTGAGAATTACTTTGCGGTTGAGGTGCCGGCAGACCAAAGTAATGCGGATATGAATAGCATACTTGTACCTTGTACTTGTATGTATAATATATGTTGTTTGTATATACTAAGGGGCATGTTAGCTCCGATATCGATATACACATATATGACAATGGGAAAATTTGCGACAAGAGGTAAT